>NC_134520.1:3414166-4905000 GCF_027942865.1 Odontesthes bonariensis
AAAAGTAAATGGTAAAATAGCACTTTGCATACCTTTATAGAAAAGTTGGGATCATTGATTCTGTTTTATCTGTCATTGTAAATTGGGAACTATCATTTGGAAGTAAAGAAAAGATCATTGGACCAAAGTGTTGACAACGAAATTGAGTATACTGCAAGGTGATCTTGACAGCAAAGGAAGGGGAGTAGACCAGCATAAAGAGCACTGAAACCACCATGACATCAAAGAGGCTGGCTTTTGCACCTTTCTCTGATGAGAAAGACCATCCAGTCTTTTTTGGCTTTGGTTGTGTAGAATCCAATGTCTGTTTTTCCTAAAAGTAGCTGAAATGTATGTATCCCCTCTCCTTCTGCCCATCAGAGATGAACTCACATCCAGAGGACTGTACTTGCAATGTATCTGCATTAGTGAAATGAAGTTTCAGGTTACATTTCTAGATACAGCTGTGGATTTTGTTGAATGACCAATGAAGGTGGGCACGGTTAAGAGATCTGGAGGTACAAAGACAATATAAAGATTCTACAATTACTAAATTATCGGCTGTTAATTATCTGTTTGCTGTTTTAGAGCATTGATTTCATATGAAAAGTTTTCAGTAACACAGAGACAGAATGTGTGTCTATGGAAGTCTGGGTTAGGGTTCCCCTAAAGAAAAGTTCTGAATTCATCCTACCCTCAGTTTTTATTAGCATTTGTACACTGAAATGTGCACATTAAGGGACACTTTCCAATATTAATAAGCTATTCAAATCTGGTAAAGAAAGTGTTTTTCATTGGGAAAACAAACTTTTTTGTCTGTTAGGGCTGTTGAGTGGGACATGTCTATCATTAGAATCTTTGTTTCTGAAAACTACTTTCCTCACAGTAACTTCATGACCCCAGAACTTGTGAATATTTAAATAGATGTGAACTTCCTGGGTGAGGATAACCAGCTTAATCCATGCGCATAATCATTTGCAAGGGCAATTATTTCATCATCAGACTCTCCCCTCAAAAAATATTCCAACTGCCAAGTTAGGGATTGTGTGGGTGGAAACTTGTCATATAGTGTCAGCCTGCAATAACGATTTAGTGCCAAGAGGTGCGTCTATAATCATATTCTCTAGGATTGAAAAGAAAGAAAGAACTAGTGAAAAAACATCCCTCACAATTTTCTCAGGCATTCATCCCAGTGAGATCTGCCCGCAATTTATGTATTACGTACTGTACATCCTTAAGGCATCATATGTTTGAACAGAGAATAATCGTATGGTTATGTATTTAAAGTCCACTGTGTAGGATGTATTGACATAGAATGTTGAATTTGCTGACTGCAAATAACCCTGACATCCCCTTTTCTTCCGAGCGTGACGGAGAAACTACGACTGCAAAAGAAAAAAGAAAGAAAGCACAAATGCGAAAGGATCTATTCATAATCAGTGAGAGGTTTTCCAGTCTGGACTACAGTAGAAACATGGCAGTGCAACACTGGAGTCTTTGAGCAAGAGATTTGTGAAACACATGTAGATTTAAATCCCTCATTCTGAGTTAAAGCTATAATGTGTAATATTTCACGTTTCCAATGTGGAAACGGAAAATGCGAAGCTGATGACATGTCCTTCTACAAATCCCGTAGTTTTAAAATGGCGGAGCGACATGGAGACATTCATTGGGGTGTAACACTCTTATGTACATTCGTATGCTGAATATAAAGAATATAAGAACACTGCACTTTTGTGATGGAGGTAATTAATAACGATTGAGGTAATACTTGGGAATGATGAGACTCAAATTTGTTAATGGACAACGTGAAATATTACACATTATGGCTTTAACAAAAACACTGACATTAAATTACAGATTAAGCACAGAAATATCTAATTATGCCGTCCTTTTAAGGTTTTCTCAGATAGAAGATTTATGAATGCAATGATGGAATGTTAAGAAGACAAGACACCGTATGCCTCATACAAATGCTCTCTAACTGACAGAGCCATGGTTGTGGATAACCTGGGTGTGACACAGTACTTCTAAAATGCAGAGGTGATTAGATTACAAAGTTGTACACTGTGTTCACAGCCACAGATTTGTAAATTAGATCTTGACAGATGCGCAGTTTCAGCGGCGTGTCTCTGTGCCTCCTTGTGACTGACTAGAGAGTTGAACTAGACACAAATAAGAGCCAAAAGTACCCAGAGAGAACCCACGCATGGGGAGAACAATCAACCAGAATAATAAAATACAAAGCTGTCTGAGATTAAAAGAAACAAAAACTTAAGTCTAAAACCAAAGATCTTTCCTCTGTGGTTGGAAGTCATGGCTGTGGAAAGGTAATAATGGGCCAGGTTTTCTGTTAGGAAAGCCAGTCTGCACCATCCAATCAGCAAAAAGTGTAAACCACTCAATTATCTGATCTGTAACCCTTGTTATAAGGTGCCTTTACCATAGATCAACAATTCCAAGTCTCTACATTTGTATTTTTATTGGATAACTAGGTATTAGAGTACTTGATAGTTGAGTAATGCACATTATTGATAACAGCCAAGGCATAGGACACCGAACCATTGCTGTATGCACGTGTGTCCGTAAGAGGAGTAAAACAAAAAGTGACAATTTGCCTGGAGGTGCAAAAGAAAATCACAGCCTCACCTATTATACACCTATTATATGCATTTCTATTTGATGTAACCCGCTCACACCAGAGGTATTTTATTTCAATATTATCTGAACCTGCCTAACATGTTGGTTATGGGGCGACTCAAGAATTACAAATAACGACATTTTACAAGCTTAGGTAACTTCAACACTCCCAGAGATTAACTCCCAGAGGTTAACTGGGGTTAACTCTGCTTTCCAGAGTGGAGCCTGGCCTGCGAAATATTACTGCCACTGGTTTATAATGTGTACACTACTTGCTTGTGATATGATGTATTATAATGTACTCCTGTGATAACTTTGCTCACCTTATCCAAAAAGTGTGGCAGAACTTTTTCCTTCTTTTATGGTGGCAAACGACATGGAACATTAACAAAAGTGACTGGCATGCAGTGAAACAGCACAAACACGTTACTAACATGTCATCTTTGAAGGCTTAATATAATGCAAAATATGATCATGTTAAAAACCTTTTTTAAATCTATAGTATTACACTTCAAGACATGAAAATACATAATCTAGTCCCTTACTAGGTCTTTAAATGGGTAAATACAAGTGCAGATGAGCAGCATGTATTACAGTGTAATTATTTATTTCTCAAAAACTAAACCAAAATGAAGCAGAGTACACTCCTGCTGCCTCCACAGCAATTCAAAGGGTAAGTAACAACCAGGTGCAGCAGACAAATGTACTTGATTAAATGACCAAAAATATTTAGAACCAGATGATGTGTTATGATGTTCAAATACATAAAACCTTAGAATGGAAAGAGGGTGCACTTTTCTTTTTTTACATGACTTCCCAAGGGTACTTCACAAAAGAACTATTTCGCCCAAGCAGAGTGTGCTGGGTTAAAGGCATGAGCAAAAAAAGGAGGCTTTCTATTGTGCCCAACATTACGTTTAAAGTTTTGTTTGTTTTTTCCCACAGGTTCCCACAGAGTGAAACATTGGTCAGGGGGCTTTTGGGCAGATTGGAGGGTCATTTTGCGGGCACTTAGGCTGGTGAAGTGCCAATGATTTAACTTTGGGGCAAAAATAGAACATGGAAGTTCGTTGTTAGGGCACAGACACATCCTGGTTAACAGAGGGACTTTGGCATTCAAAGAAACACACAAACACAGACTCACACAGGAAAAGCAAAGTGAGGGAAGTTAAACAGTTGATGCCCAAAACACCAGGGAAAAACAAAGAAACTGACATGGAGACTCAAAGGAGAATTTTATTGGGGGGAGAAAAATTAGACCAAAATGGCTGCAAACAACTGTAATAGTGACTTTTTCTCAATAAATGATCACATTTTGGCAATCATCTGAGCCAGAAAAAATTTCATAACCAAAGAATTTCTGTTGCTGCAAAGACAATATCAAACTAATATATCTATTCAAGTTGGATGGTTACTTTGGTAACAAGTTGTTGCAGGATGATTGTAAAGCTAATTGTAAAATAATTTAATAGATGGAAAAAGAATCATAAAGAATATCAGTAAATCAGTAGTGTCTATGTCTGCTGGCTGTGCCCCTGAATGGTAACTATATCCTTGTCATGGTTGTGTGACTGAACAGCGTTGAGCAAATAACTCGACACAAGAACAAACTGTTGAGATGACGTAATTTACATCACATGATTGTTTGCTTTAGTCTTAAACATGCTGGTTAAACTTATGGCAAAGCATGCAATAGTAATGAAAATAGAAATGAAAATCATGTTAAAGATGATGAGTTTTCTTTCTTTCTTTTTGCAATATCCAGCACAACTTTCATAGGAATGCATTTTATTAAAAATTCTTATTTGTGCAAAAAATATTTTTCATGCTATAGACATTCACTGGCTAAACCTGATGAAACATATTTTGGAAGCACAAGTAAACAGTAACCTGGAAACAGAAGCACAGTTTCTGGTCTGTTCTTACTCAGGAACCCGTTGCATTGATTTTGAATGCAAAGGTTAGCCTTAAAGCATTATTCAGGTGTTTTTGTGCTTAACCTCAAACCTGCAATTCTTTTTTAATCACTAAATACAACAACTGTTTTCCCATATCTGGGTTAGATCCAGAAACGTCCAGTAAGATTCACTGCAACACTTTACATCCAGGTTGAGTTTAGCCAGTAACACCGATTGACTAGGATTGGAAATCAAAGGTACTTGGTCAGGGTTAAAAAAAAACATCACGATTAGGGCTAAAATCCATTCTAACTACTACGCCAACTTCACCTTAATAGATGCCATTGTTATACTTCACATGCAGTTACTCCTGTAACCATCAGAGGTTTTTTTTTTAATTACAGATCATTATGGCTTGCATGAACAAGAGGGAGGGCAGTCGCAATTGGACAGTGATACCTGACAGCTTATAAAATCTTTTAAAGTCCAAATTACTTTTAGATAAAGAAATTATTTGTAGAAGAAAAATTGGCACACTTCTCAGAAAGAGTGAAACTGGTTAAAGACCATAAAATGACGTGTGGGAAAAATACATCAGCTTTTCATTTCATGAAAATAGATGGTGCTTTGTTGAATGGGAGCCTTCAACATTCTATGGCCGTGAGTGAACCAAGTTTATGGGTCATTCCAGGACAGCTCAAAGAAAAGGAACGAGCCCAACGTGATTCCACATTTATTAAAGCTGAATATCAGAAATTGCACTGTTGTGGATGTACAAATAAATGAATAATTGAAACACACAACATTAAAAAGGCACACAACGAGCGTGGTAGATAGTCTATTCAAAAAATGGACATAAATAGATGTTAAAAGTTAATGTTAAGCAAATCCACCGAACAACCTAACCAAACCTTGTTTAGCCTATCCTAAGTAGTCTACTATTCAGAAATGCGATAAGAAAATCATCTTACTGAGTTTTTTAAGATATTAAGTTAGTTGGTTATTTAGTTATCTGGGATGTTGCTGATACACTTCACAGCCTTTTCTTTATTTCTCAGGCTCATTAACAAAACCCCTTTACTGTCGGGCAAGTTAATGCGCAGCAATCAGTAACAACATACGACTGACAGAGCCTGGAATAGCTCTAATATTGTCGTAAAACAAGGCACAAGACAAGGCATGTGGTGTAGTGACCAAGTATTTGCGAACCAAACTCACACAAGATCTGATTTAAAATGGCATATAAAGATTTCTTTTAACCATATGGAAAGACTCAACGAGACCTTACCAGATCATAAGTCATAGAAGAGATGGAGGGAAATTTGATTGTATAATGTTTTACTTTGCAAGAGTGAGAGGGAATCTGATTTTGATATATTTGGCTGCGCGAGTGAGTGTGAGACAATTAGATTAGCTATCTCTTTGGTTTGTTTGATATGTAACATCAGTCTCCTTCGTGAAACTCGACACCTTGTTGCCGTCAGCACGGTGTCCATTGACTGCTCCTCAGGGAGAGTAGGTCCAGGACCAGTTCAAGGTTTGAACATATCTGCTGTAAAACACATTTGCCTCTAGGGCCGCAATGTGTCCTCAAGGCTGGTGTCTCATTTCAAGCTTTTTCTCTGAGGGGCCCGCCCTGCATGTGCTTCCCAGGCTTTTTGTGTAACGGGGGGCATCGTGTCCAGATTAAAACACCATCACCGTAAGAGAACCTGATATTGATTTGTCCCTCCAGGATGAGGAAATAAACAGCAGTGATATAAAAACAGTTGCATTAGCCTCCCTTCCTGAAAGACCCCCTCCGACACATACACACATACAGCACATATATGCCGTACAGGCCAAAAACCCATTGATCTCAGTCTTAAATTTATAGATCTAATCACATAGGCCTTGTTGTTGGGAACTTGCTGCGAGCCAGGAAAACATGCCAACTCATGACTATGAGAGTTTTGGTCTCAGGAATCATATGAGTCTGCTCCAGGCTGGGATAGTACTGGGATAGTACAGGACAGGACAAACAGGACTTTTAATATTTCTATTTTATATCTATTCTTTAAAGTTACCAAGACAACTTTTGTTTGGTCACATTTTGCTCCTTAACTTCTTGGTACAAGGCAATCAATTCTCATAGATAAGATGATTCATTGAAGAATAATTAGACATTATTATCTCTGCTCTTAAGTTCAATTAAGTTCAATATACATATCCGGAAATATGGCTGAGCTTGTTTTTATCTTCTTCGGGATAACATTTTATTGCTACAAGCTGAACAACCTGTGACTCAGAATCTTAAGATCAAATATTCAGATTTTTTTTTTCAGTTTTTGAAACTTGGATGAAAACTCATTCTATTGATTCATGCCAACATACAGGATTTTCTCTTCTTTATCTTTTTCTTGTGCTACAGGACTCAAAAATAATGGCGTAGAAGAATACAATCTAAATGTCACAAAAGAGCTGTTTTTCACATTTTATTGCAACAAAGCTTGTGCGGAAGGTCAAAGGGATTGGGTGGAGGCTCACACTCTTTGCCCTTTGAGTTGCTGTTGGAAAAGATTTACATATTAAAACTACGTGGCTAAGGTTAGGAAAATGTCATAGCTTGCATGAAAACAGACACATAAAAATACGGGTCTACGGCGTTACTGATTTACCGTTGTAGGGAGGTTAACTCGAAAATGTAAAGTAAAGTGTAATTTGATAGCATCACTTGTTTCACGGTTCCACATTAACCACTTTGGCTGCACTGTGTAGAAGCATAAAGAAACATTTATGCATCCAGGCTGCCTGACATCATAAACAGTACTTACTGAATTATAGCTTCATAATTATAATCATAAGTACAGGACTTTCACCCTGGAGACCGGCGTTTTGTGCCTTGTCTGGTGGCACTGTCATTTTGTTTCACACAATTTTGAAATCTTTTTTGTTAAAGTTTTTTTTTTGCTCTGTGAACCAATGTTGCTATTGCAGATCTTTACGTGAGACTGTGCAGTTCAAACTGATGGCCTTGCCTGCCCCTAAGCTACATATAGTGAACAAACGGCCTGTTGCTGACTGTTGCCCCTAAACTTCCACAAGATAACATGGCCCATGCCATCTGTATAACCCTGCAACTCCCCCTCTTGATCACGAACACATGCAAGCATCCCTCTGTGCAGAGTTTCCACAGAGTGAGGATTGTTTTGGGTTTATTTCAGTTTTTCTCTCTGCCCCCGCCCCATTTTCATTTCATAGCTTTCAGTCTGGAACACTGTGCCTCTTGTTGCTTCCTGGTAGGATGACCTGGAAAAAACAATGTTTACTTAAAGCATTTATATGTGTGGCTTGTTTTTTAACTTGTGAGTGCTCATTTTTGCACAGAACTGTTTTTGTTTATTACAGTATCTTCAGTGTGGGTCTTTGCTCTATAGCATCGAGAGACTGTCAGAGTGGATTAATGTGCACTTGCATGCGACCAAGCCTCTGTAGTAGTCATGTGCTTACTGACTTGTGGTCCTGGCCCGGGGATGATACCCTTCCATTCATGTGATCTGTGACAGTGGGTAGTGTTGGTGCGCTGCGGGAGCCTGGGGCTTCAGTGGGACAGACATACATGTCTGGGACAGACATCTTTTCATTTGCCAGAAATAAACTCTCTGAAATCACCAGTGCAGCTGTCTCTCAAACAGTTGCAACTGATGACCATGAGTCTGACAAACTACACCTTGGTTTTTATCCCATAGTTATCTGGCAGAGCCACAGCTGCAGATTCAGTTAATTATGCTCTCAAAGAGTCTGCCTCCATCTGCAACAGTTTTTGCAAAAAGACAAAGGTGCCACCTAAGGAAAAAAATCAAAGATCAAATTTAATTAAATTTGCTGTAAGGAGGGTGACACTAATGTGATTCTTTTATTCCTGTCCCTCATAAAAACACAACTTGTTGCCTGAATTGAAATATTCCTTTTTTTCTCTGTAGACTCATTTCTCATAGTTTTCCCACAGGATCCTGCTTTTCCCCTGAGTGTTTTTGGAGTTTGATAGTTTACTTTATAACCCTGAGAGCTCTTCATTGATCTTGCCCTGTCTGCTTTAATTTCTTATGCAATTTCTCACTACAAATGCCTTTGTTTTCAAGAAAATAGTCCACATTTTCACATTCACTCATCGCAACAGAGACCACATTTCACCTCTATGATTGTAGCAGAACCATTTGTCATGTACACATCGTTGATTCATCCGCTTACGACTGTTCTGACATGTAACGCCAGGCTAATGAAAAAGATTTGTTGTCTAATAAGAGTGCTAGCCCATATTAAAATGTAGTTTCCTGCAGAGATGTATCAAAGCACTGTAGTCATAAAACCAATCATAATGGTTCAGCCACAGTGGAGAACTCCATGAAATTGTTCAGACCTCCATGTTGTGATTTTTATTAAGCTTCAGTCGAGGCCCATCAGGAAGCTGGTGGATGAGTTTCTATTCACTTATTCATGCTTTCTAGTAATCGTTTCAGTTTGATTGATTGCAGTAAATTTCTGACAAGGAAAAATATAATTAATGTTCAAAATTACGATGGAACAAAAACAAAAAGAAATGTACAGACTGATACAATATAGATCTAGCTTTTACAGCATGCTTGCTGGATAGTTATAGTAGAATTCAGTGGTAACAAACTGCATGAAGAAACAGGTCTTCAAAGCCTGAGACTTTGGGCTTCCCATAATTTACTTACTTCTTGGATGTCTAAGTGATCATGACAGTGTTATTTGTTGCCACAGACAGATTACCTAATTATGTTGATATCGTGAGTTAAAAATGTCTACATCTTTTTTTCTTTATTGCTAACTTTTTAATCAAATCACATACATTTAGGGTGAAAAACGTAGCCCCTCCTCTTCCCCGTTGCCAAGGTGACTCGTCGAATCGGGGCTCCATTGATGCTGGCTTTTTAAAGTTGTGGTGCACGCGTTAAACTCAAGGTGAACTTTCTCAGAGTTGATTAAACTCACTCAAATCAGCGTTTCTGGAACCGAAAACTCAGGGTTTTCTATCTCAGAGTAGATCAACTCAGAGATCAGGAATAGACTCAGAGTTGGTTGAACCTGCTACGTGAAACGGACCCCAGGTTGTTCCACAATAGATATTTTTTTTCAGTGGGTGTGAGGCATCAGTTTTAGACATGGACTGGCCACCACAGAGTGCAGATGTTCCCTCTGAGAATCTCTTGGATTTTCTGGAGAGGTCTTTACACAGCAGTCCAACTCTCCCATTACCACTGCAAGCACTTTCTTACTTCACTGGTCACTTTATATTTTTATATTTTTAAACAGTTTTTTTTTTAAATTCTTAGATTGTTTTTAAAGTGTTTATTATTGTATAAACAATTTTATTGCTTTATTATGTCTGCTACTGGATGCTTGAATTTCCTTCGGGATCAATAAAGTATCTATCTATCTATCTATCTATCTATCTATCTAACTTGCAGAAAAATGTATGCAAATCTGGGCAGAAATTAATGTTGTGACATTGCATAAGGACAAGGATGATAAAAAAGGAACAGTGAATGTGTTCCGTACTCAGTGTTAAAGGTGGTCCAACAAAACATTTTTAAAGTTTTTGGGCCAAGATAGAAAGATAGATAGATATAGCACAAACAAAGATTGATATATGAAACCGTAGCAACAAATCCAAGCTGTTGATTTAATTATGCCTTTTTCATTTTAAAAAATGTCAGAATTTTTGTATTTCTTTCTGTTTTTTCTTTCTGTTTATTGCAGTTTCTGTTCTTTATAAATATTGGTATGTGCCAAAGGTGACTGAGAGGAACTTTATAAAATTATTATTATAATTTTTTTTTTACATTGGTGTGTTTTCCTGGGGAATTTTCAACAAAAACAATAGGCTATATAGTAGATTTTAGAGCTGTCTGATTGTGACAAAGTGCTAAGGTGAAATATCAAAGAATAAATGGTAGAATAAATAATCATGTCCACATAAAACTGTCTTTTCTGAAAGCTGCACTATCCAGTCATATCTGCATCATAAATATGTCTGAAGTCAAGCAACAAAACACTCCCCCTCACTGGGAAACTGGATTTTTAATATTTACAGGGTGATGCATATGTGACAGCTGCGCCTCCTTGTTGTACAAGCGTGGAGAAGACAATATCAAAGTGTAGCAGTGGCAGGCCTCCTACTTCCTCTCTTGTGACAGAGGTTCATTGCACTCTGTTAATATCATGTTGATAGGTTTATAACCCATGACAAACAAAGCATTATATTTGGAAGTGACTGCAACAAGTTCATGCAATACGTATAAAGTTGAAGGAAGGGTGCAATAGACAGTTCACACCATAATGAACTGAAAGGGATATGGGCTAATTTTCTTCTCTCCTGGGTTATTTTTAAAAGTAGCACTTTGTCCTAGAAGGTGTAAAGGCTCCAATGAGGATATATCTGGCAAAATAAAGATACTGGTTCACAAAAACGGCAAATGTTAGATGCTGTATGTGTATGAATGCCAACACTAGTAAAATATTTAAATTTCTAATACGAACAGAGGTATCGTGTGGGTCGTCCAATAACCGGAGGTTTGGCGGTTCGATTCCCACTCTTGCCACTCAAAGATTGGTGAAACTGACAGCTGGAGGGGTGTCAGTCCACCTCCTTGCCACGGCCGAGGTGCTCTTGAGCAAGGCACCGTACCCCCATGCTCCCCGGGAGCTGTGATTGGCTGTCCACCGCTCCAGTGTGTGGCATCCGTCTCTATGGGTGCGTGACCCTGTGCATGTGCAACAGGTGCTAATCTGGATGGGTTAAAAGCAGAGGACAAATTCCGTGCTTTTCCCTGTACATGACAATGAATCTGATCTTAATCTTTTGCGAATGAAGGGAAAGCTTGCATCTCTACAACAGTGTGATGTACAGCTCTGACATAATGGTTGGTAACCCAAAAGTGAAGAGAAAAAAGCTGAGATTCAAAACGTAGTTTTATCCCTGTTGTTAATATTCCTGCTATTGTCATGGTTTGTATTCTCTGGTCATGTTTTAAACCTGACTGTGAAAATCTGACATGGACAACACAACAAGGACAAACCTGAAACACAGCATGAGTGACGGGGAGGATCTGGCACAGGAACATGGGCAAACTGGGAGACTAAATACTGAGGAGGGTGATCAGTGAATGAATGCAGCTGATGACAATGAACACAGGTGAAGGGAGTGGAACTGATGACCAGACCAGAGAGAGAGTGAGGAAGGTGAGGAAATGGCAAGGCTAAACTGTTAAACTAGAAACTAAACAGAAACACAGATCATGACAGAAACATAAAACATGACCAGAAAATGCAAAACATGACAGCTGTGAGATTGTTATAGCCTAAAAATATATGTAAACATTTTTAATAGATGTATTTATTATCCATAGTTACGTATATATACTATATATATACATATATATATATATATATATATATATATATATATATATATATATATATATATATATATATATATATATATATATATATATAAAATTCACATAATTGATACATAATTTGTCCAATTGGTTAATGAAGATTTAAAGTCACTTTCTAGAAATCATGAAACAAAAGCAACAGCTTATAAGTCTGGGGGGGCTTTCTGCTTAAATTCTCCTCATTGCAGATAGAAAATTGCCATTGTGGTTATAAAGTTCACAAGGTACGTTGAGGTTTTTATTTACAGAAACGGTTTATTCCTTTCAAATGGGTTTTCTGGAACATTTGAAAAAGTGTTATTTCTGATTGTAAAATTGTCAACCTTTTTATATATACTTCAAAAAGTCAAACATAGGATATGTATACTCGACTGATTTCAACACAGTTGTGCCATCTAGCTTCAGCTATGACCACTTCTACTTTTAACAGTACCTTCAACTGTTCCACAAGCAAATGTTCCACTTATTCAAATTCTGAAAAGCCTGTGTAGCTAAAGAGCATTTTAAACTGCAAAATGAGAGATTAACCGAAGATGGAGGCACATGTGTGGCACTGTTGCCGTGAACATGTTAGCAAGGAGATGTTGGCTCTGGGTCAGTGCTTCACCATGATATCAGCACACTGTTAAGATGATCAAAAAAAAAAAGCTCACCTTTATTTTTACTTTACTTTTTTTACACAAAATAATAATAATTTTTCTATACTCTATTTTCTTTGAACTTTGGCTTGATTTTGAGTTTGTAAATGCAGTCTCAACAAATTCCGATCTGATACATGACTCTAAAACAAATTTTTCATTTCTGAGGAAATTCTGTTAAACCTTCCGTTATTTTATCAGGTGTATGTTCACCAGAACACTTTGCATACATGTCACATAGTAGGCAAAGTTCAATGAATGGCACTTTTGTTATCAATATTATGGGGGTGGGTCCTTTTTCTGTGGAACAAAGATTCCTATGTGGTCACTCCAGGCACAATTATTCTTTTGCAGATAAAGATAAAAAAGAATATTGTCCTGACATTTTTTTAAATAATGCTGGCTTTAAGGGAAAATTATTTGTTTCATTTGCAAGCCCCTGCGAGCAGTTCAAATCTATTTTATAAGATTCTGTTTAGTATGTGAATGACAGATGTAAAGGTCCTTTCCATATTTTATCCCAGGTGCAGATGCTAGTCAACTTTTTGCTTTTGCTGTTCACTGGTTTCTCCTGTTTACTAACTGTGCTCATTATTGTGCCACCATCCTATGGTAACTAATTGCCCAAAGTCACAGCTCTTCTATCAGTTCTTGCCTTGCCAGTTCAGACTTTGCAAATCTCCCCTTGAAGTTGCACCCCGTTGTTTTGAGCAAATCTTTATGCCGTTTGTTTTTTTTCTCAGCACAGGTCTGCAGTCTTGGATTAAGAACTTATGCAAACAGGATCTAATCAACAAAAACAGGCAAACGACACAGAATGAGCAAGACAAAATGTTAATGCAGTGCAATTGTGCAATGCAGTGTTGAAATACAAATACTTGTCACAGTAGCAGGGTTTAAAATGATTAAAACTACGGTTTAACAGCATGTTTGCTAACATGATGTTAGATTTACACTCTGGAAATGCTGGTTTTGCAGGTGTCTTTTATCTATTGTCTGATGCCGCATGGCTGCACCTTTTCCCTGACTGATCTCCCTCAGGACATACACAGTTAAAGCTGGGAAAGCATGTCTGGGTTGTAGTGGTCCACTCATGTCTACAGACTTAAAGAATGAGCTACATCTTGCGCACTTCCCTTTTCTTCCATTTTATTGGCTCATCCTGAAAGCAGTGGGTATTATCTACATACTACCTCCCTCTACTGGAGATGGAAGGCAACAACATCTATTGCTCACTTTTAGTGTCAGAAAATACAGTGAAGTACTGGAACGTCTCAGCTAATGTTCAGAATACCCTGCATTTCTTCTAGCTTTACGTTGACCTCACAAAGGTGTTATTTTACTTCTGTCTCATGGTCCAAAGACATGCATGTCAGGCTAAATAGTGACTTTAACTTAGCCAGTGGTGTGCGTGTGAGCGTGCATGGTTGTCCATCTCTGTGTGCTTGCCCTGTGTTGGGCTGCCGATAGTCAAATGTCAGCTGAGATAGGCTCCAACCACACGCATCCAGGAACATGATCAAGTGTGTATAGAGAATGGAAGGATGGAGAGCTTACTCCACATGTTGCATATTATCAATTTCAATACATATAGTGATATTTGTCTTGCACTTTGTGCTTAAGACATTACTGGATTTCATTTTATCATCAATGTAACATCTTTTTGCAGATAAAACGTACTTTATCATGTATGCTGTCATGCATGGAAGCTAAGCATAATTGCTCAAATACTCCGCTTCAGTCCAATTTTTAAATACTTTTACTCTATAGGAGTATTTGACCTTTTGGTGGGTGAATAAAAGGATGAACTTTGTTGATATTTCTATTCAAATGTGACAGTTTAAGTTAAAAAAAACAAAAAGCAAATTAATATTTTGTTCTCCACTTTCTTATTTCACAGTCTGTCAGATTAATCTTGTAACCCTACCAGACGGGAATCACTGGAAAGACTGTCACTGCCAAGATGAAGTACTTTAAAGTGGCTACAGCAGTGAAATACAAAAGATTTTACATCAGTCTCAGAGACCATTCCATTTTTTAAAGTGAATGGAATAACATTTATCAGATATTATTTAGTACTTTTACTTGGAACAGAAATTTGATGTTACAGTATCAAGTCAGATTCTCCACCACGTTTTGTGTCACTGTTTGATTGTATTTGAAAACACTAGACAGGAAAATGCGCATACAGCGAAATTCAATTCAATTTTATTTATATAGCGCCAAATACAACAAATGTCATCTCAAGGCACTTAGATAGTAAGTCCAATTCAAGCCAATTGGAATTCAATTAATTAATAATAATCATAATTCATAAAATAATCCAATTCGTTCATATAGAGCCAATTCAAAAACAATTTCCTAGCTAAGAAAACCAACAGATTGCACTGAAAACTTTTTGTTTTTCGGTCCAATCTCCCGGCCTGAGCGGCGTGCCTGAGGCGACTGTGGAGAGAAACGACTCCCTTTTAACAGGAAGAAACCTCTGGCAGAACCAGACTCAGGAAGGGTGGCCATCCGCCTCGACCAGCTGGGGTTTGAGAAGACAGAAAAAGGGGGGGGGGAGGGGGGCAGGGGGCCACCGCGACGGCGGCACTGTAACACCATTCAAAGGATATCTGTTGGAACAGGGAAACACGAGTTAATGACCACAATAATATCACATATACATAAAGAGAGTAAAGTGAGGAAAGGTGTGTCAGATGAGGCCCCCCAGCAGTCTAAGCCTATAGCAGCTTAACTATGGGATGTTTCAGGATCACCTGAGCCATCCCTAACTATAAGCTTTATAAAAAAGGAAAGTTTTAAGCCTGGTCTTAAAAGTGGAAAGGGTGTCTGCTTCCCGGACATTTACTGGCAGCTTATTCCACAATTGAGGGGCCTGATAACTGAAGGCTCTGCCTCCCATTCTACTTTTAGAAACTCTGGGAACCTCAAGTAAACCTGCAGTTTGGGAACGAAGTGCTCTGTTAGGAAAATATCTTACAATGAGATCTTTAAGATATGATGGAGCTCGGTCATTAAGAGCTTTATATGTGAGGAGAAGAATCTTAAATTCTATTCTGAATTTAACAGGGAGCCAATGAAGAGAAGCTAAAACTGGAGAAATATGATCTCTGCTGTTAGTTCTCGTCAAAACTCTGGCTGCAGCATTTTGGATCAACTGAAGGCTTTTCAGAGAATATGTAGGACAGCCCAATAATAAAGAATTACAGTAGTCCAATCTTGAAGTAACAAATGCATGAATTAGTTTTTCTGCATCACTCTGAGACAAGATGTTCCTGATTTTAACAATATTACGAAGGTGAAAGAAGGCAGTCCTAGAAACCTGTTTTATATGCGAGTCAAATGATAAGTTCTGGTCAAAAATAACTCCAAGGTTCCTCACTGTAGAACTAGAAGCCAAGGAAATACCATCTAGAGTAACTATATAGCTAGACAATTTCTCCCTGAAACGCTCAGGTCCAAAGATAACGACTTCAGTTTTGTCTGAATTTAGCAGCAGACAGTTCTGAGTCATCCAGGTCTTTATGTCTTTAAGACATGCTTGTAGTCTGACCAACCTATTGGGTTCATCTGGTTTTATAGATAAGTACAGCTGAGTATCATCAGCATAGCAATGGAAATTTATGCCATGCTGTCTAATAATGTTACCTAATGGAAGCATGTATAAAGTAAAAAGAATCGGTCCAAGCACAGAACCCTGGGGAACTCCATGACTTACTCTGGTGTGTGAGGAAGATTCTTCGTTTACAAGAACAAACTGAAATCTATCAGATAAATATGATTTAAACCAGCCTAATGCAGTTCCTTTAATCCCAATAACATGTTCAAGTCTGTGTAATAAGATACTGTGATCGACCGTATCAAATGCAGCACTGAGATCCAACAGGACAAGCACAGACACAAGTCCGCTATCAGAGGCTAAGAGGAGATCATTGGTAACTTTCAGCAGTGCTGTTTCTGTGCTATGATGCACTCTGAATCCTGACTGAAACTCTTCAAACAAATTATTTCTGTGTAAATGATCACAAAGCTGAGCTGCAACTATTTTTTCAAGAACTTTAGACATAAAAGGGAGATTGGATATAGGTCTATAATGAGCCAACACTTCTGAATCAAGAGTAGGTTTTTTAAGTAAAGGTTTAATTACAGCAACCTTAAAAGTCTGAGGTACATATCCTGTCAACAAAGACAGATTGATCAAATCCAATATGGAAGTGTCAATTAAGGGGAAAACCTCCTTGAACAGTCTGGTTGGGATTGGGTCTAAAACACAAGTTGATGGTTTAGAAGAGACTATTGCTGTTGTTAGTTCAGAGAGATCAACTGGGCAGAAGCCGTCTAAATACAAATCAGGTTCTAAAGATACTTCTAAAGCTGCTGTACTTGATGATACATCACTGATAATAGTGGGAAGGACTCCATCAATCTTCTCTCTGATAGAAACAATTTTATTAATAAAGAAGCTCATGAAATCATCACTGCTGAGAGTTAAAGGAATAACTGGCTCAGCAGAGCTCGGACTCTTAGTCAGACTGGCTACAGTGCTGAAAAGAAACCTGGGATTATTCTTATTCTTATTAAGCGAAATGGCTTCTTTGTTTCAAGGGTTCCAATATATCAAACTGTCAGATAAAATTAGTACTATTCATACACTGAATTCTTCTCTGCATATCATATTTTTGTGGCTAGAAATAAACTGTAGAGTTTTATTCATCTGTCTGTGTTTACCTATGCCATACAGACAAGCACCTCATAAATATCAATTCTGTTACTGTTATGTTATATCTGTTTGGGTGAGTAAAAGTTATAGAGGGCGAATGGATTATTATAATATAAATCATCTGAATGTACATGATGTAAAAATAAGGAAACATGGTCTTAAAGCACCATACTGGGTGTGGTTATCTATACCTAAGACAGGCTACCATCATCAACATGTCACTCATCTGTGGCCACGCAACTTTAAACATCTAAGGACAAAGGAAGCCTTTTTTTTTTTTTCCTATTAAAGCTCAGTCTGGCTAATTTTACTGTAATATCTAGAAACATCAAAAAGCAAATGGGGAAAAAAACAAAAGTGCAACAACTGATTGCAGTTTACATCACAGTCGATGGAAAGAGGCACAGCTCATAAAGCTACAGGAAGATACAGAGGGTTACACAGAGTCTGCATGTAACTCACGTTTACCACATCGGATCAACTTGAAAACTGATTCATCATACGGTTGTGTCTTGGTATGACTAGAACCTGCTACACATTATGAGAAATAGTGGAAACCAACCTTTCTAAATCAGGGAATCTACATCTGGTCCTCGAGGGCCGCTGTGTTGCAGGTTTTAGATGTCTCCCTGCTTCAAATCAATGCATCATTAGCAGCCTTGTGCAGAACTTAACAATCTTTTGAAGAGATCTATTTTATCTGAATCAGGTGTGTTGAAGCAGGGAAACAGAAAACCTGCAGGAAAGCGGCCCCCCGAGGACCGGATTTGGACATCCCTGTTCTAAATCATACAAATACTTAATTGGCCATTTTGCAGTGTTTACTCATATCACTTCCCTTTTATCTTAAACCTCCTGCAGTTGTAGGAGGTAAACTGACGAAAACTACACAGAATACATTACAAACATGTGAAAAATAAGTATTTCTCAAGAAATGCTTTAATCCACAAACTCTATGGTATTCCCATGCTGGTTTGAGGAAGTTTATTGTAATAGATTTGTCAAAAGCAATGGCTTCAAATGAGCAGATAAGGGTGCAGAAGCTTTATAGGTGCTCACATAAAATACTTGAGTACTATCCCAATAATTCTCTCTTATTAAACAACTCTGCAGCTATTTACATTACAATCACACTTTGTATCATAAAGCCCATATTAAGGATAAAACTTAAAAGACGGGATCTTTTTGTGTTTGGACGAAAGGAGAGACAAAGCAAATATGTATGCAACTCAGAAGCTCTTTTCTCATAACCATTCAAACAGTTAAGGTCAGTATCTACTCTGTGTTCACAAATAATACATGTTCATATAACAATGACGTACAAAAATAAAATTGAATTACCTCATGTACTGACTGATTAAGGACATTGTATGATCATATAGAAAATTGCACACAGTCCAAATGTTCTTGCTTAAAATCAAAGTATTGCTTCTGATTGTACCAGCATCAGGTCCTTCTGTTGTACCATTTCCAACTTCCTTGTAATATCATTCCTATCATTGGATTCATGATGTTTAAGTAGTGCATCTGTAGTGGTTAAATACATGAACTGACATATCAATGATATTGTCTTTTGCTTATTGGAATTTGATGACCGGCATGTTTAATTGGTCCTGTCTTGCTTATACTGCTGATAAAAGAATGCCCATATGAATAAAGCTCTGCAAATGACAGACAATCTATTTTCCCTGTTTCTTTCTGGATAGTTCTGACACGAAGGCTCCCGTGGTTCTTGGAGTCCATTATGTAAGTCACATTTTCAACAATGTTCATCCATTCCTCCAACCCATAAGAAGGGACTGTCCAGGGAGAAGTGATGGCCGTACCTCACGTCGCCACAGTCTCAACCGGGCTGTGAAGTGGTTTTGTTGTGTCCTTATACAGGGCGGCCAGAGAGGAGGAGGAGTGGCGGGGCTAGAGTCTTTGGTTGATTTACAGGTCTTTCTCTAGTTTCCCCAAGTTCTTACAATCCTGTCCCTTGCAGCTCCTGCTCAGACTGAGCAGTTGTCACAGAAAGCTGTCCTCCACCAGGTCACTACAGTCCAGACACATTTCGTCCAGCAGTGTGATGTCCTCCAGGGTTTCGCCCTCCCGCTTAGCATAGGTGGAGCTGCTCGACCCTGTCTCGATGGCACTCTCTTCAGATGTTTGCGAGCTGCAAGAGCAGCGAATAACTCAAGTTAATATAATCTTTGGTGTGATGTTGTACGCTGAAAATAGAATTGAGTCCATTTACCTGTGTCTGTTCCTCTTTCCATATTCTTCATCAGATATGGGGTCTAGGTCGGGGAGGGGGATAATGTAGCCGCTGTCCGAGCTCAGCCGCTGCTCATCGAAGCCGCTCTCCCTGTCCTTTAGCTTGCCCTGGTTCTTGTATGGAATGTCGACGTAGTCTGCATCATTTTCCACGCACACCCGAGTTACAGCAGGATGGTCACTCTTCAGGAACTCATGGTTCACCTTCTCATAATGCTGCACAGGACAGACCGACACATAATTTAGATACTATTAAAATGTTACAATTCTCTTGCTCAAAAGAAGCAATGTTGATGCAATACAGTGTGTACAAATATAAACCCAAAAAGTTCAAGGAGTGAAGGACGGTGGCATGAACGTGTGCAGTCATTAGTTTTGTCACCAGCTGGATGGTGTGATCCTCATTTTGGATCACACCATCCAACCCAAGCTCAATGTGCTAAAAGAGCTGGTTCCTCTCTCTGTCACCAATCATTAAATATTGTGACGAAGGCAGAGTTACAGCTGCTCTGACATGCCATGTGTGGTGCAGAGTTTAATTGGGTAATTAAGGTTGGGCGGTGGAGGCGAGAACTCGAGCTGTGTCATTATCAAGACTGAGGCCAGCAACTCTGACTTCCAGCTGCAGCATTTAGACTCTAATCACTTTTCACACGTAGACAGCAAGAGCCTCCAAAAATTCTCCTAATGCACTCACAGAGGATGTGGAAGGGGTTTTAAATGAACAGCCTGTGACTTTAATGGTGTTTTTAAAGGATTTTCAACCTGTACTTTGCTCGGAAAAATGACATCTACAAAGCCAATAAAGAGCCACTAAAAGGAAAAAAATAAATGATGGGAGGAACAGAATGTGCAAGTCTGGGTGGTGGTACATTTAAAAAGCAGGTGTTAAGGACCACAAAGGTCTGGGGACGTGAGAGGTCACAATGAGAGGCTCACCCTCTTGTAGCTGCAGGGCAGCAAAGATGCCACAGTTTCACTTAGACCCATGAAAGAAGGCCTTTTCTCAGGCTCACTGTTCCAGCACTTCATCATCATCTCATACCTGAAAATGCAAACACATGCAACGTCACCATAGAAAACAGTACGGCCTGTCCTGTGCCTTGTAATTTTGCCATGACTGATGTCAGCTATTATATCATAGCTCACAAACAAACAGCCCAGTGCATTCTTGAGTTGAGATGATGCGAACTCGGCTTCAACAAATACATAGCAACAGTATAAACATTGTGTGTGATCACGTACAGATCATTAGGTGCATGCTCTGGTTTTGACATCCTATATCCACTCTTGATCTTGTTGTAGAAGCTGGAGTCCACCACCATCCCCGGATACGGGGTGCCACCTAAAGAAGACGACATGATATTTTTTATTTTAATTAGTTTCCCAACTCTCATTTCTGGTATTCATTTATTTTTCACAATATAGTGCCTATATTATAAGGTGTGAGTTTTCCCCTTTCCTTTTGTGTGTTATCTAACTTTTTGTGCATGCAAAAGGTTTACAAATTTTGCCCACCCAAAGTGCGAACCCCAAAAAAAGGTTATTCCCTCCTGAAAACACTGCCTCTGGGCTGCGTTATCATGAACAACATTTGTATCGTGCCTATTTAATGGCTACCTAGGCACACCTTAAACATTCTGGAATATTCTGGACAGAAACGGAAAAAAGGTGCTACAGCCATGTATAGCATATACAATTATTGTGGTAACCCCATATGTAAAATGAGAAACCTCCACATGAAAATAAAATGGGCTCTTTAACTGAGGTTTGCAGAGGCTGACCTAAGGAGAATATCTCCCAGAGGAGGATGCCATACGACCAAACATCACTGAGGGTGGTGTACAGGTTGTCAAAAATACTTTCTGGTGCCATCCACTTCACTGGCAGAAAAGTCTAGGATGAAAGAGAGGAAATGGTTGACCAAACTCAGAGAACCCTTCTATGAAATCATATTATGACCTCAGGATGATTTAGGGCTGTGAGAGGACACTTACGCTCCCTTTGGAGACGTAGTTGTTGTCATGCATGATGTCTCTGGCCAGCCCGAAGTCACAGATCTTCACTATTTTACCCTGAGAGAGGAGAACATTCCTGGCAGCAAGGTCTCGGTGCACACACTGTAAAAAAAAGAAGGAATAATTAGAGTTGCTAAGCCGTTAAGAGCTCAAAAAGAGCTGTTTTCATCAGTTCTCAATCTGACAGCCCGCTCCCACGGCTACTATTTCTGTTTCATTTTAGCCAAGTTCACTTTTTAATGCCATTTAATTTTGCTTTATAAAGCATAATCTTTATGTAAACATGCCAGTTGGAGGGATTGCTGTGACCACTGGATATTTAGGGATAATAACTATGAAGCTGAATGAACAGCTTCTGGCTACAGCATGTCCCTGCCCGGTAATTCCAGCTCTAACTTTGCAGCTACTATATTCAGCCTTTGGCCGCTCTCCTGCGTGGGCTCAGCAACCTTAACAGGACTGCTTATCATACAACCGCTGATTTCCTCAGGCACCCCCTTGGCCGGCACAGCAGTTGCCATATAGAATACTTTACAAAACCCAAAACCTGCCATTAGTGCCTTTGGAAGCAGGGGAATGTGAGGTTGAAGGTCTGTAGATGAAAACAAAAAAAGGGTTTTCATTCAAACTTACATTTTTGGAAGCTAGAAACTCCATTCCTTTGGCCACCTGGTAGGTAAAGCTAAGCAGGTCGGTGGTTGTAAGGCCTTCGTTCAAGTCATCTGACAGCTGGTTGTCCATTTCACAGTCTGGATTGGAAAACACACACACAATTAGGCGGTCCATGTAAATATAGTACTCCCTGCTCAAACCTGGCTTTTACTAATGGCAGGGTAAAAAGTGGGCATTATTACGGGTGTGCTACAATTATCTTCTCCATGTAATTACAGGCCTATGCCAGCACTAAATTCTGACAAGGGTGTACCCCTCAACCAACAATGACTCAAACCCAACACCAAGGCCAAGTAAGCGCACACCAATAACTCAGAGGAGAGTCAACAAAAAGGGAGAAGAGGAAAGGCCACAGTGCGTACCACTCGAGTCTTTCTGCGAGGGTGGGTGGTCATAGTTTGAACTCTGGATATCAGAGTACTTGGAGCCATTGCTCATCTCCAGCATAGGCACATACTGAGTGTTGTCCGCCTGCTTCATATCCATGTAGTCTCCTCTACTCTCAAAGGACAGGATCACATAACTGTGAGCAAAGACAAGACAGGAATGTTGTTAGTGCTGACAGGTTGTGGGACTATTGTAACCTATGGTGAGAATACAATAAGCATATCTGATTCAGTCATGTAGAGAGCAATACATCAGTATTTGTCCTCTCAGTCCCTCTGGCTGAGGTTAGGGGAAGATGTGGTTCAGGCTCAAATGGTAGCCAGGATTAAATCATGTTATGGTCATTTTGAGGTGTGGTCACTGTGAGTCATCCATCAACACAGCTGAGCCTCACAGAGGGAGAGGACAGGCTGGTGTTTCACAATGAACGTTTACACAGACACAATTAACAGGTACCTCCATGGTAACCAAATTAGGCTGAAAGCTGAGACCACTTCAGACTTCAATTAGATTAGGGGAAGATGTCAGACAATATCCTCGACCATGGAGAAAATGCTGATTGAGTTACAGATTAGAAGCTGAGGGATAATAAGTGTGTTTGAGACAATTGTTGTAAATTGGCTGCTTGGGATTGTAAAAAGTATGTAAAGTTAAAGTAAGTATGTAAAAAGTGTGTTTTCTCCCCTTTTCCAACCATGTGACGCTCAGTACATAACAATAGATCATTTGAGAAACAAACACTACATGATGTACCTCCTGCTGCTCTCATCTGCAGGGTTGATTCCAAAGATATCCAGCTCTTTTTTATTTTTCTCTGGGCTCAGGCTGAGGAAGTTCTCCCTGTTCTTGTGCAGATAGTTCACCAGGTCCCCGTAGAAGCAGTACTCAGTGATAATGTAGATAGGGCCTGAGAACAGCACAGCAGATAGGGTCATGCACCGGCATCAGTCTGCAGGCTAATCTTATCAGAGGCTCGTAAAGGCTAAAAGCACAGTCAAGAAGACAAGCCTCCACTTTCCCATAAAAAGCCTATTAAAATACGGCACCCACCCGCTGTTAGAGTTGTAAACGTCTACAGCAGCCGAATCTGAATGAGTTTGAGTGCGTGTGTGCATGTGACTGTGTGCGTTATTCTACACAGTAATCATACAGAATGAATCTCCCCATGAATGAGTGTGTTGGTTTACATCTGCTGTTTGTCAGTGTTTACTATTCACCTGACTTGGTGCATGCTCCCAGGAGGTTTACAATGTTGAGATGCGGTCCAAGATGAGTCATGATCTTCAGTTCAGACATCAATGCCTGTTTTTCACTGGAACGGGCTGTGGCTGGAAGAGGATATCAACCATGACAATCACTAAACTGTCAAAACTCTCACAAATTAACAAGGCTACCTCTTTCATCTAGTTAAAGCTGCAGTCGGCAGGTTTTCAAAATTGCGAGTCTAAAGTCGGAAAATTCGAACTGATACAACTTTCAGGTCCCTCCCCCAACCTCTAACAAGCTCCGAATCGCCCCCCAAACCCCTCCCCCTCTGTGGACGAGGTTGTGCACGTGAGTTCACACCAGTGTGAGCGCACACAAGCTGGGGCAGACTCACGCTCAGCAGCGTGTGCACAAGCTGTGATTGACAGGTAGGATTCCTCCACCCTAACTTGATTGGTTAAAAACAGCCGGGAGCGCTCGATTTTTGCAAGCATGATTACAGGCTTCAGAGGGAGCTACAGATTTCGTTATTTTTCCTAAACAGCCTATTTATTATTCTACTTCCAGAATTCCATGACAGTTCAAGCTAATATGACTAAAAAAAAGTTGCCGACCGCAGCTTTAATGAAGCTGATTGTTTGATCTTGGTTGGTTTTTATCACTGTGTAAATTCTTTTGTGTTTACTCTTTTCATTACTTTTTTTTTTACTTTCTCATGTTGCCCTAAAAAGTTCCCAGGTGAGCAACAAATAAAAGACGTTGGCAGATAAGGTGCTGCTACATCCATCAGTTGGTTCGGTAATTTGTAGATGATTATCTATTTACAGAACAAAAAAGATTTGCAAAGACCACACACTTGGTATAATGACACCACTGAAAGTGTCACAAATATACTTCACTGGCACTAGCCTGCACTAGTAGCCGAGCAATGATTGGTAGCAGCATGACTTAACTGCCATGCAAATTGTGGTTTTATCAAACTCACGTTTCAGCATTTTCACTGCCACCTTCATGACCGGTTGAGAGCGGCTGAGTCCATATGCAGTACCTTCAACCACCTTCCCAAAGGCTCCAGAGCCCAGGATACGACCTGTGAATCACAGGAAAGTATGGAGTTAGTTATCCAGGCGGAGACAATACACACACATTCTGCTTTGTCATCTGTGACTCGTTAAGTGGTCGAATATCCCCTTGATCGTTAAGTCAAACCAAAACCCAGCTAGATTAAACCTTTCCGTCCAAGTCGTAGCTATCACAGACTCATTTCAAAGGCAGAGTGAGATGACCTGGTTGGAACATGTCTGCTGGGAGGACTATAACGTTGGTACATTTCAAGGAGAATCCACTCACCGAGCACAAGTCTGTCCCGAGGAAACTCCCATCTCGAGTCGTAAGGTAGCTGCATTGGATCTACGTAGATATACTCATGGCCATCAGGGCTCACAGACTCTATGACCCTCCAGCGGATCTCATACCTTGGTTTCTAGAGGACAGAGAACACATGAGTGCACTGTTACTCATTTAAAACCTTAAAATACAAGTCATGCAACTGAACAGACCAGCTTTTAACTAGGGGAAGCAATAAACCAAACACTCATTATAAACTTGGTCATATTTTATGCGAAGAGTAATATAGAGAAAACATCACGAAATATAAACTTGCTCTGAATCTTGATATGAATGCTGAAAAAGATTAAGTGGGTGAATGAATGGGAAGTGGAAATAAATGTTAAATCATTAAAACAGTACCTGTTTCCAGATAACAACCAAGACAATGAGTGAGATGATGACAATGACCAGGAGCACCAGCACAGCAGCAGCTACAGTCAGCTCAGGGTGAGGGCCTGTTTGGGAGTAAAACCAGTGGTCGCACATATTAGATGGATGCTTGCAATGAAATATACAGTTTGGGATGCATAAGAAATATTTTCTATCAGGTTTTAGATCCATGGGGTGTCTAGATAACTTGCCCCAAAAGGCATGCTGGGAAGATAACATGGAAATGAGGATGGGGGAGCAGACATGGAACTGCCATAGTAGGGGGGGTGGTGGAGAATGGGAGTGTAAAGCTCATCTGGTAGGACCAAATGGCCTAGAGATCTGTGGTTTCCCTCATTTATCTCTTATAATAACAGTCCCTCCCTGATAGCCTGCTTTCAGCAGTCTCACCACAAACTTAAATGGCAGCTGCTGCAACACTTACTGTCCCTTACAAAACTTGTTGCACTCTGAGTGGCAGAAATTGAGGAACTTCAGAATAAACAAGGAGGGAGCAACAACATCAAATGCCCATTCAAAGTGCAATGAAAGAAGATTGAAAATTGCCCCAGAGGATGGGACGCGCGTTTTTCCTTACCGTTAGACACCAGTTTGACCTCCCTGGAGACGGTGGCCATTTCATTCCTAGCCAGGCAGCGCACTGCCACTGTGCTCTCCAGATGACCAAACATAACCTCGCTCTCCAAGTTATAATCTTCATCGGTGTGTGAGTCCATTTTAATCTCTGTGGAGTTGGCAGGGAGAGGCACCCAAGACGACGAGTCATTGGCACAACTGGATGGTTACAAAAGAAAATAGACGAACAACCAGATCAAGTTATGCATTCATTTTGAAAAGAAAGCCTGTAAACACTTTAGTACTGAAGAAAGTTGATCTTACTTTTTGATGTTTTTGCAGATGAACCACTCCACCACAGGAGTGGGTTGCCCTCTGGTAATGCAAACCACGGACTGACCTGTGGCTGAGCCGTGGTGGATGTCCATCAGGTCCACAATAACTGCCGGCACTGCAACATTGTAAGACAGACGTACAGCAAGTTGTAAGAATAGCAGTGTGTGTAACATTAACAATGGCAGACTGTAAGTGAGGCTACAAGGTTGTAAAATAGGAGAAACATCCAAGGAAATAAAGGAAATAATTTGCTTATATTAGTTTACTCCCTGACCTTTGACTTCAAGGATTAGGCTGGCGTCACGACTTTGGTTTCTGTTCTCCACTCGCACGGTGTAATTCCCGCTGTCCTCCTCCTTGGCCCGAATTAGGGTGAGGGTGCTCATGTAGCTGCACAGAACAACAACAGCAGAAACTGTAATAACAATACAGCCACAGAAGCTTACAAACGCACTAAATCCTAATTAGAGGCCTGCATGGTGTGTGGGAATGTTACTTTGAAGTGATCATTAGCTCTGCTGTCACAGGTGGAGACTCACCTAGTCTCGCTTATCTGCCGCAGGCTGGTGGAGATCTCAGCTGTCACATCGCTGAGTGTGATGCCGTCTTTGAGCCAAGTGACACGAACGTCAGGAAAAGAATCAATTCCAGCCCTGAACTCCCGCACTTCATCTAGCTCTGCAAATTCATATTCTCTGAACTCCGGTTGGATGGACAAAAACTCACTGGCTGTTGGAAAAGGGGAGAGGTTGACAAATAATCAGCACTTATCATCACTACTTCAATTAAAAAACCCAATATAATGCAACATGGTATTTACTGTAGGTAGATATAGAGATTTATACCAAACACTTGAACGGCTAGCTGTTTCGTCTGGCTTTCATTGCTCATTATATTGGTGATAGAACAAGAGTAGATGCCGCTGTCTTTGGTTGACGCTTGTGGGATGGTCAGGGTGTACAGGATCTCCTGATCCTTCTTATTGTCACGCACGGTTTTCATACCACGATTGGCCTGTCAAGTGAAAAGGAACATCAGGTGCTTTGAGATACAAACCCACAACAAAACCCCCATTTAGTTTGGATAATGTTCTGTGCTGTACAGAATGACATGGGCCCTCACCATTTTGCCCGGGTATTTCCAGTGATCTTCCAAAATCTCAGCTCCTTGAGCACGACAGGTGACAGTGATTGTGTCTCCCACCAGCAGAGCAGTCCTTTTGGCGGTCAGCTCAACATGCAGTTCTGTGCCAGCTGAGGTACAAGAAATTCTAAAGTAAAATTTTGTCACTCAACAGATCCAGCAAAAACATTGTGGTCAGCTCATATTTTTCAAGATTTCACCAGTTTCACACATTCACAAACACTGGAAAACACACCTGTCCAACCATGGACGATGTATTCTCCACTCTCGTGCACCTCTCCATTGATGAGGGCCTTGCAGACATAGGTTCCAGCAGTGAATACGCCCAAGGCACCTCTCTTACTGTCATAAACACAAGGCACAGGCTGCTGGGTGTCAACATTCACCAGTGTCACGTTAGCGTATGGATCAGACACCAGACACTGGATCTCCATCTCATTGTTGTTGGTCAGGACATGGTTGCTATAAGGCACCGGTGACGGCACGAAAGGCACATCAGGATCTGTGTAACAGTGAAATGAGTATCTCAAAACCAGAAAATAAAAACAAATAACATAAACACACAAGTAGCTGTGCACGCCATACCTGGTACATAGATGTAGATGCTACTGTCGTCTGCATCCTCTGTGGTGTTTCTGCTGTAAAAGCATGTGTAGTAGCCGGTGTGCATTGCTGTGGCGCTGTTCACGGTGATGGTGGTGACAAACAGGCCACTGCTGTCTTCCTGCGTTTGCTCGGGCAAATCGAACGGTGTTTCCCACATCAGTTTTGCCTCTCCGCGACATGTCAGAGTGAACGAATTGTGGAGCGGCACTATCACCTCATCCAAATCTGGCAGCAGCACAGGGGCTGAGGAAGGTGGGATCACTGCTCCGATGGAAGCTGAAAAAAGGTCACACAGAAAGCTCAGTCATGGAATCATCAATCTTCAACTATATTTCTAATCTGTTTACCTTTTTTGTCTTTGTATCTTACCTCTCACTTTGAGGATAAAGGAGAACTGTGCAGTGCGAGAGCCACTTAGGACTGCGATGGTGTAATTTCCGTTGTCTTTCTCCAAAGGGTGCCGGAATGTCAGAATGCTCTGATACCTGTAGGAAGAAAATTAGCAGTTACAAACAAATATTTGAATGGGAAATTCTTTAAATGTTGGCAAACTGGATTTCTTGCTTCGAGTTGCATGATAAAACTGATACAACTCTCTCATCAACTCTCTAAATCTAAAAGCAACCAGGAAACTTAACGTGAGGACTGCATGCAAGAGGAAACAGTTAGTCTGGTTTTGTGACTTTTTTTTCCACAAACACCTTGCTAATGTATGACGGGTTTGATTTGAAAGTTTGAAATGACCACTTTCTGTTTTTACAGGGTGTCATGTGCATCTCATATCCTTTAAGTTTAGAAAAAAAAAGAAAAGGAAAAAATGCTATAGCACTGAGAACTGTAATAAAACTTAATCTTTATACTCACCGATTCCCTTCAACATGGCTTGTTTTGGTGGAGACGTAGTAGCTCTCTCCTATGGCTTCTCCATCTTTCAGCCACGTCACTTTGGGGACTCTCGGATATGCATGAATGAGGATGGTAAACTCTGTCTCCTCTAAAATGTTGACAAACTCCGTCGCTAGAATCCCACTGTGGTCCAGGGTGACAAAGGAGTTCTCCTCTGAGTGACAAACAGTGAAAAAAACAATTATCAGATGATTGTAGATGGTTCAGAAACAGACTCGGTCAGTAAAAGCTGAGTGACAGCGGGGGAAAACGAGTCAGTGATTCAGGGGTTGAGGTGAAATAAAGGCTTGACACACATCTGTTGAAGCCATCTCATAAAACACAGTAGCTGATGTTGAAAGCAGATCTAAAGCTTTATGGTTGGATAGTAGAAAATGACTTCCACACACTGTTCAAAGCACCTTGATCACATATGTGAAGCCTCTACTTCATCTGAATGATGATGAGATTATGAGATATAATTATAATTAATGTGACTGTAAGTTATTGATTTGAGCACTTATCCTGCTGGAAACCTATTGAGCACATCTGTGAAATGTTTCTGAGAGGGAGACTTACCAAAAATGGTTACAGCCACCCTGCTGACTCTAACGTCTCCACTGATTTTGTGTGTGACGGAGCATTCAAAGGTGCCGCTGTCCTGAGAGGTGGCTTGTGAGATAATGAGGGTATAGATGGCCCGGTCAGGGAAAGTCTGCTTTGTTAGAATGCCATCCACAGCCTATTCAAACCACAGAACAGTACGGGTTTAAGAAGCTACTCACTGGAAATTGAAATAGATAAATAAAAAGAAATCCAAGTAAAAACATATTTGAATATCATAAATTTCTGCTGAAATTTCTGCTGAAAGCTAATGGCTAAAGCACTGGCTTGACCACAAGAGATAAATCAGGATCTCAGACTCCTAGAAAAGGCCTGTAATTGCAGCTGAGACCAAATTCCAGGAGTCAGGACTCCTGTGTTCCTACCTCACTATCTCTGGAAAAGGGCTTAAAGGAATCCCAAGAAGAAAAACCACCAATGTGCAGTATACTTTAAAGAAATATAGTATAAACAAACATAAATTGCTTGTGAAACTTTCTCAGATTGAAATTATCTCATCAAAAGCATTAGATCTTTAGTTGGCTGTCACGTGCGGACAGCATCTGCCGTACACGTCTCATGGTCACTGAGTTTAAAGGATTTACCATCATTTTATTTCCTCTCTTTTGAACTGCCTCCTTGCCTCCAGCCATTTGTCCTGAACTTTAAATTCCCTGCCAAACTCTTTTAAATGGGGTTAACTGCCACAGCGAGCTGTTTTGGCTGATGTCCTCAGAAGGAGGACACAACATTCAGCCGCTGCTTTCCTAACACATGCCTTGCAACCACTATGGGCTGTGCTCTGAGCTATATTCAATTTGCCACTTAAAGGTTTGGATCCAAAACCATTATTCGCTTATTTAAGGCTCGGTGCTGCTGGTTAGGAATCCCATGGAAATATAACAAGACAAGGAGGACGGGTGGATGGAGCCACAGAGCAGACAAAAATTGAAAGAAAGAAAAAAGAAAACACAGAAGAGAAAATTGCCTGTTTTTTCGGATGCAGCCACTGCTGCTGGTAGTCAGAGCCAGAAGGGGCGACGCAGGTGATGTTGAAAGGCTGCCCGGCTCTCACTCTCTCCTCGGTGGCCCTTGCTTCCACATTGAAGTCCTCCACCTCCTCAGGGGCTACAGAGGAACCACCAGAGAGCAGACATCAGCACCGCAAACAACTTGGTCATCTTGACCTCGTTTATCACAGAGTGATGGCTCAGTAGATCATTACTGACTCACACACACAGAGCGAACACGGCCTTATTAAGTCATCCTCTCTTGTACAAATGACGTCATGTCATGGCTGTCACCCTGCAGCCTTCTTGTGTTAAACACGCCTAAGGAATGTTTTCAGTTATGTTGTTTTCAATCTATACTGTCACTTCAGAGTCACAACAAGCAATCTCACTGTCATTATTTCATTTTATAAATAAACCGCATTATGAAAGAAATATATCTCTGTCTTGGCTTACCCTCGGCATTCACTGTGTAAATGGCACTTCTGAATGTCTGGTTGTTCACAGTGGTCTCACATTGGTACTGCCCAGGAGAGAAGCTCCCGATAAAGCCCATCCTGCTATCATAGTGGGCAGGCATCTCCTCTCCGCTTGGGACACTCCTCAGGGTGACGGGAGCATCGGGGTGGGACACACGGCAGGTGATGGCCACCACAGACAGCTCCATGGAGACAATCAGGTTATCAGGCGTCTCGGGGACGAACAGGACGTGGGGATCTAGGTGTGCAGACACAGGACTTTTTAGACTTCATGTCATAACTACAACAGTATATGTTGGTTTGTACATTTGTACAATGTAATCATTTAAAAGTAGACAAACTGTGCCTTTGGAAGGGAGAAAGAAGAAATAACACATTGTCCCCCTTACAACCACACCCTGAATTCATTAGAAATGCAGTGGCTTGAATTGAATGATTGCACTCAGAGGTTTTGCTGCTTCAGGTGTACTTGGTCTGGTATGCTCACTTAGTTGTCTATATTTGTCCCACCCATGGACAAATCTCAAAATAATGATACCTTGGGCAAGAAAAAGACACCTAAGCTTAAAATGAACACAAGCCAGGATCATACGAATGCTTGTTTTGTTTCTCCGACTGTGCATCTCGCTTCTCTTTGTGGTCAGTAAGCTTTATCTTTCATATCTGTTTTTCGGTCACATTTTGATTATTTTGTGTCTCATTTTGGTTGTTTTGTAGTTAAGAGTAACATTTCTAACTTCTTTTTGGTCATTTCGAATCTATTTTTTTCAATGCTTCTTTTCTGTGAAATCATGCCCATTTTTTGTAGCAGTTTTGTCTCTTTATTGTACATTTTGCATCTTGGCTGTACTGAATCTCAGGCTGTTCATTAGAATAACATTGATGAGTTGAACCTCTTCGTTTTTACAACTCTTCAGCATCTTAATCTTTTTTTTCTTTTCTTCTGGAAACCAATTCTGGGATAAGACCAGGATCCTCACTCCTCGGGCCCTGGTCCTGCGCACTGTAGGCCTTTTATCCACTTACGTTTGTGCTTTAGCATTAACAAGTACTCTTCAATATTTCGGGCTGCACAAAAATTGCACAACATTTGAAACGATATTTACCTGGGACAAAGATATATATTTCCGCCTCATGTTCGTCATCCGATTCAGTGTCCGCTTCTCCCTCCCGGTATTCATACGTGCACATGTAGTAGCCGGTGTTCTCCACTGTCGCGTTGATAATGAAAAGAGTCTCGGTGTAGTAGCCTGTGAGAGTAAAGGCGTTTTTCGGCAGGGGCTCAGCCCAGACCACATTTCTTTTCCCGGTGCAACTTATGTTGAAGATGGAATTGGGCTGCAGGATGAACTCCTCCTCGTTGGACACGATAGTTGGTGGCAACAGTCCAGATGTAACTGAGATAGACATTTGCCAACATCATGAAACAGTCAGAAAAATGACTGAAAACAACAGTTTTGTCTGCTGTTTCTCTCAGCTACTTACCCGAGAGGAGATGCACAAAGACGCCAGCAAAGACGACGTGCGTCCTCACTCCATCCATGGCTATGCTCAGGCCTGTGGAGACAAAACAGCGATTAGCTGCACGGGTGATGGAAATACTTTGGGGGTGCTCTTGCTAACAAACACTGTCTCCACGTTGAACCAAGCGTGCCACCGTTTCATCAACCGATCATCATTAACTTTTTTTGGAGCAGTCACACTCCTCCCTCGGTCATAATCCCAAGTGACACTTAACAGCAACACTTCATCTTCGATTTGATGTTTTACTGAAACGGAATTAACTGGAGAATAACGTGACAGGTTTGAACCAGGTGAGGGTGGAGATTGCAAGCCTGTTGCATAGAAAGAATCCACAGTTATGTTGGAGAGGACGGACGCTGAAGCCCTCTCCGCTGCGCACCGCTGCCACTAGGGGGCGACACAGTCCATCTATTAGGATCGGACAAACCTCGCAGGAGCTCATTGTCCGAAACTTCCCAACATATTTTTTTAATGAAGTTTTTGTTTTAAAATAAATGAAGATCGTGATTGTTTTTCGATTTTGAAGCATGACTTAAAATGCTTCAAAAAGTCTGCACTGGATTCATCCACTGGATGTCTAATTAACACAATCTTAACTTTTCAGTGTCTATAGATTTCTTCCTTTCTTTCTGTTTTTTTCAGAGCTCTCTCCATATGTAGTTGTAAAACGGAGCTCTGGAAACCATTAAGGCAATCGCTCTGTCTGTTGATCTGTCTGTAGTCTGGATTAGGGATTTCATCGGGGCCACGTAGTTTGAGAGCCGCTTGAGAGCTCATAAAACCCAACTTTCTCTATTCAAATAAACTCTGCTTGTTTCTTTTTCTTTAACCCTCTCCATTTTCCCCTTTTATTTATATTGTATTCAGTGTCCCCAAACAATAAAACTTGTGGCTCTCTCGCAGTTTCCTGTGGTTGTCCGCTCTGGCTCAGCCGGAACAGCCTAAATAATCCATTGGCAACCTGGGTTTCTGAGCTCTATAATTAGCGCACCCACTCCGCACAAAAGTACATATTCGCGTGGGAATCAGTTGACGAAATGCCTAATGCGTTTTGACGTGTTTGTGCACACGCCTTGTCTCAAAAGATTTCTGAAAGGGACTTTTTCTTTTTTTGCTTTGGATTAGCGTTGATGTTCGAGTTAAACACGTTAAAAAAAAAACAAAAAAAAACTGGAGTGGCAGTCAGGGTCCGCTCATTTCTCTGCTCTTCTCACCCCCCCCCCCCCCCCCCCCCCGCTGTCCCACCAAGTGAATCAACAAATGTGCAGATCCAAAATGCATCTTCTGCTGGGCCGGAATACTTTCGTGCAACATCTGATAGCTTATCTCGACTTTCAGTGGATTTCCGTTAGAGTAATCGTGGCACTGTCTAGAAATGACAATCTTGCGTGTAATGCGCGCGACACAGCTTCGATTTTTTTTTTTCTGTCTAAATATTTAAGAAATTCTGACTACAAGCAGTATTCCTCTGAAAACCCCCTTAGTGACACAGCAGGGTAGGTGGTAAAAGAAGAATGCGCCGTGGCTCCAAAACACGCAGCTCTTCTTTCCTCTCACTTGGACCGAGTCCACCGAAGTTCTGAATCCCCATTTTGCCTCATTCCAGTGCTCCCAGTGCTGACTTTCCAGTTTTTAACCCCCCTCCCCCGGATCGCACGGACAGATGAGAAAACAATGTGATGCACAAATTCCTATGTGTTTCCCATTAGATGCCAAGCAGCATCCCACAATGGTGCTTTCAGTCTTCGAGGTGACACGTCCAGCTGTGAGGCCGAAATCCAACGCCAGAGTCAGCGACATCTCCGCACTCAGCGTCCAGCGGTGAGACCATATGGTGCAAGAATTCTCAAAAAAATCTAATGTAATATCTGACACAGAAGTTGTACACAGCTTTCAGTGCTGTAGAGCATCCGTTGTATGACGAATGAAAGCTTTAAAACAACTTTTCTATAACTATGCTATAAAAAGTAAGAAGGACAGAAAATCCAGTAATTGAAAAAACTAATTAGGACTGCAAGGAAAATTATTTCAGCCTCTAAAAATGAGTTTAAAAACGACTAAGAAAGAAATGTTTCAATCGACCTTTCAGTTACCTTTGACTAATCCCCTCTTTATATTCCTTTCTTGTAAGTATATCCACTGTGAATTGGTCGCTCCAAAAGGCGCAGTAAGGGTCCTTTGCAGAGGTTATAATCCTCAGAGATCCTGCGCTGTGAGAGCATATGTGAGACCCACTGTCCGCATCCACGACCGCCTTCACAACTGCACTCCAGCAACGGCGACCTGTAACTGATTCAATGTTACAGTCCACCCCCCTCAACCCCCATTCGAAAAAAAAGCAATCATCTGGCTCAAAGTAAATAACTCTCAGGAAACGACAACCCCCCTCTCGCTCCTCTCTTTCTGAGCGCTGGACCCCTTTTCAAAGTTAGAGTCGTTTAGTGGGAAATTCAGACGAGAACGGTCACTTAAATCACAGCGTAGGACAAGACTTCCGTTGAATTAATTGGGAAACGAGACCTTTTGCGTGTCAAAATCAGTTATAAAAGTTAGATCACATGGGATGTTTCTTCTAAAAGTTCACAAATGTTCCATTTGTGGGTTTATTTGTCAATGCTGGTCTCACAAAACGATTCCATCACTTAAAGTAAAGAAATGCACTTATGAGTTGTTGTTTTTTGGCACTTTGCATTATAGCTTGATAGTGAACGGACACAGTTATTCTGCACCAAGCAGAAACTGTGAAAAAGTGACGCGGTAAACTCATAGAGGGCGCTCCAACACCATCATATCCCCGCTCATCTCTCCAACACACACACACACACACACACACACACACACACACACACACACACACACACACACACACACACACACACACATCTCCCTTAAGTTTCATCAAAAGAAAATACACAGACAAGAAAGTTCTATTCTTCTTTTTTGTGACAGAATTAATGGGACCCCTGTTTACTGCACACATGCGTCAGCTGTGAGCCGAGCACTTATAAGCGCTGCCATTTTTTCTTTTTAACCAAACCCCCTTTACCCTGAGGCTCCCCTGACGGGTAGCAGAGGAATAATGGGCCCCTATGAATCACCTATCTCTGGGCACAGAATCGGACTCTCAGACCTGTGTTTCTGCAGGGCCCCGGGGCCGTTGCTGCACTCCCCCTCCTCCCCTTCCTCCTAACTCCGTGCAGCCGCTTGGCGCAATTACTTCCACATGTTAGCGAAAAGAACAGTATCCTTGTTCTCCAAACAAAGGATTTCAGCTTCGAAAGACCAAGCTTACCTCAAAGCTGCTCGAGGCTCTCACTTTTGAGGGACTGTCTAACAGATTACATCCAGGTAAACTGCTTTTGAAAAACCCCAAACCAACTGAAACTGATGCAGATAGCTGATGTTGTTTCTGAGTCTTCCCAACATTAAAAAGAAAGGCGATCATAAGCCGTCACTAAAACCATTCTCCGGGGTCTTTTGAACTAAAGTCATACAACTAATAACCACAGAGCACTTCTCCTAATTCTTCGTTATCACATGTCACGTATCCTTAAAATATTCCCTGTTATTGAAGGCAATGAGCCCCTTTTATGTTTACGAATCAAAATATAACCCAGAGTGATGTTTCTGGGTTCCAATTTTCATTTCATCCACCAAGAGGAATCCTGGCTAACATCACTCACCTTCCTTTTAAAGCGACCTGCCTTGTCCTGTCTCCAACTGGCCACCAGGGGGCTTTGGATTTAAATAAATCATCTGTGGCCGACCTAACACATGAAGAATAAGATGTTTTAAAGAATAAGATCACATCAGGGTCCTCATATTACGTGTACTTTACACGCACAGCGTGTCTCACATTTAAATCTGGAGAAATCTTGAGAAACAAGAGTCTTAAATCCCTAATCTGTGCCTGATAACGACATTGTGCTATAAGTGCTTTCGTGTCTTATTCATTCCGTTTTCCAAAAGTCATTCATTTGTCATTTAAGGTGGCCTGTTGTGTCACTTTCCTTGTTGCGTAAGTGACCCGTGTCCTGCGTTTGAAAAAAATTGACAGTGGCCCCTGTGGGCGGATGTCCCCGTGGGAGCTGTCCAGCGTGCTGAAATCTGTCTTAACCAGGTGGGGGTGGTGTTTCTATCTATCTATCTATCTATCTATCTATCTATCTATCTATCTATCTATCTATCTATCTATCTATCTATCTATCTATCTATCCTTTTACAAATAAGAATCCATGAGCTGTTCAATATATATATTTTTCATAGATATATAAAATCATTTGTCATACATATATTATGACAAATGATCTCCCCCCTTGCACAGTGTTGCCAATATCTCATGTTCGTTGTGTTCTGTTTATTTCTTCCATGAAGCCTCACATAGCACCACATCCTGGAGCTTAACTTATCCACATTTACCTCTGTGTCTCGCAGCCATAGGCCACTATCATCCTCTATAGGTTTGATAGTACATAAATGTACCATGAATAAAAAAGACCCTCCTCTCCCACGACTCTTCACACTTGGCTATATGGGAATTAAATAAGAGATGTAGGCCACGTGTATGGAGCACCGATTCACTAATAAAGTGGACTTCACTGAAAATAGAGCCAACACTGTTCCCCCCTCTTCTTCTCGGGTACTTCAGCTTCTTCTAACCTCTATCTCTCCACAGGAGACAGCAGCTGCAACCGGCTGAAAAGCGCTCTTATTAATTGTCTTTTGTCATGCGTAATTGCAACGTTTTCAATTGAGGGCAAACGTCTTTGGAGTGTTCTCGTTTTGCTGTGCATTAGCAGGTAAAATCCATTTTCTCGGCAAGTCTAAATTGGACATTTTCCATGTTGCATGATTTTAAACACTTTGCCTGATAACAGCGATTTGATCAGAATGTTTGGGTTTGAAAGAGACCATTTCGACCTGGACACGTCTTCAAAAATGAGCTTCAGTCCATTAAAGTGGCCTTACAGTCCAGGGTCACGTCCTGGGGGGCTGAAAAAAAAAGGGGGGGGGGGGGGTCTTTTTAAAAACTGTGGTTTATTCTATTGTTAATGCCTCTAAATGCTGCGCTGGTCCTCCACACCTGCAAAGGGAACTCTAATTCGATTAATGAGAACTTCAATATATATTCATTAGATGGCTTTCCCCCAATAATATATGATCACCAGCGGGATGTGAAAGGGGACCATTTATTTCTGCTCTGAATGGGCCTGCGTGGGACCAAAACTTCACCTGCTTCCCCTCTCAATTAGGAATGTATCCCAAACTCTGACAGAGACGAGTTAAATTAGGCGTCAGCTAATTTTCAGTGGCTCCTCCCATATAATCCCTTTCCATTTGAGCATGTCCCCTTTAATTCACCATAAGTTGAAAGGTTCAAATAGGGCCTAATGAAACAGTGACTAAATCGTTCTCTGTCGCTCGGAGGAACCCTGTAGCTGTCCCTCAAAGCTCTCTGAGCACACAGCCGTCGGGGGTCTCGGGCTAAATGCGAGTCCCAAGGCAGGACAATCTAACCTGTCAAAGCCTTTGCCCACTTCTATATATCCTCGTTCAGTGGTTTCAGGCAATAGCAGCATAATCAACCAACGTGGGACCGAGAACGCAATTAAACTCGCTTTGGACGACTAAAATCTTTTCAGAAGCAAACATTAATGGACGATTGGCTGCTCCCCGGTGGGCGTTATCGGGTACCCTTTTGTGGTCAGATCTAAGGAGAAATTACAGCTACACTTCCATAAAGCTCACCCATTTAGCATTTAATAGGCAAAATCATATAAGCCGGGCTCAGCGTAACGTTTCAGAATGAAACACGTACACTTTTCAGCACCGAGGTATAGCGTGGTAATGAGAGCTTAATAAAGAATAGCCGTCCTGATAGAAACAAACAAAGCTAATGCTGTAAAATGTATTAAAGAAGCAGAACTGTGCTGCTTTGATGGTGGCAAATTGAATGGATCCAACAAACCGGTCAAAATATATTATTATTTTTCCAAAAGATAAGAGTTATTGCTGCTGTTTTGCTTGATTGAATCATGTCGCAATGACATTATATAGATTATACTTTTATTGTTCTTCATAATACCCCTACAGCTTAAGGACTAATTTATCTTTTCAATGGCATAATAATAATAATAATAATAATAATAATAATAATAATAATAATAATAATAATTATTATTATTATTATTATCTACGTTTGTTCAGGTGAGAGTTTTTCTCTCAAGAATAATAGATGAAAATGCATACTGTTACTTATTTTCCTCCAAACATTGATGTATTTGATTTAATTTGTAACCATGTATTCATAATATTTGCAATTTTAGGTCACAAAAAGTCAAAGCACCCACACATTCTTGACACATGCTTAACTCGTCATATTTATTACAATAAATACAGATATACACATTGTTTACAAGTCGCTGCATACAGGCACCAGGTCTACAAGTTAGACCTAAGGGCTTTTTTTGCGCCACAACTTCGCTGACAGTGTTGGAATATCTGGCAGCAGCTGATAGTATTTACCGGGGGCAATTAGGGAAAGGTAGATGTAAAGATGTGAACCCCAAGAAGAACCACACATCAGTATATAACACACAGTGGCTCATGGTTCCAAATTACTTTACAAACATATATGGTCACATTTATTCTCTTTTAATTGAACAACAGGAGTAAACATTCAGCCAAGGACAGTTTAAACACTTTTCAAGCTTCATGCAGGAGACTTTTGGCTGAGAAGTTGCCACGACCCATAACTGCAGCATGCAGGGCAGAGTAAGTGCCAGCTGTGGGACTCGGGGAGTGGAGTTTCTCTCACATGGGGGACACCTCTTTCTCCTCCGAAGCAGAGGCCGGAGATAAAGACTCCTCATCCTCTGATCTTGAATAGTCCGTGTGAGCTGGTGTGCACTTGCAACCGTTGTGTGCTCCGCTCCTTTGGGTAGCTTTGCCCTCCTTCTTGTGCTTCACTCTGCGGTTTTGAAACCAGATTTTCACCTGCTTCTCCGACAGGTTCAAGTACGTGGCGATTTCGATTCTTCTGAGTCTAGAGAGGTACATGTTCGTAGAAAACTCCCTTTCAAGTTCCAGGAGTTGCGTGCTTGTGAATGCCGTGCGCATCCTCTTGCCATTCTGTAGGTGGCTGTTCTCGGTGGTACCTGTTGGAGGAAAAAAAAAACATTTCTTTTAAATATCAGAAGGTTAGGTAACTAATATCTGACTGAAAAAGAACGCACATTATCGCGCGTAAATCCTCATGCGTAAAAGTTGAGTCATAACGTTAATTTTAGTCTGACAGAACGGCACTGAGGAAAATCAGACACGTGCCGGAACAGTAGTTGCAGTAATAACTTGAGTCTGTAGCAAACAGGTGCTTACCAAGAGAAAGGCAGTGGTATCTCCTGGGATCTGTGACGCTGAAGGTGGGCGTGCAGACAGGTGTATGTCCAGGATGCGCGAGCGCAGGAGACTGCTGCTGAACTATTCTCTGACAGTACTGTGCCTCTGCTCCTGGAAAATGACTCTTCAACATGGGAATGCCGCTGCGAGAAGAGTGAATGTGGGACGTGACGCACAGCGGGCAAACACAGAAAGTCCCGTTTTTCCTGGACGGGCACACCGGAGCGCTGACCGTCATTACGCTCGGGGAGTGCATGCTGATGGGAATAAAGAAGTCCTGTCCTGGATGCTCAGCTGGTCCAGGTCGCACTGTATCCTTGATTATTAAAGAATCAACGTAGAAAGATCTCGACATGACTGCGCCGTTGATAAGTGATCGCTCCGTGCGTAAGATGATGGCTGTTTCTCATCTGAACCCTCGGGATCTCCAAAGGTGCTTATGTTTGATGGTTCAACAAAAGGGACCCCGAGGAGGGTTGGCCCTGCAGCGTCACCCACGTGCAGCCAGCTCCAAGGGTTTATACTGTCAGTGACCCAAACCACGTGATGTTTCTCTGGGTCTCCAATCAAAAACAGATTCACTCTTTTCGTCTTGAATTTAGAAAAGTCCTAAAAAATTTTACGTAAAAGACACTTTTGAAAAAAAAAAAGTATTATTATTTTGCATTATTTTTTCTCTTTAGGTCCTTCACTGACACACTTCTCGCACTGTTGATTAAATGAAGTATCTCTTCATATAAACAAGGATTAAGCAAATCATATTTCACAAATATCACAACGTTGGTATGTTTTATTTTTAAATAAAAAAATATGGTAAAATGTCATTTGGAAAGACTTCCTGTGAGGTCACTAAACAACATTTTATAACATGAACTCCCCCTCAAACACAAAGAAAAGAATGAAAAGAATGTGATTCCCACCTGAGATCAGATCATGTTAATAATTTCTTCAACATTAATGCGAAATAAGGTCGGCATATAAAAAAAAGCCATATGGATACGATTCAGACCTACTTTATTTATGAGATTTAAGGAATTGTTCACGTGCCCATAAGCACTAATCATACTCTGAATCCGGTTGGTCCAGGTTTCACTTCCAGCAATTAAAGAATTATGAAGTGATGGCGAGTCTGGGCTTGCGGTTATTTGACGGCGATTAGGATTCAATTAGAAAGTGTTTATAATAGTGGGTCTGTGCGGGGGTAAACAGGCAGCTATTTCAGAAATGCAGTAATCCTTCATCTTGTGACAATAATTAGCGAGTTTGATCCCCCGGGCGGGTCACCGGCAGGTTTAGCTTCTGCTTTCATCTGCCAAGTAACGCTTCAGACCTTCAGAGTCGAGCAGGGGTTTATGGCGCAAACGGGCCAATTCGAGGTGTGTTAGTTTCTCCTGTGGTCTCAGATAAGAAAGCAAACAAAAAAGTAGACAAATGGTAAGTGGAATAAGCCTGATGAGGAGTACGAGTTTTAAGTTGCTCGTTTACATTTTAGTCATTTTTTGTAAGATTTACTAAAACCTCTTTGTAGAGCAAACACGACTAAACAAACCCCGAGCCGTGACTTTAAACGCACTCATTGAAAGAATTAGAAAGTCTTTAAAATCCAACCATCCTACAGATAAAATAGGCATGTCTGTCACACAGACGGTAATTGCTCTAATAAAGTGGATTCAGCGTTTGACAGGGAAGACGCACAGTTGTTATGGTACAGATACGAACAGTATAAAACCACAGAGGAAGCGAGGGGGAGAGGAGAGCAAGCAAACCAAGCGGAATGATGCGTGGCGCGCGCCCTCATCACACCATGCGAGGTCTAATATTATTTTTCTATAATTCTGCACGATAAAATTTCATTGTCTATTAAGTAATCCCACAAATGAGATCCTTTATGAGGCTATAATGAGGCCTAATTGCCAGGACTAGTGGGGCCACGTGGAAGGATTTAGGAAGCTTTAAGCCGTACCGGGTACTGAGCACAGGCTGTTACCTAGCCATTACTTTCATAATTCAAGGAGAAAATTAGTCCATTTAAGGGAAAAATCCTTTGATTCCCTTTATTCTGCTCCAGGTGACAGGGCTGCAGCTTTTTTGTCTGCTTTGGTTAAGAAGCCGGTGCAATAAATTAGATGGTGCAATATTCCACACTCTTTCATTGTGAAATACTATGTGATTCAAAAAAAGAATGTCAGAAAAGGATAAACTTCCAGGACCCCACTTCTCAGTTGTCTGTCCTCTGTGCTGTGGGCCCTTTACTTTATCGTGCTGCAGCTCGCCTCCACCATTCAGCCCCTTTTCAAATCTTGTTGATGGGCCATCAATCACTGCCCTATTCAAAAACGGGGAAATGAAATTTGAATGGGGGTACATCTGAACAAAGTTTTTATTATATCCTCCAGATAAAGTTTGTTCTCTTTGATCAAATACAGCATAATTAATTTGAATACGAGAGTGCACAAGTGCATGGAAGTGGGGGTGAAAGCTGTGTGCATGTGTGCGTTTGTGTGTGTGCGTGCATACAGCTCCGCACACAAACTTGTTGAAGTATACCGCTCAAGTCCCCCCCTCCCTCTCATTCACATGGCATCCCATGCCATATTATACCGTGAAGAAGTCCATTAATGTTTTGTTGAACAAGCGTCATTAACTTGTATCAACGCCTTTTTACAAACTCTGCATTGTTGTGCAGGGCCAGTCTGCAGCCCATCTTGGCCACTACAGTGGTTGATTTGCCCCTTTATTAGTTTCCAGGCAACAGATACTGAATACCAAAACTCAAATGAAAACACTGGTCCTCCATATAGATCTCAGTGGCTATGGGGGAAAATGAACAATGATCCCGTGGACAACATAATGTCACGCAATGACTTTTCATTGGCAATTATCTGGTTGATGTGAACAGCAGCTGCAGTGGCTTCTCTCCATCTTATGGTTTGCAGAGAAAAGAGAGGAGCAGGGGAGCGAAAGAGGTTTGCCAGTGAATGGTGTCCTGCAGGAGTCAGGGGCTCGTGGTGTCCATGAATGTGGAATCTAATTTATATCTCAATGAATAATTAGGTTTCTATGCAAAAATGAGTTGGAAATAATTACGCGTTAAAACACCGTGACAGCTAAGCCAGAAAAACAAAGCAAAGCAGCGCCTTTTAATGTCTCTCCCCAGGAGTTTTTTGGCCCTTTGAGATCAATAAATTGCATTTCAATTTTGGAGCAAAAAGAAATGGATCAGGAAGCAGGCTGTCTTTCAATATTGTACCACAGGTTTGCAGTGTTGCAGATTTATCTTTGAAAATATCTACAAACTGTTCCACTGATTGGGCACAGACAACACTATTAGGGAGCCTGGCCCTCAGCCCTATAGAAAAGTAAAGTGACAGCCTCAGTGTAAGAAGAGGTTGCTGAACAAAGCAAAGCGAGGGCCCTGTTGATGGCCTATAGAGATGTCCTGCACCAGGCTCCCTCTAATTAGAGAGACGTTTCTCAGTCTCACAGAGCCACTCAGAACAAACACTCCAGACTGAAGTGTGCCCGTGCACCAATGAGAGCGTCTGGATGTCCACACAGAACGCAGTTTGTGTTCGAGTCTACGCTTAACGGCGCACACAATCAAGGAGTCCCGAAAATGAGATAAACACCGACTGATAGTGATGCCAATCACGCTTAAGTTCCCAGAGAAATGTCTTTATTAAAGCTTATTGTTAGAGCCCTGATTTGTCCCTGTGCCTCCTCTCTTGTTTCCAAAAGACTGAGCAAATGCCATTAGAGACAGCACAGAGCAGCCCTTATTTCAATCTTTTTTTGCTTGAGTTGTCAAATAGCCCTGAATTTCAGTCCTTATTGGAATAAGAAGCTATTCCATTGTTGGTCACTTTGAAACATATCTCCAAATTGCAGGAGTTGGGAGTTATCTGCTGTAAGGACTCATAATTGGATTCCTCACTGGTTTTCAAGAAGATCAAGATGCTGTTTTATCTTTGTCAATGATTGGCCTTTTAGTAAAATTATCTAGGGTCGAAGTGATGCCTTTAAAATTGGTCAGAAAACACTCCAATCTGGGGCGGTCGGTGGCGTAGTGGGTTAAGCAGCCGCCCCATGTACAGAGGCTCTACGTGTCTTTCCCCTCTCTCTGCCCCCTGCTTCCTGTCTCTCTCAAACTGTCCTAACATTAAAGGCATAAAAAGCCCCAAAAAATACTTTAAAAGAAAACACTCCAATCTACACAGAAAATGTCTTACTGAAAACCGCGAGTAAAAATGTGAACTGGAAACTTGTCAGGCCCCCCTCGTCCTTTGAGCAACTATAACCAAAGCTTAAATGAGAGATTTGGATTTCCAGTGAAACCTGAATTAGGGAATGTCCAAAAGAGTGAATGACAGGAGTCCCTCCAGCCAGTTACCCTCACCGGTCTGTCTCTCAGTTTAAAAGAGGTGATATTGTAGCCTCTTTTTCTGAAAGGGGAAATCACTAGGATTGAGCTTGTGTGCTGGAGCGGAAGCAGACTGGAATGTGTGTCCGGGCCGCATCTTTTGTCGCCAGTCAGGCCCATGAATAGACATGAGTCGCAATCTCTCTGTCCTCTGTTTATCAGACTGTGAAGAAGCAAACAAACCAAAAGTGTTTCATCCGCATGTTGTCGGGACCTTGTCACACCTGTCAGTCACTTTCATGACCGACAAATTTGACGTCTGAATTTTTCCAATTACAGCAATCATTAAATGAAATCTTTCATCCAATCAGCATAAATTGAACAACCTGCAGTTTTTGGGTTTTGAACTTGGCTCCTCTGTGTTTGGTGTACTGCTGCTCCTCTTAATTCAAACTAAATTTAACCACAGAGGACTTGGCAGGACTGATCAAATGTTCCACCAATTTTCCATTTTCTAAATGAACACCATGTGTGACTCATTTTTTTCGTGTGTGCTCTCCAGATTAAATATTGATTTAGAGAAACATCACGCTGGCCAGAGTCTGTCATTATGTTGATTTTCATTGTTGCCTGTTAGAGTCTCGCAGGCAGCTTGTCGCTCCCATCTATTCCCTGTGTTTTAGGTCAGATAGAAGATTTTCACGCAAATACTCAAACTTGTTTCTTCATTGAGACATTGTCCACGTTTTTTCATCTGTTATGATTACAATGGAAGATATGTAGAAGTTTATAGGGGCGGAGAGTCTGTCAGGCTGCATCCTGACTCTGATTTTTTCTCATTTGGACAATGAATAACACATCGATCTGACCCTCTGTTTTAATCTTCATCACTGTTCCAATTTTTAAAAAATTGTGGAAATCCATTTTCCACAAAAATGGTGTAAAATTTTTTTTGTATGTTGAATATCCTGTTTGCAGGGGACCAAATATTCTTCAGCAGCGGTTCTGAAACCTTTCACAGCCTATTTTACATGTTTGTTGCATGGCAGTCTTTGATGTTTGATCAAAATATGATGAGAATACAAATCTAAGTTGTGGTGCATGTTGACTAAAAGTAAACGGTCTGAATGTTCAGACCCTATAGGCATCACTTAAGATCACCACTGATAACTGTATTTTTTTGTTGCCTATATTTTACTGTTTTGATCCACCCAACACCAACAACATGGCATGAACCAGACTGAAGGCCTCACAGGGTTTCATAGCATAGAAACTAATAAAGTGTTTTAATCCCAGCAAAGCTTGTGATGCAACAGGCAGCTAATTGTGTTGTAGGTAGTTTTGAATATCACATGAACTGGCAAGAGTTTGGTGGGCGGCAGCATCTGACCTCGAGCCCCAGAACCTCTTTGACAGGATTTAATTTTGGTCTAAGCAGATAAATCTAAAAGAGTGAAATTTATTCTTGTTATTCACAGATTTCCCTCTCCGTTGTCACCTCTCTTAAAAACAAATTGCACTGAATAATCACTGTGTAAGTGTGATCTTATTTCATTATGAAGCTAAAGAGGTGAATTGATGAAACTATAATCACATAAACACACATATTTAATCACATCTATGAATATTATAGACTTGCACACAGTAACTGCAATCAATATGAAAAGCAGTGAAACAAAAAGTGAAAAAATATCTAAGAAGGATTTCAAGGAAAAAGTAATCAGTCGTGTGATGGATAATTGTTGGATGTAAATGGTTGGATCTCTGCAAGTTCATGCGAGTAAATGCTTCCATATTTTATTTTCACATCACCATTGTTAAATTTTTGGGACAAAAAAAATCCAAAATAAACAGTTCAGTTACACTGTCAGTAGTCAGGATATGGATTAGAGAAGGTTTTATTTGTGGACACATTATGCTGCTATCTTATGCTTATCTACAGGAATCTGTTTCAACAGTATATTGCTGTTTATTAGTTTGCGGTACATAAAAGCAAAATAACTCAAAGTTTTATCAGATTTAACAAAATCGTGTCAGTTTATGAAATCGAACACCAAAATAATCTCTGTATTCTCCATAGATCTCCAAGAGTTACGGAACAAAGCGGCACAACTTAGTGTAGAATTTAGAGATTTAACCAAATACTCTTAAAAGCAAATAATGACACTGAAAAAACTGAAGGGTATGCATGAGCATACTTTAACTACTTTACATGAAGCCAGTGTAAAGGGAATCTCTGCTGAAGCGTGTTTGCTCTGCAGGTTAGTTATAGTTATTAGGAAACACAGATACTGTGTTAGATCATTATAATGTAGCTAAATTTTAAACCCTCCTCCCATCCACCACCAGCAAATTACTACACATTTCTTTATGAATGTACATTGTACACCTCACAGCAAGAAGGTTCCAGATTCGAATCCCGGCTGTGGGATTTCTGTGTGGAGTTTGCATGTTCCCCCATGGGTTCTGTCCGGGTACTTCAGCCTCCTCCCCCATCCAAAAACATGCATGTTAGGTTAATTGGTGATTCTAAATTGACTCAAGGAGTGCGCATGAGTTTGTGATTCTTTAAAAAGCCCAAATGATGTGCTTTTACTGGATCGTCATGTTAATTTGAAATTCTACTAAAATAGGTTAACACACATTTATGTACAAAAACAGAAGATTGTCTCTTTAAAAGAAACTTAGTGTAATAAGACTTATAAACCTTAATATGTTTTAATTACCTTTGCCTGCTAAAATATGTTGTTAAAAACATGTGATTTTTTTCATAAAATATATAAAGTTTATGACATATTTTGAACTACAGTGCCTGCTGCCGACAGTTACTGTCACGATTTACCAGCTAACAGGACTGATATACAGTACATTCAGTCTCACATGGTGCAACTTTCCGTTGTAGATTATATTCAAAAGGCAACAGGGGAAATAAAGCAAGTCTTTTGCAGCTTTCCTAACTGACATAAGAATAAAAGGCAGCTTCTGAAAGACCCAGGGCTTTGCCATGCCTTGTCTTCTGCCACTAATTAATTTGATAGTTTTGTCAACGAATGTTGTTGTAATAGGGTTATTATAAGCAGATGTTGTAGGCTAACATTAGAATAGAAAAATACTTTATTCAACCCCCAGTGGGGGAAATCTAAAAAAAAGACATTATAATGTCCCACTTCATCTGCAAATAACGGTAAAAGACAAATGAGCTATGCTTTCACAGAGGTTTAACACAATCAGCAACTCTAAGTCCCGTACTGCAGCAAAATCACCCCTTCCTTGATCCTACTCCTTGTGGTAAACAGTAAACCTGAGAACTAGTCATTCCCTCATCCATAAATACAGACTGAGACTTGTTTCCCACCGAACGCACAGTCACGGAGCCCATTGTTTGTTAAATTTAACACTGTTCTCAGCCATTCAAACACAGAAAAAAACTGAACCAGAATTCAATTTTAACACCTCTCAGATCTTCTTAATCTCGATGTACATTTAAAGTAATGTATTCATTGTTGTCTTCATCACTGTCATGGTGCTCATTTTAAATTGAAAGGACTGAATGAAAGTGAGATTTTTCACACTTTATCCAGCATCCAGAGACTGGAACCATTCTGGCTTCAAGACATTTCATGTAATTATAGTGCATTGTGAAGTGAACAATGGCGAACTACAAATGAACGTATTTTCTCTAATCCTATCAAAACAAAGACATCTTGAGTCTTTGTTTGGCTATATAGATTGCATTTATATAGCCAATGCCAATTACAATCCAATTAGCCATGCGAGTCATATTAGTCGGCATTGTATTTATAGTGCTTCTCCTTAAAAGCTCAATCTGCTCGCTGATAGATGAAAAATTAGAAAATGATCTGTTCTTTGTTTGAGATGAGCCAGACTAGCCACAAGGAAGGCATTCAGCTCGTGTTTCAATCGGATGTAGTTCAGTAAAGGAGAAAAAAGCAAAGTGTTTTCAGATTGTTTATGTCATTTGTGGGAGCAAATAACTGCCTTTAGTGTGGGCTTTAGGGTTTTAACTTTACATTTCATATGTACTAAAATGTATAACAAAAAAGCACAATATGACCTCTTTGTTAGCGTATACACTATGAATGACTTACTACTAAAACTACAACACATACACAGTTGTCATCTTAGAGTCTACAGTAACCTTCCTATTATTGATATGATCAACATATATGATATGATATGATCATCCTACTATCATTGAAACTATGTGATGAGTTGCTCTTGTATCACCCAACTGAAAGAAAATCAGAGTAGAAGGAAGTGGAAGTACTGCATTGTCCATCTTTTTACAGTCCATGGTAATACTTTTTCAATGTAAATTGTAAATATAGAGGTCAGATGATGGTAGGACTGTGGAGAGTTCATCATCCCAACCATCAGATCTTTGTGCATTAACTCTTAGACAGCTGAAATCTGGATCAAAGTAACTTGAAAACTACACCACCCTGGCATTATATACTTCTCATCCATCTTTTCCACTACAAACAAATCAGTTTATGGAAATTTAACAAGCATTTGCTTCACTTTGTTTGTATTTCCAAGTGTAGTGGGCTTCCTTTTGAGCACATTGAGACAGCTGAGGTCAGGGCCAAGAGCTCCTGTCTGCACCGTCCCAGCTCTGTGTCAGCCAGATAAATGGAGAGTGTTTGTGAGCTGTCTGAGCTTTTTGTGTTTGCACAGAGTCGCAACTTTGTATGGGGTCGAGGGGGAGTTTGGGGCAGCAAACCAGGATTTGTATGCAGACTACATCGCACAGTCACCCCCCCCGTGTCCACTCTATGTCCTCTCACCTGCCTGATGCAGTAAATCATAGAGCTATCAAGTGAAGCATGTTGATGGGCTTGCACGTGCAAGGGCTTTGCTGCACCTGTCGGGTCTATGTGTCCGCACACATGTGCAACAGAGTTAACTTTAGTTCTCTGGAAGCATTTAACATGTTTATTTTTACATCTCTGTACTCATATCTTTGTCTGCGTGTGATCCATCTAGCAGGCCTGGCGGTTGGCGATAAGAGAGTTTTGGGTATTTGTTGGTTTGTGCCTGTGTGTGTGTGTGTGTGTGTGTGTGTGTGTGTGTGTGTGTGTGTGTGTGTGTGTGTACAGCTCTCTGTGTTACTAGTAGTGATTGAAATTGAGGTAGCTTGGTGTCAAACAGGAGGTCTGCAGATGCCTGTCCGGCTGAGAGCTGCAAGGTTCCTCCTTTTGACAGAGTATCCATTCAGAGTCAATGAGCTGGGTCACAGCCTGCACATCAGGCTGCAGCTCGACCTTGCATTGGGGCGGTCCAAGAGGTCAGTCTTATTCACATGGCGCTGTCATGCAAATGAACCCACCCACGCTTAAACAACTCTTGGAATTTTTATGTCTGCTCTTTGGCCTTTTTTCCTCAATTTCTCCCTTTTTATACCTACTTTCTTCACTCCATCGCTCCCACTTCTCCTCTCCAAAGCTCTCTCCCCTGTATTCACAAAGTCACTGACGAGACATTCAAAGCTTTTTAAATTGGCCAGCTTCATTGTGCCCACACTAAAGTAGGTGGGGGGGAGGTAGGGAGAGGGAGAGTGTAAAGAGGAGTGGGCCTAAATATACTCCGGTCTGAAAGTAGTTAGATCATGTTCTTTTCATGGTCCGATTAGAATCAAATCGATCCCCCCGCCCCTCCTGACACTCCAAGGTTTGAAGAGGAGCAGTCAAACAAAGATTTCTTGGCTTAGACGAGGAGAATGAATGACCAAACCTGAATGCTAAACACACTCTTAAAAGTGTCATTCTGAGGCATGACAATACACAACAGAGTAAATTTGTTTTGAGTTTGAGTGAGAGATGTTTGTGTGGATGAAGAGAAGTTATCTCTACGGGATGATACTGTTGGAGCATCTTTGGGTGAGACCTGATCTACATATAAATCCGAAAAAAAACACACAAACTTCAGAAGCTCGTCTCTATGCTGAGAACAGAGTGGGATTCTACAAAAAGGTACTTCGTCAGAAATGGAGTTTTTCTTTTTAGGAGTGAGGTCACACACAAAGTACAAAAAGTGTGATGGGCCGGCGACGCCCGGTGACGTCCGGTGATAGAGAGGAAGACCACAGGACACTGCGGCTCTCCTCCAGAGAGGCGCCAGGGGAGGGTGAGGGGAGGGTTTTTGTACTTGCTGACACCCTCTCTGCACCTGCAGCTGTGAAAATCCTTTTCTGCCAAAGTGCAACAACGCATTTAGTTGTTTTATGTATTTCTTAAGTACACAATTCATAATCTCAATAAGTTGGCTCAAGTCTGTAATATAGAATATTTTTTTGTTTGTTTGTTTGTTTGTTGCTGCCTGTTGTGTCTAAAAAAAAAATATCTAAGGGGTTGGAAAATTTACCTTTTTTAATGTTTAATAAGTATGAACTTTAGAACAACAAAAGAAAATAATGAATCCTTTCGTTTTTGTAGAGAACTTTTCCAAATGAAATGAATGAAATTGGAATTGAAAAAACTTACAAGACAAGCTTTTTCAATTCAATCAAATTAAATTAAAATTCAATTCAAAGAACTTTATTTGTCCCAGAGGGGCAATTTAAGGCACATAGAGTTACACATATTACACTCAATATGAACATTGTGCATTGTACACGCTCACAGATGTATAAAAGTATAAGAACACATTGACACCTTGATTGGATGGAGTCCCTGCAGAGGCTCTAAAATCATCAACTGAAAACATAATAGCAGTGGTATAGCTATGTTAAGTTCAGAAAAGATAGTAGCTGGGTTTCTATTACCATTTTTGATTCGAACTGGAAACTGTAAAAAGTTTCCATGTGTGCTTAAGGTGTTTTTGCCTGTTTTGATCGAGACTCGTTGTTTATCAGAAGAAATGGAAAAGACTTTGCAAATGTTCTGACCTGGCAAAGATTAAAATGACATGGCTCTCCAGCTGTTTCCAGTTGGAGCCGGCAAACAATGCATTAATGTGACTGTCATGCGTTCTTCCCATGTATTCCCAGATGTTTTATTTAGTTTACTCCACCATAAGAATTGTTTCCATTTAGGACAACTACCTTCGCTACTGAATCACAACCATTAGCAATGTAACCTATACCGCCACACTATACAAACTAATTTATTCACTTCAAACCAGTCAATGGAAACATGTCCGATTCATATGAATTTCGGAGCACTTCAAATGTTTGTTTCAGAATTGATTTTATGAACGTGGCTTATAACAGTCTCAAAAGCAATCAGAGTTGTGAATCATTGCTTTTCTAAAACAGAAAGGAAGGAACAAAAGAATAGGCACAAAGACTCTTATTTCTTATACAAATTCACAAATACACAAATATTATGTTTAACGGGAACAGAGGGAAAAGTTGGCTGCTTCTCCTTTGCTAATGAATCAGCATGAATTATTTCTTTTTCTCTCATGTTTTTTGTCCGCACAAACTCATTCTAAGTCCTTTCAGCTCACATACTTATCTAACCATTAGATTAGGCATTAGCCTGACAAAGCTAGAAGCTCTTACTGAAGCTTCCGAAGGCTGAATTTGGAGACATTTTTGTCAAAGGATGCAGAATTGATTATAACGAGTCACAAGAAGTAAATAGTTTATGTATTTCAGTCAGCATAAACAATATAAAACTTCAGAGAAAAACTGGAATGAGTTGATGCTCTACGGTTTCTGATTCTGCAACAGAGTGTAGGATGAACTCTTCATGCTGTTGAAACACGTTGACCATTCTCAGAGCACATTCCTCTCTTTCTAAGCTCCATCCCTCTCAGTTCTTTCAGCTGTGTGTTACAGGAGCAGTCTGAGCTTATAGCGCGTAGCAGGACGACTTAGATGTTTGTGTTCTGAATCCTGAGAAGCCAAACAACTCCGTTGAGGTGGAGGGATGGAGGGGTGGGACCACCCTGCAGCTGCCCCTTCTCTTGCTCTAACTCCCACCTCATCTCTTCATCCCCTCTTCTATTCATCCTGCAGCTGCAGTCTTGTGCCCCTCACTCTCGCTCCGTCATACAAAGTTTCTCTCTTTCTCTATTTGTCCCAGAGACACAAAGATGGATGGAGAAGCTCCTGGAATGGGCCGCACAATAGGTTGTGCCACAAGGTGAGCAGCCTCAGCTGCATACGGCCCAGTGCTGCCTTTTTTAGCTCCTGCGAGGCTCCTTTCCCGACTGGGGTACGAGTGTGTGAGGGTAGGGGTGGGGGGGCGGAGGAGGTCTGAGTGGCACAGTATGGCAACAGATGCTTTTGTTCGGCCAAAAGTCTGAAAAGGGGCCTTGGGTGGGGGGCTTAGCAGTGTCAGAGCACAGAGTCATTTTTCTCTCCTTTTTCTCTCACTCTGCCTCTCTTTCTCCGTGGCTCCTTCTCCCCAGCTGTGCCTGCCGTGGTGACTGAGCAAGAGGAAATGTGAGGGCAACGGCGTGATGGAATACGTAAGTGGGGCGCGCGGTTTTGGCCTGTTTTGTGGGCGACTTCATTAAAGGGTCGTTTATCTGGCCTGTGATCCCATTGTGATGGGCCTTCTTTATCAGCCCTGGTGTGTCAGGGGGGTGTAATTGGCCGATTGGCCACGGTCTGCACATGCTGAGGTGATTTATAAAGCTGTGAATGGAGCTGACTTCTCTCAGGGCAGCGCTCCCTCTCCCATATAGGAGACACTGCACTGCAGAATAACACTGACTAAATGCAGAAGAAATGTGAAAAGGATGAAACGTCCCCAAAGCTCTTTGTGCGAGTGTGAAATCAGAGGCTTGAATAAAAGGGCTCTGGAATCACTCTTTGCCTTGTCATCTATTTTGTCCACCTTTATTTGACTTTGTTGTTTCACCTCTTTAGTCTCTTCTCTGCTCTGTGGCGCTCTCCCGCCTTTCATAGTTTCTCATTTTAATTTCTTCTGTTTTTCACCCTGTGAGTCATGGTCAGAGTTGAACCAACTTTTTACCTTTCAGCCAGGCTTAGTGAAGAAATGTCAAAAACAAAGAAAACTGTTCAATCTTTGAATTTAATTTTATGATTTGACTTAGCAAAGCTGCATATCTCATGCAGTCTATGTTGATATTTCCACACTAATGTATATGTATTTTTGTGGGGTACTAAAAGCTGTGCAGACGTTGTTATTGCAGGTGGAGTGAGTACTGGCTTTCTGTAGTCCAGTGGTGTGTTGAGGTTGGCTCTTAATGACCTCCTAATTAAAGCAGGCCCTCCTCTCAGTGGGCTGATCATGTAGTGGAGGTCAGAGGTCATTTACAGGGCTGCTGGTGGCCAGAGTTCTTGCTCCATGCTAATTGCCCTCCGATATACATAGATTAATGCCAAATGATCATTCTGGCAGCTAAACGCTCACAGTATATCTGATTCCCACAAGAATCAGCATGAGAGAGCTTTTTAAAAAAACGTTATTGATAAATGTGTTTTTTGTTTTTTTTTCTTAATTCTTTCTTTTATTTTAATCTCAAATTAGCATAGATGATCCAGTGGTTTTCCTCAGAGTACACAGATGGGCAGCCTCTCTCTGGAACTTTTTTACTCTCCTACAAACTCAGACCCTGAGTTCATTAAGCCAGTCTAAGTGTTCATCTAAACACTTTAAATCCCCAACAGGTGCATGCATGACCTATATGAAAATTTATATCTTGAAGTGTTTAATTGCAGCCACATTTTAGCATTAAAATTAATGCTTCTTAAAGTGGAATATTACCTGGTGGTTCTGAGAAATAATTCAAAGATATAAATACTTTTTTTTCTCTTTCATAGCGGCTCATTTGAGAAGGTATAATGTATTTAATGGCATCAAAAACTCTTCAGAAAAGAGCTGCTCTCTGTAAATTCTCTGGAACGATACAAAGTCCCATTGGAAGCCTCCATCCACAAGTGAGGAGGAGGGGCCTGGCTTGGGTTTAATGTAGCTGATTGTGTTCCCATGAAAAAAGGAACAGTTTCTTCTCTGTTAATTTTCAATTTTGTTGCTGTCTGTGTGCCCAGCCTTTGTGATCACTTCTTCTTCCCTCCCTAAAAGCCACCACCACCCCTCTCCTTTTCTTTTATTTTCACTCCTCCTCTCGTCAGGCCGTCTAGATTATGTTGCTAAGGAGATTTTTCTCTTTCTTTTTCTTGCTTTTTTCACTGTTTCCCATTGATTTGGTGTTAATGCGTTTTGAATGCCCCTTGGTGTGTGCCGAGCGCTGGGGGAGGAGATGAGTGAAGGGTCTCGTCCAGTGGAGGAATTTCAATCTGAAGCAGTGGGGTGGGGGTGAGGGGGGCAAAGAGAGGCACTCAAGTGAGAGCTGAAGTAGTTTGCAGAGCTGAGGAACCTCTCCACCAACCGTTCCCCCCTCTTTTTCCCCCTTTTCAGGGTCACTCCTTCAGAGGCAGTCCACAGGTGCACTGTCAATCTTTCCTTTTCATATCCGAAAACCGAACCATGAACAAAACAAACATATTATTTCCCTCAGCGAGAATTTGGAAGAAATGGGTCCAGCAGCTTGCACAACGAATTAAGTGCTCCACAGTTCACTTCATAATACAAATGATGTGGGGATCAAGGTTTAATAGATATCTTTTAGTTTTTAACAGCAAAATGTTCAAGTGTAAATGGTAGTATTTATCGACTATACTCTAGCCCCAGCTCAAGCCTTATCCCGTGAAATAACTGTAACTTTCTTATCATTTGCTGTATATCCAGTGCCAAGACTCATTGCCAAAGTTTTGCGTCCTCTTTATAAAGTAGACCATTGGAGCTTCGAGACTAGGGAGATGGATGCAGCCAGTTCAGCTTTTATGCAATGAGCTGGACTTTTGCAGGCCTTTTGCCTCACTAACCATGATTTTTCCCAATGGGCTGTGAAGAAATAAACAATATTGACATCTTAGTCTAATCATTGGTTGGCTCAAAATATGAAAGCACTCAGGGTGGAGGTTAACGTTTACCATCAGAGGTCCCTGTTTGTTTCATATTGTAATACTTGGAGTGAACATTGGCTTCTTCTAACCACAACCAGTCTTTCCCTGATAAAAGTAGTTCTTTATCAGAGTTTTCAGATCAGAAAAACTTTGCAAGAACTTTGAAAGAATTTCTGCTGTGAATCATCTTTATTTGTTGTTGCAATCCAACCTCCTACATATCTTTTTTTCTTTAGCATTGTTAATGATTATGATGAAAATTGACTCTCATGAGTCTAAAAGGACTACACTTGTACAAACAGCTTTTTCATCCATCTATCCATTTTCTACCACTTATCTGGGACTGGGTCCTAGGGGCAAAATTCTAAGCAAAGATCCCCATACTTTCCTCTTCCCAGACACCTCCTTTAGCACTTTCGGGGCTACCCCAGGTGGTTCCCAAGCCAGCTGAGTGATATATTCTCTCCATTGAGTCCTGGGTCTGCCTTTTGGCTTCCTACCAGTAGGACATGTCCAAAAAACCTTCCCTGGAAATGAATTCTGATCAGAAGGCTGAACAGCTTTAACTGGCTCATTTTGCCATAGAGAAGCAGCGACTTCCTCAACTGAGGCACTGACACACTTCCAACCTGGAGTGGGCAATACACTCATTACCACCTGAGGACCATGGCCTCAGATTTGGAGGCTGCATCACACTTGGCTGCTAACCACCCTAGTGCCTGCTAGAATTCTCTGTTGGGCGCAGCCAACAGGATCCCAACATCTGCAAAAAGCCAAGATACAACTGGCAACCACTTGGCTGCACCTCGAAACTAACATTATAAAGATAATGAATGGAATCAGTTATGAAGGGCAGCCGGTGGAGTTCCACATGCCCCGGAAAAGAATATGACACACTAGCCCCTTTCAGACTGAGACCCGCTACCTTAGCGGGTCCAAATTGCCACTTCGTCCCGTGTTGAGCAATGTGAAAGCTTGGCGTATTAGGTGACCCGTGTCGCCTGAAGCCAAGTTCAGGGGGCGTTGCCTAGTGGCAGAGCGTTACACAAAACGCAGTTCATGGAGATGTTATTTTACGGGGTGTGGATGGTCACAACGTGGGATGCCGCCGAAGAACATACGCGGAGAATAAAAGAGCACTATGGTGGAGCACGGTGGTGTGGGAAGAGGAGCGGGTGCGAGCTCCATGCTGCCGTGAATGGCAATGGGGTTGGCAGAGTGGCTTCCTCCCCAGATGGCGTGGCACATGTCGAAATATGGCCAGTCCAATCGCCCTCTGCCGCTCCTGCCGTTGTGGTCATTAACCGCATGGAACTTTTTCCTCATGGCCTTTAGTTTGTTGGTCACCTGCGTCTTGCTGCGTGGGAAAACGTGCTCTCCCATCTTTCTCGCCAGCCCTTCCAGCAGAGGTCCATCTTTCACCGTCCCCGACATGTGGCGGTAAATAACGTCCTCTGCTCGGAGGCTGAGGAGCTTGCGGACCTCCTTGTCTCCCCAGTTGGCCATCTTCAAAAATGTCTCGAACTTGAAGTGAAACAGAGTAAAACTTGAAGAGAAACTTGTCCTCACCTGTCGCTGTTGTTCTGAATCAGCTGTCCATTCTGTCTTTTAAACTCCTCACGTCACGCCACGCCCACGTCCAACCCGCGTCAATTGCTTTCACATCAAACTCGGCTCGGCAAAAAGACTAGGGTCCGACGCGGGTCAAATGGCGAGTCGAGTTGACACGCCAGCCCGGGTCGTCAGTGTGAAAGGAACAGCGGACACGCTAAATTTGCGAATTAAACGCGGGTTCTTCCTCAGTGTGAAAGGGGCTACTGCCAGCAATGTGAACCAAGCTGTCAGTCTGGTTGAATTGCCTGTAACATAGGGCCCAATACTCCTAATCTCCCTTAGGACACCAAAAGGAACATAGCTCTAAGCCTTCTTCAATACCATAAAACAGAGGAGGACTGAAGGGGCAAACTCCTATGCTTCCTGCAATATCCTCGCAAAGGTAAAAAGCTGGTCCAATGTTCCATGACCAGGATGAAAATTGCATTGTCCATCCATCCATGGGGGGCTGGAGTCTATCCCAGCAGTCATCGGGCGAGAGGCGGGGTACACCCTGGACAGGTAGCCAGTAAAATTGCATTGTTAGAGATTTGAATATGTACTGGACTGGAACATGCCCTCTGGTTTCCTTTTAAATAAAACAGACCACCGCCCAGTTCTGCCTATCCAGAGGTATTGTCTCTGACTTCCCTGCAATATTGCGCAGGTGTGTCCAAGACAGCACCTCAACATCAAGCGCCTTGAGGAACCACCTGGGACCCCACCGCCACAAATTTTTTTGACTACCTCAGCAACCTCAGCCCCAAAGATAGGCAAGTCCCTCCCAAACTCTCCCATCTTTTTTGATTTTATGGAGGATGTATTAGTTGGGTTCAGAGGATCCTAAAAGTATTCCTACCACTGCTGGACTGCTTCCCCACTTGAGGTCAGTATTTGAATCTTAGAGAAGCTCTGCCAAAGATGGCTGTTAAACATCTCCTGGACTCAGGCCTCTATCAAAAATTCCAAACACACCCTCACTAGATCCTTGGGTACATCAAATCGGTCTGGCATCCCCCTCTCAGAGCTCAGCTCTGTCTCTATCTAAGTCTCCAAGATATATGGTTGCAAATCCAATGATACATTTACAAAATCAATTATTGGCCTGTGGCCTAGGGCGTCCTGGTGCCAGGTATGCTCAAGCATGGTGTTTGTTGTGGACTAGCACAGAACTTAAAACAAAACAACACTCATGTTCCAATTGAGCAGGCTGTTCCTTCCAAACACACCCCTCCAGGTTTCACCGTCAATGCCTATGTTAGCATCGAAGTCCCCCAGCAGGAAAATGGAGTCCCCAAGGGATGCATCTTCCCACATTCCACCCAGACTCCAAGAAGGCTGGGTACTCTGAATAATTGTGCATAAGCACAAGCATAAGCAAAAACAGTCAGAGCTCTTTCACCAACTTGAAGGTACAACGAAAGGGAAAAAGTCCCAACCAGCAGGTGCATGTTGACAAACCTCTCCCTGAGGCCTGGTTATAACTTTAACTTTACATAAAAACAAAAAGTTATATATATATATCTTGGTTATGTACAAACTTCATATCCAGAAAAGCTGTTGTTTTGAGCCTGGATCATGTTAATATTCTCCCATCCCATCAGAGTTTGGTCTTGTGCTGTGGTATGTGTGTTTTCTTTTTGATTTGTCTTTCAGGTTGGTTGGTGATTAGTCAAAACATAGATGGTGGCTGCCTTAAATGGGCTCTTATCAGTGCTGGCCTTTAGGCTCCTCCTCCTTCTGGGCTCCCAACCAGACCATGCTGAGGCTGCATCTGTTTATAACATGCTATTGAAATTTGAATCTGTAATTTGTTGATATGTTTGACATTTGAACTATTAACAGTAGTTAATGTAGACATAAGAAGTAAAAAAAAAGTGCCTTTATTTACCAACTTTATTGTATTTAGAAAATATGACCCGAAAAATCTGATTGCTGCGTCACACTCAGAAAAAGCTGAGTGCGGCAAAGAAAGACAAGACAGTAAAGTTTTACGGAATATCCAAGTCTATCTACAGATCAGTTTGTCACTGGTGAAGGATTCAGGCTTTCTAGCACAGATTGGTCGTGGCTCAATAGTCTGTGCTAGCCTGGCTGACGCGTCCACAATCTCGATGAGATGGTGGTCTGGGAACTAGGTGTGCATTTTCTCGTATTTGAGGCGTGGTTTACGAATGCCTAGAGCCGTTTATTGGGCGCTACGAATGTCTATCAAATGACCTCAGGTTCTTCCCATGCTGCTTTGCGCGCGATTCATAGCCAATTGTATCACTTATACCAGATGACGACAGAAATTCGACGAGGAAGAAGAAAAAAATGGAAAATAAAAGTAAACTTGCGCTCTAAGCTACTTAAATTGACAACAAAGTAGGCCTATATGCTATATTCTACATGAATTTTTATGTTGTAGAGTTGTGAATTTATTTTAATAATGGAGAAATTGAGCAGCCTTGCTTTGTTGTCTACAGTAGTAGATCAACCTTCATCTTACTTTGAAGCTCCCAGCTCCCAGAAGTGACGTCGACACAGCTTTAGCAGCAGAAAAGCTATCAGGCTTGTGTTGATGATAATAATAAACTCCTGGACTATGTACAAACTTCCAAATGCATCGTTTTGTGAGTACAGACCATATTTGTACTACTGTAGAAGTTTGGTGTCATGACATGTGATTTTAGTGTGGTCATTTTGGAGATACTGCCAGGGTCCGTTAGCGCTTGTACTAAGCTATTCGGGATAACTCAGTAACTCAGCTGATGTTCAGCCAATGTCGGAAAAACTTCGGGTGGGCTACTTGGCTGGATGTCACGGTTCAAATGACCCTAGGGTGAATCTACTCCGAAACACTTTCTAAGGCTGCATTGAACGGTAACGTTGTGTCCGCTGTCATGTTGGATTAACACTCTACAAGCTTCGGTGTAGCGCATAGACGTCGTCATCGTCTTTCTGCCCCCCCCCGTTCTGTGATTGGTTCCCAAACTCTGGCAAAAATAAGGGCGGTGGTTTCCAGGCTGACTTTGCAGTGAGAATGAAATCGAGCGCAAAGCAGCATGGGAATTCCCAGGCTAAGTCTGTGCCAAACTCAGAGCAAAATCAATAAGTTCCAAAAAATATTTCTCAATTCAAGACTGAAAGGAACTGTGGACTTTCAACATCTACCGCGCATAATATTGTGAAAAGCTTCATTAAGTCTGGGGAAATCTCAGTGGGTTAGAGCAAAGGAGAGAAACCCCTGTTGGATGCATGAGAAACTATCATGCCACCATAATCAAAATAACCCATATAGCTTGAAAGTTTCTTGGAAAGCCTTCCTCACTCAATACAACCAGCTGCTGTATCCAGAAATGTAACCTGAAACTGTATTACGCAACAAAGAAGCGATTTTTCAACCCTGCACAGAAATGCTGCAGACTCCTCGGGGGCACATGCACAAGATGGACAGTAGACATATGCTGGTTCTATTAGCCAGAGATTAGAAAGACTGTCCAAGTTGTTATCAGCTAAATGCAACATCTGTGATGATATTGGGGAGTCCATGGCATGGATGACTTACATATGTGTGACATACAACAGCATGGCTTCCTGGAGAGTATATGTGCTTGACTGACTTACTTGCAACACCAGGGGGGTATTCCTAGAAGCCGGCTTAGCGGAAAGCCTGGCTTATTTCGCTTCTTCTGGCTAAATTTAGCGAGAGTTCCGTTCCATAAAGGTGGCTTATTTGACCGCCCGCTGAGTAACCATGGTAGTTTATGCTGCTGAACTAGCCTGGTCTCGGGCAGGCTAAAGTTGAAGCTTAGCTTAGCTGCAACTCAAAAAATGTTCGAACGGCTGAAACGGACTCCGGAAAGAAATGTTCACCTAGAATTCGTTCCCGCAACTCATGTCTTGTCTAAAAAACGAAGCAAAAACTGTGGTTATCATATCACCACTTTCACTGTCTCGAAAAATCAATCAGTCGGTGCCAGTGCAACTAAAGAAACGCAACTACACACGTGAGCACGAATATAATGAGAGAGAACATGGTATTCATTAAAACTAATCAATACCTAACAAACATCCGATCTACACCCACGTAGGACCAGACTCAGAAAAATGGGGGACAGTTAATAATGTTAATGATACAAATTATTTGTACAGTCAAGGACTGTACAAACAAGATATTAGATAAAACGCAGGAATTAAAACATCTTACCATATTAAAAATATGACCTCTGTCCTTTCAGGCTGCTGCTCCACATTTACAGTAGCCGATAATGTAAAACAACCTACTGGCTGAAGTATTTGCATTAAGTTCATCATCTCCCTCAGGCTTCCCTAATGTTATTGGTGCACTACACTGTGCCCATGTATGCATCCAAGGCAAGGCAATGTGTAGAGCACAATTCGTACACAAGGCAATTCAAAGTGCTTTACAGCTACATAAAACCACAAGAAGGGAATAAAGTCATTCCAAAAAACAAAAAAATCATTAATCAATTAATTTAAAAGTGAAGAGTGCAGATAAAATACTTTCAGGTGTCATATGCACATCTAAATAGAACTGTTTTCAGTCTGGATTTAAATATTGTCACATTGTCCAGGCCCCTGCTGGACCCGTGGAGGCTGACTATGTACACCGGACATTTTTCCATATCCTAAATGTACAGGTACACTTGGGGATAATTGTCCATAGACTCTGAACTGGATTTCTCATTTTGAAAAACACCACATCAACCCCTTTGAGTAACGCTGAGCAATGTTACATTCATGCCCTGTGATACCTCATCATTGACTCCTATCCTCCGTGTGTACAGATGATCTGTGATGGAGGCCATTTCATTTCCAACATTGAGGCTAAATGGCCGGGATCAGTTCATGATGCTAGGATCTTACGAGCATCCTCACTGGCACAGAGGTTTGCACAAGAATTTTACTTACCTGAAGGAGTACTTTTGAAGTAAGGTGTATATAGGCAGAATTTTGGTAATCTAATGAGAGGTCAGGTGTAGAGGTCATCTTAAGGAATTTAAAGTGCTCATCATACTTTATTATAGATAGCCATATAAGGCACATATTGCATCAAATTGCCTAAAGTCTTAACACATGTATATCCATCCAACAGTTCTCTTATTCTGCAGGAGAGTTCAATGGTGTCCTGCTTGGGGACAGAGGCTATGCATGCTGGCCGTACCTCCTCACGCCATATCCTGATCCAGGAACAAGGGCATGCACATGCACATGCACATGCTACAACAAGGGCACGGATAGAAATGACCTTTGGCCAAATTAAATACAGGTTCATTGCTTAAAGTTCTCAGGCACCATGGCTGACTTCTGACAGAACCATCTTAAATTAATAGTATACTTCATATTTTATACATTTTGTCTTGTGGACAACTTTTCAGGCTCAAGTCTTTTCTTCGTTGAGTTCTAGTGCCTGAAAGGACTCAGTTTCTCCTGACACAGTGAGGGACCTATACAGGGACACATATTTCCTTTGATCCTTATTGTTGGGACCTTTGAGTTAGAACTTCTTTTCATAATTTAGCATTGACACAGTAGCAGTTTAAGTCAGAGCAAGTGTAAGAAGGCTAAATGGATCAGAGATGATTTATAACTTTCCACACGTTTAGGTCATGGCACCCCACTGTGAATATAAATGTATAAACACATTTCTAACACGTTGCATGAACCGTACAATAATGACAAGTTTGAGTTGTGTTGAATTGTTTAATTATTATTACATGTTTCTCAAGCTGTGGAGAGAAAACAGAATTAAATACAGTTCACAACACGAAATTCTCCTTTATCTGAATTTATACTAACATCCATCTCCAGTTTCATAATCTCTAGCTTGATCTTTTTTATTTTCAGTTTCTTGTATTATTCTGTCCTCAGTGTGTGTGTCTGTACACAAATTGACAGATAGCGAACAAGATCCAAGAGAACTCAGAGGCTGGAGTAAAGTTGAATGGCCTTTACTGTTGTCTTCATTCTCATGAACAATATTTTATCTTGTAAAACTAAAATGATACAAAGATAATTACCAATTACTGGATTGTTACTAAAATAACAATATATTCACAGAAGATGACAATACAAACTGTTAATAACTGTTAATTTAGCAGTAGCAGAATTTACATATAAATAAACCAAACATTTATGTAACAATACACTCCAGGAATCTGTGTAACAACAAGATTAACTGAAAATGTAAACTCAACTCACAAGCGATAATTTTCCAAGGCACAAAAGTAGGAGGAAAGGAGACAATAGCAGGAGCTGCAAGCAGGCCGCATGGCATGTAGACACTAAGCTCTTCCTGATCAGACTCTGCACAGTGTCATGTGACTAAATCTACCTTTTCCAAATAAAAGCGTAAATAAACAAAGTAATGAACTACTCTTAAACGCCAGTAGGGGGAGAAAAGGCAACACAAATACAGGCAAAGTTCACATAGAACATGACACTCCCCGTCTGGTATTATTCAAATACCACTATCTGAATAACCCGAGCATGTGTTAACAGAGAAACTAAATTCACTCTGTGTCTTCCGCACTCTTGAGAAGAATCGTCTCAGAGATGGATCTCAAGAAAGTCTTAGCTGACCCAGATCTCGTGACCTTGAGTTCAATCTTCCTGACCTTTCCATCTTGGCCAGGGAAAGTTTTCGTGACCAGAGCCATCGGCCACTCGTTCCTCTTCGCCTCGCTATCCTTAAGAAGAACCAAGTCACCTATCTTCAGATTAGGACGCACGTCCTGCCACTTACTACGACTTTGAAGTGTTGGTAAGTATTTGCGTCTCCATCTGTTCCAAAAGGTATTGGCTAGATGTTGGACCTGTCTCCACTGCTGGCGGTGGAGATCTTTGCTGTCAAAGGTTCCCGGAGGAGGAGGGTAAGTAGACACCTTCTGTGTCAGGAGTGAAGCAGGGGTCAAAAGAAAAGGTGAGTCTGGGTCTGAAGAGATAGGCACAAGCGGCCTGGCATTAATGATCGCCGTGACCTCTGCCATAAAGGTTGACAACACCTCATGAGTAAGGCGTGAAGGGCTGGTTTGCATGAGCATGGAGTTCAATATCCGTCTGGCGATGCCAATCATTCGCTCCCAAACTCCCCCCATGTGGGAAGAATGGGGAGGATTGAAAACCCAAGTGCAACTTTCTTCACTCAAATACCTTCTAACATTGGGTTCATCGGGATCCGTGAGGAGTACATGCAATTCCTTGCAGGCGCCTGTAAAGTTGGTTCCGCAATCGGAACGGATTTGCTTAGCGGATCCCCGCAGAGCAAAGAAGCGACGCAAGGCGTTAATGAAACTTGAGGTGTCCATTGCCTCGACCAACTCTATGTGCACGGCATGTGTGCTCATGCACGTGAAAAGTACGGCCCACCTTTTGCTGTTAGCTTGACCTCCTCGGGTGCGTCTTGTTGTAATAGTCCAAGGGCCGAACACGTCGAGACCCACATAGGTGAAGGGTGGCTCTGTACTCAGGCGATCGGGGGGCAGATCTGCCATCTTCTGCTCAGCAGCTCTCCCTCGAAGCTTGTTACATGTGACGCATTTGTGAAGGATACCGTTGATGCATTTCTTGGCCCCAACAATCCAGAACCCTGCTGAGCGGACAGATCCTTCAGTAAAAACACGACCTTGGTGTTTGACCTTTTCGTGATAATGCCTCACGAGCAGCGTTGCGATATGGCTGCGGCCTGGGATGACAAGAGGCAGTTTTTCTCTTGCGTCGAGTGCCGACTGGTTGAGCCTACCTCCTATTCTTAGAAGTCCATCTTCGTCTACATAGACATTCAGCTTTCCTAGAGGGCTATCTTTTGAGATGTTCTTCCCGGCAGCTAGACAAGAGAACTCTTTGCTGTAGGTCTCTCTTTGCACAGACTTGATGATGAGAGTTCCTGCTTTGAGCAGCTCTTCTGCTGTATGAGGCCCTTTGCATAGATGCCAGCCATTACAGTCTTTGTGTTTGACCATAGCGGAGCTCCCGTGAGACTGAGTGACGTGTGTCAGGAATGCTATGGCTCTCACCAAAGACTTCCAGGATGAGAATCGCTCAAAACGATGAGACCCCAGGTTGGCTGGAGGAACAGAGAGCATGGTAGCATGAGAACGCACCTCGGTGTCGAGATCTGGAGTGACAAGGTCATATGACTCCTCTTCTGAAGTGGACGCTCCTTCAGGCAGGGACAGGAAAGGAGGCCCAGTGATCCAAGTCGTGTTAGCAAGCTCAACTGCGGATACAGATCGAGTGGCGTGATCTGCTGGATTCTGAGTGGTACGGACATAGTGCCACTGCTCTGGTTTGGTGGACTTTCTGATCCGCTGTACTCTGTTGGAAACATACATATAAAAACGTCTGGTTTGGTTATATATGTATCCTAAGACAACCTTGCTGTCTGTGTAGAACTGCAATGAATCTACACTGATGTCTAACTCACTCTCCACTAACTCCGCCATCTCTACCGCTAATACAGCTGCACCCAGCTCCAGCCTCGGGACAGTGTGGGCAGCTGCGGGAGCTAGTTTCGCTTTTCCTAGGACAAAACCTATATGACACTTTCCATCGCTGTCGACGACCTTCAGGTAAGCTACAGCAGCGATGGCCTTCACCGAGGCGTCAGAGAAGATGTGCAGTTCCTTTCTGCGGGCTGTGGTAAGGGTAGTAGGAGTGTAAGCTCTCGGGATCCTGAAGTCACCCAGACTTTGTAAGGAGTTTTTCCACACTCTCCATTCAGCTTCCTTTTCATCTGGAAGTGGACTGTCCCAGTCAAGGATCTCACCGCTGGTAAGTTCACGCAGTATGAACTTCCCCTGAATGGCGACTGGTGCAACGAGTCCGAGAGGGTCGAAAAGACTGTTCACAGTGGCTAGAACACCTCTACGAGTGAAGGGTTTCTCTGTAGCAGCCACTCTGAAAGTAAAGAGGTCATGTTTGAGATCCCAGCTAAACCCTAAGCTACGTTGGATGTGATCTGAGTTGTCATCAAAATCCAGATTCTGAAGACCCTTTGCATGGTCCTCTGGAAGGAAGGCTTCCAAGACTTCAGAGGCGTTTGATGCTATCTTATGGAGCCGCAAGTTCGAGACAGCAAGCAACTCTTGTGTTCTTTTGAGCAGGTCGATGGCCTCAGCCGCTGATGAGAGGGACTTGAGGCCGTCATCGACATAGAAGTGTCGCTCTACAAAGTGTTTGGCATCCGTGCCATATTCGCTTGCTCCATGTAATGCCGCATGACGAAGACCGTAGATGGCTACCGCCGGTGATGGGCTATTGCCGAATACGTGGACTTTCATCCTGTACTCGACAATCTCATTGCTGGGTTTGTTGTCCTTGAACCAAAGGAACCGGAGAAAATCTCGATGGTCTTCTCTGACTATGAAGCTATGAAACATCTGTTCGATGTCCGCTATCACAGCCACAGGCTCTCTTCGGAAACGCAGCAAGACGCCAAGTAAGCTATTGTTCAAATCCGGGCCAGTAAGTAGCACGTCATTCAATGAAACACCACGATACTGGGCACTGGAGTCAAAAACAACTCTGATTTGAGTTGGCTTACGAGGGTGGTATACACCAAAGATGGGAAGATACCATCGCTCTTCTCCCTCTGACAGTGGAGGAGCTAACTCTGCCTGGTCGTGATCAAAGATCTTTTGCATAAAGTTCAGAAAGTGAGTTTTCATTTCAGGCTTTCTTTCCAGCGTGCGTTGAAGAGAAGTAAGGCGACTGAGAGCCTGCTCTCGGTTGTTTGGGAGCTGTTGCCGAGGGGATCGGAATGGAAGAGGTGCCACCAAGCTATTGGTGTTGTCCATGAACATCTCTTTATCCATGAGCTCCAGGAAAAGCTTGTCTTCGTTGGAGAGACCCACCTTATCATCATCCTTGGTTCTTTCAAAGATTGAGCTGCCGAGGCTACAGTCATCAAAGACTGTGGTGCTGAACTTTTCTTTCACTTTCAGGTGCTTAGGGCATGGAGAAAGGAGGGACGGACGCCCGTTTTCAAGCACGTTGGTCCGAAAGGAAGTGACAGCCTGGGGCTTGTGGGCCGAGCCCAAGCAGACATTGCCAACGACAACCCAGCCAAGGTCTAGTCTCTGAGCGTAGGGGGCGTTGGGAGGACCGTTATGATGATCTCTGACCTTATGAACCTGGAGGATGTCGCGTCCTAGGAGAAGTAATATCTGAGCCTCTGGATCTAGATGTGGGATCTTATAAGCTATGGACTTCAGGTGAGCATGGTGCTGCGCAGCTGCAGGAGTCGGGATCTCCGACCGATCGTCTGGCATGTGATTACACTCGATGAGTGTGGGAAGCATCACCCTTGTCGTTTCATCCAATGACTCCACCACAAACCCTGTAGCTCTTCTCCCAGATGTCTCAGTAGTACCTGCACACGTACGTAGTGTATATGGCGACTCTAACCCTTTGATTTGGAAGAGGTTGAAGAATTCGGACCTAGCTAATGACTTGTTACTTTGATCGTCTAAAATAGCATAAACTTTAATGGCTTTGTCTTGGTGTGCATTGGGGTAGACTCTCACTAGGCAGATCTTAGAACAAGATCTAGGTTCCTCACCTCTGTCGCAAACTTCTGTGCACCTGGATGTGACTGCTGACTGAGGTGCCACTCCTTCACCCTCCCCGCCATGCTCTAAGGAGGGGTCTCTAATGTCCCATGGAGCAGGTCCAGGGTGTAGTGCAGCGATGTGGCCATCACTCTCACATTCTTTGCACTTCAAGGCCACTTCACAGTTCTTTGCAAAGTGAGCAGTAGAAGAGCAACACCTAAAGCAGATGCTGTTCTCTTTAAGAAAGGCCTTGCCTCTCCAAGTGGCTTGCTTCGAAAACCTCTGCACTTTTTTAGAGGATGGGGTTTTTTATGGATGGGACATTGCCTATCGATGTCGCTCTGCTTGCTGCTCAAACTGTCTGACTGAGAAGCTGAATGTTGGTATGCCACTTCAGTTTTGTGAGCAGACACATGACTTTTGATGTATCCTGACCTCCTTTCCACTCGTTCAGGCTTCGGTGGGTCTGTGGAGAATCTGTGGGAACTATTTTGATGAAACCATGGGGAAGGTTGAGAGTGTGAAGCTAGGGTCGTTTCTTCTGCGTGCTTCTTTACATATGAAGTCTGTGAAGAAAGCAAATGGAGGAAAAGATACATTGTGCTGCTCTTTGTACAGAGAACCATGAGCTAGCCACCTCTCTTGCAGATTGTATGGTAACTTTCCCACGATAGGGTTGACTCCCCTGGCGGTATCCAGGTATGAGAGACCAGGTAAGTAGCCCTCAGACTTAGCAGACTCTAACTCCCTTAATAGGTCTCCCAGCTCCCTGAGCTTCAAAGCGTCCTTGGGACCGATTCTAGGAAAGCTCTCTATCCTTTTAAAAAAGAGCTCTTTCGATTACTTCAGGGGAGCCGTAACACTCCTCTAAGCGATCCCAGGCCATCCTTAAGCCTACAGCAGGGTTAGCGACGTGCACAGAACGGATCCTTCTGACGTGCTCTGAAGACTGATTTCCCAACCACTTTGTTAAGAGGTCAAGTTCCTCGCTTGCGCTTAAGTTAAGTCCATCTATGGCATTGTGAAATGAAGATTTCCACGCCCAGTAACTTTCTGGGCGATCACTGAACTTGACTAGACCAGAGTTCACAAGCTCGCGACGCACTAAGTACCTTGTGATATCACTCATACCAGTCCTATCATCAGTATGTGGCTGAAATGAAACTTTGTTGAAAGAGAAAGCATCTGGCTCTGCGAAGGGAGGGTTAGCAGGGGGCTGGTGATGAATTGCTGACGTTTGCCTTTTGGGTTGCTGTGCCTTGTGGTTGTCGTTGTCCGTCGTGGTGCGTTGGCGAAGAAACCGGCGTTGCCCTCTCAGGCTGATTTACTGCAGGAACATCACTCTTAAGTAAGACGTGAGAAGCACCGCTGTCAATGTTAGGGATGCGCTCTTTTTTATCTGTTAGGACATCAGATTTGATAAGTGGCAACAAGGATGGTGTATATGGTTGAAGTTCTGGAGGCCCTGCATCACTGAGATGTAGCTTGGAGTGCTGTTCGACATAGTCGCGGGTGCGCTGCATAGCGACGTGAACTGAATCGCGGTGACTCAAGGCTACAGCTACCTCCTTCTCATGTTTTAAAGTGGATAACTCAGCCATTATGCGTGCCTCTTTGACTTTCACATCTGCAGTTAGACGGGCCTCTTCCACCTTCAACTCAGTGGCTAGACGAGCCTCTGCTAACTTTAATTCAGCTTCGCGTTGAACGAAAGGGGCACTTGCACGTGCGGCTTCAGCTTTAGCACGGGCTCTGGTTGCTGCCCTGCTCGCAGAGGAAGAATTAGATGAGGTGGAGGAGATAGAACTCTGTGATTTTGCTTTGGGTGCTGCGTTCTTCTCTGTAACACCATGATTTTTGTCGGGTGATTGACCCTGTCCAACTTCACTAGCATGTGACATCATAAATTGAGCTTCTCCAATGATGTACGAGAAGAGGAGATATGGAGACTTTTGAGAGAAAGGCGTTGAGCTTGCACAGTACCTTGCTTTCCAAGCTGTCGTGCCTGTTGTGACAACGCTTTTTTACTATTCTGTCCTCAGTGTGTGTGTCTGTACACAAATTGACAGATAGCGAACAAGATCCAAGAGAACTCAGAGGCTGGAGTAAAGTTGAATGGCCTTTACTGTTGTCTTCATTCTCATGAACAATATTTTATCTTGTAAAACTGAAATGATACAAAGATAATTACCAATTACTGGATTGTTACTAAAATAACAATATATTCACAGAAGATGACAATACAAACTGTTAATAACTGTTAATTTAGCAGTAGCAGAATTTACATATAAATAAACCAAACATTTATGTAACAATACACTCCAGGAATCTGTGTAACAACAAGATTAACTGAAAATGTAAACTCAACTCACAAGCGATAATTTTCCAAGGCACAAAAGTAGGAGGAAAGGAGACAATAGCAGGAGCTACAAGCAGGCCGCATGGCATGTAGACACTAAGCTCTTCCTGATCAGACTCTGCACAGTGTCATGTGACTAAATCTACCTTTTCCAAATAAAAGCGTAAATAAACAAAGTAATGAACTACTCTTAAACGCCAGTAGGGGGAGAAAAGGCAACACAAATACAGGCAAAGTTCACATATGCCCCTTTTCCACCGCCAAGCTAGCCCTACTCCACTCGGTTCGATATAGCCCGACACTACACCACACGACACGGCACCAGTTACATTTCCTTTTCCACCCAAACTGTGGCCTGGAAGTGGGCGGAGTCGGCCCGTTCACCACTAACGTGACGTCGGTTTCAGGTGACTACAAATCACGCCGCGGTTAGTCAAAAGTAAACACAACGATGGAGGCACTGGATGACATCGAAGCGTTGCTGCTGTTGCTGATTTTTCTGTGGTATGTAGTCACTGAAAACGCCAAAAGACAGCGAGATCAAAGGAGAAGAGACAGCCAGAAACGCATAGAAGAGGCGAGACGAAATACAGTCAAAAAAGAAAGGAAACTTTGGCAATACCTGCAGGATTATGAAGCAGAAGACCAGTGGCGAGCTGCAAAGAGACGATGTTTGAAGGTAAGCTAACCATAACGGTTGAGTTAGCTTTTCAGTATCTCAAGTATAGCGTTACATCATTGTAAATTGACGTGAAGCACTAAAATATGGTGTGTTTTGTGTGCGTTATAGGCGGTCATGTCAGGACGCCGCATACCGTCGGTTTGGACGTTCAACCGAACCTCCGAATGGTGGGATGTGATTGTTACCGGTTTTACGAACGCGCAGTGGGTCGAAAACTTCAGGATGTCCCAAGAAACATTCGACCATCTGTGCAACAAACTGCGTCCAGCTATAGAACTGAAAAACACAAACTACCGTAGATGTGTGCCCTTCAAGAAGAGAGTGGCTATTGCACTCTGGAAGCTTGCTACTGGATCTGAGTATAGGTCTATTGGACATCTTTTTGGCGTTAGCATCACATCTGTGTGTCGATGCGTGCAGGACTTTTGTACTGCGGCAGAGGCGTTGTTGGTGCCAGAACAAATCCGGTTTCCAAACCAGGAGAAGTTCGCTGAAATGTCCACCTATTATGAGAACAGGTGGAGCATCCCACACTGTGTTGGAGCAATTGATGGATCTCACATACCCATCATAGCACCACAAGAGTACCACTGCGATTTTTTTAATCGTAAAGGATGGCACTCAATCATCCTGCAAGGTGTTGTTGATGGAAGGGGCCTGTTCTGGAATGTATTTGCTGGAATGCCAGGGAGCTTGCATGACGCCAGAGTTCTGAGATTGTCCACACTGTGGGAGCTTGCCACCCGGGGAAACCACTTTCCAGCTCAAACCAGGAACATTGGAGGCGTTAGTATGGGCTACTACATCTTAGGAGACTCAGCATACCCCTTGCAGAACTGGCTCCTGAAGCCATTCCAGGACACAGGACGACTCACTGCAGAACAGCAGACTTTCAACAGAAAGTTCAGCAGAGGACGCGTGGTTGTCGAAAATGCTTTTGGCAGACTGAAGGGAAGATGGCGTTGCCTCCTGAAAAGGAATGACTGTGATCTCCCACTGGTGAAGTCAATGGTGGTGACGTGTTGTGCTCTTCATAACCTTTGTGAAAATCATGGTGAGATATATGAGACAGAGTGGGATGCAGCTGCAGCAACAGCAGTTGAACCAGGGGTGCCAGTGGCACAGGAGGCTGAAGAGGAGGGCAGTGATGTACGTGATGGTTTGATGCGTCACTTGTTGTCAAACGAGTAAATGTTTATTTATGTTTGTTGACAATTACAATGCAGACATCCCCTTCTTGTATCACTGAAGACTTGAATAAAGCACCTGTGATATATATTTTTCTGCATCTTTCTGACCCGGTATATTTTAAGCTTCCACTTACATCACAGCACATCTGGCTATTAGGTAATCTGTACACAATAGTTTGTATATGTCAGTTAATGGCTTATTCACATTCTCCTATTGTCAAAGAATTTACACCTGTAAGCACATTATGTAAGCCAGGTAAAGGCCCCTAGGATGTTGCTCACTTGCACTACACCTGTACACAATAGTTTGTATATGTCAGTTAATGGCTTATTCACATTCTCCTATTGTCAAAGAATTTACACCTGTAAGCACATTATGTAAGCCAGGTAAAGGCCCCTAGGATGTTGCTCACTTGCACTACACCTGTACACAATAGTTTGTATATGTCAGTTAATGGCTTATTCACATTCTCCTATTGTCAAAGAATTTACACCTGTAAGCCAGGTAAAGGCTCATCCTGGTTAATAGCCCCCAGGATGTTGCTCACTTGCACTACACCTGTACACAATAGTTTGTATATGTCAGTTAATGGCTTATTCACATTCTCCTATTGTCAAAGAATTTACACCTGTAAGCACATTATGTAAGCCAGGTAAAGGCCCCTAGGATGTTGCTCACTTGCACTACACCTGTACACAATAGTTTGTATATGTCAGTTAATGGCTTATTCACATTCTCCTATTGTCAAAGAATTTACACCTGTAAGCACATTATGTAAGCCAGGTAAAGGCCCCTAGGATGTTGCTCACTTGCACTACACCTGTACACAATAGTTTGTATATGTCAGTTAATGGCTTATTCACATTCTCCTATTGTCAAAGAATTTACACCTGTAAGCCAGGTAAAGGCTCATCCTGGTTAATAGCCCCCAGGATGTTGCTCACTTGCACTACACCTGTACACAATAGTTTGTATGTGTCAGTTAATGGCTTATTCACATTCTCCTATTGTCAAAGAATGGTGTAAACACCTGTAAGCACTCAGGAATTTTGATATGGTCGAAGTGTAGCTTACACTTAAGCTCTGAATAAAGCAACTGTATTGTTTAGTTAAACCAAGCGCTTTATTTAAAAAAAAAAAAAAAAAACAAGACAAAAGTACACAGTACACAGAAAAATCACTCTGGTGGTTGGGCTGCATTGCGGCCCGCGAACGCCTGCACAAGCTGGCCCAGCACTCCAAGAAAGCCTTGGTTAAAATCAGCAGCAGCCGCAGCCTCTTCTTGTCGTTCTTCCCTCCTTGCTTCCCGTGCTTCACGTTCTTCCCTCCGTGCTTCTTTGGTGTCCTCCAGAAGCATCTGGAAGTGGCGTTCCCTTTGTGTCAGCATCCTCTCCTGGTTCCTCTCATCAGCTCCCATCATCTCACGCAGGACATTGCTGTTTTCCTCAAATAGGCTCCTTTTTCTCTTGCCTAAACAAAATGAAGGGAAATATAAATGAGAGGTAGTTGATCAAAGTGGTGAAAATATAGTACAGAAAGACTTTTAGATAGAAGCTACATGGTGTGCCATTTCTTTATTCTTACCAGAACGTGGAGTGGTAGCAGGAGTTGCCTCAGATGAGACAGGCGTCGACGTCAGTGTTGGTGCAGATGTAGATGCAGATGTAGATGCAGATTCAAACGTTTCTGTAGGAACGTCGCTGACCCCAGGAAACGAACACTCATCCGTTGCACAAACCGAGTCTTGCGGGAAAAAAAATAAAAAGTGTGAACATACGAAAGCATACACGTAACCGCATCGGTGAGACACTGTGCTAGCCTTCCAAAACAGCGTTGTTTGCTAGCTCACTCAGAACAACTTACATGAGACACCTGTGTAACTTAACTGTAACTTTACACAAGTTAAATACTGAACATGCATTTGTTAAGATATAAACGTGGCACCAAAGGGATAAGAACAACACGTACCATTTTCCATCGCCTCCAACAGAGACGTCGCTGAATCCACGCAACTCTCCCTTCCTCGGTTCGCCGGGCGGTGTCCGTAAATTCCGTCCATTTGGTCGAACCACTTCCACGATTTTCTGTTGGACCCACTCCGACTGTTGTGGTCCTTTACCTGCCGGTAATCGCTCTTGAGCTTTTTAAGTTTGTCTCGGCACTGCTGAGAATTACGGTGATAACCGTGGCTAGCCATTAGCTTTGCTATCTCCTGGAACACCTTTTCATTTCTCGTCGCTCCGTCAAGTTCCTTTTGTATGTGGTCCTCAGCAACCACACACAAAAAGGTCTGCACCTCGCTCACTGTCCACGGACTGGCTTTCCTTCTGTGGTCTTCCATAGTTCTGTTGCTCTCGCAGGTGTGTTGTCATCCATGGCGGGTGATTATTTAAAGCTCCCCGAGCGTCGTAGCGTGTATGACGTAATTTCACCTGACCAATCAGTGGACAGCACTGATCACGTGACGTTTTAGCACCGACTAGTCCCTACTAGACCCACCTCTGAAGTAGGTACTTGCCGGGGCTCAAAATTGTAACGGGTCCCACCTTCAACCCGCGGTGGAAAAGCTCCCAATCGGGGTAGAGTGGGACCGTGTAGAGCTGTGTTGGTACAAAAATGTTCGGTGGAAAAGGGGCAATAGAACATGACATGTATGTAGTTTGGCGCTCTATTTATTGGACAAACACAATTCTTCAAAGGCTACTTACCACTCTGAAATATGTTCCTGTACTTTACCTTCACTTGCTGACAGGTACGCTTTTGGCTGTTAAGATTGCTCCTGTTGAGATGTAACAGTGAAAAATAATATGTGTGTCACACACACAGGATAATATAGTCACAAAGTATGATGATGCGTGTCGATTATTGGGTTATTAATAAACTGAGCAGGGCCAGTATATTTGTGCTGTACATCTCATACAGAGACAATTCAGCATGCTTTATGTAAACAAATTATAACACAAAGAGGAGAGTATAAATACATGAGGACAGTAAAATGAATGTCAATGGTATGAAACTTTCAGAACTTACGCATTTAGTCTGTCAGCAGTTAGCCTGGCCATGCCGTTTCTTCGCTTTATTGATCACAGCTGTATTACTATTTCTGGTCATGACACTTTTAAAATCCTCATACAGCTCCATCAGCATTAATTGTTCAGCTGACGAAAAAATAACAGCTCTTGTCTCGCTCTCCTTTTCACAGAGATCTCCGTTTTTCCACCATCCACTCGTCAGGGCTTCTTACGTTCCTCGTGCAAGCTAGGCTATGTAAGCCTCGCTTGGATTAGCCTCACCGAGATGCTGCTAAAATATCTTTGAGGAACGATTTAAGGCTTAAATGGGAGATGGCGCTAGTTCAAGCGACGCTTACCGGCTATAGCCTGGCTTTCTTTAGCTACTTTCTAGGAATACCCCCCAGGTCTGTCTCCAACTGAAAATGTATGGCTAATCATTATGAGGGAAATCAGACTATTGTGCAGCCTAAAACTCATATTCAGCAATAGTGGACCCACATTCCGACAAGAAAACACCAACAATTAGTTCCTTAGTTACCAAACCATTTAACAATGTCATTAAAATGTTATCAAAGGCTGACACAATGGAAAACATGCCTCTCTTCCAAAATGTTTGAGTGTTTTGCTGCCATCTAATTGTATATTTGTTTATATTATTAAAATACGATGGAGTTGGTCAATGGAGACACTGACAATTATTCCTTTGTACTTGAGTTTGTTAAATTGAGGGTCAAATAAATTAACAAATTAAATTCTTTCATTCCATTTTGGAAATTCTTTAAATAATTTTGGACATCCTGTACATAAGGAAGAACATTACACAGGATCTTGTGAGGTTTAATTTTTATTGATAACGATGTTGTTGTTTTGGAAATCCCAAGCTGATACAAACAGCACATAAGGCCACATTAATGCAATACTGTGTCTTTCTAGAACAATTCTGTACATCATTTCAGTAAAGACAAACATGCATTTCCAACCCTGTGTATATTTATAAAACCCGGCAGCACTTGGGACTTTTGTTTCCTTTCATTTGAATCAGAATCATTTGCTGACAGAATTATTCCTCATCCTCTGCAGCTTTATCACCTTAGTACCATCACAAACTCACACACATCTGTTTCTACCCTCTGGCTGTGTGTGGAGTATCACCCACAAAATAACCTCTCACAAACTTAGGTGACATCAGTTTTTAAGATAATTAGGCAATCAGAGATTTGCCTCCAGCAGATGCTGCTGTTCTAAGAAAAACACTAATGCAGTGTGTGTTATATTTGTTTTTCCTTTGCTGAGATGCAAGATTACAGAAGCAAACAGAGGCAGAGGAAACTCTAGCACTTACTCTTAACCATATTTCAGCTATTCCCATGGGTTTTCTCTGTTACATGAAAACATATTTTCCTTTGATATCTGACTTCAAACACTCGTTTGCTGGGGTATAGTTTATTAGCAAAGTTTTCCGATATTAGAACGAGTTTGAATAATGAAAAAATAACGATGTAACCTTCACAACAAACAAAATAAACTGTAAAAAATAACCAAAAGTACTACCATGGAATTGATTTTTTTTTTTTTATCTGAAGCTGTTGGTCTGAGCTTTTGTCAGGGATCAACTTGAAAGGGATCAGCTCCTGACATATTTCAAGCTGATCATCACTGTACTGATCACAGAGCTTTGCACCATATAAAAAACAGGACTATGTGCTGGTCACTAGTGGTCATTTTTTTACATGACCCTGAACTAGCCAGGAGATACGATTCAGCATATGATGAACATTTTACCCTGGTATATTCATTGCATCTAATAGTAAGTGGTATGGTCAGTTTACTGTGTTGCCTCTCAAGTAGCTAAACAATCAGTTCTTGAGATTTGAGTCTGACTTTGTAAGTCTGTAAACTAAGTTCTGTTGGTTTTGGCAGGAAACGGCACTTGAAGTTTTAAAGCGGTTATCTCCAGACATGTTCTCCTGTCCTTAGATAGACTATTGTTGCAGGTGACTGCCTTCGGGTGTTGTCTCAAAGTCAATTAAACGTCCTCTACACCAGGGCCAGGGTTGACCTATGACCTGTGAGTCTAATTCAGCTAACCACGATTAGTGTACTACAAGGAGACAAACACTCCCAGCTGCTGAGGATCTCAATAGTCTTTAACTAAAGGGGAGGAGATGCCATTCTGTGGAAGCAGCCAAAGAAGGCTCCAGGCTCTTGTAGTGCACTTGGAGGAGTCACTTGAGATGGTTGTCAACAGATACAATAATTTAAATGCGCATGGGCAGTGTACTTCCACAAGGTATTTCAAATATTTCTAAATTTTCATTTAGGATGAGTACAATTAACTTTTTCAAAATGAAGAACTTAATTCATAACAAAGATTAAGTTGTTTTTGCACTTTCTTTTTGGTGTTGTTGCTGGGAACTTTCTGAGCGCTAATCAGTCTATGTATGCCTGCTATGCTGACATAAATCATTCAACATGTGGACTGAGAGAGGAAAAAAAGACAAATCACCTGAAACATTTCTGATGCGCTCTGTTATTGAAGTGATAATGCTGGTTTTGTTGGTAGAACAGACAAAATTACAGACTACTGTGCAGTTTATCGTCAATTACGGTCTGCCTTGTTTGTTTAGTTGGGCTTCTGTCTGATTGGATAATGACACACTGAGCTTTAACAAGTGACATAGATGAATAAAGAAACATTTCACTCTACATATACAGTTAGAGCGATTATCTCTCCACACTTTATGCTTACTGATGAACTGTAACCCCTTTCTATGAACAAACATGGGTTTGCAACAGTTTTAGACAAATACTTTGATGACAGGTCATCTCAGCAGGATACACTTTTTGGCTGCGTAGTTTTGCAACCAGATACAGACCTTAGAAAATGCATATTTCATTATCTTTCACAACAGCCAAACTCAATTAAGTGAAGTGTAATTGATTCATTCAGTTAAAGACATGATACTTCTAGAATGGTGAATAAAAAGAGCATTTTTGGGCACAAACAATCGATGGACTGCTGATAGGACTGACCCTTTAAAGTGTAGTTACTAAATGTGTTTAGATTTATTTACTGTTCAATGAAATGCAGGTTTTCTCTTTGAGTGGAAAGTATTGATTGTGGTGGAGGTTAAACTAAATCTACGTTAAGTCCTGTTGGAAACACGACAAGCATTCCACTAATGTTGGCCCCACTCGTTCACAGGCAAAAATGTCTTCAAAATGTTTACTGACGTACATACGTATACATCTGGTGAAGACATTACAGTAACACACAGGCGAAAACGCACACATATGCATGCACATATAAATTGCACGGACATGCAGCGCAACAGTAGCTACATCAGCTACAGGGGGGTGCCATCCCTGGTCATGTCTTCGTACGTTTGATCCTTTTGACTGGGAGCTTTACTGCTGGAGGAGAAAAAACAGCAAAACTGAGCTAATGTGTGTCTTTGTCCTCCATGGGAGGGGAGAGCCTTTCTTCTCCCCAAGTACAAATCGCAAGACTTTGGCTGCATTCTCCCAGGACAGAGGGAGGCAATGGCAGAGAGAAAGATCCCAATCAGACATTGATCTGAACCAAACTAATCCCCCATTGATGCCAATGTGACCTTAAAAAATCGGCTTAGAGCAGCTCAGTTAAACTGGACACGGTTTTCTATTTAAGTGGTCTCAGCGCAGCCCACCCTAATTTTGCCACCCACAGACATTAGTGAAGGAGAATTAAGGCACATACATTCATAACACTTTTCATTACCACGAGGGCGGGGCCTTGGGTGGTGTATCTGCCGCCCTCACACAGCGAAAACTGCACTGCAACGGGGATAAGCCTGTGGGCCTGATGAGAGGAGATGGCATGATATCTTCCTTTTTATCTTCCTCCATTTTTTCAGTATTTAAATTTCTTTCTTTTTTGTCTTCCTAAGTATGGAAATGTAGATTTTCTTTGAGCGTATGTGCTTTGGACTTCCCACAGTGGATTTGGAAGTCTTTGTAAAATAAACTTGCTATATTCTTCAGTCTTGATGCTTCACATTTGACGAATATATATTAGAACCACTTGTTTAAAGACAAACCCTATGAGGCTTATGAAGACTGATAGACAATGATTTATTTATGTCATCATTTTTTAATTAACCACAAGTGTTTGTTATGTGTGGCCTACACTAGAAAAACTGGGTCTTTATTGGAGCTTCTGAGACACTTAAACAATATGATAAACAACATTTAGATAACAGTTACTGTGGAATCTGGACACCTTTGCCATTTTTCCATTACAAGGCAGGGTACAGTAGAGTCCGATTTGACTCAGCACAGCTCTTCCATGCTTCATTTTCCATTACAGACAGTATCCCCTCACTGTGCAGCAGTGCCAGGTGTTTATCGTTGCAGCGTGTGTGAAGCTGCAGCGACACAGACAAGACACGCAACTTCACTGTGTGTTTCCACTTCATTCCACTGATTTAGCAGACACCTTTATCCAATGCAACTTACACATGAGGGGTATAAAGGAGTACAGATTAATCACTGCACTGAATGAGTTTCCAGCCTACTTTTAGCTCTGCAGGGTCTGAATATCTTTGGGGGGTGATCATGATGACTAGGCACCAAAGTGCTCATGTACTGTCAAAAGAGAAACAAAGATTGATCTGCAAATGAATTAATGGTACCGAACTGTACCATGTAATGGAAAAGCACCATTCATGGCTGATTATCATCATGGTTTCAGTTTTGTTCTACTTTAAGACTGTTTTGTGTGACCTAAGTTTTTGCTCACTTTGTGTTCTATTTTAAAAAGGATTTGGCCTCTGAACATTTTTGTTAATGTTTTGCATTTCACTGATTATCCCACTGTTCTGTTACCGCTGTCCATATGGTTGTAATCAGTCATTACTCACTCTGTGTATTCTCTCCCTGATTTCTGTGGCTCTCTGCCAGATTGCTAAAGTTTCTTTGTGAGTAGCTTTCCAGCCATTTATTATTGTGGCTTCCTGAGTGGATGACCGCAACTTGTTCCTGGTTTTTTGATTGTCACTCCGCTTCTTGAGCCTTTCTTTCCCCTGCATTCTGTCTAGAAGTTTGCCTCATGTGCTTGACCTCTGCTCAGTTTAATAAAACTCACTTTTTTGGATTATCCTGCATTTGGGTCTTCCTATACAACACAATGAGAATGTGTATGATATATGAGGAATCTAATCACCTCTATCAGCATGTTGTGTCCTCACACCCTTTTTTCTTTTACTTTACTGAATAAGCTCACTAATTCCACCATAACTTGCCCAACCTACAGTATAGGCTTGGTAAATAAGAGCATACTGCACTTGAAAATCTTTCATTTGGGTAAAATTTTAAAAGATGACAATACATTTAGTCTTTTGTTAGTTGTTATTTTTAGTTACACATTGGGCATTGATGGGATCTGTCTTATCATTTCAATATTAGAATGTTTGAACTTTCTAAACAACGTGTAGGATATCGTTGAAATGCTCCTCAACAAAAACAGAGGCAATCTTTGAGCAAAAATCATTAGCTTTGTTTTCTGCACCAGCCAGTCTCACAAAGGCCTTTCTTGGGTTTCAACTGACATCTTTACTTCTGCCTCTGATTAAAGAACATTAGCCCCAACAGCTATCCGCAGCTCCTCTTCGTCTGTGCCCGCCTTTCTGTCTGTGACTGTGTAGGAGGCTTACACATGAATGTAGTAGAGGGATACTTGAAAGGACGTGGTTTATAAGAGCAGCACTGTGAGAATGGGACAAACAAACATTAAAGAGAAACATTAAAAATGTTGATCTGTGTTGTGGCCTGCTGGCTTATAAGCTTGTCAGCATACAGAAGAGTATTTTGAGCATGGATAACGAGCATCTCATCTTTGTCAGACGTTATAGAGATGGGAGGGGGGAACCAACCACAGTAAGAACAACCATATCCTCTGATTTATATGAGCACCAATATGGCAGCAATCCTCCACCGCCACTTCCAGGGATCAACGGCTAAACCAACAGCCGGTAAGAGGTATTTGGGGTTGCTGGCAGTGGGCCAGGGCCCAAAGAGAGGGTCCCCATAATAAAACCAGATCCTCCTATTGTACAGCCTGCACCACAAAAGCTCCACTGGCAAAATTCACACACAAAAATTACACAGATGCACTGAACACATAGATCTTATAGAGCTTGCCATTCTTTTTTCGACACTTTACCCTGTAATTACAAGCACAGTCCAAATAATTATGTGTCTGACTGTCAATGGCACTATATTTCAAAGAGTATTTTCTATCTTTGAATGTGAAAGATTATGATCTTTTTTGCTTGTGGAAAATATGTGATTGCTTGTTTTCTTTGAGCCTTTGACAGTTCGGCTAAACTTTGACTCTGCCCTGTGAGCCGTCTGTTTACTGTTTAGTCTGCACCCTCTGACAACACAGGCCTGGCCAGCCGTCCGTCAGCCCCCGAGTCTGTCTGCGGGGAGGCCATGAGGGTGTGCTCCAACACCTTAATAAATCACCTATTGGAGTTCTTGTGTGTGTCTTACTGACACATCAAAAGACTTGCTATCGAATTAAGACATGAGTAGTAGTCTTACCCACCTTCAGCAGGAAAAAAGGCACACAGGCTGACTTCAGGGTGACTTCATACACTTCAGCACAGAGACAAACACTGTTATGCCAGTTGCTGTCACCAGCACACATTTTTCTTGTTAAAGGAACGAGCAAGATTGAGAAAGTTTGGTGTGAAACTTTAGAAAAAGATGTGACAACCCTGCAAATGAAATGAAACCCTTTTTCAGTCTTCTCAAATCGCCCCCTTACTCAGAAAAAAAAACATTAATAAAATGAAAAAAAAAAAGAAAAAGAAAAGAAACCCACAGTTGTATCAATATTTGCCCAAGAAAAAATTGCCAGCACTGACAACTACACCATGATTTGAACAGGAACAATCTGCTTCTATCTGTCCTGCTCACCTTCATTATTTCTGTGTTTGTTCTAGATCAAAAGGTTTCCTAGCACCAGTGTTCTTGGCAGCAAAGCTGAGAGTTTTCTGGAGACAGACTCTCAGGGTAAATGAGGCAGCTTTCAAAAAGCACACTACTCTTAACTCCTCAAGAGAGACAGATGCACTCAGGACTATTCTCAAGACGTTCTTTAATGTGTCTCTTCAGAGGAGACAAAAGTATAAGAGCGCCAATTACGGTGAGTAATCCCACTTAGGAACAACAAAGTACTGTAGATTTGCAAACAGCAAAAAGAGGGTTGTTAGAAATTCCCAGCCCAATGAAGCAATGAGAAAGGAAGGACAAACTTGGATGAAGTTACATTTTTGTTGTTTAAGGGTCTAATTGACTTCTGCATGCTGCTTTTGTGGCATTTCTCTGGATACCTAAGATGTCTTTTTTATATGAAATTGTTAGATAGAAATTCTGTCGAGAGACCAGCTCATCTTTCGATAGACAAACACTGCCCTCTATCTCTGTTACATGGAAACACAGCCATGCACATTCCTGTTGTCTATGCAAACAATGCACCCAAACTCCTATCCATGCCCATCAATAATTATTAGTAACAATGTATTTTGCCTCAGATTATGCTTTTTTCTCTTTTTTTTGAAAAAAATAAATGTTTTCGCACGTCTTTCCTCTTACTTGTTCATAGCTGAGAGGCCTGAGCCTTTGGTGCCTTTGTTGACTTGGTCAGAAGTGCGGTCAGTGAGTCGTTAAATTGTTCCTTAGTGGGAACCAAAAGAGTTTCTATTAGCAGCCCAATGACAATGTGATGTCTTCCTTTAACCTGGGGGAGTACCTCGGGGGCCATTCATTCACTGAGTCCACCTAAAAAAACAGTCATTGTGAAGCTGTCAGCCTGATCTGCATGGCAGCACAATATTGCCTACTCACATACACCATTTTATTATAGGTTTATGAGAGCAAAGCAAACATTTTTCAGCCAGATACTTTTGAAAAAAAAAAAAAAAGCTGAAATGTCCACAAGTAAACTATAGGGAGAGTATTAGATAAATAATACAACTTAGATGTTACTGTGTTCAAAATAAATAAATAAAGGTATGGAGGGTCAAGCAAGAAAAAGTCTTCATATTGTTGCTATTTTTTTTAGCCATTTGCAAACTTCCCAGGGGCTGTGGTATGAATAAATTGAGGGATGTAAGTATGAATTATGCATAACCGCACTGCTCCAGTAACTTGCAGATAACCTTTGCTAAAATGAAATTACATTTGCATCAGATTATGTATCAGATTATGTGCCAGATGCCTCAGATAATCAATCTTTATCAACAAAATGCAGAGAAACTTCAAAAGAACTTTTGAGATAAGACAAGGCCATCTCAGCGTCCTTTGACAAAACTACTGAGATTATTTCCAGCATGCTAAATATTAGTTTTATTCATCATTTGTCCCACTTCCACTTGATTTATAGCTCCTTACTTTACAAAGCCCCTAATACACAAAAAGAAAACGGCACTAGAGACACACAAATTATTTTAAAACTCAATCATAAGCCTGACGATGAGCTTGATCCACTTTTAAAAGACAGCTTCAGTTTGAGTTTAAGGTCAGTCCTTTTTTAGTTTATATTGGATTATGTTGATAATGACTTTCAAACTGTGTATAAAACATGCAGTTTCTCACCAACAGACAGACCTACTGATGCGGAAGCCTTTGAGCGATGTCTCAAGTTGCATCTGCTGCCACTCAAGGTTTCCCTTTGCTCAAAGCAAATATTCAGTCTGCAGTTTGTAAAGGAATCCAAAAGTCTCACTGCATGATGTCACATGCTTACATTTTCCTTTGCCAATTGAAATGTGCCTTGATTTTACATGACTTTAATCTGTCATAAATCTGTTATTGCACAGCTATTACATGTTAAACAGTGCTTATGAGAGGGAGGGAGTGAAGATGGTGCCACACCATGGTATGCCATGCCAGAGAATCTAGTTTGAGCTCAAGCCATCCATGATTTTTGACTTCTCTCCTTTGTTGTCAGGATTAGGCATAAAAACCACATGGTGCACCTTAAATAACTATTAATACTTACAAGCCATAACATCATGACCACCAGATTGATATTTAGCAGGTCCTGGAGGCAGGTTGAATACCTCAGACTAAGTTTTAGTGTTTGTGTGGCCCTTGCGAAGCAGCCTTTGACCACTTGGGGAGGATGCTACTGGGGGGGTGTGCTGTTGCCATATGGGCCATGGGTTGTGGGGTGACAAATTTAGGTAGGTGATGAGTTTTTTTCAACAAAACAGAGCAGTCATAACATTGTATCAAGTTGAAGAGTGTTACTCACTCACCTTTTTATGGTTTCAGTGATGTGGCTCATGAGTGTACGAGGTTGTCATCACATTACCTGAGCGGCGATTATACAAAACAACAGGCAAAACTTTACCAACCAAACAGTTTCAGTACTTTCACACCACTACATCTTGGACAAAGTGAGACTTGTGAGACTAGGCTATTATTACTATTGTCTCATCACCTCTCAGATTTAAGTTGATAAGCCTGGATTGAAGGGATAGTTCGCCTCTTTTGACATCCCATACTAGCAATATCGTGCATGAACATTGACAGTACTGTGTACTGTGAGCCGAGTTCCGGCCTCGTTTTGGCGTTGACGAAGGTAGTCCGGCTAGTTGGCTGGGGTTTAAAAAATAAAGTGTTTTGCTTCTCAAAACAATATGTGTTCAAAAAAGTAATACATTTGCATCACAAAATCGTTGTCCAGGAAAAAGTCAGACTTCACAATCGCTTGGCGCTATTTTCTCTCCCTTCATATCAATGCGAACTATCCCTTTAAACTGGTGAACCAACAAATAGTTCCACCAACCCTGTGGAGTGTAAACTTTGTATGCAAAAGCTTGCTCGTAAAGGTGTTACACTGAACAGCTTTCATGAGATCTAACAACATTATTTTCTGCATGAAACCCTTCCTTAATCTTTTAAGACACTCACCAAACTGCAACAAGACAACAAACATAAACTCAACTTTCCTGGACCCACCATCTCTCCTGATCCTCATACCACCATTTTCCCTCGATGACAGTCCTTATGAGAGTTGTATCCATTTCAGACATGACATCTCATCATGTCTAATCCCCCTTGTGGCCCTTGGGTTTCCATGGTGACAGCGTGCAGCAGTGCACTGGTGGTGGCTCCTGGGGAGGTGATCTATTACGATGGATAGGGACCAACTGCAAATGACAATGACTGCGTTGGTACGGAGAAAGATCTCTGTCATTACTTCTATCAGCCTGACCTGGCCTGCAGGGAGCTTAAAGCCATCAGTCTGACGGAAAAACTCATCCTCAGGCAAGAATGACTTCTCGCCACCTTTTAATGTACAGGACTGAGAGCAATTGGAAGACTTCTCTATCAATAAAGGTGATTAGATTACAAAACTCAACTGGAAGCGTTTATGCCTTTTTGGATTTTTTAGGGGTAAACATAGATTAGGTGTGTAGCTACTCACCCACAGCTTGTCAGTTGTGTTTTTCGATGTCAAACTGGTCCAAGCACCTCCTCAGCTGTCTACTCCATGTAGAAGGTTAGCTTAGTGACCTAACTCCACCTCTGCTATGTGTGTGAAAGAGCTTGGCCAAGATAAGGGACTATAAGGAAACATGCTGGGGAATTTGACATGGTTTGTTAGAGGGATATCACAATTTCCGGACTTTGCATTTTCTGTCTCAGTTGAGCCTGACTTGATTCACAGAAACCTAATCTTTTGTGACTTCCTGTTGATTTCTTAATGTCTTCATTTTTGGCTATACATCCCACCCCAATAGGTCTATGTTTTTAGCTGTTCTTTATTCAAAAAGGTGTTAATGATGCTTGCTCATTGGTCAATTCTCACTGATTTTGTAAACTAACCCTTCGTTTAGCCTCTCTGGGTTAAGGGTTAAAGGTCAGGAGGGATGGTCTGTTGGCATGACCCCCTGTAAACACTGTCACGTGCTTTGCTATGAATCATTCTGTATCTTGTCCTAATTTAATTGGATGCCCATCAGAGCATCCTGATTGAGCCAGTGTAAAAGTAAAAAAAAAAGTATTTTCAGACTAATATCACAGTCCGCTGCTTCAAATCACAGGACATTATGTTTGAGCAGCTTTCCGTGTGTTATTGTGTGAGCCAGATTGTTTTCCATTGTGTGTGTGATCCCTGTGTTGCTGTTCCTGTCTGCAGGATCCATGTTTTGCATTCCAAACATGCAGTGTTTTATGACGGTTGGTGTCAGTGGTGGGGAAAAGCCAAACTCCAGGCTCTGTCTGCTGAAGTCATTAAGCTGTTGACGGACAGCCTCTGAAATGTTTTACTGTTAAAGGCCCAGTGCCCAGGAACACCCTCCCTCTCCCATTCGGACCCCCCTCTGTTTGTACACACACATTCACATTGTGCATAAACACATACTGCAGTGCAGCTGCATGCAAAAAAATGTACCCCAAGCGATACTTCGTTGGCTGCAAAACCGTTCTTCTCGTTGCAAACGCTGACACAAAACACATCTTAACTTGAAGCATAACACATCAGGCGTTTCAATACGCACACGGCACACGTATGCCTCATGTGAAGTCAATAATACATTTAACAGTTGTCAGCGTCTCAAAACCTTAAAGCTACAACCTGAGCTGTGTCACCTCGCCCACCTCCAAATCCCTGTTTTTGTAGAATCTCCTCTTTGACCAGGACAGATCCCCTACCAGGCTGTGCTGGAATGGAGGCACAGCCTGGTCGAACACCGTTTCCCACGAGCAGGAGTCAGAGGATGGACAGGGCGCGGACACAGAGGTCATCGCGCTGACCACAGAAAATGAATGGTGTGCTCATATTCCGAAAGGCCAGCATGAAAATCTGTCATTGTGGCAATGGTGTTAAACACTTTAACAGAAGTGTTTGCTTACCTCTAATCCTTTGGCCACAGGGGGTGGGTAAACACAAACACGTGCAAGCGTACAAATAGGCTGTGGTTTACAGCTTCTGTAAAACTTCACAATTAACCATGACTCATTTATGTTGTCAACCAGCAAGGGCAACCAGGAACCTGGATTCCTGTTGTTGATTGAGATCATCAAGGCATCTGATAATGATACATACCATACTGAAAGTGTTGTCCATGAAGGTGACACACTTTTTCCCACTTAAAATGTCAAAGCATTTAGTCAGACACGATTTAACAAATTGAGGTTAACATGGAGAGGCATGTTAAATCATAGCAATGACATTAGTAATGACTAATGAAATAAATCAACCAGGACAAATAAGGATCAAGTGTAAATAGTGTGAAACCAGAGAGAAATTCAAGAACTGGGTTCTCTATTCCTTTTAACCTCCAAAGAAGTCCTGATGCATGCATTTTCAGCTGAGGTGTCATGGCTGGGCCTCTTGTGTTCGTGACGCTTAACAGACTCCAGATGTTGAAGGAGAGCAGAGGACGACAGTGCAAGAGGCCTGACAGCGGGCAAGAACGCTTGCAAGAGACGCCGTCGGCCCCTCTGGACCCCAAAGGCAACGTGACTAACCAGTGGGTCACATCCGTCTCCTTCTTTCAACATAAAGTCTTTCCCCTCCCTTTGAAACACTGCGATATGTGTCAAAGCCCTTCCTGGCAAAATTCCTCTCATCCAACCTCCTCTTTATCTATAGCATATCTGCTAAATTTACTGTTTCCGTTGCCAATTCTGTCCTAATCTGCTCCTTTATTCTGTTTCATCCCTTTCCTGCATCCTTCTCTTTGCTTGTAGCCAGTCTTGAGCATACTCCACTTCTTCACAGTGATGTCTCTGTCTGTGGAATACAGACGGATTTATTTACTGGAAACATGAATGCAAATGTATGCAGGACAAGGTTTATGCTTGCTCAAAGAGCTGGCTTGTTTTCCTGATGGCCCAATGCAGCAGATGAGAAGGACTGGAGTTTCCATCAGTTGTCCTGCAACGTACACATGTGCAAATGCTTCTGTATCTTTTCTACATTTACATCAAAGCTCTGAACTTCATAGATCAAGCACAGACTAACCAAGTCAGTGGTTTATCTATATAAGCAATTTAATCTATCTACTTGAATTTATGTTTAAGTACAATAAATATTGTAAAATGGAGCCCCAGCCTTTGGATAGAACAATTCCATCAGAGGGATTTATCTGGTGGTATCAGACTCACAGAGGTGCCAGAAATCTGTGTTACACTGCCATCTACAGAGGCACACAACTATTCCCTGCAGCTTCACAAAGAAACTACTATATGTATTTTTTTTATTGATAGATAGATAGATAGATAGATAGATAGATAGATAGATAGATAGATAGATAGATAGATAGATAGATAGATAGATAGATAGATAGATAGATAGATAGATAGATAGATAGATAGATAGAATATTTGAATAATATTCTATTTGAATATTTCAATCTTGATTAAAATGAGTTTTTCAAAATGGCGACTTAACTAAACTTATGTTTGATAGAGTAGAAAAGATGTAAAACCAAATGAGTTCTCCAACCTGAGGAAACATGTTCAAAAGTCTGTTATCTTATGCGTAATTTGAGACGTCATGTTTAATCATACAAAGATGTGCTGCTGGGATTCTTTTTTTTTGTTTTGCTTTCCATTTGCTTTTTTCCTGTTTAACATGTCAGCTGTTCATTTAACAAGCAAAGCTTAAAGATGCTCTGTGTAAAAAAAAATACAACTACAGATATTAACAGAATTGGAAAAATCAACAACTATGGCATTAAATAAAAAACAACTTTATACTGTGCAGCTGAGACACACGATAGAAAAGAAAAGAAAGAAATACATCCAAATGTCGAGTAAAACTCTGCCTGCTTGTGGTGACAATTCATGAAGAAGTTATAGAATCCATCTTTAAAGCTGTGGTTGCTGTTGAGGGTTTAAGACTTTTAGAATTTCAACAATGAGCAAAAAGAAAATAATGAGTCCAAATCAAAGCCAGCTTGTAAACAATAATGAACAAAACCATAGAGGTTGTAGATCGTGTTAATATTCAATGTAACACTTGCTTTTTACTACTTTCGTTGGGATTCATTTCTATTTCATCAGATTTGGTATCTGTCAATAACATTGACTTAGTTTTAGTTTTGTGGCAGCTACTTCCACTTACAGTCTTGATCAGTCAGAAGTAGGAAATGTTAGTTTTGCTGACACATTGATATATTCAAGACTAATTGTACTTCATCATTTTCTGAAATGTCTCTTAGCCATTGAGCCCAAGGCTGTTTATTCTGGCCTTGAAGTTTTACAACGCTCCAGGGATCAAGCAAAGTCAGTACATTCATTTAACTTATCATTTCAGGTCAAAATACAGTTGAACATTTTGTCATCTCTGCTATGGCTTAGGATTTCTGCTTTGAATCTGCAGAGCAGTCTCAGGAAGTCTTAGAAAGGCAAGGTTCTGTGTACATTTTTGAAAGAACCAAGCCGAACAACTTGCTGGGTGGAGCTCTTAACATGAGTTGTTCAGAAACAATGAAATGAGAAAACAATACAACAAACCAGTTGAAACAAACCAACAATATACTTTTAAACACAGCATAACTAAACAGAGTCAGAACAAGGCAAGTATGTTGGGCAAGGACAGAGATGCAGACAGAGCCAGATCAATATATTCATAGATTCCCATTCACCGAAGGAACAACGGTACGAAATCCTTTTTTTTTTTCAGGGCAAAAAACCTTGAAATGTACAATTTTGAGGAAAACAGATGAGTTTAAAAGATGGCTTTTGTGAGATTTTAAAATATACCACTTTCTTTTTGTAGTACGTATGTGCATGCACACCTCCGTGCGTGCATCAACATACACCTACAGCTAAGCAGGTCTTTGATTGACACCAGCATTTATACTTAGAGGTCCTTGAGAAATCCACAGTCTCGTGACCTGCAGAGAGTAGCTGGAAAGGGCCTGATTAAACACGTCTATATTCTTCAGTCCCACCTGATTACTGAGCTGGCTTCCACTGACCTGGCCTCAGATGAAGTCACTCAGCCCCATTGTGACTAAGAGACTTCAATCAGAACAGTGAGCCAGAGCTGTGATGACTTCCATCACATTGAGGAAATTGGACCAAACTTCAGGCTGTTTGACTTTGTTACATACAGAAACACACTTTGCTGACAGGTACGCACAAACTCACACACACACAGAGGGACAATTTTAACAAACACCTCATGCTCATTTCTGTTGCTCCTCTTCATTTCTCTTATCACCACCTATACAGAAGCTTCACAGCAACAGAAACATGCTGCAAAAGAAAGGCTTGTGCATGTTTTCCATTTCCCCTGCTACTCAGACTGATCCAGTTTTCCCAAAGGGCTGCAGATGATCCTACCAAAATCAAGGGATTAAGCTTGCAACAGTAAACAAAGCTCCTCAATTGGATTCAATATTTTACCTGATAATCAGTGTCTGTATGAAATCAGTGCTGTAGTTAAATTGTCCCAAAGGCTGCATCAGATTGTTTCAATATCCGCTAAATTCAGTCAGTACAATCTCCCACACAGGTATTTCTCACCACAACAGAAAAATGAGTAACAGAGAATTATATCTACCTTTGACAAATATTCTTACTTACAAAGATCACCAGTCAGCTGAATGTTGTGTTGTGTTGGTGGCCAGAAGAGAATGTTTATGGTCACCGTAAACTATATGGACAGTCATGTATGCAATCATGAAAAGATGTGAAGGCTCACCAAAGAAGTTTGTGTTGCTGCAAAACCCAAGACCAGATGTTCACAGAGAGGGAGGAGGTGCAAAGACAAATATTAGTCTACTGGAAAGCTCGGAGGAGGGGGCTTTGGGTTTAAAAACATCAACAATGAAAGATAGAGCCCAAAATTTAGTTTTAGGAGAAAAGGCAAAGAGGATATTCGAACAGAAAGTTTAAGACAAAACAGCATAGTCAGCTGTTTGAGATTCTTTCTCCCGACATAAGATGCACAAACCCAGGTGCATTATTGCTGTTTTAAATGTGAAAATGGGTCTCTCAGTGTGTTTCTTAGCAAAGTTGTGTCTTTATGTGTTTATGAGGAGGGACTAAAATTCCTTTGCCTGTTCGTAAAGCGTTTAATTTTGCTGGAAAAAACACCTCAAAGGGAACATCTTTAGTTTTATCAGCCAAATGGAAAAAAGAAAATGAGCTCAGCATTAAGTGGATATCTTTAGATGCTGTATGTATGGGTATGTGACTGGTTTGATGGACATACCTGGGAGTCTATGAGAGTGACTGTCTCATATATCGACAGTACTTTTCATAGCTGTTAAGACTGAATCACACACTCATTGTGACGACTCATGAACATTATGGTACCATCTTTTGGGCGGCTGTAGCTCAGGAGGAAGAGCAGGCGCCCACCAATCGGAAGGTCGGTGGTTCAACTTCGGCTTCCACGGGCTACATGTCGAAGTGTTCTTGAGTGGTCAGCTAGACTAGAAAAGCGCTATACAAGTACAGTCCATTTACCATTTTCCATAGACAGTTTTGCTATGTGTCAGCTTGATGATTTTTTGATTTGTTGTAATCATGTGTGGGTCTTTGGTTAATTGGATTGACAACCCCTCACAAACTAAATGGTAATCTTCTTCATGGTTTTCCAATTTGAGAAGCCTTGATAAGCAAAATTAGCACTGAGTAGATTACGTTTAAGCAATTATCATCCAGTCATGCGATGACTCATCCTTCAATATGATGTCGACAAGTAGGCGAGTGCATTTGAGCATACACAAAGAGACTTCAGTGCTCATAAATTAATGTGAGTAGATCCAGTGTGTGTTTGTGTGTGGGGGTGAGGGAGGGGGGCTCCACTTGTCCCTTGAGAAAAAAGTTGTTTTGAGTGATCGCCATTTCGTTCTATTTGTACCCTGACAGCAGTGTTCCACCATGAAAATACTGGATCTTGGGGCAGGAGGGAGTATCGCAACAATATCAATCATACTCTACAATGTTGCAGATCTCAACATAACTAAACATCTATCTCAACCCCCCCCCCAAACCGAGGTATTCTCTGTAAAAATCATCTTGTATCACTCCAGAGTTCCCATATGCTCTTTAAGTTAGATGTGATTAACACCCTACTAAAACACATTTTATAAGTGTTTCCTTTCACCATGAGAAGTGATGTAGAAACTTTCATGGAAATCTATTCAGTAGCTGCTGAGATATTTCAGTCTACACCAAAGCGGTGGACTTACAGGACACAGATTAACATCTGATACTATGCAGCTAACATGGCTGAAAATACTGTTATAACAAGTGTTTCAAATAAATCGTGAAGTATCAGAAAAGAAAGAGTAATCGCAAAAATGTTGGTATAGCCAGTCTAATTTTTGTGCCCTGCGTAGGCTTCCTCAGAGAATGACACATCAGCCTCTCACCCATCCCCTTACAAAAATATTTAGGTTCCCTTGATACATGTAATAAAACTGTTTGGAATGATTCCCTCGTGTCTCGCCTCAGAGGGAGGATGTAAACTATTTCACAGCTCAAAAGAGAGGAAGCAAGGAGTAAAAAGAGATTGAGTGTCCGTGCACACCTTGTGTAAATATTTAAGACATCTGTGGATTCTGAGTAACTTTTTCTGTTTTACAAGATTAAATGCTTCCTGTGATATGTGTTCTATCTCACCTTCTTGATAAATAGTGTTTGGCTTGCTATTCATGTTCTATGACAATAGAATGGAAAACGAAAAGCCTTCGGGGTGTTGAGCAAATATTCATGTTCTGCCTCCACCGTTACAGCATCCTTCATGTCAACAAGAGTACAAAAGCGAAATCGAAGGATGCATGAGAGATGATTCTGAATCAGACATTTAAAAAAAGGGAGAATATATATATATATATATATATATATGTATATATATATACATATATATATATGTATAAATATAAACAGCACTTTTACAATCAAATGTCTCCCAACCTCCTCACGAACATGTGTCTGCCTCCCTCCCACTGGTTCCACGGCTTACATAAGTGGCATTGCTGAATTAATATTTAAAGTTTGTTGTGTCGATGGTGCTGCTTGTGGTTTTGAAGCTTGGCCTTCTCCTGTGATGATATTTCAATTGAGCTGTTACATCATCTGGATCATGGCCATGGCTGAGATAAAAGAGCCCCGTGTGCCATTACTGCAAGAAGCATGCTGCAGTATGGTCCATGTGATATGTGTTAGAAGCTTACTGGGGTGGCTGCTCATTAATATCAGCATTCGCTCACATGCGTTTCCAACACATATATACAGCCTAATCTTTAATCTAGTGGTAGTTTTCACTGAGGTCATTTATCATCAGTAGATTTGCACATTAATACAGTGAGCCCGTGTGAGTGCTCAATTCTTTTTCAAATTACTTTCTGAGCTAATTCTGCATTGTATATAATTGTTTAAGTGCTCCTGCTTGCACAGACATGATGCGTGAGATAGTTTGGTCCCGTAATGATATAAAACAATGTGTTCATCATCATGAACAACCTAAGTCCTCTCAGTCCATGACGGGCTAAGAGTGGTCCTCTTAAAAAATGGTTCTGGCCAGATGAGAAAGAAGCTGCAGAGTCTATCAAGCTTTCATCAGACACATCGCAATAATTATGTCATTGTTCTATCACAGCTTAAGGCAAAGATAGATGCTTAGATGATGTTTTCTATGATTACATGCAGTGGTTTATATCATAAGCATCAACAGGCAGTAACACTTTACAGCAATGTCATCTGTGATTGATTACAACTGTATTACAGTTATTAATCCCAGCTATTAAATTTGGTTGACACTTTGGTGTCTTAGCAGGAGCCTGAAGCAGGGTTCATATCAGTTTGGTCTCTCTGTCTGCAGCTGACAAAAATGGCTAGTGGAGAACAAGAGGAAGGAAAAGTTTTTGCAACGTTCCCAGATTCAGCTTGTTGTGACACAAGCTGCTGAAATCAATTTTGAAAAAGGTCATACATTGAACAAAAATAAAAACTTAAATTATTTGAAAAAACATCAAATATTCTGTTTACGTTTGTCACAGTATGCATATTGCGTACAAGCATTATCCACTGGTTCATATACAGTTGGAGTGTGTGAGCTCCAAATCTCACATCTGGAGAGTTATGCTGAGTAAAGAGAAGTGATCATATAACTACTAGTAGTTTTGCTACTTTACCTGAGTCACTAATATGTAACTATTAAGTAAAATGGCTAAAAAGTTAGTAACGCAGACTGTAGATTTAGTTGCTGCATGCATGGACTGAACTGAGTCGATTTCAAGAGAATCTTCATCTTGATGTTTACCATGTTGTGAACCATCTTAATGATCAAATTGATTTGGCCTCGGGGTCCTGACACTTGTGCAATGCAAAGGAAATTGTGTAGCAGGAGTACTCTCCGCTGTTTCTGTTAAACATACCTGAGTTACTGTGGCCACTGTAATCCGTTTGCTTTATGATCTGCTGGATAAGCTACACTCTCTCAGCTAGCTGCAGGGACTGAGCCTCCAGTACTCAGCATTGCCTGATGCTTGTTGTGAAAGGAGCCGATGATAATTAAGGTGTGTAAAGGGGTTCTAGTGCCTAAAAAAAAGGAAGTCTGTATAAACCTTAAACATACAATAGCTGGGCAGCTTGTCCAACAACCATCCTACTTACCAATGCTCAGTCTGAGCTTCAGCAACTTAGCCTGATTCACTACCTGTCTTTCAAAATGAGGTTTTCGAGCACTTGCTCCATTTCATTTATTCAGCTCATTTATTTCCATATTCAGCATCTCACATGTACTCTTTCATCTTTTGTGCTCTGGAAGCATATTTGTGGGTATATTCTTTAAAAATCAACGTTATTCTTTTCCCAACCAAGTGTGTATTGCATCGTTTGGTTTGCCTTTGAGGTGCAGCAGAATCCAGTGTTAGGCATACTTCTATTATTCCAGTGCTGCATTTAAGCAGGCAGCATGAATGTAGATGTTAAGAGTCATTTCCAACCAAAGGAGGAAGTATTTAGTTTGACATTTTTATGAATTGGGCATTTTAACACAATTTGAAATTGAATTCCATGACTTTGAAACTGACTTTAGCTTGGTAACTGGTGTGTAAATTTATTATTTCACTCTATTAGTTGAGGTACCTTAGTAGTTAGTAGCAACTGTCAGTAGTTGCTCATTAAATCACAGTCTAGTTACTCTCGGTTACTCTACGGAGCCCTTAAAATGACATATGAGAGTAAAATAAAACCCAAGGTTTTCTCGTGCCCACGCAAAACTTTCTCTTTCGCACCTGAAACTTTCTCGTGCGCACGCGAAACTTTCTCTTTCGCACCTGAAACTTTCTCGTGCACACCTGAAACTTTTCTGGTGGGAACGTGAAACTTTCTCGTGCGCACCCGAAACTTCACATGCAACATTGTGGAATAATGAATTAGGCCCAGGATACTTACTCTTAGTGTTTGATGTCCGCAGAAAGTTGACCTGCGTCTGACATTAGACCTACATGACGATTCTCTGTCGTTCTATTCCCGTCCTGCTGCCTAACCTACACTGTTTTACAATAAAGTGTTAGTTTCTCGTGCGCACGAGAAACCCTTGGGTTTTATTTTACTCTTCCATGTCATTTTGAGGGCTCGGTAGTTACCTGACAACCCGAGGAAGAAAAAAAAATTCTGCCAATAAAAATTCCCTCCAAAACAATATGCTTCCTGGCAAATTTTACTATCACTATTATGCCTTTTTGTTTCTTTATCAAGGGTTTTTCTGTGCAGAATATCTGTTAATTTCAAGCTTGATTTGCCGCTATAAATGTATGTAAAAAAATGACAAAGATTAAGTTCACGTCCACAAATCTAATTACTTCTGGAGCACTTTATAATTGGCGGTCTGAAGCTGAGCTGTAGACTTAAAGCTCTGGGAAAGGACTGTAACTTTGAATAATACTGATATTCTCCAGTGCAGTCTTGGAAGATGACAGGCTCCATTCTTACTGTCTGTTCATATAACAAGCTCATTAAAAAAAAAAAAAAAAAATCACCAAAAACATACCATCAGCCATTCTCTCTTGCAGCAGTAACTTTTGGCACGGCATGCAAACTCCCATATGTCATGTCACCAGTCAGTATTTTTGTCTCTTGTCTTGTGCCGTACATCATTTTATGGTGTCCTACTATTCTTTCTACTCAAGCCAGGACTCTGAGTAAGTGTCTGTCTGCATCCATCTTCAGCACCCTGAGGGGTTCCTTCTCATTTTTACACTTTTTTAAACTCTGAGCCATTTTTTCTACCTGCAGGCCTTGATATCTCCATAGCCCATTGGAGCTCAGACAGAGTGAAATGGAGGGTCAAACAGGGAGTAAGCCAGTGAGCAACAAATACCTATTTTTTATTAAAAATGATTTGCAGTTTGTTCTCGTTTTTTCCCTCTATTGATCGAGATGATCTCCCTCGGGGATAAACTGTAATTGATCTACATATTGAATCGTGTTGTTGCATGATTTCTTGAATTATTCATATATTGCCCCGAGTCAGGATATTTCACACTCTCAATTTTTACTCATGAAGCAAAGAAACATGTGTGCAAACTCAAAGACACCATCCAGACTTGGAGCCTCAACACGTGTCTTAACTCTAGCATGAAAGAAATATAGATTTAGTCCATCACAAGAGACATTTTGCACGTTGTCTAACATTTGTTCATAAATGATTAAATCTTGAAAGTGATTACACTCTGGACTTTATTACGCAATGCAGTATTCAGAGACCACTGGTGCTATATTCAGACATTCTTGCTGGTCACAAGACACAACCGGGGAGAAAGAGTGGAAGGAGTCATTAATATTTGACTCATTTTTAAGATGAGAACATTTGCAATGTGCTGTCTCAGCTTCATTGCTTAGCTAAACTTTAAAAAAGAATACCAAATTATTAATCATTTAAAGGATTGCCTGTATACAGTGGTAGCAAGCCAACTGTGTGGACTGTGGAAGGTGTACGAAGGTATATAGGGAAATTACTTATTCCACTCTATTACCCATGTTAATCAAAGCTGACAGATTGTCAATTTCATTTATGAGTGCAACTTAAAGGTTAACAGTTACAGTTACGTTTGACAAGTGGTGGGTGAAGGCAATCAGCAGCTTTAGACTATGGATCTATAGCTGTGCTTATGTCATTAAAGTATTCAGCTGGGCCCAGGGTGCGCCGTCATCCAGAACAAGCAAAATCTAAATGGCTGTTTTAAAGGTGCAATAAGAACAGCTGCAGATGTGAGTGCATTTTATTGTGCGTGCAGTTTTTCTCTGTTGCGTCACTCTTCTCTGCGCTACCACCTCTGCATGTGTGTGTTCTGCTAAGTACAGAAGGTGGGGACATGTACTTGCGCACGCCGTCCTCCTTAGGTGCTTCGGGAGCATGTGTGCGCATGCAGTAAGAGTCAGGACATGTGTGACAGAGTTGACAAGCCATCAGAGATGCTGTGTCAAATGAAAGTGATGCTCAGGAGAAGAGAGGCCTGGAGGAAAGCTTGGAATAAACATCCGGATCTGTGACGCACTTTGAAGCGCATATCTGAGAAGAACGAGGGAGGAAGCAGAGGGGAAGAGAGCATGTGGAGAGATGGAGTGTGAGTAGGAGGAGGCTGTTTTCAAGCCCTATATAGAGAAGAATCTGTATCTGACCAGAACAGCAAGCCATCTTTCAAATACAGAGTAGCTCAAGTTTGAGGACTCAACTTCATATCAGAAATTCTTTCAGGGTTGCACACACTTATCTACAAGCTTACAGAGACACACACGCGCATACTTTGATTCAAGAGAACTGAGAGGTTTGACCTTTAGAGCACATGCTTTTTTTTACGTCAAAAATGTTCTGAACTCCAGTTTTCTTGTAACCTGGCTGAATAAAGCAGTCAGGCACTAGCTGACAAGATGATGAAATGTCAGACTGCCGTGCCCTCAGCATCGCCCACGGGCACAAGAAGAAAAACAATGACTGTGTTTTCCTGAAGTTCTTGTTTCAAGAAGGACAAAGACGAAAAAACGAGGTCTCTTGTTTGGCAGTCAGGACTTGATAAGAGAACTCTGAGATTCGCTGCTGTATGAACATAGATTTTAAAGAATGTATTTGCTGCAGTGTAGGATTAGGGTCATGTTATTGTACCAGCATGATAAGAAGAGCTGAGATTACAGACATTCTTATCTAAAGCCCACCAACACTACAGGGACAGAACTAGTTTGCGTACTTCAACACAGAAGAGAGTATCCGCACGTGCACACAGTACATGCATGTGTGTTGTATCATTAGGTTGTCACATTTTGTTTAGAATGTTTTAAGTCGCAATGCAGTGACTGCACTGAACAACTGAATCTCACGTAAAGCTAGGATATTTTGAGTGGACATATAAAACATGTAAGTATTATATCATGCAAAAGAGGTCAGGACATAAACCTCTTTGTTATCTAAACACCTAATCAAAAAGGTCCTCCCACTCACGCAAATGTTGACAACAGCTCACAATGAGCGTCTGACTCATGCGGTGACAACACTTTAACCCTGGCCAGAAAAATTCACGTGTCGGGGACATCTGGTCTTACAAACAGGCATGTTGTGTGCTTGTTGTGATAATTTCTGTCTGACATATCATGCAAATTCCACTTGAGCTGAGCCCACTGACATAAACAGACCTGACCAGAGCCGTTTTCTTGGTTAGCAGGATGACAATTTCTTTACATATGACTTGCCCGAAAGCAGTTTCACAACTAATGTAGATGCTGGTTGTGGGGCTTTGTTTCCCTTTTTTTAAAGGCACATATTCTCTCTCCACATTGGGAGCCATTGGAAAAGGGTGATGAAAAAAACGTTATGTTGACACAGTCCCATATAGTATCGGGACGTAGACGATTTTGAACTATGTGGCTTAAGCTGACAGTGTTTCTATATCTGACAATCCGACAAAAAAAATTCTTGTTTGATAAAACCACTGGTCTGTGAGCGGTGGTTTAGAAATTAAGGCAGGGCTTAAACTCATGTCTCAAACTTTTCGATTTTCATTCTTAGTACAACTTCTGCCATAATTTTTACAACCTGCAACGTCATGGTTCTGAATTTTTTTCTGCATGTGATTTGTAGTGAGAATAAGAGTTCATTTGCATCGCTGCTGGCACGATCTCCTCACATGTTAATCTCAAGTTTGTTTGTACATACAGTATGAGCTCAAGCTATAGCATACTTCTGTAGCAAAGACCATGCATCAACAGCGTACGTTTTCTGGTTTCCAGATGAGTCAAAGGTATTGGGTAGAGCAAAAGACAATTAGAGGAAAGGGTATGGATCATGGTGAATGAACTCTTGTTGAGCTCATCTGGGACATCTTGTGACTGGAAATGGGAGAATGGGCTCAAGAGAACTAGACAAATGTGCTGAATGGGTGAACTGGGTATAAGAAAGGCTTGCCAGATGATATAAGATTAGCAATTAAACTTTACTGGTGTGTAATTGTTCTGCCCTGAATTATGGCCATATGTAACAGTTTACAGTTATAGAAGAAAAATTTTGGCATTAGTATCTCCTCTTACCTTTATTGTTTATATGATATGCTTTCAGTTGTAGTAATTAGATGGTTGCAAGCTGTGGTCGTTCATTATTAACAACTTTGCTGGGAACAAAGGATACACTCAAAGGGTCATGCACCAAAATCTGTAAAATATCCTCCACCCCCAACACCCTGCAGAGTGTAATGAGCATATGAGCAGGCAAAACCCATCAAGTCTCAGATCAGAGACAACCTTTATCCTTTTAGGGATGAGTTGCTCTGAATGCAGGTCTCCCATTACCGGACAGCTGAGTGATGCAGAGCCCCACCCCATATTAACACTAATCGCCTCATTATATTCACTTGCACATTCTGAATGATTAAACCAGGAGGCTTTTGTAGTATTCCTCCATTCCGTGCTATATTGTGAAAATGAGCAAGGATGCCTGATGGTTCAGTAAATACCAGTGTGATCAAAGGGATCAAAGAGCGTCATTCAGCATGAATTATAAGCAGGTGAAAGTACAAGTGTGTTTGTGTGTATCTGTGAAACTGACTTTGAGTTTATACAAGTGTGCATGTGGTCCTCTAAAGCAATCTGTATGTGTTTGAAATGTTTATACATTTCAATGTGTATATTCCTGGACCAGACTGGTGATAAGTGATAAGGGTCACGGAGAGTGGCGGGGTGGACAGCCAGAGGGAGAGTGTCAGCGCTCAGACAGTTTGAAATCTGGGTTATCTGTCAGGGATTTTAGCTTGTACTCAGTACACAGCTGTTCCTGAGAGCGCAATGCCAAGGTAGCAGGATGTGGCAGTGTCATTAAAGCTGTGGCAGCCAGTCTGAGTAGTTATTTCTTCGAGTTGAGTTGGCTGAGAAGATTCATAGGATCCTTATGTGTGTACCTTAAAGTCAACCAGAAGCAGCTTATTTGCTTACCCTGGGAGAAAATCTGGAAATAGGGGAAAACAGTGACTTTTGTCAACTTTCGAGTACGTCTCTTAGGAAATTCGAGAAGTTGTATGACATACAAGTGAGCTAATCGACAACAAGAAGTATTCCTCTGATAGGCATGAATTTGAGTTTAAATCAACTGTTTTCCAAAGTAGTAATATCAGAATAGAAACTGCCCAAGCACAAAGCACAATCTGTTGAATTTCTTACCCTTTATAAAAGTATTGCTTTTGTGTAGAATGAAATTGCATCATCCCACTCCTGCATCTGCGATACTGTAGAACATTGCCTTTGTGCCACTGTGAGTGTGAAGGGGACAAAGAAAAGGTTTCACGTTCTTCTCAGAACTTTGTTCAACAAAGACAAAGTACATGAAAGGAAAGTTACGTATAGTTACCTTTTCAAGTCAAGAGGTTAGTCACAGCATGCTTGTGTCAGTTGATGGGATTTTGGTGAAACCAGTGTGACGATAAGCTGCTCTGGTACAAAGGAACTATAAGAAAACTGCTTTAAGATTGAACTGAATACCATGGACATTTAAACTGCAAAAAGCAGTAAAAAATTTAAAAGAATAACATAGTTTGTTGATTTGTCCTAATTCATTATTGTGACTTGAGGAGAAAGGCTAGTGTTGTGCCACTGAAATGAATTCCACATATGAAAGCGTTTAAAAATTTTTTAAAGGCAACTCAATGAAATCCTTTTACCATTCTGCATGTTGGCTTGCAGCTCATGCTCTCAGTACAGCTGGAATGGGCTCACTCCTGCACTCCAAACTATTTTTTTCCAAACATTCTTATGAGAAATAAAGGTTCACCACAGCCTGTAGGATGTAGTGTAATGTCATTACTTCCTCTTGTAATAGCTCATAAGATTCTCCCCTGAAAGAAAACTGCACACAGTTCCAGTCAATTCAATTCAATTCAATTCATTTTTATTTATATAGCGCCAAATACAACAAATGTCATCTCAAGGCACTTAGATAGTAAGTCCAATTCAAGCCAATTGGAATTCAATTAATTAATAATAATCATAATTCATAAAATAATCCAATTCGTTCATATAGAGCCAATTCAAAAACAATTTCCTAGCTAAGAAAACCAACAGATTGCACTGAAAACTTTTTGTTTTTCGGTCCAATCTCCCGGCCTGAGCGTGCCTGAGACGACTGTGGAGAGAAACGACTCCCTTTTAACAGGAAGAAACCTCTGGCAGAACCAGACTCAGGAAGGGTGGCCATCCGCCTCGACCAGCTGGGGTTTGAGAAGACAGAAAGGGGGGGAGGGCCGCAGCGGCGGCGGCGGCACTGTAACACCATTCAAAGGATATCTGTTGGAACAGGGAAACACGAGTAAATGACCACAATAATATCACATATACATAAAGAGAGTAAAGTGAGGAAAGGTGTGACAGATGAGGCCCCCCAGCAGTCTAGGCCTATAGCAGCTTAACTATGGGATGTTTCAGGATTACCTGAGCCATCCCTATTGTAGTGAACCCAAGAATGTGTCACCACATTAATTTGAAAAAAACGAAATTAATCCCTCTGTTAATTTTTACTGGTTGGATGTGATTCCTCGTCTATATGTGATATGCACATTTCATTTTTCATATATATATATTGTGGCATTAAGAGAAAAAAATGCGTAAGTGGGACCTTTGAGACCGGAACTGTTGCTGTCCGGGTGGTCTGAGGGGTGAACTTCCGCCCACTCGTCAGACGCAATTTGGACGACACAGGCATCACTCCGTGTCTTCATTGATCGTTCACTTTGTCTGTTTTCACAGGTCAGTACTTGACAAAGGTTGATGGTTTTAAGTTGTTTATGCTTTTATATATGTGTACAGTGAGTTAAGAATGAGTTGACGGGTAATTTGCGTATGTTTATGAATGTTTAAGAAAGTAGAAAACCCGCCACTTTTCCTGACGGTTCTCCGGTGTCTTTGCCCCTGCCTTTGTCTTGCAGGCAGTCAAGTAGCTTTACACTGCTCGTTATCATTACACTCACACACAGTCCCACACCTGTAAATAAGAAACACACCCAACGGGTATTTTGCACATGGTTATATTTAGTAGATGTTAATTGAAGAATAAGAGTTTAAAGATGTTTATGAAAGGTTTGTACAGATGAAAATGTTAATATTCCTCCGTGAGCTAATTTGTACAGTAAGTGTATGTATCACATCCATTAACACAGCAGGCGTAAGCTGCATGATAGCCACAGTAAAATGATACTGTCATTGGTACTATAGACATATAGTATATATTGTGCCTTTGGTACAGTCATGTTATAGTGTAACCATCTATCAGTCTGATTGAAATTTGTGCTTATTAAGTTATTGGATGCATGTGATCAGTAGAGATATATGCCACTTACTTGAAACGGATGAGAATGTCACAATTACAGTGTTCAAACTATATTTTGTATTTGTGAGAATTAAAGAGACGCAATTTGGACGACACAGGCATCACTCCGTGTCTTCATTGATCGTTCACTTTGTCTGTTTTCACAGACAACTCTATTTGCAACGAGGTTCCATATTCGGGACCCGTAACACTATTCAAGGTAAACACAAGAAACTTGTGCTAACGAAAAAATAAATAATAAAATAAAGGACCAGACTCAGTGAGTAATTCCCTATACTCCCTATATAGATCTGCTCCTCACACCACAACAACCATCTTTTTACAGCCACAAGCTACCTCAGCCTCTCACCAACTGCACACCAGTCACAGCGGGGTGGGGATGCAAACCCTGGTTCGGGTAGGGGGAGAAATAAAAGAGGTAAGATAAGCGGGAATGGGATTCAAACCCTGGTTCGGGTAGGGGGTAATGAAAGTATAGAGGGTCCCAGAGGTGGAGGCAGAACAAGACACACTAGCAGATACACTATCAGATTCAACAGACCTAACTATAAGCTTTATAAAAAAGGAAAGTTTTAAGCCTGGTCTTAAAAGTGGAAAGGGTGTCTGCTTCCCGGACATTTACTGGCAGCTTATTCCACAATAGAGGGGCCTGATAACTGAAGGCTCTGCCTCCCATTCTACTTTTAGAAACTCTGGGAACCTCAAGTAAACCTGCAGTTTGGGAACGAAGTGCTCTGTTAGGAAAATATCTTACAATGAGATCTTTAAGATATGATGGAGCTCGGTCATTAAGAGCTTTATATGTAAGGAGAAGAATCTTAAATTCTATTCTGAATTTAACAGGGAGCCAATGAAGAGAAGCTAAAACTGGAGAAATATGATCTCTCCTGTTAGTTCTCATCAAAACTCTGGCTGCAGCATTTTGGATCAACTGAAGGCTTTTCAGAGAATATGTGGGACAGCCCAATAATAAAGAATTACAGTAGTCCAATCTTGAAGTAACAAATATATGAATTAGTTTTTCTGCATCACTCTGAGACAAGATGTTCCTGATTTTAACAATATTACGAAGGTGAAAGAAGGCAGTCCTAGAAACCTGTTTTATATGCGAGTCAAATGATAAATTCTGGTCAAAAATAACTCCAAGGTTCCTCACTGTAGAACTAGAAGCCAAGGAAATACCATCTAGAGTAACTATATAGCTAGACAATTTCCCCCTAAAACGCTCAGGTCCAAAGATAACGACTTCAGTTTTGTCTGAATTTAGAAGCAGACAGTTCTGAGTCATCCAGGTCTTTATGTCTTTAAGACATGCTTGTAGTCTGACCAACCTATTGGTTTCATCTGGTTTTATAGATAAGTACAGCTGAGTATCATCAGCATAGCAATGGAAATTTATGCCATGCTGTCTAATAATGTTACCTAATGGAAGCATGTATAAAGTGAAAAGAATCGGTCCAAGCACAGAACCCTGGGGAACTCCATGACTTACTCTGGTGTGTGAGGAAGATTCTTCATTTACAAGAACAAACTGAAATCTATCAGATAAATATGACTTATACCAGCCTAATGCAGTTCCTTTAATCCCAATAACATGTTCAAGTCTCTCTAATAAGATACTGTGATCGACCGTATCAAATGCAGCACTGAGATCCAACAGGACAAGCACAGACACAAGTCCGCTATCAGAGGCTAAGAGGAGATCATTGGTAACTTTCAGCAGTGCTGTTTCTGTGCTATGATGCACTCTGAATCCTGACTGAAACTCTTCAAACAGAATATTTCTGTGTAAATGATCACAAAGCTGAGCTGCAACTATTTTTTCAAGAACTTTAGACATAAAAGGGAGATTGGATATAGGTATATAATGAGCCAACACTTCTGAATCAAGAGTAGGTTTTTTAAGTAAAGGTTTAATTACAGCAACCTTAAAAGTCTGAGGTACATATCCTGTCAACAAAGACAGATTGATCAAATCCAATATGGAAGTGTCAATTAATGGGAAAACCTCCTTGAACAGTCTGTTTGGGATTGGGTCTAAAACACAAGTTGATGGTTTAGAAGAGACTATTGCTGTCGTTAGCTCAGAGAGATCAACTGGGCAGAAGCCGTCTAAATATAAATCAGGTTCTAAAGATACTTCTAAAGCTGCTGTACTTGATGATACATCACTGATAATAGTGGGAAGGACTCCATCAATCTTCTCTCTGATAGAAACAATTTTATTAATAAAGAAGCTCATGAAATCATCACTGCTGAGAGTTAAAGGAATAACTGGCTCAGCAGAGCTCGGACTCTTAGTCAGACTGGCTACAGTGCTGAAAAGAAACCTGGGATTATTCTTATATTCTTCTATCAATGATGAATAATAAGCAGTTCTAGCTTTACGAAGGGCTTTCTTATACATTGTTAAACTATCTTTCCAGACTAACTGAGACTCTTCTAAATTAGAGGAACGCCACTGTCTCTCCAGCTTTCTTGCAGTCTGCTTTAAAGCACGCAGCTGTGAATTATACCAAGGAGCCAACCTCTTCTGACTGATTACCTTCCTTTTCAGAGGGGCAACATTGTCCAGTGCTGTACGCATTGAAACTATAGTGCTGTCAACAAGAGAGTCAAGTGCTGCTGGAGTAAAGTTTAGGTAGTCGTCCTCTGTCATATCTGCACATGGCAGTGAAGAAAAGGATGATGGAATTAATTCTTTAAATCTGGTTACAGCATCCTCTGATAGACACCTTCTATACGTAAATTTCTTCTCAGAAACTGTATAGTCAAGTAATGTAAACTCAAAGGTTATCAGAAAATGGTCAGATAAGACAGGGTTAAGAGGGAACACTGTTAACTGTTCACTCTCAATGCCATAAGTCAGCACAAGATCAAGGGTGTGATTAAGGCAGTGAGTCGGTCTGTGAACACTGAGAAAATCCAATAGAGTCTAATATAGAATTAAAGTTCATATTCAGGCTGTCATTTTCAACATCTACATGAATATTAAAGTCACCCACTACAATGACTTTATCTGTACTCAGCACTAACTGGGATAAAAACTCTGAGAATTCAGACAGAAACTCAGAATAAGGGCCAGGTGGACGATACACAACAACAAACACAAGAGGTTTCTGGGATTTCCACTTTGCGTGGGAAAAACTGAGAATCAGAGATTCAAAAGAGCTCAAACTAATCTTGGGTCTGGGACTGATGAGTAACCCTGATCTGAAAATAGCTGCCACTCCTCCTCCTCTGCCTGTGGTTCGAGGAACGTGAACATTTAAACAGTCAGAGGGAGTTGCTTCATTAATGCTAACATGATCCTCCTGCTGCAGCCAGGTTTCTGTAAGACAAAATATATCAATATGATGATCACAAATCAACTCATTCACTAACAGAGACTTCGAAAGGAGAGATCTGATATTCAGCAAACCACATTTAATAGTTTGATGTTTTTGTTCAGTTAAAGTTTTTGTTTTAATAATTTCTTTTTGCACAAGAGGATTTGCTCCTTTTGTGTTAATTGATTGGGTGGGTAGCAGCAGGTGGGAAGCTGCAGAGAAGTGTGTAAGACTACAACTCTGCATCCTGGTCTGAACCCTGGGTTGTCATGTTTTAGGGTGGCAAATAAATTTATCCATATTTCTAGAAATGAGAGCTGCTCCTTCCAAAGTGGGATGGATGCCGTCTCTCCTCATCAGACCAGGTTTTCTCCAGAAAGATTGCCAATTATCTCTGTAGCCCACGTTGTTTGCTGGACACCATCTAGACAACCAGCGATTGTAAGACGACATGCGGCTAAACATGTCATCACTGGTCAGATTTGGCAGGGGTCCAGAGAAAACTACGGAGTCCGACATTGTTTTGGCAAAATTACACACCGATGCAACATTAATTTTAGTGACCTCCGATTGGCGTAACCGGGTGTCATTAACGCCGACGTGAATAACTATTTTACCATATTTACGTTTATCCTTAGCCAGCAGTTTTAAATAGGATTCTATGTCGCCCGCTCTGGCCCCTGGAATGCATTTGACTATGGCCGCTGGTGTCTCTAATGCCACGTTTCTGACTATGGAGCTGCCAGTTACCAGGGTTTTTTCCTCAGCGGGTGTGTCGCTGAGTGGGGAAAATCTGTTTGAAGCGTGGACAGGTCGATGGTGAACAACGGGCTTGACTTTAGAGCTATGGCTCTTCCTGACAGTCACCCAGCCACGTTGTAATCCTGGCTGCTCAGGTTCTGCTAGGGGGTGTGGTGTGTGATTTATTCTGCCCTTTTGTCCATCATCCCAACTAACTTGCATACCTGGGGTTTGGTTTAACAGTCCGACCAAACCTGGTGACGACTGAAGTTGGGTGTCCAGAGGAACCAGGCGTGTCAGCAGGAGCACTGGCGGTGGTTAAGCCCTGCTCAGCTGGCTCACGCTGTCCATCTTGATCCGTCGGCTGAGGAACATCCATCTTTCGCGGTGATGACAGCTCCTGGTTGACCAGCCTGATGTGGCGCCTGTTCCGTCGCGGTGTGTCGCCTCGCTCCGTCTCCAGTGTAAAGGAACGTGGCGCAGCCTCCTGGCGCTGCACAGTCGCTGATGTTGTCCAAGCCTTTTCTCCATCTATCTTCAATCTGACTTTATCGCCGATGGAGAGTGGTAGTAGAGGCTTGGTGGAATACCTGCGGTTGTAGTACTTCGCATAGGACTGTTTTGCTTTTGCGTCATTTTCCTTGACAGTCTCTAGATTTGGCCACATTGGCCGCAGGCTCTCTTTGAGTACAGGGAGTGTTGTTCGGATTTCACGACCCATTAGCAACTTGGCGGGACTTTGCCTAGTTGGCTCTGTTGGTGTTGATCGATAGCTCAGAAGAGCTAGATGAGGGTTGTCTTGCTTGAGAATCCATTTTGCCGTCTTCACAGCTCGTTCGGCCATGCCGTTGGATTGGGGGAAATGAGGGCTTGAAGTAACGTGCTGGAAGTCGTACTCAGCTGTAAAGTTTCTAAACTGTTCGGCTGAGAACTGCGGGCCGTTATCCGTCATGAGCTCCTCTGGAATCCCATAGCGTGTGAAGATGCTTTTCAGCTTTTGTATGACGGTTTCTGAGTTTGTCTTTGGTAAGTCTAGGATCTCGAGCCATCTGGAGAAGTAGTCGATCACGATCAAGTAGTGACGACCTTTGAACTTGCACAGGTCAGCTGCGAGCTTTTGCCATGGTAGATCTGGCAATGGTGTAGAGATCAACGGTTCTCTGCTTTGGCTCGGTCTGTAGATGCTGCAATGTTTACATGACATCACAAGCTTTTTTACGTCACTGGCGATGCCCGGCCACCACACAGCGCCATTGTACCGTTCTCGGCACTTGGTAAGGCCTTGGTGGCCCTCGTGAATCTTCTGCAACATGTAGTCTCTCATACTGCTAGGAATCACAATCTGCTTGCCACGTCGCAGCAATCCATTGGCCTCACTGAGTGAGCCGCGCTCTCTGAAGTAGGTGCTTGCTCTGACAGCTACACTCTTTGAGTGTTCCGGCCACCCATTTTGGACATACTTGAGGACACTCTGGAGCTCAGCATCTGTTCTTGCCTGATCTTTTATCTGCTCAATGATCGGCTTCCTCACTCTCAGGTCATCCTCCACTGAGTCCACATACGCCTTCACCTCCGCTTCTAGGTCACCTGGATTGGTGTCCGCCATGGGCTGCCTAGATAGGGCGTCTGCGACGACTAAGTGTTTGCCTGGAACATATTCTGCGACTGGGTTAAACTTCATTAACCTGATAAGCAGGCGCTGACAACGAATTGGTGTGGTGTCGAGGTCTTTTGTGTTTATTAGAGTTGTCAGTGGCTTGTGGTCTGTAAGCAGCTTGTAGCTCTCTAAGCCACAAAGATACTGGTAGAAACGCTCAGAGGCCCACACTCCAGCAAGGCACTCTTTTTCGATCTGAGCGTATCTCTTCTCGGCATCAGTCAACGTACGCGAACAGAACGCAACAGGCTTCAGGACCCCTTCATGGCTCTGCAGGAGGACTCCTCCGAGCCCGTAACTGCTTGCGTCTGCACTGACGACGGTTGGCTTCGCTGGATCAAAGAACTCCAAGACTGGTGCTGATGAGATTAGCCGTTTCACTTCTGTGAATGCTCTGTCTTGCTGAGGACCCCAGCACCAGTCACGCTCAGTCTTGAGCAGCTCGTTGAGCGGCTGTAACACTGTGGAGAGGTTTGGTAGGTAACGGCCAATGTAGTTCACCATACCAAGCAGCCTTCTCAGCTCACTCACATTCTGAGGTGGTTCCATTGTTGTTATGGCTTTGACCCTCTCTGGATTAGGGGCTATGCCGTCCTTGGTCACGACCTGTCCCAGGAAGTTCAGCTCTGGTTGGCTAAGCCTGCATTTGTCTTTGTTGAGTCGTAGACCTGCGGCGGTGATTGTCTCCATGACTCGCTTTAGCCTCTGGTCGTGTATTTCCTGTGTTTCTCCGCAGACCAATATGTCGTCCATGTACAAGACTGTCCCCTCGTGCCCATGCAGTAGCTCAGACATCTTTCGCTGAAAGATCTCGGGCGCTGATGTGATCCCAAACGGTAGGCGCTTAAAACAGTATCTGCCTTGGGGCGTGATGAAGGTGGTCAGACGTGCACTTTCCTCGTCTAGAGGAATTTGCCAGAATCCGCTCTCGGCGTCGAGGCTGGAGAACACAGTACACTTCGCTAGCTTGGGCATGATGTCATCCAAGGTAGGTAAGATAAACTTTTCACGTTTTACATTTTCATTTAGCCTTTTCAGATCCACGCAAATTCTTATTTTTCCATTCTTTTTCATTACAAGTACCATGGGCGCGCACCATTCGGTCGGATCCGTAACTTTTTCTATTATGCCCAACGACTCCATTCTCTTTAACTCCTCTTCGACCTTACGGAGTAGTGGAATTGGACCTCGCCGTGGCGTAGCGATGCTGTATGGCTCTGCGCCTTCTTTGAGTATGATTCTCACTGGTTCTCCTTTCAGTGTGCCTAAGCCACTGAATGTGCTGATCTCCTCTATGTGCTTAATTAGGCCCAGTCTGGTTGCCACTGTTCTGCTCAGGAGATTTTCCCCATTAGTTTTAACTACTACTACTCTGAAGCAGCAATTCCGCAGTTTCCCACTCATATTAGCTTTTAATTTAGCTAAAAACTGCCCCCTTGTGGCCACAGTGCCACCTGGACTCTGAAGGGTGTTCTTCACTTCACTGAGTTTAGGCTTTCTCCGCAGTGTTTCATATGTGGCTTCAGACATGATTGAGGTATCTGCACCGGAATCTATCTTAAATGACACTGGCGTATCTGCTACATCTAAAATGGCGCGCCATGGTGGCTCATCCTCTGCTAGTGGTGCATCTTTTTGTTTTAGCTCTACTGAGCCTAGGAACACTGTGTCATCCTCTTCAGCTTCGGTTACCTCTTGAACAGCTTTTGAATAGCACACAGCCGCAAAGTGCCCCATTTTGTTGCACTTCATGCATCTTTTTCCTCTTGCTTTGCACTGCTCCGCCTCCGTATGACTACGGCCACATCTCGTGCATGCTCCCTTTTTCGTCTTTTTGTTTATCTTTGCCATGTTTCCATATCTCTTATGTTCAGTTTTCCACACCGATTTTACATTGTCCACATGCTCTGCGCCGTGCCCTCTCTCTGTATTCTGTGACTTGATCAGCTCACAATGCCTGGCTGTTTCAATGGCAGTCTTCAATGTTAAATCACTTTTCATTTGCAGTTTCAGCGACACCTGTTTATCTCTAATTCCGATCACTATGCGATCCCGCAATTGTTCCTCTTTTAGTGCTCCAAAATCACAGTTTTCAGCTAGTTCATACAGTTGCCTGACGAATGCTTCCACACTCTCGCCCGGTTGTTGAACTCTTGAGTGAAACTTAGCACGCTCATAGATCACGTTTCGTCTCGGAATGAAATGTTCATCAAATTTAGCCATCACAACGTCGTATTTATCCGCATCCGTTGCTCTATTAAACGTGAATGCCTTGACAATGTGCTCAGCCTCGGCTCCCATGGAATAAATCAATGCATTTACCTGCACTTTTTCCTCCTCCTCCGTAAGCAGTGAAGCTATACGATACCTGCCGAATCTTAGCTTCCAGTCAGGCCATGCTTCGGGCTTTGAGAAGTCAAACTGCTCCGGTGGGGTAAACTTCGCCATGGGGATGCACACTCCGGTTCTTTCCACTCACGTCCGACGTTTCTCGGCTCAAATCCAGTTGACTCCTGACACCATGTGGCGTTTACATTTCCCAGTAACGCGAGGCGGACGACTTTATATTTCTAATGCGCTTGTTTATTCAACATAGACACGACCAACACGCTGACATGACATTCACAGCTGATAGACTGACTGATTGATATAACTTGCCCGGCTGTGTGCATGGAACTCACCCATGCGCAGTATGCCATATTATGCACTTAAACATTTACTCTACATGACAGGGGGAGGCTAATTGAGCTAGCTACGCTAGGTGGCTCCACACTGGCAAAAGGGACCTGGCTCGCTATCGGTTGATTTTCAACAGTGCAGAGCCGAGCTTCCAATTCAGATAACCTCGCCTCCAAAACTACAAAAAGACTACATTTGTTACATGTACCATTATCGCTAAAGGAGGCAGAGGAGTAACTAAACATCTGACACACGGAGCAGGTGAAAGCAGGAGGAGGAAGAGAACCGGTAGCCATGCTACGCTAGAGAACCAGACACACCGTTAAAAAGTGAGAATAAAGATCTGTAGGAGTGTGTTAGAACAGAACGGTAAGCTATAGAGTTTAACTATGCAAAATTGTGCAAGTTATAGATCGAAATAAAGTGATTATCAGTACTCCAAGCGGAGCAAGAAATTTCACAGTGCACAAGCAAGGTAACAGGAAGTGATGCAACACGTCTTACCGCAAAGCATCACAGCGTCAGATCTGCAAGGGATTCATAGGAACATGTGCGTGGCCCTCTGCGTTGTTAGAGAAACCACGCTACTGGCAATGGGAGAGGAGTCCATTTATTTTAACAGGCACCCTGTGTTCATACTCACTAATTTAGTGTAAAAATAACACATCAATACATTTTTTAACTAGTAAAAACAAAAACCTCAAAGACTAAAATTTTTGGCACAAAAAGAGGAACTCAATAAATATTGTATATTAAAATTGTGTGGCTGTTTGTGTGATAGTTGAGCTTAAACCATGAGGAAGACAAAGAGAAAAATGCAAGTACACTCATAAAGCTGTTTATTTTATGACATGACAGCCAATAGGTTACAGTTGGTCAACAGATCACGCAAACTGCACAGATAAAAGGAGCAACAGGTACAACGAAGCGAAAGTGTCTCCAATCCCAGAGCAGCAGTGCAATATAAACAAGCTGACAAACCACCATGCCAACTGCCCTCTATATATCCTGAGGAGCTAATGAGCAGGCGGGCAGCAGCTGTGCAGGCAGGTGGCTGATCACAGGAGCAGTCAGGTGATATAACAGAGGCAGGGAACCTCTGAGAATGCCTACTGGCAGGAATGGCATGACTGAGCTTTGAAAAATAAAGCTGTACTACAGTTCAGAGGCTGAATCCTCAACTGACCCCTTTCACAGGAGAGGAAGCCCAGTCTTCTTTTGTCTTAGTTGGAATAAGACAGCCTGTTCTGTACAGTGGTTAGATTAAGCGTGCTGATGATTCTCAGTTCATGAAGTAGGCTAACATCAAATGACCATATTGAATCTATAAACTGACTTCTGTCTTTGGTACTTAAACCATGCAGAATGAAGACTCTGAGTCTCTAATATTCCATTTAGTTTCTTTGTTAAAAGCCCACAGTAGAATAGTCTTTGTTCAAGTTAATCTGACAAGATATAATATGTTAATATGTGGGGGGGTGATTGCTGAAAAAGTGACGTCACTTTTTCACAAAAACGGATTGGCACTTTTTCTGGGGGATATTCAAAAAAGGGGAGAACTTGAAACAGAGGTTCTGACAATTGCTGGCACTTCGTGTGTACTCCCCACAGCGGGGAGACTCAGAACTAACACCAAAAACGTGAAAAAGACGATTTTGATTCTCTATCCCCTTTAATGGTTTAACCATAGAGGAACTATTAGGCTGATTTAACTTTGGGAAAAACCAGGCCTACTGTTTCCTCCCATCTCAAATGTCCCAAAACAAACAACACAAAAGAATAGCAATATCCATTCGCCTCATAGACAAACACCTAATTCATTCATGGTTCCTACAGTTTGTGTTAAGCTAAGCTAACCCACCACTGGCTGTCCCTTCATATTTGCAATAGACACATGAGAGGGATATCAATTATCTTATCTTACTCATGACAGGCAAATGAATAAGCCTATTGTTGTAAATGCATGGTTAGGTAACGGTAGCTATGGCAACAGACCTTCTACTTATGCTGTACTTTACCTGGCAAAGCAGCTGGATTTTCACTACATTCACAAGTTCATAATCAGAAGAGGACCTACCGCACTTGAGGCTATATGAGCGAGTAGCTCATGCACAGTTGAGTAGACTAATCAGCACCCAAGGAGAAAGAACCACTGATAGCTTCGGTTATGTTTTAGCTGTGATGATAGACAGTGGGTGCATGCCATTTCTTATAAAAATGCCAGAAGTTAGCTAAAAGTGATGACAAACAGTGAGGGAGATGCATATCTATTAAATGGAAGAGAAATACTCAAATAAGCAACACCTCTGACAAAGCATTGGTCTGTCAGAATGATTTAGGATTCATCTGCAGAATGGCATGCAAAGCAATCTGCAGATATTCCAACATTATTCAACAATTAAAGATAATTTTGTTTTTAATTTCCAGATAACTCTGTGGTATTAGCATCAACCATAAGGTTGGAATATATGGTTTGAGCTGAGCAGGATATGTGGCAGCTGATATGCATTAAAATGGTATGTAAACTACTCAGGTTGTCACAGTAATGGTGTACCAATGATGTAGGTCAAATGATAGACAGATGATTGATCTAGTCACTTGGCAAATATTTTTAATTGCCTATCATGCACGTGACTTTCTTGAGGTGGAAAAACAGTGCACTGATATACTAACTACACAGCTTAACAGTTGACATTTGCAAGTGATAAATAAAGGAGTCACCAGCCATATTTTATGCACTTGCTTTCCCTTTTCCAGACAGTTTACATTCATGCCTTCCCAGATGGTTCAGTAAAACACACCGCCTGGCTTGAAACGTTACTTTAATGGGTCTGGCAACGAATAAGCTTTAAAAATTGATTTATATTTGGTTTCCTGTGGTAGGCTGAACTGGCATGATGATAAACTTAAGCCATGGAAGAGCCCACTGAGAGCTCCTATTAAAAGCAGGATGAGTGTGTGACTTCGACTCAAAGTGCAGATGGAAAATTAGCGAAAGAAAATTTGTGCTCCATTGGAAGGACACTGGTCCCACTTTACCTTCACAATGACCTCCGGCCACCTCCTAAAGCTGTTGCTACTTAGGCTACTTTAAGCTGCTGGTTTATAGAGAGTGGAAGCTGCTGACAGTGAGTTCCCAAGATCACCGTTACCTCTGTCAGCAGCGGCTCAGCAGGAAATGCCCAGGCTTCGGGCCTATCAATGGGCCCTTTCAACAGGCACATGCCAGCTGTGTTCCAGCCAGGTAAATGGAACAAGACTCACAATGTACAGTCTCAGCAGTTATTAATCCGATGTTGTATGCATGATCTTAGCCATTGTTTCATTTTAAACTAACAAAAATATAACTTAAATTTTATACCAGGTCAGTGGATGGCTGGACAATCTGTAGCCAGCTAATGATAGGAGCCACAAAACTTCATGACCCTCAGAAAAACACACTAGGTTGTTAGGAAATATCTGAATTGAGAGTAGTTTTTCCTTACATCCATTTGCAGAACCAATTTTGGTCATTATATAATTCTAATGAATATAAAAGTGCTAAATTAAATCAGGTAAGGGACACAGAGAGAAGGAGAAGAAGAGCAGGCATATACGATGGAGGATATCTAATGAGGACTTGGACCTGAAGGGACTAAAAGCAGGTGAATAAATGCATTTAGAAAATAAGGAGCACACATCTCATAATCATAAAAAAATAATTCACATTCATTAAAGTTAAATTAAATTGTGAGTTCTTAGTGTTTTAACTTTTTGAGGAATTAATGAAGGTTATATTGAGAGCTTTGAAGTTAGTCTTGGTGAAAAAAAGGGGGTGGGGGGTGGTGTTTACAAGACAGAGACAAGAGACACACAGAGGAACAGAGAGAAAGACAGGGAGGTACACATCTCCTCCACACAGCTGTTTTTCATCATTCTGCTTCGTGCTTATTCCATCTTCCTTGTTGGGGGCAACTCGCGTGGCTTTTATCAGCACTTCTCACATCTCAGTCTGGAAAAGCTGTTTTTCTCATGTGTATACCTCCCACTTTTTCACAAGTCACTTTCTATATTGCCTTTGAGCCAGCTGATATAATTCAAAGCTAAAAAAAAAACGAAGCAAAAAGGCACCTTTAATGAAGGGTTTGCATCAGATAAAATAGCAAACAACATACAGGTAGACTTTGAACGTTGCATAATTTAGAAAGCCTGCTAAATTGGTGAGCTTAATGACATGAAGCACGGCTTTCAGAGCGTTTGATTATCATACTGAGTCATCCCTGTGTAGGCTGGGAGCCTTTCACATAACCTTAACCAATCACTGATCTCCCACATCAGAAGTGTCAAGCTCCTCACATGAATTCCAGCAAATGAAAACGTGGCATGTGAATTGCAAACTGAATGATAAGTCAAAGTTGCTGCTTCTCCCGGAACAAGGTGTTCTCCCCTCATTTTTTTTTTTTTTTTTTTTTTAGACGGCTCTCTGTCAGTCTGCCTCCTGTTCTTTTATTATCTCCCCCTCCACCCTCAGTGCTCCCACCTCTCCTTACAGGTCTGATAAGAAGACAAAAGATAAACAACCCCTTCAGCATCTGCCATCGATCGTTCCGAGGTAAAAGCTTAATGGCTTAGCTCAAAGTAATAACACTCCTGGACTTCTGTCGACTGATGAGATTGATAGATTCTCTTCCCTCTGCACAGAGTTTGGAACCAGAGATTGTTTGTGTTTGGAAGAGACAGTGACAACCGGGGCATGGAGGTCAGGACAAAGAAAGAGCAGAATATGCACCGCAAATGAACATGAGCTAACGACTGTTCTTGATGTGAGAGTGAATTGTTAGGCTTGCCCTTCCTAACTGAAGGTTGTTTGTTTAATGTCCCGATACTTTTCTCTGATCTTTATCGGCTGTCCGTATAGGTATACTGTCTGGCTTGTGACTGATATGCCTAACATCCCTCAATTTAGTGTGTTTATCGGAAGATATCTTCTTCCATTAACGTTTCTATTTTCTGCTACTTTTGATTGCCTCGGCCTAGTTTGCAGCGTGCAAAAATGCAGAAAGACAAAGGCTACTAAAGTGTGCAAATGATTATAAAACCTCCAAAGAAGTCAGAGGAATGAAGGTAGCACAGCTTGATAATGTAAAATGGAATTTCATGTTCTTGACTGTAATGCAAAAAAGACTCCCATCAGATGACAAGCATGACATTCAATTCAGAAAAACTATTTCCTTACGACATTTCTATGGGTGCTGTTGAATTGCAGGAAGCTATTTGTCATACTGTGGAAGTTACTGTAGTTCAAATGTTGGTTTGTACTTTGTACTCTGGAAAGTGATGATTGGGCAGCAATTTCTATGTGCAAACCTTATGAAAACATGGACAAAGCCATCCCCAGTCAGACAGGAAGCCAACGCAAATGTGCCCTGTCTTGGTGGTCAAGACCACTAATTTGTTCAATCAGGTTTCAAGGATAACTCTCCAGCGTCAACCAATGGGTTACATCACGGTGGGTTCATGGTTCTATGTTCAGATAAAGTGGGCTTCATCTCCACATTAGCATTGTGAATTGTTTTTTTTGTAAATCTGTTCACACAGTTTTGATTAACATTTTGAAAAAACATTACAGATGCCGTACAGATGAACCCATACTGTTTTTTTAGTAAGGCCTCGTTTGCTCCATCCTACAAGAGGCTTCATGTCACACAGGGTGGAATTGCCTGCCTGGCTGTTCAAGTTGCGTTAAGTGGAGCAAAGTCTCGTATTTTTGTGGTGTGTTACCTTCACCAGTTAAGTATCTGTGATGTCATGTAACATCTTGTGTTTATCAACTACTGAACCTCTCATTATCATCCATTGTTAAACACCTTTTGATGGGTTTATTTCTGGTCTTATGCTGCCTGTGCTTTCCACTTTTTCCTCCTCTCTCTCTGCTGCAAAAACTGCCTTCTTCTGTAACAAAATTCAAACTTCTGCTTCCAACCCCAAAAAACTCTTCCAAACTTTCTCATCCCTCCTCCAACCCCCACCCCCTCTTCCTTCCTCTTCCCTCCTCCCTGACGATTTCGCCGACTTCTTTGACAAGAAGGTTAACGATATCCGATCTTCCTTCCCTCACCTCCCAGCTATCCACACCACCCACACCTGTCGCCCTCCCACTCCTCCCTCCCTACCACCTTCTCCCTCACCTCCCTCTCTGTCCCACTTCTCTCCCCTCTCTGCAAATGAGGTCCTTCACCTTGTAACATCCAGCCGCCCCACCACATGTTCCCTTGACCCAGTCCCTTCCCCTCTCCTTCATTCTGCTGCACCTGATCTTCTTCCTTACCTGACCCACCTCATTAACACATCTTTGACATCAGGCTCTTTTCCTTCTGCTTTCAGGACTGCCAGAGTCACTCCTCTTCTAAAGAAACCAGCTCTTGACCCTTCAGAGATCAAGAATTACAGACCGGTATCCCTTCTACCCTTTCTGTCCAAAACTCTTGAACGTGCTGTCTTTAAACAACTGTCCTCTTACCTCCACCAGAACAACCTCTTGGATCCCTACCAGTCCTGGTTCAAGGTGGGCCACTCAACTGAGACGGCCCTCCTAGCAGTAACTGAGTCACTCCAAACTGCTCGAGCTAACTCTCTCTCCTCTGTCCTGATTCTCCTGGACCTTTCTGCAGCATTTGACACAGTGAACCACGACATCCTTCTCTCTACCCTGGAGGGAATGGGGGTTTTGGGCTCTGCACTCTCCATGTTCTCATCCTACCTGACAGATCGCTTCTACCAGGTCACACTGAGAGGGTCTGTGTCGAAGCCACGTAGGCTCACCACCGGGGTTCCCCAAGGTTCGGTCCTGGGTCCTCTTCTTTTCTCCCTCTACACATCATCTCTTGGTTCTGTCATCCATTCCCATAACTTTTCCTACCACTGCTATGCAGACGACACCCAGCTGATTCTGTCTTTTCCCCCTTCTGACACCCAAGTGGAAGCACGCATTGCTGCGTGCCTGGCAGACATCTCGGGGTGGATGTCGATGCAGCACCTTAAGCTCAACCTGGACAAGACTGAGCTGGTGTTTCTCCCGGGGAAGGGCTGCCCATTCAGAGACCTGGCCATCACCATGGATGACTCTGTGGTGACATCAACCCGGACCGCAAGGAATCTGGGTGTGACCCTGGACGACGAACTGTCGTTCTCGCCAAACATCGCATCAGTGACCCGTTCCTGCCGATTCCTCCTCTACAACATCCGGAGGATTCGCCCCTTCCTCAACGACAAGGCAGCACAGGTGCTCATCCAGGCTCTTCCCGCCTGGACTACTGCAACTCCCTCCTTGCTGGCGCCCCGGCTTCTGCCATCAGACCTCTGGAGCTGGTTCAGAAAGCTGCTGCTCGTCTGGTGTTCAACCTCCCCAAGGTCTCCCACACCACTCCCCTTCTCCACTCTCTACACTGGCTCCCTGTAGCTGCTCGCATCCAGTTTAAGACTCTGGTGCTGGCCTACAGGGCAGTGGAAGGAACAGCTCCTTCATACCTCCAGGCTATGGTCAAGCCCTACACCCCCACCCGACCACTTCGCTCTGCGGCCACCAGGCGCCTGGCTGTCCCGTCACTCAGGGGTCCCTGCGCACGATCGACACGGTCACGGCTTTTCTCTGTTCTGGCACCCCGATGGTGGAACGATCTCCCGACTGATATCAGGACAGCTGAGTCGCTGCCCATCTTTCGCCGCAGGCTGAAAACCCACCTCTTCAGGAAAAACTACCCTGCTCCGTCCTAGTTCCTTACGCACTTATTGTTTCCTCCACCACTGGCACCCTCTATATTTTCATTACCCCCTACCCGAACCAGGGTTTGAATCCCATTCCTGCTTTTCTTACCTCTTTTATTTCTTCCCCTACCCGAACCAGGGTTTGCATCCCATTCCTGCTTTTCTTACCTCTTTTATTTCTCCCCCTACCCGAACCAGGGTTTGCATCCCCACCCCGCTGTGACTGGTGTGCAGTTGGTGAGAGGCTGAAGTATCTGACTTATCGCACTTACTCTAGCACTAGTTTTGCTCTTGGCTGTTTGGTATTGGAAGGAAATGCACTTATGATTTCTTGTGACCTGAAGTTCTTTTGCCTACCGATGTTGAACGCACTTATTGTAAGTCGCTTTGGTTAAAAGCGTCTGCAAAATGACCGTAATGTAATGTAATGTAATGGTGCCATCGATGAGGAGACTACACAGGGGGGATTTATTTGAAAGATAAACCAGATTTTCTTGCCATTCCAATGTCTGACTTTTGTGCGACTCACATACTTTCAACAATAGACCAGGTGCATATTTTTGGACTGGACCACTGAGCCACTTCTTGGGTATTTCTGAAACATACCAAAGCACATCTTGTGGAAACAGCAGAGTATTGGCTGTGATCAGCTCCACTGACTGGCTCGTGGTAGTTGGTTTCAATGGTACAGCATTTGGTGGAAACCAGCTGTAAACTTGTCTTTTTAAATAAAGCCAGGCAAACAGATTAACAGGAATAAAGAAAAATTCTGGCCGCAGGTCCCCTCCTCTTTAATGCCTTTGTTTTTCAGAGTGGTTTTTGGCTTTTGATTTTCTTTAGATTAGCCATCCAGACTAATGGGGCTGTGACAGCTGTTGCTCTTCCCCCTTAGCAACAGCTTATGCTACTTTAGAGTATCTAAAACATTTTCTGGGGTTCCAACTCAATCGCAGTAAGGTGTCAGACTCTATCATGCTCACATAACAAAAATTCTCAAGTGGAAGTCCAGGGTTAGAGTGGTGCAGCCTGAAGCTTTAACAGTGTGACGCATCCTCTTTTGTGTGGATTTGGTAAATGTCAGGGTCAATACAGAGTTTTGGTCATTTAAACAGATAATTAGGGAACTAATTAGCCATCCAGTCATTACAGTGACTTATTAGATTGAATGGTGTCAGAGATTGAAACAGTGTCATTCTCATACTAAGAATAACTATCTTTACACTTTCGATGACTTCAGTAATTCATGTGAGCTGCCACAGCAAACATGATGCTACAATCCTCTAATTGGAATTAATCTTCTTGTGTTTACAAGGCTTTCCTCCATTTACACTTTATTGAGATAAGGTTTACTCTGTCTTAGTAATTCATGGGGGTCAAACACCCCGAGTGCGTTGATGAGGTGACAGTGAACAGAGACAAGCCCCCTCTGCTACTGTGGGAACAGCCCTGACCTCTGACCTCACCTCTGAGGCTCTCTACGGTTGGCTGTCTCTGTAGCTCTGTTTGCTGCCTGATCACAAACACTCACCTTGGACATGATGGACTGTGATGGATGGGAGCTCGTGAAACACGAGGTCAGCTGAGTCAGCCCCACACAGAGTCAACTGACTGACCTAAGACCGAAGTGTTTATGTGGATGTCCGACTCAGTGATTCCTCTGATGATCCCTTAAATCTGAATTCACAATTTGAACTTTCATTTGGATTAGATGATGAACAAAGGTTTGAAGGCGGAATTAAGCTGGTGTCAGGTAGGTATTGCTTAGCAACAAGCAGAAACCTAACGCTGCTTTTGTGCTTTTTGGAAGATACTCTTTGATGAGAGTTGTTTTTTGTTAATTCAAGCAAGACAGAACTTAATATTCAGCCATGAACAAGCACCCACATTTGCCTCAGTGTGTGCTGAGTATCTCGCTGATGGCCTTGAGTTCATCCCGTGTAATCTCACTCCAGTAGCTCAATTCTCCGATGTGCATGGCAGAGAGATGGTATCTCTCCTCTTAATCTTCAAAGTGAGTCCTGACACTCATGAAAATGTCCCTCGGCTCCGGCTTTGACACCTCCCCATTCCGTCACAAGCACGTAGATGCACATATCCATACGGGAGGTGGGGTTGTTACATAAGTGTTCTTTGATAGATTGGAACACTGGCTGGCTGGCTGGCTGGCTCGTTCCATCTCTGATATCAGCCGGAGATTGCTCAAAGACACATTGATACTGAGAGGATAATAACGAACTCAAAAAGAGAAACTAAGCTCTCACTAAACAGTGAATATGACATTATTAGCCAAACCACTCTGTAAATTCCATAGTGCATCATTTCACTGCTGCAACCAGGTAGAGAGAAAAGATAACAGCTGCCCCTGACCTGAGAGATGCTCACACATACATGTGCGGATCCCTAATGGTACACTCGTGAAGCAATAGGAGGAATGTTTGCATTTTACATAAGCTGCCCATTTAAGCCGCAGCAGCATCCCCAAAAAGCAGCAGATGTCAAAGCACTGTTTTAGAGCGACTTTGCTAAAACGCAGTTAGACAGAGAAGAGTCCACCTTTTATCATGAGGGGTTTTTATGTGATTGCTGATATTTCCTCAGGTAAAATTAGACAGTAGTCTGCTCTAAAAGCCCATAAATGGAAGTAGTACTTTTGTTCTTCCTCCAGAGAGTAAGTCACACAGTTAAAGTTGGGCGGCTGTAGCTCAGGAGGAAGAGCAGTCACCCACCAATCGGAAGGTCGGTGGTTCAACTCCAGCTTCCATGGGCTACATGTCGAAGTGTCCTTGGGCAAGAGACTGAACCCCACGTTGCCTACCGATAAATCCGTCGGTGTATGAATGTTTGTGTGAATGATTATAAAGCACGTAGTGTGTATAGATGTAGACGTGCTGTATGAGTGTGTGCGATTGGGTGAATGTGGCATGTAGTGTTAGAAGCGCTTTGAGTGGTCAGTTAGACTAGAAAAGCGCTATACAAGTACAGTCCATTTACCATTTAAACAGGATCGTTTTTACGGTAGAGAGTAGAAAGGCTTTTAGGTCCTTTTGACAAACTCTTATTGATGGTTCTCTGTCATACAGCCATCACATGAGAACTCACTCAAATGGTATTTACCCACAACGAGTTTAGCGTTTAGCTGTTTTTATTTGGTCCTACAAATGCCTTTTAGAGAACAGTCTGGCTTGTAAAGTAAATATCAGCTTCATCCTGGCTCACAGAAAAAGGTGGAGGGTAGGAGAAAGTAACTGCAGTTAATTATGATAGAGTTCTGCAACAGTCAAATTAAAATTTTAAGAGAGATAGAACTACAGAATTTCTTATGAAGAAACAAAAACAAAGATTTTTTGGTTTAGAGAGAATGAACTTAGTCTCTCACCAAACGAGATGACTAATGATTGCCTGTCAGCTTTGACCTGAATATATTGAGCAGAGTCTCTTGGTCAATCTTGGAAAAGACTCTTAACGGTAATCATTATATGAATGCGGGAGGACACACATATTCTGTTAATTCTCATTTGGCATGCAGCACAAGTTTGAGAACAGTGTATTTAATTTTGAGTTTCTATCAGTGTTTGGATTATGTTTCGTGCCATTGGCATCATACAAAGAACCGCTGGTGTCAGAGGGACTAACAAAACAAGCCAAACCCTAAACCTAACCAACTATTTAAATGTCTAAACCTAATGTTGTAGTTTCACAAAGATTCCTATTGTTATCATTATTAGATTACTTACGGAGGTATTAAATGATCTTTGGAAACTGGAGAGCAGCAGCAACTCAGACCTACACAAACAACCAAAACTGAAATTGAGACCTAAGGTGCAGTCTAAGGTGCAGTCTCTCTCTGTTTTGGATAAAACCGACTAAATTAGATCTCTCAGGTGACAAAAAGCTTGAAGTTTGCATGCTGCTAATGAGACACGGTCATGCACACACAGCCGCATTATTTCATGACAAAATGGAGCTTGTGAGCAGGACATACAGACGGAGAGGGACGGAGGCTTTGTGCTTTGGTAACAATATCAATAGACCACTGAGTTTTCACAGTACAAGTAGTTCTTTGCTGCTGTATAAGATGTGTAAGATTCTGTATGAAATATTGTCCATCGGAACTCTAAGACACTGTATGTATTCCGGAGAGTAAAGTCAGTCCCAGAGAGAATAAACCATGAATACAATGATAACATGCAGCTTCTTTTTCCAAACGGCCATGCAATATTGATGCATTTTCAGTGTGTAAGAAAGTGCTCACAGCAGTATTTCAGCAGTTTCTTGTGGCTGTTTCACAATGAAACCCAACACGTTTTTTACAGCTTTTGACTCTTTTGTAAATGCAACACTAAAAATTGTTCCACCCACATAAAGTTTGTACAACACTGACATGATGGAAGCCTTGTAGCTTATGTTAGTGAGAAGACAATGCGATTTTGAATGCAACCATAAACGTAAAACTCAACTGTCTAAACAGGTCATTTCAGAATGTAAAAACACAAGACTTAGCTAGAAGAAATGCTGTCCACAGACGTTAAAAGAATCCCAAACTGGTTTTGTAAATACTTTTTGAAAATATGGATTTATTAAATTTATCAAAAAAAAAAACAAGAAGGTATGACAAGTTGTCCTAGTACATGAAAATAAACAGGCAATGGATTACAGTCCACAAAATGGCTTTATCCAATAACAAGTTGTTGACAACTTCTGAATCACTGGATTAATTAGAAAAGTTAGCAATGATTCTTGTGGAAACAAGGCTAGATTAAGCAGTCATTCACAGTCACGTAGACTGGATGAGTTTATATTTCAGCGTTTTGAGTAGTTGTTTTCCAAAAAGTGCCTGTGATCACTTGAATTTGTCTAGAGAGGTCTGTTACGCATTCAAAGGAGTAGTATGAGTCTTAATAAAAGATTTTGAGGCCAGCAAATAGGGTCAGACATAGGCATCACCTCCAACTCTCACACTCTCACGCATATGCATGTGCTTCTTAAGCAACAGGAGAGTAATATGCTGTTCAAGGGGCCTGACTTGGATCAAAGGTCACATATTGAGTCTGTCCTTGCACTGACATTCATCTCTGAAACCTTTGAAAAGGGGTCATACATCATTGTGGGGAGTCCTGCATGTCAAATGAAGACCTTGTGGAACAAGTACTATCCTTCCTGTTTGGGACTGTGTGCTTCAATTCCCTCATCGAGTATTATTTCACAATGTTGTTCAAGGTTTCTTTTTCTTGTCGCTCTGATAAAATTGTATGAATTCTTTGTTTCTGAATTTCAATCTGTGGTATTGTGTGCAACAACAAACACCTTGTCTATTGTGAGACACTGATCACATGTATAAATCACATGAATCATCACATACATTAATCACTCTGGGATGAAGTATCCATTTAGTAGTGTGGCATGAGCCTGCATTATCCATGATCTTCCATGATTGAAGATAATAAGAGCTGACATTTGGGGAGTGGTATGGTGCACCCTGGACAAGTTGGGAGTCCATCATAGGGGCAACACAGGCAGACAGAACTATTCACACACATACACACACACACACACACACACAGCCAACATGTGTGTCTCTGCACTGGAGACATGATTGTATAAGGTGGGCAAAGCCATCTGCTGTCAGACGTGAAGCAGATGTGGAAGCACCTTAAAATGCAACACCAGCGATGACCACTAAGTGCTGGCATGTATGGCTCCAATAGACTCAAATCAATTTTTCCACGAGTCATTGTGGTCTCCTTAGATAAATTCAGTCCCCTCTGATCAGTGAGTGTGTGTTCCCTCTGAAAATGATTTTGTGATGCAATCGATATAAGTAGAGACAGTAAACACAACAAGTAACAGTGAACAACATCCCCAGCAGCGAGTTGCATGAGTGAGATGCTCATAAATATTTCCCAGCTTGTGCCGCTTGAGCTGTCAGTGATGACAATAGAAAAATGGCCCAGTTGTGCTGGATGTCGCAATATTTGGACACTTTCCCCTGAGTGGTCATTTTGGAGGAGCCTGGGGTGTGCAGCTGTCACTAAACATTTTTTTTTGGAAAAGTGTAAAAAAAAAACTCAAGCTACTGATTTCCTTCGTTAAACATGGATGGTAAATTAATCCATCTGAGAGCCTCGAACCTTTTTCATTCTTCTCTTCTTTTTGGAATGCATCACGAATCTCTGTGAACCCCTGATGAGACACAACCGTAATGATGGAGAGAAGATAGCCTTCTTCACAGGCTCATTTTCAGCGCCATGATCTATCACATTTGTTGTAGCTTCACAGTTAACACTTTCACAGTTAACACTTATCCACTTCATGCCTTCCTTTTCTTCTGCCGTGTCTTTTGTGATCTTACATTATCTCTCATCCTCCAGGCTTTCTTCTGTCTACCTTCACACTCCCTCTGTCCCTCCCTCTCAGTGACTTGGTGGATTTTTGCATCTGTTACATAATGGCACTCAGGGGACAAGGACACTTCAATCAATACTTCAAATGGCCAGGCCAAGGAGGACCCATTCCAAATGCCACATGACAACATGAGAGGCTGGCATTTGTGAAGGGAAGCTAAGAGACCCCGAAATACCTTTTGCTACCAGCAGTGCTTATTCTTAAGGGGGATAGCTATGACTGCAAGGAAGAAAGAGCACCGGGAACTCTGATGAGAGGGATTAGAGACCACTGGAGAGAGGAAGAAATTTAGGGAAAAGTAAAAACAACAGGCTGATGAAAACACAAATGCCTGGTGACACAAGCCCAGGGTGATTCATGTGTCTGAGTGAGATAAAAGCAAGTTAGATACTGTACATAGAAATAAAGTTATTCAAACCGTGGCATCATGCGGGTAGCTTGAACTTTGTGTGGCAGAAGGAGGCGTAGGACAAAGAGAATTCATGTTTTCTTTTTAGAGTTACAAATTGTGTTATAGATTAAGATTGCCTGACAACGCCACAGCCCCAAGAAATTTGAGAATGTAAAGCACACGGGTTCGAAAGCACACCAACAGACATGATTCCAGTATAAATAGTTGATTTACATAAAATCATTTTATTCTTGCTTTCCTTTAAAGTGACAGTTGACTGTAAAAAAAAACAAAAAAACAACACCATCATAATAGCAGGATGCTACCCCAGCTAAATGAACACAGTGATCAGAGAAATTGTGTGTAGAGCGGATGCCCTGAATTGACTCAAATAGAAAGAAGGAAATTAAATATCTATAAACATGCAAAAGAAAATCTGAAAAAGAACACAAGTAGAACAAATTACCTAAATGCAAAGAAGATACCGTTTCAGGGCTTTAGTACTGAGTATGTGCAGTAAAACTCCTCAGATCCTGTTGGGCACATGGTTAGGTGCCAGAAGCTTACAATACCAGAAAAGTGTGCATTGTGTCATAGCAATGAGTCATTCTCTATTTTCTATGTGTTTGGATTTCATACATTTGTTTTTCTCTTTAATTAGCAGTGGGTGAGTAAATATTGTGCTTAGTTCAGTGCTTTATTTAAAGTACAATTATCCTCTTGGGTACAAATAATTGAAAATTGCTTTGAAAGTTGCAACCGCAAGGAATTGTGGGATGGAATTATCCATTAAAAGAAAAAGCCCTGTGTCCTATCATAAAGGAAGGCTCATTTTCTTAGCATTTGGAGAAGATGAACAGCTCTTATCAATGGCAATCACATAGATACTTCCGAGTCAATTTACTAAATTCTGAACCTTCCCAAGCAAAAAAGAATATTCAAACAGACCCTAGTTTATTTATCTTTTGTGTTAGTTTCCGGTTTCCTGTCATCCCTTCCTGTTTGTTTTCGCTCCAGATCTACTGTTCAGTTTGTTCAGTCATTTGGAGTTCTACTTTTAGATACCGTCCTGCAGCGATTTTTCTCAAGTATTTCATTTATTTAAGCTTTTTGTTTCCTCCTAATCTGCTTCACTTGTATCTGCCTCAGGGTCTTTTTCCAGCCTCAGTATGATACCCCCACATTGGTATAGATTTTATCCTAGTTCCATTGTTCTTGTCACAAATATGTGTCTTCAGCAAAGCACAACCAAGGCTAAAGTTCAACATATTTAAACTCTGATGATTTGTGAATTACACCCACTGAGATGTGAACAATATTCGGAGAACCTTCTGTCCTCACATCAAGTTGGGAGAGCCTTTGCTGCAAAATAACACTAACCACAGCAGGGTTGCCATTTGCAGAGCTTTTAATGGAGCACTTTTCTCTTACCTCCACAAAAAACCACAATATGATCAATTAGTGACATAAGGTTGGCGGAGAATAAGAGTCTTAGTCACACCAGTTAAGAACTCAGGTGGGTGTGAATGAAAAAGAAGAAAAAGAGGAAAAGAAAATTCATGGACTGCATTGCGAGATTTTGTTTATGCACCATTCTAAAAGTCTTGATTTTATTACACTGCTGGTACACATGGTAAAATGAGTCAGGGCATGGTTGTATCCTAGTAGCAGTTTTCAAATGGAAATTCTCAGATTTGTTTTCACATATATAGGGATTCAGACTTTTTGGGAGTAATGTAATCACAGCCATTTGAAATCTTGTTGAACGAACGAACCCATGAATCACACCTCTTCGTCCAAAGAGTTCAAGGCTAAACATCAGTTCTGGTCAGATGTAGCCACTTTGATACAAAAGCTGAGGACTTGCATTTCTTGATGTAACTTTGTGAGAGTGAGATTTGGTGGTTTGAAGCAGCAGTGCAAAACAATGCTCTGGCAAATTCAACAGGCATCAGACATGCAGTAGAGGTAAGGCTGTACTTCAGCTTGTGCGTAAAAATGTATGTCTTTATTCAATCTTCTTTTGTAAACTTGGTATGTTAAGCAGGCCAACACCAGACCAAAAACAAAGAAAAGACAAAAGACATTAGACTTGCAATTTTGCCTGTGATTGTTTCGTGTTGAATGTCCTGTCTTGTACCTTTCTGGCGTCTGGGGTGTATGTGTTTATATGTACACATCTTTTTAAATTGCCACATGTTTAATTAACCATGTTTTGTCTCCCACAAGTAGTCTGTTTGATTATTTTTGGATCCTAAAAGCTGAATCTTCAGCTTGAAGAGAGATGTAATCAGTGGTTTTGTACTCTTGCATAACAGCAGGGATAGAATTTATTTATTTTTTTATCTTGAATCCTTTCATCACGGTTTGACTCATTGGCTGGTGGTACACTCAGTGGTCATCTTTGCACATAATTGTCATGTGCCACATTTAGCCAACCCACGTATATCTCTGTTGTCTGCCAAGCTACCTACAGTAAAATCGGACTGTCTGGATAGTTGTGTGGTTAATTATCACAGCTGATGCCCACAGAGCTGAGGGAGCAGACTAAACTGTTTGCCTGCATTTGGTCCCAGTTCATTTAGCTGCTGCCCGCGGGACTGAATCTTTTTATTATGAATGAGGCGCTTCATTGATGTCCCTCAAAGTCAGAGGCTCATTAGAGCTAAATACTGTGTGCTAAATAATGTGTTCAGGGTCCCTGCTATAGAAGTCCGACTTCTGACAGCTGTTCTGAGAACAAGCTAGGGCCCAATAGGATTCCTGTATTAGTTAGTAAAAGAAGGAATCGAAAACAGTTAACCTGCTGGGTGAATTTATCTAATCTGTTATCGGTACCACGTACAACTCAGAATACAACAGAGACCACTGTAAACTCCACAAAGCTAGCCTTACTTAATATTAGATCTCTGTCCAATAAGTCACTGTTAGTTAATGACTTCATCATTTCACACAATTTAGATTTTCTTTTTCTGACAGAAACATGGTTAACAGAGAGCACAAGTGCTACTGTTTGTAATGAAGCAGCTCCCCCAAACTTTAGTTTTATGGATAAATGCCGAAATGGGAGGAAAGGTGGGGGGGAGGCTGCCTTATTTAAAGATACATTCCAGTGTAAAGAGATATCATTTGGTGATTTCACTTCTTTTGAATATCTTAGTTTTATTTTAAAGGGTGTTCCTAAAATCCTGTTCTTAATCATTTACAGATCTCCAGGATACTGTGCAAGTTTTATTGATGATTTTTCTGAATTATTGTCTGTTATTTCGACTGATTTTAACCATTTTATCTTGACCGGGGATTTTAACATTCACATGGATAATATGACGGATGGTACTGCCAAAGAATTTTCTTCTGTGCTGGACATGTTTGGTTTGTGGCAGCATGTAACAGAACCAACCCACCTTCGAGGTCACATTCTGGACCTGGTCATTTCTAAAGGTGTTGATATTTCTTCTGTTGTTGTTACTGATTTGGCCTTGTCTGACCATTTTTGTATTTTATTTGATTTACATATTACTCAGAATGTTCAAACAACCAGCTTCTCAGTTAAGAAGAGGTACATCAATGAGAAAACAAGCGCTCAGTTTAGGGAGGCCATAGTTATGATACCAACAATGAGCGCTGAGTAGGTTGAAGGAATGCTGGATCATTTTAACTTGAAAATTTTTAATGTAATGGAAGCTGTTGCACCGATAAGAATCAAGAGCACCTTGATCAAACAGAAAACCCCATGGAGAAACACCACTACGGTCAAAAATCTGAAAAGAGAATGCAGGAAAGCTGAACGTAAATGGAGGAAAACAAAGCTTCAGATTCACTATGAGCTGTACAAACAAAGCCTGCGTAGTTATAACAATGAGCTGTGCAAGGCCAGACAGCTGCATTTATATGAAATGATTAATAAGAATGTCAACAATTCTCGAACTCTGTTTGCTATGGTTGAAAAACTCACAAATCCTCCTAAACAGTCAAACCCAGACCTCCTCTCCACTGAGAAATGCAACGAATTTGCCCACTTTTTTAGCCAAAAAATCAAAACAATTAGACAAAACATTCACGCAACACAGACAAACAAGAAAACTAATCTGTGTCTAAAACCTAGAAATAACTCTGACGTTATGTCACAATTTAATGTTGTTAATTTAAAAATCCTAGAGGAAACAGTTCGGCAGCTGAAATCAACAACTTGTTCTCTGGACATAATACCATCTGACTTTTTAAAAACTGTTTTTACCTCAGTAGAAAGTGATCTCCTACGAATAGTTAACAGCTCACTGGCATCAGGCATTTTTCCCAAGTCACTAAAGACAGCTGCCATTAAGCCACTCCTAAAGAAGAGAACTCTAGACGCCTCTATGATGAACAACTACAGACCTGTCTCTAACCTCTCTTTTATATCCAAGATTATTGAGAAAGTTGTATTTAACCAGCTCAACGACTTTCTGAATGAAAGTGGAAGTCTTGATAAGTTTCAATCAGGCTTCAGACGTCATCACAGCACTGAAACAGCTCTGGTCAAAGTGTTAAACGACATTAGGTTGAATACTGATTCTGGTAATGTTTCAGTCCTGGTTCTGTTGGACCTCAGCGCTGCGTTTGATACTGTAGATCACAGAATCCTGTTGCACAGGCTGGAAAACTGGGTTGGACTTTCTGGAGCGGTCCTTAACTGGTTCAGGTCCTACTTAGAAGGCCGGAGTTATTTTGTTACTATTGGCAGCTATGAATCTGAGCGAGTGGCCATGACTTGTGGAGTCCCCCAGGGGTCAATTCTTGGACCTCTTCTGTTTAACTTGTATATGCTCCCTTTGGGTCAGATATTGCAGAATTTTAACATCAATTATCACAGTTATGCAGACGATACACAACTTTATGTGTCTCTATCACCGGACGACTGCAGCCCAGCAGACGTACTGTGTCAGTGTCTGGAGGAAGTAAACACCTGGATGAGAGAGAATTTTCTACAATTAAATGAAGACAAAACTGAGATCATTCTGTTTGGTAGCAAAGAGAAGAGGGTCAGCGTTGGTACATATCTTGAGACTCGGGACCTTATAATCACTGACCAAGTTCGTAACCTCGGAGTGTTGATAGACTCAGATCTGACTTTCAGCAGCCACATCAAAGCTGTCACCAAGGCAGCTTTTTACCATCTCAGAAACATCAACAGAATTAAAGGTTTCCTCTCCCAAAAAGACCAGGAGAAACTCATCCATGCATTCATCTCCAGTAGACTCCATCACTGTAATGCTCTTTTAACTGGACTTCCCAAAAAGAGCATTAAACATCTGCAGCTCATCCAGAACGCTGCTGCTAGAGTTTTAACCCGGATGAAGAGATCTGAACACATCACACCAGTTTTAAAATCTTTACACTGGCTTCCAGTCAGTCATAGAATAGATTTTAAAAGCCTGCTGATGGTTTACAAATCCCAGAATGGTTTAGGCCCAAAATACATCTGTGATATGTTCAGAGAATATAAACCCAGCAGAGCTCTTAGATCCAAGGACTCAGGTCAGCTGGTCCAGTCCAGAGTCCAAACTAAACATGGAGAAGCAGCATTTAGCTGTTATGCTGCAAATAAGTGGAACAAACTGCCAGTGGAGATTAAACTTTCACCAAATGTAGACATTTTTAAATCCAGGTTAAAAACATTTCTTTTCTCATGTGTCTATGCATGAAATATCTTTTAACTTATCTATACTGTTGCCTGATTTTAAATTCATTTAAATGATTTTATTTGTTTCTCTTTATATTATTTTATGTATTTTTAAAGGGGAACTTTAAAAATACAAGAATATTACTGGGCAAGTATTGTTGTAATGTTTTAAATACTTGAACGCAGTTTTTCTAGAGAAGATAATTGTTTTGTATATGGGATTATTCTCCATCGACTCTTCTGGGCTTTCACATGCGCGAGCCTACAACCAGCCGGTGAGTGACATGCTGTTTATAAAGTTGTTTTGTAACGTCCCCATGCCAGTAATGTGAGAACCATGCATATGGTTTTGATGGTAAGGCTTGTGACTTTATTGTCGGATGGGTTATAAAGTGGTGTGACGTTTCTGCAGTGTGCAAGTTGTTGTTTTACGTGGAAGGGTTAGCGCTTGCCCCTTAGCCACCACGTATTAGCCTCGCATGACATGCTGTGCGGACAGAGCGATCTTCACACAGGGAGCGCAGATACGCACCTCTCTGTGTCATACTATCATTATTTGACAACCTCTAGCAATGGAAACACGCTTCAAATGCCCCGGAGTTCCCCTTTAATGCTTCTTGCACTCCCTGCTGCAATGCTTTTATTTTATGTAAAGCACTTTGAACTGTTTGTACATGAAATGTGCTATATAAAAAAATTTGATTTGATTTGATTTGATTTGAACTTGCAGCTTGATGACTCCAACAGCCATACCACTATGTCATAATTCCGTCACTTCGAAGCGTTGGCAGCAGCCCAACTGGCAAATAGGCAAACTAACATTTTTTAAAGCAAACTGCTCGCAGTTCTGAAGAAGTCTAACAGGAATTCTGAATATTTCTTTTTAATTTATTCAAAATTTATCATAGCTCATTTTAGATTTACATATAATTGGGTTTGAGATATTACCTTTGGGGAACTAGCATTAAACATAGACTATGAGCTAATTCTCGCTCTATTGTTGAAGCTTCAGCAGGAGCTGCACTTCATATTGCCATATCAGATCACACTTAATTCATAGAGACCACAAACATTGCAAACATCATACAGTCTAAACACTACATGGAAGTTCTTTTTTTTTCATCTTAGAAAACACACTTAATTTCTTTCTGCTGTCAAATACAAGGACAATATCAATGCCACTTTATTTGTCAGTTATATATATATAAACAGTACCCATTTGACTAAGCTTCAGTTAAAAACTCGAGGGAAAAAGAACTGGTAACAGCTTAACTAAATATCACCTATAACAACTCTCTGGTATTCAACCTGTTCAAAACCCAATGTGGAAAATTTCTACAATTTTTTTACCAAGTTATTTTGTTGTATTTGGATGAAGTTAGCTGTTTCCCTGTGTTAATGTCTTTGTGCTGAGCTGTCACGTAGATACTTCCGAGTCATTTCATTCAATTCTGAACCTTCTTAAGCAAAAAAGGAATTTATTTATCTTTTGTCTTAGTTTCCGGTTTCCTGTCATCCCTTCCTGTTTGTTTTCGCTCCAGATCTACTGTTCAGTTTGTTCAGTCATTTGGAGTTCTGCTTTTAGATACCGTCCTGCAGCGATTTTTGTTAAGTATTTAGTTTATTTAAGCTTTTTGTTTCCTCCTAATCTGCTTCACTTGTATCTGCCTCAGGGTCTTTTTCCAGCCTCAGCATGATACCCCCACATTGGTATAGGTTTTATCCTAGTTCCACTGTTCTTGTCACAAATATGTCTTCAGCAAAGCACAACCAAGGCTAAAGTTCAACATATCTAAACTCTGATGATTTGTGAATTACACCCACTGAGATGTGAACAATATTCTGAGAACCTTGTGTCCTCACATCAAGTTGGGAGAGCCTTTGCTGCAAAATAACACTAACCACAGCAGGGTTGCCATTTGCAGAGCTTTTAATGGAGCACTTTTCTCTTACTTCCACAAAAAACCACAATATGATCAATTAGTGACATAAGGTTGGCGGAGAATAAGAGTCTTAGTCACACCAGTTAAGAACTCAGGTGGGTGTGAATGAAAAAGAAGGAAAAGAGGAAAAGAAAATTCATGGACCACATTGCGAGATTTTGTTTATATACCATTCTAAAAGTTTTGACTAGCCAATAGTTTAACAAAAAAGTATGCTTTCATATATATATTTATGTATAAAAAGTAAGTAAAAAAATTTGCTCTCATGGCCCCCTTCTGATTATTTTTGACCTTTAGCTTGCATATCAGGTATCCTTCAGATTACTCTTGCCGATTGAGCTCTGACTCACCACACACACTCAACACACCAACCCACTTGAAAAAAAATTCCGTGTAAGTTTAATCACAAACTGGTGAGACAGTTTGAGTAAATAAGGTAAGGGTTTTTTTTTTTTTTGCAAAATCAGGTCTCTGAAATCTTATGTTTAGAAAAGCAAAAATATATTAGCATTGCATATTTGTTAAAAATTTTGAATAGGCAAAATTAAACGAAAACCTTCATATGTATTTTAAATGACAAATCTGGAGCACATTGTTTAATTGAAGCAAATTTACCCAAAATTTCAAAAGCAGTGGGTTTGCTTGCAGTGTTATGCCCGACAGCAATCATCTCCAGGGTTCATAATTAGAAGCTAAAATCCATTTTACTGCACACATAGAAAATGCTGCAATAGGATCTTTATCAAAGCTTTACTTACAGCAGTATATATATGATCAACAGCAAATAATTAGACTGTACACCTTTGATAAACTGGATACTGCATTACAATTGTCTCTGTGTAATGATTCCACTGCAGCCAGTTTGACATAATCATCCCGGAGTCAGTTTGACAGAAATCTGTCAATAATACTAAATTTTCAAGGGAGTGAAAGAATGGACTACAACGCACCAACTGGAGCCACTCATTGCTTTCATTTTAATAATTTAGCCCCACGAGCACAGATGCTTTTTACGGAGCCCGGTGGAGATCAAACAATATCTTTTTCAGGGGGTTTCAAGAAAGCGTTCTCTCACTTTTCAAAGTGTGCCCTCGCTTTATTAAATCGTGCGCTCGTCTAAATAAAGCGTGCGCGCGTATACATAAACCGTGCGCTCGTCTTACTAAAACCGTGCGCTCACTGCCCCTCAGTCGTGCCCACATTATATACCTTGTGAGCACAATAAACAAAAGTGTGCCCACGATCTGTAAGACGTGCCCACGACATTCTGTATGGCAACAATAAATCCAAATTGCTTGAAACGTTCGCACGTTGTATTAATTGTGGCCACGAAATCTGTTACCATTACAGTGTGAGCATCTCACCTTTTTAATCTATTTGGAAGTTGCTTGGAATGGAACAGTAAGTGCATTGTGCTATGGCGAATGTATGCCTAAGCAAGTATTATGGGACGAACAGTGTCCCTTAATGTAATGTATAATTCAAGTGCTTGGTCTGGACTGTTTGTCAACTGTAACCCTCGTTCTTGCATTATGCCTGTGCAAAAATCAAATACATCGATGTCGCATGGTATGGAGTCGAGGAAGGTGCATTTCCACTTGCAGACGGTCAGATTGGCTTCATCGAGAGGAAAGAGATGATCTTCAGCCCCCCACAGATGCGGAGCCAGGTGCATTATATCCGGTATTCCAGCCGGAACACCTGGGTTTCTGGACGGACGGATGCGATGTGCATTCCATGTGTCTTGGATGCTGTTCAATTCATCCTGGGAAAAAAATTAACGAATGCAAATAAATATTTTAGGATTTTCATTTGGCTACAGCCCTGACTTGGGCGCCTTACAAGGCAGCCGTGAGAACAGGTGAGGGTGTGTGAAGTACTTTGAGTCAACTAGAATCATGATGATGCCATGACTGGACGCCAAGGTTGAAAGAATATTCTTGTATTCCATACCTAGCCCATGGTAAACCCTGATTAAGTCCATTTCAAAATGGTGAAGAATCATATCCTGCTGGTAAATTTGGCTCATGATGTTATGAGAGTGTGGAATCGTGGCCACGCTTTGCTTACTTGTGCTAATTTTAATTAGGCTATACATTTCTTAAATAACGTTAACACGTTTTGTGAATCATGACCACGCTTTAGTAAATTGTGGTCACGAGGTATATAACTTTGTTACTACAACGAGAGCAAGAAACTACTAAATCGAGCGCACGATTTAGGTAAACGTGCGCACGTTGTATTTCAACGAGAGCACGTTTTGGTTAAATGAGCGCGCACTTTACAAAGTGAAGACACGTTTCAGTAAATTGTGCTCACGAGGGATATAACGTGAGTACGACTGTATTACAGCGAGTACACGACATTAGTAATTCGAGCGCACGATTTAGGTAAACGTGCGCTTGCTATATTTTAAGGAGAGCACGGTTTGGTTAAATGAGAGCGCGCTTTTTAAAACGGGTGCACGCTTTCTCGACACCCCAATATATTTCACCTTAAGACTCAAGGGGCTCCGTAGAAATGAACTGGATCCGTAAATAATTTCCTAGCTCGCTGGTTCTCTGCTTTGTGTTGATTGTTCTGAGGCCACTCGTTCTTCTGCTTCTACAAGGTGCCAGTGAATATTTACACGCAGGAATTAAAGATGACTTACTTTCTTGCTTCTGTGCGCATAATACTAATAAGCAGGGATTCTTGCATAATCCTTGTTTCAGTATGTGTCTGCAAGTGCTCTTGCCTGAGAGAAAGAAAGTTTATGGTGATGAAAAGAGAGTTCATGCACATTTATCCTCATGGGGCTTGTTAACATGTTTATATGTGTGCTGTGTCGCTGCTCGTCTTTCTCCTTCAACTGACTTATTGAGCCACTCTTAATTATGTAACAATTACAGTTTAAATACAGGCCGTTGCCAAAGTCAATGCACCTTGTTATTAGCATCTAGTATAGTCTACTGTGCGTAGGCCATCTAGAGCACAGGATTAAGGGCCACCTAAATGGGATTACCTCCAGACTAAGGACCCCTTTGATATTGACTCTTTCACCCACTCTGAGATTTATAGACCACTTTAAATTCAACTTTAACACAATGTGTCTTTAAACAACTGCCGCCTGAATGAAGGACGTTAGTAGTCTGAACCATCAGGGTCTGTATGCTCAGCTAATCTTACATTAGTCTGTAGTATTTTCTATTATTAAATCCCCAGAAAGATAAACAGAAAACAGATTTAGTTACGCATCGTTAAATGTAACTTTTGCTAAATACAGAAATATGTGCATCTGTGGTGGCTAAATTGTGTCTGTCCTTTTGTTAATGTTAGGTAACCGTGTGTATCAGCACATGTTCATGATAGGTCAGTTTCTATTTCTGTCTGAGCCCCCTCTCACCCTCCTCCACCTTCTTTTGCACCTTCCCTCCCCACACTTTCAATGATGGTACCCTCCGCATCCACTGGACGTCACAGGACAGCCACAGGGGAGGTTGAGGGAGGCGGGGAGAGAAGGGAACAGAGGGGAAAAGACACGCTGTTATAAAGAGGGAGGAGGAAGAGAGGGAAAGAGAGTCATAGCTCCAAGTGTGACCTAAGTGTCGCCCCTGGCCTTCTCCTGCTGGAGGTTGGAATTGTTTCATTTTCCATTAATCACTGGCTCTATTTCCATCACACTGATCTGACCATCTTCTCTCTCTTTCCTCTGTTCCATGAACCAGCCATTTTTCTTAAAATACCTCTCTTTCTCACCGCTCTCCCTGTGCTCCACACCCCATTTTATTGTTCATGTCTGCTTTCTCTGTCCTTTGTCACACTAAAGCGTACAGTGGCTCTCCTCCACATCATAAGAACTTCAGATTAAAATATCAATAAATTATTATCAGACTATAATATAATATAAGATATTATCGTTCTTCTTTTTTCTGACTGCCACTTTTTTGCTAAACCTTTCTCCTAAGCTTGGGCAGTGCTCTTGAAAATCATATGTCACCCTTAGTTTATGAAGACTGTATCTGCAGTGTGTTTTGCAGTTATTGGAAACACTCCATAGACAAAGTCACACTGCACACTGAATAAGAGAGGACAATTTTTCCTTTTAATATAACTTATAAATCATTTTGAGCTAGCTGCTTCCGATCATCCTGCAGAAGATGATAACATGTTCCATTAGAATTGATCAAATAGTGATACATGAACCAAATTTAAAAAAAAATGTATTCTGGTCCACTCTCCTCTAAGAGGACACTGGCCATTCAAAAACTTAGATACTGTTAATTTGTCATTATACCTGCTATTTCCAGTGTTATGATGACATAATGCAGCAAGTAATTGAAGTAGGAAATGTTTTGGGACTCTTGACATAACCCTTTGAAAGCAGTGACTAAAAAATGAATTGTGTTATTTCACCAAATATGCTGTCCAGACTGCTTTATCTCACATGACAAGAAATACCAACAAACAATACATACAGAGTGGGGATCTTTTAGCCTACACCTGGGTTTTTGTGGTCACAGAATCCAATGAAATATTTTTTGTGCAAATGAGAAATGTATGCTGTAAAATGATCTGCACATATATAGTATCATTCATATATAAAAAAAAGTGGATCACCCAGGGCACACTGGTAACATGGTTGCTGTGGTATTCTGCTGGATTGGCTCACTGATCTAACTTTGGTGGAGGGGATGCTGGAGTTTAGGGCGACAGGGCCGAGCCATGTAGTTATTCAAAGTTCTCTGTAGCTGCAACGGTGAAAACTAGCTCTTTTCATTTATTAAAGGGGATACTGAATCAAAATCATCTTTTTCACGTTTTTGGTGTTAGTTCTGAGTCTCCCCGCTGTGGGGAGTACACACGAAGTGCCAGCAAGTGTCAGAACCTCTGTTTCAAGTTCTCCCCTTTTTTGAATATCCCCCAGAAAAAGTGCCAATCCGTTTTTGTGAAAAAGTGACGTCACTTTTTCAGCAATGGCCCCCCCCCCCCCCCCCCCCCCCACCCCCCCCCCCACCCCACCCCACCCAAATCCACAGCCACCCCATTTCAGACACGCCCCTTCGGCAAGAAACAGGAACTGGTGAGCCTTCCAAGGCTGTGAAAGCGCACTACGATCGTTATATATTCTTCCCCCGGAAAGCAATGTTCGTGATCAATGGCTTTTATTTATTTTTAACAGCATCCCCAGTACATACAACCGCCGACTTTTCCTTTGCGCTGCGCATTTCACGGAGTACAGTTTCACAAAGCTTGCACGATTCCGAGCAGGCTTCAGTCGGAATTTTGCTCAGTAGATGGTCAGTTCCGACAGGGACAGACAGACTGCAGCGAGGTGTGTGCTCTGCTGAGAAGGTGATCGGCTGCATCTATCCATGACCTGCACGTCTCCAGGACTATGGGGCGAGCAGGTCGGATCACAGCTGACCCTTCTCTATTTGCACCACTCCCCTCGGGAAGGAGGCTTCGGTCCATTCGGACCAGAACCTCCCTTCACAAAAACAGTTTTTTCCCCCTTGCAGTTGGACTTATGAACAATTCATAATCACCTCATAACCTGCCCCAGTCACTTTACCATCATTAAAATTGCACTAATGAAGCTGCACTGTTGTTGCTCTGTATATTGGATACTGTGTATTGTTGTACACACCTTGTACATTTTATATTCATATATTTTTATTCTTTATTTTTCATTATGATATCCTATGTTACATGTTTGCACCTTACGCCGCAGCAAATTCCTAGTTAGTGAACACTGTTCACTAACAATGGCAATAAAACGAATTCTGAGTCTGATTCTGAACAAAATCAACCCCAGCAATCAGTACAGCCTGTAAGTATCACATTTTATTTTGTTTTAAATGTGTGTTGTGCCATATTCCTGTTGTAAGAATTGCACGTTAGCTCTGGCTTGTTCATCTAAAGGGAATGAGCTTTCTTTCCAGTCAGTGTATTACTCTATAGCTCTGTTTTCAGTGAGAGCAAGTGCAGCCAATCAAGCAACGGCAACCGAATAGCGCCAACACCTACCTGCATTTTATAATGAGGTTGCCAGATAAGCTCTGAAACGACGCCAATAAGGGCAAACGACGCATTCTAAACCCAGCATAGTAACATAGCTGTTTCAGAGAGCCTTTTAAGGAGGTTCTGAGCCATTACAGACCCAACCAATTTTTTTTGGGCTACATATCACATCACAGAACAAGGATTAATGCCCCATTCAACCTTTCTCTATCACCTTTAATTTACCTCCCGGACCTGCTTTATCCTGTTCAGGATCAGGGTTGGCTGGTAGCTGTAGAAACTGGAGATTTTCATGCATTCAATATTTCGAGCACAGCTGAGATCATAAACAATGTTACTGGCAAGCCTTAACATACTGATATTGTAAGGAAATTTCTGAATGTCTTTTGAGTTTGTGAGATTTGTATTTTATTGAAATTCGCATTTGCTGAAATAATTTTGCCTCGTACTGTGTACTACTGCAATGCTTTACAAAACTCATAGAATTAAGACAACAGAAGGATAGATTTACAAAAGAGATAACAAAAATTCTCTGACATTACACCTACATACTCAAGGTAGAGAACTTAAACCCCCCTAAAGTAAACCCTAAAGTAAAGATTTGATATAAGACTTTTTTTCCCCCATAAAAATAATTCCTTTTTTGTCTCCCAGTGAATAAGATGTAACTTTACACCTTTGCTTCATTTGGTATTTTAGGATCTGTGAATATGCAAATTATACCTCCCACTTGCGGTCGATGCGGGATGGCAGACTGGTGGCAGCTTTTGTTGGCTGCTCTGACAAGGCAGACATTATTCCGGCCAAAAGAAGCGAAACATTTCTGTTTTTCAAGCAGGAAAGCAGTGGGGAGGAACACAGTGCTATGCTGTATATAGCTTGGAAATCAGGAGGGTCGAGAATACTCTGATGGCTCTATTTTGGCAGTTTAACACTTGTTATTTAAAGAAATATTCCTTTTTTCTAAGTTGTGAAGTAGATGCTTGTGGGTAGTTAGTGTCTTATCTGCGGTAGACACCAGTCAGAGGGCTCTCATTTCAGAGAAGCAGTTAGGGGTACTGACAGGCGAATCAAGCTAGCAGCTATTCTAAACAGGAAGAAGAGCTCATTTCAACCCAAATCTCATAAATTACAGCTATTCAAACTAACTATGTACTGTGGATTTTACAGCAGTCCATAGGTATTGGCACTATATTTTCTCAACCAAAGAATTTCCCATGCTGTGCCAAATCATTGACCAGTGACTGAATGCACAACAGCATAAAAATCCATCATATAACAGCAGCTATACGTTGTGTGACAGACATGACTGTAATGCAGTGGAAAACACACTCTGCTCAGATATCACAGCTCGACATGTTTCACGTAGAGGACGACATATCAGGGCTGATGGTGTGTAGCGGTAGTATGAATATTGAAGCAGTTGTACTGAAGTAATACAGATGTGACAGCATTAAAGATGTTTGGCAAACACCGTACCAGTGTGAAGTTCTAATGTTACGTCCGGAGGCTGAATGACAGCTATCAAGATGCTTCACATCAAAGACTGAGTAATTCCCTGGTAGCCGACTTTAGAGCAGAGCAGCTGCTGTGACTGGAACAGTAAGGTCAACGGCGAGAGCAACACACCAGACTGCACTCTAATGACATGGAGAGGCCAGCACTGCACTGCGAAAATCAATACAACATAGAAGCACTGCAGCAGCCGTGGCAAGGGACAATAAGCTTCACAGACATACGAAACAACCCGGGGGAGCAAAAAAATCCAACCTGGACAAGTTTGCCGTGTGGAGACAACAAGCTCAATAGTAGAAACCTAAAGCAACAGACAGGCAAAGTAAACAATTTCATAAAAGATAAATAACCGTTTTCATAATTACAACTTTTTTATTAATCTGATTTCGAGTAGCGTCTCAAAGCTAGGTTTTATGTTTCATCCTGAATAAATTACTATTCTACCGATCGATAAACATGCTGAGTTTCACCATAGTAATAAGATTTTAGAGCCCCCATGGAAGCGCCTGCAAAGATCTAAGGCTTTTTGGATGTGCAGCTAAGCAATCACAGTAGGGTGGAGAGGATGAAAGATTTGTGAATATTTATTAAGCCTAATTCATTCAGCACACCAGAGTCCTTACCAAAATCATGTTTGCTTTCAGAAACACTGAAAAGAAACACTTCTTTACAAACTTTTGCTTTTGCTCCTGTTTTCTGCAACGTTCCCGCATGATCACTGCCTGCCCATTACTTTCAAGCTAGGTGCTCATGTGGATGCAGGCTGAATTGAGTGACTATCTAATAAAAGGATGAGAGGATTACATTTGTGATGAAGAACTCCGTCTGTTCACATTCTTGTAAGTCCCGGTCATCTGGACTGTTGCATCATCAGCCCAATTTAATCACAACTAAATACAACGAAATGAGAAGAACTAGAACAGCACAGGCACCAACAGACTTTTTTAATAAAGTGTTCTGCAACCTGACTCAAACTTTATGTAACTGTCACTTACATTATGAAAGATGGGCAGCATGAAAATTGACGGGCTTGAAATCACATTTTTCAGGTGAGGATTTTCGTGATAAGAGAAGACTTTAAGGTGCTTCAGGGAAGCAGTCCCTTCACAGATCCTGATATGAATGTCATGGAAAATTAGGCTTTGTATGCTCTCCACCTGTTATCTATTCTCAGAGGGCTGAAATGTATTTTCATAGCTTTCCCAATGCAAGGAGATCCTACTGGGACACATCAGGGGCTCGAATATAGGCAGCAACATGAGGGATTAAAAAAAACTGTTCACTTGCTTTTTTAATTTACAGCACACTCCTTCACATACCTCACTCAGCTTTTTGTGTGTTGTTCATCTTGATGGAATCTTGATCTAATTTATTTTCTTTGGACCTAATGTCTGTATTATTTGTCACATTAGAGGACATTTTCACCAGTTGTCTCCAGTTATGCTCCCGCAGCCAATCAGGCTAATGTGTTGTTACCAAAGGCAACTTCTCAGTGACATACGAGGTTGGTAGGAATTGCTGGTAGCTTCTCACGCTGGAGCAGGATAATGAGACTGTCAAGCATCTGTGGCCCTGCTCTAGTTTTCCTTCGTCAGACACGTCACGCATGTAATCAAACACTTATCTAGGCTTTTTGACATGGTCATGTAGAAGATTCCATTTACAGCAGAGGTAGAAATAATAAAATGAATGCAAAATGGAAACATAGCAGCAAAAATTGTGTTTGACTGGTGTTTAATTTGTGTAGATGTGTGTGTTTGTGAGGGCTTAAATGCGGGAGTGTGTCTCAAAGCCAATGTGCGGTTTTGGCAGCAGAGAGATTAAGTGCATTCATCTTCATTTGCTGGCTGATGTTGGCTGTGTGTTACCTGCTGGAACTGCAACGCTCTGTTTCCCCCCTTGAGACTCAGACCACCGATTCGACTGTGAAAAGTGAACCAGACACCGCTCATTTCACATCTCTTTTTCTCTATTTTCCCTCTCACTCTTTGTCCCTCTGCACCCCGCCACTTCTGATTCCGTATTCAGCTTAGTACTCGTCCCTGTTGTCCCATACGTACAAATGTCTCCCTCTTTGGATGCAGTCTGGCTTGGTGTCACTGTGACATTTGACAAATAGCATAACAAATTACACCATCAATCCCTTGCACTTTGAATTATGATATTGACACCGGTGATTTCTGCTTATAGAGCAGCTTTCAAACCTGTAAGCATGCATGCGCTTTTTCTTGTGTGGAAAAAAAAGCCCTTTTTGATACTAGACTAATGGCTTATTGAATACATAATTTTTTCCTAATATCCTATTCTCAGGGCTGGGAAAATTGAAATCGACTGGCCTACTTTATCGGCATTACCTTTTAGTGCAAACCAGAATGGCAGTGTTAAAAGAGAAGTGCAACAATGAAATGAAAAAGCTCCAGAACCTATTCTTTCTGATGCCTTGTCTCAGCTTCAAAATGAGGTGTACAAGAGGTGGCAGTTTTCCAGCAGTGTGTGGGACTAATACATGGGCTCCTGTCTGACGTATGTATGTGAGGTAAAATGCGTACGCCTGTATGTGTGAGTTTTGGAGTGATGGAATGCCACATTGTATTACTGCTGCAAGTGAACAGTGAGGGAAACAATATTGGACAGAAGGACTTGTATATTTCATGTGCCACTTTGAATTAGGCTGGGAAGCTGAAGGTTACCTGAAGAAATACTGAAAGCTTTTGCCTCAGAAAGCGCATTTTATGTGAGGGGGGGGGGGGGGGGGGGGGGTGTCAACCCACCTTTTTTTCTTTTAAATTGAATTAAATGAGGAGAGGTGTAGAGGTTAGAAGAAATAAGTGGAAAGCGGTATCAGAAGTGGCCCAGCAGTAAACCACCTAATCAATGGAATAATGGAATTACACAAATAAAGACCATGACTGCCACAAATGGATGTCCAATGAGTGTCAGGAGAGCTGCATTTTTCATTCAAGCGTTTGAATGAAAAATGCAATTATACAAATTATGATATTATAGAATCCTGATTTAATAGCATGACAATATTACAAACCAAATTAGGATAAAACAGTCTAATGGTAGTGATGAATTAGATTTGTCCTATGCAGTCTAAAATCTGGAATAATCCATCCATCCATTTTCTATACCAGTTTAATTGAATTCACGGTATGGAACTATGGGGGCTGGGGCCCAGCTGCCCCAAGCATGAACTCACAGTCTTATACATGGTGGAGGTACAAAAGTTTTTATATTATTTATCAACATTGTGGGAAGAAACAGTCTTGTTCCACTGACTTATTCAACAAGGCGACAAGTTTGACACAAGATAACAGTGAGGACAGTGACAGTACTGATTTCTGTAACACAGAGGTCGATATTGCATGAACTTCATTCACAACAGCAAAAAGTGTTTGTTTTTTTCATTTGGGATCTTTTCCTGGGAGGTAGTTTTTTTTCCCTAAACCTAATGATAAAGCAGTTGAAAAGTAAAGGAAAAATAGCATGGAAAACGTGAAATGATATGACAACAAAACAATAATACCACACTATAATTCCCCTCATGTGGACTTTTTTTGCAGTCTTTAGTCTTTATATCAACTCACATCGATTACTGAGTCTGTCCATGAACACAAATCTTCACAAATTAGCATTTTTTTCCCCACATATTTTTAACACATGACATACATACACACTTAAAACACTTTTAAAGAGTTTGCGGTCATTTCACTTGTTTTTTTGACAATAGGTATATTAAACGACTTAACTGAAGAAGTTTAAGTTGTTACCAAAAACTGGATGACTTAACACCGGCACTGTAACACCATTCAAAGGATATCTGTTGGAACAGGGAAACACTAACTATAAGCTTTATAAAAAAGGAAAGTTTTAAGCCTGGTCTTAAAAGTGGAAAGGGTGTCTGCTTCCCGGACATTTACTGGCAGCTTATTCCACAATAGAGGGGCCTGATAACTGAAGGCTCTGCCTCCCATTCTACTTTTAGAAACTGGGAACCTCAAGTAAACCTGCAGTTTGGGAACAAAGTGCTCTGTTAGGAAAATATCTTACAATGAGATCTTTAAGATATGATGGAGCTCGGTCATTAAGAGCTTTATATGTAAGGAGAAGAATCTTAAATTCTATTCTGAATTTAACAGGGAGCCAATGAAGAGAAGCTAAAACTGGAGAAATATGATCTCTCCTGTTAGTTCTCATCAAAACTCTGGCTGCAGCATTTTGGATCAACTGAAGGCTTTTCAGAGAATATGTGGGACAGCCCATAAATAAAGAATTACAGTAGTCCAATCTTGAAGTAACAAATGCATGAATTAGTTTTTCTGCATCACTCTGAGACAAGATGTTCCTGATTTTAACAATATTACGAAGATGAAAGAAAGCAGGCCTAGAAACCTGTTTTATATGCGAGTCAAATGATAAATTCTGGTCAAAAATAACTCCAAGGTTCCTCACTGTAGAACTAGAAGCCAAGGAAATACCATCTAGAGTAACTATATAGCTAGACAATTTCTCCCTGAAACGCTCAGGTCCAAAGATAACGACTTCAGTTTTGTCTGAATTCAGAAGCAGACAGTTCTGAGTCATCCAGGTCTTTATGTCTTTAAGACATGCTTGTAGTCTGACCAACCTATTGGGTTCATCTGGTTTTATAGATAAGTACAGCTGGGTATCATTAGCATAGCAATGGAAATTTATGCCATGCTGTCTAATAATGTTACCTAATGGAAGCATGTATAAAGTGAAAAGAATCGGTCCAAGCACAGAACCCTGAGGAACTCCATGACTTACTCTGGTGTGTGAGGAAGATTCTTCATTTACAAGAACAAACTGAAATCTATCAGATAAATATGACTTAAACCAGCCTAATGCAGTTCCTTTAATCCCAATAACATGTTCAAGTCTCTGTAATAAGATACTGTGATCGACCGTATCAAATGCAGCACTGAGATCCAACAGGACAAGCACAGACACAAGTCCGCTATCAGAGGCTAAAAGGAGATCATTGGTAACTTTCAGCAGTGCAGTTTCTGTGCTATGATGCACTCTGAATCCTGACTGAAACTCTTCAAACAGATTATTTCTGTGTAAATGATCACAAAGCTGAGCTGCAACTATTTTTTCAAGAACTTTAGACATAAGGGAGATTGGATATAGGTCTATAATGAGCCAACACCTCTGAATCAAGAGTAGGTTTTTTAAGTAAAGGTTTAATTACAGCAACCTTAAAAGTCTGAGGTACATATCCTGTCAACAAAGACAGATTGATCAAATCCAATATGGAAGTGTCAATTAATGGGAAAAGACAGAAGCCGTCTAAATACAAATCAGGTTCTAAAGATACTTCTAATGCTGCTGTACTTGATGATACATCACTGATAATAGTGGGAAGGACTCCATCAATCTTCTCTCTAATAGAAACAATTTTATTGATAAAGAAGCTCATGAAATCATCACTGCTGAGAGTTAAATGAATACCTGGCTCAGCAGAGCTCGGACTCTTTGTCAGCCTGGCTACAGTGCTGAAAAGAAACCTGGGATTATTCTTATTCTCTTCTATCAATGATGAACAATAAGCAGTTCTAGCTTTACAAAGGGCTTTCTTATACGTTATTAAACTATCTTTCCAGACTAACTGAGACTCTTCTAAATTAGAGGAACGCCACTGTCTCTCCAGCTTTCTTGCAGTCTGCTTTAAAGCACGCAGCTGTGAATTATACCAAGGAGCCAACCTCTTCTGACTGATTACCTTCCTTTTCAGAGGGGCAACATTGTCCAGTGCTGTACGCATTGAAACTATAGTGCTGTCAACAAGAGAGTCAAGTGCTGCTGGAGTAAAGTTTAGGTAGTCGTCCTCTGTCATATCTGCACATGGCAGTGAAGAAAAGGATGATGGAATTAATTCTTTAAATCTGGTTACAGCATCCTCTGATAGACACCTTCTATATGTAAATTTCTTCTCAGAAACTGTATAGTCAAGTAATGTAAACTCAAAGGTTATCAGAAAATGGTCAGATAAGACAGGGTTAAGAGGGAACACTGTTAACTGTTCACTCTCAATGCCATAAGTCAGCACAAGATCAAGGGTGTGATTAAGGCAGTGAGTCGGTCCGTGAACACTCTGAGAAAATCCAATAGAGTCTAATATAGAATTAAAGTTCATATTCAGGCTGTCATTTTCAACATCTACATGAATATTAAAGTCACCCACTACAATGACTTTATCTGTACTCAGCACTAACTGGGATAAAAACTCTGAGAATTCAGACAGAAACTCAGAATAAGGGCCAGGTGGACGATACACAACAACAAACACAAGAGGTTTCTGGGATTTCCACTTTGCGTGGGAAAAACTGAGAATCAGAGATTCAAAAGAGCTCAAACTAATCTTGGGTCTGGGACTGATTAGTAACCCTGATCTGAAGATAGCTGCCACTCCTCCTCCTCTGCCTGTGGTTCGAGGAACGTGAACATTTAAACAGTCAGAGGGAGTTGCTTCATTAATGCTAACATGATCCTCCTGCTGCAGCCAGGTTTCTGTAAGACTAAATATATCAATGTGATGATCACAAATCAACTCATTCACTAACAGAGACTTGGAAAGGAGAGATCTGATATTCAGCAAACCACATTTAATAGTTTGATGTTTTTGTTCAGTTAAAGTTTTTGTTTTAATTTTTTTTTTGCACAAGAGGATTTGCTCCTTTTGTGTTAATTGATTGGGTGGGTAGCAGCAGGTGGGAAGCTGCAAAGAAGTGTGTAAGACTACAACTCTGCATCCTGGTCTGAGCCCTGGGTTGTCATGTTTTAGGGTGGCAAATAAATTCATCCATATTTCTAGAAATGAGAGCAGCTCCTTCCAAAGTGGGATGGATGCCGTCTCTCCTCATCAGACCAGGTTTTCTCCAAAAAGATTGCCAATTATCTATGTAGACCACGTTGTTTGCTGGACACCATCTAGACAACCAGCGATTGTAGGACGACAGCAGTGAATGTCCAGCATAAGAAATAATCCAAGTTTGGCCAAAAATGAATCATTTTTTAATTTGTCAGTCTACTATGTCACCATGCAGGGTGCTGTTTCATCTAAAGAGGCTTCCAGGAGATTATTTGTTGTGTTCAAGGACAAGTTTTGGACGAGTCTTGTAGAAAGGCTTGTAATTCATGTCCTTCTGATTCATTCACAATTGTCTACAATAGATTTGTATGATGACAAAAGCCTCGATTCCACTATGCAGTATTTGGAAATACCTCACAACCGTTGTTGTGGCTCGATGATATTTATGCATTGTAGGGAATTGGCATCGATACCACCAAATATGGGTGCAGCATAAAAGGAGGGGAGGTGGCCAGCCTTTCACGGCCACATTACACCAAAGGAAAAGAAAAACTAATGAGGGGTATTTAAAATTGTAAGTTAAAATGGAAATAATTCCTGTCTTTGGGTCTGTCTCTTCTTTTGTGTTTCTGTCTGCAATCTGAATCTAAATCTTTGCCGGGGATTTAGAGAAAAGTGAGTCACGGCTGAGAAGAGGTGGAACCAGCAGGAAAGTGGGTTTGCCGTATGTATGTCGGCTTGAGAGGCAAGGCGAAAAAAAGAAACAAGAGGAAGCAAAGAGAGCGTCCTAGAGAGAAGGGGGTGATTGCTTTCACCTGCCCTACAGTGTTTAGATAAACTCCAACAGCAGGGAGCTGAGGAATCAGCAGAAATGAAACAGGATGCAGAGTTCTAAATTTCTGAATCACTCTAGCAATACACATGTACTGTATAAGTTCGTAAAAAGGGGTATTTCATGGGCATTTCCTGTCTCTCAGCACATCCTGTCAGATTATACTGTTCACTTGGAAAGGATGTGGGAGTAGTATGAAAACTATAAAGGTCACCTGGAATAACTTTTGTAAGTTTTTTCATCAGTAGAGGAGCTCCTATCTGATTTCTTAAAGTCAAAGTCAAATTTATTTGTATAGCACATGTACAAAACAATTCAAAGTGCTGTTTGAATTGTTTTGTACAAGAGCTGACTTATCAGTCTGTAAGAACCAAAAAAAACAGGCAGACTGAAAAAAATATATATATTCGAAGTTGGTGTTCTTGTGTACAACATACATGGTACTTGAAAATCTTGACAGGTTAACTGGACCTAAGTGAGTCAACTTAAGTTGGAGGTGAAAATACACTCACTACACTACACAGTCATTGCAAAATTTCATGTAAAAGACAATTGCTAAAAAAATATCACAAAATACACATACAGTACATAGTGCACACATATACTCATATAAATAAAGTGCTATTGACCACCTATCAGAAAGAATGAGTAGCATTCAGAGATGATTGGGCTGTGTCTGCTTGGGAAGCTGTTTAAAAATATTTTCACTTTCAGGCTCTAGATGATAAGATTATGCATATTCATAATTTGCTTTACACGTTGAGTGGGTGCAGACATCTCACATTAGCAGACTAGCATGCTCGCAGTAACAAATGCAAATTAATAGTATGATATCAGCATCAAACATTACTTATTACTTATGCCCTTATGTGACGATTTCTAAAAGATTTGGAAATGTAAAGGAGACCACATCTGAAATTTTTTAAAAATCGCAGTTTTTGTTCAAGACCAGTCACGCGCAGGGCTTTGTGAAAGTAGCTGTTGTCAAAGAGAAGCAAACCACAACAAAAAAATAAAGCCCGACACAAGCAACAAGGATTTAAGAGTCTGTCTGTATGTGCACAAGTTTAAATACTTGCTGTGCATGGTTACATTATCCAAGACTTTTGTATTTGATTTAGATTTTGGGCTTCATGTGAAAGAACAAGATTCTCGTCTTTGTTTCAGTAAATGGTCTGGAGTAAATCAGTCTGTGTGTGTGTGTGTGTGTGTGTGTGTGTGTGTGTGTGTGTGTGTGTGTGTGTGTGTGTGTGTGTGTGTGAGTGTGTGTGTGTGTGGGTGGGTGGGTGGGTGGGTGTGTGTGTGTGTGTGTGTGTGTGTGTGTGTGCGTGTGTGTGTGTGTGTGTGTGTGTGTGTGTGTGTGTGCGTGTGCGTGTGTGTGTGTGTGCGGGTGTGTGTGTAAAAGGCTTTGTGAGTTATTACATCTTCATTGTTTTCTGGAAGAGGTCCTGTCAGAACCTGTGGCTTAAACCTCTGGTGCCCTTTTGCTTGACATTTCAATCTTTCATAAAAAGACATTTTCTAGTTTGTGAGTAGAACAGGTGCACTTTAGAAAGACATTTCAGCTGCTTTTTATTTAACCGTTCAGTCCCCCACTTCATGTTTCTGCTCCATGCTAATGAAAAATCCAGTTTCTCCCTAACTTCCAAAGCAGGTTTGGGCAGTTCTCCTGTTTACCTTTTCTGACCCCGCCCCTCTGTTCGAACACTTCCTGATCACCTTGACCTGTCAGAGATGAGGAAGCTCTGAGCTCACGCAGGAGCACTGCTCCTCATATTGGATTTGAGTTGGAGAATTCCCAGAAGACCGACTTCAGTATAAAATTTCTCCACCTGAAGATTGAACAGCCAATCGGCGGGATCCCTGGCTGGAACAAAGTCCCCTTTCGTGAGTCATTTAACTCTCCTTCCTCTCCACCTCTGCTGTGGTGTAATGTTACACCCACTGCCAGAATTTACCTGCCGCGGTGAACAGCAGTGTTGAAAGTGAACTTCGCTGGTGAAGTTATGTAAGTATACTTTCCCATTTCAAGTCTTTTCAGGTGTGTTATTGCCACAAAAAAACTTCACTGATTAAACTGATTATTTCCGCAGTCACAAAACTTTGTTGCAGAGCATGTTACAGGTGTGAGTTGTTTGCATGGGAGTCATAAAGGGTAGTTACAACTTTATTGTACTTGTAGGGTTTTCTGTTACCGGCCTGGTCTAATCTGTTAGGAGCCACTCAGCCATTCTAATATTAGAGACACTTCACAGAGGCTCACAGCTGCCCACAGCTGTTCACCCAGACTGAGGTGTCAGGTCTGGCTCAGACTCGCTGTGGAGATTACTATAAATTTAGAGACAAGCCTCCATGCACAGACTAACAAATACGCAAGAGCTTTGTGTAGAAATTAGTGAAAGGGTTAGAATTATAGTACACATCCTATATACTCCCTCTATATGGAACAAAATGTGCCAGAACACTGACAGTTCTTTGTGTTCTGTAATGTTATGTAACATTGAAAGTGGGTCTTGATCTTAATGAGTCAGGATTATGACAGAAAAAAGTATTTGAAAATATGAATAGATAAAGGATTCCATAATTTTGCATTTTCGGTGAGATTTTCAAAATACCATCAGTGGGACGCAGAAATTAGTCATTGTGAGGTTTTTAGATGGGAGCATCTTGCAAACACCGGAATCAACTTTCTAATTATTTATGCACATATGTGTCACCCTCTAATGTGTCCTGTTACATAGAAATACCACCTGACGTTTCTGTTTTTCTGTTGTTTTGTTGTGTCTGGTAACGAAGCAGATGTCTAAGGGCAAAGAGAAAAAATGGCTTACTGGCATATTCTTTTTGCGTTTCAGGGCATGTCTGAACACAACAGACTATGCAGGAATCTATGAGTTGGATTTGATATACACACTTGGTGCCTTTAACTCTTGGCTGCCTCATGGCTGTTTGTGCTTACGGTTCATGGTTATTGAGCTATTTGAAATAACTACTGTAGTACTAAATAAGTAGTACTATTTTAAGTTTTTTTCATGATATGATGACTGACTGATAAGATCATAAGTTAGCTCTTGTTCACACCGCCTGAGTCTGGGCCCTGTCACTGTGTGTCAGCCGTTGAATTAGTTTCTTCTGAAAATGACTCACAGAATAGTTTATTGTTGACAATGCGACACCACACCTGCTACAGGTGCATTCCTTACCAACTAAAGTATCTAATTAACACAAGAAATCGCTCTACTTTGTCTCTAAAAGCAAACTGGACCTTTAATCATAAGGGTGTGTTTTGTTTGATTTATACAGATATTTCTGAAATTACTGAGCATGTGTTTCTGTGTACATGGCAACATGTTAGCTCATTGTTGAAAGGAGGAATGCTGATGCAGGCACAGTTACCTTGTTACAGGGTTGTTTTTCACAGTCAATCGTTAGGAAAAGAAGCTGACCTTGCACAGTCTTGTGTCATTATTAACTTAACATCTCAGATCACAGGAAAGAAAGCTGAGACAGAATCAAAAGCTGTATTTACATAAAATTTGCAATGTGTGAGGAAGTATAGTATAGACAACGTAAAACAAACAACTCCCCTGCTCTCAAAGGTTGAAAAGCTTGACATGACTGTGGTTAAATGACAAAGAAAGAGCTGAAGTCTCACTGTATTTACATAGACTCTAGTCTATGAAAAGATTGCTTTTTCTTTCACTCTGCAATCAAAGCTGAAACAGAAAAGCTGTAAGGACATAAGAAGAATTATGGACCCTCAACGCCCCACCTTGCTCCTCTTTGTTTGGATACTGAATTGTCAGAGTCGTTATTAGTAAAGCATCAGCAGTATGTCAAAGTTCAGCTACTCTAATGTATTGTCTTTAGCATAAGCAGTGGTCCAACTGGAATGTTGTAACACTTTCATCCTTTCACTTTAAGGATTGAGAATAAGCCAGAGAGCTGATGGTCCTCGGGCACGGGTGTTTGCTTTGAATATGCGATTCTGAAAAGTGGGTGTGTGGAGGCAGACGGGTTTTTTCACCTCTGCCTGTAGTTACATGCATTTGTGCGCAGGAGAGAATTGTTATTGCATGATCCTCGTTCCAAACTCAAACTGTAACAGTTATTGGGTTCAGGTTTGGCAGTTTCAGTGCTGCAGACGTTATCTATGCTTTTAGACAAATGTAACATACAATACGATTCTTTTGATCTGTTTTGTCATTGTTAGGGTGACATTGCTTTCCTATTTGCAACACCAGAGATTTTCGAGCCAGCTTCTTACTGATATCTCCGGATGACCTCAGAGTGAGACAGTGTGTGACTATAGTTGTGTTGCTCTCCACTCGCACTATGGGTACATTCATATGGTGGTGCCTCATTGAAGGAGCCATTCTTAATGTGTTGTAAACAAAACAGAGATTTCCTCAGCATACTTTTTGTATCAGGCCCTGCATCTCCTGCTTTCAACCCAGATATTCTTCCACCAAAATTTCAAGCGGTGAGAGCGCATCCCCAGAAGAGAATCTCCTGCAATGAAGTGCATGTTGAACTGTCACTGTAGAAAACGTCCGGGACCAAACTGTCAGCACATTTCTCGAAAGATCCGGAATGTTTATGTGTGACAACGGCTTTGAGGGATATTATGCTGAAGAGAGCGTCAAACTAGTTTCACTTTTAATTTTCTTTAAATCCCTTTTTTTCATGTTTCCATCTCTTCCTGGCAGACACTGGCTCTCTGTCTCTGTCTCTGTGCTCAACTCCACAGATCAGGCCAGACCTCAGACGCGGCAGGTGCCACAGTGTGTGATGAATCAGCTGTGTCACCACAAGTTCTCAAAGGGAAAGTTCATCTTTGTTAACACTGCTCAGCCTCCTCTTATTAGTTGTCCCCTCCCAAAAACATCAGGGAAACTGATTTGTATGGCCGTCACACGTCGCTATGTGCTGACTTTGTACTGATTATATATAAAGAAGATTTCTACATGCACTGACACATAATTGTATGCGTTAGCGTACTGGGTTGCACACCAAAGTCTACTGTTTTCTGTGCTTTTCAAAAACTACTTACCAAGAAAGAGTGCAAGATCATGGGAATGTGTTCAATTAAAACGGAACGAGCTCTTGCGTTACAATTTAAATTTGTTGACTTCACAACTTTTGCTGTTGGTGGTGTTTTTTAACAAGATCTAGTGTCTCATTAAGCAGCCAAGACCCAGTAGTGGGTCCAGAAACAAAGCAAGTGGAGCGCCAACAAGATTGCTGTTGCCAAGGTGACGTGTGCCTGACTGAGCCCATCTGTTTGTGTCCATGTGCTCGAGGAGCCTGTTGTCGACATGACGTGTGCACTGGCAAGCTTGCGATGCAGGGCACAATGTAAACCTGACAAACAGTAAACAATAACTTGGATTGATTAAAATCATGCCATGTTCCTCTATGGATTAACAGTGATGAGTGATTGTCATGCAGCCCACTGAGCAGAGAGCTGGAGACTTATCTGTGTGGATTTGTGTCTGTAGTGGTGGCTGAGATGAGTAATATTGATGTTTTGGAGAAAAAAAATCTCTGGTGCGGTATCACCCGTCCTTTCCAGTGGTGAAAATCAAACAAACTGAGGAAAATAAGAGACTGCAGCACTCATCAACTGCTGCAGTTCTTTGCAGTCATCATGTTTGTGAAGAGGAGAAGACCCCAGCGTTCCTGCTCTCTTCAAGCGAAAAAGCTTATGAATACTTTCTCACCGATAATCTCACTGATAATCATTTTCCCCCATGTCCTTTTCTTTTGTTTTACTAAAGTAGTGCTCTTAAGCTCACTTTTCAGGGACCTTACTTTATTTTTATTTTTATGCTTATTTACAATTAGCTCTTATTCACTGTGGAGTTTTGACTCGTGGCTGCTTACCTTCAGTATCTGCTCATGTTTCAGACGTCAATGATTTGTCAGCACTTCCACTAAAGAGACGTTTCCCCATCTAAACATCTCACATTGTTTCATTTTCATCACATCAATGAAACAAAATTGTCTCATATTACCTGCTACTACATGACAAAGGCTGAATCTTAAAGGTATATTGGGGTATATATGAAGTAGTGATGTCTGAAGCACTTATAAGCAGTCAAGGTTATACCTGCAGTAGACAGAGGTCAGGTGCTCTCACTTCAGTGAAGCACGGAGGAAATCTCGCAGGGGAGCTAAGCTTAGGCCTCAACTTCAGCACAAATTATTTTTTAGATGGGTATGTTTCCTTCTGTTTGAAAAAAATGTCTCCGTCCCGATGAAAAATTCCTACGAACCACGAAACATCCACAGTCACGACACGTCAAAATAAACGAGAAGAATATTCTGAGCCTGCCTCAAGAGCTGATTCTCCTTGGGCAAAACCTTCAGAATCAGTTTGTGCGATGGCAAAGTCAAAAGACAAATATAATTTGTTTGTGTGGACAGACGATGAAATGGAGTTGTTGCTCAACTTTACGTCACAGTACAAGACAATGAAAGCCCAGGGAAACATTAGAAAAACCGGTTTGTCTGTGCCATTGTTGTCATGGTTTCCATTACACATTCATTACACAAAGCAACAGCGGACGTGCACAACTTGTGCTGAGATGCCCAAAATATCTGTTTGTTGTGCACACACAGATACAATGAGAACTGAGTTTTTTCACAATGGAAAGCATTTCTAGAAAAAATAAAATCTCAGTTATTTTGACTAAAGATGTCGTTACATATAGATGAGAGATGTATGCACAGAGGACAAAGTTGATTTCACAATATACCTCGGTTACTGTGGACGGGGCCGTGAAGCTACACACAAGGGCATTCACATAAGAACATTTGATTTTCACCCTGTGTCATGCACGGCTGCACGGTGGTGTGGTGGTTAGCACCATTGGCTCACAGCAAAAGGGTTGCTGGTTTGAATCCCGGCTGGGGCCTTTCTATGTGGAGTTTGTACGTTCTTGCTGTGTATGTGTGGTTCTCTCTGGGTACTCCAGCTTCCTCCCACTGCCCAAAAACATGCATGTAAGGTTAACTGGTGACTCTAAATTGACCCTAGGATGGACTGGCAACCTGTCCAGCATGTACCCTGTCTCTCATCCATTGACAGCTGGGATAGGCTCCAGCCCCTTTGCAACCCTTACATTAAGTTACATTAAGAGTTACATTAAGCAAATGAATGGACACTGTGTCATGTTTTGCAGCAGGAACTTATTTACTTTGTCACTATTTTCCCAACTAGAGCATGTCTGTGTTGCCCTGCATCATTACCTGCATTGTGGCTGGACAATATATCCCACTGATGATCAGTCCAGCAATCTAATTCCAAACTAATTGATAATAATAATACCAATTAGAGGAAAATTTGTAAAAAAAAAAAAAAAAAAGTAAAGAAAACCCTGCACAAACTTACACTTACCATATTTCAAATATTTGCAAAACTAATACCTAGCTGTCCAATAATCTCTGATGAGGGATATCAGGGGTAGGATATTTTGACCACCATGCATATAATGATTCAGAGCAACATGGACATCAGTTGAGAAAAGAGTGAGACAACTGTCAGATTCTAAAGTGATGTGATGCTGAATTGATTATATATTGCTTTCATTGTAACTGCTCTAGTAAATTCTAAAGCTTTGAGATATTTATGGGAAAAGTCGCTCTTTTGGGGTCCCTTTTTTCAGTAACTCTTAGTTTAGCTCCCATTTGAGAATTCCAGGTCTCCAGGACAAAGGTCCCACATCTTCTTCCGCCACGCCTCCAACCAGTGCAAGCTGGCAGCCACTCCAAAGATTCAGATATATTAGATTTATACTTATCCATGGTTTGCAAAAGTGTCAAACAATATTTTTTAAGGGCTAAACTAGCATATAAGGTTGTTAAATCTGACTCCATTTTGAGTGCCAGCTGTGATGTTGATCTTTCTGGAGCCCTTTTACAGCTTTATACTCACTGTACTTCTAATCCTCAGATATCTTCCCGTCTAATGATCCTACCAAATCCAACATGGTGTAGCCAAGTCATGCCTTCCAAATGAGCATACAGGAAGAGAGCGTACAGCCTGACGTTGCCACGGCGATGGCCGAAGCATCGGCTCCTCCTCTCTCCCCATCGGAGTATGGACTCTTGTCTCCGCCCCCTGACCTGTGCGCATCATGCGGCCACAGTCACAAGCTGGAGGAAAACCATGAGTACCTCTACAAGGACGAGGTGGACGATGACCTTGTCTGCCACATCTGCCTGCAGCCGCTCATCAGGCCTCTGGACACGCCCTGTGGACACACCTACTGTCAGGAGTGTCTCACCAGCTTCCTGCTGGAAAGCGATTTCTGCCCTGTGTGCCGCACGCCCCTCATGCTGCAGAGCTGCAGGAAGCCTAGCCTGCTGGTGCACAAGCTGCTGGACAAGCTGACTATAGCCTGCCCCTTCATTGACCATTGCACTGACACCTTGCCTCGTGGTGAACTGGAAGACCACATCAAAAACAGGTAGGCTGGAGAAACAGTTCAACCACCTACTAAAGAACCTAAGGTACAATCCATAATCTTATCAAACATGTAAGCAAGCACTTTAGCCTCTGTCTTTAGTTTTCTGTCTCTCCTGTTTGTTCTTGCTGTCTGCTATAAAACCACGCTGACCTGCAGTAAACACCCACTCTAAGTTTCCCACCCTCTTTTGCCCGTCATCATTAACCTGCAGCTCCAGTCCCAAAGCGGAGAGCTCCTCCTCCAGCCAGGTTTTCATCTAACCAGGCCCAGCTCCTCTGCTTATATGTCATTAAAAGGTAGTTCTTTGGTGTCTCTCAGTGTTGGTCTACTTTCACTAATGCTCATTAACGCTCCCTTCGCCCTACTGCTGGGATAATTAGTGTGTCTCACCAAACATCGCACACAGGCAGCAGAGGCTTTCCTTTCCATTTGCATTTAAAACTTCCAAACACAAGTTGCTCAAAGCATACACTCATCTCACATGCTTCTTCTTCTCTGTATTTTCACCACTCAATTCCCTCATGTAGTGTGAATGTTATAATGAGGTGTGGCTCTCTGAGACCGTCTCCCGGAAGGATTCGGCTGCTCTCCCATAGTTTAAGAGCGTTATCTGTGGAGGTGAGGGGCCATGTCCACAGAGATGACTCTGCACATTGTGTGCAGGGATGTAAAAAGGTTTCAGTGAAATATCCATTTTCAACCTTTCTATCACGCTCCGGTGGCTGTGACAGTAAATTAAGTGTACTTCAGGTTGAAGAGTTTTTGTTTAACAACGCTGGTTAGCATTCTTGGAATGACATATTGAGTTTGAAACAGTTCAAAGTAAGACTGATGATAAACTTAAGGAGACAAAAAGTGGAAGAAGTGTCTTGTTATCATGGTATGCAAGCAGGGAGAAGTTGGAGCGGCTTAATGGGTCAAGCAAATGTCAGATGTAAACTCAGGAGACTAGTTATCGCATCTAATTTCCATACCAATGACTTTTTTCCAACATGGCCACAAACTTCTCTACACATCTACCAAGAGGTTATTATTTGAACTTGGACTGCCAAAATCTTGCAATAATGATACAATGTAGTTCCGTGAAATTGACCAAGTCACTGGTCAACTATTATTTTTACACAAGAGAGTTGTATTTTGATGTTTAAGTGGCAGTGACTAGATGTCAAGCCACGTTATTCCGGTGCACTTTAAATATTTTGGTGTCATTTGTGGAGCACATGTGCATTACTTAGGGTCCCCTACTTGTTAACTGCCTTTACCTCTTTTTTTGCACAGTATCTACTGTGTTAATGTTACTGAAATCAAAACGCAAGCTCACATCTACATTCTTTCTGACAGCATGAAATTCTAAAATGCCTTTTATTGCAGAGTCGGAGATGTGCTATTCTGTCATTCTTAAAATTTGTATGAGACATACCAGTCAGATAAAAGTCAGCTCTGCCGAGAAAGGTTTTCCCATCCCAGAAATGATGGACACTCAGAACAGGTATTATAGCAATGAAGCCAATTTAGACATCGAGATGAATCTCACAAACTACGTGTATGACATCACTCTTCTCTCTGCCTGTATTTTGGTGCAAATGATAACACAGTGCATCGTCCCTGGCTGTTGCTACCCCAAAGTCTGGCAGCGGGTCAGGAACTGTAATGACTGAGACAGCCTCACCATCTGGTCAGAGCTGATTTTATACTAATCTAATCATTCATGACCTTTACTGGCCTTTGGATGGAGGAATTGTCATTCAGTACACATCTACTTTAATCAAATACAAAATCTTAGCTACAGTATGTGATCTGTGGCGTTTCTTGTCAGCTTTGTTACTTTGTGCTTTAAGGGCTTGCAAAGAATTCAGACACAAAGAACCCAACTCTTTAGCTGTGGCATATTCTTTTCTTCTTCTTTTTGTAGCCATTTACAGGTCACTACATGCGCACGAGTTGCCTGTCTGTAAAGCTTAAAACCGCTTTTCTCTCTTTCACGTATTTTTTTATTAGTCAAGTCATTTTTGTGTGTGTATATTTTCCGAAATATTACTTCCTTGAGGCTGGATGGTGGTGAGGTGGTTAGCACCATCACCTCACAGTAAGAGGGTTCCAGGTTCAAATCCTGTCTGTGGCTGGGGCCTTTCTGTGTGGAGTTTGCATGTTCTCTCTGGGTACTCTGGTTTCCTCCCACTGCCCAAAAACATGCATGTCAGGTTTATTGATGATTCTGAATTGTCCCAAGGTGTGAGCGTGCATGATTGTTGTTTTTCTCTGTGTGGCCCTGTGATGGACTGGCAACCTGTCCAGGGTGTACCCTGCCCCTCTAACCCAGTGACAGCTGGGATAGGCTCCAGATTGTCCCAGAATATGCTGCATATTTGAAAATAAAAAAAATTGACATCCAAATGTGAGGAATTGCCTGCTGTTAGCGGGAAAATAACCAGATGAGAGAGAATGCGTATACACGTGTAAGTTATGATGCCTTTTTTGAGAGATGGAGTTAATGTGTGAGTGCATGAAATGACTCCTGAGGGGCAAACCGGCTTCTGTTCACAAAACTGCATCCTGTCACAATCCAATTACTTTTCCATTTCCTGTGAGCCCTGTGGTCTTGTTGCAGTGCGCTCTGTTCAAATACCACAGGACAACTTATGCCTCAGTATGCACGGACGCATATGCATTAACACACAGGTGCGCATGCCAGCAAAGCTGGCCTGTAACCACACTACCTCCATCCATGAAATGTTCATTCAGACAGGGTATTTACACCAGTTAAGTGACTATCTCGAGGGTAGCAGACGGAGTTACGTAAATTGGATAACAGTAGGGAAGAAAAGATAAAAGAAGAAAATAATTGTGAAAAGAAAAAGGAGAGGAAGCCATTCAAATTTTTTTTTACTATTAATGAAAACCTGCTTGCCATAATACCGAAGTGTTAAAATAAACAGTACTGGCAAAGGGTTTATGGGTAAGATTAAACAGAAAGGAATGAAAACAGATAAGACATCCTGTGTTTCCGACTCAAAGTTTTTTTTTTCCCTCTCATACAGCCAGATGAAAGAGGCAGAAAAGGATGAAAGCAATCCTTCAACACTTCAAACAACCTCCCAACTATTAGCATCTGTCTTATGTTTTTATAATCAAGTCAAATCTTCAGGTCAATGCTGGTTGCTGCCATCAACGCCTATCACAGTGTGTCAACACCTCTCTCCCTCCCCAGTTCCCAGATTCTGGCACAATCAATCAAAACAGGTGGTGATGGCCAATAGGTTTAACCTTTGATATAATGAATTACCGATTACCCTTTATCTTTCACTACCTCTTTGCATATTGTAATACTGAATGAAATTGTAGATGAATGACTGGGTGAGTCAATCAAATCTTCAATTGATTCATTAAAGACTCACTCCAAATCCTCTCCTTTCTATCCTCATCTTTCTCATTCATGTCACTTCAATGAAAACAAGCTCCTAACGCTAACCCTGCAGAGATTACTGATTTGCCTGTATGTTTTGGTCATGCTCTGCCTTTTTATTTTTATTTTTTATTTTTTTCCCCACTCATGTAGGAAAGATTCTTTTGAGCGATCAGACCAATCTGCTGCACTGGGAACAGTCCATCATTGAAGAGAGGTGGAGGGTATGGAAGGCAACATTTTCCTCCCCTCCCCTCTATCCTCTCCATCACGGGGGCCACTGTATGTGCAGGCGGCAGGGGTAAATGCAGAGGTGGTATGTGTGTGTATACATGTCTGAGGGTGTATGTGTGTGCATACATGTGGAAAAGGCAGAGCCAATCAGAGCAGCACCAGGTAGCTTCACCCCCCCATCTCATTTTGGTCTGCTCCATCCCCCCCTTCAGTGGTTTCTGCTGCAGTATAAGTCACAGCCTGCGCTGTTCTCTCTGACATACACACACACACGCACACACACACTCTCACTCACAAAGGGAGATAGACATGCACACACGCATACGAGCACAAATCCTCTTACAACTCGCCAGTGCCCAGAGCAGATTAAGGGGCTGCACATCTCAAATTGTATTCCAAATGTGCCACCTTTGCATGGGTCTCCTTCCTCTTCCTCCTGCACTTTTTCCTCCTCCTGCTGTGCCACAACGGGACTTCTCCTCTGCACCTGCTTCTGCTGCTTCTGCTGCTTCTTCCTCCTTCGCTCCGTCTTCAACCTCTGGCAACTGGCCCATTTGCCTCTGCGGCTGAGATGACCAGGCAGCCGGCCTGAGGCGGAGGAAGAAACTCGCACAGACAGAAGTAGAGAAGGGGTGGTGGAGAACAGAGGGGGGAAAGAGAAGCTGAAAAGGTAGGAAGTTGCATCTGAGAGCGCTTCTGTGGAAGGAAGGCAGGCGAGGAGGAGGGGAGGGGGAAGTCAGCACGGCCAGGGTCGGAGAATTGGAGGTGGAGGAGGGGGAGGGAGAGGAGGGGGGGACCAGGAGAGGAGACAACCACAGTTCAGAGAGAAGAGAACAAGGGAACCGAGAGTTGGGGGGGCGGGGAAGGAAGGAAAAAGAGCTGAACGTTGATCATGAAGGCTCTGTTGCTGCTGGTTTTGCCCTGGCTCAGCCCGGCCAACTACACAGACAATTTGGGCAACCTGCACATCCTCTATTCAGAACTGTGAGTACAACACTCAGCCTCCTCCTGCATCCTATTCACCAGCATCACCCCATCCCTCCCATCCATCAACACATCCTGCAGCTGTGAAGGTGCTGTTGTACGTTTCCCTCACTTCCAGCAGCCATCTGTTTGTGTGTTCAGGCAGCACACTCATGCGTGTAGCAGTGTTTACCTCGTGATCATCACATGAAGAGTCAGGGTGTTCCTCTGTGTTGTGAAAAAGAGCAGCAAATAGCTTCCGGACGCTTTGGTCACTGGTTGCCGTGGCACTGGGATGCAGCAGAGCCAGCAGGTAGTGCTTTGTGCTGTTCGGGACAGTTTGGATGCTACAGAGCAACACTGCAGCATGGCATCTCTCCCTTTCCTAGTCTCTCCTCAGCAGCACGTGAGTGAGTGTGTAACTGCTGTATTGATGGGAGCAAAATGTCAGCACGCATTCGCTCCAAGCTATGAACTTTAAATACTATATGTACATTGAGTCTGGCACAACTGTTACTACTGTGTGGTTGTTTGTGGAATAGACTTCCCCCTCAGCACTAAAAATTTATGGTTTGCTTCTCTGGCATCGCATCAGTGCACATAACACAATCTTTTATGCACACACAAAATTCATTCAATCAATTCATTTTTCATTTAAAAAAATTGTGCAATTCTGGGCCATTACAGATGCCGTGGTTAAATTATAAAATAAATAAATAAATTATACCAGTCATTTTTCTGGGTTTTTTTCCCTTTAATTACAGTGAAACAATGAAATATACATAATGAAAAATAACTGAACAAAAGAAGTACAACTAACCTTGAATTGGCACAATTTCTTTCATACAAATGCATGAAAAAATTACACGATTATGATCCTTCCACATGAAAAGATCCTTGTACTTTTCAAAAGACTCTTTGGCCTGGGAAACCATTGCCAGCTCAGTCACTTTTTAGTGTTTGCTGTACATGCTCCAACAATATCTTTTGTGGCCATCAAAATCAAAGGTAAATAAATCTGGTCAGTTTGAGGTCAGTGAAACACCATCAGGACACACCAGATATATATCTGCCTTCCATCGGTTGATGTTATCCTATTTGCTGATCGGCTGATTGTGAATAAGCTAAATAATGGACAAACTGATCTAAATGGATACATTCATCAACTTCGCTTTCAGCATGAATAAATAATGCAATGTTTAAGTGATCCTTTCACACCACACTATACGTCACACTGCCTTTAATCTAGGCTCCTCTTCCTCTGGACAGTGTTTTGAGCTCTGTATTGGCCCCCAGACATTCATTGTGTGGGAGCTAATGTTGACTACATTCAGCAGCTCCATGTGGAGCCCGAGCTCTCTGATCCCTGAGCTGGTCTTCTGCTCTCTTTTCCAGTGTGACGGAAATGTCCCATTATACTGCATGAATACATGGAACAATGGAGCGCCAAGCAAATCCACCACATTATATTGTATGCTCTCTTTCCGCTGAGTGGGGCTTTAGCTGTTGCAGACACCAGGAGCCCATGTTAGACAGCAATAGATGCCAAAGCTGAGAGGAGGAGGGGGGGGGGGTAAAATGGGCTGATGAGGCTAGAAAATGAAAAGTAGAAGAGATACGGTCCTTACGTTTGAGTGTATGTGGAAAGAATGACAGATGGATGCAAGAAGAATGGAAAAGATGTGGATGAGTGTTACAGCAGAGGAGAGAAGCGAGGGGAGATGAAAGAAGACAGCAGGTTTTAAGGTCACTTCCTGTGCCTATACCTTCCATCTGGCCATACATACGGCTGCCATGGTGATGGCACCAAGCACGCCCAGTATGTGGGCTTGTTTGTAAATAAAATCCTTGGCGCTCAGGAAACCCACAAAGTGAGGGATATTGACAGTGCGTGTTGTGGAGTGTTTCTGTGCCGGTGACAGTGAGGTTTTTTGCTGATTATGACATGACAGAGAGAGAAACCAGGAGCAGACAAACGCGGACGTGGTGTTTTTCTGCCTGACTAGAGAGCAGTGGCACACCATTTGTCTTTATCCATACTGTTGACAGCAGCAGCCTCCAGCTCCGCCTGTGCAAGGACCGCCTCTCCCTGCCTCCGTTTTCTCCGTCCCCCTCTCCCTCCCCTCTTTCTTTTTCTGACGTCTTTCAATTTATGTGATGGCTACAGTTAGTTTATATTACGTGGAAAACGTGAGAGCAGCTGTAATCCGTCTCACTCACATCACTATGCATGGTCTGGCTTGTACACAGACTATGTGTAGATGTAACCAGCATTGCAAAGGGAGAACACGTTTTTCTTTGTGATAGAATGCTACAATATCTATATTGCAATGAACACAACACCGCCACAGAGGGGAGAGCAACTGGGTTATCATATTCTTCCTGTAAACACACACACTAGACTTTGCTCATTCCCTCCCCCTGCGCACATGGCCTCCCTTGATAATAAGAGTGCAGTGCTGTAGAGTATTTATGATTAATCTGTATTCATTTCTGAGTCTGGGCTGAAATGTCTTAAACACTATGATTAGCTTAGCTTCTGTCCTTTCAGCCCTCATCTCAGAGGTGTTTGATCACAACGAGATGTGCGCTCTCCCAGTGTTCCGGACATCTTCAGCATGGACGCATCCTAACAGGATTACCCACCCGGCCGCCGCTCACTCATTGAGTCTGAACAATACCAATCATTTGTTTATACCAGGTCTGCCCGAGTCAAAGGCTAAGCACCATGCAATGCCCTCTTCGGCCTCATGTGTGCTGGAAGTTTGTGCTAATTAGACCTTTGTCTGGATTAAATATTAATCCCTGTTCTGAAGTCAGGCAGCCCTCCTTGTCAAATAGAATTTAGCAGGCCCAAAATACTTTAAGACCAGTAGGAGAGTGGCCTAGGGATGAAAAATCAGATTTCCACCTACCCCCTTTCACCACTTGTGCAGCTTTTAAAAAGAAAAATCTAAGTTATGACTCCTTTGCTTGGTTTGAAGCATATTCGGTGAGTCTATCATTAGAGTTTTCTTTTTATGCATGGGTGCACTGAGTCAGCGAGCAACAGCACAGTCAAACATGAGAGGATGCAGAAGAGAAAAGGATGTTTAAAACACAGAATAAGCTTGAATCTCAGATTACACTCCACATAAAACAACAACAAACCAAAATACAGATTTGACTGTGAGGTGTGCAGCATTGGTACACAGTCACAAAGAACAGCTGAAATGTGCATGTGTTCATTTATTCATGAGGACAAGTGAGCAGTAGGTCAGAGCGCCTTCATGTCAGATGTGTCACTGTTCAAGCAGAAAGACAGCAAGGTGAACAGGTGTCAGCATCCGGGAAATGCTCAGAGATGGGACTGAGTTTGGTATTTCATTAAAAAAGCATTCTGCTTAAGTCAAACATCTATTTGTTTCCGCAGTGCAGCATGTTTTCATATCTGTGCTGAATCATTCATATCAGGTGCCCTACTTTCTTAGCTGGATCACTGAGGATGGGTGTATTATGAAAGTAGGTGTCTGTTAACCTTTGCCTCTGGCTGGCTAAAAGTCTGGCTGCTGTTTATGGGGTTTTGAGGCTTGACATGTTTAACTTCTTCAGCCTCCTGTCTGCAGCAGGTTAATCTGTAGAAAGGGTTCCATATGAGAGGCCTGGCAACCACCAGACTGTAATTGACAGCAGAGAGGAGAGCAGTGCAGAGCTAATCTCTCACGTGAACAGTGTCCCAGTCAATGCCAGGGCTTTAGGTTGGGCTGACCAGTGCTGGCTGTGGTTCAGGCATTTGTACCATGGCACGCGGAGGGAGAGTAACCAGGACACTGCCAAGGGCTTGTGTGGCATAAAGAGAGAAATATAGGCGAAAAGGTGCCAAGAGCTATGGGAGGCAGCAGCCTTGTGGGGATTCTCTATGATCATGCACTGTATAGTATATAGGGGATTACAGTTGGAGCTGATGGCACTTGACCGAGAGGAATGAACTCTTACTACAAGACTGAAGGATAGGAAAGCAGCTACAGTTGAGGCGGACATATATAGGATGCATTAGTACACTTAGATCCAGCTCAGGGCAGCGCGGAGTGAATCAGTTCTAGTACTTCCTCTGCTCTTCTTCAGGTAGAGATTGCCCTCTTGGTGGAAACCAGACAGATACAGTAACTGCTGCATAAATATTCTTCCAGCCCGATCATGGGGTCAGGGCTCAAATGATGATCACACATATTGATTGGTCAGATAACGCATGACTCAGAGTTTGGGCCGCCTCGAACTGGCTGACTCAACTGACATGCTTGCTGGGAGGCTCGTGCTCCTCGGCACAGGTAAACACTCGGATGCATTAAGCATGCCAGAACTGCACAGCCCTTTTCTCACTGGACAGGAGCATAATGGAAAATTAAAACGCAATGGCTTATCTGCTGCTCCATGTTCCCTTTTGTTTTCATTCATCTTCAAAGGTGCTCAGGAGTTACAACCAGCAGACCCCTATGCCCTACTTGAATTTAGCAGCTCTGTCTCAGGAAAGCTGTCCTCACTGAATGTCACCTCACCCCATCCTCATGCAGCAGATGGGATTACCCCTCAAAGCAGGCGGATCCAGTCAACACACCAGCGCATCCCCTGATTAACACTCCTCTCGTTCATCATTAACTGGATTACTCTGCCTTTATGCCGCTCTCCTCCCTCTTGCACTATTTATCTATCATTCTGTCTATACTCTCCAAATCAAACTTAACTTTATGTCTTTGGCATGTGGCCCTTGTGTGTGGAAAGGGGGTAATTGATATACTAATCTAATAGACAAAAAATATTTAATTCAAGCCTTTATCAACTTAAATTGAATTATTGGCCACCATCACTTCCCAAACTGTGGGTCTGTGGGTGTTACGGCCACAGTTGCTTTCCCAGACCCTGTAATTTTTTTTGTTGAAATCGTGGCAATTGCTTAAAACTATCTTTTTAAGTTAACTTAGCTGCAGGCACAAGCATATCTCTGGTCTCTAAAATGACTAAGAAGGGGATATATCACCAACTGTGTCTGTGCGTTTCCACATTCATTAGTGTTCTAAGAATACACTCAGCACATGTTGTCACAAATAAACCCTCCACATACACACTCGCTGTATTCCTGCAGGTTACCTTCAGGATCGTTGTGTTACCAGAAACACTTCTCTTTTCTGTCTCGCATGACAGGTGTTGCTGGGATTTTTTTTCAAGAGCAACAGAAAGTAACCTGGAACAGGTGCTTGCTGCTACTTTCATTTTCATAAAGTAGCGAGATGAGAAAGGGTCACACGGAGGTTGTGCCCTAACAGACAAAAAATGAGCTTGTGCATAAACAATTATTTAGAATTCCCCCAAAAATGCTTTTTTTTATGCCAACACTTGTGAAAATATACAGTAAAAATGACGTCAATTTCTTTATCTGACTGCCTGACCTGGAATTACTACCTTAGTGGGAGTAATTTGCACTTTACGGGGAGTGTGGCCCAACACGACTGTCCGTGGCGGCCAGGGAGCAGGGAGAGTATTTGGGTTAGGAAGGATAATCCACTCACCCCTAAAGAGGATTGGAAAATATCACGGGCTTTGATGAGTTGTGAGCTGGTGTTTATATCACATCACAAGAACAGGGCTGTTTGTGTTGCAGCCAGCATGCTTCAGCGCGACCACAGAGTCCCCGAAAGCATTATGGGTGATTGTTATTGTACAGGAGAGAGCAGCGGAAGAAGGAGGAGGAGATGGGGGGAGTATAAGGTAACAAGGGAGGATGTGCGCCTGTCGGTGCTCTTTATCACACCACAGATCCTTGGGTTTAGAGAGATGATGTGATAACTGAGGCTTGCTGAGACAAGGCTACAGCAGTGCTAATGAGCCCCCTCTAAGCTTGGTGATCATCCCCTGAAAAAAGGCGCATTAGAATAGCTTTGCCTAAGCACTCAAAGTTCCATCATTATGTACAAAAGAATATTTGTTGATAGGATATGGAAGACTTGGGGGGGAATACTGGTATTTTTTATCTTTCTGGTGCACAAACTTAACTGGCACACTCACCTTGGCTTTTAAGGCTCTAGGTCTAGGACAACCATGATTAGAAAGACGAGGACTTTCTGTCATGTTTTCCTGCCTTTAATCCCTCCAAACAGTGCAGACTTAGGCTGTAGCATTTAGCCTCAGGCCCTTAAACTCTATGACTATAGCCTTAAGGCAACCTATAGAGTATTCCCCAGTGGAAGAAGGTTGTATTCAATGGGAGACAGGTTTGATAAACCAGCCACACACTAAACAATAGCAGGTTTCACTGTCTCATAGACCCTGTGTTGCTATAGCCTCTTTGTTTTTTAGACCTAAGAAAAGTAGAACTTGTCTCGCTTGTTCCCCCTGGTGCAACATCTCTAATAGATCCAAGCTCTAGAATCACAAGCCCAAAAAATCTTCTAGTCACAAGTTCCAAATTTGTGTGCAGTGTGCTTTCATTAATATGTGCTTTTAAGATTTGGATGCTCTGTAATAAATGTACAGTATAAAGCTGAATGAACCTTATTGTAACAGCATTTGTCCTTCACTGCTGTCTGATAGTGGTTTTCCATTTTCCACTGAACATGGTGAAACAGAGGAATGTTGTCTTAAGTTTTCAGTTCCATGCAGTCAGCATGACTGGTAGTCTCACACAAAATCCTGTCAAAACTGTGTGTGTGTGTGTGTGTGTGTCATAAAGAGAGGAAATGTTACAGAAACTACAGAATAAACAGGGCTGCTACCTGAGGCTTCAGTAGAGTGAATCTATATGTAAATGAAGATGTTGACTGCAACTGGGATGAATTTATGTTAAGGAGGACACTTGCCGGGTGTCGGCATTTTTGATTCACATTTAGAAGACATGAATAAGAAAAAAATAAGAAAAAAAATATTGTTTGGCCTGGCAAAGATTAAGATGACATGACTCACCAGCTGGCAACACCTCACAACCTGTCTCTTTAAACCAGTCAGTTGAAAAGTCTGAATTGCACTTTTTGTGTGGCTTTTTAAAAGGTTGCTTCAGATTTGCTTCTCCAGTGAATGCTGTTACAGAAAGACAAGCTGACAATTAGCAAACGATAAGCAATAAAGCGAGCAGACACTGGAATCTGTTGGGGTTTTAGATTCTAATAAAAAACGTCTTTATCTTGAAGTAATTCTATGTTATTTAATTGAAAGTCCTAAGCTTTTTTGTATGTAGCTAGCATCTTTCACTTATCTTGTCGGTGAAAAGCAAGGCCAAAGAGGTGAAGGGAGCAATGGATGATTCACTGATCAACCAGCAGCACAAGAAAAGCTAACATATGCTCATGTGCTTTGAGCTGTGTGTTCAACTTTAATTCTTCTAATTGACAATACTGCAAGACTACAGCTCTGCCCTCTCCTATGCAGTTGATTGAAATACTGCTATATGCAACCGCTTCACTATAAGATAAGTGACATGTTGCCGCATGGACATGCTTGGTAGCATTCAATTTACTTACTGAATGAACGTGAATAACTCACAACAGCTGTGCCCACGCACAGGTATACTGGTGCCGTGTATCACAGTGTCACAGTGAGTGAGATCAATAGGTACTTGAGTTTTCTGTTGCTTACCTGCCTGGGAGCCTGACTCGTGGCTAGAAGTGAGATGTAGAACCCTCTTCTGGATGAAATGATTTTCCTTGTGAGATATGGACAGAGTGCATGACCCGTTTAGACAGCTCTGTAATTGAGACAAAATGCTACTTCTGGTGGTGTGGTGCCCTATGGGGCTGATAGCCTCCTTGGACTCAGTTGGCTCACCAGTGTGTAATCTGTTTTCTTTTGGAACTCCGCATTGATTTCAACCACTTTTTACCAAACCCGTCTTTTTTTTTGGCCTAAAAAAAAAACCTCAAAGCACAGGAGAATAAATGCAGCTTCTCCTGTGTTTTTCTGAGCTACTGTTGAAGCGAAACCTGGGTCAGATCCAGCTCATTAAAACCCAGTTAATGTTTGTGCTGATGGGTCCGCAGAGACAACCAGAGAGACAAGCCAGAGTTATTCCTGCCTCTGATGAAGCCTTTATGCCTCACAGATGGAGGAACATTTTCCAGCAATACAATACTCTACTCTGAAGGGATATATCTGATGTGCATTCCCAGTTTAAAATTGTTTGTGTCAAAGGGCTTTTATGGCTTGTAGCATAATATGTGCATGAGCGTGTCTTTGTGCATGAGAGAGAAACTGAGGAAATGTGCTGTGGTTGCGCTGTTGTTGACAGCCACAAGACATCTGGAACTTAGGAATTAGATTTGTTGTTGAGAAAAACAACAATCAAAGGATTTCTGTTTTATATTCAGAAATAGTGTCAGCTCCCCACCCTCTCTGCAACAGTAAGTTTTTTTTTCCATTTGTATTCAATCAACCATCAGTGATGCTCACTCTCAGTGCCACAGAGACAACCCAGCCTACATGCAGTTACAGAAGCTGTCATCAGGATGGTGTACAAGCAACCAAATCCGTTTTTTTCCCTTTCTTTACGAGAGGAAAAATGCTTTTCCTGGTATATCCTTCGAGTTGCCGTGTGAATTATAAGAGAGAGAGCCAGATAATGTGTCCTGCCACAACTTTTGTGGTTTGTTATACAGGCTGTGTGGTCTCATAGAGCGCTTCAGTCTGAGCGTTAAGGTCAGATAAACGGTCTTTGTGTGCTGAATTCTGCTCACATCACTGTTGAGAATCTGACCTTTTCAATAAATGTTAACATAATTCTGTTTACTCTCACTGTGACACCCTCAACATGTGGTTCATTATTTGAGCATGCTACAGCACATCACCAGTCTCACTATGTGATCGCCATGTCCAGTATCAATTGCATGCAGTCTATGATTTTGCAACCTTCTGTTTTTCCATGTGTGCAGGTGTAAAGGCGCCTCTCACTATGGGCTCTCAGCAGACAGGAAGCGACGTTCGCAAGAAGGCGAGTGCACTGACAGCACGTCAGAGCTCACCATCGCCACGCTGCCCAATGACGGCCCCACTTCTGCCGCCGTGGCCCTCCTGTCAGACGAACCCGGTCTGGTCAACCCCGCCTTCGACCCCAGCATGGAGGACAACAGTCAGTCAGGCAGCATGACCAGCCTGGCAGCTCGCAGCAGCAGCAAAAAGAGTGAGTGTGAGTGGTAGAACGGGTGTTTGTGGCTGGTCATGCTCAGTCCTGCATGACGTTGCTCTGAAGTCAACTGGAAGAAGTAGAAATGCTAGAATGACAGACTAAAAAAATCAATAGACATCCCCTGTCAGATTGTCAAAACTGGATACCAGTGATATACATCCAAGTATTTATTTTAAATTCGATCTCGAATGCATTCTTTGTTGGGCTTAATGGCCTCTGATAGAAATCCTATTAACAAATTAGCTCTACTTCTCTTTTTTCTGCAACGATCCATAAAATCTGGAAAACAGTAGACAAACAAAGAGAGAAAGTCACAAAGAGGGAAGGCTCAGTGCAGTCAAGGAGAGCTAGTATGAGAGCCAGGTTAAGTATGGCTGGTGCAAATTTGCAATAACGCCCTATGGCGTGATCGAAGCTCTCCCTACATTTCCCCCACCTGTGAAACCAGGAAGCAGTCACGAGTGTTCCACTTTTCCTCGCAAAGTAAACACTCAGGACACCAAATGAAGCTGCACCAGCACTTTATGCTCAGCCGGCTGAGCACCCACCACCATGAGCGCCACTACTGCTGAACAAGCTGTCAGCTCCAGCAGCCGCTGGCGCTTTTTAAAGAATAATGTGGCTGTCAGGAGCCCTTGCATCTCTCTGGGCCCGCAGAGGGAGGGAGTGGCGCTGCAGAGGCTGGCTGCCCCATGCCTGGAGCAGCCAAGCATGGGGCAGGTTCCTCAGCACTGCGTCCTCTTGTTGTCCCAAAAGCAAACTATCAGGGAAGAGTTTCTCTCTGGAAAGCTCTGATTTGGATATGTCCACAGTGCGTTACATCACTGCTGCAGTTGTGTAATCATGTTACTATACTCAGGCACTCAGATTGAGTTAATTAATTAAAGAGCCACCTGTTGACAGCAGCTCCCCCATGCATAGAAAAGATGCATTATACGAACTCGCTGAAAGTTTCTCAGCAAATATAAGCGAGCCTGAAAGGGAAAAAGAGAAAAGGTCTCGTTATTTATTTCTGTGAGACCTCTGCTGTGACACATGGGAGTTCCAATGCAATTTATCCAGCAAAGAAAACTCACCTCATGTCAGATTTTGCCTTAAAGGTGCAACGCAGCGGGAGTAGTGGGACATCTGTGGAGTAATTCTACTGTTAGCTATCTTCACAAACAAGTGGAAATTGCTTTACAAAAACTTGAAAGTATATTGAAGTTTATAGTGTTTCAGCTTTCCATCAGTGACTTTTGCAACATGTGAATACAGGTCTTTTCTGAGGAGGCTTGGGATTGGCTGTGAAGAGCCAGACTCAGACATGTCTGGGCATGTTGAAAGTGAGGTAATTTATAAAGGGCCCGTTTTCCTCCTTTCCTTTGCAGTCAGAAATTTTGACCGTTCTTCAGTGAGGAGCCGCTCCTTCAGGAGGTTGAACCGGGCTTTCAGTGTCCTGCGGAGGACCAAGAGTGGCAACGCAGTCAGCAATGAGACCTCTGAGGAGAGAGACAATGCCAGGAATTCCAGTGTGCCACAGGAAGGTACGGATCAAAGCTCTTACATCCATCTCTTTGACAGTATAAGGTCTCTGATGAGAGCTCCGCAGAGAGTTCGACATCTTTGTTTCCCAAATGTGTATTTTTGGGATGTTCCCTCAGCTGTACGAGGAAGTTGACATGGCTCACAGTGTATCAGCAGCATATGTTTATTTAATAATTCAGCTGTAGATTGCAGATTGCATAACTCTACTGGTGCATCACTACAGACAGATCAGAAGGGAGAGTGGCAGCCTGAGGGACTTTGGATAGTGAAGGGATACCAGAGGTCGCTGGAGATGAGCCCGATGACATTCCCCCTCGCTGCTCCCCCTCTCCTCTTGTATCTAATCGCTCTCCACTCAGTCTTCCCCCTCTTTATCTACATGCTGAGTATCCCTGTGTCTATTCATCTCCACCTCTTCACCTTCAGGCTTGCATCAACTTGATGAAGCAGTCTGCAGGGAGAGCACTATTCTTGACATGCAGATCCATAAGATGCTATATGTTAAAAAAAATGTATACCAGTCATTTTCACTGCACAAGTGAACAATGGCAAAGTGGAGAAAGTAGAGTCAACCGGTTGGGTCTAAGATACTCTTAAAACTGACGTCATAATGCAAGTCTATGTTCTAAAAAATTACGACACAACCATGATAGACTATTATGTCAAGTTCTAGCTGCACTGTGATAGAAGACGAGAAGGAACGTGGTGTTGCGTAAGAATGAAGGATGACAAATGATCGGGGAGTAGATTATTCTCAGAGGCCATCACTGAGGAGGCTGAAAGAATAGATTAAATATTCATTGCCTGTCACTAGAGAGACAAAGATAGACAGGAAGAATGGAAGAGTGAAGTACAGAAAGAGGGGGTGGATACAGAAAATAATGATAAAAAAAGAAAGCTAAGGAAATGAAGAAGTAAATCTAGGGATTATAATACCTCCACTGTTTGGAGAAGTGGATAAAAAAAACGAGAGAAATGACAGGATGAAGTGAGAAAGATTGAAAGGGTGTGCAGTGGCTAGAAAGAAAGGTTACATAAGAGCTGCAGGTTTCTGTTAGTGTGCTCTCCACCCTTCACCCGCAGCAATCTGCTGCAATAAAGACAAAATGTTGACTTTGAAATGGGGGAAGTGCTGCGCTGAGTTGAAGCAGCCGAGAAATGCAGAGGGGGACAGCCACAGAAGATCCTCCCCCCACTTCAACCAGGTCCAGTCCAGAATGATTGTGTTGTTGAATGGAATTCACCACTGTATGTGAGGGGAACTTGTACAGTAGGAAGAGATTAAACTAGGAAAAGAGTCTCCAATGAGGTGTGTATTGAAAGGACAAGAAAATACAAACTGAACACTCTGAAATCACGCTTTTGGGACGTCCTTTGAGTCCCCTTGGTTGATCTATTTTAGATATATTTTGATATCAAGAAAAACTAAAACATCAGTATTTTGAGTTAACATCTCCATGGTACAGAGGTTGGACTAAATGTGTGTTGAAACCTTTCGAGCATCCCCACCCAAGTCATTACCCGGTGGAAATTTGGAAATGGAGGGTTTTCCCAAGCATATTTGCTACAGATGTACTACATGTGACTAATGATACAAACATCGAACAGGATTAATCAGCCAAAGACATTTTCCCTCTTGCCTTGTACAAGTTTGTTTTAGTAACCTGAGGGAGTAGAGACAGCTGGTTCCACTGCTGAACCTCTCCACCACGGCCTGCAACACTTTGTCCCTTGATGCGCCTCTTTCCCCACTTCCTCTCCTGTTTTATCTGGATGTTTCTCAAGTTTCTGGTCATTGAGCAGTTGAACTAAAGTCAGCCTTTTTTTTCTTCTCCCCCATCCTCTCCCTCAGTGCTGGCTCTTCCTCAGCTGCATCACCTGATCCCTGATGGTGAAGTAACCAGTATTAAAATCACACGGGTGGATCCCTCAGATCCGTTGGCCATCAGCATTGTTGGCGGCAATGAGACTCCTCTGGTCCGTATCCTCATCCAGGATATCTACAGGGAGGGTGTCATTGCCCGGGATGGGCGCCTGTTGCCTGGGGATATGATCCTGAAGGTAAGACAAAATAATAATAACAATTTTCACAAAACAATAAGAAATAAGTCAAGTTATAAATCCCCTTTTGAACAACTTGTCTGTTTCCCTCTCAGGTAAATGGCATCGACATCAGCAACGTACCTCACTGCTTTGCAGTGGCGACCTTAAAACAGCCCTGCCAGCTGCTCAGGTTAACTGTCCTCCGAGAACAGCGCCACCGCTACCGCTCTCATGGCCACCCACACAGCCACGTGCATGGCCATGACATCGCCGGGGGCCACCAATCTCACGGCCTACCCCACCATCCCTTGAGAGATGACAGCATCCACGTGGTCCTGAATAAAAGCACTCCAGAGGAACAGCTGGGCATTAAGCTCGTGCGGCGGCCTGAGGAGCACGGCGTCTATATCTTTCATCTGCTGGAGGGCGGCCTGGCGGCACGGGACGGACAGTTGTGTGTGGGTGACCGCGTGCTGGCCATCAACGGGCACGATCTCCGTTACGGGGCGCCTGAGCACGCCGCTCTGCTTATTCAGGTCAGTCAGCAGGGGATACAAGAAAGGGAGCAAGCGTTAGTATTATACAGAAAGTTCACAGTTGTGACAAATTTGACCAAATGCTGTTACAGACCACAAACAACTGTGCTCTGCTCTTGCCCTCCTTCCCTGAGGTATTAAAGATAATTGTGGTGATTCAAGCTAATTGTGTTGTGCTGTGCTGTTGTGTCTGCGCTCACTGCAGTTAATGGTGTTTAATTGTGGTGACTCCCTGATGGACCGGGCCATGCGGCTGCTTCTGGTTCCTGGTTGATGCCAGTCAGTGATGGCGTGCGTTTGGTTAATGGTGGTTAATTGCCGTCTGTTTGCGGCTGACTGTGCTGGGTCTCAGGGTTCAGAGTTCCTGTCTGAGCAGTCTGACTCTGGCTTTTCGGGGTCTCTGTGGAGCCAAAATGGCCCTCTCAGAACATCCACTTTCTATCAGAGATTAAGAGCTGGCAGGGAAGAAATTAAATTAGTCCAATCAAGGCAATAATGGGCTGAACTGGCTCAGCGCTGTACTAGACAGACCAGAGGAAATCTCACAGGAATGAAAGCAGAGAGAGCGACGCAGCCATCCAATCTTTGTGGCTCTGAGACCACTTGCACTCAAATGTGTGAATGAGTGTAGCCGGACCAGCAGCACAGTAGGAGTGAGATTCACAGGCGGGAGAGAATAATATTGTACTATTTTGAGATTGTTCGACAAAATAAGAAAACAAATGTTCCTTCTATTTACACACTCATTTTCGGATCATGTCACAACTTGTCTGATTACCGTTGTTTCTCTTAGGCGAGCGAGCAGCGTGTCCACTTCATAGTTTCTCGTCAGATCTGCCTGCCAACCCCAGACATTCTCCAAGAAGCTCCGTGGGGCATGGATGGTCCCCCACCATATTCCCCTGTGGACATAGAGCAAACACTGCTGGTGAGCTGCACGCACTGATACACAAGAGACATGAACAGCACTAAAACACAGAGAGCAGCTTTGTTCCTCTGTGTCCCCTTCCCGTGATGAATATTTCCTTTCAGGTGCAAATGACCCATGGAGGTATTATTCTCCCATCAAAGCTGAGCATGTCATTCAAGCAATGCAGCAGGAGAGTCCTGTCCTCTTAGGGGGTCGTATCAGTCATCTTTTTTTTTCACCACATGGAAAGCATTGTCACACCCCATAGGATTTAATTCACTTCCACCACCTGACCCAAAAGATTATTTTTACTGAAAGTTGGAAGAAATGCTACAGCTTCGAGTGGTATTTCGATTTCATAGGTGTGATATGAGTCTCCTTCATGAAATGTAAATTTGTTAGAAAAATCGAAGGTAAATTGATCCAAATATAAGAAAAAGTCATTATTAATCGAATAATATGTCTACTCACGCCATAGGTGAAGAAGATGAAACCACTCTGGGGACCGTTTGCAGTGCACTGTTTGCTGCTGTACACCTCCACACAAATACTACATTGTTGTTGATCATAAAATCAAAGCATTTTAAAAGCAGTTTTCCTTGATCTAAAAAAGGTCAAAATTGTGAAAAAACAACTTTTTAAAAAGAGCAGGGGTCATACCAAAAGTTTAGTTTGCACTACGAGAGATTTCAAGCCTGATTTTCACGTCACAGAGAAATGACTCAGATCTCGGACAAATAAGCGATTAAATCAGTGGTCACCAATCGCCAGGTGTGAATGTTTGAAAGGCGTCATTTGTGAGCCTTGCAGAAATTCCCCAGTCTCTGACAGAATATCTGGCATGTTTAATATTTCTGGGGAGTCGTCGGGGAAGAAGTTGTTGAGTTAGAAGACACAGGGTCAGGGGGCACAGCAGGGCAAAACCTGGAAAAGGAAAATAACAAACAATCATGCAGCAGAGATGATGGAGAGCATGTTGAAGAAAATATGGTGTGCTCCGTAAACTCAGTCGAATTCAGATAAATGTGGGTGAGAACACCCATGCCTTTTTGGCGCTTCTGGCGTGCAAAATCATAACAGACTCGATAAGGAGAAGCCGTGTAGAGAAACTACCAGTTCTCTTCGACAACCAAGTGAGCAAAACCGATTCAATCGCCAGAAGCAACTTGTATCGTGTATAGCGTTGTGTTAATGACGAGAGAGACTTGTTTACACGACAGTTGGAACTCCAGGATAAAGATTAGTTGGTTATTGATATGAAATCTGAAAAGTCTTGCACTATATTATTACCCCCTGTATCAGATCAGTTGCATAGCATTAATACAAGAGGAACATGTTGTGTTGTATGAACAGTGCAAGATCTAATGACGCTGAAAGTGTTGCAGTTTGAACTTGGCTTTAAATGGATAGTTCGCCTCTTTTGACATGAAGCTGTATGACATCCCGTACTAGCAATATTGTTTATGAACATTTTCTTACCCCCCACTACGTACTGTGAGCCGAGTTCCAGTCTCGTTTTGGTGTTGACAAAGGTAGTCCGGCTAGTTGGCTGGGGCCACAAAAATAAAGTGTTTTGCTTCTCAAAACAATATGCGTTCAAGAGAGTAATACATTTGCATCACAAAATCGTTTTCCAGGAAAAAGTCAGACCTCACAATCGCTTGGCGCTATTTCCTCTCCCATCGTATCACTGCGTGCTGTGTAGGCCGTGCTGACCGAAGTGCAGACCGAGCAGTAAACACCGTAACAGGTGCGGCTGTCGGCAAGTGGCAGCACACAGTGATGAGAAGGGAGAGGAAATAGCGCCAAGCGATTGTGAGGTCTGACTTTTTCCTGGAAAACGATTTTGTGATGCAAATGTATTACTCTCTTGAACGCATATTGTTTTGAGAAGCAAAACGCTTTATTTTTGTGGCCCCAGCCCACTAGCCGGACTACCTTTGTCAACGCCAAAACGAGGCTGGAACTCGGCTCACAGCACGCAGTGGGGGGTAAGAAAATGTTCATAAACGATATTGCTAGTATGGGATGTCATACAGCTTCATGTCAAAAGAGGCGAACTATCCCTTTAAGCAGGGACATATTCCCTGTGCCCCACTCCCATAAATGACTCCCCTGCAGGGCTCTCGGTTCTCAAGCGTTGAGTGTAAGACCCATGCAATTAATGCTTTTCACACTCTCGCCATACATCCATTACCACACACAGGGAAAAACTACATCACGACTGATGGTGTCGCCATGTAAAAAAGAGGACACTAACACCAGCAGTGTTGCTATCTGGGCAGTTTCATCACCAGATTTAGGATTCTTTTCAGACCCCTTAGCATTAGCTTTTAGAACAAACGTCCCCAGAACTGCCCTACACCTTTCTCTAGCCCTTTTCACATATCATTTGCAGCTTAATGGCAGAGAAAGCCATCCTTGTTAACTGGACGCTGCACCTCCGAGTAATTTACACATCGTCCTCCTGTCAGGTTCAGTCCCACATCAGCGTGCGCACACTAACCCCTAACCCCGCCCCTGCTGACATATCTTGAGCCTAGCTTCCATGGCTTAATAGTAAATAATGCACTGTAGTCAACAGCCTGTTAGCTTAGCCTAGCATAAAGATCTCTGCCCTCAGATGATGATAAAACCTCTAAAGCTTCATAGAGCCACCACGTAGGAGATTAGAACTCATGACTCACTCACAGTGTTGTGAGTGGGAAGGCACTGAATATGGGCAGTTTTAACACAGCTCGAGTCAGCACTGTGGCCTCAGGTCAGTAACGTGACTGCAAGTGATCTGTGAGCACAGCAGAAATGTGTGAATGCAGCACATTAGCGACGCAGCACAGGCTCCATCCCATCAACCTCAATGTGTCCATGTGTTATTCATTACTACACAGCTTTCCCCCATCTGACTCAGAAACACGCTCGCCATAAATAAAGTCTCACTCACTTCATCCCACACACACTGCCTCATTCGCTGCACCAAATGGCGCATCATGACATCTATGAATATATAATTTTCTCTATACCGACCAAGAAAAAGGAGGTACTTTAGGTGCCTGATGTGCACGCAACTTATCGCCCATATATTATACTCACCAGTTATGCTAATGAGGTCATTCATCAATTAGCTATCAGCAATGAGTGCGTATTGGTTCTTGTTCCCATGGCACAGCATGGGTGGCACTCTTGTTACTTCTTCCACCCTTATCGCAAGTCTCAAAGAAAATAGTCATTATTATAATGCAAATGTGATCCTCTAAAATTTAATTAGACCGTGTAGTACATAGAAGGTGCCCTTGGTGTGAGTCTACAACATGTTTTGAGTCATTGTGTTTATAAGAATGTAGATACACAAAGAGAGAAGCTCAAGATGCCACAATGACCGAGTGGCAGTATACCCTCGCATTAACTGTTTTCATTGTCTGCCTTCTATCCTCTGTAAAGGACTCTTGTCAGAAGCCTGCTTGCTATGAGAAGACAGTTACTCTAACTAAGGAGCCATATGACTCCCTGGGTATGACGGTGGCAGGTGGCATGTCCAGCCGAGGGTGGGACCTCCCCATCTATGTCACAAATGTGGACCCCGATGGAGTAGTGGGACAGGAGGGATCGATCCGCAAAGGTAAAATGAGTGTCTAATCAGGTAATCATGTAATCTCTAAATACTACTCTTAATGTTTGCAGCCCATTTCCCAAAAAGTTGGGATACTGTGTTAAATGTAAATAAAAACATCAAACTTTGAAAGGGAGACATTTTACGACTTTGTTAAAGATGTTTGCAACACATCTCGAAACAGTCAGGAAAGGGCCATGTTTACCACTGTGGGGCATCCTGTCTTCTTTTAACAGTATACATCTGGAAACTGTGACCTTTGGGGAGAGGAGTGTTATCCTATTCTTTTCTAAAATAGGACTCTAGCTGCTCAAAAGTCCTGGGTCTTTGATGTCATATAAAGTGCTTTATGATGCACCAAATGTTTTCAGTTGGTGAAAGCTCTGGGCTGCAGGCAGGTCAGTCCGGCACCCGGACTCTTCTGCTATGAAGTGAAGCCATGCTGTTGTAATAAAGACCGCATGTGGTGTAGCGTTGTCTTGCTGAAATGCACAAGACCTTCCCTGAAAAGGATGTTGTCTGGATGGAGCATATGTTGCTGTAAAACCTGTATAGCCTCATTTATTGATATATATGCATAAACACCTTTCAGCATTGATGGCGTCTGTTCGGATGTGCAAATTTTCAGTTGCATACTCTTTTGTCCCGAGGACGTGGGATTGATGATCTCAAAAAGAATTTTAAATTTTAATCTGTCTGGCCATAGTACAGTCTTCCACTTTACCTTGGTCCATTTTTAATGAGCTTTTTTAAATGCAAAGACTTCCGACTGTGTCTCTGGATCATGTTCACATATGGCTTCTTCTTTGCATTACAGAGCTTTAGCCTGTTGTGCTTTGAATATTGAGAGATTTGCATTGGTTTTTTTTTAAGTTTACACAGTGTCCCAACTTTTCTGGAATTTGGGTTGTCATAAGGAGTGTAATGTTCAGTAACTAATTCGTGTTAGTTTTGTTTTGTTTCTATCTTGACAATCTGTAGAAAATGATGGTAGACAGGCTGTCGTGAATGTGCTTTTGGTGATGAACACAGACAAGATGATTTGGCGACACTTGATACTTGTGTTTCATTGTGAAAGTTATTCATTCAACAGCACTTTGCAGATTTGTTCTAACACACACACACACACGAACAATGGGAATCAGCCAAGTCTGAAACGGTGAACACAGAGAGGCATACTAATATCTGGAGGTAAATCAAGCACTCTTGAGATCATATAATGCCGCTGAAGGCTAAAGTGTGGGCGATTTTCACCCCAACTGCTGATTCCAGCGATCCATCTTAAAGGACAAGACCGTTTTTTTGACATTGGGCCCTTGATTTCACATGATGTTCTACTCACCCCTGCTTGTTGTTGGTAATTTGGAGCTGTTCCGAAGATATTCGAGAGGCGTCTGGCTGCTCTCTTGAGATATTCGGCCATGAAACGGTTTCCTATGGGCAACGTTATACAGGCACAAACTATGCTGTTTATAATTTATTAATTACTGTACACTAGCACTGATAACGTGGAGGTGCGTCGCTTACTTAAAAAAATCCGGGTTACTGTAATTTTGATTTTTTTTGTCGTAAAGTGGGTGTTACTGACGTCATCGTCGTGCTACTACCACAGACAGCCCACAGACCTGCTGCCTATTTATTCATTCGGCTAAAATTAAAAATTACAGTAACCCGGATTTTTTTAAGTAAGCGACGCACCTCCACGTTATCAGTGCTAGTGTACAGTAATTAATAAATTATAAACAGCGTAGTTTGTGCCTGTATAACGTTGCCCATAGGAAACCGTTTCATGGCCGAATATCTCAAGAGAGCAGCCAGACGCCTCTCGAATATCTTCGGAACAGCTCCAAATTACCAACAACAAGCAGGGGTGAGTAGAACATCATGTTATAATGTGAAATCAAGGGCCCAATGTCAAAAAAACGGTCTTGTCCTTTAAGGCATAACCATATTAAGACCCTCATTACACTCAGCCCCTCCCCCGTCTCATCCCTCATCTGAAGCTTTGTCTATGAGAGAAGTGAGGGAAACAGTAAAGCCTGGTTTATAGTCGGTAACGCAAGACGCAAAGCAAGACGCAAGAAGAAACGCAAGCCCTTGCGCGGTTGCAAGCCCCCCATTGCGAGCTTGCGTGTGTCACCTCAATTTTCTAAACTTCACGCAAGAAAAGACGCAAGCCTACTACTTGAAAACGACATACTCATCGATCAGACAGCATGCAGAGCGTTTACACACAGTGCACTTCACTCCTGCCCGAGCCGAAATCAGCCAGCCTGAAAAGCTGATTTCGCTTAAGCTATAAACTCTGTAAATATATAACTTTAGCAACATTTGAAACATTTTCAGGCGAGAAAGTAGTCGTTTAGACCCCCAAGGTGTTGAAAATCTGACAAAATACCGGCTATTTACAAGAAGAAGAAGCATGAATCCACTCGAAGAGGTCCTGGCGGTGAATTTCCTTTCATCATAGTAGGCTTGTCATTGAAAAAACCCGCTACTCCACCTACTCTCCTGGCAGTGAATCGCCACGCAGCACACGCAAGCGCCGGCAAAGCTAAATGAAGTATAAACGTCTCGAGCCATTAACATACGCGCAAGAAGAAAGCGCAAGGGCAGTTAAAAGAAGTATAACTCAGCCTTAACATGAAGACTTCATAAAATTGAATTGAGTTAGTTGTCTTGTGTACGGTTCAAAGTGCACATTATTGTATTCATATGGCAAACAGCTGCAGCTGTCTCTGTTTGGATGCTTATGAGACATGTTTGTGTATTGTAATAGAGCATTAATTTACATTTGCATATCCTCTCAGGGCAAATGTGTCCTTTGAGTTGCTTACTAGCAAGCTGGACTGAGCTGTCTATCTTTGCACCACTTTCATCGTTGGGAGGCTTTTTAAAGCACAGGTGGCACTTGGTTTCCATCCTTTTGTGTTCTAGCTGGGAGGTTGATGAATATAAAATAGGCAGATGATGAGTCCATGTCCTGTGATGTCTTTTAAAAAGCTATTATCAGAGCAGAAACCCCACGCAGAGGATGAGCAGTGCTGTCCACTTCTTCCCCTGCAGGTGACATTTTGCTGAATGTGAACGGGGTGGATCTGACGGGGGTGACCCGAGGCGAGGCTGTGGCCAACTTGAAGAACACCTCCTCTCCTGTCGTGCTCAAGGTCTTGGAAATGCGTCCTCCAGAGGAAACCCTGCTAGAGTACCCGCTGCCACCTTGTCTCACACCGTCACCCACAGATAGCACCAAGAGCCCGCTGCCTAATGACGACCACTCCCCACTGTGGGTGTCATGGCTGCAGCTACCCAGGTGAGCCCTGCCTGATGAGTCAGCCTTCACTTTCATATGAATGCTTAGACTTTTTCTGAGCTCTTTCACACAGCTCACACTGGTCCCTCCGACCTCTCCCATCTGGCGCCAACTAAAGTTTCGACAGAGCTAGCTGGGAAGGGAAAACTCATTATACTTTTCTAAATATTCACTTTTAAAATAAAACTTCAGGGAGTGAAAATACGTTTTTCTCATTGTAGCATATTCAATTTGCATGTTATCAGGAGGACAGTGGTGCAGTGACACCAATAAATAATCGCTGCTCCTGTCGATGTAAAATAAGATGAAATTCAAATGCATTTCTCCTATAGCATTGAATTTATAATGAGTTGAAACCAAGTACAGAGTTAACATGGATATGTGGCCTAGACCTGTAAGATGGAATGCAGTTTCCCTCTGGGCCTAAGCTACTGGAATGAGAGAGCTGATTTCAGCAGTATAGCTGCTGCATATGTACTCAGTATAGACATATAGTATTTAACTTGAACATGAAGAGGAGAGATTAGGGTGTTTAATCTCCTTCTTGGCTTATGCAGACATCTCTACTGCTGCAAAGACATCGTCTTACGGCGGAGCACCTCAGGCAGCCTGGGCTTCAGCATCGTGGGTGGTCAGGAGGAGGTCAATTGCAATCAATCCTTTTTTATCCGCTCCATCGTTGAGGGGACACCAGCCTACAATGATGGAAGGATAAGGTACTCAGTCAAAGTATATCACTTGCTTTTGTCCATGACCAGAATGTTTAAGACCAGCTTCAAAGCGGTATATGCAAAGAGTCATGTAAAGCTACAGTATATTGGTACTTGAGTCTTACAGGTGAATATTTTCATTGGTCACCTCTCTGTAGATGTGGAGACATTCTGCTGGAGGTGAACGGGAAAAGTACATGGGGGATGACGCATACAGCGTTGGTTCGCCTTCTGAAGGAGCTTCGGGGCAGAATCACCCTGACCATCGTCTCTTGGCCGGGCAGTCTGCTGTAGCGGTGCTCCAAACCACACAGTACCGCTTTAGTGGCAGTGACCAAGGAAAGTGGAAGGCGGAGCTTTAGACTGGCTGACCACCCTAAGCTCGCTGTGTGGAAGAAGCTTAGAATAGTGCTGTAGCTGTTTGGATACCTCACTTCTGATGGACAGCTGAAACTTTGCCAGGAGTTTGAAAGGGGACAGACATGAGACTGGATTGTTACCAGAAGGTTGACTTGTCCCTCCTGGAATGCTGATCTGGGAGGATCCAGGCCTGAGCCACTTCTAACTAGGATGTTGGGCGTTATCTGTTTAGAGAACATTGTCATTGTCTGGAACAGCATCCAGTGAGTGGGGTGGGAGGATCGAGAGGAGACACAACATGTTGCCAATTCCAGTAGATATATAATAGGATATGCGTTAAGCTGGACTCACATTTCTTTTCGTAAATGTTGGGTGTCTAAAAAAGGTACGATCCAAGCACTTGTAATATGTTTCTTTTGTTTGTTGTATGGCCTTTAAATGTAGGCTTTATTCTGTTTGTACTGACAGTGGTTGTCATCTTCATCTGTTGACCTGAAGACACGTTGCCAAGTAGTAGTCTGTGAGGTTTTTTTTTCTGTTGTCTCAGAAGCTATGGCTAAATTATTAGAACCACTGGCAAGGAAAATATATGAAAAAATAAAGAATCAATGTGTACATACCATGTTAAACATTTTATTAGGTGACATTGTGGAGGCCTTACTAATTTTCTTACTTTTAAGAAAAAAACTGACTTGGATTCTGTTTACCGGTGGATGGCCTGAGGCCGTTCTACTATGGTTCTGTCTGTCACGCTTTGGCCTGTGTAGTATATCTGATGGTACATTTGGTTAAATGATCAATAAAGCTGTTTGAAAAAGAGTTTGATATAAGGCATTCTGGTTAAAAGCACAGTTCACATGAATTCACACAACTACAACACAAAAAAACAAATACAACACATGCATTTAGCCTAAAACAGTGACATAACTTTAGGTTTTCCATTGAAATTACACTCAAACTCTAAGATACGTCGACGACAAATTAATTTTTTTGATGCATATCTTTCTGATGAAATATATTGTAAGATGCCACAGGGCAATCCTTCTCTTTAAATGGGTTGGGTGACTTAAGGTCAGTAAGATTTTAATTTCCTTTCTTGGTCAGCAGAGCTCATCTTGCTGCTCTCGTTGGCGTTCTTCCTTCTCTCGCCCTTTATGCTTGCATCCTTTGTCCCTGTCTTCACAGTCATTCTTCCTACTGCTGCTGCTGCGGAGATAAATGAAAACCAATCTGATAGACAATTCAGATGTAATTTTGTTGTCTCTCGGTGTGTGTAAAAGTGTCTTTGTTAGACCTTTGGGATGTTTTTTGCCGTCCCTTGCTTTTGTCTCTCTGGCTCTTATCTCCACTAAGATGTTTGTGCTCATGCACCATAGACCTCTTGCACTTCTTTTGCTCCTCCCCTCTGAAAAAAAGTCACATGCAGTATGTTATTGCCTTTTTTTTTTGGTTTGGGCGGGGGTAATGTAAAAGATAAAGGGTTACGGTCAACAGGAATGAGGCTGCGTCTTTCCTCAACTATCCACTGGGAGAGAGATAAGTTAGAACTCAAGGAACCAAAACTCTAACCACTGCCCGCTGTGTGCCTACCCTAGCTTTTGTAACCTCCCCGTGGCCGAGAGTCTAGGCCCTGGACTTTAATAAAGAGCCCAACACAAGTGTCACAGCTTGCCCTTTACATTATATCCAAGCAGCTATGCTGCAGTATTCTCTTTGGTGAAACGCTATTATTCACTTTAGGGTGAGCAGCCCTGTGAGACTACAGGACTGACGTGTCGTTATGTCACACCTTCCCCCCTCTCGTATGACCTCTGAAAACAATCATGCAAAAATATGTTCATTATCAGGGACAGTGGAGACACATTTGTTTGAGTGAATACTTGCAGAAAGGAATGCTTCCAACTTCATAAAGCAATTATTTACTTCAACACAACTCAAGTCTCTACATCACATTTTCATTGGTGACACTTTGCTGAGAGGTCTGCAAATAATCAAACAAAATGTTTAATAATTGATAAAAACCGTTCTCATTCTTGCACCACTTCTGTCAGGAGATAAAATCCTTTTCACTACAGCTGACCGAATGGAAATTCTGATGTTTTGAAATACACTACAGAACTAATACCGACTAGAGTAATTATCACTATTCAGACGGTCAACACACCTTAGGGGCATGTTCCAAGTACAAAACTAAATATATAAAAATTGCAGAGACAGCTCTTCTGTTAGCAGCAGAAATTAGGACCTACGGGCCACATTTGGTCCTGCTTAGAGCCATCGTTTGTTACACAGAAACAATCACCCCACATAAAACCCAAGAACTCAGACAAATGGCACCAAAGCACGCAGTGTTAGTAAGAATAAAATACAGCTTGGACGCCTCAGGAGTGCCTATCACATTTTACAAGTTTATTCTTCAATACAACATAAGCTTGACAGAGAAGAACACATTTTAGGAACCCCCTGAGCCTGCTGCAGTGTCAATTTGTCTTCTCTCTATCCTCACAGTCATTTAACTGGTGAACCAGATGATTCAGTATGCTTTGCTGTCAATATGAAAACTATTTTTGCAACTGACACAATTAAAATGTACAATAGCATCTAATAATATCTTCAGTAATGAAAAGTGACTGCAAGTGAAGCAACAGAATGTGAATGTAATGTGTAGTGACTCATCAGATGTTTCCACTTCAGCCAGATTATGGTGAGGAATTTGGTCAAAACAACAAAAAAAACACACCAGTAACAGACTGTACTCTGGGGTCGGCACAAAGCCAACTTTTCTGTAAAAGCAAGTCTTTGTTCTTTCATTCAAACCTCAGTATAACTTAATAATACTTTGGCTTTATTGTCTCACTCTGGATAGTCTTTCACTCCTTTTCATACAATGCCACCTATTCTGATTGAAACAATCATGCAGAACATTTACATCTCATTAGTGTTGCCTGTAATGTCAACGAACACCCAGGTGTTGTGCTTTCTTTTTTTCCTCCGTAATCTCAGCTAAATCATTTTCTTTTCAGAAAGACTTTTAGACTGCTGAGGCAAACAGTTGACCTTTTACTCTTTCAAGGGAATTTCTTTTTTGATTTATTACGGCCTTAAAAGCATTTGTGGACAATCTGGATTTGAAAGGTGCAACTCTCCCTCAAACAAAAACACATACTGTTCAAACGATTCAAAATATCACCAGTCTGTTAAATAAATAAAAAAGAAAAATGCAGAAAAAGAAAAAACGTCTAGAAAAACCAGAGGCCAATTCTAAGTAGAGTATGGGAGCCGAGGTGAAATTAAAATAGCAGATCATGTCAGACCTTTAAGTCTGTTTGGGATCATCATCACGGTAGCTTTAGATAAAAGGCAATTACAATCAGTAACTCCATCTAAGGTGTGGCCTTTAATATGAGAAGAACCAGAGGAGCAAGAAGCAGATTATTCCATCACATCAAAGTGCACTTTCCAAAAAGAATCAAAGTGGTTGATAAATTCTGGCCAGAAGCAGTACGTCTGAATAAAACAAAAAAAGATACTTCTCATGAAATAAAACTGTGATATTCACAAGGTAATTCAGCTAAAAAAAAAAAGTGATTCTTGTATCTTTAAGGAATTCTTATTGATTAGAAGAAATCGAAAGTCATCGAGTTTATCATGGTTGACATCTTTGTCTATTCAGTTATTCTAGATAAATCAAACACAGCTAGAGGCCAAAATGTCCATTTGATTGTACAAAATCAAAGCAAATTGTGAGTTCAGGTAAATCTAGACCCGTATGTGGAGGTAAAGTGGAAGCTGCAGCTAGCTCGCGCCAGCTTGTTCCAGCTGCCATCGGCAAAAGGCAGGGTACACCCTGGACAGGTTGCCAGTCACGCTCACTCCAAGAGTAAATCATCAATTGACCTAACGTGCATGTTTTTGGACAGTGGGAGAAAGCCAGAGTGCCTGGAGAGAACCCGTTCATCCACAGGGAGAATATGCAAACTTCCTGCTATGTGCTAACTACCACACTACCATGCAGCCACTGCAACTAGGTGTTGTGTAAATTATGATATGTGTGTAAATTATGTGTTTACTAGCTTTATCCTGTTTAGGGTTCCAGGGGGCAGGGCAAGAAGCAGGATATGTCCTGTGCATTTCATTCATACCAATTTGGAACCAACAATAACTACCTCCACTCAGAATATCTCTTGCTCAGGTGTGAACAGGGAACTTCTTTTTGAAGTGAATCCATATGAAGTGAGCAAGAAAGCAGCTGGCTGTTAAAGGAGAACATGATGGGAGGAGAGGAGAAAAAACATAAAGGAATGCATGTCTGCTAGGGGATGATGTCACGCTGTAGGATCAAGACTAACAGAGAGTCGTGCTCCCGGGGCAAGGTCAAGCAAGCAATGTGGAATGAAAAATGTATTGAGCAGAGACTGTAATATTGACTCCATAAAGAGATATGGGTTTCTTGCATGACACTTAGGCAGAGACAAAAAAAAAGTGTGTCACATTAATGGCTAAAACAAGATGGGTGGAGGGAAAATGAAAACAGATGTAGGTGGAGGACCCGATACAGATGAGGAAATCGAGAAAATAACATTTCCCTCTGCCCCTCTCTGCTTACTGTAGAAGACGTTGGCATTTCAAATCATGCTATGTCTTCTTAATCTGAAACTAAATCCCAAAGAGAGACAGGTCTGCTTCTCCAGATCACAAAGCTGCTATCAAATTTGCACCGAGGATTATTTCCTCCAAAGCGCAAGCAAAACTTATAAAACCCATGAAAATCTTTTCAGCGAAGGAAGGGAGTCGCTCTGCTGTGTTATGCAGCAATGAAAACAGAATCAAACAGCTGTTCCTGACTTGAGCAAATTTGTTTGAGACTTTAAAATGTTATTGCCATTCTTTTTGCTTCTCTGAGTTAACTATACCCTCATTTGACCTTAATGTGTTGTATTACAAAGGTCTTTTGTAGTTATCAGTTCAAAATCAGCTGTATGCTTTGTTAATGTTAACTAATTACACTTACAGCACTTTCTAATGAAGTGAAAAAATACTTTATTCAATTCAATTCAAATTCAAATTCAAAAATACTTTATTTATCCCAGAGGGAAATTAAATGTTGATGTAGCTCAATTAAATCAAGGAGTTATTATAGATGCTGATGGCTGTGGGCAGGAAAGATTTCCTGTAGCGGTCCGTTTTGCATCCAAACTGAAGAAGCCTTTGACTGAAGAGACTCTGTTTTCCGATAACAGTCTCATGGAGAGGATGTTCAGGGTTGTCCATAATTCTCTTGATTTTATGCAAAATCCTTCTTTGCATTATTGTCTCCAGAGGTTCCACAGTCATCCCCAGAACAGAACCAGCCTTCCTTATCAGGTTGTTGAGTCTTTTTAGGTCCCTGGTTCTGATGCTGCTGCCCCAACAGATGACGCAAGAGGAAATGACGCTCTCAACAACAGACTTGTAGAAGATCTGCAACATCTTGTTGCAAACCTTGAAGGACCTTAGCTTCCTCAAGAAGTACAGTCTTTATATTTATATCTTTCTATTTATCTCAAAGGGAAATTATATAATGATGTTTTTGGTGTAGGTGTAAGAAGAAGGATAATTATAATTTTAATTTCCTCATCTCACTAAGACTCATCCACCAAGATATTATCTATTGGAGACACTTAATCACATTTAGAAATTTGGGTGGGAAAGGTTTTTTGAGGGGGTTCAAGGTATGATCAAACTCGCTGAGGGGAATTTCTATTAGATTTATATCTTTTTGTGTGAACCAATGCCAAATGTACAAATGGACCAAGATGAAAAGGAGATATTGCGTGTCACCTCCGTCTTGTGCACATGTGGGCAGATGTGCATATGAAAGAAAAGATAAGAGAGGCTGAGGCAGTGCTGGCTGGAAAAAAAACTACATTTATCATGCAGAGCAGAGATTTACAATCAGGGGACAAGTGTTGACCAAATGGCCAATGAGCTCCATCAGGAAAAGGTAAAGGGTATTAGAAACATACAGAATATCACTCTGCCTTAATCAATGCAGGAGGGAAAATGTGGGGGTAAGCCTCATGGAACCTATTAGTGGTGGTAAATCAAAAACATGCTCCCACAACCGCAGCTGATAACCAGTAGCTGACTGCCCCTGTGTCCTGCTCAACACAACACCAGCAAACTCCAAAACCTGGAGCAGCACAAATCTGCGATGTAACACTGACTGACCTCATCAATGAACAATAAGGGTGGTTAGCAAAAAGCTAACAAAAGCTAAGATAGGCGCCTTCTGTTTCTCTTTCTTTCTTACACACACACACACACACACACACACACACACACACTCCAATGAACTCTCGTTCCAGGCTAAAAATAATCTGGAGCAAAGTCATAAATCAATGTAACAACAAACATAGAACCTTTACCTTTACACGCGTGCGGAAAGAACAGTGTGAAACTTGATCATGTGACCAGAATGTAGGGCAACCGCATCAGCAGAGCTCAGAGTATACACGCAGCCTTCTCAAGGCCAGAAGAACAGCCCTGTGTGAGAGTTACATTAAAACAAATATATATGGCATGAATTGTTAAATCTCCTGAGCGTTCCCTGGGCGCCTGTCACACACATGCGATCCTGTACTTCCTGTCTTCTGTGGTTAGCCTGCAGCTCCCCAGCTGTCCCCATGTCCCACTTCCCCCGCTTGACCCAAGAGTGTTCTGAGCTTTACATATGAACCTGAATTCTGTCATCTAGTGCATAATTCCAACAAAAGCTCAACCAAGTCTTTTAGGTCTGTCAGGTCAGCAGAGCAGTGTGCAGAGAGGAGAAAAAGATGCATGTGTGTATTACAGTTGGCAGCTGTCTGTATAGATAAAAATTAAATAGACATCTGGCTAATGGTCAACACCCTGTGTGCAGAGGAAATGTAGGGCAGAATTGGCTTGTGCCCACGTGTGAGCTTGAGTTCACGTACAGTAGCACCCTGATTTTCAGACTGTAGGGTAGTAGGGCACTGTGTGAAAGCAGAAGTAGAAATCAAATTGGGTCTTTTCATTTGTGAGCCACGGAGAGGCAGGGCCCAAATTTCATCCAGAGGTGGGTACACGTAATTACATCTTCCGAATAGCTTGCAAATACAGCCAGCTATTCCCTCAACTCACTGCACAAGAACCCTGGAATAGTTCTGCTTATGTTGGCAAGAATTTCCTCTGGTCTTGCAATAGTCTTGATTTGTCCCACAATTATGCTATTTTGCAATAGTATGCATTTCTTCACAATAGCTGTGCATTTCCTCAGAACACTCCTGATGTTTATTTGCTGCACGGTGGTGTGGTGGTTAGCACTGTTGCCTCACAGCAAGAAGGTTCCAGGTTCAACACCCAGCTGGGGCCTTTCTGTGTGGAGTTTGCATGTTCTCCCTGTGTATGTGTGGGTTCTCTCCGGGTACTCCGGCTTCCTCCCACTGTCCAAAAAATCATGCATGTTAGGTTGACCACCTGCTGGTGGTGGTCGGAAGGGCCGATGGCGCCGGTGCATGGCAGCCTCGCCTCCGTCAGTGTGCCCCAGGGCAGCTGTGGCTACAATTCAGTAGTCTGCCACCATCAGCATAGCACTTTGAGATTCCGTATGAAATGAAAAGTGCTTTACAAATGTAATTGATTATTATTTATAGTAATCAGCTGAATGGCTAAAACAACTTCAGAAAGGAAGAAAGTAAATCCTTTTAATGACGCTATATGGAAACAATTTACTGAAGTTCAGTTCACAAATTGTCTAACAGACATTCAAAGCATTAGAAAATTAGTGAATGACAATCCAAAAGATTTCAGTTTCTGAGTCTGATCTGTTCCAGTCCACGTGTTTCCAGACACTTGGGCTCTCTGGTTCTGGGACACTTGGCGCAGTCAGTGTAACACAAAAAGTACCAGCACATGCTGCTCTGTTGTCAGGCTGAAATATTACTCTGGTCTGGTGCCAATATGCATGCCATCACCCTTACTATAATAATTCTTTATTTGGTTCTAGATTTCAGCCACTCCTCAGCAAACTTTACTCTCTTAGTGTTTGTGTCTAAAAAGAGAAAAAAAAAGGCAGGCTGGAAATACAATCACACTGAAGAAGGCAAAAATAGAATGAATAACTGGACTAGAACCAAGATACTACAGTAAGGTATATATGTTGCCTTATCCAGAGGGCCACAGCTGCTCAGCAGATTTGCATTTATCCATTGCAAAGGCATCCCGCAGTGGAAGAGGGAGAGAGCGGTGGCAGAGGGTTCACTGTGTTTTGTGCTTGATCATCGTGACACAATCCAACTTATGTCAGTTAAAACTAACCTAAAGTCTGATCATGAGTGTTCATCAATCCCAGACACCCACCTGTCGTGCGAGGAGGAAGAGCTGCGCTTTTCTCTGTCTCTGCATCTTTTGCTTTCTTTATCATGACCGTGCTCTCGAGATCTGTTTCTGTCCTTGTCACGCTTTTCCTGTCTTATGTAGCATTCCCAGGTCTTTGTAGTATCAATCATTGCAGAGCTGTTTGCCATACTCCCTAAGATTAAAGATGATACACCCAACAGAAAGGACAGGGCTAAGATAGACAGATGACTGGGGTGGGCTATCAACAACAGTAGCAGCAGGTAACTGCATTACTTTCACTCACTAAGTGTATAAATTCAGCATTTACAAAGTCACTACATTAACAGCAGAACTTTCTTTTTATCTATTTCCTTTTTTCCTGTAGAAACATGCTTATATAACAGCAGTAACATTCTTTAAAAGAGCACATTAAAAACACACTGAACCTTGGGACTGAATATGCAGGGCAGGTGCTGTGTGGAAACAATCAAACCTTCAAAAGAAGAGTCCAAATCCAAATCATGTTTTGAGGAACATTATGAAACGTACCAGAATACCAGACTAACAGAACCCAAATGGTAGACTGTATTAGAGGAGCCAATTACATAGCATCTGTGTATTTAATAGAAACATTCTTACCCGAGGAAGATCGATACAGTGAAGTTGAGGGGCCACATAAGCCTTCAGGATGTTCACTGAAAAGGATAATTGAAGAAATTATAATAAGTCTCAATAATAAAGAATGTTAACAAGTCAATAACTGAGCAGAAGTAAATTAAATAATGGTAATGGACATGAGGACAAGAGTTACATATCTGTATATAGAAATATTGCAGGTTATTCCAGTGTTTATCCAGTCTGTTGTTAGAATATGTCCCTGGCATATTGCACTGCAAACTGTGATCGAGTTTCATGTAATGTTTATGCTTGTTAATTCAACTACAAAGCAAAGCAAACAGCGCAGGCAAACAAATCCCCAACTGAATCAATAAAATAAGAAAAAAACGAATGGATCAGTCTGCATAATGATCAAAGCCCTTTTTGAAATGCACAGCTGTGTTTTTCAAGTGTTTGAAGTGAATGGCAAATTGTCAAGACGCAGTGTGCGCTCGCCAACCCATGAGGAACGGATGGAGGGCATATTGTACGATGTGGATCTCCTGCCCGTCCACGTTGCTCGAACACACACTGCTTCCAACTGAAAACTTCCGAGTGGGCTCACTGTGAACTGAGTTTGTCTGAAGCTCATCCAGTGGTGTGCGTCCAAACACAGGGTGTCATAAATCCAATAGCAAACAGTCCACATCCCTTGAATTCTATTTCTGGTCTAACAGACATGCAGAGATGGAGAAAGGCCTACTTATGAATGAGGGATCGTGAATGAATGGAAGAGGGAGTCATGCAGCTTACAGCAAAGAACTAACAGGGTTATATTAATGGTTCAGTAAAGTAATCAGGCACCTCAAATTATGATTTCCCTCTTTAATCAACAGATACACTGTGAAAACTAAATCTAAAATACCACACAAATGCCTTTTATACAAACTGTATTGTGGTTTTGTCAAAGTATGACAGCCGAATAAATGTATCAATATCTGATACATGTTCAAGGCCAAGTGATTTCTATAAGCCTGATGACCCTTCGTGGTACTTTCCTGTTGGTCTACTGTCAAAGCGAGAAGGCAGGTGCAAGTGCACACCCAGAGAACAGTATTTCATTTACGTCATAAAGGTAAATCAGTGAGTTTGGATGATGCACTGAATCTAATTTGAGAGTATGGAGGACTGACAATGGGGATATGGGGAAGTTAACATGGACTCTGAAAGCCTGATCGGCACTTGGCCTTCCATTAAGCATGGGAATCCAGAGCCCGGATCAAACCAGAAATACCTGCTGTTCCTAATATCCTCAAGGGAAAGGCTGGGCAGCACCAGAGAGTCTGAGACTATGAGTACAAATGCTGCATATGTGCGTGTAAAAAAAAAGATAAAATGTATAAAAGGAAATGATTCATAAATGCAGGGGAGATGGCTGGCAGAGTTCATAGGATGAATAAATCCCTGGAGGATGTGAGGATTTAGCAGATGGACTCAGATGTGAGGAAAAAAAACATCTTTTAGGACGTAGCGCTGAGTAAAATTCAGGCACACATCAGACGCAGCAAATTAGGAGATAAGGAAAGGGTAGGTTCGAGAAAAGAGATAAAAGATGAAGGGACAGGAAGCTGGACAGACATACAAACAGCGAGATGGACTGAGACAGGCTGGACGCAGACAACATCCAAGGGAAACAAGCACAGCGCTGAAAAAAAAAAATGAAGAGGGGCTGCGTTCAAGGCTATGTTAAAAAAATGTAGGAGCCTGGGGTACAATGTGGCCGACTTGTGATCCCAGTTGTGTAAATTAGAGCTAAAACGTGGGAGTTTACAGACAGGTTGTGACATAGATCGGAAGAGTAGCGTGGGGGATGCTTTGGACACTGATAAACAGAGGACTGGAGACATAAACAAGGTTTTGATGCGACTTTCTACCTTATTTGGCCATTGATTCAGTTGCATGACGAACAGCAGCGTACAGTGATTAAAACCCATTAAGCAAAAAAAACATTTCAGAGAACCTGAATACCACTTCTCCTTTGGTAACAAATAAAATCCATTTCCTTTGCTTTATATATCAGACGACTGTGATGTTTTTCAGCTTTTCAGCTTCAGTAAGCCTTTTATCAATGAGCAACAAAAGTCTTCTTTACTCTCCTTACTAAACACAGATTAGTGTACTCGCCTGGCCTGCAGTCGATCCTAAACCCTCATTATAGTCAGAGGCCAGGGGTAACACACAGAAAACACATACGTACAGACTCACCTGACCAGCACAGCAGCAGAGGAAGATGAGTGTTCCGACCGGAAAAGGAAAGCTGAACGCAAGAAAAGAAAAGGTTAAAAGACTGTTATGTGATGCTCTTGTTATCATGTTTACATTCTCACTCAAATACAGTGCTATTTAATAATCTTTTTTTTTTATACACCCCACCTGAAAATGTGGAAAGCGCAAAGATGAATTTGTTCTAAAGTCTTTCTCTATCTTTCCTCCAGTTTAAAATGTCTTCATTTGGAACAAACTAAATGCAGTCTGAGCAAAAACAGTTGTTTGTACAGAAAGTAATTAGGATTTCAGACATTCCTGGGTCCTTAAACAGCACTGTGGAGACAGGTCGAGCTATGAGAAACAAATCAGGGTTTAATAATTACTCATGTTGGATTATTTATCCTCATATGCACAATGCAGTGAGAACAAAAAGAAACTACTTTGGCTGTGTGTTAAAATCTATGCAAAAATATCAACATGCTATGAGCTCGGTCCATGAATATCACATTTCGACTGTAGTAAATGTCAGTTAAACCTGGTCCAACATGATACTGTTGGACAAATATGTAAATAGTGCAAATGTGAATAAAATGTAACATGTGTCTGTGTCAAAATGTGACGCAAATTCACAATTCACAGTTTTTTTTCCTGACATTTGAAAAACGATTGAGGGCAAGCTCTCACTTACTGTGGCGTTACATAAAATAACGGGAACACGAGCCCGAAATAATTGAAAAAACATTGCCCATTACGAAAAACATAAGCAAATAATTTATGCTAAAATAAAAACTTTGAAAGTAGAGAAATTAGGTCGACCTCAAACATGCCTCAACAACAAATGTTGCAATGGTGAAGTGGTCTGTATTACTGATGAAGGAGACATCAGTAAAACAGACCACTTCACCGTTAATGGTCCCACTTGTAATAATGCTCAAATTTTACGTGACCAATACAATCAGCTCCAAATTACACACTTAGCCTGCACTGAGTACACACACACACACACACACACACACACACACACACACGCACGTACTGTACACACAGACACCTTTGAAGAATCTTGGCACAAACACATGTTCACATCTGGATGCCATCCCCCCCACCCTTTTTTTCATCTTAATAATGACCCCTAACGTGAGAGTAGCTGGCAGCAGTCTTTGAGATAAAAAAAAACACAAAAGTACGGGAAACAGGCAGAATGATAAAGCTCCCCTGTCCTACGAGTCAAATATAGTGTTTTCTTTCAAATACAAGAACTGCTCACTATGAAAGACTGACACAGCAAGGCCTTGACACCTCAGACACATGGGCACTCCCCCTGGGTGAAGAGCAGAGTTGAAAAAAAATGCGGACACAGACTTCAAACAACAAAGCCTCAAAGTGTAGTACTGAAAGCCTGGGGGCAATTCCTCTCAAGAAAGCAAACCAAAAGGCGACGGTGTGATTCATCAGGAACACGGAGCGTGCTACATGCAAACAAACACCTGGCATGACGAATTCCAAGGTGAGGTCACTGCATGAGATGTCCCAAAAATGACTAGGTGCAAAATACTAAAGTGCACGTGGCGCGTGCTGCATAGACACAAGCATGCACACACAAGCATGCGTTCACTTTAAACACCAGTTTGTCCACACACATGTCTTCAACGTTAGCGTGAGTAAGTAATTGTTTCTACCTGCAGTGATCTCAAGTGAGTGTTTGATGAGGGCTGGAGTTCCATGCTTGGCAGCATATAACAGAGCTAATGGCTGAGGGCTAATTGCTGCCGACTGTGTTTGCATGGCTTTTTGTCTAATGCTAATGTTTCACAGAGGTTCGGGCTGCAGAGTTTTAGATGGAGCTGATATTTCACATCGGACCACTGTTTGCTGTTTTGCACAGCAGAAGAGGCCACAGCACTGGTTAATAGGGCAAAGGGCGCACTCTTAGACCAGGTAATCTACATGGACAGAAGATATGCACAATTCCTCTGATGGCTTCCTTTCATAACCTGCACATAGCCAACAGCTCCTACTAAAAACGAGCTAGCATTCTAGTCTAAACCTCAAATCCATACTGAGTGCAGACTTTTGATCTACCAGAAAAACGAAATTAATGCGCTCAAATTATGTTTCCATGGAAAAGATAACAGATCCAGTATGCTAAATCCTACTAGACATTTAACCTAGCACTGATATTACTCTCCTCAATTCAACAATCTCTGCCATAATAAGCGGTTTAGAGGTCAGTACCGCTCATCAATGGGTCCCGTCAGAGGGCATTTTGTAATGGTGCGGTCAGTTCAGAAAGAACATCTGTGAAGCTCTGATCTTCACAAACTCTAATGCTTCAGTCACTGTTGTGACCTACTAACCGGCTGAAGGAAACATAAGCTGCAGAGCACAGCACCAAGCAGCCTATAAGCTTGGTTGAGCGTAGTGCTGCATTTGAAAATGACACAAGCACAACCCCGTTATGGCACAGTTCTACTGCAAATTCTGCACCTACCAAACACAACAGGCATCGAATGTGACCTCATTGGAAAATAAACCAAAAAAATTAAAAACAGCTCCTTCTTTCCCTCTGCCCTTTTCCCCCACGGTCACTCTGTTCAGCACATTTCTCATACCACAATCTGCAGACCCAGCATTTTTTTTAAAAAAATTTTATACCAGAGGCTATTTTTATCATGTTACACATTTGCATCACAAAAGGAGGCAGGGCCTATATCTTGAAGAAGGGGAGTTGCTTGGATAAAAGCTATACATACACACTTCAAAGCTTGAGTTGACTGTTTAAAGCTGTGGTGGGCAGGATGTTTGATATTTTGCTTGTATTAGCTACCCTGGCATGGGTTTGCTGCACAATATGGGGCTCACGGGGTGAGGGGTGAGTGTGAGGCCTAAGCTTTCTATTTTGGAACCTTTAAAGATAAAATGCTGCATGAGCTCAGCTGTGTGCTTGCACCAGGGAGCCTTTCTGGAATTCTATCGAATTCACAACAAAAATATTTAGGAAGTCAAATAACTGACAGGCCTGGTAGACTCCCTGTTGGATATGACTACACACACCTGGCTGCAGGAAGACATGCAGCATTTATGGCATTCAAATGCATGCAAGCACACACACACATATCACAAGCTCATCTGTATTCACCTCTGTCCTTGAACTCCACAGGATTCTTTATCTTGCCGCATGTTGCAGCTTTACAAACACATGCTCAGTTTGCCATAAGTCATTTGTGCAGCTGTGTGATGTGTGAAGCACGTAGACAACAGGAGGTTCCCCTGGGGCTCCTTCCACCTGAAAATCTTTGTATTCTTCCCCTCCGTTTTAAATAACACCTCATCTGTTAATAATCATTGCATCGGTTGGAGAAGGAGAACTTACAAGGGCATTTGGCAATTAGCGCTGGAGATATACTGAAATGAGCATTTATATAAATAAGCATGCTGGTTTTGCCCAGTGGCAAGGTGACTTACGTGGTGGAGGGACAACTGCAAAAAGAGACTTGATGCTAACTGATGTTGGCAGATGATCAGCAGTTGTGCTATCCTCCTTGTGGGACATCTCAGTAACTACCTGTGAGGCAAACTTACAGATGAGTGTCAAATTAAAGGAAAACACATCATAAAGGGTCTTAGCAATATGTCAGGCCACCGTGTAACACCAGAACAACTTCAGTGCCCGTTGACACTGATTCTGCAAGCCTCTGGAACTCTACTGGAGGCACAGAGCCAGAGACATCATGAGATGTATATCTCACTTAAAACGATCCTAAATTGAAATTTATGTGGAAATTTCTTAACAACAGAAGGGCCGTTGTACGATGTATCATGCCCCCCTCTTATACGGAATTAAACCAACTGCCTGCCATGCTGTGAAACACATCCATCAGCACAAGATTAAGGTCATGACAGTAGCAACTGTGAATTGGCTGGGTTTGAAAGAAAAATTAAATGCATCGGGCTACCAAGTAATTGATTATACTGTATTATCAAAATTAACTGCTTTATAAATGAAGTTAGTGTCTCGAATTTCTGTGCATGTGTAGTAGAAGTATACTGTTGAGGGGGGCAACTTAAGACAAAAACAGCTACATCTTCAAGCAGTTTTACCAGATTTTATTGAGGATTCTATACATGCATTTTTCATGTCTGATGGCCATTAAAAGGACAGTTATGGTTCATTTAGATCTTGTTAACTGCCTGGAGGCATCTCTATAATGGCTGCTGAGAGGGGTAGGACTTTGTTGGAGTATTCTCTTCCTTATTTGGTGTTTTATGGATCAAGGCTAAGAGCACGGTCTCATGTATTCGTAAAAAAAATAAAAATCTCACACGGGTGCTCAGCTGTTGACTGACTGTTGATATTTACATAGTTTTCGTACTTATCAAACCCTTTGGTGACCCCTCGTGTCGTATTAATGGGAATATTGTCATCCTTTGTAGAGATTGCTCCCCTCAGGATAGAAATGTTCCATCATATCTTAAAGGTGGACACTCAGAACAACTTTGTATTGATTTGCAGTGATACTTCCCTCTAAGGGATGTTAGAGTTAATGTTCCCCTTAACATATCAGAAGCACTACGAACCCACACCGTGAGGCTCAAGGGCCCTGTTTTTTTTCTTCTCTCAGTCCCCTTCTTAAATATGTTAACGGCTTCAGAGACTGTGTCTTTGCTCCACACCACACACACACTACCTGAGTATTGCTGGATCCATCAGTAAGACACGTGTTCCCTCCCTCCGTGCTGCTGCCTCCAGCTTTCCTTCCCCTCACATCAATGCCAGTATTTGACTCTCTGTAATATGATAAACGTTATGCTTATATAACACGACCAACAGCAATACGTCACAATCCTGCAATATTATGATACACTGATACACTGAAATGGCAAATGAAGCTTTCCAACACATAAGTCGTTTGTCATTGTTATCCCAAAACAGGAGCATATGTCATGCTGGTGTGCATTCATAATATTTTAAAAACAGGCCATTAGTTTGACCTAATCTCTCTGCCCATATCCCTAGTTCAACCCTCCGCAGGGCCATTAACACATTAAAACCTCCTTATCTGGGTCATCTCGCTTTCTTTACAAAATAGCCCTTTACTGTCCTAACCCCCACCCTCACCCTCACCCTCAGCACACACGCACAGATGGGACACTAACCCCTATCTGTCACTTGGATTTAATCAGCATTAGAGGGGGGAAAAGGGAAATAAAAGGGAATAAAAACTACATCTGATGGCAGCTCATTAAAGTGCTTGCAGCTGCTCAATGTCTCTTTTGCTATTTGCGCCAGCTTCAAAAAACACACACTTACATTTGAGCCAAGCTTTTTTAAAACAATAAACAATAAAACAAACCTTTTTACTATATGATGATACCAATTTAGATAGGTAAAGTGAACAAATTTCGCTCATTTTCCACCGGATAAATATTTTCAATGGCTGGCAACAGTGGTTCAGAACATCACATCCAGTTTAACAAACACAAGCAGGTTCTCAGAGGACAAGACTGCCGCTGCACCTCACTTAAGACACAATCTATTGGATTACTCCGTACGAGCATTTGTCTCTGACAAGCTACAGTGTGGCTTCCTGCTCCCCCTCCGGTCCAGCTCTGTCACATGAGGAGAGGGAGATGCATGACGCCACACGGCACTCAGATTCACGTGACCTCCCCTGAAGGGTAACCTTGCAGATGGAGGAGAACATCATCAAGGGACGGATCGTTAATTAAGTGACATGTTCTGCGAGTCAAGCCCGGCTGACAGTCGGGCCTCCAGTGGGCATCTTCAGCAGCGTTTAAACTAAATAAAAAGGAGTAGGGGAAAAGATGTGTTGTGTGTGGGAAAAAGGAAATAAACAGCTTGTCCAGAGAAATAAAAAGTGGACATTTCTGATATTTGCTGCCAAAAATGGGGTTGTTCTTAGGAAGTACTGAGATATTTTACTCATTCAAAAGTTTATTTCAGGAGTTTTGAATTTCTTTTTTTCTTATACTTTTGCTCCTCCTTATGAACTCACAACACAGACTAAGCCGACAGAGATCACGGAATATTCTATTTCATCTGCCTTTAAATAAAGACACATCAGTAATGGAACCAATCTGCAACAGTTTCATGGCTACTATAAGTAACAACTATCGAGTGATCTGGAACATATTTGCTTTTGTAATAAACTAGCAATAAACCTGTGTTATGCCACACTAGGAATGAGCAAAGAATGGTGTCAAGATACTGTTGGCAGAATAAAATTTAACAATTTGAATTTAAAAACAGTAAAAACCTGTTTATAAGTCTGAAAAAAAAACATTAACCATCCCACGAAAATTTGCTTCGGTCTTTAACAAATAAACACAATGCTGTGTACACCTCAACATTTGCCAAGACAACCTTAATGTGCTGAGCCCATCTTAGGATCACAGAAAACAGATGACATCAGCCAGATAACTGTTGTGTCCCATACAAACAGAAACAACCAGCTGCCAGCCCCTCTCAGCTCCGAGCTGTAGCACAGAATGGGATATCATGTGGGGTGGGACAGTAATGACACACATAACGGGAGTTAGCAGGGAAACATGCAACCACCTGGAAGCTGGAATAGATGGTGTGCTTGAGGAAGAGTGAGAACAGCAAGGAACTTGCTCCACATATCCAGCACGCTTCTTCTTTGCCTGAGCGGAACAAAAACAAACTCCTGGTCATCATTTGCTCTTTCTCTTCGCATCAAAGCACATTTACAATTTTAATTGAAAACAAGTGCAATGGCATCTGCTCTGACACAGGTTTGGAGACTGTGTTGATCTACATAAGTTTGCAGTCTCCAAAGAGGAGGACATCCCATCAGAAATGCCTTGCCTTACCATGATTTTGGCACGTTTTCTTTTGAATGTTTTAAGTATTGCCTGTTTTTTACAGTAGGCGCTCCAGGTTTCTTCATTAAAACCATAATTGAAGTAATCGGATATGTCGGCTTCTGAAATGAAGACGCAAAATCGTGAGAGGCCAGAATATTCTCAGTGAATACACAATGAAGTAGGATTACTCAGAGAGGACTCAACGGGACGGATCACATCATCTATAAGTTCACTAATTACAACTCACCGGGTTTCCTCCATGGCTTTTTCTCATGACACTGTTCCTTTCGTTTATTTTTTTTTATTTCTTGGACATCCTCCAACAGATCCATGTCTTGTTCCTTTGGAGAATCTGTAAATCATCCACATTTTTCATCGTAAAGATATTAATCAACTGCAATAGACAGTAATGAAGCCAATGTCCTTAGTGCACATGTGAAAAAAAGATGAATTTTAGGAGTGTTGGGTTTTGGGCTGATTGCCCATCAATTTTATCTCAAATGAAAAAGGATAGAAGTGGTGGTCTCTCTGCTTTTGTGCTCGTGTTGTTTTCTGAGTCGTCTGGTCTTGTGGCCCATCCTCAGAATGTATGTCAGAGCACCTCCTTACCAGCTGCATGTGTCCTCCTTTCAGTATCACTCTCCAGATGCAAAGGTGAGAGCCCAGAGCTGCAAGAAATCAAGACTCACTTTATCCCAACTGTTACCTTTTATCACCATGTCAATTACGTGGCTAACTGGTCTGGCTGGAGTGTGTGCTAACTGCCTAATTTCAACATGGAAAACTAATACATGGCACTCCTTAGAAAATAAATAAATAAACGAATTCAAGAAAAATATCTCAGAGTAACGGCTTGACAGAAGTGGGTTCCTGACAAATAATGTGCATTCGTATTTTGGCCAACAGGCAGAAAACACAATTAAAAGCTGGAGATTTATCATCATTTTGCCAGTAGATGGATGACAGACATTTTCTTTCTCATATGCACGGATGAAAGTTTGCACTGAAATACGAGCCTCATTGTGACTGTTCTGATCATCATGGACATTAAAGTGCCCCACAAAAACAAAAGAAATACACAACAAATGTCAAAATATTCACCAAGCCTATATTTCAAAGATATATACTGTATTATTATTTTCTGAGAAATGATTTTCAGCATGAAAAATTATACAAAAAGAATGTAACGATGTCACTGTATACCTCAGCCATCAGGGCTGAATATGGACCAACAGCAAAGGCTGAACGTGCGTTTTTCAAGTTTTATATTTTTAGTCAGAAAAACAAAAAAGAAAGAAATTGCTGAGGTTTCAGTGTGTTTCACAAAAACATTACTGTACATTGAGATTTGTGTGACAGCTATTCTGGGGCAAAAACGGCTTGAAAATGCAGACCACAGATATCATCAGTGTTCCACTTGTGTGACTGCTAATATTCACATTTTCCAGCTCACAAACAAACGCTGTTTTCATGGCGGCAGATGTAATGACCATTAAATACTTGTTAATGTTCCACATGACTGGCCGAACAACACATGTACTGTGAAACTATAATGATTCCCGTCATTACTGTGCTGTGAAAACTTTATCATAACTGAAAGCTTCATGACTACACTGCACGCAAAAACAGATCAGGCCAGTGAGCATTCTGATCTCACCTCATTATTCACACTTCCCCCCCCTCCAGATCGTGTGAGCTTGAACACTTGTTGGATTTAGAGTAATCGCTTATCATATCAAGAGTTTGAATAATCTTTTTTGTGCACCAATAAGTTGTCCTAATCATTGTGCACATGTTGATACATTCCAGAGAAAGAAAAACAAATGTTAACTTCCCTTTTGTTAAACGTTTGGGTTTGATGAAGTGTAACAACTGGGAGTGCAAAGAATTGCTCAACAGTACCATTAATCCCAACAGCAATACAATTTGCCAAATGAATGTGTTACAGTGAATAATGAATTTGGCTGTGGGGAGAATTGAACATGACCACACAGTAATAAAGATTTCGTTCGCTGCTTTTTTTTTTGGCCAGTCAAGTCAATGTGTTTAACTTCTTAACATAGGCTACATACATAATAAAAGACTATTGGAGAAACAAGTGCATGGGTATAAACTAGCCCTGCTAACATTCTTTATACTATATGTATGTAACGTATATGTCTCATAGTGTATAACACAATGTTATGGGAAGGAAAATGTTGGTTGTCCGTTCCTATAACACACAACAAACCTGTGAGGGAATGTCTCCTCTAGATCATCTGTGTGGAGTTCATATATCCCTGAAAAATGCACGTGACCCATAAAGTATCCTCACGATAAATCCAAAATAGTGCTTTACATTTACTAAAGCTCCCATTATAGCGTTAATTAGTTTATCTCTAAATGGGCTAATGTTTAAACACACACACAAAAAAAAGTGAACAAGCAACGCGTCATTAAACTGCCCGTTTAGACTTAGCTACATTGATATATTTCCCCCTCGTCTTCCTCCTCGGGAGCACACGTGGAGTCTGATTCTGAGGCAGACATGTCAGCGAAGAAAAGGTCGTTTTAAACAGCTAGAAGGTAGAAGTCAAACTTGCAACTTAGCGGTAAGTTTTGTGGAAAACAGAATATAATATTAACCACTGAGCATCTAAACTGCCAGTTGATGGAATGTCTATGGAAACCGAAAAAAATCGTCTCGCGCTAAATTGAACGACTGCAGTTATACAAACTGACATATTTCAAATATAATTTTCAAGGTTAAATTAGTTTTTGTTTGTTTTTTTCTTTTTTCTATCTGCTTCGTTGCTAGTAGAGTTAGTAAATTTTATATTCTCGGAAAAAAAAATTTATTTAAAAAGACTGTTAACTCTGTCAATGTAAGAGATTCTTGAAATCCTGCTTATTGTTACCATAGCAACGTTTAGGTGACGTATATGTACTGCGACGCTTGGGTGCCACGTCACCTTTAAGAGACTCGTGTGTTTGTTTTGTTGAGGCGACTGTAGCTGTCATCTTTTTTTTTTAAATGCATTTTCTGTTTCGTGGCATTCACTGAAGTCTTGTATTTGGAAAAATGTTAACCGCAGAAGATTTTACAAAGCTGCCGCTCCAATTGTGGGAGAAGGTGCTGTCGAAGGTAAAGAAAGCTGTTGTTTTTATGGATGACAAATGTGCAGAGGCTCTCCACTGGAGCGGAGGGGCTGCTACCTTACTGGAGGCTGGAGCCAGAAATGTAAAACAGTTTTCGAGCTTCGAAGCCTGTGGTGTAAATGAGCCGAAAGCCGTGTTTGTGGTGAGCACCTTGCTGAAGGGGAGGACCGTCGACATCATTAAAGACATCATATCTCTCAGTCGCTTTCAGTACTGTGTTGTCTTCTCCACCGTTGCTCACTCTGTGCACCTGCTCGCCAACAATGTCACAGGGGAGATGGAGGGCAACCCTGTGTTTGAGCAGTTTGAAGAAAAGCTCTGCGAGTGGATGGGAAACATGAACTACACGGCAGAAGTCATGCATGCTCCGGTGGTCTTCGCCCCTGTATCACAGCGGCTGATCATCATACCAACGTTTGCGCACCTGTTTCCCCTGCTGTCACCAGACCTGGACACAATAAATGCAAAACGACCAGAGAAGAAGAGATTTGTTAGCCCGAATGACCTAGACATGCACTCGCTCCCTGCTGAACTGCAGATTGAAGTCAAATCCTTGGTGTCAGCATTGAACGCGATGTTTGAAGCCACGGGTACGAAGGAAGAAAGCTTTGCTGTGGGTCCAATGAGCCGAATCATTGGTGGGGAACTGGCCAATCATCCTCAAGCAAGAAATCGAAGGAAGACCGCTCCTAATAAAGCATCAATTCTCTTCATGGACCGAACAATGGATCTCACAGGTGTGAAAGCTTTGTTGGTACAGAACCACGATTATATCACAACCATGACCCGGTTCAGTGATGATCTGTTACACTGATCATTTCTGATTCACTGATCTTAAAAAAAAAAAAAAAAAGGTCATATCTTCAAAAGGTTCTACTGTGCATTCTTAACTACTGTGTGCTTTATTTGCAGGGGCTATTGGTCACCATGGAGACAACCTGGTGGAGAAGATTTTGACTGTACTGAAACCATTACCTGGTCATGTGACTGACGTGCAGGTGGACATGCTGGAGCTCACCAGTCTACAGCGAACCCCCCACTCCCAGAACACCGTGGCTCCTGGCTGCCTTGCACAGACCCAGTGAGTGCATCTTATCTCTCTACAGTTGTTGTTATGTGCAGTTATGGCAAGAGACGCCTTCACCATTCATGCTACGGACTTGAAGTCGTTAAGACTCTCTCAGTTATGAGACATATGTTGCAAATATTCGAGCTGACCGCTGTCATTTTGTCTCAACAGTAGATGAAACTGAAAGAAATGTCATGATTTTAATGGCACCTGAGTGGAGAAATCTGTGCCTGCAACTGTTTATGTCGAGGCGCTTCACTTCTGTTGACATTTAATGTCAATGCGGGGGAAGTAGTTGCAAAGCCAAACACAAACTCTTTGGGCTCCTGTTCTTTAAACCACACTAAAAAAGGAGAGACTGGCAACTACAAGATGATTTGTCAATACGGTGTCATTCCAATTAATACTGTTGATCTGAAAAATAAATCAATCTATCCATGGTTCCACCACCCCACTCAAAAAGGAGTTTGGAAAGGCAGCGCAACCATAGCAAACTTATTGGTCGACATATCTGCTCTGTGCAGTTTCTCTATATAAAGCTTACATGGCAAAAAAAACTATGATTTTTCTTAATGTGTCACAGTGTTCAGTTAAAAAAATGGGTCTTATTTAAAGGTGCTTTTTTTTCTTTGAATAAGGAATCGCGAAACTTATGTTGGGTGTATTGTACAGAGCCTATGACATAGAATTAACAGAAAAAGATATCTAAAAACACAATCAAAATTATTTGCGACATGATTTGCAAAGGAGTTCATTCCCAGTCAAAAATGTTTGAGCCGCTGAAAGTTTGCGGTGATCACTCATCTTACATCTCCGCTCATTCGTCACCAATAACCACATACAAATTAGAAAGATTTATGCAGGATTACACACTGTGACATAAACAGACATAAACAGACTTTATGTCTGTTTGGTATCTATTAAGTTGTAGATAAAGATTTCGGTCACATTATTTTGGCAGTGCATTAAATGTGATCAAATAGGTCAGTTTAGTTGGATACACTAGAATCAAGGTTCAAAAAAGTTCAGAGTGAAAACAAGTATTTCAGGGCTTTTGTTTTGTAGAGGGGCTGCATGGTGGTGTGGTGGTTAACACTGTTGCCTCAAATCTCAGCTGGGGTATTTTTTTGCATGTTCTCTGGGTAATCTGGCTTCTTCTTACAGTCCAAAAACATGCATGTAAGGGGTATTGGTGATTCTAAATTGACCTTAGGAGGGAATGTGAGGCCTTGTAATGGATTGACGACCTGTCCAGGCTGCACCCCAGCTCTTGCTCAGTGGCAGCTGGGAAAAGGCTCCAGGCCCTGACCCTGAATTGGATAAAGTAGGTATAGAAAATTAATGTTTTGAAGAGATTAGTTTAATTTGAACAGAATTTATTTGCCTTGTGGAGGTTGGGTCATTTAAAAAAAAAAAAAAAATGTTATTATCATTTTTTTAATCTATCTTTTGTCATGTTTAAATTTCACAGTAAAGTAAATCAAGCCTATCTGGAACATGCGTCTTCTCTCCCCCTCCTATTCAGCAATTACAGTGATATAATGAAACAATGCCCGATGTTACATTAAGAGAGCAAGATCCAACAAGTTTGTTGAAACAGTGTTTATATGTCTCCAACATAAAGGCATTCTGCGAGCTGGTTTTATTTGTCCTGAGCAGTACTTATTCACCTAATTGACCATGTTTATTTTATCGCTGTAAAAGCATTCTTGAGGAGCCATTTGAACATGCATAAGTAAGTCACAAATGAAGTTAATGTCTCAGATTAAAATAAAATAAAGTCGGCAAAACTTTCCCACCAAAGATGGCGTCTCTATGTGGACTTTCCATGTTCTTTGTGTTTCTCTTTCCTCTTGGTGCTCAAGCTTTTTACCACAATTCAAACATGTGGATGAGATTAATAGAGCCTCTATATGATTGCACATCTTTAACACAACATCTTTTTGTCTCTTTCAGTTGTCTATAACTGGTCAGTTGCTTAAATGTCACTCAGATTGAGTTTAATGACTGGGAATAAGTGTCCCAGAACATTAATCCTCTCATCCTGTGACGAAACCAAAACATCGATCTTACATGCTGGCCAAACACACACTCGCCAGCCTTCTTTCTTTTCTGAGTGGGCTGAGTGGTATATGACCAGCATTAGGTGCTCAGCAGTGCTCTGGTTTTGGCTGTGCAGGTGCGTGTGTGTTAGGTGCCTGCGGTGGGGCTGTTGTTAATGGCATGAATTAGTCCTACATCATGTCTTCCACTTGGGCTTTTCCCTTTTATGTGGCTTTTGGAGGAACAGGCTTTGACTGAGTGGAAGAGTCTTGTGGCAAGAGCGGTCAAACATTATGTCAGACCATAGTTCTCTAACAACCAGGTTTAGACATACACTGGATGCAGTAAGGACAGGGCAAGGTCCTGTTGTCAATGCCGTTTAGTCCGTGTGTCCTGTAGCAGATGACGCGATCAGAGCAGGGACAGGTTGCACCGACATCTGTTGGACTCAAGTCAATGACAAATACCTCGAATGTCTCAAGTAACTGTAGCTGTGTTTAATATTCAGCTTGTCCAACACATTTAGGTTGTATATGGATAAAATGTTTCACATCGTGTGCTGGAACCTGCAGCAACAAGCTTGTAACTCTTGCTGTCTATGTCTAAGAGAAAGGGTCATTTGTATGATGATGAATTAGAGGCAGTTACATTTTGGACAGAGCATCCTGAGTAAAGATTCCTTGCTGAACAGAGGCTGAGATTGCAGCAAGGCTTGCAATCATCGTTCCACATCTGTTTGCCAAATATGATTGCGGTCTCGGCAAAAACTCTCATCTCACCACGTTCAGATGATCTATTCCGATACCGAGTAAAAGCTTTCGCAGATGCTTAAAAATACAAACACACAGATGAAGAAGGGTAGCTAAAAGGAATAAGTAAGCGACAGCTCTGCTTGTGTGTCTGATCAGGGCCAGCCAGATCAACAGGAGTGTTATTGCGGATGGCCCAGTTGAGCCTTATCACTGATGTTTAGGAGATTGAAGTGCTGCCGAGGCAGAGCAAGAAAGAAGACTAAAGTTCCCGCTATATTTAACTGCATTAAAGTGCACAGCTCTCCACAGGCGCAGTTTATTTCAATGACTCCAATATGTTTAAGACCAGGCTCTGCATGTGTGTCATCTTAAGGTGTGCACAAGCCTTCTGATTCTATAAAAGTTACAAAACTCTGAAAGGAAATGTTTTTCGGTGCATAACGTGAGCTGGGCGAAGCGCTAGAACCTGCTGGCTCTGCGTGGGGTGATTGCCTGCATAATCAGTTTAGTTCAACTGGATGTTTATACACCTATGATTTGTTGAGCTATTCTTAGCTCAGACCACAGCGTGTTTTGATTGGTTTCCACTCTCAAACCTTTAAATATTAGGTGTGGATGTAATTTGGACCTTTTTGTATAATATATCCTTCCGTAATTCCAGGATATTTTTGTAGATCACTATGTCTTAAACACTCTGTGGGTGGTTGTTGATTCTAGCTCAACAGGCGAGACCCCGAAGTTACTTTGCAATTACTCTTGTATTGTGTTTCATAACCTGCTGGGAATATTCCATATCCTACAACCTGGCTTTCACCCTGAGGTTCCAGTGATTATGCCAGACAGAAAGTACTTTGTGTGGGTCTACGCACTCTCATGCACACATTTTGCTTGATGAGATTTTCTTTCTTTTTTTTTCCACTCCTGTGCTCTGACATTCTTTTTCAGTCATGCCAGGGCTCAAGTTTTGCTGAAAGTAAAATGATGCGAAAGAAAAGTGGCAGTGGAAGCATGTTTTCTTAGTGTGTGTGTGTGTGTGTGTACCTGTGGTCAGGTACCTTCAGCCCAGTCTGTGTAATTTGCTGTACTTGGCTTCACAGCCCTTTCTGATTTTGAGCAGGACATGTGAACCCCATAGGCAGAGGGCACAGAGTTTCCCCTCAGTCTCGAACTAAAACCTGCTCTCCCGTCATTTGGCCGCATTGGACCTTGATTCTGCGGTGGGAGGCGTGTGAAGTGTGTGCAGAGCAGAGTGCGGGTGGCCGAGGCGCTCCGGGCCTGCCTCGGGAGCTGCTGAGATTGAGCCAGGCGGAGAAACCGACCGCACCCTGCCATGTGAAAACACTGCAAGGCTGCCATCTCCTCAAGTCTGCCCTGCAGATCCTGTACGCGTACCACCAAGAGGGAGGGAAAACACCTATTTCTGTCTAAGCTGGGAAATATGAGCATGAATAAAAAGCCATGCACCCTGATTTGTGTTGAGGCTGTTTTGGAAAGCTAACAAAAGCAGCAGAGATAGTAATGTGTGGGGAGGAACGGGCAAATGACAGAGAGCTGAGGATAACTAACCCTGTTTTTACCCCACCAAGAATAAGAAGGGGAGATGAAAACTGGCCTCAGTTATTCTGTGATGGTTTCCTTGCAAAGCAGGAATTGTTTTTGCCTTTCTGTACTTAGACATAGAACAGTGGCACAAACAGCTGAATGAAGATAAACTCTCATAAGTGATCCATGAATGTCAGCTTTGCTCTTTCATTACACACTTCGAGTTCCCATGCAGATCTGCATATCGAGCACTGTACGTGGTAAAAAAGTTTGTTTTAACTGAGGACATGCAGCCCTTCAACGGTGTAACACAGAATACAGACCCTGGCCAAAATCAGGATTTCTTCCTCGATGAAAACTTCATTCTTCCAGTAACTGCTTTTTCCTGTTTTTATCCACTCCCACCATGACCCTGCAGCAGTTATGCTGGTGGGTTGTGATTCTCTGGCACACGTATCCGTGCTTTCTGGGTACAAGTAGCATGTCTTATCTGTAACATCACTCTATTTGCGAGGTTTCATTGGACTGCAGGATGAAATTTCTTTTTTGTGCAAGAACTTTAATTACCTAGAGGATGCATTTGTGTTTACAGTCGGGTTGTCTTTTACATACAAAAACCAAACGCTTGGGAATGTCTGACCTCAACCTGCTTAAGTAAAAAAAATTTTTTTTAAAATGTACTAACTTCTTGCAAAATAATCAACATAGTGCACACAAAAACAGCTGTAATCGCCATTTCCCAGCAGACAAAGTTCAAAGGGACGATTGTGTTGCTTCTGTATCACATCAGTCTGTCAGTCAGCTTTGCTAAAGCATTTTACAGATGAGCAAAAGGCCGTCGAGTGACGAACAAACATATTCAGATGTTTTATTTACAGGAAAATAAATATTTAACTTGAATGGGGCCAAAAAAATATAAAAGAAGCCTTTACAAAAGGGCACTTTGGCTTTCAGTGGGCTAAGGCACAGGGGCTCCAGCATCTCCAGCCGCCCCCTCTGTACTTACCTGGTCTGTGGGGAAGTGAATCCTCAGTGTTCATACAGAATGTGCTGGGAGCAGAGTCAGAAAATTGCTTTTTTTTATCCCGAAGAAAACAATTCCTATTCTAAAGGACCGGTTTAGTTTCTTTCATCATAGCAGTATATATATTGCAGATCAGACTAAAATAGGCAAAGAGTGATGTAATTGTGGCGTTATCCGTCTACATAATGGAACACGCTCCCAGCTTGAGCTTTAAACATCTGTCAGTACGAGCAACGTAGTTTGGCTGCTTTGATCCAATATTTTATCTTACTGATTTGATGAGCTTTCTCTAACGGCCTCTCTTTCTTGAAAACAAAATCGATATCAAGAAAAATTTATCAATTGGAGATGCAGAGATTTAGCTGTCTCTTACGATTGAGTGAGCCGACGCGTCCCCAGGTCCACCTCTCATGCTGTGTTTGTCTCGTTCACTACCCAGTTCGGCTCTCTTTTCCAATGTGGAAGGTTTCTCAAGCTGAAAGCCTTACTATATAAATCAAGTAGATTACTTTCACCTGAACAGCTTGTACTCCGTGTTCCTATCAAGAATAAGATAACAGAACCTATTCTGTCTTCTGTGCTGACTTTCTGCTCTGTGGTGTGATTTTCACTACAGAACACCCTTTCTCATTTGGAGGCTGCGTGTGTGGATTTATTCAGTGAGCTGATAAAATACCCCCAAAGATGGGGCTTTACTTCCTCCAGCCCCATTCCTTCAAAGAGTGCCTACTGCTGGCTTTCATTTGAAATGGTAAAGTAGCCAAGACGCATGAGGGGAAGAAGACTTCTGCTTTACCACCCCCCTACCCCCAATGCAGATCTTTTCATTTTCTCACATGTTTTACCCTTTCTGTCTGCAATGCAAAGAAGACTTTCTAACTATAACTAATGATATCATCTGATTTTATAGATGCCGACCAGATTGTACTTTTTTATGTATTTTTTCTTGTTTGATTGAGTTTTTAAAGCATTTATTGCGATTTGACTGAATTTGAAGATATGCAATTATTCACTTGTGCTCTTCATAGGAAATGTGAAGGAAAGTTATAGCAGTCATAGTCGTACAACATGAATCATAATGCTGCTTTAAAGATGGCGTCAAGCAGAAATGAGGAGTGGGCTACAAAAATCCCTTCCTTTGCTGCAGCCAGAGTTTTGATGAGAACTAACAGGAGAGATCATATTTCTCCAGTTTTAGCTTCTCTTCATTGGCTCCCTGTTAAATTCAGAATAGAATTTAAGATTCTTCTCCTTACATATAAAGCTCTTAATGACCGAGCTCCATCATATCTTAAAGATCTCATTGTAAGATATTTTCCTAACAGAGCACTTCGTTCCCAAACTGCAGGTTTACTTGAGGTTCCCAGAGTTTCTAAAAGTAGAATGGGAGGCAGAGCCTTCAGTTATCAGGCCCCTCTATTGTGGAATAAGCTGCCAGTAAATGTCCGGGAAGCAGACACCCTTTCCACTTTTAAGACCAGGCTTAAAACTTTCCTTTTTTATAAAGCTTATAGTTAGGTCTGTTGAATCTGATAGTGTGTCTGCTAGTGTGTCTTGTCCTGCCTCCACCTCTGGCACCCTCTATACTTTCATTACCCCCTACCCGAACCAGGGTTTGAATCCCATTCCCGCTTATCTTACCTCTTTTATTTCTCCCCCTACCCGAACCAGGGTTTGCATCCCCACCCCGCTGTGACTGGTGTGCAGTTGGTGAGAGGCTGAGGTAGCTTGTGGCTGTAAAAAGATGGTTGTTGTGGTGTGAGGAGCAGATCTATATAGGGAGTATAGGGAATTACTCACTGAGTCTGGTCCTTTATTTTATTATTTATTTTTTCGTTAGCACAAGTTTCTTGTGTTTACCTTGAATAGGGATGGCTCAGGTAATCCTGAAACATCCCATAGTTAAGCTGCTATAGGCCTAGACTGCTGGGGGCCTCATCTGTCACACCTTTCCTCACTTTACTCTCTTTATGTATATGTGATATTATTGTGGTCATTTACTCGTGTTTCCCTGTTCCAACAGATATCCTTTGAATGGTGTTACAGTGCCGCCGCCGCTGCGGCCCTCCCCCCCTCTTTCTGTCTTCTCAAACCCCAGCTGGTCGAGGCGGATGGCCACCCTTCCTGAGTCTGGTTCTGCCAGAGGTTTCTTCCTGTTAAAAGGGAGTCGTTTCTCTCCACAGTCGCCTCAGGCACGCTCAGGCCGGGAGATTGGACCGAAAAACAAAAAGTTTTCAGTGCAATCTGTTGGTTTTCTTAGCTAGGAAATTGTTTTTGAATTGGCTCTATATGAACGAATTGGATTATTTTATGAATTATGATTATTATTAATTAATTGAATTCCAATTGGCTTGAATTGGACTTACTATCTAAGTGCCTTGAGATGACATTTGTTGTATTTGGCGCTATATAAATAAAAATGAATTGAATTGAATTGAATTGAATTGAATTTCACGTCCGCATCGACAGATTTTTTTTCATTTTTAGTTCTGAGCTGCGATCTGCGCTTAATCACGTAACATCACTTAGAGGATGTTTATCCAACTTCACTCAGGTCCCTTTGGTGTCATAAAAGCATTCACACACAAACTACAATACTCCCAAAAGCCTGCAAACTGCTTGTGATGTGTGAAATTAGGCAAGTTCCCTTGGAACTACCCTGTATTTTAATGTTCTTGTTATTATTGTTACATAACAAATTTTTTTCTTTGTTTAGTACAGGGGAAAATGGGGTTTAGAATGCTCCAGTATACTGTCCATAGAGTTGAACCAAAACTCCTCTCAGTGAAAGAAAATGGGGCAGTGAGATCTCCTTTTTTGATGCACCTCTTTCTCACTTCCTGCAGAACTCCTCTCCCTCCTTTTCTCTGCATAAATCCACTGGGTCATTTGTCCCTCTTGCCAGAACACACAGACACTCAAGGCCAGGTCTGGTTTTGCTCCAGCATCCTCCCTTTCTCTCTCATGTTCTGTCCTGTGCTACATGAGGATGTTTACAGGAAACCAACAGTGTTTTTTTTCTGTCTCATTAAACACACTCCATAAATTAAGTCACCTGCGAGCCAGGCTGACCGTGCACACTTCCACAGTATTAAGCTGCATCTGTTACTCGTAGTCCTCTTGGAAAGTACATATAGTAGATCATTTGAATTGTGCTGTGAAGTAGGTAATTCTGGTTTTGCCGTCTGCTGAGTCTGAGCAGGAGTGTACTGTGCTTTGTGAACATGAACCCAGATACACTGTTGTACAAGTGCTTCACAAATGTGGCGAAATTACGCTGTAAATTAGACCAACAGTAAGCCAAATATGAATAATGAAAACATTCCCTAAGTATTTAAGATTAGGTTTAATAATCTTGATAAAAGGAGCAATGCTCTCAGGGGCTGGGGCTGTGTCCACTGAAGACCCTGATTAAGAGATCTCAGATCAGCTCAGCTAAACCACAGCTTTACCAGAACCAAACGGCTTAGATTTGAAGTCACAAATACATACTGCAGATATTAAATATTTGTGTTACCTTCCAATTTGGGTTCTAAGTTACCAACATTATTAAATATTTATGGCGGTTATATCCTGCCAAGGATTTTGCCTGCGCAGTTGGCGAGGGAGAGATGCAATCTGGTAACTGTAGTGTATCAGTTAATCCCAGCTGTGTCTGGAAAAAAGTTTGTAAAATTACCATGTGTCAAATGAGGCGGGTATTGGTGGTGAGCCTCACCTCTATAAAAATGAACCCACTGAGTGTCCACTGAATGTAGTTACTCTTGTAGCTTCAGTTCTCAGTGTACTTACGCGTCACCCTGACCTCTGCTTGTGCAGTCCTGCACCTTAATCCACAGTAACTACAGAAAACTTGTGCACACGCGGCCCTGCAATAATTTGGCCCTTCAAACCAACGTTCATTCATCTGTTTATCTGAGATGGTGTGCAGCTACTGCAAAATCTGCAGGGCTGCATTTCTGCTTTGCTCTTCACAAGATGAATCCAGTTTTTCTTCCTCTTATCATCCCTCATCAGGGTAAGTAAATGGCCTAAATTCTGCAAATTATGCCATCCAGGGAAGATGCTACTAGCTGATTTTTAGATACATAGAAAGGTGGCATTGGCTTGTCAGAGGCTAATGCGCTGTGGTAAGCCTATTTATATAATTACAGTTTTAGGCGCAGGGTTGGCTTTTTCCTCATCCTAAACGCTCACACCACTGTGTCATAGAGCTTTGATTTTAGGCATACCATAAAATTCCTAAACAGGAAATTGATGAATGACTGCTTAACAGTTTTAACTGAGTTGTTGCTGTTTTTTTTTTCTTTCTCTTTTTCTTCTTCTTTATATTACTTACTAATCCATTAATTACCACAAGCTAAATTCCCCTCGTGACCTTCTATCTATCTATCTAGCTATCTATCTATATATATATATATATATATATATATATTACTGGGTGAAATGGTCAGATTTATTTATTGTTAACTTTGGTTGAACTGACCCTTCACTAATTGTACGTAATAACAGTGTGACTCATTCATGTCATGGAGTGTGGCGCCGTCTTACTTTGTGTCTAGAGGGTTTCATATCAAAGAAATAAACACTTTTAACTAAATTTGGAAGGGGCTACAGGATGAGGAATAGATTTAAGAAATCCTGAGTCACAATGGTTTTAGCCATTCTTTTCTCCTGCATCATCCACTGCCAGTAATACTGCCCCCTCCTCACCCGTTCAGTCACTAATCATCTAGACCTGGTCGTGGCACTTTAATGAGCACATATATTTGTTAACGTAATAAACACATTGTCCTTTAAGCTATGACATTTAGTTCTTTACTACCTTTTAATGGTATGACACTATTGAAATTTAGTTTGTCCACACTCTCCAAACACACGCACTCAGCCTGTCAAAGCAGTTCAGAGAGGACGTACACCATGGTGTGCATAAGTCAAGTACAAGAGCGCCCCCTTCAGCTTGCATCTGAGCAGCCATTTTCTTTACTAAGGAGAGTCGCTGAGCACTCCACGCTCACACGGACACGCAGATGGCCGAACACACGCACCCCAGATTCCCACACCGCCCACCCACCCCTGCTCCATAGTAGAGTTGTTACTCAACAAGGTTTCTGGCTGGTTATGGAGCCTGTCTCACACCCTGCCAATATAAACCAAGCTCAGACCCCCACCTTCGTCTGACCAAATGGCCCAGGGAAGGCATCAGGGGATCGGGCCAGCGGTGGTGTTGGGGGGTGGGTGGGCAAAAAGCCAAATGAGAACCATATTTCATCCACACTTTTCCAAGCCCCTCTGACTTCCTAGAACACACACAGATACACAGGGATGTGTGAAAACGTATACAGATGCATGTGCACACATCCTCAGACACAAACCCACTTAGGGCTACTTGCATATGGCCTGGTCTAGTCACACTATTGGTATTTCAGCCATGGCAAGCATGTGGGACTTCATGATTTGTGTAACTGTAGCAGTAGTAATGCATCATCAAGTGTATGGGAGGTGTTTTCTAAGAGATAAAAGAGGCGTTTTCCAGAAATGGCCCCCTGTCATAGCTCTTGACCAATGGCTGCAGTGCGCTAACTCATACTTAGGATTTAATTGCAATCTGAGCAAAGCCTGTTTTGTTCTGCGTGTAAATAGATATTTATATATATATATATATATAATATATATTCACACACAAATGACAAGTGTACATATGTGAGCTTTTACTGATGAATCCTTACTTTAAACTGGTCCTGTGCTGAGTTGTGTTTGCAGGTCTTAGTGTCTAGTTCTAGTGTGAAGATGGCGGGTGTCCCAGTTTGAGCCCCACTCCTCCCCATCTAGCCACAGCCCAAGGTCTGGAACAAATTACATCTGATATTAAACACATGGCAGTAGTTAGAAAAGAGAAAAGGCGAGAGAAGAAAAGGGTTCAAAAAAAGACAAGAAAGAAAAGAAAAACAGAGCAGATTTGTCAACGAGGTCCCTCCTACCTCCCCTCTCCGTCTGTGCTTGGTTCATTTTCTTCCTTTGTCTCCTTCGCTTCTCTATTTCGCCCTTTAGAGTACAAAGATCATGTCCACTTGTCTTTTAAGCTGTCAAAAGCAAGGGCGGAGATGTTAGCTTTTTATGCCCTTTTAACCAACCTCCAAAGCACTGGGGCCTTTAACAAGGAAAGAAATCTGAAGGGAAATTAATTAAGACTAGGATATAAAATCTGTCTGTAGTTTGAAGTCAGATACAGGGAACACTTGCAAGAGAAACTGCCATTATCTGTGAATTTAATGATGATGGGGCTCCACTCTGACACTTTTTGGTTCTTGAAGCGGTTTCTGCGGGCAGCAGATGGTAATAGTCTCACACACAAGCATTGTTGTCACTCTCCCATTAGAGATGTGGATCAGTGTGTTTCGTAACCTAGCTGATAATGAGATGAGGGACTTAGATTTGCCCTCCGATGGTACCAAGAGGCATCTCGGTCTTCAGGCTCTTTTGCTTTGCCCCTGATTTAAGGGCAGCACCGATCTGTCCTGAGGAATGCACCAACATTCCATTCTAGGTGGATTCAAAACATTCCTCATGTTCCTTTTGTTAATTTCAGCTTTTTCCTGTGACGGGTCCCACTGCAGAGTCTTCACCACCTCCACCCACCCCACCCCCGCAACCAACCACTCACTATCTGCAAGACGAGCATTCAATCACGTCCTTGTTTTCCTTTCATGTTTAAACTCGGGGCTTTGTGTTGTCTGAACAAACAAGCAAGCAAATGGCAGACGCTACAGGTGCACCAGAGCCAAGACAAACAGACTCAAGAACAGTTTCTTTCCAAAAGCCATCACCATCCTGAATGCACACATGCACCAGCACCCCCAACATGCAAAACCTCATGTGCAATAACCCCACCCTCACAGAACCCCCGGTGCAATAATCTTTTGTGCAATTATGTAAGATAGTATTTTTCCATTTGTATCTCATTTTGTATTTTTGCACTTGTATCTATATTGTGGTATTTTTATTTTTTTATTTTCTTTTATTTCTTATTTATATTAGGACCAGCATCTCGTGGAGCCCCCTGTAATTTCGTTGTGTACAGTTTGTCTGTTGCACAATGACAATAAAGCTTTCTAATCTAATCTAATCTAAGAAAAGCAACTGTTGCTCATCCTGCTTGTTCTAAGAATCAACTTTTATTACATTTTTATTTTTCCAGATGAGACTCACCTGTTTAATTGTTGTACCTATCAGGCCATCTGCAGCGAGATCACTGTGGGAGGCGATGCTGACCAGTAAACATAAAGAGGGGTTGATGGAGGTCCGTCGGCACCTGGTGGAGGCAGCCAGTAAAGAGAAGCTGCCAATCAAGATGAGCATGGGTAAGATGTTTAATGTCACGGACGGGGGTGGTATCCCCATCAAGCATAAAAACAACTTCATACAACACGGAGAAAAAAAGCACAAACATTTACATCACATAAAAGCATCATATGTGGAAATGCATATGCCTGAGGAGAAGCATGTGTTGGTACTGCTGTGTTTTGGAGCAGGAACATAGCGCCCCCTGCATAAAGTCAGCCTCTCTGCCTCGCCGTATATTTGCCCATGTATCCACAGAGGAAATGTGAACCACGTGTTGGCTGCATGACACGCACTCTCACAAACACACATGCTCCCTCACACACACGCTGCTTTTCCAAAACTTTTGTTGTTCGTTAATGAAGCAAAAGGGGCTGAAGTGAGGGATAAAAATATGTGAAGGCACGCAAAAATAAAGTCATTACACGCACAAGCGTGCGCAGCCTTGCTGCACGCTCACCTTTATGCCACCCTCTTGCTCACAGAGGTAATCGGTGTAGTACACTCCCACGAACACACATTAACACACAGGCCTAATGTGCGGGTTAACATCTGGCAGTAAGGGGAGGGTTAAAAGGGAGGGGTGTTTTGGTCCCTTAACTCCTATAATCTGTCAGGTGACGAAGGTCCTCTCGTAACAGGCAGGTTGTATTATGTTGGAGGTCACACACTCACGCATACACACACACCCAACCTGTAATGCACCTGCAGATCCACATTGTGGTTTCCTTTCGCACATTTGTGATGAACAGCGCTCCTAAATGGCTGCTACCTTGTGTATTCATTTATACAAATGCTCAACAAGTAGTTTGACAGTAAAACCATGAGGTGCATGAGGTAGGTGCTCCTGCCTGCCGACTGACAGTCTGTTTACTTGTCAGACCCCTCTCACACTGAACGTTTATACCCCACTGGCGGAGGACCAGAGTCCACCAATCCCCCCCTAAGCTCCCAGCACACCCCCACACTGTTCCCATCCCACACACCAGCACCGCCAGCAGACTTTTCAATCCAACATGCTTTGCTCAAATGAGACCAAGCTAAACCCAGTAACACAAAACGCTTTGCATTAATACCTATCTGTTCTGTCCGTGCCCACCCGCTCTCTGAGAGAGTAGCGTTTCTCCACTCGCATCCAAGAACGTCCTCAACTCTGGTAGGCTTTTGGAGATCAGCACAGAAAGTTCTCTATCAGGGCACTACAGGCCCTGTATTCCCACATACTCGCAGGCCCAACTTGGCTTCCCAACAGGATAAGATCATCCAGAGAGAGGCAGAGAAAATAATCCATTTCTCAGAGCTCGAGTTCTCATAGCACAACAGGATGATGAAATTCCCTCACTGTGTGTGTGGACATGTACAATATGTGGTTGTGTCCAGTGTTTGTATTGGGTGTTTTTGCTCTTAACAGGGAATTAGTCAGACAGCTACGGTTTCATCGTCTATAAGCATGCGCTTATCTGGCTATCTGCGTGTGTATATGTACGCATACATATGTGTGCATCACAAGATTATATACAGTTTGTGTACAGTGCGACCTGATACTGGACCGTAAAATGAGATGTGTTGACAGTGCATTTCTTCCTGTGGAGCTGGCTGGGCTTTTAACAGCAGAGAGGAGAGCGACCCAGGCAGACAACTGATTGGATTCATCATTTCAAGAAATTAAATTTAGGCAGATGGATTGGAATAGGAGGGGAAGGGTGTAATATCACTGGTTTCAATACAGTGTAGGAAAAAAAACGCTCGACTTCAAATTGATTTATTTAATATTTTTGTGTTTTGGTAATTCGTTAAGCTGAAGGGCCAAATAAATCCCATTTCAATCATGTTGTGTTCTTCAAAGGAGGAACTCAAGTGCGCCGAAACAAGAGGCAGGCAGATGAGGAAAACAAAAGATTTGAATACACTTTCCAAAAGAAAACTAATCAAACCAGATAAAAGTAAACGGAAAATAGTGGATGAACATTACTAGAGAATTTGAAGGAGAACAGAGAACACCAAGGACTGTATACACTGGAGTATACATGAATGTACGAGAGGCTGTTGGTGAGTCAGTAAGAGGAGTTGAGTGGCAGACACGACTAAAACAAGTAACAGGAGACCTATGATGAGTAGGAAGGCTGGCAACGGGAAAACAAATGACAAAGTCTAACTGAAATCTCCATCCATTCATTTTCTGTACCCACTTAGTCCAATTCAGGGTCGCAGAGCTTATCACAGCTGTCATTGGGCAGGAGGCCTTGTGATGGACAGGTGGCCAGTCCATCACAAGACCACACAGAGACTAACAACCATGCACGCTCACACTCGCTTTTAGGGTCAATCTGGAGACACAAGCTAACCTAACATGCATGGTTTTTTTTGGATGGTGGGAGGAAGCTGGAGAGAAACCCACACATACACATGGAGAACATGCAGACTTAACACAGAAACACAGGAATTTGAACCAGGAACCCTCTTGCTGTGAGGCGACAGTGCTTACCACTACACCATCATGCATGCCCACATTGTATCACTATGCAACTGTAGAAAAAGTCCCTCAAAATCCATGCCCCTCAAAACACGGAACTCTAGTTAGGATACATTAGTCTTGATAGAGACAAAAATGGATGCAGAAATCTTGTGTGGAAACCTTTTCCAGAGTGCTTTGAAGCTCGGGCTTTGGTAACAGTTTTCAACCAGACCACGCCCCGAAGCAAACTGCCCAGAAAACTCTGGATTGGCTTCAGGAAATCTCTGTGGAAATCCTAGAGTGACCCACCCAGAGTCTGGACCTGAACCTAGCACAGCAACTCGTGTGAGACAGACCTGAAAATGGCTGCGCCCTTATACTCCCCATTTGACCTAGTTGTGCTTTGAATTTTTTTCTGCTAAGAATGGGAAAAACTTCCTAAGGATTGAGTTTATGTTTATGGGCCAATTGGGATCATTCCCAAAAAGACCCGATGCTGCCGAAAGTGCTTCAACAAGCAACGAAGTGAAGGATCAAAGTACTTATGTCTTTGGATTTTTATTTTTCAATATATGAACAAACACATAAACGCAAGGATGGAACCTGGCGTTTCTTTTTTGTTAGAAATAAAAAAGTGTAAATATTGGAAAAACATCAGCCACTTGGCTATCATACCACTTTACAGTTTCTGTTTCTGTCAGTGATGCAAATGAAAAGGAAAAAAAAATTAAACTAAAGAAAGCTTCCTGAAGTTGTGAAGGTATACAGTTTTTGGGAAGCTCATTAGTCTGTTCCCCACATGAAGTCTGAAGAACTGTATGTCTGAAAGGACCTCATGACATCTTGTACTGCCCACGGAAGAAGCTTTGTAGGAATATTAGAGACACTTAAATCACACAACTGCACCACCATGGAATTACATGACTTTTTGATAAATGATCTCAAGAATTTTTGCATGGATTGACATCAAATTTAGCGTATACATTCATATTTATCTAGAATGAATTGGTATCAATTTGGGGATTCCCTGACATTTCCTCTTGCACCATCATCGTACCTGCTTGTCTGTTTTAAAGCCAAGTACTAAATATATGTTTAATTCCAATCAGCAAAAGTTAGCATGCCAATTTCTAGCTTTACTATGCATCCTCATTCTAGCATTGTTATTGTAAGCTAGCTTTCTTAAGACTTGATATTAGTTTTAAGAAAACATTGTGCAAATAAGCACATCCTCACACAGCAGCTAGCTAGCTTTAGCTAGCATGAGTGAATATTTATTTTCATTGTCATGTAAATGTAAATGTAAATGTAAATGTTCTTTATTTATAAAGCCCCTTACAGACAATCCTTACGGTGTACCAAAGTGCTTTACAGCAGGTAATAAATAAAGAGAAGAATAAGTAAAAACAAATAAAAACAATAAAAGAACAGTGAAAGCAATAAAATACAACACAATCGAATAAGATAAAAGTGTAATCATACTACTGGGTATTAAAAGCAATCCTAAATAAGTAGACTTTTAGCCTAGATTTGAAGAGGCCCAGGTCAGAAATAAGACGCAGCTCGACGGGGAGCTTATTCCAGAGCCTGGGGGCAGCAACAGAAAAGGCTCGGTCACCCCAGGGTTTGTATTCTGACCTGGGCACTTCCAGCAAAAATGGATTTGTTGACCTCAGAGCTCTACCAGTCATGATACATTATACAAAACAAAAGCAGCATTAACACAAGGAAATGGGATTATCCAGATCAGATTTAAAGACAATCAAAATGCAAAGAGGTTTTGGTGAAGGGGAACAACAGATGAAAGCTCTTTTGACATAGTAACTAGCCAAGGCCCGAGTTGTATAGCGGCGGAGGTGCCCTGGTGCTCTTATGTATAGTCAAGTCTTGAGAGGGGCCCCAACACGTATCCACAAATACAAGTTTAAGGATGTTCCTCCCTTTTGAGCGCATAAATAACTGTCTCAGTCTTCCTGTGTCCCTAATGCTTGTGAGGTTGTCCAACTGCTGAGGCAGGCCAACACTCAGCTCTTCATTGACATCAGACATCACTTAGCCTCTGTGTAACCCTGTGCACCCAGAATGTAAGTCATCTTCCAGTAACAGGACTAAATTATTGTTGGCCCCTGCCCTTTTTTGCATTGTTGAAGACTTTGATCATGGCCGTGTCTCAGTTGCCACTTCTGCACATCAGGCCGAAATGGACTGCAACTCAAGCTGTTTCTAGCATGAGAATCCAAATGTGATTTGTTTTATGGCGGTTCTTGCAATAAGTGCACCCAGAAGTACATTAAAAGGGCCAAAAGGTTCAGTTTCTTTCCCATTTTAGGGTAAGAGCAGCAAAAATTGAAGTAATGTGGATACCTGAGATGTCTGGCATGTGGCGCCTCCTGACAAAAACAAAAACTCACAGCTGATGTCATGAGTTTATTTAGAATCATTTATTTTTCACGCACACATCGTCTAATTGATTGAATATCTTTGTATGTGCACTGTCGGATGATATGTCGATTATATATTTTTGAAATCCAGAAAACTCTGAGAACATACTTATAGTTTAAAGTAGTTATGAAACCAAACGACGAATCGAACAAAGCGTATTGTTGCTTGTACTTTACTTACAACAATAACACCCTGACTTGAAACGAGTGTTCAGCTGACAGATCATCGCCCTTGGATTCATTTTTCATCTGGCAACAAGATGCCTGAGGAATCGCAGAATTGTTTTGAGGGAAGTTCAGTGACATAGATAAGAGCCAAGGCTCGGCCAGGATTGTTTGAGTGTGTAATGGAGAGCAGGCTTTTGTGTGGCTTTCTTGGCTTAACCCCTTTTTTCAGTTTTTTTCCAATATCTTCCATTTTCTCACTCAGTCTCATCTGGTCTGCTTTAGCTGTAAAGCCTGATTACGTTCGGCCTTCACTGCCCCATTATTGGTTGCCTATTCCGGGGTGAACTTGTGCTTGGTCCTCGCTTTGTACGTATATCCTTGTTCTGTGCTGAATTATGGTTGGCACATCGAGCTTTGGGAACTTCACTTATACTGCCAGGGCTTTTATGGCTGGATATGTTCACAATAGAGCTTTTCAGTATTCTGAGTATGTCTGGAGTGAAGCTTATTCTTCAGAAATACTTTAATTTCAGAAAGAATCTCAACCCTTTTGTAGATATTTGCTTTGTTCTGTGGAAGGAAAGTTTTCCAACAGGCGGGACTGCAGAAATGTATTTGATTATGAAAATTAGTGGCTGTTTCTTGCCTCAATTGATGATGACTTAAATTTTCATCTGAAAGTGGTGCACATCCGTAGATTTTTTTTCTGTCATCGGGTTAAACTGAGTTTAATGCGCTGCTTTGACTTTATCATATATTTAGTATTCTGTGCGTTTTTTGGGGTGTTTTGTTTTGTATTTTTCTTTTTCTTTTTTTTTTTTCTCTACCCAGCTTTTCCTCTAGTCATGTGTTTGGCCCCACTAAAGAAAACACTGGCCGTGTAGTTTAACAGGAAATACCCCCACATCTGGTGCTGGTTCAGAACATCAACATGAAGAAGTAGGCTTTATGGAGAGTTAATGTGTGCCCTGTCTCTGTCCAAGTGCCCTGACGTGGTCGACGTGGTCCACTTGTTCCTCTGCACAGCCGTGTACACCCCCACCCCCCCCTCTCAGAAAGCTTTACACCTTCTACACTTCCATTCCTCGTTGTCTCTGACAATCATCTTGGGGACATTCAGAGGATCCCAAACACCGTGAGCTGTCTGGCTTCGCTCTGCCTCCTCTATAAATAATCAGTAAAAACCTCTGATTTACACTTATTAGTCACACTCAAGAGGGGCTCTTATCTGTGTTGCTGCACCTCAGCTATATGTAGACATGCCAAAGCTCACACAACACACACACACACATACACACACATACTAAGTGACTCATATGTCGCTGAGAACTGTAACTGTAACAGCAACTTTCCACAATGGGCTTGCACATATTGTGTGAAGAATTTTGCTTTGTGACTGGCACACAATCACACAAATGACTCCTTCTGGCCTACTGTCACCCTTCTGAGCTTTTGCTAATTAAGATGATGTTATGGTCTGCTGTAGTATCAGTCATTCACCTCTGCCCTAAGCTGAGTGCATGGTAGTAATTAAAATGACTGTTATACTTGGCAAGAGGTTGAATAGTCTTTCTCTTTTCTTAATTGTGCCTGTGAGTGTTACCAAGCAGATGGCACACAACAGATCATTGTATCATCTGTGAGAGAATAACTGTTTCCTGTATCTACAATATAGTGTACATATATTCCGTACTTTTGATGTTGATACATTTTTATGATGGCTCTAATTTTCTTTCTTCCATGATTCCCTCTGCACAGGCCGTGTGACCCCCGAGGAGCTCTGTTCCTACGCTAAGCTGTTCCAGAGCAGTTGGGGGGCGCTAGAGAGTCACTGTGGGGTGCTCCAGCTGGGCCTGGCAACAGCCCAGGCACTCCGCCACCCCAGCCTGCCCCGCTGGGATGCCTGCCTGGCTTTTGAGAGGCTGCTGCTGCAGGTGTGCACTCATTTTACACAAACGTAACAATATGTGCTACAGGTAATGAAAACCAGGGGAGTATTCACCACTTAAAAAGTGGGAAGCCTGCAGACACTTTCTTTGAGCTTTTTTACTGCAAAATTGTGTTTCAGATGGAAGAAATGATCTTTTTCACATGTGAAGAAATGTTGGTTAAATAACTTAAAGAATGTGCGTTTTAAACCGATAAAATTGCCTACAACGCTAATTTCTAAAAACTTGGGACACTGTAGAATGGAAATAAAAACACAAGGCAGGTGACTCGCATTTTTGACCAGTTGCGGGACTTTAAAGGGAGGAACGTCGTCCCATTCCTGTCTGACATAAGATTCCAGCAGCTCATCAGTCCTGGGTCAACTTTGTCGTATTTTTTACGTTTTAAGATGTGGCGAATAATATTTTCAGTTGGCTTTTTTTTTTTTTTTTTTTGCACGATAGAGCTTTGATAGAGTCTGTGTTCACAGACAGAGATTTGGAACTGTTCCTGAGCCCATGCAGTGATTTCCATGACAGAATCAAACCTGTTTTTAATGAGGTGCCGACCGAGGGCCTGAACATCACAGTCATCTAATATTGATTTTCACCAAGTCTCCAGTTTCACTGAATCTTTTGATGGTCTTATGTATTTTAGATGATGGAATATTCAATGTCTTCACAATGTTACATCGTGGAACATAATTCTGGGATTGCTCCTTGTAGATGCAATTTTTACATATGAATGAACCCCTGCCCATCTTTATTTCTGAGACTCTGCATCTCTAAGGTGCTCTTTTTTAGCCGTTTCTTCTTGGTACCATTTACTTTTTCAGCTTTTTTTTATTGTCCATCCTTTTTGCTGCCACAAAATTTAGTTTGAGCTAATATTTTTGATGAAAGAGTAAATTGTCTAATTTAAATCTTTTTATATGCTTTTTATATCTAATTGTGAATAATATTTTGTTTTTATGAGAATGGCATTGACAGCATTGCTCAAAGCATTGCATTCTGTTTTTATTTACATTGTACACAGCGTCCCAACTTTTTTTGGGACTGGGGCTGTAAACAGGAAAACGGCAGATTCCCACTAGAAGTAGCCTTTTATGTTTCTCCTGTCAAGTAGGCATTTCATTACCAGTGCTTACAGGTAAGTGGGTGGTTTGCTGGTTGATGGACAGAATGTTGTTAAACTGACGGCTACCTGTGGGGGGAAAAAAAAGAAAAGATAAACAAGGTCATTTTTGTTTGTAGGGAAAGCATTCAGATCCAGTAAAGATGGCAAAAAGGCCAATTTTCCATCATGATGTTTAGAGGCCTGTTGAGTCTCGAGGTGGAAGAGGCCTATTTTATGCATTTGACTTCTGAAAGGTCAGAGAGCAAAGTCTGATGGAGAGACAGAGGTGATGAGGGGGAAGTGTAGTAATAAGAATTAATCAAAAACCAGAGTACACACAGTCATCTGTTGCTAACCTCTTATTTCACCCCCTCAGCAGCGGTCAGCGCATATTTTTCCTTCATTTACGCAGAGTCCAGAGCTAAACATTTCCAAATTCAGGGCTAACTAATACTAAAACTATTTCTCCTCCTCCTCCTCCATTTCACCCTCCTCCTCCTCCTCCTCCTCCTCCTCCTCCTCCTCCTCTTACCTTGCTATTTTCATTTATCCTCGTTATATTCCTGAAGCTGTAAGACGAGCAAATAGGACAGCAGGGCATTTTGGAACTTATTAAACTAAATTGCAGAAAAATAAAACAAGCCTTCAGTCATGGCCCATGCCAAACTGGAATTTGAAAACAACCTCTTAAACCTTAATGCTCAGCTAGGGCCACTCGTTTATTAAATAAAGGAAGAAGACTTTAGGGCTTTTAGTTCCAGTATCCGTTTACTCCATGACTCCACTTTGATCCACTCCCCCATGAGTGTCTGCCATACCTGGATGATTCACAGCAACTCTCTCACTGCACTTTTCCAGTTTTAGTCTCATAGCTTGTGAGAACAAACTGAACAACATCCGCAGGTGGAGCGAGGTCTCATTAAAGTGATTGCGGCCGTGTTAATAACCGTCGTATCTTGCGTCGGTGTATTTTTCAAAGTCCAAACCACTTGGCCCACGTTCAAAAAGGACATTCTTTGAAAATCAGATCTCAAAATCAGGCCGCGAGCACAATGTGAGAGTTGATGTTAGTAATCAAAATGGCTCTCAGTTTTATTGAGGTATTAAGAGAAATGAGCTGCGTGTCCTCTCTGCCCCCTCTGTTTATTCAATTTCCATGTGAGTTTTTTTTTTGGCTCACCATGGAGGCGGAGAAGTTAATTACACTACAAAATGGTGGAGTGAAATGCCTCTTAGCCCTGCCTGGCGGTCGAGATGTGTTTGCTCTGCCTGAGTGTGTGTGTGTGTGTGAGGGCTGCTGTGAGGACGACTGGACAGGGCTCGACGCTCCATCACTAGCGACAGTTTGAGTTCTTTCAAGCCAACTCATGTGGTACATTGGGGCCTCGGAGTGGGCAGCAGCTTCACTGAGGCAAGAGGGCTATTGGGTTCAGGGCCTTGCCTTGTGCTCGTCTTTCCCAAAAGTCATGCTCACTCTGTCAATATGAAATAATGGGTGACAGCTACTTTGTGACCTAGACGGCGTTTCTTCAGCTGCAGCATCGTGTTTTGGTGATGAAGTCATGTTTGAATATGCAGGAACAGACAGGAAAAAAATCAGGAAACGAACACCGTTTTTGCAGATGTGAAACTGCAAATATAAGGTGAAAGGCAATATACCTGTGAGGGTCTTGCAGCTGGAGATTAATGAGAAAAGTGCACTGATGTGGTTATGGACACTGACATGTTAGTTGGACTATGATGTAAATGTGGTTTGTATGATGCTTGGCATTTATCCTGCCACTGGATTTATTACCTCCATGATATAGTGCTTACATTTATGTGAGACGGCCAGATATCTTCTTGTCTGGCACTGCCACCCTGCCTGCACCTATACCCCCCTTGCTGGCCTGGGCTTTTGCTGTCTGGCATGTAACTGGGTTTTAGTCTGAATGGGTCAGATTGAGCAGACTTGGTCGAGTTCCAGCCCACAGTTAAAGAATGTGTGTGTGTGTGTGCTAGACGTGCTCAGCGTTAGACCAGGGGTGGTGCGGCCAGTGAAAAAGCTCAACAGACTCACTCTTTCACCACTTCCCAGAACATCACAGACGCACCTTCCCATCAACAGCCCAGCCAGGGCCTCTGCTTTACCAAACTAAACACGCACACTGGTACTGTGCACGCGTCCCACAGAGTGCAGACTTCATACATGCTGCAGCTACATCTTCTGGAATCGCAGACTTTTGACGGCCAGTGTTGTGCCTAAGTGTGCTTTGCAGTGTGCTGTTGAGAAGTCTGTCACATCACTACACAAAGTTGTGATGACAGCAGCACAGTAGAAACGGAGCAAACCCCTCTCACCCCGGCCTGTTGCTTCACTCTGCTGGGATTACCAGGGCACGCCTCTGCAAACATTCGAGTTCAGAGTTATTACTGGTCACAGCACTGTTCTGGCAGAAAGCTGCGCTGGGCTGTGTGTCCCCGTCTCCCATGGGTCTGTCAAACTGCCCGCCTGGTTCTTATCTCCGTCTCTGCTGCATGTTTGTGTTTAAGTCTGAAGAAGGGAATATATGACTTAGGATTGAGTTTTAGATCCAAAGCCATTGCCCTTAACATCAGTTTTCATTTGTCAAAGCCCATAGAAAATAATTGGATAAACACAAAAATGGTGTCATTACTTATAGTAAGTTGCTGTCAAAGAAGGAAAAAAGTTCAAAAGAAGAGTCGACCTGATTCAAATTAGTTCACACTAGTGGGTTCTTAGGAAGTGGGTTTGAGCAACTATGGATCTCAGTTGGATTTGGAACAGGTAGCATATTTTACCTTTGGTGTCAATATTTTTAAAGAAAGCCTATAAAGTTGAGGGTGAATAGATGTAATGCTAGTCTATGATTGCAGCCACTTTGTAATTGCTTTCCTCCCTTTTTTGGGGGTCTTTTTCTTTTTTTCTTTTTTTCTAGAAGACTGCATTCTTGATTTGGTCTTATCAGATCTTTTCACAAAAGTTCACACAGTGAAGAATAATGTACTATCTAAAAAGGTGTGGATTTTTATCTTAATTCACATTGTTTTGCAGATTACAGACAATTAATCAAATTAAAAAGTATCACTTTATGTGAGAACTGTAAGAAACCAGGGCAAACCTCTCAATGCTTTCCACATGAAATACCTCTTTTTACCAAAATTAACTATTTCTTTAACAATGTTTGACTCAAAACTATTTTGCGCTATATTACACTGTTTCGGTATTCAAATGAGCCAAACAAACCATTTTTCCCAGATAGATTTTCCTCCATTCAATAAACGGCATTATTCTGCTGTGAAAAAAACCCAAAACGGTGAGGAATGGTAGCAAATAAGACAAAGAAGTTTGGATTTTCTTGTAAAAGAAAAATGCTGCTGGTGAAGCAACAAAAACACGTGTTTTCTGAAAACTTTTCACGGTTTGCAAAGCTTGACCTTTTTTTGGCTCCCTTTCAGACTTTTATTGCGTTAGCCAAACTGAGTCCCAAGATGTTTCCCAGACTCATGTTTGTTCTGTTTCTGCATCTCTCTGTGTTGTAAATAATCATACTCCCAGGTCTGATCAACAGGATCATCTTCCATTAACAACCCCCAGGACAGTGTCACTGTTCTGGCCTAGAGACTCATGACCCTTCACCTCCACCCCTTGATCCCTCCTGGACAGACACTGACCTGCAGAGCTTTAAACCTGTAGATCTGCTGTATGTTAGCAGCTTGACAGTAAAAAGCTGGAAGAAAAGCACACAGATCCCCAGAATGCCGAAGCTTATACAGTTATATACTTATGTAACATCTGGATCGTATAATTTCTTATGGCGACAGATGGAAAAATGTTGATATTGGTTCTGAGTAACTCTCATCTTATCTGAGCTGCATGCCACAGACAGACGGGGGGATTTAAGCCAGTAATTGGCCTTTCCCCTGTGCATGGAGCCCGTCCCCACATCCCAGACATTCCCCTTTATTCTGCATCTCTGCTGTGTCCCCGCCGCTTGATGTAGTTTGCTGGCAATTGTAACAAAGGGGGTGTGAATGACTCCAGGGCACTGCCCTGAAATGTCCAGTATTGACCTCTTCCAGTTCCCCACTGTTTAACAGCTTCACATCTGCACTGACCTGGACTGACCGCCTCCCAATCCATCCACTTTCTGTACCACATTGTCCCTTATCCAACCCTGGAGCTACGCAGATCTGCACTCAGAACGAGTCACAGGGGGTTCGGGATCATCTCCTGTCTGCCTCTTAACAAAGTGGCCCCTCTGTCTCTGCTGTCGTTTTTTTCCGTTTATCTTTTGTCAAAAACTTTCCCCTTAAAAACTGGGCTTTATGGTGCATTTCCTTTTAGATGTGTAATGTTTAACCTCTTTCTCTGTTGCGCCCTCTCCAAACATACGTCTCCTTACATAGCATACACTAAAGTGGTCAACGTGAACTCCTGCGCTCCACTAAACTCTACACCTCTGTGTTTTCCAGGATAGCAAATATTCTGAAAGTAGAAGGAATGCGTGGCAGGAAAAGAGCAGGGTTTATCAAAAGAGTGAGTTATTTACCTATCTCTTCCTTCCTGTGTTTAGTTGGAGAGGATTACAGTGGAAGAGAAAAGCAGTGGAGTTTACTCCCAGGAAGACCCAGGAATAGCACCCATCTCAAGCCCCCTTTCCTTTCCCCTCCTCAGCCCCCACCCCCCCACCCCACCCTCAGTGGCGGTACCCTGACGGCTGTGTTTAGATTCTGCAGGCCTAATGTACTATCTGTTTAATAGGCAGAGAGAGGCCTGTTTATAGAGAGGAACCTTTTTAACAAGGGTGATGGGCTGGTAGGCCAGAGGGCAACACCAACTCATCTCACTTCCTGTTATCATTGCCTCTCCTCTTTCAGACAGATAGGTGCTCGGCTCACTCTTCTGTCTGCATTACTTATCCTTAATCGTCCTGCTGGCTGATTGTGTTCAATTTGTCTCTCATGGAAAATCGAGGAACAAGAAGGTGCAATGAAGTTGCCTCATATTATACCTCGCTGGCTTCACTTTTCAGCTCAATAGTAATTTGCATCTACTGCATTTTAAGTGTTCCACTAAGCATCTTTCTACTAAATCTATATCCCAGCCCACTGAACTGAGACTGTTTAGGAATTGCTTTGATGTTAATAGCTTTAGAATTATAGAGCTGCAGCTCCCTGAATGTCAAAAGTGGGAGAATAAGATGGGCTTGTATTGGTGTATAAGACTAAACATTTTCTCCTTTACTTAAAGCTGCATTTTTTTCTTCTGACGTTGCCCCGTAAAGTTGCATTTTCTGCTTATATCTTACATCTGTGTATTTTTCTTTGTTCTGGATGTTAAACTGCAGAGTCAGTGAAAGCCCTTCACTTCCTGAGGACTTTTCATGTGGCGTTTAGTTTTTTTTCCCCGCATGAATATTTGTTTTTGAGGGTTCTACGACATTTTTCAACGGACTGTTTTTTCACAGCCTTGGCCGAAGGACTCTCACCCTCGCTCAGACCAAACTGAAAATGTTAAAAAAAAAAATTGAGATCGTCCACATTGCTCGCTCCCCTTATGTTTGCATTTGGTGTTCCAGAACCATGCTGTACTGAGCTGCATTGTCATGTCAGTTGGTTTTGGGGAAAGCGAGCGGTGGGTGCTTATGAAGTACCCACTAACCCTCGCCATCCTCGGTGAATCGGGTCAGTGTGGTCTGCTGACTTGGCCTCCTGGCGTCAGACTGCATTTGAGCATGCTCCAACAAGACACCACAGATGGGGGGGGAATACCACAATGCCCAGCATTCACACTTGGATTGTTTACAGGGGAAGGCCGTAGAAAAAGCTGACCGTTAACTAAGAAGGCAGGTACTTGTAAAGGACCCAACAATGACTCACTGTCCCAGATGGAGCTCACCACTGAAACACTTTCTGCCTTTCTGCTTCTCTGAGTGACACACAAGTCATCCCTCAGTTTCTATGTCACTCGTCACTCTTCATGTGCCATTCGTTCCGTGATATTCTGCATCTGAAACCGTATCCAGATGTACTTGCAAGTGTGTGTGTGTGTGTGTGTGTGTCCGTGTGTGCTTGCAAGCATTCATGCATGTGCATCCTTTAATGTGCTTATTCTGGAAACATTGTCTCGACTTCCTGTTGTCACAAACAGGCTCTCTGTTCCTCATTGGAAAGCTCCACCTCAGGACAGATTAACTATCAGGTCATTTGTCACTACCTGCTGAGCACAGGCCAGGGAAGGTCACAGCCCACAGGACATGCGTCTTTGTGTCTCTGTGTCTGATCTGAAATGGAGACAGAGGAACATTCCAGGGTGTCCTCTTTGGATACCGAGAGACTTGGAGCTCGATGAAATATTTGGAGCTAGAATGAAGGTTTAATTGTGATTGAGTAGTTTACTTGACCGTCTCGGCTTGATTTCAGCCATCCAGGTAGTCACACGACAGTCCAGGTTTGATGTGATTGGTTGATTGATTGTGAATGCTCAACCTTTTTAGCCAATTGACAGTGATATCTTACAGTTTGCTTGGCCACTTTCCCGTTAACCTATAGAATTGGGGACATTTTAGGAAAGTAGCACCCTCTTCTGTCATTGATGGGGAGAGGCGTGAAAGCTCTAAACGGAGATAAATGGGCTAAAGGTGATCATCATTGGAGAAAAGAACCCCTTAGGTCATGAAGCAAAGGTGGGACAAAGACTTCTCTTTGATATCTTGTGGAATTATACCCATCTGAAACCCCAGCCTGCACCCCATTCTCCTCTCTAACCCCCACCCTTGTGCCCACTACTTTGTCACCCAGAGGGAATGAGACTGACCAATCACCATAGTAACTAAGCATTGAGGGTCATCTTAGGTCAATAAGAGACAGACTTTTGCCACCCTTGTTCTGTCATTAATTACCTTCACTCCCTCGGGGTTTTGCTCCACATGTAACAACATAGCTCAGCCATCTGAATCCAAATGAATTGGGTGTATGGTCAGGTGAAGTGCACCATTTGTGTAATATATGCTTTTACAACGGAGTCAGTCTTGCCTTTATTACCAACTAAGCGATGGCGCCACCTTCAACAGAGTTTTGAAACCATTTCGGCTTCATTTCTATCTCAGATTTGTCATAGGAACTCAATTCTATCCCATGACCTGTGTGATGAGTGAGGACCTCTGATTTTGAAAGAATGCTGTGTTTGATTAAATGTCTGAGAAGCTCATGGTGGAGGAATCTGAAACAAATCCCACAGCATCTCAGAGTCGTGGGAGCATTTTCTTCGGAGGAGGGCATTTTGTTTGATTTGAGGAATCGGACCGTACAGACTCCAGGCCGCTTTGACTTTAAATGTCTCACAGCTTATGGATTGTGACAATCATAGCTGTATCTGGTTTTGAGCTCAGCTTTCACCTTGAGCTGGAATTTGCATTTCTTCCTCAGTATATGTTGATGAAAAGAAAAAGAAATGCATACAACACCGCTTGCTTTTAGGTTTGTGTGTGTGTGTGTGTGTGTGTGTGTGTGTGTGTGTGTGTGTGTGTGTGTGTGTGTGTGTGTGTGTGTGTGTGTGTGTGTGTGTGTGTGTGTGTGTGTGTGTTTGCCTTTTGTTGGTCTTGGAATCAGCTTGTGTGATCTACAAATTAAACTCATCTGTGGTGGAAGTTTTAGGGAACCCACCACGCCCCTCCCCTTGTAACATGATTGACATCAGGGTGCAGAGAATATGGTGATGCCCCACCCAACCCCCCACAGGCTCTCTGTTGGGGTCTGGAGGTAATTAATACCCCCCCCCCCTTCATTCCACACTGTTAGAACTTTCTCTCTTGGTTTTGAATGTCTTGTTTTCATTGTAGTTTTTCCTCATCCTCAAACATATGTGTTTCTCTCCCCCTAATCCTTTCATCTGTAGTTATCAATAATATTGCTCTTCTGTTTATTCTTACAAATGTCTCATTAGATCTTTGGAACCCATATGCAGAGCAGAAGGACTAAGAATGACTACTGAAACACCCTGTAAGAGCGGCCAGTGTGAGCATGTACGCCCTGACAAAATATTTGTAAATGGATTTGGTAGAACTGCGTCAGAACCTTCGCCAGAATGCTGGATATGTTTGGTGCAGTCATGACAAATGGAGACAGTTGCCCACACTTTGGCTAGATGCAACGCACAGAGAGATGTATTTCTTTGAACCATACATGACACGAATACATAGATCGTACCGATATAATCAAACATGTGGGCAGTTGGAAAATAGTGCATTGCGAAAGGCCAGCAGAGCCTCGTTGAAGAATTTCCACTGCCTGACATGGTGTATACCGGTGGAAGCCAAAACTAAGCTGTTCCAGCCCTCCATACTATAGTCGATCCAATAGGAAAAGTTGATTTGAAAAACCACTCATCAATTCCTGAGTTTTCCCACTCCAGCTTTCATCTGGGGTGAACTCGTATGCCCCACATCTCTTCTTCTATTGTTCTAAGCTTGCTGTACTTTGAAGCACATGTGGGCCTGTTTGTCCCACTGCTGTTTTCATGTAAATGGGAAAAGAAATAAAAGTAACCCAAAACGAGCGCAGACGCCGAACCGCTAATTATGAGCTGGTTGGAGGGGGGGGGGTTAGAGGGGCTAGAGAGGCCTGAAGAGGTTGAGGAGGGGAGTGATTGCTCATACGCCTGCCATGTGTCCCCTTGTCCCATTCTCCTGCTGCTTTAGACTTAATCTTCTCCACCCCGCTTTGTTTTTTTTTTGTTGTTGTTTTTTTCTTTTGTTCTGAGTTATTTAAGATTCTGGCTGTTGCCTCTTTCATGTTAGCAGTCGCCATGTTTCTGTGTTGTGAGCGCCACATCTAAACATCACAGCAGAGATGGCTGCGAGGGGCGCGTTTCACGACATTAAGGTTTATGGGCCTTTTGCGCACCGCCTATTGTGTGCTCATGGGGCATGATAAATTCCACCATGTATTATTTGATTAATGTGTGTTCTGTTTGGGTGTCCCCGTTCACGCTAAGATAGTCAGAAGCCTTGGCGTAAGTGTCATTTCTTTGTTGTGGTTATTAGGAGCTGGTTGTCGAGCGACTGAAGCACTTACTCAGATAGCACATTAGGTGCATGCCGCACATCTGGCTGTGAGGATCAAAAGTTCAGTTGTCCTCGTTCACACTGTACTAACCACCAGTCCACATCCTGCCGAAAAGATAACAGTCCAGAGGTGAAACTGCAGAATCCAATTTTTATTTTGCAAGTTTGCATGAAACAATCTGTAATTAGCTGACTCTGCCCACTGCTTCATTTTTCTTTGAAAAGACAAAACTGTGGCCCAGAGCTTTTGCTTGTAATACAGAATAAAAGAAATCCATACATGATGGATTATTTAAAGAAATGATAGTGATGGTTTCTTAATATTCATAAAGACACCCTGTGGTAAAAGATGGATACCTCTTGGTACATCTGTTATCTAATAAAGCAGCTTTGCATTGAATTGTGCATTCACAAAGCATATCTGAATCTTTTTGTGCCCAGAATGTGTCAGTGAGGCTGGCTCAGCTCTTTGGCCATTTTGGAAACGTTACTGCATTAACTTATAGTTTAAAGTTGGTAGCATTAGTTTTTCTTCTCCAATTAATGTCATTGGAAGTAAACAAACCTCCTTGCCAAGGTTCAAACTTACTTAGAATTCCGTGTCAATGAAAACACCGAGACAATTAGACGGTTTTGCTGTTAATTATGATCTCATCTCATAAGATTAAACTAGTTTCTAATATTTCTTAGATTCTCCCATGTTGAAAAGCCTCAAACTTTGTCAGACAGTTTTTTAGGTTGAAGTAAAACAAACTGAAGGTTTTTTTTCCTTTCTTTTTTCCCCCTGAACAAAAGTTTCATATTTGACATTAATACTTTAGATGGAATAACGAAAATATGACATGCAGAGAAACTGCTCCCCCCAAAAGGTTGAATTGATTTCGAACCTCTTCTCTGAAGGTTTTTCATCAAGTTAAATCCAGCTCACACCTTTAACACTAAAGCAGGATCAGGAGCACTTTTGATTAAAGAATGATTTGATTCCATCTCCATTTTTTTTTTTACCTTTTCAAAATAACAAAAATAGCTTCAAGAAGCAAAAACATTCAAGTCTGCAGTGAGTACTTGACAAGCTGTTATTTTACTTTGCTACATTTGATGGTAAGTAGAACTTAGCCACTTGGGGGATTCTGAGCCTAAACTTACTGACTGACTCTCAGCTGAGGAGACTTGGTTTTATACGCTATCTTCACATAAATTGGAGCGATGATATAATAAGACCAAAATAAAAATAAAAAAGAAGCTGAATAAATTAAATGAACTTCACTGTTCATTTAATTTATTCACTGTGACCCAATATCTTTTTGTACAAAGCTACTTCCACTTCAGTTATTCAGTTTTATAGACTGACTTACGTATTTATGACACTAAATCGAAATCCAAATTTCACTCGAAATGATGGTAAAGTTTTGACTGTTAGCCAGTAAGCTTTGTTATTACAGCACTCCGAATGGATATAGTTCCTAAAATTTTAGGGCGTGATTAGATCCGATCGGAGTTGTTTTGTGCTACGACATGAAGGTTCGTCTTCCTAAGCCTGCGAGTTTTTGCTGTACAAATACATTGAATGGAGAAAACTGAATAAGAGCAGAAAAAAGAAATGGGACACCTGGATTATTACTGCTTCACTGCTTGTTTCGTGAGAATTTTTGGACCTACTTTTGAGGTCCATCCACAGATGTTTGGGTTTAGGGAATGTGAGGGGCCATGCCAGAACATTCAGCTTGCATCCCTAGAGGTAGCCCATTGATTCGAGGTGTTCACAGTATTATTTTCCTGTTGTAGAAGCCGTCTCATTTTAAACTTCAGCTCCTGTGATGTTTCCCGGCAGAATTTGGCAAGAATCTGCCATTTCATTTAATCAGTTTTCCCCTCTAACAAGGTAATAATTCCAGCACAACCGCAAAGCTTGATCGATCCAGCCCGGCGCTTAACAACCTGAAATTCTGCAAACATTCTTTGCTTAGTGTGGCCAGGGAGTTTTATTTCAGCGTCGTCAGTCCACAGGACTTGTTTCGATCCGCTGACTTCTGATACTGAAGCCTGTGGTGAGAGTAAAAGATACGTTTCTGAAGATGATTCTTCACTGAAGGTGATATCTGTGAGGGTGGGGCGGTACGGAGGAATAGTGCGCCACACCAAATAACAACCGCTAAAAGACTTCGCAATCATCTTTATAGTGCCGTCTTTACTTTCTTTGTGGACGTTAAGTCATTGGGGGCCTAGCAGCGAAGCTGCGAAGGCACCCATTGTGTTAGTGGCTTTTCCTATTATTATTGATCCGTTTCCGCTGCAATTGAAGTCTATGGCAGCCCCATGAACGCTGTGGTAAAAAGTTGTGAAATTTGGCACACGTAATCAGCACAGTGCCAAACAAAAACCCAAGAATTTTCATGCCCCAATAGTCTACTCTCTAGCGCCACCAACATGTCAAATTTCAAATAACTTTGGACTACTTGGTCCAAATTTCACAAATGAGGCATCGTTGGAATCCTTGAGTCCCCCCTATGACGTCAATACTTAGATTTTCCGCCATTTTGAAATTTATCAATAACCTTAAAAAAGCATTTCAGGTCACAGAGATAGTCCGATTTTCACGAGGCTTGGCAAATAGACTCTTAAGACCAAGCCGCACAAAAGTTATCGTGTGGTATTTTTAATTCGGCTTCCGTTTTTCCATAAAAGCGAATCAAACTCGAGGTTGACGCCACCAAACCGGAAGTGAGGCCATAACTTGGAAACCATTTGATGTTATGACGTCAAACTTGTAACACAGACTCATGACCACTGCGGTAAAAGGGCAAAGAAGTTTGATGACGTTTGGCCTATAGGTGGGGCTATATGTAGCAAAAATGCATTTTTGCTCATATCTTTGGACCCCTTGGTCCAAATTTCACAAATGAGGTACTGTTGGAATCCCTGGACGCAGACGAGGTTATAGCACCTCATGACGTCATCTGCGCCATATTGGATTTTCTGCCATTTTTTAATTTAATCGAAAACCTTCAAAAAGCATTTAAGGCCACTGAGATTGTCCAATCTCCACGGGACTTGGCACATTGAATATTCAGACCAAGCCGCACATAAGTTATCATGTGGATTTTTTTTATTTCGCTTCCGTTTGCCCGTGGCAGCCAATCAAACTCTACGCCGATGCCTTCCTGGGCAGCCCAAGCCTTGCCTATTGTGCCATGCTGCTAGGCCCCCCCATCACTGCTTGCAGCTATATTTTTAGCTTTGGAATTTGCGTCCTCTGACCTTTCCCTTTAATGGCTGTGTGAGCAAGACCTTAATGAAAATTATCTCAAATGTGCTGGTTAAATAATAGCATGGAGGAAATGAGTAAATTACTTGGTCCACAGTAAAAAAAAAATAGAAAATAAAAATAAATTTAAAAAACACACGTGTTCACTAAGTGACTAAGGAAAGGACTAGTGGGAAAATTCTGTTTGAATAATAGAAATAAAGGGATGATATTCGTTAAGTGGGATATATTTGGAATACTCGACCACTTTGACCATCGAGCGCACAGTGACATGATTCTCACAGTCTTAGTGGTGTTTAGAGAAGCTGCACCTCTTTGCCAGCGCAAGGTTTTTAGGTCTTGTTTAATGGAGAGGCTCTGCGCTGCATCACAAGATAGACAAACAGACAGACAAGGCATTAGTGATGTCTTTACCATCTGTTCAAGAAGGGCAGACATGATGGGAGAAGATGAGGACGAGAGAGACATTTTCATGGTCTACGAAGAGACTGTTGGGTTTTTTTTCTTGTGGGGAGGGCTGAGGATTTACTACCAGACAACGGCTTACATTTATCAGAGAGAACACAGTCAAACATCGTCACACATCGTCGTATTTAAATTTAAATAAAGATAGGAGGTTGTCAGTGAGGCCGCCTTGGGCTGCAAAGCCAAAAAGCTCACAAAGAGACAGTTGGACCAACATTTTGAGACACTCTGCCGGTTTGAAAACTCAGCCAAAACTTAAACTTCCAAACATTAGGAACACAAAAAGAGAACTACGTGTACACGAGCAGTCAGAAAGTGTAAGAAACATCAGCAATCTGCCGTCTTCAGTTGTTTAATGTGTGCTCGAACAGTTTGTGAAGCCAGAATTTTGTGAAGGGAAGGTGGTCCCCAAGACCCTTACGTCAGTCCTACATTAGACAGTGGAAAGGAAAGAGTGAAATGGATGGAATAAGCAGTCAAAACAGAATCTTTTTTCCAATTAAAATTTGGTCAAGCGGTCCACTCGTGACTCCACCTCCCCAGTCATGCAAGATGTTCTTGCAAAATGTCGACGCAGCTGCTGTTCAGTTTGTGTTATGCAGCAGTTCCGGCACTTGATTTTGTCAGAGATGTAAGTTATGATTTCTCAAAGTTATATTGCTCTTGGAGGATTTTATTTTTATTTTTTCATCATGTCAGATAAGGGTCTGTGAGATTTGGCGTGAGAAGAGTTCTGCCTTTCACAAGTAAAGCAGTGAGAGGAGGAGAGTGGGATACACTGGGGGAATGGGTGAAGAAATCTGGGAAAGGGGAGACAACCATGGAGAGAATTATGTACTGTGTCCAAGACGAAACAAATAATAAAAATAAGTCAAATAAGAAAAAAAATAAGTGTTAGCGTGTATTAGTGGTTTCAGCTTGTCCCAGTGCCCCTCCTCGTAGTGTTTTTTAGCTGAGCTGTGGGCTTAAAGCGGTGGGAATGTTTGTGGAGGAGAAACTCTGGGTGATGTTGTTTGTATTGTTCTATTTCAGCCTGTGTGTTGAACCAGTGTCAGCAGACAAGGACTGTGTTTCACACACACACACACACACACACATACACGTATATAAAGAGAAATCAACCCTGGCTGTTTCCGTCCTGACCCCAACTACTTTCTCTTCAGCCCCATCCTTGTTTGTGGGTCTGCGTTCAAATTGAATCGCCAAAAAAGAGGTCCCACTAAAGCCCTCTGATACTGAAAGTGTTACAACAGATGGAATTGCAGCTAAGCAATGGATGTCAGCGTGCAGACATGTTGTCTGCGGACTGATGCTGTTTGTCTGTGCCGTCTTATTCCAGACTGCATGCTGTGTGTAGTCCTTCGTGTGACACTTCAGTCAACACAGGCATAACACGCAACTTTGCGCTTTGAGTGGTCAGCTAGACTAGAAAAGCGCAATACAAGTACAGTCCATTTACTTTTGCTGCCTATATTTTGCAGTGGACTTAGTTGGACTGAATTTCTAGACTTCTGAATTTATTCACAAATGTCAAATACCGATTTTCTTTATGTTATTTAGTAAAGCAATGCTGAAGGAATGCAAAAGGAGGAACTTGAAAAGGCGCGAGTGAAATGCCCAGACAATCTGTGGCGTTCACAGTGTGACTGAGAAAGAAATCCAACTGCTACCCTCAGCATTAAGAGCTGGCATATGGAAGCACTTTGGCTTCTGCAAAGTTGAACTAAAAGATTTTGGAAAGAAGTCCAACGTGAGAAACCTCATCACACATTTCCAGGGACGGACAAAAAGCACCCCGTGGCCCATTGAATCATTATCGAGTTCAACTGTGTGGCGCTTGGAGATTCGCTCCCCTTCTAAAAACTCATCTGTGTCGCCTCCACTCGAATATTAAAGATTTTGCCTTGGAAAAAAAAAAGAGTTGTGGCATTAAAGTGGCCTGTATGACTCCTTTTTTTTCTCATCCTGTACTGTCAATGGGATTTATGAATATACTAATCTGGTGCCTGTCATGTCGAGCTAGCACAAGCTAGAAGTTAGCTGGGGCTAGCTGCCTGAACTCGGTTCCCCCAGGGAGGCAAACTCTCACTCTCTGCTCTGTCCTGGTGGCTAGTGGAGGCCACTCAGTCAGCCAGACCCGGTCCCGGTGGTTAGAAGCTAGTGCCTGTTCCTTTGGACTGGATGAGCTGCCGCTAGCGCCCTCCTCATAGTTTATTAGCTTCTCAGCTCATGGATTCCTTACAGCATATACAGAATAGCTCTACAGCTCTACGCTGCAGGTATCCAGGATCGGTCCCTTTTTTTTATGTGGAACATCATAACTGTTGACCTTGTTTTTGTTAGACTGCAGGTACACTGTAGATTTATCTCCCAGTCACAGCACTGATGGCTAATTTTGCTTAGATTACCAAGGTGGCTTTAACTGTTCAGCGAGTATGTATTTGAGATAAGTTCTGAATTAGATAAAAAGTTTGAAATAGTAAAAGTATGACACTTACTGATAAGTACATGTGTCTCCTCTATCCTATTCGAAAGGTTTCTTTCTGGCATTATTACCCATCCCTGCAGCCTCCATTCTCTGACCCTACTTTCTCGCCTCTTTATGAATTGTCTGCACTTGGTTACTGCCGAACCCTTTTTAGTGCTCGCATGCAGACGTTAGAATATCTGTTTTGTTTCATCCTCTTTCGGTTTTTATCGACTTTAACACTCCTCTAGTTAGCCCTTTCCTCGGACACTAAAATAATCCTGTAAGTCATAATCAAGTGATGAATACAGAATAAAACTTGAGTCACATAACAAATGTGGTCATCGGGGAGTATCATGTGTCCCAGCCAGCACACTCACACCACCGTCACTACAGCGATAACATCTCTGTGGAGGCTGTTCCCTTCCCATCAACCCAAACCTTGTTTTTCCTCTCTTCCTTGTTTTTTTGTTTTCTTCCTTAATGCTTGTCCTTGTTTGCAACTATGATTTCATAAACAACGTTCCATTAACTCTGAACATCCACCCAGGTGTGTGCATGTGTTAGTAAATGGAGGGAGATTAGTTGTTTTCCATCGCCCCTCTCTGTAATGAGCGTTCTATAAATGTTTAGGGAAGAGCAGACATGCGTAGGCGCGTTTCTCAGCGTCTATCATAGAGATATGCTCAGGTTGGCAGGAAAGTCCAGATTATGACGATGAAGACCTTATTTACACAACAGAAAAAATATGAAATACAGAGCCTCCCTTTAGTGAGTCTTACATCCCATTACTTAAAAACAGATGTGCAATGTGCATATAGCCTCTTTTTGTTTTTCACTTAGAATTGCCCCATATAGATACCACATTACCTCTCTGACCTGTGTGTTAATGTGAGGTCAGAAAAGAAGCCCTGCCTTCTGGCAGATGTTGCACAAGAATATGTGCACCCCGCACACACACACACACACACACACACACACACACACACACACCTCCTCTTCAGTGAGACACACCAGCTGTACCTCATAATACTGACAAACACACCAGAAAGTGACGCAACTCTCAGTATGATGGTGATGTATTCCGCATTTTATTCAGTCTTGAGCACAGAAAGTGACCCATTCCAGATCTCCACGGCAGCCTACAATGACCAACTGCTAGGCCAGAAATGGCCGTTTGGACAGAGATGCAGTCGCAGAGCTGTGATCCACATAGCAGGCAGCTAACACTTTATTTCAACTGCAGTTTTTGTCCTGATAATTGAGGACTTTTCCTGGACAGATTTTTGGAGGGAAAAAGAAGAGAGATGTGGTTGAGTCTGTGCAGGCTGAGCGGGAGCATTTCTGGACTTGGTGTGGCGCAACAGTGCCCCCCAATGTTCCTTTCCCCACATTTCTCCACAAGCCCTGGAACCGAATGAAAAAGCAACATCTGTCTTATCCAAAAAACGTGATCCCTCTCTAAGGTGCACACTCTTGTACACTCTTTCACATATACATTAGGCTTAAAAACAGAACAGAATCACATTAGATTCTCAGGAATTGCACATTAGCATTTAGCCTTGCCCTGCACTACCAGTAAGAATTGAGCTCTTATTTTGAAATCGCCTCCGTTTTGCAAGTTTGGTGTTCAACCCCCATCGCCATGTGTTCGACACCCTCCCCTCCACATGTGAGACAGACACTGGGATCACAGGGTCTGTTTGACTTTTTTTTTTTATGAATGGAAACTGTCTTGTGATGAGAGCCACATCAGTCGGCGTTTGACCTTTCCACCCATGAGTACATGAGTAGTTACTGGATTCTAACATGGGTTGGTGATTCACAGGTCAGACTTTAGCTCAACTGCGCTGTTGTTTCTTTCCTGACTGCACGGTTATCATGCTGTATTGTTGACAAGATGTATCCACAGACAGGCATACATTATATACACCCACCAAAACACTCAAAACTTCCTCTGTGGTGCTGCCACTACGGTGTCTCTAGGAGCATGTTTTACCAGGATAATACACACACACACACACTCAGGTGAAAACACACCAGCTATGCTCTTACTGCTGGTAAACGAAAAGTGATATATGCTATCAAAACCATTTTTGAGCGGCTGTGCTGTGAAGTGAAACTGTAAAACTTCAGAAGGTTGAAGTTTGCTGCTTTTGCTTTGACTTCCATCGGCTAAACTGGGGTTGTTTTGTTGAAACAGTCTGTTTCACCTCAGGATGTTTTCTCCCTGCAGGAGCCTCCTTAGTCAATTAGTAGTGGATGCAATGTACTATCCCTTGCAATAGGAGGGGTGTGTGTGTGTGTTTCTGTGCGATTGCCTGCATGCATGCGTCTAACCGTAAATGCGAATGACTCAGTTCTTCTCAGTGTGAGAAAGGTGCGGGAGGTTTAACGTGGTCCCGGGGTTTGTGGTTGCAGAGCAACTCTCTTCTTGTGAATTACACCATAATCTGTTGCAGCCAATACAACTATAAAGAAAAAAAAAAGTCTCTTTAATTGTCTTGTTTCCAAACACTCTTTGAGTGTTGGACCTTAATGAAAAATGTTCACATTTATCGTTAATTTTTCTAAGAAAAGATCTTAGCCAAAGTGAGATAAGCAGGCGGGGTGTCGTGTGCCGGGCAGACAGGCTCCAGCCGCAGTGACCACCATGTGGCTGACTGGAGGTGGCAGGGCGGAGGGAGAGGATTGTGTGTTTGTTTCTGGGATTGGGTCCCATGTCTTCTCCAAATTACAGCCCTCGAGCTCTGAGCCAGACCAATTTTATGTCACACAGACTTTAAGAGGAGACAAATGCAGATAAAAGACAGAAAGATGTGGAGTTGGTGGATTAGAGAGGATGAAAGGTGGGAGAGAGGAGGACTGATGTAAGAGCCATCGAAAGCTTTTTCATGTACTGACAGAGAGGCAGCTCCCTTTTCAACCCTCCTCTAGCGAGTTGAACTTCAGCTGTGCGCATCTGTGTGCACTTTTCTATTGATTTTTTTTTCCCCCTCAACAGTCCAGCATGGAGATCAGCATGCAGAGACCGCTTAGTTTGGCAGAAAGAAAACGCACCCTGTGTGGTAATCTGGGCCTTGTTTCACGCCAAGATTTATGTCTTTATTTCAATCAGCAGGACAGGCATCAGGATGATGGATCCAGAGCAGAGGTCACCTTACCGAAAAAAGCTTTTCCCAATCAATGCTCAATGCACTGCAACTTTAGAAAATGCATGCAAATGAGCATTTAAAAGCACAACCGCCTAGAAGAACCAAGTTATTTTGCCATGTCTTCAGTCTTTGCAACCTTCTTTACAGCTGTGCCCTCATTGTCAGACTGTTAAAGACGATTACTTGATTTGTTTGCGTATCGTCTGCTTGCATGTGTTTTCTGTTCCAGCGCACGGAGCTTTCAGGGCCACCGTAAATCTTGTACTTTACAACACTCTGTCCAATCAGCCAATCAATCAAGTAGTCTTATCTTTATTCTCTCTTCCTTTGTTGTGTTTTTGGCTCCTCTGTCTTTTTTTGTCTGAGCCCAGGGATGCTGGAGCTGACCAGTAGTGGGTCAGGCTGTGCGTCTCGTGTTTTCACAGGGTGCTAATAGATTTGTTGTAAAGAAAACCCTGGCCTGTTTTCTTCTGTTTTTCTTTCTGCTTTCAAGAAGGGTTTTGCATAGTCATCAAGTCACCTGGGTGATGAAACGTTTAGTGGAGAGAGCTAATCCCTGGGGTTTCAGGCTGAGTTTATTTTTCACTACCTGTGGTCGCTTGTGGTAACAATACATGTCATGTAATACCAAACAAACTCCCCTTGAGTCGCTACTTTCAGTCAAAGATTATAGTAACCATCATCTGAATGCGTTCTGCATACGGTGTGAGTGGGTTTCTTCTCAACACCAGGACGCAGTAAAGTTGGCTACGCTGTTTCTTCCCCACAATAAAAGCCACCTGTTTTACTCAGTTGCGTTTGCTTTCATGAAAAGCAGCAGCAGTAGGAAATGTTTGGCTTGCATTGGCAGACGCTTATTACGGCTCTTGAAGAGCGGTAGCTGTACGATGGCAAGTAAACACTGATGTCTGCAGATGTTGGAGTGTTAACAGTCTCTCACGTTCTTTTACAGCCCTCTGAGAGGTCACAATTATGAGAAACGAGCAAATATGATGTGGCAATGTTCACCTGTGAGAATGTGAGCTGTTAGCACACGATGCCGAACCAATACCAATATGATCTGCAATGCAATTTTTTTGCCTTTCTTTGTTTAAAAAGAAAAAAGAGGGGGATGCAAAGATGTGGGACTCATGGAGAAATGTGACTCTAGCAGAGTGAGATTCAAGCTAGTTGATGGATTTGATTCGTAAGTGATTCTCCACTGTTCTGTGTGCACACTCTCTTCTTTGTATTTTGAGTTCCATTTCCGCTCTCCTTGACAAAAACCTGCTGCGTTGTCTACACCTTTCGCCCAGGACAATGGCTGTTAAAAGAGATCCAGAGATCAACTTTATTTTTTTCCACTCCAGCTCAACTTAAGGCAAATTTCCTCCTTCTGATAAACAGAAACTTTCCGGTGAAGCCATTGTCGGATTCATCATTGTCATCGCCGCAGGATACAATGAACATGTGTCTCTGCAGAGATACTGTATGTGTGCGGTTGTGCTGGAAGGGTAAGATGCGTTGCTCATTAACAGAATGTCTGGGAGAAGATTTTTGATTTTCCTCTGAGTTCTGGTGTTGTTTACATGTTCAGAATCTTGCCAGCCTCTCTGAGAGTGAAGACATGCTTGTTTGCCCTTCAGCTGTTCTAGCAGAAATCAATAGTGAACTTGCTGTACATGATTTAGAGTCAAAATTTTAGTTGCAGTCTTCTGGCTTCAGGATTTATGTATTTTGTTTTTTTGAAGTCTGCTTGTTTTCCTTCCAGCGTTGCGTGTTGTTATTCGTGAATGCAAATTGGATGTGATTACATATTTGCAAATTAAGCACATGTGTGTGTTTTCAAAAGAATGCAGCGAGCTTCTTTTCTTTTTTTTTACGGCTGCTACGGTAATAACAAAAAATTGCCTGGCATCTCCTTGAGTTGACTCTTGGCTGGCCAGAGACTTTGGCCAAGAATTAGTGACCTTCTTGCTCTGTCTGAGACCTACACCTCCAAACACGCCCCTCCCCCTTCCCCTCAGGCCCAGAAAAAGGTTCATTGTGTATGCAGTGAGCAATGCGAGCGAGGCCTGGTTCTGGTTAGCGTACTGCACTGCATCTGAAACACTCACCTTCCTCCAGGGGTTGCATCTGGAGCTGGTTTCCTGTTCAGGCTGAGCTCGGCTGGGGCGGAGTTTGGATAGACTCTGTGATTGGACGAGATTGAGCCTTTATGGACCCCAGGATGGTTGGAAATGCCAAACAGTAATCTGTCAATCACTGGCAGACAGATTTAAACCAGACCATAATGCAAGATTGAGCTTATGATTGGTGCAAAAGTCTGTTGAGGAGGCCAGTGTTGCTTCAGCCTTCTACCAATAACCCATTTAGAGTCAGCCAATCTGCTGAGCCTACTCAGACAACAAAGAAGGGTTCTATATTTTATCCACAGTCAACTTTTCTTTGGGAAATATTGTGTCATGACAAGAAACCTTCAAGTTATTTAAAGTAATGGCTTTGTCAGAGTAATTGCGTGCCCTAAAATTAGCATTACTTATTCAGAGAAATGCCATCGTTGATCTGTAATTTTGTTTAATGGTCACATTAGCACATGGCAGCAGGGCCAGTGGATTCAGTAATTGAAATAATAATGTTAGCTTCCTGTTATTATAGCAGTAATGTTGTAACTCCTGGAAGGAGCACTGTCCCTAAATCTGCACAGTTCATAGAATAGAGACCAGTCTTTCTACCACTGATAGCATTTCTCTCAGGGTCTCATGGGAAATTGCTGAATGTGTTTTTATAAAGTTCTTTAGAATGTCAAGATTAGGTTTTAGTTAGGTTTAAGGTTAGGGTTGGCATTAGTTTGCATGCCAATTCAAAAACACTAAATGTTATATGCAGTCTAAGCGTTGTGTGTCTCCCTGTGATGGACTGGCCACCTGTCCAGGTTGGTACTATTAAGAGGAATTATTGAAAAATAAATGTGGATGTATTTTTTTTAAATTAATTTAAATAGAAATTAATTAAAACAATACTTCCACATTTATTTAGTTTAAATTATTCTTATTTCCACATTCATTTTCATTAATTCCTCTTTCTAGTTCTTGAGTCATTTTCTTTTTCTTTTGCAGATTTATTCTTTTTTTTTGTGGCATTCCCATCATTCCGTAGTATTCCACATTGTGTTCCAGCTCCGTGAGTCGGGCTTCGTTGAGTTGACTGACGCTTAAGTCGGTCTTCCTAGTCGGCTTCGCTCAGCTCAGTCCCAATTCTGTTCCAAAGACTTCCATTTCCTGCTCTGGCGCCATGGCATCCAGCTGACGGTAGCTTTTACAAATCTCTTGAAGGGACCCAGTTACACTGCATGCTTCCTTGAGCACGTGAAAAAATATGCACATGCCACGCTGTACACAGATTGCACTGTGCTCAAAATTAGGAAAATCATACTGTGGTGCACTTGTGGAAAGTAACAGAAAGTTGTACTACAGCATACAATCTGTAACTTGCCACGTTGTTCAGACTACAAGGCATTTTTTTTATCCCGTCTGACTCTGATAACTGATCTCAGAAGTGTATTGACGACAAGTTGGAGAGAGCTATGACAGAAATGAATGATTTGGATAGTTGGCAAGCATATACGTGACTCCCTTTAAAAAAAAATTGCTTTTTTTTCGCTCGATAAGTTAAAAAACATCTATTTGAACATGAATCAAAGTCACTCTTAGCTCGAAAAGCTCACAATTCAATCCGACACTGTGGTTATCGCATGTGAGCGATAACGTCATATAAACGTGGACGCCAGCCAAAAAGAATTTGAAAAAAAACTAGAGCAACTGCTGAAAGCGCTGCTTGCTGTGGAGAACATGTACTGTTTGTGTACTCAGAGGTCCAGGAGGTCCAGGAGGTAACATAAGCTCAGGGTTTGAGTGAAGTAGTTCTTGACAAATGATGTAGATGCCTAGAGTCCCTTCAGATCTCCTCTTTCAGCCCTTTTTTTCTTTGTTGTCCAATACTCAGAGCGTCTGATGCCCAAGTTGCATAGCAACAGGTACTTCTCAAATGAAAATGTTACTTGCTGACTTTGGCACTCTTCTTTTAGAACCTACAGCACCAAATGAACGTCCTTGTGCAGACAGAGATGTTGGTGATCAATAGATGCTCTAAAGTGAGAGATGAAAGAGAAAGTGCTCAGCAGTTTGCATTTCAACAGCCCTTAATATCCTTTGTCTTTCTTTTTTGTCCACCAGTAGAATGAGCGAGGGGAAAGATCCCAAACGTTGTTTGGCAGTTCAGACGAGTGCAACTTGGAGAGGTATTTGATTTCACAATGTTTAAGAAGAAAAATGTGTGGTGTGATTGTATTTGAACGGTCTCCAGGGGCAAGTGGTTGGCTCGGGCCTGAGGCAGGAAAGAGGCCTTGTTGGAGTGAACAGGCGAGCAAGAGTGTGTTCCTGGGATACCTTGCATGTTGGATGTTGAGGATGTGATGCACGCGGACGTCACCTTCAGCAGTGACGATTTTTGTTGAGTTTAATTTTGAAAATCCCACATCCACGCTGAAGATAATGTTTTATTGTGTTTACTCTCCAGACGAACATTCATTTTTAACAAATAAATAAATAGTCCAAACTCTGCTTCTTGAGGGACAGTCAGTAAGTTCTGTGGCTCTGATTCAATCTCCGGACTTTATTGCATCTTTGGCTCAGTGATCCGTTCCATTGGGTCAGACACAGCGTCCCCCAGTGGGCCCACCACAATGTCTGAAGACCCTCATTCTCAGAGCCTGTTTGTCTTTGTGAGAGGAAGACAAAGCTCTTCACAAATATATCCATTGGGCCATTTATAGCGTATTCCAAAACAAACTTTTTTTTTTTTTTTGCCAACAGTCATTTCCTTTGTACTCTCATCTGAAGCTTACTCATTTGTGCTTGTAATTACTTGTAATATCTGAGTATCTTTCTTTGCTCCTTCTCCCTGTTTCATTTTTCATTTTTCCCATCAATCTGTGACCCTGTTGCGTGCACCCCCCCCCCCCTTTTTTTTTTTTTCAGCCCTTTTTTTTTTCCCCTCCATTTGATTTCACGCCGTTCATCTGACAGATTAGCGCCACACCCTAGTTTTATAGGTCTGTGAGCTCACCCTTGTTGTGAAAGTGGCCAGTGTTCTGTGAAAGATCTTGGGATCTACGGCATGTTGGACCATTCAATCAATCGGGTCAACTATATGTTCAGACCTGCTCAGACGGGCTCGCAAAAACAGGTCACTGCGCCTGAACATTGCTTGACCGATGGAGAAGGGGAAAACAGTTCAGTGCTAATCCAGCAAAAGAATGAATCAACATGAAGTGTTACCTCAGCCTCTCGCAGAGCTGTAAAATTAGCAAATGGAAGGATGAGGTCACTCATACTAAGTCCGTGATTTAAACATTTACACTATTTTCGCGCTTACAGTAACAAATGCACTAACCAATGAGAATCATCTGATTCCATCACGATACAATTTTTTTTTTAACGAGCTCTCTGCTCCGCGTTGCAGTTGGTTTAGTCTCACGTGTTGGAGGATAAATATCCCTGCAGTTTGGTGGGTCCACATGCTCTGGTTTTCCAGAGATCTTAAGCTCAATAAGTTGCTTGAAGGTCTCCAAGTTAGGTTTCAGATTTAGCTTTGTTTGTGTTGATCTGACATTCTGGTGCTCTCTTATGACACTCATTGATTTCTAAAGTCATAAATTGGATATCAGGGAGATTGATCTATTATTTTTGCTTTGCAGAATTTTAGAGTAGGCGGGGGGGTCGGGACTGTGTAAAAGTCTGGACACACCCAGAGATTTGAGCTTTAAGATAACTTTTACTAAGACCTTGATGAGTTTGTAAGGGCTGGGGTGTGTGCACTATCATGTCCGGCTTTATGAATACACAAACTCTTCAAACCATGTTCAAACCAATATGTCACGTCCATGGGGTTTTCCCCATGTTTTTAGCTCTTAGTTTTGTGTTTTATCATGTTTTAATTTATTTCATGTCTTAGTTTTTAAGTTCATGTTTAGTTCTTAAGTTTTGCCATGTTTTAGTTTTGCCATTGTTTTCCCCACAGTTTCTGTTTCCTCAGTCCCCATATTGAGGTTATTAGTTCATTCACTTCACCTGTAGATTCTCTCAGCTGCATCCATTCACTCATCAGTCCCCACAGTATTTAGGCTTTCTGGTTTCTCACAGTCTTTGTGAAATCCTTGCACCTTCACCGTCTTCACCCTACGTCAAGTAAAATTAAGTTAACTTTCAAGTTATGCCAAGTCATGTTCTTTGTTTTGTTTTGTCTTAGCCATGTTTTCTTTTCCACAGTCTAGTTTTGTCATCGGGCTCAGCCGCGCTTAATGTTAACCATAGCTGCACACTAGGTTCAGATGGAGTGCTTATGACATAAATGTCATCATCTTTGTGGATGACCTTGTACCTAATCCTTGCTGCAACTCGTCCATTGACTTTATATGCTGTGCATGTGCACCATGACTCTTTCTGGATGTTGATCTGCAGGAACTCAGTCCTCCATGCAGCGACTCTAATAGGAATATGTGTGAGTGTGATCAGCCTGTAACGCTCTGAAATTAAAACAAATCATACCCACAAAGTAGGAGATTGCTATAAATACATAGCAAAGCAGGTCACAATTTTGTCAGTTTGCTCAAAAAATAAGGAAATGGTATTTCAGAGGAACTTTGGTGCTCAAGCTGAGCTATAAAAGACTAAGAACAACTTTTAGAGAAAACTCGTAGGTTTGCTGGAAAGGCATTCAAAACCTCTGTTTGACGGCTAAAGACCTTCAGCCAGATTCAGCAGTCTCTGAGGTGGCGGTGCTCTGTTCTACTGCACAAAAAAACCTGCATAAAAATGACCCCTGTAGAAGAATCATCAGGGGGAAAAAAAACAACTTTTTCCTGCATCTCACAAGAGATGCAAATGAGCATCTGTGCATACCTGATGAAGTTTGGAAAGTTACTCGATTAACAGAACTTCCTGGCCACAGTGAGCGAAGGTAAGTTTGGAGGAAAAGAGGTGCAGCTTTTTATGACAGAATGGATTGAAGTGAATACAAACACACGGATAAAGTAAACATTTAACTGTACATAAGCTGATGATGGAAAGAGGACCATTTATAAGCCATAATGACTCTAACTGCACCTCACGATGGACTACTCCAGGAGGCACACGTTGAAGGATTTGCAATGACCCGTACAGCCCACTGACGTGGACCCTTCTCATGTTGGAAATATGAAGCTTCTGCCAGCAGCTGATTTCATGACAAAGAGACTCAAAATAGCTGAGAACAGCGACTCCAGTTTTACGTAAGACAACAAAAATCTTGCCTTCAGCAGCTTCTAAAGTTGACTAATTGACTAATTGTATCTTGTTTACTTCTCAATAAAAGTCAGTTTGTTGGCAAGATGCAGCGACTTTCTGGTGTCTTTATCACTGTGAGATGATCAAAGAAGCGGGGATTTACTCTGAATACATAACTCCCTTCCTGTAAAACTATTCAGGAACAAACAAACATTATGTACTGTTCAGCTATCTCGTGGAAGCCTCATACTCAGCATACAGGCGTAACCTTTTCATCAGATCTTTAGCATGCTTCCTCAAAGTTCCCATCATCTGTGTCCCTGTTCGGGTCATTTTTGTTACGATGAGAGGGAATTTACACTTTGCTGGCAAACCACTTGTTTTATATTTATTGTCTTGTGTCTTCAGGCTCTCGGGGACTCTGATTTCCCTGCTGTGCTGAGGCAGCTGCTGCCCTTGATGAAGCCCCGTGGAGGCGAGGACAGCTCATCCTTGGGGTCGCGGCTCGGGGAGGACGAGTGCGGTCCAGATGAACTGATCCTCCTGCTGGTCTATCTGTACTCCCTTGCTGATGAAGCCCAGTGCACAGAGCAGGATACCGAGGAGGAGCTGGAGAAGCTGGAGAGGGACCTGATCGGAGCGCTCACCCTGGTCATCACACGAGAGACAGAACTCAGCCCCCTGCTCCTGAGACTCACCGGTGAGAAAGAGTTTATGTGCCTGCAGTGTTATCAGAGCTTTCTGTAAGAAGGTGCGAGCAACTGATTGTTTATTTCCCTTCTCTCCGCCTCCAGTGCTGTTAATGGGAGGATTTTTATCAAAGTCCTCACACCCCATCCTTCTCTTACACTCCTTGTCACACTCTGGTGCACGCACACAAACACACACCCTCTTGTCATTCTGCCAAGCGGCTACACGCATAGCCGAGTGTGGAAATGCCTGAATTTAGTGTATGTGGATAAGTGTTAGAGAGAAACGACCCTTCACTTTAACCTCTGCTATAACAATTAGATTCCTTTGCTCACCGTGCAGCTGTACTGTATGAATACCGATTATTATGTAGCTAATGAGCACCAGTGGTTGTGTGTGTGCTTTCTGCGCTCTTTGAGTCGAACACTAGACCTTTCGCTTGCTGAGCTGAGCTGGTAACTGTGTGGTAGAACAGATCAAGGCCATCTCATAAGATGAATGGACCGTCTACCTCCACACCACAGCCGGCTGCACCTCCCAGAGTAATAGCATCTTTACCCTTGAGTCTTTAACCTCCCCTGCCACGTAGTTCATAATTAGTCCTACTTTTAGTTTTGGCCCTCACCGTACGTTAAAGGCGGGGTAGGGGATCTTTTTCTGGAACATTTTTTTACATATTGCTTGAAATACTCTTCACACCCCCATTGCAACCAATTAATTAAAAGTTTTGACACAAATATGAAAAGTTTTAGTGGCCTCTAGAACTTACAATCTAGGAAAAACAGTATCCAATCATTGTGAACGGACCGTTCACAATGATTGGATACTGATGCCGTCTATCAAACTGCAATCTGCTCCCCCCTCCCCCTCCTTCTCCCTGTGCGCGTACCCTGCTCCGTGAACGTCCAGAAGCTTGGCAGGAAGCTAAACTAGAGCCAGCTTGGCTAGCACCTAGCATTATTAAACGTATAGTTAGCATATACTAAATACTAAATACGGCAACGATCGATGCTTGCTGTCAGAACAGCGCTCGTGCACCTTCGTGCTCGTGCGCGTTCATGTACTCTAGAGGCGTGCCTTCGGGGGAAAAGTGAAGAAAAGGGTTGGGACTTTTTACCTGTGTATTTTCAAAATGCAGCTTCGCTGGACTCAAAATCCAGGATCTCCTACCCTACCTTTAACAGATGCCCTGAAATAATACACTGAGGTTTAGTCTCATATCGCAGACTCTTTTTCATGTCGTATATAGGGTTTTTAAATCTGTGTAAAACACTAATAAAGACTGCTGAACTCCTCTCCCCCCCCCCTTCAAAGTCTCTCCCTCTTCCTGTTCGACTTGGCTTAGTGCAGTTTGGAATCCAGGGGCCTCCAGGCAGGCACAAGCTGAGAGATGTGGCTCATGTTAAAAACTTGACTCTGTTATAAACACTTCATTGGAAATAAGCCTGTCACAATTTGCCAGGTGTGTTTAAGACAGAAAAAAATCTAAATATGCATGTACACAGGCCCCAACCATTGAAAGGAGTCTGGCAGCGAGCGCATTTTTCAATCTGAACGTGTGTATACGTGCATGCACCGGTGTCTGCAAGAGAGAGGTTTCATGGCAGCTGATGAAGCGGTAACAAGAGGAGGAGGCCGTCTCTCTCAGCATCCACAGCAAAACATTGATTGTGACATTCTCCCCAATTAAAGGACTCAAATGGAAACCAGACGTTGAATGAAACCTGGTCGTCATGAGAACAGTGTTTTTACAAATTCTTCTGTTTTGTTCCACTTGGCTACAGCAAGCAGCCCAGGCTTAGCCAGCACGCTGCAGATACACACAGTGCATGCACAAACAGGGTGCAGAGACACAAGAACAATATACAGAAGCAAGAGTGCCCAAAGAAAGCAGTAAGAGCATGTGACTTTAGGAGAGTAAGCGGGACAGGCTAGTGCAACACACCCAGAGCCTGCTAATTACCTCCTTCTGGGAACTAAATTAAAGAGCATCTTCAGGAAATGGCGTTCCTCAGACTGCTCTGCACTGTAGTTTTTTTTTGTTTGTTTTTTTTTCTTGTACATGTTTCCTGTCAACCCCGGTGAATCTTTCATTTAGTTTCCGGCAACAAACGACTATTAATTCAGTGTTTTAAAACGAATGAAAAATAAATCTTCCAGATACCTGGTTTGTGCCTCAAGAATTGAGGAAGTGCCTAAATTGGCAGCAAGCAGCGTCTTGTTTCATAATCCATACCCTTCATACTTGCCCATACTGATTTTGCCCCCAAAAAGTAATATTTTCACCTCAGTTTTGATCTGCAGCTTTTAGGAACCTGTATGAAGCCACTGATTTATCTTTTTTTTTTTCTGAAACGGAGAGCTCAGCAGTCCAAAAAGGAGGACGCAGGTGTAATGATGTTTTGGCTCAGACAGCTCTTGAAAGGGTTTGCAAAGCTGCAGATTTCAATGAACTTCCTGTCTTCTTTGTAGCAAACTGAGCTAACAAGCTTGTTAGCTAACCACAGTAGAGCTCTTTAGCTTGCATCGGCCATTTTTTGACTTCACAAAATTATGCACAACAGCACAGTGGGAGGTCAGTCGCAGCTGGTTTGCATATTAGCAGCTGGAACTGCAGTTGAAGCAGTCCGACCTGCGTTGTGGGTCGCCAGACTGCCCAGGCCAATCAAACCAAATATTTAATAAGGCTAATTTCATTACCCAACTCTGGAGTATTACGTATGTGATATTATGCAATAAAACATAGGAAATCTCTAGCTCGTTAGCTTTTGATGCTAAGTCCCGAGCTCATTAGTTCCATTTATACCCAAGCTCCAAAAGGTGAAAACGGAATTATTTCCCAACGCTCCTGGGCAGTGTAGTTTCTTAGCAACAGACATTGGAAGACAGTGTAACAGTTGTAAGTTATTTATTTTTCATCTTCTTCTTCACACCAAAGTGTAGAAATTAAAGACACTGAAAGAAGACTCCTCAGTATGTTGTCATGTAGAACTAGGGTTTCCAAGTTTGCAATTCAGGGATGTTTGTTTTTTTTGTCACTCAGTGTTTATGCATTGAAAATTAACTTAGATACTATCCAGTTCAGTATCTTTTTACATTGTTGTCTTTGTGTATGGCTTTGATTAAAGCCCAAACAGTATTTATCCAAGAAAATGGTTCCGCTTATTGCAGACTGGGAAATGAGCTCCTAAACCAAACGCTCCACAGCCATCACCACATGTGGGAAAATCCACATTGGTTGTAGGCAACCCTGCAGAGCCATAGCAAACGCTGGGATTGGATAGGGAACGCAGACTCCACATAAAGCTGTAGTCTGATAGGCTGCTGCCAGACAATCTGCAGTGTACATGGATGCGGTGTATGTGATGTGTGCAAGTTGTAAATAGCTCTGAGCAGTTACTGTTAATCCATCGTTCAGTTGTGGGAAAAACTACATTTATGCGGGTTAGAGGGCAACAATTAGCGCTTTTCATACTGCTTTATGGATTTGTTTCCTGTCAGTCTCTGTGAATCTTGGTTTTCTTTGGTAAAGAATCAAACATCCTCCCTCCTTTTGAAAAACTTTCTTCTCTCAGTATTGGGGCAAAGTAGGCCAAGCTAAATTTTCCACATTCCCCACCCTTGGACATCGAGCTGGCTCAGGATGATGGATCATGCTTTGTGTATACTTAATGTCAGGGAGTGGGTGTGCAGCTCCAGCAGTGAGAATGTGAAGTCCAAACCCCACTTGATGCTGATGCTTGTGATTTACTCGGTACAATGACAGAGGAGGGAGGGAAAGTCACTGAATGACTTGTAGAGCAAAACAGGAATTTGAACTGGAATTGCATTATTTTCCTCTCATGTTCTTCTTACTCAGCCTCAGTCACTCATTGGGTTTGTTATTCATCCTGTCAGTGGGGTGTGCATGGGGCAAGGAAGAGGGGAGCAGTGGGAGAGTCGGACCTCCCCAACGCTGGTGTTTGGGTTGGCACGGTAACTTGGGCCAGGCAAGGGACATGAAAGGGATCACACATAACTTTGGCCACCAACTCTTTCTGTCTACTTTTTAAACTTTACTTCTCTTTCTTTTTATGTATCCATGTCTCTCTTTTTTCGTCTTTTCCCCTCTCTTGTCTACCTCCTTAAACTCCCTCTTCTTCCCCTCTCTCAGAGGCCCCAAAGCATCTTGCTGGTAGCAAAGGAAGTAGAGCATAAGTGAGTCTAATGATTGCGCATGATTAAATATATTTCCCTTGTTGCACTTTGCTTATGAAATTAGTCCCAATTATTTTTAATTGGTGGACTTTCCTTACTTCCTCCTCTGTTACACAAACACAAAGACACATATACACTCATTCATATATGATGAGAGAACAGCAGACCCCGGGATGACCAAAGCAGCCGGTGGTGCTGTTCTCCCTCTTCATCAGATAAGCTGATGACATGGAGTTCAGACTTTAATTAACAGTCTCTTCAGCTCCTCACTGCTGAGCCATGTGGGCCTGGATAACAGGCTGGGCCACACACAGTTGTCATCAACCCCCCCTTTCCCCACTCTTGCACCCCACAGTGTTCTCCCAAGTCAGCACAGAGGTTGTTTCTTAGCACTGTCCCGTCATTCTGTACCCGGGCTTTAGTAATTCGAATCAAAGAGACCACTGGCAGGTGAAGTGTATAGGGTGTGCCAGAGCAAACCAAATCCACCAAGACCCCAACCTTCAATTCAAATGATCTGCTGCCAATGGGGGTGTCACCCCATGTTCTGTTGTTTTGTTAGTCTCCGCAACAGTTGCTAATAACATTTCTGCCTTCGAAGCCCGTTGGACATTAAATGATATGTTGTGTCTTAGTTGGCTAAGAATAGAGGCCATAAAGCTAAATGTGATCACATTGTGTAACAGGAAGAATACAGGTAACTAAGAATATGATTAAGTACCTGGAAAAGTTGTTGTTTTAGTATTTTGTACTTATACAAATCTTAATGTCCACATACGCTATCAGTCGAGCCGTTATCATGTCCATAAAAATCATCCATTAATGTTGTGGTTAAGGATTTCTGCTTTGAATCTGCAGAGTAGCTCCCGCAGTCTCAGGAAGGCAAAGTCAAGCAGTCCTTATGGCCGCATGTCAACTGCAGGAACCTTTTCCAGGATCCAGGGTTTTTTAGGGGGGTCTTTTCATCAGTCCCCTCTGTTTTGACCGCAGAACCAGAGGCTAAACGGAGTTATGGGGGAGAGAATTCAGGCTCAAAAAGGCTCCTGGTAGTGAGGTAGTACTATTGAGACTCCCCTGAACCTATGGGGTGAGGCTTGCTTCAGTAACCATTTCTGTTAGGTTAACTATTCCCAGCGTTTCATTTCCGGCTTTCTGTCTCTTACTGTTTGTAACACAACATTCAAACCACATTAATTCTGGAAGCTTCAAAATGAATAATACAGAGCTCAAATTGTGACAAGAAAGCAGTCAAATCAGATCAATATAACATGAAGCTCTGATTATTTTACAAGCGATTATGCTCTAAGGTACAAATAAAACAGCACCCCAAACCCTGTAGAACTCTGTCACATTAACAATTTTTTTTTGTTAATACAGCTGAAGCACAGCATGTCAGTGCCGAGACTCCAGCAGGCACTGGTGGGGTGGAGCGACGCACTTCAGTGGCCCTAATCTATCCTGAGCCTTAGACCTCAGGGGGAATGCAACATAGCCATGTCTGAAATAATCTTTCAGGGAACATAAAAAGCCCACATCTCTTTAAATTTTGGGTGCTGTTGGTCTAAATGCATTTTAATTTCTTTATAGAAGGCTTCGGGAACCGATCTTGATTACTTGCAGGGTAGGGGCTGTACAGCCAATTTGCACGCACTTTGAGGAATGATGAAATGAGAAGCCAGAAAACTACAGGGGAAGTTAACACAAGCCACAGTTGATGAAGAACTGCGCAAACAAGGAGGAGTGACTCTGTGTGTTTTTGCCACCGTCTCAGACCTGACATATTCTCTTTATGTCTGTTATAGCGCAAAATCGGCTTCTGTAAGCCTTTATGTCTTAACCAAAGATGTAAAAACCTGACCCATAAGAATCTGGGGCAGCTCTGCTTACATCTCATGGGAAATTAGCTGGGTGCCAATTCTTATTTGATAAGCGCTTTATTTGTTTATTTTTGATATGTTTGATTTTTGTGTCATATTCCATATATTCGAGAGAAGCGTGAGTTTTTAGGAGATTAATAGTTGCTAAAATGGTTCCTGTCTGGTTCCGGTACCAAAGAAAACTCACCCCTCAGACATCAATGATTACAGACCTGTTGCCCTGACATCCCACATCATGAAGGTCCTGGAGAGACTCCTGTTGACCCACCTGTGTAAGCAAACCAGCACATATCAGGACCCCCTGCAGTTTGCTTATTGCCATGGAGTTGGAGTTGAAGACGCTATCATACACCTGCTTCAACAAACCCACTGTCATCTGGATAAAGCAGGCAGCACTGTGAGGATCATGTTCTTTGATTTCTCCAGTGCATTTAACACAATCCAGCCTGATCTGCTTCGTCTGAAACTCCAGAAGACTCAGGTGGAGGCCTCAACAATCACCTGGATTAATGACTACCTGACAAACAGACCACAGTTTGTCAGACTGAAGAATTGTGTGTCTAACCAGGTGATCAGCAGCACAGGAGCACCACAGGGGACTGTACTCTCACCATTCCTTTTCACTCTGTACACTTCAGACTTCCAGTACAAGTCAGACTCCTGTCATCTACAGAAATATTCAGATGACTCTGCAGTTGTCGGGTGTATCAGAGATGGACAAGAAGCTGAGTACAGAGAGCTGGTGGACCGCTTTGTGGCATGGTGTGGGAACAATCATCTCATCTTGAATGTTAACAAAACAAAGGAGATGATTGTAGATTTCAGGAGAAACAGGGTCAGATCAAACCCTGTTTCCATCATGGGAGAAGAAGTGGAGGTGGTTGAGGAATATAAATACCTTGGTGTTCATGTGGACAACAGACTGGACTGGAGACACAACAGTGAAGCCATCTACAAGAAAGGACAGAGCAGACTGTACTTCTTGAGGAAGCTAAGGTCCTTCAAGGTTTGCAACAAGATGTTGCAGATCTTCTACAAGTCTGTTGTTGAGAGCGTCATTTCCTCTTGCGTCATCTGTTGGGGCAGCAGCATCAGAACCAGGGACCTAAAAAGACTCAACAACCTGATAAGGAAGGCTGGTTCTGTTCTGGGGACGACTGTGGAACCTCTGGAGACAATAATGCAAAGAAGGATTTTGCATAAAATCAAGAGAATTATGGACAACCCTGAACATCCTCTCCATGAGACTGTTATCAGAAAACAGAGTCTCTTCAGTCAAAGGCTTCTTCAGTTTGGATGCAAAACGGACCGCTACAGGAAATCTTTCCTGCCCACAGCCATCAGCATCTATAATAACTCTTTGATTTAATTGAGCTACATCAACATTTAATTTCCCTCTGGGATAAATAAAGTATTTTTGAATTGAATTTGAATTGAATTGAATTGAATTGAATTTAAAGTTAGTAAGTTGTGCACACACTCCTCCTACATTAGAATTAGCATTGTGCCAACAATATCTTATTTTAAGAGCTGTTAATAAGCTTTGAAAGATGGTAGATGCCTCATTTTCCCCAAAACAGGGGCACTGACCTTGGATCAATATAGAAGTTTGAAATCATTCTACTGTTTCAGTTTTAGAGTGAAAGTAACTGACTTTTTCTGTTGCATCAGGCAGAATACTCCATTATCCCTCGAGTTCACCTCACAGTTCTTGTCGATATATGAACAACTGAAAACAGAATCTGTAAAATGATCTTTTTTTTTTTCAGTAAGGCTGCAAAATGCATGACACAAAGGAGGCTTGCTGTTTTTTGGAAGGGATGTGTTTGCATCATCGTGCTGAAGACATTTTGGTCCCGAGCCCGCTCGCTGTGCTGTGTGCAGTAGCGAAAAAGGATACCTGTGGTGTTGTCACCAGAAGCAAGCCATCATCTGTAAAACGAGTTCAGTCAGCAGTGGCCACGGTTTTGTCGAGTAGATTTCAGAGCCGACCCAGTGTGTGTTTACACCTCTGTTTTCTTTATAGAGTGTGTTAGCGCTCAGTGGAGAATTCCTCTGCTTTTCATTTATGGCAGGAAATGCACATCGTAAAAGGCTCGTAAGCACTTATATCTCTGCTGGGAATTGGGCCCGTGGAATGAAAAAGGACACCACTGTGATCCCCCACAGACTTGCAAATACATACGCGCACTTTTGCTTAACAAAGCAGTGGCAGAAATACATACCAGACGCACATACAGGCCCGCTCCGGTGGGACCTTTAGAGAAACAGCGGCCCCTGCACACGCGTCAGTGCAGACTGGGGTCAGCTGGTGACCCTCGGACAGAGGGTCAGAGAAGAAGTCTGGCCAGCACACTTGCTCATCTTTCACATCTTCTGCACAGACGCTCATCGACTCTTCTGGGAAACTATCCCTCTCGTTTGCTTGTGCAATATTTAGCTTTTAAGCCCGCAGCCGAATTTAAGGAGCGTGTCGGAGGTGTGGATATTTTCTTCTGCAGTGTGATGGAGGATAGAAGCAGATGTTTAAAAAGATCTTCGTGAACAAATCTATAAACGGACTCGGTCAGACTTGAGGCTACGCTGAGGTATAAGTGCAGAATCTGGTACCCCTCTCTGCTTCTATGCCCCCAAACGACAGCATGAAATATTCACAGATAATAAGCAAAGTTGCATATACTGTGAAATAAAAACTACAGCCAGAAAATGTGAACCAGACAGAATCTTTCTGACCAGGCCTGTAGAAGTGTAGCTCATCGCGTCTGTGTGAGTCTGCTTTTTACCAGACCCACTTGGTTTTACGGTATATCTGCGTTTTATCTGTTGGTGCGGAAGAGCTTGTTTACATTTGAGATTCCAGCCGGCAGTGAAAGATGACCTGTCCTAATGTACCCGCTTTCCTCCCCAAAGTGTCCCTTTACTCTTTCTCCAACCCCCCTCCCACTCTCGACTCTTCCAGTACAACTACCTCCGTTTTAGTGTTTTTCTCTAATGCATGGAACTCTAACTTACTTCAAACCTGCTGACTGTCCTTAAATTGGTTGATTTTGATCTGTCGTTTGGAATAAAAGGGTGTGGCTTAGCACCACTCTTTGCTTCCGTGCCTGTCAGAGAGCAGCAGAGACATAAGGATGGTGTTTGTGATGGCATCCTGTCCAAGTGGCGGGACTTTTCTAAGTCCTGGATGTGAAAAATGTTCATTCGGTGCTGCTTCGGTTCTGAGCTCTCCTGGGTGGAGAACTCCTCTGTGGCCGTAACACCAGATGGAAGCTCTCCTGGCGCTATGAGCTGGCCCGGTCATTTCCTGTCAGGAGGCCTGGTGTTAATCAAGGCCTGAGCCAGCAGGAACGCCCCCAACTCCCCTACCACCACCTCCTCCACCTTTTTTTTATGGTCCCTCTCCTCTTACACCCCCTCATCTCGCAGAGAGGCAAAGAAATACTCTTTTGTTTTGTTTTTTTTCTCTCCTCACCCATTTTCACCCTTTAGTTTGTATTCTTATGTCCTCCAAACTGTGCCTCTGCTTTGTTTAGTATATGAATTACTCCACTCTGAGTGTATTTCGGTGGTTATGGTCTTTGTTATCAAAGTGTCCCCACTGAGAACTGCAGGTCCAGCCAGTAGATAGGAGGAGATAGTAAGGAATGAGTAAAAAGGAGTCTTTCTTTACTTGCAGTCTGGTATCTGGTCACTTTCTGTTGTGTCTGTTTGTGTCTTCAGGATTATGATGGACACAGTCATAGATAGGCTTATCTCCATGCTCCACCTACTCATCTGACCTTCCCGCTGACCAGACACAGGCCTTAAAACTGAGGGGGGCCGTCAAAGGGAATGTTTGGACTCCATCCCTCCCTCCTTGAGATCCTGCTATATCTTTCTCAATAACTTAATGGTGTACGTGCCTCATCTCCAGTGTTCAGCAGTGACACATCGCTTAGGTTTTTCTGCAGATTCATATACAGTACAGTACACGTGTCCTACTTCAGGGTCGAGTTTTAAAGGGAAAGTACACCCAGAGATCAAATATTCCCAGACTCTTTGAGTTGTCCACTTTTTACAGATGTCAGCCACAGAGGCGTTTGCTTTCTCTCAAACATGATGGAATATGATGATGCTTGGTTCGCGTTTCCTCAAAATACTAAAAAGTACAAAGTACAAAAAAAACTCAATGCGATAGCAAGCTGTACAAAGATTCTCCTCTCACATTCAAAACAGAGGGAATTGACTTTGGTTTTTCTAATATAAATTCAAATGTGTTCTGTGATTTCAAAATATCTTGTAACAGTTATTGTTACTCAGTCGATCATCATTTGTCCATTTGGTCCTCTGAATTTTGGCAACTTTTTCCAGTTATTTCTTGGTTTTGGGGATGAAAGCTTTCAGAAGCCGTGAATTGATAAGAGCACACTTCTGACAGGGCGGCCGTGGCTCAGTGGTTAGAGTGGGTCGATTCCCACTCTCGCCACTCAAAAAAAGATTGGAGGAACTGAGAGCCGGAAGGGTGGCAGTCCACCTTGCCACGGCCAAGGTGCCCTTGAGCAAGGCACCATACCATACCCCCATGCTGTGATTGGCTGCCCTCAGGGGTATGGCATCTGTCTCCATGAGTGTGTGTGTTCAACCTGCATAGGTCAAAAGCGGAGGAGTAATTTCGTGTGATACATGACAATAAACTAATCTTATTCTTAATATCCCATTGACAGCAGAAAAGGCTTGTCAATATTCAGCAATATTCAAATTTAATATCTTATTCTTAATTGAAATGAGTCATTTCTTTGGCACTGGTTATCTTCCTAAGCTTTAATCCTGTGACTTTGATGTATGTGTCGTATCATGGAAAATTACTTCATTATCCATGCTAATATGTAGTGTTTTTTTTAGTATCGCTTTTGCTAGTTGCATTCGATTCCAGCTTTCAGATCAGCCTGCAGATCAGCCTGCAGATCTGCCGTGCAACGTCTGCATGTGTTTTGATGCTCTAAAGGTTTCTGCACAATGCTCCTTCCTTCTTATGAAGTCCAAATGACATCCAGATTTATTTGGTGGTACACTGTGAGCCGGGTTAATGTTGGTTGAAAACAAAAAGCACACAATGCTTTATGATTTCATTTTTCTTTTCTTTTTATCCTTGTGGTCTTCCAGTCATAATTGCAAGGTGCTGAAGTTGTTTTGTCCTGAGCTGATACTGTTACTGAGCTGAAGTCGCTCAAACTGACAAAGTACAGACTGCTGCAGAGGATACTTGCTGTCGTTTGAATCCTGCTTCCAATAGGGCCTGTTTTCTCTTGACATTTTCTGTCTCCCTCTCCATCATTTCATCCTATCTTCTCTTAGATCAGTCTGTTTCTTGGTCCTACCCCCCCCCCCCCCCCTCCTCCTTTTCCTCACAGACCCCTTGACTGTGGTCTTTGTTGTCGACGGTCACCCGGTGTCTGCACTGTGTCCGGGAGCTCAGCACTATCGCTTTCAACTCGGCCCACTCTCAGTCCAGGTAAACGTCTCCCAGAGATGGAGGCATGACTGCACCGGTTGTTGGGAGCAGTTCTCACAGGGTATAAAGCGTTTTGCAGAAGTGCACCGTTGCCCTACATTATCACCGCCATCCACATGGCGTGGGAGTATAGACGGTGATAATGACCGTCTGCAGCGAGCACTGCTGCAGTGAGGCCAGTGTAAACTCAGCCCCCCAGAAAATAAACACATTAGAAGACACACATACACACACCTTTTTTTTATAACAGTCGCCCCCTTGCCTTTAGGCCAGAGCTACCCTCCCTGTCACAATTGCATACTCCCCCAGCTCCTTCTATAGCGTCCCTGACCCAGAAAACACAAACTCCAGCCTCCGTACTGAAAGTATTTTGGGCTGTTTTGGTTTCCCTCTCCATACTGTTGCTACAGCAAATCCTAAGAAAATCCACTGCAGCAAGTGTGTTATTTCCAGGATGGGATGTATGGTTTTAATTTTCTCCTTTTCCTGTTTTTTTGCCTCCCCCCCTCCCCCCTCTTAAGACTTTCTCCACGCACATTGCTGCTGGAAGAGTTCACAGTTCTTCAGTGACACCACTCCAGTCACACACAACCTCTCGCCTTTAGTGAGACACTCATTAATTCATTCCCGAGTGTCGACTTTAGAGCTGTGATGTCTGATGCAGATTTTTTTCGAAATGCGTCACACAGTGCGTTGAGGCTTACATACAATCCCGTTGCATCGCGAATCTTGTCGCAGGATCATAAAATCGGATTTTACAGATATGCACTCACAGTTTTATGTCGTACTGAAGTTCTACTAGACTCACTTATTTCCATTTTATAGCATAACTATGGTAGGTCCAGCCCTTTCCTTTATATCTTCCTGTGTGGACACACGCACAATCATCTGCTTCTCAGGTGGGAGCAACAGACCTTTGGTAGGCCTCCTTGCATCACTGCACCAGTCAAGAGGCTGAGCGCACACACATCAGCAGCTGCTTCACACTCTCACTCTCGCTTAATCTGAGTAATACTGAAACTAGCTGTCCTCGCAGTGCACATGTTTTTAGTTGTGATACACAGTCTTGCGGTTTCCAACCCATCCATGACAACTTTCTGTTGGGATATGTGGGAGCCGATTAGCCCATTGTGTCTTGAATGACGGCATCATGCAGTTTTTGTGATTCTGTGGGGCTGGTGTGCATTATGAGACTCTGTGGTCAGCACTGCCGGCTGTTATTTGGGCTGTGTTAACCTCGTTTTGAATCACATACTGTACTGCATGTCAACCCAGCTCAACTTCATTTATATAGCACCTTTCAAACCCAAGTGCAAATCATAGTGCTTTACAGAGCAAAAGCGAAATATAGACAGGAATTAACCAAAAGACGAGAGTAAAAAAATTCCAGACCTCTCACGAAAGCAATAAAAATGGTAATAAAAACAAGAAGCAAAAGGTTATTGTCTGCTATTAGGTCTAAATTATATATATTATACACAAACCCACATTATGTAGATTACACATTTGAGTATTTGTGTGAATCTGAGACGTTCTCTTACTTTTGGTGGCGTCGACATACAGCACCAAGGTCAGAAATGATAGGCGGTACGTCTGCCGGCGGTCACTGTAGCACCGACCTCATCCACCCTATAATCTACTTTGATGTGGACCTAAACCCCACCAGGATGTGATGTTTGTGTAGGATGCCTGCCTGGATGGGTATAAGTATATGTGCGATGCCGCTTGGCTGTGGGTGCTCGTACAGTGTGATGTTGTGCAGCACGCGGGGCTGAATCAGGAAGTACAGCCGAGATAAGGAGGATCTGACATTTGCAAGAGGAGCTTCCTGTGATAGGAGGCTTCCGCTGTGTCTGTGGGACTCACCTCTTTATCTCCCCCCCTCTCTCTCTTTATCTATTACTCCTTTTACTCCTTTTCTGTTGCCTAAACAGATCAGCTGCTCACATCACATATGAAAGGAAGAAAAGTAGATTTTTTTCTCATTGCACCTTAGTGAAATGTAGCCATATCTGCTTAAACTGCAGGTGAATGGAATTTAGTTTATGGTCGGCAAAACTTTGAAAAAATTCCGTTTTAAGAGATGGCACCAGCTCTAATGTAGACTATTTGTTATGGAGGAAGTTTTGTGCGCATTGCCTGCAGCAAGTTGGGTCCATCTTTCTAGATTTAAAGATGCTCTAAAGAGTCAACGTAGGGGTGAGTGAAGCCCTCAGATGAGCATATGAAAAGCATATTTTTTACTTGCCAGTTGGTATGTTAAACAGAGCCGTTTGAAATGTCTTGTTTGGAAACTGGAGGGAAGCCAGTTGTTTTTGAGAGAGGAGGGAAAACCTCCTTTCCTCTGACAAGTGTTGTCTTTCATTGAAGAAAAAGAGCATCGGTTCTGATCCGACTGATGCTGTAACAGCATCTACGCTAACCTCTGCTGGAGCTGCTACTGTTGATTGTTCTCACATGTAAAAACCTGCCCATAGCTGCAAGTATATCACTCCGATTGGCTAGAAGACAGCTGGAAGCCTGGAAAGATGGATTCTCCTGTGATTTGATCTCACAAATCTTGTTATTTAGCTGTCTCACAAAATATTTTGAGTTTGGCTGCAAAATATTGTGAAAAACGAGTATAGCAATATTTTCTTTTTATGAGTTATGAATAACAGTACAGGATTACGTGATTAGTTTTTGTTGGAAAGCATTAATAAAAGTGGATCTTCAATCAAGTTTTGCCTTAATGGTCATCAAAATTTATGAATGAAAGCGTGCAAAATGCTCACTCATTGCTCAGTGCATTAGGGCTTTAAATGGATGAGCACATAAACGCTGCATCAGGTTTGTATGTGCTGCACCCAGTTCTTTTGGGTCCATATCACCATTATACTGCCACGACATTAACAGCAGTTTAATGTGTTATTGTGTAGTGGAAGGGGATGAAATTAGGAGAAAAACCGGTTGAAAAAGAAAACGGAGCTTCTTGAGTGGGTACAAACATGTAGAAGCAAACGTATTTGAATGGGGGAAACGGTGTATACACTGAAGGAAAGCAGTCCGAATTCTCCTCTGTTGGTCTGATCCTGGAAGCATTTGTTATTCGGAAGTAGCACTGAAACCAGCTGAGAGTGTACGTGAAAACTATGCTAGCTACTTATCTATTAGTTTTAAAACTATGGTTTTAGTGTTTGTTTTTCATCTTTCCTGATGATGTCTCCTTTCGTCCTGTCGTCGTGCTTTCACAGCAGCGCCGTCTTTGTCCTTCCAGACACTTCATTACACGCACTGTGTGCCAGACGAGTCCAACAAATCAGTATTCTTCAGAGTAAAGGTAGCTGCAGAAATGAGATTTGTGTATTCGCCTGACAGAGATATTTTCTCCCATTATTTATCATGTTGGAGAAATGGAGTTGCTGCAGAAATGCCCTGAATGGCCGCAGGCTTTTTCTTTGGCAGAGAAACAAGCCAAAAAGAAAATTATTCCTGCTCACAGTGCCATCTGTGCCAGTTGCTATATTTTCACATGTGCAACTGAGTCTTATAGCGTTTTTACTCCCCTGTTTAAGTTCCCATGATGCTCATTACTGCCTGCTTCATGTCTAAAAAGAAAAACAGGTATGAAACTGTGTTTCCAAAGTCAATACCCTGCTTACTCTTGAAAATCTGCACACTTATCGAAATGGTTTTAATCAGAAGTGTATCCACTGCGTGAAATAGCAACTGTGAAGCATATGTTTTTTAATCTTGCATTTCAACATGTTTGTCTTGGTGTGCCATCATGTGTTCTCATTCCCTTTTAACCCTCACCCTGATTCCGCAGTGATGCAACCTGCTCCTCCTGCCGTATGGCGCTGTCCTCAGTGAGCGGCATCACAAGCTTGTTTCACTCTTAAAGCATTTGTCAGCATTCGACCACTTCCTGGTCCAGCATCTCTGTTGTAGACCTGAGACTTTAAAGATGAAGGCCTCTCTTTGTTCTCCGCTGCTGCAGCTTCACCTCATCGCTCTCCTTTGTGGAGACGATGTGAGTCATTGCACATACAAACAGTCTGCATCTGATAGAGCAGATCAGTGTGAGTCACATGAGTGTATACATAAGCAAAAAAAAAAAAAGGGGGGGGTGCGAATGAATCCCTTTAAATGTGAGCAGCACAGTATTGTCTGTCTTGGCTTTTCTGTGGAACTTTCTGGAGAAAAGACTAAAACAATCCAGATTAATTAATCAGTGTGTGTGTGTGTGTGTGTGTGTGATGAGTGCTGTGCCTCCACATGTGGCTTTAATCTCTGCTTTCTGTTGCGACCCACCCCTCTTCTTACCCTTCACAGAGACTTGTGACCACCGAAGACGTCTCAGTGGTTCAAAACAAGTCATTTCTCACTGGAGAGTTTGTTACACCATCAGGACGCTGAATATCTCATAGCTTAAGAATCTGCTTGTAAGCTGCAGCATTCTGTTGGAACAAGTGTGGTCAGACCATCCAGGTCAAGATATGTGTGTGTGTGTGTGTGCGCCCTTGTGGTGTGTTGACTGATCAGCCTGTAAACAGACCCCGCGTCTCAAATATCAGTGGAGTTTATTTCTTCGGGTTCAGATCTGCCAGCTCCGGCTTGTTTGTTTGGCTTCTAGGTATCAAGTTAAACCCGCAACTGTGTCTCACAATCACGTGTGTTCCCTCGCTCTGACTGTGCAGTGATAGCTTTGAAAAATCAATAAACAGTCATGCACAACGCAGTGTCCCGCACCTATAGAAACTTGTGCCTCTCCCCTGCTTTCCCACAGACAGACCCTCACATCTTCTCTCCTCTGCTTCTCTTTTTCTTTGTCTCACACACACACACACACGTCGGACCCCGGCCTCCTGCGTTCTCACGCCTCGTCTCGGGTCAGCTCCGTTACTTGTAGCGTCCGCCCCTCCGTCCTCTCATCCGCGGCGCGTAATTCATACCAGCAGCACCCAGGGACCACCGCAGGGCAGAGGCTACACCACCACCCCGACCAAAGTGTCACCCAGCCATCAAGCGCACACACTTACACAAACAAACGCGGCCACCACCACTGACACCAACCCCCCCCGCTCCATCTCTGCTGCCATTATCAAAGCATCTGAACAGCGTCAACGTTATCGGTCTCTGTCTCCCGCGGGAGCAGCGGAGCACATAGCACAGTTATCATTCAGCAGACACACACTCTCTCCTTCTCGCTCTCACTCTGACACGCCTGCGCGCGCACACACACACACACACACTACCAAGTGAAGATCAAAGGTTAATCATGTCTTTTCATCAGTTGCACCACCCTCTCCTCTATCTGTCCTCCTCCTGTCTAATGGTTTTGTTTATACGTACGTGTGTGTGTGTGTGTGTGTGTGTGTGTGTGTGTGTGTGTGTGTGTGTGTGAGGTTGTGTGTACATGTGGACGAGCCTTTGTCTGCGGTTTTGGGATCATTTCTGTCCTCACTTGTGGACGTTTTGGTCCCTTTTTTTTTTTTCCCTTGTTTGCACACAGTAAATAACGGTCCCGCCCACCTCCTTCATTGTTTTCTTCTCAATCTTCTGGATCTTCTCTCCTATGAAACTACAATTCTTTGTTTTCATTTTTGTGATTTAATGGGAACCAAGTGTCTCTGCTGTAGTTGTAACATTGGCTATTAATTTGATGTATGCTCCAATAAAGTCTGCGGAACAGAGCTTTTCTATAATTTGATAAGTATGTGAGATTTCAGCTGCACGTGTAAGAGTCTGCAAGTCATCTGAAAATGCTGCTCTTGACCCTTTGTGTATTTATTTAGTTTTCTTTAAAGTTCAGAAAGACAGAGAGAGGGAACCCCCCCCCCCCCCCTGAACGAACCCCAGTCCTGGCTGAAGCAGGAAGTGCTTACTCATTCAGAAGGTATACGTTTACAGAGAAGCCTTTGCACCCTGAAATGGAGATTTCTGAAATGGGTCAAGGGCACAAAATGGCAGTTAAGTCCAGAAATGGTCAGAACTTTAGCTGTTCAAGGTTAATCCAGTGTTTTTTTTTAAGTGTGAGCGTTTCTGCTGCCTGAGCAGCTAAACCCTGAGAAAAATTGAGTGCACAAATATTGTCAGCTTTTTTCCTGTGTTGATTTTTCTAAACTTCTCTTTTGGCAATGATTTTAAAACATAATTAGCCCTATTCATAATATATATTTAGAGATCTTTCTCTGTGAATGAGTTTCCGTATCAACACTTCAGGCAGCGTGCTGGGAAAACAAATAGAAAATTGATAATGGATCATCTGAAAAGTCGTTGAGAATATGAAACTAAGTACGTTAATAATTTCCTCATGGCACTGAATGAATTTGTCAGAAGTGTACCGTTGTTATCCATTTTTTTCTCATATTTTGTAATTAAAGGCATTTGTGCTGAGACATAATTGCATTATGTCCCTTTAATGTGTCCTATACAAACCACACAATCCATCCTGCTATCTTTTGTTGCACGGTTGTTTTGTCGTGCAACTGGCTGATTTATTTATTTTTTCCTCAGGAAATCAAGCAGCCGTGGAAGAGCAAATTATATTTTGCCATGAGTTACAACAGCGTTGTTCCATAGTTCATTGATGATAGCCTCAGCAGCGAGGCTGGCCTGCAGCCATGCCTGGTGTTGTGGGATCAGGCTGGGGAGCAGCCAGGCTGCACTCAGGGCAGTCTGGGCTGCCATGCACATCATCACATTATCATGCTTCCTAGTGTGTGGGATTGAACATTTGCCATCAGGCTTCTAAGCACTTTCACTGGCTGATCTGACACGCACTTGTAGAACTTCTGATGTCTTTTTTTTTTCTTTTAGCAGAACGTCTATGTTTGATTCTTCATCTAAATATTGTCAGATTTAATGTAGCAGGAAACCAAAATGTTTAGAGATGGACCCTCTCAGGGAGCTTGTTTTTACTAAACCAACTTTCAAGATTATTTAGAAATGCTGACCTCCATATAGTTGATATAGTCTTTAGTTAAAAAGAGAGTTGTTTTGTTTTACTTGTAGATAATAACCTTTTTTTTTTTTTTTTTTACAACTAAGTCAGAAAAGACCTTTATATATAGAACATATTTTCTCTTCTCAGAGGGTCCTATCAATCCTACTCTCATGTAGATGGCTCTGTCTCTTGGTAATACAAATTTGGTAAAAGTAAGTGGTTTGAGGTAGCTTTGAAAAACACTTGGGCCCAATTCCAATTCCTTCACTTAGCCCCACCCCTTCGTTTTGGGTTGTAGCAGGTATGATATTTGCCCCTTTTTTGGGGTGTGGTTAAATTGTTGCCATCATGTAGCCATCCAAATGCCCCCCAACACCCCTGTAGAAGAAATAGATAACCACTATAGCTTGATCCCCTTAGAAAAAAGGTCATCCTTACCTTACCCTTGGTGGGGCCAAGTGTAGGGGCCTAAGGAGTTATCACTGATGCACAATCATGTGAAAAAAAAAAAAAAAAAAATGAATAGTTGTTTCTTTTCACCTTAGAACGAGCCCTCTATATTTGTTGACGTGCAGTTTCTCATCCACGGAGTACACCTTGTTGCACCGTGTTTCTACATTAGTGGAAAATGGACAAAGAGAACTCTGCCCTTTTGTGTTATTCACATTTTCAACAGCCAACATAGTTTCTCCTACAGACATGAGAAGGGACTGAGAGGGTTTTCAGTTTGCTTCTGTCTGCAACTTTGCGGCTAAATGTCACTAAATCCTAAATCCTAAGCCCTTTTAAGATGTCCTCTTTTTAAAATACACCTATTTCATTGCTTAAATGAAAGGGATATCTCTTACACAGCTAACGTCTCTCATGCAAGAAGGGAACAGCTAGTTTGCTTTTTTTTTGCTAACTTTAACTACCAGCACCTCTAAAGCTCACTGAGGAAGAGAATATATCTGTTTAGCTTAATTCTTTCATTAAAGAAGAAAAATGTGTTGGGATCTCTTGTTTGGGATTATGTATTAGTAGGAATCTTACAAAGTTTTAATTGGCTCTTGAGAAAGTGGCATCGAGGCAATTTCCAGACTGTAATCCCACTATTTGCAGTCATAATGCAAAGATAAGCTGCTGCTGCTGCTGCATAAAAATATATTGATTTTTTTTTTTTAAACTCATGTTTCTTTACAAGTTATCAGCTGGTCCCAGTATGAGAGCCATGAGTCCGGCACGACCTGCAGGAATAGTATGTCCATGATGAGAAGTCTGCCAGTTTACTGCCTGCTGGCATCGTTTCTGTGGAGCCAGCATGTGACTTCAGCACCTTTCGTGCTACCCAGACATAATTCATTATTAAACTGGTTGTTTTAGTTGACATATTTATGTCCACCAGCCTCTCTGTGACCATAAACTCTCTGCTTCGTTGTACAGCTCATTTTCTTGAAATGAATAAGGTCTGATGCGGGTTTAATTCTGGAAATGATGCTTTCACCTGAACACCGGGTTCTGCATTTCTTCTGGTTTGTTTTCTAACCACTCGTTCACCTTATTATTTCAGAGGGCTGGGCCCTGTCAACCTGTCTCTAGTATGATAGTTTATCAGTGCTGAATATGTTATTTCAAAGTAGATCAAGCCTCTGTTTTAACCCTCATTGCTGTTTTACAGGTCACATTTTCTGTGTGTGGCTCCACACCCCCTCAGATGTGGTTTGAGAAATGTTGGACTGGAACCACCCGACATGTCGCGCCCAAGTACTGGACAGTGTAAATTGTCCCTTGTGATTTAGAGAGAAAAGGTATTATTAAAGAGAAGATGTTTATGGCTGCGTGCAGTCATGTGGAAAAGAAAGAACACCCTGTTTTCAGCTGGTTTCACATATCAGGACATAGTGACATAAATGAATATATCTGATCCTTAGCAGGTCTTAGAGTGAAGTAAATATAACCTCAGAGGAAAAACATGTGAAATATTACCCCATGACATTATTTATTCAACAAAAACTGATCTGAACTGCAGTTTACTGGTCTGGAGCATGTTGCCACCCATCAATCTGGGAAGGGTTATAAGACAATTTCCAGACAATTTGAAATCCGTCATTCTACCGCGAAAACGATTATTCACAAGTGGAAAACATTCAAAACAGGTGACAATCGTCCCAGCAAGTTCACCCTTAAGTTAGGCCGTTTAATGCTCAGAGAAACTGCAAAAATTATAAGAGCTACATCTCAGACTCTCCAGGCTTCAGTTAGCATGTTAAATGTGGAAGTTCATGACAGAATAATTAGAAAAAGACAGAACAAGTATGGATTATTTGGAAGGGTTGCAGGAGAAAGCCTCTGATGAGAATAAAGTGGAGATGTTTTGTCGTAATGCACAGCAGAATGTTTGGAGAAAGTCGAACGCAGCATATCGGCAGCATATCGGCACAAACACCTTATACCAACTTTGGTAGAAGGCTGATGATTTGGGCTTATTTAGCTTCCACAGGACCTGGGCACCTTGGAGTCACTGGGTTGACCATGAACTCCTCTGCATGCCAAAAATATTCCTGAGTCAGATGTGAGGTCATCTGTCTTAAAGTTAAAGCTTGGCAGAAGCATTGTCCTGTCGGATGACCCAGTTGCCGGGGCATCCAACAGGACAATGATCCCAAGTACAGCAATTATACAACAGAATAGCTGAAAAAGCCATTCCGTTTTCTGGACTGTCAAGTCAAAGTCCAGACCTCATTTTGAAACCTGATTTGAAATGCTTTGACAAGACCTTAAGAGAGCTGTGCTTAAATTAATGCCTGCAAACCTCAATGAACTGAAAGGAAAATATGGGTCAAAAACAAGTGGGTCAGAATCCCTCCTTAACAACGTGAGAGACTGATAAAGTCATACAGAAAGTTATTATTTCAAGTTATTGCAGCTAAAGGTTGTTCTACAAGCTGCTGAATCGTAGGGTGTACTTAGTTTTCCACATTCTGCTTTAGCGTTTGGCTTTTTACATATCTTAAGAGCTGGTAAGGACCAGATGATGTTCTTATATCTCCGGACACATTGAAACTTACAACTAAAAAGCTGTCACTAATTAAACATCGGCTGGAATGTGTTCTTGTCGCGGGCTGCTGTGGAAAAGTATTTGCTTTGATATGAGACTGTGGTCTCCAGAAAAAAAAAAAACAGCAGTTGTAACTTTGACTGTTTCTTACAATATGAAATGAACCTAGAAAATAAGCAAAGACGTTACCACCACACAGTCAAGGGAAAAAGAAGACGTGGAGAGAGCTGAGAGGGAGGGAAAGTGACTGTTTTTGTAGCAGTCTCAGAGTTGGTGCCTCACATCTGGGCCACAACCTCGCTTTATTATCTGAAATGGAGAAGTTGGACAGAGTAAAGGAGGAAAAAAGAAAAGAAAAAAAGATGCTAATCTCCCTCAGGAGAACAAGAAAAAAACCAGCTCTGTCGTGGCAGCAGCTTGTTTAGAAGTGTGGACTGACACATCTGGTGGGGTTGGAGTGGCGAGCGGTGTAACAGTGCGCCCTACTGTCCGTTTCTGGGAACTGCATCAGCAGATATCACGTCAAACTGAGAACACTGGGTAAAAAGTATTGTTTGGAGAACATGTTTTCTTCTATGGTTCAGGCGAAGTTTTCTAGATCTCCATCAGCTTTGTGTTTCCACTGAATTATTGCGTTCCTCAGAACAAAATGAGCCCAGAGACACGACTTGTTATTGGCACAGAAAGACCTGTCACAAAGCCCAGATATTCTTGCCAACAAAAACGAGCTAAAGCTTACACCGTGTTTGCTTAAGGGCTTTTTTTTTTTTTTGAGCCTTGGATTTCTTGGTTCAATATGTCGTAAGTCAAAAACAAACACGAGCCACAGCCAGAAGACAATGAAGTTGTCCATCCAGCTCTGACTGGAGACAAGCTCGTATGTGCCAGGCACACATGTATTCATACATGTATACACATGTGTGCACACATTCACAGGGTCTGAGTGCCCCAACAGTCGTGACATCCGGGCAACATTCCTGAGGCTTCTCTTTGAAGTTTTGTGGTGTTTCCGTGTTATCTTATTAAAAACATGTAGCTCTCGCCTTGCTTCTCGTTGACAGTTATAAGATGTTACGGCAGAGCTGCAGAACGTCATCTTCAGCCTGTTCTTACATTTCTTTTTTGGATGCTTCCCCCCTATTACGCATGTGTTTGTATGTGCGTTTTACTGTGTCCAGCAGCGCACATGTGTTTATGCGTTCTTGTCCACCGGCGCAGCTTGTAACTCGAGCCCAGCATGTTGCTCCGAGGAACACCACAGATGTTCAGATGTTTCCCCTCGAAAAACAAACAGAACGCTGGCCATTTTTCTCCCTGGACACAAGGACTGGCAAAATAAGAGCTGGCCCCCTTTGGACCTCTGCTCGAACACCGAGCCTCCCTCACAGGCAGCTCACTGCTCGTCCTATCTGACACACATGTGGACATGTTACGTTCCGGGCGTTCTGCATTCTGTTTTTGCATCTTTTGAGAGCGATGATTCCTCAGGCTGGGAGAGATTTAAGGTCCCGAAAAGGCACAGGGAGAATGGAGATGAAACATGTTGAGAGAGCAGAACACCCCTGCCACTCTCTCCTCCTCCTGCCTTCCTCCTTCTGCTCCACCTTTGATTAATGTTGCTCCCCATGGTAGGGCAGAGCTCCTCAGGGGCCTGCGGGGCCCTAAGTGAGGACCTTGTGGAAACAGGAGGGCGGGGAAAAATGGGAAGGAGGACAGTTTTTTCCATTTATGTTATGCTTTAGGCCAATCATTATTCTTTTGGCTTAATAAAGATGATGACCACATTGGTTGTTTTAAACCTGACACTTGCATTGATGAGATGAACGTGGTTCAAAGCGAGATGAAAGCACACTCTGAACCAGAAAAAGGCAAGCTGTTTGTGTCGATGCTGATAGTAGGAGATGGATTTTTTTATTTCTCTATTTATTTGATATGGACAGCAATTACATTGGACGTACCAGATGCATTGTTTAAATGTTTTAGCAGAAGTGCTAATTCTCAACACTTGTCCATAAAGTAATAGGATGTAATAGAGTGGGAGCTGAGGGGGAGCAAACAAGCTGTTTGAGCTGTGAAATTGAAGAGGATCAAAGTGTCAGTGAGTCATAAATAAATCCCGGTTCCTCCCTGTGGATAGATGGAGTGGTTGTTGTATCACACTGATTCTACCAGTACTGCAAGACAAGCTCTTTGAGCACCGCAAACTCACAGCTCCCTTTCTGAGTCTCGTTACTTTTAACAGAAGTTTTACCAGAAGGTAACGCAGCTGTGGTTACTCATTAAGACTGGGGAGGTGGCCCATTGAACCCTTATTGGCCGCTACATTTTCCCAGAACCCCGTCTGTGTTTGATGCAGTATTGGAGACTTGCACTGCTATGAGCTTGTTTCCTTTGGGTCACATGTGCACTCTGTGCTGAAGAGACGCAGAGCACAGCAGTAATGAGAAGTCCAGGTGCAGATTTTTACCCTAAGGGAGGAAGTCCTTGTTTACTCATATTTAACCCTGTCTCTGACCTCGCTTTTCTTCTGGATTTCTGACTCTAAAGACGCCGTGCCATTGATGTCAAGCCTCTACAGAAAGTGTTGAGATGCTCAGCAGGCTGCTGCCATGTTGACAGATATCGTGGATCAAATGATCCTGACGGAAACAACAAGATGGTTCTTTACACGTTCAGAGCAAAAAACCAAAGAATCCCAGCATCGCTCCAGTCCCAGGCTGTCACAGCAACACACACTTATTACACCAGTGCAGGTGTTCCAATTTATCTTTGGAAATAGTTACATAACACGGATCATTAGTCATAGGATAGCAAGGAATATATGTGACACACTTCAGATATTTCATATCTGAATTGAAAATAAATCAATTCATTTAAAATGCAATAAATAATGAGATACTATTGAGCGCACGATTAGATCCTGCTCTCTTTCTCTCATCATACGATCCCATCATGATCTGTGAATATTCAAAGTAAACCCGTCCAGTGTGTCGCTCCTCGTGCGCCGACTTTGTTTACTTTGCTTCAAAGAGGCAAACTGACAGCGAACCTCATCATTTACGACACAGCAGCTCTTAACTGTCACATCTGTGCTGCCTGGTAGTTAGATATCAGTTAAACTATCTCTATTTACATGGACACAGAGTCTGAGAAGTTGTTTGCATGCATATTGTAAAGCATTCATCCAAATTAAACTCTTTTGACGGAGAAAGAAAAAGTTTAGTTTCGCTGTCATCATGTTTCTGCCTCTGGAAATTCGTTGCATAATCTTAAACCCCCATGTGGTTCGAACAAGTGCAGAAAGAGCAAATGTATTCCAGTTCGAATCAAGCAGAATCACTGTTTACATGGAAACATTTTCTCAGTCAGTAAGCATGGTTACATGACACTAGGAAAAAAGTAGCTTTGTTAATCATGTTAGTCTGACCTAAATTGGACTTTTAACATGCACGTAAACAAATTAGTCGCACGAAATCCAGCGTGTCAAAACAGGACGAACACACCCAGGTAATAGAGTTGGGGATCAAATCACAATTCATTCTTAATGAGCTTGATCAGGTCAATCTGACCTGATTAATATGTTTACAAACCCACTGAAAATCACTCAACCATGAAGGTCCCCTTTATTTATGGAGCTTTATAGTGAGTTTCTTGAGCTGCCAAGCCCTCGTTTTCATTTCATATTCATGATTGTCTTTTTTCCTGGATGCAGCTCCCTGTGCAGGGTCTCTAAAAGTGATAGCATCTAAAAATCCAAATGTTAGCCACCAAAGTGTCCAAAGGACACCAAAAATGTTGTTGAAGTAGAAAATACTGGGAACACGTCGCCTGATGGTGAGACATATCATCACATTTTAACAGCACTATAGCCTTCGTGCCTGCTGGACGATCAGATCATTAGTGTTTGCTAAAAGGTCATTTTTTATTGTTTTGTTCACAGGTGATCACACACAAAAAAAAAAAATTTTCAGAGCGCCTTTCACCCCTCAACAATCGACTCGATTATTATCATCAGTTGTGCAATCTAAGCTACAGTTGCCTGATGCACAGATAATGATCGGTGGCAGTTCAGACGCTATGCGCTGGTCTGTCTTTGGCCAAAAGAGGGCTCTCTGTTGTTGAAGAGCATCCTGTGGGAACACACTTTACAGAATGGAAGGTTTTGCTTAATGCAGATACTCTACTGTTGTTGTAATGTTTCTATTTTTTAAGGATCTGCAGTTACACAACTATTGCCACTGCTGTTTATTCAACAATAATCTGATTGCAAAATAAGCTGCCAGCTCCTGCACCCCCAGTGTGCTGGATTCAGTTCACCACCTGTACCACCACTGTTGTCCTCCAGGGGGCAGACTAATGCTACTTTTACACCAAGTGTCTGTTTTAAATTGGCTCTGTGTCTGTGTTTGCATAGCAGAGGGAGCGTGACTGTCTGATGGTGCGTCTGCACAAAGTGGCTTGTTTAAATGAGATTTGTGATCTCGCAGCTCATCCCGCAGACAAGGTCGTTGTCAGCAGTTAGAGGCGCTCAGATATATCACCAGCTTCTGCTGAAAGATTTTTTAAAAAGAAAAAGAAACACTGTGGGTGCTTTTTCTGTGGAATGGCCTAATGTCTGCAGCCGCTGACGCCCAGCCTCAGGAATGATCCTGAATTGAGGAGTGATGAAAACAGTCCCTTACCAGCTGGGAGATGCACACACACATTCAGACTTGTGTTGGAGTGTATACGAGGCTTATGTTGCCCGAAGCACATTTCACCAAATTTTATAAAAAAAAAAAAAAAATGAAAAACCCAACTCTCTCCCTCCTGATCTGGCACATGCACAACCTCAGTCATCACAGGTCTAATGACATTCTTCTACACACATGCAGGTATGACACTCTGACACTGCAGGTTCAGTCGGGTTCAGCGCCCACCCTGCAGGAGAGAGATGTTCCCCCTAAAAGACTTCAGTCCTCTCTAACATGCTCGCTGCACTGTGACTTTGCACTTCTAATGTTACAAGGGAATTTCAGGATTTTCACTTCCAAAAGTCTCGACTGCGCCCAGTGGCATCACATAATTCTTTCATATTTTTTGCGTTGCTGTATTAGGAGATGGGATTTTTTCTTTTTTTTTTCTTTCTTTCTTTGTTGCATAATAATTTAATTTCCCTCTGGGATAAATAAAGTATTTTCACGGTTGGACAGTTGCACGATGAAATACTGCTGGCTCCCAAAGACGAAATCAAATCCCCCTGAATGTTTGTTGTTAATTAAACTGCTCTTGTTTCACATAGCAGGAGAAGTCGCCGCTGGTAACGCTGAACACGCCGGCTGCTCGTGCACACGCGAGCGTGATTGCACAAGTTTCCCCGCATACATTTTAGTGCACACAGGTGCACAAAAGAGAGGACCTGAGCCTCTCTCAGGTGCAGGCTTCTCTGTTTTCCTGAGGGCGTTGCTATGTCAACTACCTGTTCACTGGCAGAAACATAAATCCTACCTACAGGCCGATAAGCTCCTTATGGCACACTTTTTGAACTCAGACAGCCCCGGTATCCAGGAGCACATCGGATGCACACAGCTTTATGTTGGTGGTTGTGCAGCCTGAGTTTTAACTCATTAGTTGCAAAAACATGTCTCAAAGTGCGTCTTAATTATCAAGACGTTTGAGTAAGGAAATGTGTGGTCACTTTTGTGCACCTTTAAGAGTTCGGTGAAGGATTTAAACACTTTGCTGTTATTAAAGAGGCTTTTTTTTTGCATTGAAAAGGATTAAAAGCCCAGTTGACATGAGTGGCTGCATTGGTGTCCAGTATGGGGAGGAAAATTATCTTTTTTTTTTTAAACATTAAAGCAATTACTTTCTGAATGGCACGTTGTGGCCTTCCACTTTAACCTTTTGTTTCCATTTCAGTACCCCGACCAGAAAAGGGAAATTTGGGCTTCACCTTGCTGTCAGGTGCCATTTGGTCAACCATCAGATCAGCTGAATGACTTTCATCCTCTGTAATTACAGTGTGGAGTGTGTGAGTGTGTATATTTGGGTGTAATTGTAAGGAGAGTATGATAATTGTGGTTTTTAACCGTGATTCTGGTAGGTTTTGGGTGGATCAGTGAAATCTGGCAAGGTGCCACCAATTCCAGACTGAGGCAGAATTACAACTCTGCACGCGATGCAACATGATCCCTTTCCTTTTATATTGGATGACGAGGGGGAACAGTGTGCACAACAGGGCGTATATTATGTGGTGATATTAAACAACCCAGTCCTGTCTGGACCAGTGTACATAATATACAGAACGTTAGCTCCTTTGTCTCATTAATTTCCCTGTTGTTACATAACTATATCCCCGCAGTGCTTTGGCACGTGTCGACATCAAACTGCCTCTGTTGAATTGGTAGAATGTAAGCCGGTCATGCATACAAATACAGCTGTGTTACACTGTGTTCCTCAGTATGGAGCTGTCAATGAAACAATGTTGATTATAGCTGTTGAATATTGCATGAGTTATGTAATTACCACGGAGACCATCAAGTATGCATTCCTTTTTGCTTTTTTTTGTCAAAACTACATTATGATTAAGTGCTGTAATGCGGTCCAGGCTTTGCGTGTCAGAGCAACTAAATGTCATTATAGAAATGTTCCAGCTTGTATTTGTTAATATGCAACAAAATGTACTGAGACAGTTTTCTATATGTGCGTGTGTGTGTGTGTGTGTGTGAGGTCCTACCTCCTAATCTGCTTTATAAATGAGAAAATCAGAGGCTGCCATACACTAATGGAGCATTCCAGTACACTAACCTATGATTTAAGCTGCTGCCCCCACCTTCATCCCCTACAGCTGTCTGACCGACTTTTCAAAATGAGACACTTGTATCCTCATGCTTGCTAGTCATTTTAACATACCTACACGTTCAGGATGAAATATTTCCCCTTCACCCCAGCTCTGGATTTGTTTTATTTAACCCTTTATTTCAACATAAAAAAATAGAAACTCTATTTAATGGAAAATTTCATCACTGCAGTCTTTTCCGATCAAACGGGGACAGAATAGTCAATCCTAGCATTTACTCCCAGATATATTTGCCTCCGGGATGTTTGAAATGAGCTTGAATCAGTTTAATGGAACCAGACATGAAAACTTTCAGGTGACGGTGTTATACAAGCGCATCGCTCTGTTTTTCCAGTTAGGCAGCACGTTGGCTTCTCTACCATGTTGGTTTTCTCCAGAAGCGGCAGAGCAGCGACCACAGCATCCTCAGCATGTGATGAATGACACCCACACAGTGCACAGGCCCCTGAAGCAGCTGTCTGAAGCTTACTGCGGTGGCATACTGTGGCCACTCTGTGTGTAGAGCGTGCGGTGTGGGTGCTCCCGCTGTATCACTTTACATTTCTACTCATCTGCATTCCTAAATAACACGGATCTACACTAAGCCCTGTGTGCTCAGCGTGCCCGGCAAGGCTTTATAGCGATGAGGAGGGCTGGAGTTTGAAGTGACTTCATGTCCTGGAGGTTGTGTGTGAGGGGTATTGTTCTGCCCTTCCTAAAGAGTCTGTGAAGCAGCCCAGATTAGCAGGTCTTGTGTTTTCTCTTAAATGGGCCACTCAGGGGAGGATTAAGCCCTATCACCGGAATTTGAAATTCTTCGGTGCTGACACAGCAAGCCAACCTCCAGGCTCTACTTGCTTTTTCCTTGAAAAATGTCACTTCGCTGGATACTAGGATTACGCCAACAACACATACATTTCTTTGACCCACCGTAAAATTAGAGAAATGACTGAAATATGTTCATTGAAAAAAGTTTTGTCTTTTTTTTTTTTTACCATATATGGTCACAGTGCCAAAATATGGGCAAGTTGTTATACATAAAGTCATTATGTCTGCAAATATCCTGGCAGCTAACTCATAACATCCTTAATGGATGGAGTTTTTGTTTCGTACCGTGCAACAACTTTTAGCCCTTTTAAAGCAATGCGAGACAAGTTTGTGAACTTTAGAACTATTTGCTTCTGGCTCCAATCAGAACACGCACGCTGATTTTACTCACACACATTTAACTAAGCATGGGATGCACTATTTCTTATGAAGGTGTTCTATGAAGCAACAGTACATAGTTCAGTGAATTCATATACTTAGTGCTGAGAATACCTCTGGATCACTCTTTAAGGAGAAAAAAACTGAACTTTCTCCGACATTTCTTTCACTTTGCATGACAAAAAGGTTTTCAGAATGCCGCTTTAATCAGTATTGTGTGAATAATAAATAAAGCAGCAGCAGGGCTGGACTTGCAACTGTCCATTAGAAGAAGGCAATAGCTGTTAATTCCAGGTGATTCTACATGAATGCAAAACTGAACACAGTTTTGAATATTATGTTGCATTTCTGCCAACAGATCACCCTAAATGTTTCACATATAGAGCCTTAAGACAATCTAGAGTTAAATGGATTATAGCACCTTTTAGCCCAGTCTAGCTGTGTATTAGTATGTATCATTTCAAACTCATACCAGTATGTGAAAGGGGGGGCACCCTCTGTCAGAGGGAATCACGTGGTTCCCATGGTTACAGCCAGCATCCTGTAAGAGAGAAGGGGCATTACAGGCATATAGCTCTAAACCCCCCCCCTACTTCCGTCTCTCCTCTTTTATCCTACGATACAGTAGCACAGAGCTTTTCCTCTCCAGCATTCCACACAGGATTACCTCGTCTGATATAAATTCCTTGTAAAAAAAAAAAAGTTTGTACTTTGCTGCATGCTTTTCCGCTCCTTCGCTCTGTTTGTCCGGCTCTAAAAACCACGTACTCTCGGTCTCCTCTCAGAGACCCACATCCCAGAATAGAACTTTTGATGGGGTTTCAAAACAAGCATGGATATTTATAAGTGGTCTGGTTGTCTACATTCCGCCGAGATGTGCAAAGTGATTAGTTGGGATTGTGGGATCAGGCAGGGATGGTGAGCTGTTGCAGTGTTTTGAGGGTTGTTGAGGAAACCGACCGTTTTTCTAATTGAGTGTTCCTCGTGTTCTTTAGCGGCAACAATAATGAACAGAAATGCTTCCATATTGCTTTGATTTTTATTTGTTTATTTATTTTCCTATTACTTACTTACAGCACTGCTTCTCTGTTCCTTCTATTTCTCCCTGTTGGAGCAGGCTATGCAAAAAGCTACAAAACAAAACGAAAAAATACTTTTTGATTACATTGTCGCGAGACATATCATGAGTAAAATCAGCCACCAGTGCTAAGTGTGGGGGATTTTTTTTGCAGTGAATCTGCAGATATCAGAGGAACCAATCCAGACTACCTGTAGAGTGGTGCTGAGCTATCGTGCACGTGCTGTGAAGAACTGAGGAAATAAGAAGTTAGAGCAAGCTGTGAGGAGAAGTCGGCCTGAGCTGAGAAAATGGGTGCTCATTTCTGTCGGGCAGGATAGGGCCCGGCTAAACGAGCAGGCGCCAGTAGCAAGCCGGCGGGACTGGGAGTGGGTGTTAGTAGGATAGGACCTGGGCCAGTAAGCAGCCACTTACCAGCAGGACTCGACCAGGGCGGGGTGAATGGACGCTAACCATGAGCCGCTGGGACTCGGGCGTTTAGTGGCCGCAAGCTGCTGCTGGTGGGCAGAGATGTGGGCAATGCCAGATTTTCATCCTTTTAGATTCCTGTTTCTGAATATAAAAGTATGGAAAAAATAATTATATATGGAATACGGCGTAGAGCCATTTTAAAGCGATAAGAAGTTTTTCTCATTGCAAAAACTTATCAAACTAATCATTCATTTTTAGGCGCTGAAATGCTGGGGTAGGACCTTAAAAACTGAGGCTATATATTTTCAATCATTTTCCAGACCTTCTTTCTCAGCAAAATGTTGCTTGATTAATGAGAACCACGGATGGAAAATTCTGAGAAATGTTGTAAGACATTGTTCCTGTAGTTGTTAAGTGTAGAATGACACCTGCCTTATCCGTACATGCATTTCCACAAGGATTAGGAATCATACAATCTGTGAATTATGCATTCAAAAAAAGTGTAAAACTCGACCGAATTAAATAGTAAATTCCATTCATATTGACCCGACAGTTGTACTATTTTTTTTATTCCCACGGATCTTTAAACCCGTACTTTTTTTGGCCAAGATATTTGATTGTGCTGCTTCTCTCTCTCTCTGCTTTTTATTTTCACTCCCTCTGCAGCCCTGTTCATTAGTGAGACATTCTTCTGTGCTCATCTGGTTGCTTGTTTCCTCCTTTGGAGCATCACAGGTTACACTCACACCTCGCTTCTTAATTATCACTCACCTCTGGCTGTGTTAGGTCTCATTAAGGGAACCCTCAATCAGCCGTTTCCTTATATCAGGACCGAACGACATTCTCTCTGTTCCTAATCTTTTAGTCTCTCAGAAAGCGTAGTGCAGTGCTGAGTCAGTCAGCAGACATTACTTTTTAATTCTCCAAACGGGAAGGTGATTGTTGTTCTGGGAAGTAATTGCATTGACGGACATGGCAGGTGCACTCAAGCACATGAAGAGCTGTTCTGATTAGTGCATATTCATTTCCCGGCATGTGCCTTACTACTACAAACGCTGTGATTTCACGTGAAGGCGACAAACACAGTCAGTTGGCTTTCAAATAAGCGTTCATTATTCACTTGATTTGAACAAACCGGAACTCAGTTCACACTCTGAGTGGGAGACATCGGGTCGTGGTGTGGTATCGGTAAGGTGAGTGGCGTGGCAGCGCCGCGTGACATGAAATCCGACGCAGGTGTTCGGCCTGGCAGCCGAGCTGGCTGTTTTCGCAGATCGACACCTGGTCCTGCGCCTCCTCGAGATCTGCAATGCAATGCCACGATCAACACCCAAACCACAGATTGACTCAGGGGAGCCTGCATCCACCAGCCTGCCACAGCCCCACACCCAGCCCGGAACCTGCACTGTATGCTTTGGCAGCAAGTCAACCGGCTCTCTTGCAGCAGGCACGCAAGCTCTCAAACAGATTTCAGCGTCTCCTCCTGTCTCGCCCTCGTGTCCCGTGCACTGCTGCTACCGACACATCCGGTGGCCGCACATCCTCTGCAGTCTTGGAAAATATAACCGACTACGTTTGCTGCACATGGATGCTGCATTTCCTTATATTCATTCTTCTCGTTCTCTAATGGCTCAGTTGCAGTTTGTTTTCCTAGATTTTTTTTTTTTCTTCTTCTTCTTCTCTGCAGGCATCTGGAAAGATAAGACCCACATCTCACTGAGTCACCACACTGAGCCCCAGTCTGTTTTCCAAAAGTTTAGCCCAAGCAGCACAGGAGAGCGGGCCAGCGAGCCAGACACTTTACATTCCTGAGGAGAGCAACTCAGAACAAAGACCCGCCATGCTAAATTTGATATCATCTATACGGGAAGGTGGAAGAACAAAAAAACAGGGACTAGGTCCTGACAAAATCAAGCTGCTGAGGGAATGTTACCTAACTACGCCGACACTGACGTATTCCACACCATATACGATATACCGTGCCAAAAGAAATAAAGTTAAATATTTTCGCAGGTCAGTTTTCAGCCTCGTAAGAGTTATCTTGAGGGGATAAGAGTTGGGAGTGACGTAGCGGCCCTTACACTCCATCACTTTAAAGTCTGCTAGATTACAGTCAGTATGATCAGTGTGCATCATGGGAGATTTTTACCACATGTCCGCTGTTAGATCTTATCTCCAAAACTCGCATGTCATTCAGAGTCAGTATCAGTCTCTGCTTTTGCTCTCATTCGAATGGAAGGCCCGCTCGAAATGTGAGCTCATTTGTTGTTATGTAATCTTAAAGTAGGAGCTTTAATTGAGTTTCCGGGTTTGGTAACTCTGTGGTGGCAGAGGTCATGCAGCGCCACCTTAATGAGGGCTGTGTGTCTGCCAATCCGTAAGACCTGTGTTATACAGTTTAGAGGTGTCCAAGTTACTGATTGTATTCAGTGCTCTACAATATAGTCCAGGTGGGATTGTTCTGCATCGTTCTAATTGTTTAAATTGTTTAAAACTTTTATCATTTATATTTTCAATGAAAAAGTTTTTTTTTAAATCCGTCCATCCATGAAAGGGGGGGATGTCCAAGTAATGAACCTACCGTACCTGCCTCCTCTTCATACACCTGTGTGAATATAAATCATCTAGCTGAATTGTTTTGATCCACTGTCTGAGCTCTCATAATCTTTTTTTTTTTTTTTTTTTTAACAGCAGGCAGCTGGTTTCACCTTCTCCCCCCTTAGAAAGGAAAAAAGAGAAACTAGCTTTGTTCTAAACTAAAAGCTGTGGTGCGTATCGCCTTTTCATGAATGTACGAAGCAGAAAGTCCCTGATTCGGTTCCCAGTGATTCTGTTTTCTGATCATGTTTCCCATGTTTCTCTCTTTAACCACATTCCCTGCTTCCATTGTCACTGTCAAATAAAGGCATGACCCCCTCCCTCCACACACACACACACACCTTCACAAAAAGACTGGCAGTAGACTACATGTTTTCTGCACCCAAATGTACAGTTCTCTGCAAAGGTCCTCCAGGGGAATAATGTGGACTTTGGTTCAATTTTAAAGTCACAAAATCAGCACTTGGGGTTCATTCTTGAATTACCGTAAGGTATGAGCAGATAGATAAGGAGTAGGGCTGGGCGATATGGAAAAAAATGTTATCACGATATGTTTTTCCTTATTGATCGATCTCGATTCTTATCACGATAGTTTTTGCAGATGCTGCCAGTGTGAGAGACATCCTGAAGCTTGAAGAAACAAGAGATTCACTGAAACTTTATAATAAAGTTTAATAACATAAAAAAATGCCTTCCAATAATGAGCACAAAATGCTTTCGCTCATACAGAATAAAAAAAAAACAATTATTAAATAATAATAATCTCAAATATTTGTTGAGGCAGTACAAAACCAAACTAAGTAAACAAGTGGGTCAGACCCTCTGACACATTAAAGTGTTAAACAAAGACAAAATAAATGTAAAAACTAAACCAGTATAATACTATTATACTGGTTTACCAGTATAATACTATTATAATGGTTTACCTCCCAGAGATTTGTTGGAGGTATTGAAAAAAACGGCTAGACCATAGATCGGTGGTGGTGGCAAAGTATTTAATATCATTCAGATGAATTTCCACCTTACGACTAGCCTGGCTGACGCGTCCACAATCTCGATGAGATGGTGGTCTGGGAACTAGGTGTGCATTTTCTCGTATTTGAGGCGTGGTTTACGAATGCCTGGAGCCGTTTATTGGGCGCTACGAATGTCTATCAAATGACGTCAGGTTCTTCCCATGCTGCTTTGCGCGCGATTCATAGCCAATTGTATCACTTATACCAGATGACGACAGAAATTCGACGAGGAAGAAGAAAAAAATGGAAAATAAAAGTAAACTTGCGCTCTAAGCTACTTAAATTGACAACAAAGTAGGCCTATATGCTATATTCTACATGAATTTTTATATTGTAGAGTTGTGAATTTATTTTAATAATGGAGAAATTGAGCAGCCTTGCTTTGTTGTCTACAGTAGTAGATCAACCCTCATCTTACTTTGAAGCTCCCAGCTCCCAGAAGTGACGTCAACGAAGCTTTAGCAGCAGAAAAGCTATCAGGCTTGTGTTGATGATAATAATAAACTCCTGGACTATGTACAAACTTCCAAATGCATCGATTTGTGAGTACAGACCATATTTGTACAACTGTAGAAGTTTGGTGTCATGACATGTGATTTTAGTGTGGTAATTTTGGAGATACTGCCAGGGTCCGTTAGCGCTTGTACTAAGCTATTCGGGATAACTCAGTAACTCAGCTGATGTTCAGCCAATATCGGAAAAACTTCGGGTGGGCTACTTGGCTGGATGTCACGGTTCAAATGACCCCAGGGTGAATCTACTCCGAAACACTTTCTAAGGCTGCATTGAACGGTAACGTTGTGTCCGCTGCCATGTTGGATTAACACTCTACAAGCTTCGGTGTAGCGCATAGACGTCGTCATTGTCTTGCTGCCCCCCCCCCCGTTCTGTGATTGGTTCCCAAACTCTAGCAAAAATAAGGGCGGTGGTTTCCAGGCTGACTTTGCAGTGAGAATGAAATCGAGCGCAAAGCAGCATGGGAATTCCCAGGCTACCTTACGACGGCATTCATCATAAACATGTGGCATCGCCGTCCGAGAAAAGTATTTTCTACTAGGGAGCACGTACCTGGAGTCTAACACTTTGATCAGTTTCCTTAAGCCTTCTTTTTCCACTGTGTTAGGGGCATCATATCTTTAGCGAGGCAATAAGTGATGGCGCTCGTTATAGTTTTGCTCCGCTTTGACTGTTTTTCATACGGGGCAATGGCTGCAAAGCACGACTGGATGGATTGTTGTTTATTGATGCTACCGGGCGACGTGTGTGTGTGTAGCTTAGCTGTGTGTGTGGTGTGCTAGCTTGAGCCCGCAGTGTCACACTCTCTGTGTAGTTAGTGGGGTGGTGCCGTTTCAGGTGATTGAAAAGGTTAGTTGTATTCCCCGTCCTGGCTGGTACTACCCACCGGCATATTTTGCAGACCGGCTTCGCCTGTTCCTGGTCGCTTTTGCCATAACCAAACCATGTCCACACAGCTGACGTGGTGTGACCTTTTTTATCAACAATGTCTTCGAGTAAGGTGTCGCTTTCACGTTCGCCAATAGTTTCAAGGTCCTCAGCTTCAGTTTCGCTCATTTTTTACTTCTTCCCCTTTCTCCCTCTGTCTCACTCTGTTTGCAATGGTAGCCACGCTGCTCGCTCGTGGGCGTGTCCTACCGGCATACAGCAGCCGGCAAACTGATGATACTGGTGTTGTTGGGCGGCACCCAGGCCGACTTTTTTAAATGTCATATCGAATAATATGTCCCAAGCATATTAGATTAGATTAGATTCAACTTTATTGTCATTGCACAGAGTACAGGTACTGAGACAACGAAATGCAGTTTAGCATCTAACCAGAAGTGCAAAAAGCAGTTAAAGTGCAGAGTATGTGCATATGTAAAGTGGGGGGTTGAGAGTTCAGCAGGGTGACCGCTGCAGGGAGGAAGCTTTTCCTGAACCTGCTGGTCCTGGAGCAGAGAACCCTGTAGCGCTTCCCGGAGGGGAGGAGGGCAAACAGTCTGTGGCTGGGGTGAGAGCTGTCCCTCACGATGCTGCGCGCCTTCCGCAGACACCTCTTGCTCTGGACAGCCTCGATGGATGGGAGTGGAGAACCTGTGATGCGTTGGTGAGGATGCTCTCGATGGTGCAGCGGTAGAAGTTCACCAGGATCTGAGGAGACAGATGGGCCTTCTTGAATTGGCCTTCGAAATTGATCAAAATTTTATCGCAAGATCGAATTATCGCCCAGCCCTAATAAGGAGTGGGCTGCACATTGGTGTGGTCTATGGTTCTGTCGCCTCACAGCAAGAAGATTCCATGACTTTTGAATTTTGACCTCCTGACTGGAGTTTGCATGTTCTCCCTGTGCCTGTCGGGGGGGGGGGGGGGGGGGGTTTCCAGGTTCCTCAGTGACTAAACGTTCCGTTTTGGTCATTAGGGGGTATAGAATTGTTCTTTCTGGTAATGACATGAAAGCTGAGTGCTTGTACACGAGCCCTCACAGTCAGGGGAAAGCAATATTTTTTGTTGGTTACCTAAGTGCAGTAGTCCACCTGTTTTTACTTAGATTAACATCCAGTTTATGTTGGGAGGGCAAAAGTTATGGTTTGACCGTCACAAAGAGGGCCAACCTAATCCTCATAGAGAGACTGGAGGACCCAGTTCTCATCTCTTAATTGCGAGTAAGTAGAAGCTTCCAGTTGATGGGAGTCTGTCAGAACATGATAAATCTTCTGCACTTGCAAAGCACCTTTTTTTTTATCTCAACAAGCTTCTATAAAGTGCTCTCCAGTGCCGTTGTCGGTCTACCACTCTCACACACACACACACGCTCCCTTTTCTCCAAGAACACTTTAACATGTGGGGGTTTAACTGGCCATCTTGCGATCAGTAGATAATCCACTCTTCCACCTGAGCCGCGGCCGCCCCTGTTCATTTATTCTCGTGTGTAAACTTTGATGGCTAACTGCTGTGAGAGCCTGATTTTTAGAGTTTGTGGAGTCATCAGTGTTGCTGATGTTTGTTTGTTTTTTTACAAGTCTGGTGTGCTGATTCAGTTTTCGCACTTGTGGTTATATATTTTATAGCACAGCTGACTTGCTTGTAAAGAGAAGGCAGCCACATTCCTGAGCAGACGGAGAGGGAAGTGCAGGTGCCAGTAGACCGACTTTGCTTTTTTTGCTGTAGTTTTCCCATCCACCTCCCGCTGCTTCCTGCCACGGCCTCGTCTCTCCCATCATATGTGTTGTCATTTCTGGTTGGTTTCACAGCTGGCCTCTGCTGCTCTTTACACTTCAGAAAGGAGGGAACATTAACTTTTCATTGGACTGTAGCACTTTCTGCTCAAATAAAGGGGCTCTTGTCCATGTATTTACCTTGATAATTGGTTTCAGTGCACACCCAGCTGTGAAAAAAATGAACATGCCACATCATGTGGCTGTTTTCTTTTTTTCTTTTTCACTTATTTCCTACGGGCCAGTTTCGATGCAGCATCAGCGTGTTCGAGTTTTCATGAATCTGAGACCCAAACTGTTGTCACCACACTGACTCTCACCAATGAACACAATTCTTACACCAAACTCCGCATGATATTTTTTTATTATCGTCCTGTGTATTAGGTTGTGCGACCCCCGAGGATCTGACCACAGAGCGAGCGCATTCCGCGATGGAGAAGATGTTCCAGACCCTCAGAGGTTTGAGCCACGCCAGAGACCACCTCAAGCAGCTGCGCTCCGTCTACACAGCCAGTGATGGAGTCCATCAGGTCAGTGACTCATCTTTTATGTTTACTTTAATCTCTGAACCACCATCACAACACCCACAGCCATTCTTCATCACACAAATAAAAAAAAACGTGGCAGCCTCACTGGGTGGGTAAACAGTTAAGGGCAGGAAGATTGTAAGTCAATGAAAGTTTGACTCTTTTTTTTCGATGTCTTGGTCTAATTCATGGGCGTTAATAAAAGAAAAAGAAAGCTGAGTGGAAGAAATGTCCTTGGAGACTGAATGTAGCTTTATCGGAGGATTTACGACAGCAGGGAGTCCTTGCATTTCTCATTTTGCCCTTTTATTGTTTGTCTCTTAAACCTCTTCGTAGGATGAATTGACAGATTTCTTTTCTTTCTTCCATTACTCACATAAGTCCTTTACCCAGATGCAAAGCAATGACGTACAAAGTCTTATTCTCATTGGGCCTCTTGGAGCTTTAGTGTTCGACAGTTTATAGAGAACATGTCTGAAATGTACTGAAGTGTTGGACTCTTTCCGTCTGTCGTGGCTAATGGTTATCTGTTCTTTCTTTCCTTGTTTTAGAGGGTGCTTTTCTCTTGTTTTTTGGGGGTTTTTTAGTTATCAGTTCATTTCTATCATTCTTTGCCTGAGTTAGCTTTACTGTTTGTACTTGTATTACTTGTAATAGCTTGTTCCTCTTGTGCATTCTGTTTACTTTTGCCTCTGGGCTGTGCCTAACATTCGCATCCCCTTAAAACTCTCGTCAGTACGGCCCTGTTCTATTTGTTTCACGCTGAATCCTTGTATTGCATTCTTTCTTCTTTCTTTTTATTCCTTGCTTTGTGTTTTTCATTTATGCCCCAATTCTGTTCTGCCGGTGGATTGTTATGGACTGAGAAATTCCAGCCTGTCAGCGCCCTTTGCTCTTAGTTTTCTTGTCTCTCGTCTTCTACCTGCCTGCCTCTTGTCTGCAAGCCTGCATTTGGCTCCACAGCTCACTGAGCACACTCTCGTCATGCTATCTTTAAACATTTCAGTCACATAAAGCTCATGAATTTATGTGTAACTCATACAGTTATCCCAGAAATGCCAGTACAGGCCAAGTTTTCAATGGGTTGCAGCTCTCAACTGCACGACAGGTTAGTTTAGCATCCAGAATGCTGCTGTTGTTTGGTTTCTGTTGCAGAAATAAGAAAAGCCTTCCCTGAGAAAGAAGTCGCTTATATGGCAGCGTGTTTTCCAGAACCTTCAGTAGCGCAGTGATAGATGTGCAAGTTTCCTAAGCTGGATGGTCCCCGTCTTCCATGCTTTCCCAAAAAGAATTCCCATTTGATTCATCAGACCACAGCGCAGTTCTCTTCTTTGCCTCCGTCCTTGTTAAAGAAGCTTGAGCCAAGAGAAGGTGGCATTGTTTTTTATCTTGTTTAAGAGTTTTATCTTGTCTATTAATGCAGCAAACTACTCTATGTTCACTTACAGTGGTTTTGGGGAGTTTTTGTGAGCCCTTGCAGGGATTTTCACTGCTGAAGTTTTCGGTGGATTCTTTAAATCTTGCTTTCAACAAAGGAATTTTACCACTCGGTGATGACGCACTGACAGTTAACACTAGGTGCGATCCACATTGAAATGGAAGAAAAGATTAAGCGCTTGCTGCTAAAGGATATTTTAAACACACAAGAATGTGAAAAATGAAGCCATCTGGTTTCACATTTCTTTTGAAATTCAGCGACCAGTGTTAGTTTTTCTAATCATCAAAGAGTTTCAAGGTTGAATTGTATTGCTCAGTCCTCACAATAGTGCACCTGAATCATGAAGAAAAACTGAAAGTCATCTTTCTGTCTAAATGTGTCAGTATGCCAGCGTCACTCATGTTCATGTACATGAGCAGCTTTGTGTTTCCGTTAGGACAGATCTGTCTGTCCGTGTTTCAGCTGGTTTATGAAGACGACTTCAAGTGGAAGGAGAACTGCGTGATAGCCGCGAGCGACTGTCTGTTCTTGAGAATCATCAAGAACATCAGAAATCCATCAGCCTCTCAGCATGAGCCATTTAGGCAGATACCTGTCGGTCAAGATGACTTCCTCAGACTGCAGCTTTTTTTTTTCTGAGTGCAGAGGTCCTCTCCCCTGGCCTCTACAGATTAAAAGATCTTTTTAGGGGAGTCAAGTTGCTCTGTGTTTTTTCTGCGCTTTTGTGTCTAAGTACTTTATTTTTTTTATTTTTGTGCCAGGGAAAGAGTGTCATGTGTGCATGTTGTACTGGGGGGAGCGTGGGTACATGTCACTCCAGTGTCATGGTGTTCTGCATCCTTTCTCCAAATAAACTCCATCTGGAGAGAATACATGAGTGTAACACTTACTGTCACTCTTGTCTGGGTTTTTTTTTTCACTAAGAGTTATGTAAGTTGTTCATTTTATTTCTCACAAAGCCTGAAATATGACTAGCAGACACTGCGGACAGTCAGTGAGATCATATGTTTTCATCCCAGCATGTTCATATAAGGACCACAGAGCCCCGTGCATCCTTGGCTTCAGAAATCAGCCCTTTACTTTTAAGTGGTGACCACCATGCTTAGTTTTTTTTGCGTTTGGGTTGATGTTGCATCTGTTCATCGTATCTATGTTTTATACATTAAGGTGTGTGGTATTGTAGATCAATTAATTTCTTTAAAAAGCTCAACAAAATCATTCCTGTTGCATTCCTGTCGGCTCCAGTTATGCTCTGTTTGTTCAGGTCATAATTTATCATCCCAACAGTGAATAGCAGTCATCGCCACGGAGCTCCATCAGAACTGCAGGTTTCCTGTGTGCGTATTATTCTGTAAGAAACTAAACTGAATAATACATCATTAAATATTAGTGATCAAGGCTGTTATGGCAGGAGTCTGATTCAATATACTGAACTCGGCGGAGATAGAACCACAAGTTGGGAAGATCAACAGCACTACAGAGTCAGGACATTCAGTTTTTTAAATCTATCATCGCCCTAAAGTTAAACGGAAGGGTGGCTTTTCCCGGGCCCCCTCCATTTCGACCACAGATTCCAGGGCAGATTTTAGGCCCCCGTAGAGAGTCTTTACTTTTGGGCCTAACCTGAACCTTTGGGTGAAGCGTGCATCAGCCGCTTGCATTAGCCATGCATTCCCTACATTTTACAGCCGTCCCAGGGATTAAATAAATGTTTTGCTTCTAAAAAATGCCCTGGAAAACTTCTAGGTACTGTTGATCGAAATCCACCTAATGCCACTTTGCCTCACCAAGAAAACAGATACAGAATCTAATCCCTTCACAAATTAAGTATTCAGACCACCTTTTAATATGGATTAAAAAACAGATTGAACAAAAAAGGGGGACTTATGGAGTAATTTGACAAAACAAGGATAGTTTTCCAGTTTTCATGCTATGCTATGCTAGGCTAAACTAAGCCAACTGTCTCCTGGCTCCAGTTTAATGCTTCCTTCAGTTTGTCATGTAGCTCTGTGTGCATGTAAAAGGTCTACAGAGTCGCAAAATGCCCAAACTAAAGCCTTTCAGGAGGGTGGCTTATAGCGGTCAAATTTTTTTTTATAAACCTTTAGATCAGTTTTAACCTCATTCAGCTACTGGAAATGTTTTTATACTTCAGCTAAACTGTCTCTTTTCAAGGAAGAAAATGGAACACAAGCTATTGTTTTCGGGATTTAAATGCGATGCACAGTACAACTTCATTAATAATTTACAATGATTACGCCCATAGACATTTCAGTCTGCTGTTTGCTCTGCTCCATTTGTGTTTTTCAGTCCGTCACTATGTTGTTTTGGAACATTAGTCTGTTCATCCATCTCATTGCCAATAAAAACCTGTGGGGGGAACCTGATACTCACATTTGAAGGTGTGTGTGTGTGTGTGTGTGTGTGTGTGTGTGTGTGTGTGTGTGTGTGTGTGTGTGTGTGTGTGTGTGTGTGTACAAGCATGAATGTGTGTGCCGAGGAATAGTTAAGCACTGCCATTATCATATGACTAATCAAATATTGTTTTTAATATGTGGTTGTTTGAGGTGGGGATTTAATACGACTGCTTTTAGCTTTGTGCATGAAAACAGGTCAGATCTGTTGTTTACAGCTGCCTCACCATTGTGAATCCAAATGCTGTGAATCATTCCTGTGTTTACTCCGGGGCTAGTTGATGCAGACTGACCCATCAAGCGGACTGATGTTGGCTGGGCTAAATATCCGTTTATGTAACTTGGACTCTAGGATTTCCCAAAGAGTGGGAGGCTGTGAGGTGTCAGTTAATGATACATGGAGAGGATGTGGGCAGAAACATTAACATTTAGACAACGCTTTATGAGTAGGTGTGTGCTTTCAATGTTTGACTCAACAGTTTGATAGATGTGGTCAGAGCTCAGTGCTTCCTTGGCAACATCCAAATTCCCTTTTTGCCAAAAACCCTTCATGTGTGTTACTAATTCTGGCCTCATTTTGATCAAGAATGTTATCAAGTGTTCTGATGCTGGAACATATTCAGTATTATTATATAAAGACCTCTGATATTCAAAGTACCCGTATAAGGATCTGCCAAGTCTTATCTGGGTATTTATTGTTCTCTGAGACAGCAAACGTCACTCCCTTGAAGAAAAGAAAAATCTGCCTTCAATTCTTGATCCACCTTTTTGAGGGTGTATAAATGGTAAATTTTTTCTTGGGTAGCTGGGCAGAAAAACTTGAGTCTTTTTTTTTCACTGCAATGAAAAATGTCTTTTTTTTTTCTCCCATGGATAATCTTTCAGAATATTTGAAGGCATTTACGAGGCTTTAGTTGGGGTTCTGGAGTTCAGCTCCTTCAAGGACACATATTTCATAGAAACTCCAGCTTTTCTCTGTCTGACTGAGAGGGAGAAGAAATGATTTGGTGTGATAGTGAAAGCAAAGCGTTTCATAACTGCTGTAGAATGAGGCAGATGCGTGTTTTGATGTGTCATATGATGATGCCAGTATGCTTGTGTTCGTACGCTTAGTTTTCCAGAGGGGTGTTCTATGAAGTAAGTTCAACACCGCCAGGATTTATGCTTTGAATCTTCAGGGCACCACCTACATCCACAGAAAGGTGAGGTCAGTATGTAAGCATAGATTATTTTCCCGAATCAATGTCCAAGCGGTTGAGTTCTGGAGCTAGTCGGACCTGCTCTCCAGCGAGCAGCTGGAGCCAAGATCTTCAATCTGGCTTTTCTTTGTTTTCAGAGAAGATTCTGAAAGACGGTGCTCTTTGCAGACGGCTGAATCTGAAACTCTGAACATAAACTGCACCCGAACAGGTTATGTGTTCAGACTAGGGCTAGGTTTAAAGAGAGCCACCTGTGGAACACTGAAAGCTCAGCATACCTCGCCAAGCCATTCATCTCACTCCGTAGAACCTCAGTCTGAGAAGGACATTATTGTGTTTACCAAATTTCCAACAGATGTTGTGACATTTCACAGCTGCTTTTTACTGTGTGGCCAGAATAATTAAAGACACGAATACATTTAAAGAATCCAGTCGTCATAGAAATTCTGGGCTCTTATTATTATGTAACGTTGTTTGTATGTATTGTGCTGGCAAGTGTTGATCCTTTAGTTGATTTGTCCTCTTTGTCACCCACTCATGAGTGGCCAAAGTGCTGTTTTTAGCCACATTTAATGGAGCAGGATTCCTCTGCCTGGTTGCGGAGGTGTTTAAGCTCCTCTTCCTGAAGTGACTCATGTCAACGGGCTGTTTGCTTGAGCAGAGCTGTTTATAACTGCTGTTTCACACAACCATGCAAGAGCTAAACGCGTTTTCATATGTAGATGTTAAGTGTTGAATTTTACAATTGACATATCATCCACATACACAAACAAAACTTGATTTCGCCATATCTGCGTTGATTGGCGACCATCTTGCCCATTTGTTTGGTGTTTATATTTTACAGGCCACCTACCGTCCATTCCTGCGGCAAATCCTGGAGGAAGTCTTCCACCCAGACCGACATGAATGTCCCGACATCGAACACATGTCCGGAGGCCTCACAGACCTGCTGAAGACTGGTTTCAGCATGTTCATGAAGGTGAGTTGTTGTTGCTGACGAATAAAATGAACTTTTGTAAGTGATGGAGTCAGCTCTACCACATCTTCCGACTACCTGCTGCTGAGGACAGAGCATGGCCTGATTTGAGTACCCTCAGTAAGCTTCCCATGTCTGTACATACAGTAAACATACATCATTGCTCACTGACCCAAGACTCATTCAAGCATAAAATGACACATAACTCAAGGGATGAACCAGTGTTATTGATACATATGACAGACAACTACGCAAAGAACCTATTTTAAATAGTTTGTTTTAAACAGTTTGTTCCCAGCAGCCTGTCGAAAAGACACATCATTTTTCTTTAGTTGCATCTACAAAGAGAATCAAAGATAACAAAGTCGGACAGATGGAAATTTGCATTTCCGCACCAACAAGGTGATTCTCACAGAAAATGTAGCTTAAAACTTTGTGTATCTTAGTATGGTGTGCAGTGTGTCCTTTAAAAGACTTAATAAAAGTGGACAAGTGCAGGACAAAAGAAAATGTCTAAAAAAAAAAGCTAGAGAAGTTGAAAAAGAGCTGAAAGTGATGAGGCTTGACGCGAGACCTAAGAGATGCCGCTCAACATTCAGTTGATCCAGCTACTGTTCACTCAAGCCTCATCAGAAATGGTGTCCTTAGAAGGGTGGCTGCCAAGAAGCCACTCGTACTGAAGATAAACGGAGAGAAAAGGTTAAAGTATTCAAAATATCACAAGAACTAGACTGAAAATCAGTGGTCTTATAAAGGGATGAATACTTCACAGAGCCCAGATAACGTTATTTTCAAAATGTTGACTTTCAACTTTTTAGAATTGTACAAACTCTGTATTTGTCCTTATTTACTGTTTATTAAACGTGTCTATAAATGGCTGCACCTGTTTTCCCATGTTTCCTGGCAATATATCAGAAAATATGGGCTCGCTCAACACGTTTGCACAGTGTTGTAAATTGAAGCTAAAGCACCACATCTGGACTATTTTCACAAAGATCACGGTTTATAGGACAAACAGCCACATGTCTCAACATGGAGTCTCCACCTGCTTCTTTTCAAGGTTCTGTGCTAGATGAATGCGGCAGCCTCCCTACCGATAAAAGCTCCCATATCATTCTGCTCTTCATGCCAACCATTCACAACCATAAACAAAGGCTTTTCTCGAGTGCCCATTTAATTCAACAAATACTCTAATTAGGAGAAATACACTGAACATTTTGTGTCCACAAAACACTTTCTTAGCTCGTAGTCAATTTCAACACAACTTAGGAGTTGTTTTTGATTTAAAGAATCTTTTTATTTATTTTTTTTCTGGTACAAACGCGATGCGGGTACCTCTTTTTACACTTTTGTTATTTAAAGGTTTAGAAGCTGCAGTAGATGCAATGACCTGAATATTTTAGCTGTGGCAAAATTTGGCTTTTTATCCAGTGCAAATGTAATTTTACTCCTCTGGATGAAGTACATCCACCACATTGCAGCTCACTAACAGCAGTCTGATTATCCCACATCTGGACCTTCTTACAATGATGATTCCCCAGGGGGAGGCATTAGATAGCTTGTGTAACTATGGCCTAGTTTTTGCACAAATTAAGTACCTTGGCCCATGAACCACCAACTCAGGCAGACTAAACCCATAAACCTCGGGGTGTTCTATAGGAGCACAGAGCACCCATTTTATCCAGTAAAGCATTCCTATAAAACATATTTTTAACCACTTGCCTCACTGTGAAAACAATTTATATGGTTAAACACACTGGACCCTGTTGTCTGGAATATGACCCACTAAAGGTCTGTACAGTGTCGTCTAAAACTGTCTCTGACCAAATTGTTTGTGTGTCTGCTGTGCCTTGTGTCTTTGTTTTAAACACAGTCTCAGTCGGATCTAGTTCCTGCTCCGACGGCTGAATTCAGCCGTAGTTCTTGTGTATAACCGCCACCGGCAAAGGTTGGACACTTTATGCAGCGCGGGTTACTTACCATCACTATTGATGTGTCGTGAGAAGTTATTGACAGTTGTTTAGAAGTGTTTCGGGTGTTAGACGTCAGTGGATCGGGACCTGTTTACATTTTTACTAAGCTGTTTAACAAACTTGAAAATCTACCTGAGAAATCCACATCAGCTGTGATCCTGAAGATAATTACGGTTTCCTGCATGTGGGTCTTCCCTCAGTGAATCACATGCGTGTGGGTCAGTTACATATAAACACCGCAGCGGATTGCGCACGGTTAGCAACTAAGTGAGTTTTAAATCAAATCTGGATAAAATTATGAATCAATGTTCTTTTAAATCTTATATCGACAATGGATGGTGCTGGACTCATCTTATTGCATTCATTTAAGTAAAGAAGTTAGAGATCCCAGCATGAAATGGAACAAAAAAAATGATAATATTAAAGTTTGAGAAAAGCAGACGTTCATCTCAAAACTAAGCTTGTCACATCAAACCCCTCGGCCAAAGAAAAAGATTAAAACCATCAACAAGTAAATAAAAGTAGGTATAAAAAAACATCTAAATGTAAGCAGTGTTCTCTGCTCCCAGTTACTAGGGGCTTGTCAGCACAACACCCTGACTTACAAATCAAAGATCAGTTCAAATACACCACACTAACATCTCAAACATGAGTTCCTTTTCTCCAAAGCAAACTGCTTATGTTAAATTTGCAAACACACACTGCCGAAATGAAAGACTTAATTACCTTTCAGCTTTACACTAAGTTACCAACATTGTTGAATTGGGCAATTTCACCCTCTCATAATAGCTATGTCCTGCCATAAAATTCTGCCAAGATATCAAAGTGAGGTGAGCACATCAGTCCAGCAGTCACAGTGGTGTATCAGCGCATCTGTTAAAATTTGTTCATTCCTAGCCATCTCGTGTACAATTTTGTGAAACCACAAGGCGAAAAATTAGGCGGGTACTGGTGGTGATCCTCCACTCTCTATCATCATGGCTCTGCACGATATCAGTCCACAGTGTTATGAAGCCGATCTCCTTGCTGTTTGCATGCCATGCTAGCTGGATCTAAAGTTCACTAACCCTCAAAGTGTTCTGTATTTCTGCACAAATATAACGGAATACATCATTAGATTTTCAAGTATATTCTGAAACAAGATAAAAAAAAAAAAAACATTAATATGAACTATAATATGTAATTTATTTGTTGAGCAGAATGATACAGTATTGCGTGCTGTGTAAGTGGATAAGTAAGTGAACCCTTTCTTTGGGTAGTTGGTGTGACCTTGTTGTGAAACTAAACGTTTCCAGAAACTGTTGATCAGTCCAGAACATCTGCTTTCGACAAAAAAATGACTCATTCCTCCACTTAGAGCTTAAACACTGGGATATCGGTCTTTTTCCTCACACGATCTGCTCAATTCTGGTCTTCTAACATATCTACTGGGTTAAGGATGAGATTCAAGATTCAAACCAGTGAACCCTCTTGCTGCGAGGCAACAGTCCTGATCACCACTCCACCATGCAGGCCTATCGTGCAGCTCAGACTTCGATAAATCCCTGTGCGTTATATAAAATGAGACATCTACACGCACCTTATTGTCATATCATTGATTAAAATCTCCTAGTCTCTAGTTTAACCTCGAGATAAATGGCTTATCCTGGAGTTTTACACACTTTCGCCTTGCCAGACACGGAATGGACGAAGATTCAAAAAGTGACAATGATAGATATCATATGCATCACATCATATTTTGTAATATTTTCACCAGGCAAACCTACATCATAAAAAGACATTTTGAAAAAAGTGTAGTACTTAGTCATATTTTTAATCAATGTTTTCTGACAAATTTGACTGTTAGCAGTACCTGTCCATAAACAAGAATCTCGCCACTTTGAATCCTCGTGCAAGTTGAATGGGTTTATAGTAGTCACCTCAGTTTCAATGTCAAAGGGAAAATCTGCAGCCAGAAGCTTGTTTTTTTCCGAGTCACTGTTTTTTTTTTAATATCTTTTAGACAAAAGCAAGTCGCTTCCAGCAGAATGATTTTTTTTAATTAATTTGCCATCAGATCTTTTAATCAGCGTTGTCCCTGTTATGTGTATTTTTTTTTTCCGCCTTTACGTACTGTGCAGCACATTTCAGCTCGCAGCCCTTCCCTTCCCGTCTACCTCATGGCAGTGCACATGGGTCACACACTGTATCTATAGATCAGCACAGGTGGATATGTGCTCTCACATGCAGTTGCCATGTCTACGTACCAACGAGTCGATCCCGAGATTCAACGTTACATGAGCAGAATAGACTAAAAACCATTAGTTCACACCTTACTGACGGAACACATGTTGAACCATCCCTGACACGCCTCACCCCAGCTGGCTGCCGCTTCACGTGTACAGCCACTCTTGCCTCGAGCCCACCCCCTGTAGCTCTGATTGCTTGGTTAGCTCTCACAGGCTTGCCCTGCCTGCCCCTCAGCCAATAGCGCCGTAGCTTATTTCCCGACAGCCAATTACACTCAGCAGAAACATCAGACATTACCTTGCTGTTAAAGGAGCATCTTTACAGTTTACCAAACCTCTGAGTCTGTGGGAGATTTATCACAAAGGGAATGGGGAACATTTGTTTATGTGTCTTCATGTGTTGTGTAAGCAGGTGTGTGTGTGTGTGTGTGTGTGTGTGCCTGTTTTCATGTCCACGTGTCAGCCATCACTACAGCAGTGTCAAGACTCTTCTCTAAGCTCTGTTTGCAGCCCCGACGTCCGTTGAGTCCTCTGTCCTCAGTATCAGAGGTGTCCAGATGAGCAATAACTCAGCAACAATTCAGACAGAGAAGCACACATTAGAAGATGGAGAGGAGGTGATACAAAGTGTTCCCTGGCCAAAATGGGTTGTTTATCAAGGAGTGATCTAATAAAAGAGGCAGATTTAACAAGTCTGATGGCTTTAAAAAAAAATCCCAATCACAATGTCCCATCTTAAACCCAGGTGAGCCGTCCACATCCCGGCGACAACCCTCTGCTCTTCCTCTTCCTGGTTGGTGGAGTTACCCCCTCAGAGCTTCGTCTTATCAAAGAGACCGTCAACACACACAAACCAGGAACCCAGGTGAGTTTGGCAGCAGAGATGCTCTTTTTTTGTTTTCAGACGACGAGGGCTGCTCCCAACTAAAACTTTTCCTGGTCGACCGGCAGTCTCGGTTTACAGCAAATTTGTTGCACTGTTGTGATAGATATATTTAGGGTTTCCCACACATCTTATCCGTCTATGGTGCTTGACTATCTCTCTCTCTCTCACACACACACAGAAACTGACACACACGTACACTTCACATCCCTCTCTGCCCTCTTAAGCCAAGCTCACACTGCAGGACATTCATTGTATTTTTTGGTAGATGTAGCCACCAATTCATCGCTCTGATCTTTATCAAGCAGTGGTGGCAGGTGCGTGGTTAACACTACAGTATTATGTAACGTTATGTTTCCTGTTCACCAGCTACTTTAACACTCCTGCTGCTGTCACGTCACAGAATGAGTGGAGCATGATGACGTTAATTCATGGAGGGAATAAATCCACTTCATAAATATTTGTTCTTCTGACACCAGAGGTCCGTTTCACAAAGCAGGTTTAGTGAAAACTCTGAGTTTATTGACCCTGAAATGTGGGAAACTCTGAGTTTTCCGTTTCACAAAGGGAGGTAACTCAAACCTGACCGTTAGAGGTGGCGGTGCTGGGCAGCACCCGTTTTACGGGCATCTGCCTTCTTTCTGTTGGCTCAGTAGAAGTCTGTGTTAGTTTAAATAGGCTTAATTATTTAACAGAACATGATATAGATGAGAAGACATTTATGTGTGTGAAAACAGCATTATGCTGGGGATAAAACAACTGCACAGTGAAGTAGCCACTTAATATTTACTTTACAGTGTAAAACATGATCAAAATGAGGTACCTCCATGCCGAGGTCTCACCTGTTTGAACAATGTTTTTATATTTCATCTTAAACTGCTGCCAAGTGCGCTTCTCCCCCGCGAGATTGCACCTAACTGAAATAAATGAATGGGTTACCATTTAAGCAGTTTTCCCTGTAATATTATTGTGATTGCAAAGGACTACATTTAAACTTACACTTTTGCTGCTGCAGCAGTGTAGCACTTCTTTCTAAAAACGTATTGAAACTCGCCGTATGAGCGCAATAAGATTTCCAATTTGAGGTTCGTGAAAAATGTAGCCCCTCCTCTTCCCCGTTGCCATGGTGACTAGACGAATCGGGGCTCCATTGATGCTGGCTTTTTAAAGTTGTGGCGCACACGCAAAACTCAAGGTGAACTTACTCAGAGTTGACTCAAATCAGCGTTTCTGGAACCGAAAACTCAGAGTTTTCTATCTCAGAGTAGATCGACTCAGAGTTCGGGAATAGACTCAGAGTTTGTTGAACCTACTTTGTGAAACGGACCCCTGCTCTCTACTTTATCCTAAAACCTGTGAGTGCAGGACGCTATTGATATTGAACCGAACTGAATGATGTCTCCAGCCATGAAAAATAAAAATAAAACGACTGCATACGAGTGCATAAGCTCTGACCCACATACACAGGTGTCATCTGATCTTTACACGTATTGATGCCGTAATTGCATGCGCAGGATTTTGTGCCTGCCTGCCTGTCTGCCCGTGTGTTTGGGTGGTCTAAGTGCTTGTTTCATATGCAGTCCACACTGACAGACAAAACATGCAGATGAATGCGTTTTCTTTGGCTGACAGGAGGGTGAGGAAGACTGAAGGGGACATCAGGCTGGGTGATGCGGGTTAGTCTTAATAAAAGGCTTTGAGAAGTAGGCCAGAGGCAATGAAAGGCGTGGCGAAGATCAAAGTCATCCACCTGTAATCAGGAGAACTAAATAAAGATGAGCTTATACAATAACCTGATGGCCCACCCACACTCTAAACATACATACGTGTCCGACACACCGTATACAAGTATATGCCTATATACACAAAAACCCCATACCAGATGTTCATGTGCAGTTCCACTAAAAAAGGAACTGCAAAGTCTCGGTCTTGCTCTTAGGCAAAGTTCCTCTGAGACGTGCTCGCTCTGCCACAACAAACAGGCCTGTTGCCAATTTTCGGTGCTGACCTAGAGTTAAAGCAACACTGCTGTGGGGAAACAGAGCTCCTCTGTTCCACAGTGTTAGAGGACTGGAGATCTTATTGAACTTCAGGACTACAGGAGCCATATATCAACTAAAACTGTGCAGTCTGGTACTCATTCTACTCCTGGATACATGTATACATCAAAGTAATAATATATATACATGTAAAGCTTCCAGTCTTTTATACTGGTGTAAAAATATGTTATCAGACACTCACATTAAACCTTTTGTTAAAGGGTATTCAGAAACTGTTGCAAGAGACTTTTTAGTGTCAGAATGTGCACCATTATTTGCTTTTTACATGTCCTTTTCTTACAGTGTGGTAGTAGAAATATGCATGATATATACTTATATAGAGAGCTGTCAGGCTTTAGTGTGGATAACGTTTATTTTTTTAGTTAATGACTGACAAAAAAGAACAGTAAAAGGAAAAGTTTTTTTTTTTAAACATGGACCTTATTTCTGGCAGCTGTGAACTAACAGTGCGATAGTACGCGTCCATTCATTCATTCGGCTTAAAGTATTGGTGAAATAAATACTGGCTGCTTCACGCTGGTTTGTTTGAGGAAGTCGGGGGTGGGGATTCCCAAAGACGTAGCGGGGAGTGTGCGTTGGCTGTGTTTTCCGCACTGGAAACTAGTTCCCAAACCGACATGAGCAAAACAAGCCTTCTGTGTTGATTTACACAGTCATTTGCACTCGATGTGAAAGTACACCACTCACACAGTAATTAGAAGGTAAATCAAGTAAATTAATTCACGCTGGGCGAAATATTTCGATTGGCGACGCTAGCATGTATGTATTACGCGCAACCAAGCAGTGGTCAGTGCTGTGAGATTCGGACAATGCCTGGTTCGCCAGGAAAACGCTCCCACACACTTATTTATGTCTCGGGAATGCGGGGATACACTTCATTTGGCCTGGGGGTGGCATATCCCTTTAACTCTGCAGCAGAGGATACATTTGTCTGTTTCCAGCCACAGAAATCGTCTCAAATTAAGAGTCCGCATCAATGTTTGCCAGAGTACAAGTACCCGACATATCTGAACATCAGCTGCTGGCAGGCCACTGTGTGTGAGTCAGGCCTTCATGATCAAACTCCTGCAAAGAAACTATTACTGATTAAGAGCAAGAAGAAGAGAACTGTGTGGACAAAGAGACGCCAAAGCCCCTTTCAGACACATGCAACTAAATGTGTTTGTGTTATTTCTGAGTGAGCACTCTGGTGCTTTTCGACTTTTATCTGAAATCAATGAGAGAAAACTGTTTCTAAAAGAGTTTGAGCTGCAGCTGACATTATTCTCAACTAACTTCAACATTCTGTATTTTCTTTTAAGCTAAATATGAATTTCTAGGTGTGAGATAGCTGTCATTCTTACAGAGTTGTGTGTGGAGACCGTGTCCTCAGGTGAGGTAAAAGTTGAATGGGTTTATGGGGTTTTTGTTCAAAAAGAACAGCTCGTTGTCACTATGTTCTCCACAACCACAGCCTGCATGGCACACTATTATTATGATGGTTTTCCCCATTCCTTTCACAGGCATGTCAGAATGAAGTGTGAGGACCATTAAGGCCATTAAGGCTGCTTTCTCATTGGATGTGGTGTGAGCTGCACTCGCCAGGGAGCAAAGGCGCAGACCAAAAAGAAGCTCCGACGTTAACTTTAGCTGAGGAGGAGGAGGAGGAGGATGAAGCCCATTCATATTATGTACCTCATGTCTAAAGAGCTCAAGAATGGGCATCGTCCTCGAGGAAATCTGTACAATATCTTCCCAAACAGTGTGTGGCATGCAGTATTTTGCTCTTTTATTCACTCCATGGCTCCATGATGTCAGTTCAGCTTTGATGTGCAGAGTATCGTTCTGTAGTTTTGTTGAGAAAGCACAAAGCTCCTTTGTCTCTTCTTAGTGCAGCAGTTGCCCAACTTTCAATCTGTTTTCACTGAAACTTGTTGAAGTGATGCTCAGCCTAATGTCTCACTTTGGAGTGAAAACACTTTGAACCCCTGAAGCCTTGTCAGGTGAATGGAAAAGGTCTGTGCTGGCAGTTTGCCTCTTTGCATAGGGGGAAAGAAAACAAACCGCCCAGCTTGAGTCCTGAGTGAATTCTAAAGCTCTTTTCAGACATCCACCTTAAAATGCAAACGTGATGGGAATTCTGCATGTTGACCCCACGTCGGAATAAGCATCCTTCATTTTTACACGTTAGTTCAACAATACGTTGCCAGGATTCAGTCCTCACCGAGAGCTTGTGACAGACGTGAAAAAAGAAAAACAAACCGCTCTAAAATCCTCACCGTCTTAGCAGAAGTGATTAAATCAAATTAGCGACACATGCCGGCTGGCTCCTGATTTGTGCACCTTGTTGACTGCCAATTTGTATATTGCTCACTGCGACATTCATGTCTGCTTAAATTAAAAGTGTCAAGTTACGCACTGCCATATTTTAACCCCGAATGGGTGTGTTTTTTTTGCTCTGCCCCAGGTGCTGGTTCTCTCCACCCGGTTACTAAGACCGACGGATATCCCCGAGCTGCTCTTCACCACCCAGAGACTGGTGCCTGATATTGGCGTCTAAAAAGCCTTCACGTGGGAAAAACACAAGCACGAACATGTGCTCTCAGACAGACACCACGAGCCTCTGGACACCCGGGTGCGAGTCAAGAAATTAGATGGCGTGTTTGAAGCTGCGAAGGGGAAATTGAGGAGGCGGCGTGCGAATGAAGCAACATTCCTGTCCTGTGTGTCGACGATCAAAAGTCACCTCTCTTAACACGGAGTGTAGAATTCCAAAGTAATTGTTAAATATAAAACAATAAAGTCAGATGCTTTTCAGACGTCCGCATGTGTTGCCTTTTGTTTGTACAGTGCACGGGGGCTCGGTTGTTAGCCGTTTTTCAGACACTTGTGTGAACTTATTACAGGTGTGGCTGAGGGAATACACAGTCCCTTCAAACATTATTCCCTCACCACATACAGTGAAAAAGAAGTTCACACCGCCTGCCAAGGCTGGAAATTCGCTCACACCTACACTGGATTCCCACCTCCGCTGCCTTCACTTTCTCTGGCATGAATCACATCAGCTTCAGCTCAGTAAATTCACCCACCTCCACAACCTGTGATTCTGAACGAGGGTCTTCCTCATTTAGTCGAACAGATTTACAATCCAATGAATCTGCTCCTTAGTGCCTGACGGATATTAACAGAAGCTCCAGGACCTGATTAGGTTCCAAGTTGCAGATAAATGTAACGTAATCAGACGTACAATAAGGTTTTGTTAGAAAAGCGCTTAATATCATTTTCTCCCCATTTGCAGGGGATTCAATTCACAGAAGAATCCCTGAGAAAACTACATTAGCTTTGAGAACATGAAACGTTTCAGTGGTGTCGACTCCACTTTACTCATTGTTTAATTGAATAGATTGTCCGAGGTCGAGCAATGCAGCGTACCTTTAGCCAGATCACAAGATTCAGAAAGCGGCTGTACAGGCGTCGCTCTCTTGTCTTTGTGCTATTCATTGTTGCCAGGATTGTTCAAGGCCTTTTATTCATGGGGTCAGACAACCTTTTTCTGCGTGCGTCATCCCTTCACAGGGGGAGTCTTAAGACTCCCAAGGACATCACACAGACTCAAAACCGTTTTTGGACTTGCAATGTTTTTTTTGTTAGATAAATGACATGTTTGACTACTTGTTTGATGGAGCTTCCAGCTACAAAAACAAAACCAAGACATTTCCATTTAAATCATTTTATTGTGCACACGTGACTTTGTAACAAATAAATACCAATAGGCCCTTTGGACTATTCCTTTTCATAAAGTGCATCAGTGATCATAACACATGCTACATCCTGTGTCTGCTGCCCCCACTCAACCCCACCTCCCCCAATCTCATCATGGACAGTGATGATTCTGAAAAATCTGATAAAATACATGTACACACAGACACTGCAAATGTTGACGTAACAGAGACCGAGCAGACACTCTGCTCCACAAACCCCTGGCTTAAGTGGGTGGTATATTGCCAGCATTTAGCAGAACCGTGCAGCAGCAGTTTGAATAAAAACAGCCACAGCTAAAAATAAGCAGTCCTTCAGAGCGGCTGTTGCCAGGAGAGCTTGATTTACACTTTTTAAATACAGAGTTTCTGGTTCTTTCAGCCTCAGTCAACTGTCTCGGTGCCCTCAGGTGTCTTTTCTGCTCCCGAGCAGATGAACGTCGTCACTGCACCTCTGTACATGCCATCTGACATGACAGACTCCTGGCCAGCAGGAGGCCATTACCTCCATAAAGATTCCTCTGCCTCCTGCAGTAAAGATGCTAACACCATTCATCTCACACTTGCCTCCCCTCAGACTGGTACAGGAATTTAGTAGAGAAGTATTCATCTTCTCCGTCCTCGTTGCTCTGTGGCCACTCTGGACCACTTTAAAATTGCCGTTCTTCACACCGAGGTGACGGTCCTAACTTTAGCCGACAGCGCCTGCTTAAATCGCCTCTTCAGGTCTTGCATATTGGGAGACTTTGGTCGAGGGATGAGGGGCGAGCGCCTCTTCTCCGTGGCAGCGCTGGCAGAGGTGTGGGAGGAGCCAGAAGGAGTGGGTGGCTGCTTGGCTAGCTGGCAGCACAGCCTGTGGAAAGCCCCGTGCACCTGGTTGTAGTCCTCGCTGGCAGACACTTCATAGAAGGAGCAGCCCAGCGTGCCCGCCAGCAAAGGGCCCTGCTGGGAGTCCACGCGCCTCAGGTGCAGCAGGTCTGCCTTATTGGCCAGCAGGATTACAGGAGGCATGTTGGCGGCGCCGGTACGGACAACCAGCTGGTGCAGCTGATCGACCAAATCGAAGCTGCGGCGGTCTGTCACCGAATACACAAGCACCACAGCGTCAGCCCACTGGATGGAGCGGGTCACATGGTCAGGTATGCTGATACCATTATCAGTCATCTGAGGAGGAAAGAAAGGGAGAATGATTAAATCACTTTCCTCAAGGAGGCTCATTCAGCATTTTTTCTTTTGACTAAACTTTAAATTAAGACTGAACCAGTTTAAATGTCGTCTGACTTTCTGCAACTTAACTTCTGTAATGAATGGAACGCTCACTGAGGCAGACAAGAGCTATAAGATTACTTCTGCAGAACAGAGAGGTGTGGGCGACTGAGAAGTCTGGATCTGGACCAGGGTATCATTTACCCTGGCCCCAGACAGCCATTAGCCTAAATGGGAGATTAGACAGCCCGAATAAGGGCTTCCTTCAGGAGGAAAAAGACGAGAGGAAAAAAAAAAAAAAAAAAAAAAGGGTTCAGTTTTGGATCAGCATCGAGTCAAGAAGTTCTTACATATTTTAAAAGGCACTGAATTAGATTGTACCATTTGTCAGTTCTTTCACAGATTTTCCGGTTAAACCCCACGAGCGGTGCTACTTTACAGTCCGCCATAACAAAAGCAACTACACGGTCTGGTTTGTGTCTGAGGAGAAGGAGCACCCACCTCTGCACCGGGAGTGTCCTGCACCTGGATGGTGACCTGTTCTCCATCAAGCTGGACTTCTCTGGAGTACAGATTACCTGCACACACACAAGAGGAAGAAAGAAAAAAAGATCAACTTCAGCACTTTTTATTTTAGCAATTTTTTGCAAGAGCCTTTAACCTTTTTCTATCATACAAGCGTCTACTTTCACTTACCGGCATTTCGCTCATAGTCTCCGATGAAGCGCCTCGTTAGGAATCTCACCACGAGAGCTAAAATGGAAAAAAAAAAAAGCGATAAGTATGAGGACATTACAACCACACAATTCGACCAAATATATCGCTCTACTGCCATGCTGTAAAATTAACTATGGCGCGTGTAATTCATCCATTTTCTTACCTGTTTTGCCCACTCCGCTACCTCCAATAACAGCTATTTTAATGACCCGGTTATGGGCGGGATATTCAGGCGCTGTACACTCCGCAATGGTCGTCATGTTGTGGATGAGTCTCATTGTTTTCACGTATATCAGATCCGTCGTAAAAATGAGAAAAAATGTGAAGGAAACGAAGACAAAAGAATCTCTTGTCCAAACCTTTAGCCTCTCTAGGAAAAAAAGCTTTCAGGTGATACGGGTGAAGTCAGCCTGGTGTAACTCCAAAGGAGAAGGTGGAGAAGTGAAAGCTCGAGAAGAAAGAGGCAACAATTCGCTAAGCTCCGACTGACTGTGGCTGAAGAGGGGCGCACGCGGTATTTATAGTGCTCGAGCGGTGCTCACATCTGATTGGCGGCTGCTGCTGCCCCGTTTGCTCGTGCGCTCCCGCCCACACGTGGATATTCTGGAGCAGAAATGCTTTTGCAGCAGGTGGGAACTGACGCTGTGAGTCCTGACAAAACAGGCTTTCTTTTGGAAGCGTAGAGCAGGGGAATGAATAGTTTACCATTTACAGTGAGATTTGACATGCCATGGAAAGATATTGCCCTTGAGAAAAACACATGTTTAAAAAAAAAAAAAAAAAAAAAAAAAAACGTTTTGGACACAAATTTAGTTCCGATGGATTCTGTTTGTCCTACCAGTGTTGTGTTGTAGCTGGTGATCTGTTCAGACATGCCCCTCCACACAAAGGGTTAATGGCTGCTTCTCTTGAACCTCAAACACACACACTCACACACACACATAAATATCTCACAAGAACACATGCAAGCAACATTAAATAACTGTATAGTTAAACTATTTCAGTGCTAACAGATGGGTAAAACAGTATTTTTGGGGACAATATAACTGCACACTATGTTTGTTTTAACTGAGAAATGGGCTATCTTTGTCCCACTTTCCTTTTCCATCCTCTGTCACATTACCCACAAAGCTCCCCTTCCTTCCCCCATCTTTCATTTGGGCTCATGTACTTTGAGGTATTTTGGCATCCAGTCCTCCCATGATTACAGTCTGGTATGTATTTTTGATAAGAGTGCTGATGACAGGCGGCTGTGCTGAAATATGAAATTAGTGCCCAGGATTCACGAGCAGACACAGGCTGCTGGGTGTGCACACAGATGTCCCTCTAACCACATCACAGCCGACGCAGTGAACTCCACCCAGGCGGTGTTGGCCTGTTTTCTTGCTTATAGTGAGTGAAAACTGCACATTCTCCCATTTGATGGCATATAAATTAGGTTTATTGTGGTTCGCCTACTGCTCTGCATAAAGTTTTTTATTTGTACATTCAGCTCAAACTTCTTCTTTTTTTTTTTTCAACGAACGATGTGACAGATGTCACCATTTGAGAGGTTTAAGCCCACGCTTCAGCATATTTCTAACAGAAAGATAAAAGGTTCCACGACTGTTCCCTCCTCTTGCAACCAAGCGGGAAAGCTAATGATGACAGATAACAAAGGGAGGATATCCTAATGGAGGGCGACAGTACACACAGCAACGGTAACACACATATCAGTGGTTAAAGCAGCAGTCAACCCAGAGACTGACGGAGGCAGTGACACATTGCTCGCTTTAATGTCTGAAAAGCAGCACTGTAACTCCAATAAACTCCACTTTTATGTGTTGTCATGCCTCCAGGGTGCCTTCACTGGCAGTGAGGGATGGCTGCAGGTAAATGCCCATAATATCTTTGAGCCAAGACAGTTAACAGCCACAGCAGAGCAGAATAAGACCTGACTGAGAGATCGGGGTGTCACTCACACAGAGGTGACAATAGGTGGTTAGCGAGGGTAAAATGCGGGGTAATCCTTTAGCCCGCATTTTGTCCCGCATGTATGTACCCACAATCCTTTGTGGGTAATTGTCGGGGAGGATTCGGGGGATTCACTGCAAACAGAGGAATGTTGAGTTAATTAGGGAGAGGGAGAAGGACAAGGAAGAGGCTGGGATCAGAAGTATGTCCTTTTTGACACAGAAGTGAGGACTGATTTCCCGGACTGGCCTCACCTTTTTCAGTGGAGTTGAAAAGAAGCACATGGCCATTTCTTGCCTCTGGGCCTAAGCCCACAAAGGAGGGTCATTTAGGATATCAGAGAAATACTGGCACTTTAGAGGCTTCCCTTAGGGAAAACCTCATGGGTCACAGTCATGTGTTTATCAGCATCATGATAGATGCTTATCATTCTCATTGCCTTTAATCATTGCCTGTAAAGGTGATTATTAGGATCCAATTATTTTTGCACTGAGCCCTAGTTTTAAAGACTGATGACATCAAATCGGCGCGCTTCAACAAACCCTTGATTACCACTCCATCTTTGGGCTCCACCAAACTGCACTTATTAAAATAGTAGTAATTCCGTGTTTTTAACCATATTTTTCAAACTAGTGAAGTGTCATGTCTGTTTGTTGTTGACCTCTGTTTTCTTTGAGGATTTCACTGCCGATGCACTAAACGAGAGGTGGTGGGGGCAGAGGTAACCCTGAAATGCAAATCCATACACAAATCCTCTCATAGATCTCTACACTTTTGTTTATATCTACCACACATTTGCATTTCCACTGGCCAATGGAAATCATATTGGCCTGCCTACACAAGCAGCTCTGACCCGCACAAAGGAAGGGAGGTTGTTTTTTCTTATTGAAATGTAAACCTTCCAACATGTTCCGGCATTTGCATGCCTCTGAATGGTAACAGTGGTAGGGGGATGGCAGTGGTGGTTTTAGCTGGTTGTGTGTGCGATGGCACTAGCTTTGAATTACAATGGCACACTCTCTCTCTCACACACCACCACCTCCTCCCTGTCAAGGAATGCCAGCTCCACACTGAAGTTAACCATTTAGAACCTCACTAGAAAAAATATTGAAATCTTTTATTCTCCTTCTCTTTCTTGGTGCCACTGTTTACATTCCTCTGCTGATCTATGTCATAACATTGGATAATTGGTTTCCACTTATTTTTGTGGACAGATTCTCAAACGCCAGAGCCCAGATATGTTTTTTTTTGCGTGTGTGCAACGTTTGGCCGCGTGTATGGGTGCATGTAGAAGAGACAGCAAAAACCATCAGGTGGTGCAGTAATAACACAGCATAGGGGTGTTTTTGTTTGGCGTTCATGTGACCGTTGATATGTGTATTTAAGGCAAGACTTTAAACTCTGGGATTATCCAGCTTTTGCTGATTGAGTATGTTTTCTTTTCTCCTCACGTGCAAAACCCTTGATTGAGCAAGCGGTGAAACTGCAGTGCACGACTGCATAGTTTGTATATTAGTAATTATGCGAATTGGAAATTCGAAATCAAATTTTGATGCGAGAGAGGAAGTGGGTCACTCTTGTTGTTGTTTTTTTTGTTGATGAAAGAAACTGCCCATTACCTGTTACCTTTGTGTAAGTTAATGAAGTCTCACAATCTCACAGGAACAAATTATAGTTTTATACTTCTTTTACAGTGGGTCTGAGAGAGAAAAGGATGGCAAAAGGACAGGGAAAGCCAAGAGCCATTTTGATACGGCACATCATTTATCCATGTACGGTAAGTAACAGTGTCATCTGACCACATTTTTATATAAACAGAATTAGAATAGATGAAGAGAGGGGTTGGATCTCTTGGATTTTTCCTGCATCACTATTTCTAACACTCACACAGTTATTTATAATGTCATTTCAACATGTACATTCTTGAGGGCTGGGATGCAGTGAAATGAAATCATCATCATGAGTATGACATAGAGACACAGACAGAAAGGAACACTCTGATCTGGACAGATCATGTTGAGACATAGCGTTCATTGGTTGAGATTTATGGTTCAGAGCCTCTGTCAGTAATTCAGACTCTTCCCCCCCAGGGGCCCTGTCTGTGCGTCTAGCCAGGTTTACTGCCCAGGCTGAGCTGAGCTGGAGCGGCTTATACTGGAGTCCAGAGTATGGCCTCTATGCTGGTTTGATGGAGACAAACGGCCTCCTCGGGGGCTGATTCAGAGCCAAGCCTGGAACTCTGATCTATCTGATTGCCAAGCCCTGCTTCATATACTGGTTATTACACCGTACAAGTAGACACCATTGAATAGTAGTTCTCTGCAGATGTGAAGTGGGATTTTTCTTTCTTTTCTTTGCTGTTTTTTGTGCGTGAAGCAAAGAGGAAAACTAAACGTGAGTGTCACATGTGATTCTGGCTTTGCCTCTGCCATACCGGCGGGACATGGTGACCTGTTCTGCTCGGTAGCCCGCAGGTAACAGGAGCTCACTGTTAAATAGGGATAAGCATACAAAAGGAAAAAAAATGGCTCTGTGGGTGTGTAACCTGATTCAGGTGTAGATTACATGTAAGTAAACATGAAAAAGTGAAAACAATCCCGTAAATGTTTGCACTGGTCATGTTTTCAGGCACATGCATTTTTCAAACAGCATCAGTAACCGTCCGTCATTACAATTTACCTACATCGTTGACCTTTAATCACCTGGTTATTTAAACTCTTTCCCCATTCTTTTGTCTTTGCTTGTCAAAGTTTTGTGTGCAAACTGACAGACAGGCTGAGGGCTGTCACTACCTCCCGCAGGAAGAATGCAGGCGGATTAGACACCTGTGAACACAAATCTGACGGCATAAATCTACATCCAAAAGAAACCCCTGAAAGACACGGGGATGAAGTATAATTGCAGCAACACAGCAGCAGTGATTTAGGCTCCTGAGATATTAAGTTAGGGCAAATAAGGTGACATGATGGCACCTCCTGGTGAATAAGCCCACAAAAGGAGCCTTTCACTAGCCGGGAGGCTTGTTGTGAATTGTTAATAATACGTAATTTTCCCATTTTTTCCAGTTTAGAAAATGGACAAATGAAAAATGGAAAGCCTTTTGATGAGATGGAGCCTGAGGTGCTTCTCTAGAGGGCCACAGGATGCCTCTTCCAAATGGAAGAGGCTCACCACCTGTGGGGAGGAAATTCAAGGTCAGCTGAAATGTGAGCTGAGCAGCAGACGAAGACGAATACCTGCATGTGCTCATTCCCAGTGTCACAAACTGGCTCCTGGGTGTGGAATGTCATCTCTCTGGCAGAGAAAGAGCCTTACATTTGAGGTGGAGCGGTACCAACTCGGTTTAGTTAGCTCACCACTTACTTTTCCAGCCTTTTGTTGCCCCCGTCCCAACTTTTTTTAAAACGTGTTGTGGCCACATGAGCTTTTAATATTTTTCACGAAATGGAAAATGTCTCACTTTCAACATTTGATATGCTCTCTATGCTATATTGTAAATGACATATCAATTCTAAGATTTGTAAATAATTACATTCTTTTAGATTCCCAGTATTTATATATATGGCTTATGCCTCTTATCTCATTTCTCCGGTGGGCACTCTGACTCAGAGGAGCTTTATAAGAGTTCTTTGGAGAGGCAGGGAGGTAATTGCATATCTGATTACAGCTTGGACACTGAGCGTCCTCCTCTAGAGATCCACACTTGTTGCACTCTATGACCCATAAATGACGTGCATTTTCTAATGGCTAAGCTGAAAAAGAAAAACAGGCTTGACACCTGCTGTCTGTTCATGAGGAAATTTTACTGGACTGCTTATTTTGCTTATTCATCTTCAGCCGAAGCACATGCAGACATTACTCAAGTACAGCAGACACATCCTCCAACACGTTCACCGCTTTCATTCATGCATGCACAGCCTCGCAGGCGCCCATGTGCTGGCGTATCCTTAGTGATTGTGCTGCCAGCTCATGTATGTCACACAAACACATTTCCACATGAATGTGCGTGATTCAGAGGCAGACTGAGATGAATCTTCTGGATTCTCAGGGTCGCTCTCTGTGTGAAGATGCTTAACAATGTTAAAAAAAGAGATGCTGCTGTTTTAATGTGTGAGTGCGTAAGCGGTAGTGAAATGAGAGTTGGGGAAACAGACTACGACCATCAACTCACATGTAAATTGAGTTGGAAGACGGATCTGAAGGCACTGGCTCACGAATGTGTCTGTTAACATTTCTATTTGAAGTCTTTAGCAAAGATGCTGCAGCTTTAGCCTCATGGATCATGTGCCTTTTGTATCTCCTTCATATTTTACCCCATTCTCTCTTTACTACTCCGACGGCAACTCACGAGGGCTCATGCCTCTGCCTCCTTTTAACCCCAACACAGAAAATACAAGAGGGCCGGTTCAACACACGCTCCTTAATGCCTCTCAGAAACACAATGTGGTGTGGCTTGGCTATTGGGATGCCACAGTCTGAGATGAGGAAAAGAGATGAGCCAAACAGCCGCAGGCAGTAATGGAGGATGCGTGTTTGTGTTCTTGAAGGGTACATACTGTTCTCTATGCGAAAAATGTCACCATGTAGAAGAAAGAAAGACGTGCGTCAGATGTGCTGGAGTAAGAAGCACTGCAGCAGCATGTGCACCTCAATCCCTTCATGAAATCAGTGAATTAACAGAAAGGGAGCTGTGCCTTCGTAATGCTTCTCTCATCACACATTGGGGGTGGGCAGGAAGGGGTGTTGGTTGGGACTTAAGATGACACTTGATAGTTTTAGCTGTTCTCCTCTGAGGGACACATTCTATGTTATTTTTTTTATTGTCTAAAAGTCTAAAAGTTTCCTAAAACTCACAAAAGTTCAAGCCTCATTACGTTTGATTGAACTGTAAGTGCCACACGGCCTCACTTAGGATGAGATATAAAAGGATTGCACAAGGGGAAAAAAAATCAATCGATTTTCTCTCTTTTTGTCTGCGAGTTGTTGTCAGTATCGGTACTCTGTGTGAGACATTAAGGTCAGTAAACATTTGTGTCTATGAGGACCAAGTGAACTGTGCCCACTCTTGCAGCTCTGAGAGCAGCATGTTCGTCAGAAATTAGCACGAGTTCTCAAGTGTTGTGCCCCCTTAATGACGATCGTTAGAGCCAATATATACAAGAGTACTGCATTACATTATGTCGAACTCAGTAGTTTTATGCAGGATTGGACGTCAATTAAACCATTTCTCACTGCACTCACTGCCAGGCGCTAGCAAGTGCTTTTTTTTGGCAAGGAGGCTCTAAACTCAGTGAGTTGCATCCTCTGATTTAGGACATGACAGCACTAATGAAAATGTGTTAGACACTAAGTTGAAAGAACCATCTACTCAACTGACACTCTATGGAAGAACAGTTACTTAAACATGACGCAGGAAGTGGATTGCTGCCTCCCACCGGTTTAAAACAGTCATACATTTAGGTTTGCAAACAGAAATTATATTTTTGTTTATTTGCATGATATCTTAAGAAATATGAAGAGACACATTGTAACACCATTTGTGGACTGTGATTGACTTGGAGCTGCCCAATGATGATGCAATAAACCAGCTAAGCATTACCGTGACCAATTAACTTTGATAAGAATGTGATGACTTATTTTCAATAAAAGGTGGTGCAAGAGATTACGGTTTGAAACTAGATGCTTTGACAAATTAAAACGAAAAAACACGAGCACATGACCCTCACAAGCGTTGTAGAGTCAATCCCTCAGCGCACGTCTAGCGGCATGTGGGGGCCCAGCTTCTCAATAAGACACTTTATGTGTCTTTACACTGTCACACTGTGCATTCAAAGCACTGAATCTAGTAATGACAAGTTAACAGAGTTCCTCTTAACCTGGCACCATGGCGATTATGCCTTTACCAAAAAGAGAAGAAAGAAAACATTGTTATATTTGCTTGTAGTGTGTTCTTATCCAAGCTGCATTGCACATACATACGAAGAATAGTCTTTTACTAATACATGAAACAGCTAATGTCCAAAACTTAGACATTTTCACATCTAACAGAAGCGGGCCTGGAAAGGATCTTCAAGTCCTGCGTTTCTGTAATCATGTTAAAAAAAAAATTTCTTCTTGCATTTTACCATGTTACATTACAACCCCAAGGTTGTGTTTGTGCTTTGTGAAGAGAAATTAGGTCTTGAGTAAGCTCACTAAGCGGACCTCGAGTATCCCGAGCACCTGGCTGGATGAATTTATGCGGTTCATTGCACAGGAAAGTGGGTCAAGCTCCAGTGCTTTCTGCAGCCATCTCATCTCACTGCAGACATGCAGTTATACAAGCAGATCTATTGTTATTGACTGTTCTCAAAACAAGATGCTCATGAGCCTCCAGAGGGTAAGAAAGGCAGCCCAGGAATCTGGAGCTGCAACAAAGATGTGGAATTATGCTTGGGATTTACGGTACATGTGTTTCTACCAGTGGGTTATTCTTCAAGTTGTATAGTAATTACTTGATTTACCATCAGTTTCAGCCCCATAAATGCACAGGCATGTGCTAAAAGTGTCCCATAGCATAAGATCAGCTTTTTTTTTTTTTTACTTTAACTCCCTGAGCTCATCCGACTTCTATTGTCCAAATGAATAAGCATCACATAAGCTCTTTGCTAGCCAAGAATCCCCCGTGACCTTATTGCAAACCCATTTGTGAATGTCACTGTTCATGTGAGAACTGAGTGAAAAGTTCATAATAAAACTAGGCCATTGCTTTATATAACTTGACCACCACACCTCCACTCTGCCTCCCGTCATGAACCTGAATGTTTGAATGAACTGTTGTGCGAGAGTTGTATGAACGTCATGTTTGACCCTGTTTATTTAGATGCTTTACATCAGTTTGATTTTATCATTGGTCACTCAAATGAACACATGTATGGATCATGCTGTTTCTAGTGCTGCCCATTACAAGTGCCCATCTGATCTCTGCTTTGTTCAGTGAGAACAATGCAGGTATTGTTGTTGCTGTCTCACGGGCTACAAGAGATTGTGGAGCAGAAAAGGTGAATTTGGAAAGGACGACAGAAAAGGCTGCTGGCAATATTTTTCACCTGAATGAATATTTTTGGATGTGTATTTTTTTAGCATTTTTGTTGTTATTGCTAGTACATTTTTCTGGCATAAATTCAAAGCTAAAGGCTAAATTGAATCCATCGATCAAGAATAGTTGAAAACACTGGAAATCTCTCTGATATTTCGAGTGGTTTAGAGAGATACAATAAAGCAGGCAAGAAACTAAACAAATAAAGCAAGTTCGCATGAAAAAGGAGACATATTTTCACAATGTGTATGTAGCACAATGAACAATGACATTAATTAGCCGACTTGTCAAATTGTGGTGCAACTGTTGTAACGTAAGGGCGACTAGAAGCTCAAGCTAGACAGTTTTGGCTGACGGTATGACAGCCAAAAGGGCCGCAATGCTCAGAATATGAAAAATGATCCCTGACTCAGTGTGGTAATCTACTTCCAACTGTTGTGTTGGAATGGGGTGGAGAAAAACCAGGGACAAATATCATAAATTCGGGACAAATAACGATGAGCCCCAACCCAGCTTGCATGCACAGTTACAATAAGAATCTGAGTTTATCTTAGCCAGTCAACAGCTAATGCCAGGGTGACGCATGTTATTTACTATAATGGCGGACCAATTCAGTTCAATTCAGTTTCAACTGACATAATGCCAATTCACAACAAAAGTGATCATGGGGCACTTTACACTTGACAGTGGAGTGGAAACTATCTTTCAACAGGAAGAAGCCTGTTGAAAAACAGAAAAACACTGTTTTTTCTTCTTTCTTTTTTCTTATTATCATCGTCTGAGAGCTCTGACACTTACATGGTGTTCCTCGTGTGAAGAGAGCCCTAACCAGCTCCACCTCCAGCAGTGAAAACGTTCACTCAAACACCACATAGGCATTTTCTGTGCTTACTTGTGTCTTTTATGGCAATACATGGCTTCTTTAAATCATTTCCACATGTTCGGTCACTGAAGGCACAGAAAACAGACGCTGTGCCTGAGTGCCCACTGGGGTGAGGCTGTTGTGGTCCCGCAGAGTAGCCAACACGCCCTGCTCCTCTGTTTATAAAAGCAGGGGCACTGTACATGTGAACTGAGACTGCTTGGAACAGAGTGTACCAAAAGCCAATAATGTGCCAAATCGTGTGTACTAAACCCCTAAATCACCCCCTCTAGTCTCTGCTCTTCTCTCTTCTCTGGCCAAGTTCTTACTGCTTTTCTTCCTCCCTGCCTTAATATAACTCAGTGTAACCTACCTCTCTGCCCCTAACATGAGGCAAAACATGGATATGAAAATTAAAATGTGTTACATTCATTAGCTGAAGATAGATTAGATATAGAATTTATAACTTAATCACGTAGAAAAAAGGTGAAAAAGAGGAATATTTGTATGTTCATTACCTTAGAACAAAGGGATTCATATCCAAAGAAGGTCTAGGTTGCTTCCTACTCTCTATGTGGGAGATCATTCCACATGTAAACATAGCCTAATTCACTGTGCAGATGTTTTTAAGTTACTTGAAGGGCGATTTTGTCAGACAGCGTTGTGGTTATGAAATCAGGATTTTATTAGAGCAGAGCGACAGTCTGGAATTCCTTTCAGTGACCAAGAGTTGACACACAGACACAGTTTAGCTACCAGCACATTACCTTAGTGTGTTTATCCGGTTTGGAGAAGCTTTATTTCATACATTCATTTGGTCATATTTATGTATGCACATGCATTTTAAAAGTCCAGTTTTGGCCAGACTGACAATAATCTGTTTGATGTGATCAGAGAAAGTGAGAACAGTAAGCACGCTTCATGTCACTCATAAAAAAAAAAAAAAAAAGATTGTGTTTGTCCAAACAAAACCCAACTTTTAAAATACGTGTCAATATGTTAGCCTGACCGAAATTGTAGAACAGACATACCTTGTTTGATAAATCAATTCCTCCTCCCGTGCATCTATACTGGGACAAGAACAGTGGTCCAGTTACCAGCCAAGTTGGTCTGTGACCGCAGCTTGACTCAACTGTGCGTTTAGGCACACTGAGTGAGAGAAAAGGCTTAATTACGGTGTATAAACCTGTCTTCACAAAGATTAATCCACATTTGAGATAACAGTAGTGCAAAAAACAATCTGCCCTGTTCTACAGTGATAAGATTAGATGAGTCATTTGTCACCATATTATCAATAAATAGGCAACTACGTGTGTTTCACACACCATAGAAGCAGTACAGTCTGACCCTTACAGTGGGGGTACATTGTTATGCTCCAGGGGCCATTTTGCTGGTAACAGATCACTTTTATCCTATAATGAAATATTCCTAGGCTGATTGTAATGGGAATTATTTTTCAGAATGACAATGCCCCACATCCAGGATGCCCGTGGTGCACATGGGTTGGTGAGAATGAAGATTATATGATAATAAGTGATAAAACAATGTCAATAACTGGCACGTTAAACAACATAAGCGTGGGTTGTGACTCATATTGTGCTTGCAGCCAGCATGAGCACACAGTCCCTGGAACATAAAGCACACCAGCACTAGTCCAATGGGAATGGATTGCTTCTCTGTGGTAAGTAAACTCCAATAGAGCAGTGCTAATAAACCATTCCTTACCCTGATGTTTGAGCCAAATATCACAAGGCTGCCGTGAAGCACACAGTCAAATCTGAAGGATTGTTTTCGTGGCGTCAGGGAAATGATGCATAATTCATTTGCCTCTCTTTGTAGCAGCTGAACGACAGGAAGGTCATCAGTGCTTTTAGTCGAGCAGCCAGACTCTTTTACTGGAAACACTCACTGAGCTGGATTTTTTTTTTTTCCTCTGTGCGCATTTCATTTTCTGAGTGTCGTGCAAAACTATTTGAGATCACGCTTGTGGTCTTAAACTAAGCAAACAGAGAAGGTCCTCTGAGGTTTGCATGCTGGCAGTATAAAAAAAGCCTGTTGTGGAAACAAAAGTCATGTCAGCTTGATTCTGACATGAGCAGGAAGCCTCCAAATAAGCAGAGAAATTGCATCCTCTCTTCATCTGTGTCCTTGTGTCAACACAAAAAACTGAAAAGAAAGCTCAGACGGATTTTGTGTCCTCACCGAGAATGGGAATGAATCAGCATCACATACAGAATGGGAGCTGCGTTTTTTTCCTGTGGTTTGCTGTGATCACGTCGTCCATAAATGTAAAGAAACAGCAAAAATGATACAAAGAGCAGAGTGAGTCAGGAAAGGGTAATCTGTATCCACAGTGTCCTTCAGTCCTAATAATACTGAAATGGAAAGTAAGCCTGGGAATGTTTTCTTTCAAGAGCCCTCAAGCTTCCACTACATATAATTGTTTCCCTGCCCATTAAAGTATTAATAAATAAACATAACAGTACATCAATAAGCAGCTTTCTCAAAGAACAGCACAGTCGTCAGATCAACAATGAGGCTCTCCCATCCTCTGCAGGTCAAAGTGGCAGCCCTATTATTCTCTTATTTGTTTTTCCGTCAATACTTTTATCCTCCTCTCCTTTCCCATTCCTTTTGAAGTTCATCCACAACAATTGTTTGTTGTTTTCCCATCTTTTTTGTTCACATTCAAATGCTAAGAAGGTAATTGCCAAAGGAATGTTGTCAGAGCACAAACAAAACTGGAGGTAAGTGAGAGCGGCCTGAGGCCTCGGGATTTCTACAGGGCCCTGCAGGGAGGACACTCGCCTTATAATGCCCTCCCTCTTCCTACTGCTCACATAGCTGGTGGTTGGAGTGGAGAATACCTGCAGATTTAAATGGTTGGTAATTAAGTATGCAAAATGACATACAAAAGAATGATGGGCTGTGTCCAACACATGTTTTAGGCTCAACTGTAAGCATCAAAGGGCCTTTTGATTTTAGAGTGGAATCTGAAAAAAACAAAAAACAAAGTAACATCATCTCCAAACAATTGCATTTTCATCCAAAACGCTGCGTTAACTTACAGCTCTCACATGTGAGTTTAATGCTGGCGGTGAGGTTCAGTTGGAAGATCACATATAGTTGCATTATGGGATGTATATGAACCAAGATTTTTGGGGATTTGAGCTTTTGGTCATTCTTATCTACAAATATTTTAAGCAGGCGATAAGATGAGTGATTAATCCTTTCCTGATGGACAAATATGTCAGTTGACCACTAGCTCTTTATGGAGTACATTGATACTGAAATGAGTAAAAAGAATAACTGGCAGGAAATATATAATGATAAAATTAAAAATGATAAACTTTAATTTGAACACTTCTGGAAAAGTACTTTAATTACTCTATGCAACCACTGCTTATATGATATTTAATAGGTTCATTAATAAAACATCAACTATGTGATTGCTTGTTAAATTTTCACTTCAAAGCTCAGCGCTTTGTATCACAGAGAGTTATGACTTCATGCAGGAAAAATGATACAAAGTCCTATTTTTCTTCTTTTCTTAAATTTGAAATTGACAGAATAAGACTGAAATGCTATTTGGAAAATAAAATCAATACAATGGGAATAAAGCTTGCACACAGTTCAAAGTTAAAGTAGAAATTTTGAGAGTAAACTTATCAATTCAAGATTAAAGTCAAATCACTGAGATTAAATTAAACCAGGCTGAGCAATTAACTACAATATGGTATGTCGACTAAATTAATCTTGGAAATTAACTGGTTACACTGTGTTTCCAAGAGGGTTTTAGGAAAAAGGATATTATTTCTCTTTTAACAGCTAAACACAGCCTAGTACATTTTTAAACAGATGTGCCAAAAAGAGTTGCTGCTTAGAAGGAGAAAACCACACAAATTTGGATTAAGTGGCAGCATTTCTTCAGGGTGAAATACTTCATAATGGCCAGATGCATCTGCATGCAGTAGTACATACATGATGTGTTGTATCTCAGGTTACAGAAAGACTCTTGGTTGAGTTGTTTGATCCTGATGGTGTGGAGCTCAGCAGACACAAGGTGTCTGAGACCCAAGCATTATCGCAACAAAGATCCTAATCTTTTAGGGCATACGTATTCTTATGATGAACAGAATCCATGTGACATTGTCATCAACAGTTGTTGGGGTTGATTTAATTGCAACGTTGCGTTGATGGTAGCCTACTGTTGCACCACTTCATAAACTCATTTTCGCATCCTGAGGATGCAGGAAATCTGATAATCCAAAGGAGTTTATTCTTAAGCCTGGTTTATAGTCGGTAACGCAAGACGCAACGCAAGACGCAAGACGCAACGCAAGACGCAAGCCGCAACGCAAGCCCTTGCGCGGTTGCAAGCCCCCCCTTGCGTGCTTGCGTGTACTGCGGTCAAGTGAGCCGCCACTCGTTCATCCGCCGTTAAGGCAGCCGCCACTTAACTTTCACATGCGCTCATATTCTCTACTACTACGGTTTTAAACGGCGCGACACAACGTTATTAGTTCTAACCTAAACGACGTGTGAAAGAGTGGCGGCTAGCTTGACCATCGTAAATGCACTGCCAGATGAGCGAGTTACAGCACCGTAAATAAACCACTCCCACACTCGAAAATGCGTCCCCAAATATGCTTGCTATATAATAATAGGCCTATGTGAATAGATGGAATTCTCTCTCTCTCTCTCTCTCTCTCTCTCTCTCTCTCTCTCTCTCTCTCTCTGTATATATATATAGGCTATATATAGCAAATAATAATTAACGTTTGGATCAGAATTTCACTTCAAACATCTTGCATAATAAGTTTTGTCAAACATCTTGCATATTCAAGTTTTTGTCGTTTAGAAATCATGATATGTAAGGTTTTTTAAGGACCTTAGCTCCAAAATTGTACAGTAAAATCTATTGGTTCTTTGTTCAGGCATGACTCAGTGGCACCAAATATATGTCCATGTAATCCATTGCCAAGAATAATTCACATTTGGATCTGAATTTCACTTCAAACATCTTGCATATTCAAGTTTTTTCGATGAGAAATCGTGATATGTGAGGTTTTTGAAGGACCTTAGCTCCAAAATTGTACAGTAAAATCTATTGGTTCTTTGTTCAGGCATGACTCAGTGGTACCAAATATATGTCCATGTACTCTATTACTAAGAATAATTGACATTTGGGTCAACATTTCACTTCAAAGTGCTTACATATGCAAGTTTTGCCCATCATAACATATGAGGTATTAGGACAATTACTCCAAATTTTTACAGTAAAATCTAATAAGTCCTCTTCCAGGCATAACTCAGTGGAGCTGTCAGTATGTCCATGTGATTCATTGTTAATAATAATGAACATCTGGATAAGCACTGTACTTCCAAATACTTGCATATGATTTTTGTCTGCTAAAATGCAATGTTGTGTTTTTGAAGGACCCTAGCTCCAAAATTGTACAGTAAAATCTATTGGTTCTTTGTTCAGGCATGACTCAGTGGCACCAAATATATGTCCATGTAATCCATTGCCAAGAATAATTCACATTTGGATCTGAATTTCACTTCAAACATCTTGCATATTCAAGTTTTTTCGATGAGAAATCGTGATATGTGAGGTTTTTGAAGGACCTTAGCTCCAAAATTGTACAGTAAAATCTATTGGTTCCTTTTTCAGGAAGGACTCAGTGGTACCAAATATATGTCCATGTAATCCATTGCCAAGAATAATTGACATTTGGGTCAACATTTCACTTCAAAGTGCTTACATATGCAAGTTTTGCCCATCATAACGTGAGGTATTAGGACAATTACTCCACATTTTTACAGTAAAATCTACTAAGTCCTCTTCCAGGCACAACTCAGTGGAGCTGTCAGTATGTCCAAGTGATTCATTGTTAACAATAATGAACATCTGGATAAGCACTGTACTGCAAAATACTTGCATATGATTTTTGTGTCTGCTAAAATGCAATGTTGTGTTTTTGAAGGACCCTAGCTCCAAAATTGTACAGTAAAATCTATTGGTTCTTTGTTCAGGCATGACTCAGTGGCACCAAATATATGTCCATGTAATCCATTGCCAAGAATAATGGACATTTGGGTCAACACTTCACTTCAAACTGCTTGCATGCTTTTATTTGGCTAAAATACAATGTTATGTTTCTACATGTCCCCAGCTACCTCTGTGGTGATTTTCAAGTTGTTTCACTGCATCATTGTTTAATAATCTGATGCTGAAATCTTGCCCAATGCATGATGTATATGGCCATATTAAAATATTCATAAAAAATTAAAAAAAAGGATTGTTTTCTGCAAACACCACCAGATTCTTGTTCTACATGTCCCCAGCTACCTCTGTGGGGATTTTCAAGTTATTTCACTGCATCATTGTTTAATAATCTGATGCTGAAATCATACCCAATGCATGATGTATATGGCCATATTAAAATATTCATAAAAAATTAAAAAAGGATTGTTTTCTGCAAACTCCACCAGATTCTTGTTCGACATGTCCCCAGATACCTCTGTGGTGATTTTCAAGTTGTTTCACTGCATCATCTTTTAATAATCTGATGTTGAAATCTTGCCCAATGCATGATGTATATGGCCATATTAAAATATTCATAAAAAATTTAAAAAGGATTGTTTTCTGCAAACTCCACCAGATTCCTGTTCTATATGTCCCCAGCTACCTCTGTGGTGATTTTCAAGTCATTTCACTGCATCATCTTTTAATAATCTGATGTTGAAATCTCACCCAATGCATGATGTATATGGCCATATTAAAATATTCATAAAAAATACAAAAACCAATTGTTTTCTGCAAACTCCACCAGATTCTTTTTCGACATGTCCCCAGCTACCTCTGTGGTGATTTTCAAGTTGTTTCACTGCATCATTGTTTAATAATCTGATGTTGAAATCTTACCCAATGCATGATGTATATGGCCATATTAAAATATTCATAAAAAATAAAAAAAAAGATTGTTTTCTGCAAACTCCACCAGATTCCTGTTCTATATGTCCCCAGCTACCTCTGTGGTGATTTTCAAGTCATTTAACTGCATCATTGTTTAATAATCTGATGTTGAAATCTTGCCCAATGCATGATGTATATGGCCATATTAAAATATTCATAAAAAATTAAAAAAGGATTGTTTTCTGCAAACTCCACCAGATTCTTGTTCGACATGTCCCCAGATACCTCTGTGGTGATTTTCAAGTTATTTTACTGCATCATCTTTTAATAATCTGATGTTGAAATCTTGCCCAATGCATGATGTATATGGCCATATTAAAATATTCATAAAAAATTTAAAAAGGATTGTTTTCTGCAAACTCTACCAGATTCCTGTTCTATATGTCCCCAGTTACCTCTGTGGGGATTTTCAAGTCATTTCACTGCATCATTGTTTAATAATCTGATGCTGAAATCTTGCCCAATGCATGATGTATATGGCCATATTAAAATATTCATAAAAAATTAAAAAAAGGATTGTTTTCTGCAAACTCCACCAGATTCCTGTTCTACATGTCCCCAGCTACCTCTGTGGTGATTTTCAAGTCATTTAACTGCATCATTGTTTAATAATATGATGCTGAAATCTTGCCCAATGCATGATGTATATGGCCATATTAAAATATTCATAAAAAATAAAAAAAAGGATTGTTTTCTGCAAACTCCACCAGATTCTTGTTCTACATGTCCCCAGCTACCTCTGTGGGGATTTTCAAGTTATTTCACTGCATCATTGTTTAATAATCTGATGCTGAAATCATACCCAATGCATGATGTATATGGCCATATTAAAATATTAATAAAAAATTTAAAAAAGGATTGTTTTCTGCAAACTCCACCAGATTCTTGTTCGACATGTCCCCAGCTACCTCTGTGGTGATTTTCAAGTTGTTTCACTGCATCATTGTTTAATAATCTGATGTTGAAATCTTGCCCAATGCATGATGTATATGGCCATATTAAAATATTCATAAAAAATTAAAAAAGGATTGTTTTCTGCAAACTCCACCAGATTCTTGTTCGACATGTCCCCAGCTACCTCTGTGGTGATTTTCAAGTTGTTTCACTGCATCATCTTTTAATAATCTGATGTTGAAATCTTGCCCAATGCATGATGTATATGGCCATATTAAAATATTCATAAAAAATTAAAAAAGGATTGTTTTCTGCAAACTCCACCAGATTCTTGTTCTACATGTCCCCAGTTACCTCTGTGGTGATTTTCAAGTCATTTCACTGCATCATTGTTTAATAATCTGATGTTGAAATCTTACCCAATGCATGATGTATATGGCCATATTAAAATATTCATAAAAAATACAAAAACCAATTGTTTTCTGCAAACTCCACCAGATTCTTTTTCGACATGTCCCCTCTGTGGTGATTTTCAAGTTGTTTCACTGCATCATCTTTTAATAATCTGATGTTGAAATCTTGCCCAATGCATGATGTATATGGCCATATTAAAATATTCATAAAAAAATAAAAAAGGATTGTTTTCTGCAAACTCCACCAGATTCCTGTTCTATATGTCCCCAGCTACCTCTGTGGTGATTTTCAAGTTGTTTCACTGCATCATTGTTTAATAATCTGATGCTGAAATCTTGCCCAATGCATGATGTATATGGCCATATTAAAATATTCATAAAAAATAAAAAAAAGGATTGTTTTCTGCAAACTCCACCAGATTCTTGTTCTACATGTCCCCAGCTACCTCTGTGGGGATTTTCAAGTTATTTCACTGCATCATTGTTTAATAATCTGATGCTGAAATCATACCCAATGCATGATGTATATGGCCATATTAAAATATTCATAAAAAATTAAAAAAGGATTGTTTTCTGCAAACTCCACCAGATTCTTGTTCGACATGTCCCCAGCTACCTCTGTGGTGATTTTCAAGTTGTTTCACTGCATCATTGTTTAATAATCTGATGTTGAAATCTTGCCCAATGCATGATGTATATGGCCATATTAAAATATTCATAAAAAATTAAAAAAGGATTGTTTTCTGCAAACTCCACCAGATTCTTGTTCGACATGTCCCCAGCTACCTCTGTGGTGATTTTCAAGTTGTTTCACTGCATCATCTTTTAATAATCTGATGTTGAAATCTTGCCCAATGCATGATGTATATGGCCATATTAAAATATTCATAAAAAAATAAAAAAGGATTGTTTTCTGCAAACTCCACCAGATTCCTGTTCTATATGTCCCCAGCTACCTCTGTGGTGATTTTCAAGTTATTTCACTGCTTCATTTTGTGATTATTTGATGCTGAATTCATCGGTGACATCCCCCCATCTCTTTATATCACTCTTCTTCTTTCCTTTTTCATAATGTTATTTCATTTCACCATTTTTGCCTTTTACTTGCTTGATGTCCTTGTATGTGTGTGTGTGACCATATTCCTTATTGGACATCCAGCCCTACCTGCACCAGCCCAAATCAACTGGTCATCTCTACCTTGTCTGCACCTCTCATCAGGGATACAGGTCGTTTAGGCCACAGTCGTTTAGGCCCCCCTGCAGTCGTTTAGGCCAACAGAGGAGTCGTTTAGGCCACAGGGAGCAGTCGTTTAGGCCCCCCTGCAGTCATTTAGGCCAGGCTACCTGAGCAGCTGAAATCTTTATTATTGTACATTCGTTATTATAAGATATAAGTCAGCTCTACTGGTCTGTCTGGGTAGCCTACATATCTATGGTAAATTATTTAATAACCAACTTTAGTGTGGAAACGTTTTTTTTTTATTTAATAAATGGTGATTTATAAATTCATAAAATTGTGGAAATAATCATCCGCATTGCCACATTCATTGGACAATAATGCTGTAATTATTTAGAAGCCCGTTAGATTCGCGCGGTTTGTGAGAATTAAAATAGTGATTTATAAGATAAGCATGCATTGTCATCGAGCTACCTGAGCAGCTGAAATCTTTATTACATCACTTTATAAATCACCATTTATTAAATAAAAAAAACGTTTCCACACTAAAGTTGGTTATTAAATAATTTACCATAGATATGTAGGCTACCCAAACAGACCAGTAGAGCTGACTTATATCTTATAATAACAAATGTACAATAATAAAGATTTCAGCTGCTCAGGTAGCCTGGCCTAAACGACTGCTCCCTGTGGCCTAAACGACTGCAGGGGGGCCTAAACGACTCCTCTGTTGGCCTAAACGACTGCGGCCTAAACGCCAATGGCCTAAACGACCTGCTCCCCTCATCAGTGCACTACAGCCAAACAGGGAAGAGACAGAACCAAACTTAAATTATCAACACAACACCTCACAGTGAGCAGTTTAAAAAATAAGCAAGCTAACTCAAAACTGTGTATCAAGGAGGCCCAGGCATGACCTGATTCTTGACTTGAAATGATGTGACGTTGTGGAGCTTTAGCACCATGGACTGGCAATTCCAGAGCTCAGAGCAACAGTGGATGTGACAAATATATATGCAGCATGTAATCTACAACACATCTCCAGATACTCCTATCCTGGCTTTCATGTTGCTTTACTGCTGCATATTCCTAAATATTGAGATTTCAAACACAAGGTTCACGGCTACTTCTGACATAGCTTTTAATTTTGCTTTACTGCAGGAATTTCCTATAAAGACATTTTGGAATTAAAAAATACACTGTTAAATAAACAAAACAAACAATTTGTCCTTTCTTTTCAGCTGTTGCCCATATATTCCTATGTAATACCATGTATTTTATCGAGATGTGGTTTTATGGGGTTAAATATACCAACCCAGTCTCACAGCAAAGCGTGTAATACCTACGTTGGTCCACGGGGGAAAACGTGGTATATTCACGATAAAGGCTCTAAAATTGTGACATACTTACGTTTAATGTGGCCATTCATTTACATTGGCCTCGGCACTGGTCACGTGACCGTCAAGTTTCCCCCCGGTAAAAACAAAAAGAATGGCGGACACTCCTTACATTTTCTGTGGAAAATGTAATATTTTGAGCTACCATGCACATTTACATACATTTAGATGACATTTCTGACGAGAAGTTTGCATTATATTTTCATAATCTTCTATCAGAGAATGTAGACGACCTTCCTTTTATTAGTTTCTACGAAGATTTTAGCATCTCTTTAGAAAATCGTTGCAATGCAACGATTTGCACCGTTGTTAAGGTGGTTGCTATGGACGCTGCTATCTCTGCTCGGCCACCTAGTTGCATATTATCTAATGATTTGTATTTGTTAATTATATTATTTGATGTAAACGTTTAATGAGGGGTCCCGGATAACAAACGAGAAAAATATTTAAAAAGCATATTAAAATATAGCTACGCCAAATCTGTATGCCGCATGCGCGAGCGGATCAGGCACAGTACGGCAACTCAACTAGGACAATACATATTAGCTGGGGCTCATGGTGGTTGCTATGGACGCTGCTATGGCTGCTAGGCCACCTCGTTGCATATTGTCTGATGATTTGTATTTGTTAATGATATTATTTGCTGTAAACCTTTAAAGAGGGGTCGTACATCTAATCCCGGATAACAAACGAGAAATATTTTAAAAGATCATTAAGAGATAGCTGCACCATATCTGTATAACGCATGCGCAAGCAGGTCAAGTCTATAGGCTGAGTTATACTTCTTTTAACTGCCCTTGCGCTTGCGTCTTGCGCGTATGTTAATGGCTCGAGACGTTTATACTTCATTTTGCTTTGTCGGCGCTTGCGTGTGCTGCGTGGCGATTCACCGCCAGGACAGTAGGTGGAGTAGCGGGTTTTTTCAATGACAAGCCTACTATGATGAAAGCAAATTCACCGCCAGGACCTCTTCGAGTGGATTCATGCTTCTTCTTCTTGTAAATAGCCGGTATTTTGTCAGATTTTCAACACCTTGGGGGTCTAAACGACTACTTTCTCGCCTGAAAATGTTTCAAATGTTGCTATAGTTATATATTTACAGAGTTTATAGCTTAAGGGAAATCAGCTTTTCAGGCTGGCTGATTTGGGCTCGGACAGGAGTGAAGTGCACTGTGTGTAAACGCTCTGCATACTGTCAGATCGATGAGTGCCGTTTTCAAGTAGTAGGCGGTTTCGAACACAGCCAGTGGCTTGTGCTTGCGTCTTGCGTAAAGTTTAGAAAATTGAGGTGACACACGCAAGCACGCAAGGGGGGACTTGCAACCGCGCAAGGGCTTGCGTTGCGTCTTGCGTCTTGCGTTGCGTCTTGCGTTACCGACTATAAACCAGGCTTATCAGTTTGTCGCTGTCAATAAAGTTGAAAAAAAAAAAAAGAAAAAAAAAAAGGTTAAAAGGGCCCCGCAGCTGGCTGGCTCACTCTTGTATTTTAAACAGGTAAACACCGTGTTAGGTACAATGAGTAGGCCAGAGGACGACGATGAGTTATTTCTTGCCGACATGCTTTTGGGAGAATGTGAGGTAAGAAAAATATCTTCTTTGATATGTTCCTTTCTTAAGAAATGTGGGTGCCGAGTTTTTTTACTGAATTTCTACCTGAGTTTTTGTCATCAATTCGGCAGTCGCCATTTTGGGGGTACTCGGTCAGACCGTTCAAAACATTTTGGAGTTTTATAGACTGCCAAAAAATACATTTATCAGAGGAAATGAGGCGTGTGTGGTCAGCGAAGCTAGAAGCCAGGATCGACAAAGGCAAAACTCTGGACGCCCCTAGGCGTTTGATAATTGCGCATACTCAGTGGAGTTACAGGGCACTGTAAAATTCGGATTAAGGGCTGAATTACAATAAGAATGAGTTATTAAATGGATGTATACACCTTAATCTGAAGAGAAATTGCGGATATTGTTACTCGTGGTCGGATTAAGACACCGAGATAACTTGGTTTACAGTCACACTAAACGTGATTTTAGACTAGTGAAGCACGTGGTGAATTGGACATTGCGTTCTGCGCATGCTCGAGATGGTTTTTTTTCTGCTACAACAACGGTAATACCGGCTGTGTTCGAAACCGCCTACTACTCCTACTAACTTTAACGTTTTTTAAGTTCCCGGATGCATACTAGATTCTCCTAAATGTTGGGTATGCATCATGGGATTACTACTCATACTCAAACTACACAGGATGCAACGTAACGTGACGTTGCCGATCGTTATTTCCTGTCAAAACGGCAGTTTCAAGCTAGCTACCGGCTACCATATCTATGCTAGTTACGAGGGTAGGTTCACTTCCTGTTTCAAAACAAAAGCACCAATTGTATCGTAATGGCTTTCCCTATGATAAAAGGCAACGGGTATTTTATTTTGTGAAAATAACCGGAAGTGCGTTACTCGCTGCGGCTAGCTTTAGTAGCACTATACAGCATACTGTCTGATCGAATGAGTATGCCGTTTGCAAGTATGTAGTAGGCGGTTTCGAACACAGCTACCGTCTCTTTTGACTTCCGGTTTACGGCTCTGTGAAAAAATCTCGATGCACCACACTGAGCTTATATCTGATTGGTAAACCGAGGAACCTCTGCCCCGGAAGTATTTTTCTCACTATTTTAAGGATTTCTTTTAATGATATCACAACATTTCTCAACACAAACGTGTCAAAGTTTCACTGATAATTCAACAATAAAATAGATTATTGTTGCCCTCAGAATTTTTTATTTTTTCTCCATCGATTCTGATAAATAAAGTTTTATTCGTATTTTTGGATGGCGGAAAGGCCTACACTACCCATAATCCTTGACCACCAACTATTTGTCAGACAGAGGGTGCAGATCCAATCCGATTGAACGGCACATATTTTTCTTTATTTGCTTAAATATTTTGAACATTGATTCAAGTAATGTGGGTTTCAAACTGAACATTTATTTTTACATATATGTAACATTTTTACATATATGTAACATTTGTAAGTTGAATACATAATAAATTCTCACAACCATTATGCTGCTGTGGCCCTCGTTGACAATGAGTTTGACACCCCTGGAGGCAATTTGAAGTTATTATGTAATATTAAATATGTCTCGCCAGAAATTTGTATGTATGGAACATTTTTTTTTACAGTTGCCTGTTCATACGGATGCTGCTATTGCCTGATATTAAAGTGGTGTGTTTCACGTCAAACAGAGTCAAAGTAAAGAGTCAGCGACAGGGTCTGAAACTCGGACAGAAAAGGTTGTTTGGCTTGAGGAAGACGAGGACGGCCAACCTCTCCATAAAAGACAGAGGACTGGGGAGAAACGGAAACGGGGACAAGTCACTGGTTGGTGGTCTTCAAGCTAATTGTTATTATATTTTTTTTTATACTATATATATATATATATATATATATATATATATATATATATATATATATAAAACTAAATGATTAATTACAAAATGAATCATTATACTTTCGCAGTGACATCTGGGAGCACAGAACCTTCCTGTTCTTCGACATATGGACAAGAGACGGAGACCATCCAAAACTTAGGTTACTTTTCTTCTTCTCCCTACTTGTTTTTTTTTTTTTTCTTCACTTGTTGTGCTTAGCTACATTGAACCTTACTTTACAGCAGATTTTCTCCTTTGTCTTTTAGACTCCCTTATCCAAGAAGTACAAGATCTCTTGGGATGTCCTGCTGAAGAACCCGTCTCATCACAGTGGAAGGAAAGGCAAAGTTCAACCTTGCAAAAGTGGACTATGTTAAGGCCCTTTATGGTTAACCATATGTTATCATCAGAGAGGCCTAAACAGGGATTATGCCAACACTGTGGACAAAAGCTTGCAGTAGTGACATGCAGAGATTGTTTGCCAAGACCACGTTACTGTACTGCATGTGATGTTACAACACATGAGTCTATTGCACTCCATAACAGAACATCTATGATGGAGGGTTTTTTTAGGCCATTGTCACCTTCCACATACATCAAGGAAGATGAGGGAGGAAAATTCTCCTACCATGAAAAAGGTAACCATTGTTAATAACTATATAGGCTATTTTGTAATTAAAATGTGTTAAATACAATATTAAGTTATATCACCCTGAAAGAACACCCTTATTTTCCAATTATTTATAATGTGAAATGTTCTTATTTCATTCCTAGAGTGCGTCTTACCAATCATGTATCCTCACTGTGATTGTTCTACTGGGCAAATGAGTGTTTCCCCAGGAAAGCAAGTAATTTTGATTGGAATGAATGGTAAGGATTTTCCAAAATAGTCTTTTCATACAGTATCAACTTTTTATATTCCTTGTGTTTTGGAATAACTTTTCTTTTGATATTCAGGCCGTTACAATCTGTCCCTCCCACGTGTCAGCTGCCCCTGTGGAAAGTCCTTGTCAGTGGACATGGGTGATCTGGTTGATAGTGGTTATTGGCTAGCCACAGCCAATTTTGACACTTTGTACACTGTGGATTTGTTCAGTACATACGAGGATCTCAAGATCACTGCCCCAGGAATGTCACGGCAAGCTTTTGTTAGCATGCTAGACCATCGCACAAAAGTCTTTGGTCGGGTGAGTACAAGATGTTGTTCAAGAAAACAACCAAGTTTGCTGAGGTGGTGCAGGCTTATTGGAATTGAATGCAGAATCCAGGGTCAGAGAACAGATATACCCTGTCCTCATGCCTTTTATGTTTTGCTTTTAGAGCGGCAAGATATGTGGGGATACTATGCAGAAGTCATTTCTGGAATGGACCTATGCCAAATACGAAGTGGAAAGGCTGTCTCAGGTGCAGCATTTTCAATGTCCTGCATGCACACCCTCCATGCTGGCTGTTGCAGTGGATGGAAATCGGAAACTTTACCGCTTCAAGAGCCAACCGGGGTGTGTAGAATTCTGTTCCATATAAATTCTACAGTGCTACTGTAATTGTCATTTTAATCCTTTCTATTTTTTTTTTTTTTTTTTTTAAGACCTGATGGATTTTTCGATGGTGTGTTTCTGGCCAAGGATGCCGAAGTGTCCTCCTTTGTTGACTACATCCATGGGACAACCAAACATGTAAATTTACATTTTATTTTTAAATTTTGATAAACACTTGCAGTCTACTTACAATTTTTATTTACTATGACCACAACATTGACATTTACAGCTTTATTCATACAGTTTGAGTTTATCTACATATATCTGCTTTCATCTCTTTTTAGAATCCTGCAAAAGGGACTTGTGGTACAGGTCAATGGGTGGCAGCACGAGAGTCTGCAAGCAAGTCGGCAAGCAAATTGGATGAGGAAGGTGTTGAAGTTGCGGTCTGCCGTCATGGGGTCTTGCTCAAAGGACTGAATATGTTCCGTGGTGAAATATTTGCGTACCCGTTATATCTTCAGAAACAGTTGGCGTCACCGACTGAAGTTTTTTTGCTCTGACGTAGTCTGCAAATACTGGCCATATCTGGAGAGGGTTGTCCGTTTCTGTCCAGAGCTACAAGACCTGTTGAACATGCACCCATTTCTTTCAATTATGCATGCTAAAGCACATTCATGGATGTGTGAGGTAATTATTGACAAATTGTTTTTATAATACCCCCTATAAATCCCCAGTCTTGTGTTTTTTCAAAGTGTAACAATTCATTAAATGTTTTGTAGTTGAAGTGGGGAGGACGTAACCAAGAAGGAGCAGGTACAACCATGGGAGAGGAAGTAGAACAAGTCAACAGTTTCCTTTCTCGAGCAGCCATATGTTCTAAGTTCATGGCAAAAGCAGGTAAATAATCTTTTCATCTAAATTGTGTAATTTGTTTAGTTTCTGGTTTCTTGGCCTAATGTGGTTTGTTTGTCAAGTTCGCACAGACATGCTAACGATCCAAGCAAGTGGCTGGAACAAGAGGAAGGCAGAAAACCTTGACTGGACATTGGCTAAAAGATACATCAAGGTATGGTATTGACGCTTTTTTTTTTTTTTTTTTTTTTTAATTAAAAAAAAAAATTTGTTGTTTTTGGAGAAAATGATACAATGCATTTGTTTTTGACAGACTGTACAGAGGATTGCAGACGCAACGAAGGACCTTCAAAAACTCACTACCGAGTTGTCTATACATGAAGACGCAGTCCAGCAATGGGTGTGTGATGTTCAGCAGTGGACCACAGGTAGTACGGGGAGAAGATTGTTCATTATGCTTATTTACAGAACTCTGCTGGAACTCACTAATTGTAAATGACATCAATTGAAATTGTTTTGTTTTTTCACATTTATTTATGGTTCTGACAATGTTGCTTGTACTGAATAAATTTTGCCTCCGTCACTGAACTCTGTCACAACTTTACTTGTCTTCACAAGGAGCAACTGTTCAAAATGATAGGCAGAAGACCATCGAAGGACTATATTTGAGCATCAAGCAGCGCAAGTTTCAGCTCTATCGTCAGACTGGTGAGACTATAAAGGCTATTTTTGTTTTTTAATTATTTATTACCTTGTAAATTTATAATTTCACGCAATCATTTTGTTTCATCCTTCAGTTGGCAGTAAGCGGAGGCATATACTTAGAAAAAAGATTGCTGCAGAAAAGAAAGCTTTGGATGATGCCATTGTTGACTACAACACTGTTGTGGGTGATGCTGACAAACTCCCTCCTCCTGATGAGTTCTTGGTTGAAGACAACTTCTCCTGGCCTTGGGAATGTAAGTAAGACTGAGTGTGTAAGATTGCTCATGCACAAACCTTAAAACCTTTCTATAATTGCTAACGTGTTTGATGTGATGAATTGCAGGTCACGGTGATATGTGCCAGAAAAAAAAAGTTTTTGACAAAGTAATGCTGCTGAATAGACTTGAAGAAGAAGCGGTAATTGTGGTTCGTGAAATCAAGCAGCACTGGGAGTACATGCGGAGCATGGCTGGAACGATTGAAACGCTTTCCTCCCAGCTCTCTGAAGGAATCACAGGTCAAAGTATGTATATATGCTTTTTTTTAAATATTTTTAATGATTATTTGTAATGATAAAACTAACAAGTTCTTTTAATATTTGCTATCAAATAATCTTAGGCAGTACTGCAGCATTGACAGAGAGTGGACGTGAGGGACTACTCTGCGTATTGAAACAAAGACTGTGCAAAGTTCAAGCTCAGCAGACTGCAGCACGCACAACATATCAGCGCATTCTGGGACAGCACATGGTGTCTTTAGATGAGTCTTCCTCCGGGGAAGAAAACTTGGACAGTAGCTCATCAACGGATGAAGAGTTATGACGGCCATCTTTGCGCTCTGTTCAAGTCTGGAAAACACTCTGTACCTGCAGAGCCCACACCAACCTGCTCTCCACTCCAAATGTGTGGATTTGTTATACAGTTTGTGCATACTGTATGATGTTAAAAGATGTGCATATATAAAATAAATTACTTAAATTTGCACTATCGTGACATTTTCTTCCACTATGACATTATATAAATATATATACTGTAAATATGAGATGCAGATAAACTAATATAAAATACAGTACACAATATACAGTTGCATATGTGGGAATCACACTTCTTAATCTGAGTTATGTGGAATCACAGGAGGCTGTTGCGCCTCTTTATGACATGTAACAAAAACAAATGGATCAGGTATTCAGTACAGCTTTACTGTCGGTAGGCCTGGTCCCATAACCAGCGTTCTTATACTCACTTTTCACTCACTGCCATTCATAACACTTAATATACAAATTTGCAGATGACACAGCTGTGGTGGGGATGAGAAGCAACAAGACAGGGAGGAGGTCCAAGCCCTCACATCCTGGTGTCAGAACAATCACTTGCTTCTCAACACCAAGACAAAGGAGCTTATCAAAGACTTAATAAAACACAGGTGTTGTGGAGAAATTGCTGAATTCAAAGGTCAATGGTAAGGTCAGGAGGGAAAAAGTGTTCAGGAGCCTCTGTCTTATGCTGTAATATTAACACTTTGACAAAGAGAATTGGAGACACTCACAGTACATCAGAAACCTGAGTCATTCTCACATTCTGCCCAACTCATGCTGGTGGATACTTTAAACCCCAAGATAACACCACAAATACTTTACGCCCAGAATTAGGCCAAAGAGTGTTGTTTTTTTTTCCCATGCAGGTGTTACTGTCAGCATATTGTAATCTGGAGACACTACCGTCTGTTTAGTCCAAAGTCGGTCCTCGAGGGCTGCTGTCCTGCAGGTTTTAGATGTTTCCCTACTTCAACACACATGATTCAGATTAACCATCAGATTAAACATCCACAACATGTGGACATCCCTGGTTTACGCCAATGTGAACGTCAACGGCCAGTTTTCTATTATGTCTAAGAAGGCGGCAACCGCTCTTTTCAACTCTGGCCACCACAGTGTTGAGATAGACTGGCACCTGTTGTTTCCAGTCAAAGCCAAACAATAAATACTGCCAAGGACCTCAAGGCCCACACGTGACCTCATGTAACCTAAGGATATAAAATTTCATAACAACAGGGACACAACACATGCCAGTCTGGTGATCACTGGAAGTGAAACAGATGGGAAGTTTCAGGTACATATGTTCACCTCTCAGGGGACCTGATATGGGAAGTGAACACCAGAGAAGTGTTGAAGAAGGCCCAGCAGAGACTCTTCCTACAGTGTACCCTCAGAAAAACTGGGCTCCCACAGATTCCTCACTAACTTCTACCAGTGGACCATAGAAAGTGACCTGGGCTATGGATGCATGGTGTGGTTCCCCAGCTGCACCTCAGAGGAGAGAAAGGACAGGCAGCGGGTCAATAAGAGTGCATCTAAGATCATTGGTGTCCCTCTTCCATACTTTGAACAAATCTACTCTGCCCAGCTGAGAAACAGAGCCAAAAAGATCAGGTCTGACTGTTCACCCCCTGGACAATGTCGTTTTAGCACACTCCCCTCGGGCAGGTTCAGGGAGTTCAGGCCATGAACAGAATGACATCCCCAAAGCTTTATATGTTCTGCCGAAAGCATGAGCTGGACTTGCACCTGACAATCTGCACTTTACATCCATCCCTAACCCACATCCACGTGTATTTCACTTTATTTTGTATGCTGCTCTTAACTTTATAAACTTCTATTTACTTACTTTATATGCTTGTGTGATAAAGAGAACTATTAAACAAAATTCCCTATAGTTAGATGTTTACAGAAGGGGCGTTAGTGTAAACATATTTGGATTGTCAGAATATAAAAACGTAGTCCACATAATAGTTTGGGGTGGGAAGTCAGCTGATTTACCACGCGCCAGTCTTTGCTTTTGATCGGCTACTGCCCTGGTTATCTGTGTAGGTGATTGGTTACAGATCACAGTCAGCCAATCAGAGGCCTAATAAGGCGGGTCGTGAACATATTGGCGCTAATTTACGATTGTACGCGCTCTTCACACGGCAGTATAGCTGAAGCTGGACAGGTAAGTTACAGATATTAAATGTAGTGTGAATATATTTTTATTAAATATAATTACAGTGAGCTAAGAATGTGGCAAAAATGATGTAAATTATTTTTTTTAATTGTTGTCCTAGTACTGTAACAGGAATTGCAATAATAACACAGTGCAACATTACTACTGTTTTTTCTTCTTAATACTAAGATGTAGTATACATCTTAATTTGTGCAATACTATCACTGTTTTTCTATTTCTTAATTAGTAGTATGCAACATACAACTTTGGACAGTAATGTGCATTTTTTATCAGCAATGTGCAATTTACACTAATTAACATGCAATATAAACCCTATTGATAACAACTGTCTATCCATCCTACCTCATGTAAGCAGGCTACTGTTATAGTTGATTTAATATCTATCTAGATATATTGATATAATATTGATATCTTACCTTATCTTAATTACACTGATAAGGCTGCTAAGAACATGGCTCTGGTTGCTAAAATATAAATATCGCTTCATATTCCAGGTAAAAAATGCCAAGAGGGTCAACCACAACCATCTGCACTAGCTGCAATGCAGTCATTCCTGTGGCTGCCAAGACATGCAAGTCTTGCCAGGTGGTACAGCCTAAAAGGCAAAGACTTGAAAAAAAATTAAAAATATTTGAGGCAAAAAAAGAGGACTGGCTTAAAAAACAAAGGAAGAATAGAACCACCTCACATGTCATGGATGAGGCATCCATTTTGGTATGTGTTGCATGTCTCTGTGTTTAATTCATGCTTGTGATATTTCTGTATGAGATTTTAATTTACTTTTTTGATACCTAGGTTGAAAAGTTACATGCACTGGGGTACAAGGCCATCGTTATGGTCGGCAAACCAGGCAAAAAGCCTGACACCTGGTTTGCAAATATCCTGCACCCAAAGTGGCAGCTGTCCAACCAGGCTGTGCAGTGCCTAGACAGGACGAAGGCCTTATTTGAGGTGGTAGTTAAAGGTAAGCACATGAACTGTATCACTGATACCTTTAATTGTCAACATATCAGAGTACTACAAAATCTCATGAATACTTTATGCCTGATGATCAGACAGCTATTTTCATTTTCCACACTTATGGATAAAAGACATTTATAATGGAGTCTAGGCTGTTATTTTATTATGTACCTTAATACTTATTTTAACATGGTTTTCCAACATAAAAATGGTAATAGCCCACAAGGTACAACATTTACTTTCTCATTGAGAGCTGTGAAATTTCAACACTGCTGCTTCTGATATGTTGGACAAAAAGCATCATTGTTGAGATTGAGAAGCTGAATTGGGAATGAGGTTGTGTTTTGCATATTTCAGCCTCAGTCACACCTAGACTGAGATGATGAGTCGGTTGTGTAATAATCTCACATTTTACTTACGTGCAGAAAAATCTCTTCAGGTGGAGGAATATAAAAGTACCTCTTTAGTGACAACCTGTGCTCAGAAGTATTGTGGGGCAGATTTTAGGTGATACATATACATTAAAAGTAGAAATTTGAGCAAGGGTCTTTCAAAATATATATATACATACATTATTTGTAACTGCTTATGCTTAGTGGATCTCAGGAGTTGCTGGGGCCCATCACAGCTGTCAGTGGAAGAGGACGGGGTACACCTTAGACAAGTTGCTGCTTTATTGGAGGGCTGACACATTGAGACAGACAACCATTCTACAGGCAGTTTAGAGTTACCAGTTAGCCTAAGCTGCATGTCTTTGGACTGTGACAGGAAACCAGAGTACCCGGAGAAAACAGACGCAGACATGGGGAGGACTTTCTAAATATATATTGCAGGCAATATAGGGTCTACTACTATTGAAAAATGAATTAAATTGTGTTTTGGTTTCATTGAGGTTGGACTGACCAGCAACCATCCCCCAGCCTCACCACCACCAGCCCCGCCGTCCAGCCATCCACCAGCCTAGCTGTCCAGCCATCCACCAACCCAGCTGTCCGGCCATCCACCAGCCTAGCTGTCCAGTCATCCACCAGTCCCGCTGTCCAGCCATCCACCAGCCCAGCTGTCCATCCATCCACCAGCCCAGCTGTCCGGCCATCCACCAGCTTAGCCGTCCATCCATCCACCAGCCCCGCCGTTCAGCCATCCACCAGCCCAGCTGTCCGGCCATCCACCAGCCCCGCCGTCCATCCATCCACCAGCCCCGCCGTTCAGCCATCCACCAGCCCCGCCGTTCAGCCATCCACCAGCCTAGCTGTCCAGCCATCCACCAGTCCCGCTGTCCAGCCATCCACCAGCCCAGCTGTCCATCCATCCACCAGCCCAGCTGTCCATCCATCCACCAGCCCAGCTGTCCGGCCATCCACCAGCTTAGCCGTCCATCCATCCACCAGCCCCGCCGTTCAGCCATCCACCAGCCCCGCTGTCCGGCCATCCACCAGCCCAGCTGTCCGGCCATCCACCAGCCCCGCCGTCCATCCATCCACCAGCCCCGCCGTTCAGCCATCCACCAGCCTCGCTGTCCAGCAATCCACCAGCCCCGCCATTCAGCCACCCACCAGCTCCGCCATCCGGCCATCCACCAGCACCCTCAGAGCCAGAGGTAAGCAATTAATATTTATTAATTAGTGGCTTGTTATAAGAATACTTTATAAATCCCACAAGTGGAAATTGCGAAAGTGCTTTTCATTGGTATAATCTCATACCAAAGTTATGCTGACGATACCCAGCTCCATCTGTCATTCCCACCTGATGACCACACAGTCTCAGCACAAATCTCAGACTGTCTCTCTGACAAATCAAAATGGATGAAAGCCCATCACCTCCAACTAAACCTCTCTAAAACCGAACTGCTTGTCTCTTCAGCCAAACCAACCATACACCACAGCATCTGCATTCAAACTTCCAAACCACCCAGCTGCTGGTGCAGGCCATGGTCATCTCCCACTTTGATTACAGCAATGCTCTCCTAACTGGTCTCCCAGCCTCTGCTGTGAAACCGCTGCAGATGGTCCAGAACGTGGCAGCGCGTCTGGTCTTCGAACAGCGGAAAAGAGCACACGTCACCCCTCTGTTCATTGAACTCCACTGGCTACCCTTAGCCGCCCGCATCAAATTCAAGTCACTGATGTTAGCCTACAGACTCCTTAATGGAACGGCTCCCATCTACTTGAATGCTCTTGCAAAGGCTTATGTCACAACTCGGTCACTCCAGTTGTCACAGGATTGTCGTCTAGCAGCGCCTACACCACGCTTAAGACAATCCAGACTCTTTTCATGTGTCGTTCCACGATGGTGGAATGACCTACTGAGCGCTACCAGAACAGGAGCATCCCTGAATATCTTCAAGAAACTCTTGAAGACCCAGCTCTTCAGAGAGCATCTCCTATCCTAGCACTTACCCTGTACTTCCCTACTCCATCTACTGCACTTTTATCTTTCTGTACTTCCCTCTATACCTGCACTCTATCTCTACACTGTCACCTCTGACAGAATCTGACTTGTGGTTTCCTTCTATGCAGCTTATTGTTAGCTTTGATATTAGTTGTAATGTTATATATCTTTCAATTGAAAGTCGCTTTGGATAAAAGCGTCTACTAAATGCATAAACATAAACATAAACATAATTATGGCAGTTAATGTTACTTTCTCTGATAATTTTGGTAAGGGAAAACATGTATTAAATGTAGAAAAGAAGATAACCCAGTAAGAAACCCTGTGGGAACCCATACACAATGTCATGTTAAAGTGAAAAATTACAACCCAGTTTCTTGGCATTTTTAACATTTTAGGCATTTCATCCACTTTGTCCGACTTTATTTATTTTTGGCAAGAGGGTTAATATTAACATGCAAAACATTGTAACTGTATACTTTATTTTTCTCTTTTAGAATGCAGCCATAGGATGTCTGGTGGAGAACATTATTATCCTGTCAAGAGGGTCGTAAACCACAAAAGGCTAAAGGTTTGTTTTCTCATAACATGAGGTGAAATATGTTGAAGGGGACAGATACAGGAAATCTTTCCTGTCACATGCCATCACACTATACAATAAAAACTAAGATCACTGGTCATTACTTCTCTATATGCAGTTTATAAAAAAAAAAATATATATATATATATAAATTTGTCATCTGAGCACATGTTAACTTTCTAATGGTAGATATGTTTTAATACTTTCTAGGGAAAACCAATGGAACTTGTGGAGTGGGAGCCCTGTTCTATGTGGTATGTTGGATGTCTCTTCATTTTATTTTATCATCTCAAATATTACCAAAGAAATAGAACAATTATGAGAATAATGATAATGCTAACAGTTGAAGCATCAAAACAGTGTATGTTAACTCCTGAATCAAACTTTCATAATAATGTCAGCTACAGTAATCAGGTTACTGAATCCATGTAAAATATTTCACTCAAAAATGTTCTTCTCATTGACATGTTTTGAATTTCATTCAATGCTGATGTAAGAAACAAATCTCCATCTTTCTCACAGTGGGAAGACCTGGCCCTTCGAGTGGGTAGCCAAGGAACACACAAAACAATAAACATATATATATATCACATAAATGTCTTCATTATGTTATTATGTCTTATTATGTTCACTGATTGAAATAAATGTTCAGTTGCCCCCATGTTGTTATTGTTGTTGTTATTTATGGAAAATGTAGAGACATTTTTATATTAAATAAGACTTATGTCTTATGTTTTGTAGGCTATGTATGTGAACTGCTAAAACTTATGTTGTTCCCATAAAAACAGTAAAACATGTAAGAATGCATGTTAGAATGACACAATAGAAGTCAAGCATAATTACACAGAAAATAATATTCTTGTTCCTTTTCATGAGCCTTTGTTAATATGTATTGTCCTAGTTGAGTTGCGCATGCAGCATTCAGATATGGTGTAGCTATATTTTAATGTGCTTTTTAAATATTTCTCCTTTGTTATCCGGGATTAGATGTACGACCCCTCATTAAACGTTTACAGCAAATTATATCATTAACAAATAAGACAATTTGCAATGTGCAACGAGGTGGCCTAGCAGCGATAGCAGCGTCCATAGCAACCACCTTAACAACGGTGCAAATCGTTGCATTGCAACGATTTTCTAAAGAGATGCTAAAATCTTCGTAGAAACTAACAAAAGGAAGGTCGTCTACATTCTCTGATAGAAGATTATGAAAATATAATGCAAACTTCTCGTCAGAAATGTCATCTAAATGTATGTAAATGTGGATGGTAGCTCAAAATATTACATTTTCCACAGAAAATGTAAGGAGTGTCCGCCATTCTTTTTGTTTTTACCGGGGGGAAACTTGACGGTCACGTGACCAGTGCCGAGGCCAATGTAAATGAATGGCCACATTAAAGCTGCAGTTCTGCAACTCTTTTTCAAGCATAATGCCTGGAACTGTCCGGGGATTCTGAAAGTAGTACATTAAATACCCCATTACAAAAAAAAATAGTTCTCTAGGTCCCCTATATGTCCCGCTAGGTCCCTCCAAAGCCAGCAGGTTTGTTTACAAAATTGCAGACCGGACCGGTAAAAGGTAACCAATCAGGTTACGAGCTGGGCTCTGCTGCCTGTCAATCACAGATTGTGCACGCGCGATACAAGGTAGGCTCGTCCCCACGCTTATTTATCTGGACTATTGAACTTCATTATGGGCTAGTCTACTTACTGTGTCTTCCATGATCGCAAATGACAGGTGAGTTGATGAATGAGGAGTCGTGTAGGCACATCTGGCGTGCACGTAAACGTGCACGAGTTCTCATGTGTTTTGATGGGGCGGGACAGGAAGTTGAATAACTTTTTATTTTTCGGTAAAAAAATAAGCATTTCTTGCATTTTGCGACTACGGAGGTCACCGTTTTCAAATTCAAACGTTCTGATAGATCATGTAAACTCTTAAAATGCCAAAAATTAGGACTTTACGTATGACAACAACAAATCCTGCAGACTGCAGCTTTAAACGTAAGTATGTCACAATTTTAGAGCCTTTATAGTGAATATACCACGTTTTCCCCCGTGGACCAACGTAGGTATTACACGCTTTGCTGTGAGACTGGGTTGAATATACCATATCTCTCCATTATTTATCTGCACTCCTTCATTTTTTGACTTATTTCCCTTTTTTAAGTTTTACATCTCCATGTTAAACTTAAATTTCCAGCTTTTTAGAAAAAGTTTGCATTCATATTACACAGCAAATAAACTATTTCTTGATAACAATTTTATGTTGTACACAGCTAGCTAGATCACCTATACCCTTAAACCTATATCCACACTATATCGACAGTTCAGTGTAGGCATTAGGATGGAAAAGAAATTATAGTTTGAGTTGTGAAACTAGTCTTAACTCTAATGTCCTCATTATGTGATCTTCACTCATACATAGTTCTGTTAAATAATTTTTAAATATGTTGAGTTTTAAATGTGTTAAATCTGATTGCTACATTAGATTGATCAATATTCAGTTTTTTTATTTTTTATGAATATTTTAATATGGCCATATACATCATGCATTGGGTATGATTTCAGCATCAGATTATTAAACAATGATGCAGTGAAACAACTTGAAAATCACCACAGAGGTAGCTGGGGACATGTCGAACAAGAATCTGGTGGAGTTTGCAGAAAACAATCCTTTTTTAATTTTTTATGAATATTTTAATATGGCCATATACATCATGCATTGGGTATGATTTCAGCATCAGATTATTAAACAATGATGCAGTGAAATAACTTGAAAATCCCCACAGAGGTAGCTGGGGACATGTCGAACAAGAATCTGGTGGTGTTTGCAGAAAACAATCCTTTTTTTATTTTTTATGAATATTTTAATATGGCCATATACATCATGCATTGGGCAAGATTTCAGCATCATATTATTAAACAATGATGCAGTTAAATGACTTGAAAATCACCACAGAGGTAGCTGGGGACATGTAGAACAAGAATCTGGTGGAGTTTGCAGAAAACAATCCTTTTTTTTATTTTTTATGAATATTTTAATATGGCCATATACATCATGCATTGGGCAAGATTTCAGCATCAGATTATTAAACAATGATGCAGTTAAACAACTTGAAAATCACCACAGAGGTAGCTGTGGACATGTAGAAACATAACATTGTATTTTAGCCAAATAAAAGCATGCAAGCAGTTTGAAGTGAAGTGTTGACCCAAATGTCCATTATTCTTGGCAATGGATTACATGGACATATATTTGGTGCCACTGAGTCATGCCTGAACAAAGAACCAATAGATTTTACTGTACAATTTTGGAGCTAGGGTCCTTCAAAAACACAACATTGCATTTTAGCAGACACAAAAATCATATGCAAGTATTTTGCAGTACAGTGCTTATCCAGATGTTCATTATTGTTAACAATGAATCACTTGGACATACTGACAGCTCCACTGAGTTGTGCCTGGAAGAGGACTTAGTAGATTTTACTGTAAAAATGTGGAGTAATTGTCCCAATACCTCACGTTATGATGGGCAAAACTTGCATATCAAATCAAATCAAATCAAATCAAATTTATTTGTATAGCACATTTCATGTACAAACAGTTCAAAGTGCTTTACATAAAATAAAAGCATTGCAGCAGGGAGTGCAAGAAGCATTAAAAATACATAAAATAATATAAAGAGAAACAAATAAAATCATTTAAATGAATTTAAAATCAGGCAACAGTCTAGATAAGTTAAAAGATATTTCATGCATAGACACATGAGAAAAGAAATGTTTTTAACCTGGATTTAAAAATGTCTACATTTGGTGAAAGTTTAATCTCCACTGGCAGTTTGTTCCACTTATTTGCAGCATAACAGCTAAATGCTGCTTCTCCATGTTTAGTCTGGACTCTGGACTGGACCAGCTGACCTGAGTCCTTGGATCTAAGAGCTCTGCTGGGTTTATATTCTCTGAACATATCACAGATGTATTTTGGGCCTAAACCATTCTGGGATTTGTAAACCATCAGCAGGCTTTTAAAATCTATTCTATGACTGACTGGAAGCCAGTGTAAAGATTTTAAAACTGGTGTGATGTGTTCAGATCTCTTAGTCCGGGTTAAAACTCTAGCAGCAGCGTTCTGGATGAGCTGCAGATGTTTAATGCTCTTTTTGGGAAGTCCAGTTAAAAGAGCATTACAGTAATCGAGTCTACTGGAGATGAATGCATGGATGAGTTTCTCCTGGTCTTTTTGGGAGAGGAAACCTTTAATTCTGTTGATATTTCTGAGGTGGTAAAAAGCTGCCTTGGTGACAGCTTTGATGTGGCTGCTGAAAGTCAGATCTGAGTCTATCAACACTCCGAGGTTACGAACTTGGTCAGTGATTATAAGGTCCCGAGTCTCAAGATATGTACCAACGCTGACCCTCTTCTCTTTGCTGCCAAACAGAATGATCTCAGTTTTGTCTTCATTTAATTGTAGAAAATTCTCTCTCATCCAGGTGTTTACTTCCTCCAGACACTGACACAGAACGTCAGCTGGGCTGCAGTCGTCCGGTGACAGAGACACATGAAGTTGTGTATCGTCTGCATAACTGTGATAATTGATGTTAAAATTCTGTAATATCTGACCCAAAGGGAGCATATACAAGTTAAACAGAAGAGGTCCAAGAATTGACCCCTGGGGGACTCCACAAGTCATGGCCACTCGCTCAGATTCATAGCTGCCAATAGTAACAAAATAACTCCGGCCTTCTAAGTAGGACCTGTAAGCACTTTGAAGTGAAATGTTGACCCAAATGTCAATTATTCTTGGCAATGGATTACATGGACATATATTTGGTGCCACTGAGTCATGCCTGAACAAAGAACCAATAGATTTTACTGTACAATTTTGGAGCTAGGGTCCTTCAAAAACACAACATTGCATTTTAGCAGACACAAAAATCATATGCAAGTATTTGGAAGTACAGTGCTTATCCAGATGTTCATTATTATTAACAATGAATCACATGGACATACTGACAGCTCCACTGAGTTATGCCTGGAAGAGGACTTATTAGATTTTACTGTAAAAATTTGGAGTAATTGTCCTAATACCTCATATGTTATGATGGGCAAAACTTGCATATGTAAGCACTTTGAAGTGAAATGTTGACCCAAATGTCAATTATTCTTAGTAATAGAGTACATGGACATATATTTGGTACCACTGAGTCATGCCTGAACAAAGAACCAATAGATTTTACTGTACAATTTTGGAGCTAAGGTCCTTCAAAAACCTTACATATCATGATTTCTAAACGACAAAAACTTGAATATGCAAGATGTTTGACAAAACTTATTATGCACGAAGTTTGAAGTGAAATTCTGATCCAAACGTTAATTATTATTTGCTATAGCCTATATATATATACAGAGAGAGAGAGAGAGAGAGAGAGAGAGAGAGAGAGAGAGACACACACAGAGAGAGAACTCCATCTATTCACATAGGCCTATTATTATATAGCAAGCATATTTGGGGACGCATTTTCGAGTGTGGGAGTGGTTTATTTACTTTGCTGTAACTCGCTCATCTGGCAGTGCATTTACGATGGTCAAGCTAGCCGCCATTCCCAGCCGCCACTCTTTCACACGTCGTTTAGGTTAGAACTAATAACGTTGTGTCGCGCCGTTTAAAACCGTAGTAGTAGAGAATATGAGCGCATGTGAAAGTTAAGTGGCGGCTGCCTTAACGGCGGATGAACGAGTGGCGGCTGACTTGACCGCAGTCTTGCGTGTGTCACCTCAATTTTCTAAACTTCACGCAAGACGCAAGCGCAAGCCACTGGCTGTGGTCGAAACCGCCTACTACTTGATCGATCTGACAGTATGCAGAGCGTTTAACACAGTGCACTTCTCTCCTGCCCGAGCCGAAATCAGCCGGCCTGAAAAGCTGACTTCCCTTAAGCTATAGGCTAAACTCTGTAAATATATAACTTTAGCAACATTTGAAACATTTTCAGGCGAGAAAGTAGTCGTTTAGACCCCCAAGGTGTTGAAAATCTGTCAAAATACCGGCTATTTACAAGAAGAAGAAGAAGCATGAATCTATGGAAGAGAGACTTGCCAAAGAGCTCCTGGCGGTGAATTTCCTTTCATCGTAGTAGGCTTGTCATTGAAAAAACCCGCTACTCCACCTACTGTCCTGGCGGTGAATCGCCATGCAGCACACGCAAGCGCCGACAAAGCAAAATGAAGTATAAACGTCTCGAGCCATTAACATACGCGCAAGACGCAAGCGCAAGGGCAGTTAAAAGAAGTATAACTCAGCCTTAAGGCTGAGTTATATGGCTAAGTTATATGGTTAAATGGCTCGAGACGTTTATACTTCATTTTGCTTTGTCGGCGCTTGCGTGTGCTGCGTGGCGATTCACCGCCAGGACAGTAGGTGGAGTAGCGGGTTTTTTCAATGACAAGCCTACTATGATGAAAGCAAATTCACCGCCAGGACCTCTTCGAGTGGATTCATGCTTCTTCTTCTTGTAAATAGCCGGTATTTTGTCAGATTTTCAACACCTTGGGGGTCTAAACGACTACTTTCTCGCCTGAAAATGTTTCAAATGTTGCTAAAGTTATATATTTACAGAGTTTATAGCTTAAGGGAAATCAGCTTTTCAGGCTGGCTGATTTGGGCTCGGACAGGAGTGAAGTGCACTGTGTGTAAACGCTCTGCATACTGTCAGATCGATGAGTGCCGTTTTCAAGTAGTAGGCGGTTTCGACCACAGCCAGTGGCTTGTGCTTGCGTCTTGCGTAAAGTTTAGAAAATTGAGGTGACACACGCAAGCACGCAAGGGGGGGCTTGCAACCGCGCAAGGGCTTGCGTTGCGTCTTGCGTCTTGCGTTGCGTCTTGCGTTACCGACTATAAACCAGGCTTAAACCAGGCTTTAAGCGTTACAACTTCACTCTTGAAACAATGTACCAACTTTATTGTCCAAATTTTGACTTTGCTCCCAACAACACGACTTCTGGCATATTTCCCCCCTGTAGGTATTTTTCCTAGAGGTGACCAAGATTCCTTTGCACTTTTGCATCAAATTATTAAGATAGTGTCAGAAATTTTGATCTCATTTGTTTTAGATACTTAGTCAGAAAATTAGTTTCCAATGAGTTTGAAATACTATGTAAATGTTAAAACACTAAATCTGAATTTTGCGTGGATTATATGTTTCCCCCCTCCCATCGCACTGGCAGAAAATGGGCTTCGATTAAAAAAAAAAAAAAACTACAATATCCTTCAAATTAGACCACATCTCCCTGAATCCATTGGTTCAAGTACTTCAGGATGATTGGTTGCAGCTCAGTTAAACCTCCCCGTGCAGGTCTGTGTGTGGCCATATATTCCTGTCAATCAAATGGCTAAATGTGGGCCAATCACCTTTGGACCTCTCCTCCAGTGGGCGGGACCAAGCCGCTTCCTCACACAGCAGGACTGTTTCCTGGTCGTTGCTAGCAACCTGCCCCCTGCAACTTGGTCAGTCCACATTTCCCTCATGCACTGACATTTCCCAGCTGTGGTGTTTTCGACATGTGCGCGAGGATGAAAGCGTGTCGACGCTGAGCGCAGTGGGACCCTCGGCTCCGCGCTGGCCCGGCTGCACGGTGCTGTCTCTCTGCCCGCTCTCTGGCGCCCGGGGTTGCAGTCCGGCCTCCAGCTGTGGCTTGCGAATTAACTTCATTTCTCAGCGTCGGCCTTGCTCTGTTTATTTTATAAAGATGGCGGTGAGGGGGACACTGTAAACTAAATGACTGTCAGAAACATCGCCTCCATTTGTAATATGGTGAGTAACTCTCTGGTTTTCCGCGTTGGTATTGATTTGCCTGCAGCCGCTGTGTTGAACCTGTTGTGTGTGTGTGTGTGTGTGTGTGTGTGTGTGTGTGTGTGTGTGCGCGCGCGCGCGCGGTGATAATGTTCATGGTTATATCGCCTCCCACCTGCGCCCGGAAGATGCACAGCGAGCTCATCACTACCCACTTTAAACAGTGTGTGCACAGAAGGGCCCAGGCCGTCGGATGGGAGCGCTATGCTGTCCCCCGCCATCAGCTTACTGTGCTGCAGCCTGACGGCGCGACACAATGAGCTATTTGTTCAGCTGTCACCTGAGATTGACAGGGGAACGAAGCGGCGCCTTGCCCCTGACAGCTTGTCATGGTTGCGTAATGTGGTGCTGCTGCAGAGCAGGAATCTGCACTAATCTGTGTTTACATTGTGTCCAGGGTCAGTGAAGAGTGGGAAAGAACAGATTTAACCGCCTGTGTTAATGCCGGTGGCCTTTGCTTTATTTAGACAGGACACTGATGTCAAAAGCCCGCAGTGTTAGTCTTCTGTGAGGGCTGCTTTAGTGCTCCGCACTGCATGCCTACAGTGTGCATTAAGTGGATTTATTACTAAGATGGGCCTTTCAGTCAAACACCACTCAGTTGGGCTTTTACACCATGTTGAAGCTGAAAGGACGCATCAGTGACAGCTGTTTGTTTTACTGTATGGGAAGTGTCAGTAGTTGAAACCATGAACATTTTTCCACAATGGTCTGAAACTAGCAAGAAGTGTGCTATAATTTTCTAAAACAAAACCCAAAAACTCCAAAGTCACAAGATGACACAAAATACTCTTCTCTGAGTGGCGGCCACTTAATTCCTTTGTTGGCAAATCGTTGTAACTCCACCATTATCTAATCGTGCACTCACATATAATAATGCAAAGAAATGTGCATAAATGCATTAATCTCAGATACAAAAGCCCTGCACTGGTATTAACATACAATGCGTCTTGATTTATTGAAGTGCATGTGCAAAAGTCTTAAGCTCACTCCTCATTTCTTTATCTTTTGCTTGCAAAAAACTTTCGAGTAATCTTTTAAAGTGACCTTGAGCACTAGTTCTCTGGGCTTTCTGGAGGTCTTTCAAATTTCTCTAATGACACTGGCTGCTTTTTCAAAAGTTTTCAGTTAAACACCGACTGCGTTGTGAATCATTCAAGTTTTTAAAAAAGGCTCCTTATTCTAGGAAACTGAATTATTGTGTTAGTCCAACCAGAACTGCATGTAAAGACATGAATATAAACATGTTCGTCCAACTGAAATCATACAAAATCAAATTAATCAAGATAAAACGATTGGGGATCCAATCGGCCCTGTATGTAAACGCTCAACCAGGCTCAAATGCTCTGCACATGCTTCGAAGGTGATCTTTCAGCATCTTTTTGTATAAACAGTAAAGTGTATGAGCATATTTCATACAGCTGAATGTTTGTTTTCATAAAAATAGCATCATCTGTGGGAAAAAAAAAATAGTCACCATTCAGGTAACTTAAAGCTGCAGTCTGCAACTCTTTTTCAAGCATAATGCCTGGAACTGTCCGGGGATTCTGAAAGTAGTACATTAAATACCCCAATACAAAAAAAAAAGAGTTCTCTAGGTCCCCTATATGTCCCGCTAGGTCCCTCCAAAGCCAGCAGGTTTGTTTACAAAATTGCAGACCGGACCGGTAAAAGGTAACCAATCAGGTTACGAGCTGGGCTCTGCTGCCTGTCAATCACCGATTGTGCACGCGCAATACAAGGTAGGCTCGTCCCCACGCTTATTTATCTAGACTATTGAACTTCATTACGGGCTAGTCTACTTACTGTGTCTTCCATGATCGCAAATGACAGGTGAGTTGATGAATGAGGAGTCGTGTAGGCGCATCTGGCGTGCACGTCTACGTGCACGAGTTCTCATGTGTTTTGAAGGGGCGGGACAGGAAGTTGAATAACTTTTTATTTTTCGGTTAAAAAATAAGCATTTCTTGCATTTTGCGACTACGGAGGTCCCCGTTTTCAACTTCAAGCGTTCTGATAGATCATGTAAACTCTTAAAATGCCAAAAAGTAGGACTTTACGTATGACAACAACAAATCTTGCAGACTGCAGCTTTAAAGACTGTGTCTGCAGTGAATTCAGCACTACACGTACGGTGATTCCCCCCCCCCCACAGAGAAAGTTAGAAGCAGCAGAATGTCTCAAATCTTTTCTTTCACAGTCCACCGCGCCACGGCATCGCACACGCTTCGATTAATAACTCGATTCTGGCCCGGTGCGTGTATACAAGGACGGTGGTCCCGTTAAAAAGCCAAGTTGAGCTTTAATCGTTGTTCAAGTTAGCAGTGTATGCAACCTTTCTGTGTCTGTGTATCCTGGGCTGTATAAAGCCACTTTCAGTAGCGTGAACCCTAATGTGTCCTGGGTCACACTCAATGACCGCCCACTCAGATGACATGCCTCATACCTCCTGGTGAGAAATCCCAGCACACGTGTTCTTGATGATAAATTGTGGCTAATGGGTCGATTCTTCTACCAGGCAGGAGGATGCTGGTTTGCAAAACTGGAGCCACGTGGGAATTTGGGCCTTGCAAACAATAATGATGCGTCTCTTTATTTGCATGTGAAGCTCCAGTCACTCAGGTCGATTGTGGAGAATCATCGTTATCCCAGAAACTTACTGTGTGTTAATGGCGGGTGTGAAGTGAACAGGGCTAAAGGTTGATATGCGCCTGTTTGTGGGAGGCAAACCATGAGAGAAATGTGTGAACTCAGAGGAGCTTCATTTTAATCATTCTGGATTTTTTTTTTTTTAAACATAAAACTGCATCACTTTTTACTTCATGTAATATATTAGACACGCTATCATGTCAAAGCAAATAGAAAACATTTAGAACACCAGGCAATAATCATAAAGCAAAGCGCACAGTGACACAGTGACGCAGTGAAGGTGTTGGGGCAACAATGCCGCCGCCTGCTGCTGATATTGAGGGGCTCAAACACCTAAATGTGGCTTCAAGAGTCAGTCGTTGTTGCATTCCATCAGTCCCTCACACAGGTTGGATCAAGATTATTTTTTCCAAAATTTCAGGTCCTATTGAGTTACATTTTCCCAGCGTTTGCCACGGCTAAGTGTTTGCGCAGTGCACAAACCTGCAAATGTTCGGCAGCATCTGGGAGTGGAAGCAGTTAATCAGACAAAAGGGTTATTCAGAGTGTGCTTTGACAGGCAGAAATGGCTGCCATTAAAACGTCAAGGCCTTTCCGCATCTAATTGTCCCCTGCGTTCACTCAACAAAGATGCGCATGTTTGAGCCCTGACAAGCGAAAGATTAGTGCTCTCTGCTCCGCAATCAGGAGAGAAAGGCTCCTCACTTTTAACATGGCTCTACCTTTTTTGGACCATATCCATTTCCTACATTGACACAATATTATTTTGTACAATTTGTGGCAAGCTGATACTTCCAAACTTGAGCAGAGAGGATCATTTTTATATCAGTCAGACTGTATTAGAAAGAATCTCATGTCACTGCTGCGGCTTTAAAGCTTAGCCAGCTGTTTAATGCTCTTCGACTGCATTTGGGTACAAAGGCATTGGCCAAACGGACGAGGCTTTAATCTAACTCTGCATAAACACAAATGAGTGAAGTGCTCCAGCACATGAGTTGATGGTGACGATCCTGACAACGTGTCTCCTGTTTTGTTCTCGCAGGGCACCAATGCCTCCGCTCTGGAGAAAGACATCGGCCCGGAGCAATTCCCAATCAATGAACACTACTTTGGATTGGTCAATGTGAGTAGCACTAAATCCTCTTGTGCATTAACAACAGTCATTGCCAAACAACACCGGTGTCATTTTTCAAAACAAAGCGCCACGGGACCAGAGGTGAGTCATGTCCACCTCTGGACAGCTGGCGGTGAAGGTGACGGTGCTGTTTGTGAGTCAGGGGATGTTCTGCTTCTTTAATGTGCCGTAAACACACAAATCACTCATCACCTCAGGCACTGCGTCCTTCCAGTAGATCAACACAAAAAGAGGGCACTGTGGCATTTTTCCACAAGATTCAACAGCCCATCTTAGATGATATCCCAGGTTTTAATTCTCTCTTTGTGTGTTGCTTCCCTCCTCAGTTCGGAAACACATGCTACTGTAACTCAGTGCTGCAGGCTCTCTACTTCTGCCGGCCTTTCCGGGAGAACGTTCTGGCCTACAAAGCCCAGCAGAAGAAGAAGGAGAACCTGCTCACATGCCTGGCTGACCTCTTCCACTCCATCGCCACGCAGAAGAAGAAAGTGGGTGTCATCCCACCCAAGAAGTTCATCTCCCGGCTGCGGAAGGAGAACGGTGAGCTGGCACCATCTGATCAAAAGCAAGGGCAGTAAATTAGGCGGACAAGTGGTGCGCTCCACTTTGTTTCAGCAGGTCCAGGGCCTTGTGTGTATTTAGGAGAGCCATTGTTGGTGAGTTTTTGTGTATGTGGTGTGGTGTTGGATTATGCTGAACTCGTCTATTCTGGTTTTCACCGACTCCGTTCTGTGGATGTTGCACATGCGCTGATACCCGTGGTTTTGTTTTGTATGTTAGCAGCAGTGTTGGCTTTGATGCAGTGATTGTTTGAGGTGAAGGGCCAGGTGCACGTTCGCGGTAAGGTCATTCAGAGCAGGGCTGACAGAAAGGCCGGCTGTTCTCTGCTCTCCATATTGAGGAAACTCTTTATGTGACTGAACAATGTGATCTCTGTTGGGAGCCAGCTTTGGTCAGCTGCCTCATCTCTGGATGTTTTTTTTTTTTTTCCCTTCCCACCACCACAGCTTCTCAGTTTTCACCCTTCACATACAAAACTGTCAAAACGGGAGCGCGCTGGGATGTTTTTAATCACAGCAAAGAGTATTCACGTGATCGCTGTGGACCCTGGACTAAAAATCTTTTTTTTTTTTTTTTTTCAAAGCAAGACAAACACAGTTGGAGCCGGTCACAGAAATCAAACCACCGGCGTCCTATGTGGTGCCAAGCAAACGTTAACATTACTGATTACACCTGAGCATGTCTCCTCCCCGCTATTATGGAAAATACTGTTTGAATTTCTATAAGAACGATTGAAGTGATTAAAAAAAGTAAATAAACTAAATTAGAGTAAATGTTTGTTTAAAAAAGCATTTTTTAAATTCGGCCATTTTGGATTTTGAGGTCAGGGCTGGTGAGGTTACTCGAACTTTCCAACTCAGAAATCCAACTTCAAGGGGTGCTGCAGTTGATTATTCACCACTTGGAACTTGGAAATGAAAACTTCCAAGTTCTAATGGAAAGCAGAGTTAGCTTGGCATAAGATAGATGGAACCAGTTAGCTTTTTTCTAAAAAAATAATGCACCCAAGACTATTAAACAAAATGGGCACATGAATCCTAAGTTTTTATACATCGGAACGTCCCCATCATTGAGTGTTCTGCAATTCTGTTTTTATCCCTCCAGATCTGTTCGACAACTACATGCAACAGGATGCCCACGAATTCCTCAACTACCTGCTGAACACGGTGGCAGATATCCTGCAGGAGGAGAAGAAGCAGGAGAAGCAGAACGGCCGTCTCAAGAACAACGGTACCGCCGTCAACACTGAGAGCGAGATGGAGAACAAGCCAGAACCCACATGGGTGCACGATATCTTCCAAGGCACACTGACCAATGAGACGCGTTGCCTCAACTGTGAAACGGTGTGTGATGTTTCGCTTCTTTGTTTGTCTAGACAGGTTGTGGGTTTTTTTTTCTTTTGCCTTCGTCTTTCGACAGTTTTGCCACTCCCTATGTCACTTGAATAAGAGGCCTGCCCTGAATTAAAAAAAAAAAAAAAAAAAAAGGGATTAGAAAGACGCATGCAAGGTATATTTGGGTGGTCAGTAGTCTTGACGTATGCCGACCACCCAACGTACGTCAGCGCTGCTTCAGGCTTTGTCCTCACGACTCAGATGATGAGGAGTGGGGCGGGTTGCCCTGAACTACCCCTGTAAACACCCAAGACGCTGCACTGTGCGAAGACAAAAGCTCCTCAGTCAAATAAGCATTTCAAAGACCGGCGGCGTGGATTTACGTGTATTTGTAATTGTGGGCGTGTGATTGTTCTGTGGCAGCACAGCAGGCTTATTTTCTCTGACTGATTCAAAGAAACTGACGTCTGAGTAACATGGGCGTCCCTCCTGCTGTCTTCTAGGTAAGCAGCAAAGACGAGGACTTTCTGGATCTTTCTGTGGATGTGGAGCAGAACACATCAATAACACACTGTCTCAGGTAGTTCTAGTTGATTATACAATGAGTCACAGCCCAAAAAAAGGCTGCCATATTCCCTTTGGTGTGATTAAACCTTTGAGCCTCCTGTGGCATGCTCTTCTCTCCAGGGACTTCAGCAACACAGAGACTCTCTGCAGTGAATACAAATACTACTGTGAAACATGCTGCAGCAAGCAAGAAGCACAGAAACGGTCAGTGCACGGCAGAAATTTCACGGCAGCTGCGTAAAAAGGCGTTTTTTCCAAGCATGCGTGTGTTCTCTGCAGGATGCGCGTTAAGAAGCTCCCGATGATCCTGGCACTACACCTCAAGAGGTTCAAGTACATGGAGCAGCTGCATCGCTACACCAAACTGTCCTACCGGGTGGTGTTTCCCCTGGAGCTGCGCCTGTTCAACACCTCTGGGGATGCGGTCAACCTGGATCGTATGTACGATCTCGTGGCGGTGGTGGTACACTGTGGAAGGTACAGTAAACAGAGCAGTCGCACTTTATTCAGCCGGGGGGTGTATACAGCTAATGAGCCAGAGGCCTCCTCTGGCGAAATTTGTTTAAATTAGTTGATTTCAGCCAACATTTCATGGGTGGTAACCAGAAAGATTTATCACCAGTTGATGTGCCTCTGTTTCTTTACTGTCATTTGAAGTCTTTAATGGCGCTTTTCCACTAGCTCGCTTCGGCTCGGCTCGGCACGCTATTGCGTGTTTCCACTAGCACGCCATACCTGCAACCGGGACAATTTTCCGTATCACCCCAGCCCTGGTTCCAAGCGGGCTGAAGCGTTACTAAAGCGTGACATCAGCCGACTGCCTTCCACTGATTGGGCGAGGAGTGTCGTCACTGGAAGCGTCATAACGTGGATAATAAAAGCTAGCGTTAGCAACCGTTAGCTTACCTCCAAACGTCGTCTTTTTGAAGCTCGTAACAAAACTCTCCAGTACTTTTCAATACTGTTTTGTCTGGCGGCCAGGAGTCTTATCTGGCTCTCTTCTCTTGCCTTCTGTGTGACAAAAAGCCACAGGGTGAGCAGCAACACGCGCAGCCGTGTTACGACGACCCCGGCCACGTTGAGGAGGCACGAAGTATACTCGTTTGTAATGGAAACACAACTAAACCGAGCCATGTAGAGGTAGTGGAAAAGCGCCACAAGACTGCTGTTTGTAGGTTTTTACAATTTTGAATATGAACATGCTCCATATTTCCTAATACTGATTCCTTATTTTACTTTCCTAACACTGAATAAAGATCAACAACCTGACCTAAAAATCTGCCTCTTTCTGACTGTCCCTATCTGAGCCCGTCTCTGTTCTCTGAGCTCTCTCCTGATGACACCACCATGAAACATTTTTGTACAAACTCCGCTCCTTTTCCCATATAGACTTGAGCCTTTAATGTCACTCGAGACAATTTACTAATTTACTGCCGAAAAGGCAAGGCTCAGGCTCAGTTACAAGGTTGGTATAGTTTTCTTCTTTTTATCAAGGAGTTTCTGCATTACTGCTCAAAATGACGACTAGCGTGGTGTACGAATGTTTTTTTTGTTTTTTTTTTTGGCAAACTGTGATGCTAATTCTCAAGACTGAATATGCTGTTGACTATATGTATATTTATGCAAACTGGGTTTCTTTCGCACAGAGAGAGCAGGTAGTGCGTGGGAGCCAGTAGATGGAAACATCTGTACAATAGTCATTATTTGTGTCTTGTCTCCCCCAGTGGCCCAAATAGAGGTCATTACATCACCATAGTGAAGAGTCATGGCTTCTGGCTGCTGTTTGATGATGACATTGTGGAGGTGGGTCGTTCGACCAAGCTTGGTCAGCCCAATGTTTTTTGACTCATCTATTTATCCATCCTGTATTACTGGCATTATCAGTAAAGCTCATCTTACCTCTTGTTGTGCAGAAAATCGACGCCCAGGCCATCGAGGAGTTTTACGGCCTTACCTCAGACATTTCCAAGAACTCTGAGTCGGGATACATCCTCTTCTACCAGTCCAGGGAGTGACACTGAAGCTGGGTCAGTGACGTGGGAGAGGTCTGAATAGGAGGAAAGACCTTTTTCTTTTACCTTCAGCGTGCTTCAACAGGCTCAGACTCCTGCCATCTCAACCTCCCCCCCCGCTCCTCCTCTCTGACATATGTGCCAATCCTCTGCCCTGACCTCATCCTCTGGGTTTTACCTGTGCGTCATCTCTTTTTCTCTTTCTCTGTGTAATTTGACTCTTGTCTTTTAGTCACCTGCATTTGGACTGCACTTTAAAACAAAAGCAAAAATGCTCAACAGCATGATAGAAAAGAAAGAGAAAAAAAAGGAATCAAGCAGATGCTTGATGTTGCTGCTGGGAGAAAGCCGCAGAGGTACGTCTCTGCCAGGAAACCGATGAGCTGGAGCGTCTGGTGCACAAACAAGACAGTTGTCGAGAATTGTACGATATCAGTTATGTGTACATAAGGTCTTCTTCCATGATGTGCCACCCAGTCATGATCCTTTTCATTAGGGCTATTTTCCCCATCACTGTCCAGTCTTTTGTCGTTTTCATGTCCCTAAAGGATGCGAACTTGGAGACAAACACTGTATATTATGCATAGAGAGATTTCATGCATTTCTCAAGGGTTTGAAGCAATATCTGAACAATAATCAGAGAGAACTCCCAAATTAGAAACTACCTGAAATGTAAAATGTTAGTTTGACCTGATATGATTGGAACTTTTAACACTATCTAATCAAGCTGCAATCTCTCAACACTACACACACAAATCCGGCAGCTTGAGCTCTTGAATCGGCTGAATCTTTATATTTTTATTCAGAAGGAAAATATTTATTACTGTTATTTTTTAATGCTGAATGATAGATAATGAAGGTATGTGTAAAATGCCGTCTAAACTCCCAATATGAAGGACATCGTGTACATAATACACAACTTTATAAGACACCTAAATCACCTTGTAGCACACATATTAAATATAAGGATAAAAGTTTAATATGATGTGAGAGGCAAACATCCCACAACTGCCTAATATTTTAATTGATACGAAAAAGTGGAAATAGTGCAATATGCAGTGAAGCTATCCAAAGTGGAGTTTCCTGATTAGATCGGTATCTGTGAATTTGATTATCAGCGGCCACTGATGTTTTCCCAGTGCTGTGTGGCCATGGTAACCACAAGCAAGAGACACTACAGCGTACACTCGTGAAGAAGAAGGTGCACTCTTTCAGTTTTAAGGTTTTAAATATCGGGTCATAAACTGAGGTAAATGCCACCTCAGATGAACACATAAAACACTGAATATTAGCAGCAAAAACTGAACTAAAATAACTTGAAGTAATAGTTTTCTGTATTACGTTGTAAGGTCTACTTCCCCTTCATCGCGACGTTGCCTCAGTTCACTGAAGTTTGCAGCATTCGTTGATGCACAGCTCTCTTACGGTCCCACCACAGCCTTTCGATCACATGGAGGTCTGGACTTTGACTGGACCATTGCAACACCTTTGTTCTTTTGGCCGTGTAGCTGCAAAACAAGCCCACATCATCGGACCTCCACCACCGTGCTTGATAGTTGGTATAAGGTGTCTGTGCTGATGTGCTGTGGGGGCTGTGCATTACGACCAAACATCTCCACTTTGGTCGCGTCTGTCCAGAAGTCTTGGGGTTTGTTCAGATGAAACTTTTCAAATCTGAACCGCCATGTTTTTTTTTCTTCCTTTAAGAGAGAAGAGGTTTTGTCCTCCAACTTCTAATTGTTCTGTCATTAACTGTAACATTTACCTTGCTAACTGAGATCTGTGAAGTCTGAGGTGTAGCTCTCGATTTAAATTTTTTTTTATTTGTTGCTCTTTCTCTGAGCATTGCACAGTTAACTTGGGGGGGACTTGCTGGGATGTCCACTCCTGGAAGGATTGACAGCTGTCTTGAATATTCTTTACTTGTGAATCTTTTCTTAAAATAGAATGATGGACTCCAGACACAGTTTGTTTGGAAATGGCCTTTTAACTCTTCCCAGATTAATGGGCATCAACAATTTCTTCTCTAAGGTCATTGCTGGTGTCTTTCCTCCTTGGCATTGTGGAAACACTTACCTGAAGGCTCCAGATTGCTTTTAAAGAGAAATGCATTCGATTAGCAGCACATGACTGCTACTTCCCTTCTTAATTCTTATGGAAGCAATAAAGGCCGACTTTATGACTCTTAGTGGCGTTTTCCGCACTCTGCTTCTGCATTATGGCTTAGTTTTTGTTAAATAATGACACAGTGTAATATGTTGTGTTGTTCATCTCGGGTGGTATTTACCGGATTTCAAGACCCGGAAAGGAATAGTTGATTTTTACTGCGCCGTGACACATGAAACCTTACAACTGAAAGAGGCTGTACTTACTTTATTTTTACCACGATTGAATCTTTTTTTGCAACCGTACATGGCTTTGTCAGTTTTTTTTCTCCTATTCCTACATTGACCTACATCTCAGTCATTTTCTCTGACTTTGATATTGTGAGAGGTGTTTCATTTGTAGCACACTGGAATCCTGAAATCCCACAGTTTAAACTCAAACTCCCTTGTTAACTCGATATCCTTTGTACTGTAGATTTTCCACCCAAGGGTTTTTTTGGGGGGCGTTTTTTTTTTTTTTTTTTTTCCCCTGTAGAGCAGCACAACATCAAACAACGTGTTTTCATCCGAGTAACATTCCTAACCGCTGCACATCAGAGAAAATGACCATTTCAAACACATCTCATCATAAATAAGGGGTAGGAGTAGGATTATTTGTTAGGTTAGTTTGTATGTGTGTCTATATAGGAAGGGCAGACTTGAAGGTGAATAGGGAAGTTCGACGTGTTGAATGCACTTGTTCTGCTCTCTGTTCTTGCTGTCTGTGACTGGATGAAGTTGCGAGGAAAATGTGCCAAACTGGATTCAATGCTGACTTTGCAACAGTCTCTGACAGAACATTATTTTCTTTTTAAAGATACAACTGTACATAAATCTTATGTAGAGAAACACTTCAGGAAATAGGAAAATATTTTTTTAAAGTGAAGCTCTTAAATGTAAAGACTCCCTTGGCAACAATTTTAGCCTAACACTGACCGTTGATGAAGAAATTTCGTTTCACAATCACAACTACATAATCAGTGAGCCAATTATACAGACACCACCATCTGTCACCTTGTTGTTATGACTAGTTTCAACCATGCCAGAGAAGAAAGTAGTGGCAGGAGCAGTGGGAGACGTGAGAAGAAAGAGACTCTTAAATGCACCGATCTTCCATTAACACTTATGCACTCGCCCTCACTGAGATACTCAGTCGTTGCACTTGCTCCTACGTGTCCGGCCCCTGTGGTGCTCCACCAGAGAGAGCTCAGGTGCAGAGCCTCCTGCACCAGCTTGGACCTGACCGAGCCTCTGTGGGGCAAAGAGGAGACGACTCCGAGTCTCCAGTCGGTGGTTTATTGCAAGTGCACTTTATTAGTGATCTTCGACGCTTTAACATGACGAACCACAGCCTAACACACTCATGTTGAGTTTTTTTCTCCTGTTCAATAAAATGACTATCAAATGGCTTTGTGTAGAACTAGTTTTTTTTTTTTTCGCGCTCTGCACCCCTGTCATCTGATCAATCCAACACTTGATCCAGATCAAAGTACTACAACCAAAACTGGATGGATTACCATGAAACTTTCACATATATTCAGGAAAGCCCAACGATCTGAGCTGCTGGCTTTTTATAAGCAGCCGCCATGAAGTTCACTGTTGTGGTTTTGAACTGCAGTTCATTTTGAAAGACATTTCTGTTACGCCAGGATGGTTTGAAATAACAGACGCAGGATAGTTGTGGGTTGAGGTTAAATACTTGGACAACTATTGGCTTTCTTATTTTCTACTATGTTAGCATGCTGACACATTAAGAGCAAGGTAACACCACACACTGCTTATGCACTGCAACGCTACCGTGTATTGAATCTCATGAAACGTATTAGTTCTTTTGGCACACAGTAACATTTTAGTGTTTGGACACACATGCTCATGAAGAATAAATGGGTAATCGTGTCCAAACTTCTGAACAGTAATATTGGTGGTGATTTTGATTTCATCCTCCTTGTGAGGTTGCCTTAAAGGGATAGTTCGGCTCTTTTGACATGAAGCTGTATGACATCCCATTCTAGCAATATCATTTATGAACATCCCCCCCCCCCTGCTGCGTGCTTGCCTCGTTTTGGTGTTGGCGAAGGTAGTCCGGCTAGTGGGCTGGGATTTAAAAAATAAAGCGTTTTGCTTCTCAAAACAATATGCGTTCAAAAGAGTAAAATCGTTGTCCAGGAAAAAGTCAGACCTCTCAATCGCTTGGCGCTATTTTCTCTCCCTTCGTATCACTGCGTGCTGCCGCCTGCCGACAGCCGCGCCTGTTACGGTGTTTGCTGCTCGGAAGCAGGGGGCTGCTCATTCTGCACTTTGGTCTGCACGGTCTACACAGCCCAGCGAAGGGTAAGAAAATGTTCATAAATGATATTGCTAGTATGGGATGTCATACAGCTTCATGTCAAAAGAGGCAAACTATCCCTTTACGATGAGGGTAAACATCAAGCAAATGATAAATAAATTCAACTTTCAACCTCAGGGTTTGGTGAATCTCGAGGTTTCAGATTAAATGCCAGTGATTCAGACTTTTTTTGGGAGTGACTTGTTTATTTTAACCACTGACAACTTGGTCTTTGTGTTTTATTTGTTGCTGAAAAGTCTCCTTTAACCACACGTGCATCACAGGATCGCTTGCAATTTGACTCAATAGGCGGGATGTGAATCCAGAAGGCCCGTGCACACATTTGACCTAGATGGCAGGCGCTCGGGATGAAAGGCTTAGCAGTCCAAAAAGAAAATTATAGCAGTTTTCCAATAAAAATAAATACAAAGGCGAGGTCTTTGGAATTATGTGTCCTCGGCAGATAACTCGAAGAATTAGATGTCTGGCTCCAATGACAGTTAAATTCTTTGCTCCAGACCAAAAACAGGTTTTCAGCACAACGTGCTACACGTTGGATGAAAATGTTATGGCTTTTATTTACTTTATTGCCTCAGAGACTGGGCAGCAAATTGACTTAAATGTAGTTTATATGTTGAATTTCCTTGAATTTTACAAGTAGAATCTAATATAGACAGAGACAAAAAAGACTGACAACCACACTTGCTTACACTCAGTCCTTAGAATGACCAATTAACCTAGTATGCGTGTTTTTTGTCCGCTGGAAGAAACTTCCACATTCCTCACAAACGGCCCGGCCAAGATCGGGACTGGGAATCTTTTTTTCTGTGAAGGCACATGGCTAATCCCACACCACCGTGCAGCTCCTCCCAAAAAATAATATTTCATTCATAGAAGAACTTAGAAAACATGTCAAATGTTGAAAGTTTGATGGCAGCTATGTGTTTTTAAAAAGTTGGGACAAGGGCATGTTCACCACTGTATAGCATCCCCTGTTCTTTTAACACCAGTTTATAAACATCTGGGAACTGAGGACACCAGTTGTTGGACCTTTGGGACAGCAATGGTCTCCTATTTTTGTCTGATGGAGGATTCAAGCTCCTGGGTCTTCTTTCTCAAAAATTTGCATTTCACGATGCACCAAACATATTCAGTTCTGAAAGATCTGGACTGCAGGCGGGTCAGTCCAGTCTTCTTCTTTAAAGTGATGATGTTGTAATAGATGAATTGGTTTGGGATTATCTTGCTGAAATATGCACGGTCTTCCCCTGAAAAGACGTCATCTGGATTGATGGAGTCGTTCCAGATATGCAAGTTGCCAGTTTAATGAGCACTAATGCAAGAATTACCAAGAATTTCAATTCCCCCAGAGCACAGTTTGCTGAAAAAGGTGTCATTTCTGGATCATGTTCACATATGGCTGCCTCTCTGCATGATACAGCTGCAATCTGCACTTGTGGAAGACAGAGTCAACTTTGTACACCGAAAATGTTTTCTGGAAGTATTCTTCAACCAAAAGAGTTATTTCAATAACAATCATGTCAGAGCAATGATTTATTTATCATACTGTATTTTATCATGTTGCAGTATATTGAACGACTGAAGATTTAATTAGACATGCAAATATTCATGAGAAAGAGTCAGTATGTGAAGTTACTGCTGTTGGCAGAAATGACCTGTAACAATTCTTATTGCAGTGGAGCTGAGGAAGCCTCTGGCTGAAGGGAGCGTTATTTGATCAATATGCTGTGTGGAGGGTGTTCTGTGTTGTCTGTTATGTTCAACAGCCTGTGCACCATTGTTCTTTGCACAATCCCCCTACAGTGCCCCCAGAGCAGTCCCCAGCACAGAGCCAGCTTTCTTTCTCTATCTGTTTCTTTGAGTCACTGGCTCGGATGCTGCTGCCCCAATAGATGGCTGCAAAGAGAATTGAACTCTCTTTCACAGACTTATGGAAGATATGCAACATCTTGCTGCAAACATTGAGGGATCTAAACTTCCAGGAGAAGTAGAGTTTGCTCTGTCCCTTCTTATCGGCATCCTCAGTGTTTCATCTCCAATGTGAGAACTGAAACCTTTTTAGTGATCAGTTAATAATCTCTTAGATCACCGTACTGTATATCCAGTTTGTTGTCACACCTACGAACAACATACAATTAAATTGCAACTGTTGTGTCTGCAATATAAATGTAAAGTTCCCCCAAAAAATCACCTGAAAAATCAGGATTCCATATCTTATATGTAAACCACGACAAGTTCATCAAAGCCATTTACACACTTCTCTGCAGCTTCCCACCTGCTGCTACCCCCCCAATCGATTAACACAAAAGGAGCAAATCCTCTTGTGCAAAAAGAAATTATTAAAACAAAAACTTTAACTGAACAAAAACATCAAACTATTAAATGTGGTTTGCTGAATATCAGATCTCTCCTTTCCAAGTCTCTGTTAGTGAATGAGTTGATTTGTGATCATCATATTGATATATTTAGTCTTACAGAAACCTGGCTGCAGCAGGAGGATCATGTTAGCATTAATGAAGCAACTCCCTCTGACTGTTTAAATGTTCACGTTCCTCGAACCACAGGCAGAGGAGGAGGAGTGGCAGCTATCTTCAGATCAGGGTTACTAATCAGTCCCAGACCCAAGATTAGTTTGAGCTCTTTTGAATCTGTGATTCTCAGTTTTTCCCACGCAAAGTGGAAATCACAGAAACCTCTTGTGTTTGTTGTTGTGTATCGTCCACCTGGCCCTTATTCTGAGTTTCTGTCTGAATTCTCAGAGTTTTTATCCCAGTTAGTGCTGAGTACAGATAAAGTCATTGTTGTGGGTGACTTTAATATTCATGTAGATGTTGAAAATGACAGCCTGAATATGAACTTTAATTCTATATTAGACTCTATTGGATTTTCTCAGTGTTCACAGACCGACTCACTGCCTTAATCACACCCTTGATCTTGTGCTGACTTATGGCATTGAGAGTGAACAGTTAACAGTGTTCCCTCATAACCCTGTCTTATCTGACCATTTTCTGATAACCTTTGAGTTTACATTACTTGACTATACAGTTTCTGAGAAGAAATTTACGTATAGAAGGTGTCTATCAGAGGATGCTGTAACCAGATTTAAAGAATTAATTCCATCATCCTTTTCTTCACTGCCATGTGCAGATATGACAGAGGACGACTACATAAACTTTACTCCAGCAGCACTTGACTCTCTTGTTGACAGCACTATAGTTTCAATGCGTACAGCACTGGACAATGTTGCCCCTCTGAAAAGGAAGGTAATCAGTCAGAAGAGGTTGGCTCCTTGGTATAATTCACAGCTGCGTGCTTTAAAGCAGACTGCAAGAAAGCTGGAGAGACAGTGGCGTTCCTCTAATTTAGAAGAGTCTCAGTTAGTCTGGAAAGATAGTTTAATAACGTATAAGAAAGCCCTTCGTAAAGCTAGAACTGCTTATTATTCATCATTGATAGAAGAGAATAAGAATAATCCCAGGTTTCTTTTCAGCACTGTAGCCAGTCTGACTAAGAGTCCGAGCTCTGCTGAGCCAGTTATTCCTTTAACTCTCAGCAGTGATGATTTCATGAGCTTCTTTATTAATAAAATTGTTTCTATCAGAGAGAAGATTGATGGAGTCCTTCCCACTATTATCACTGATGTATCATCAAGTACAGCAGCTTTAGAAGTATCTTTAGAACCTGATTTATATTTAGACGGCTTCTGCCCAGTTGATCTCTCTGAACTAACAACAGCAATAGTCTCTTCTAAACCATCAACTTGTGTTTTAGACCCAATCCCAAACAGACTGTTCAAGGAGGTTTTCCCCTTAATTGACACTTCCATATTGGATTTGATCAATCTGTCTTTGTTGACAGGATATGTACCTCAGACTTTTAAGGTTGCTGTAATTAAACCTTTACTTAAAAAACCTACTCTTGATTCAGAAGTGTTGGCTCATTATAGACCTATATCCAATCTCCCTTTTATGTCTAAAGTTCTTGAAAAAATAGTTGCAGCTCAGCTTTGTGATCACTTACACAGAAATAATCTGTTTGAAGAGTTTCAGTCAGGATTCAGAGTGCATCATAGCACAGAAACTGCACTGCTGAAAGTTACCAATGATCTCCTCTTAGCCTCTGATAGCGGACTTGTGTCTGTGCTTGTCCTGTTGGATCTCAGTGCTGCATTTGATACGGTCGATCACAGTATCTTATTACACAGACTTGAACATGTTATTGGGATTAAAGGAACTGCATTAGGCTGGTTTAAGTCATATTTATCTGATAGATTTCAGTTTGTTCTTGTAAATGAAGAATCTTCCTCACACACCAGAGTAAGTCATGGAGTTCCTCAGGGTTCTGTGCTTGGACCGATTCTTTTCACTTTATACATGCTTCCATTGGGTAACATTATTAGACAGCATGGCATAAATTTCCATTGCTATGCTGATGATACTCAGCTGTACTTATCTATAAAACCAGATGAACCCAATAGGTTGGTCAGACTACAAGCATGTCTTAAAGACATAAAGACCTGGATGACTCAGAACTGTCTGCTTCTAAATTCAGACAAAACTGAAGTCGTTATCTTTGGACCTGAGCGTTTCAGGGAGAAATTGTCTAGCTATATAGTTACTCTAGATGGTATTTCCTTGGCTTCTAGTTCTACAGTGAGGAACCTTGGAGTTATTTTTGACCAGAACTTATCATTTGACTCGCATATAAAACAGGTTTCTAGGACTGCCTTCTTTCATCTTCGTAATATTGTTAAAATCAGGAACATCTTGTCTCAGAGTGATGCAGAAAAACTAGTCCATGCATTTGTTACTTCAAGATTGGACTACTGTAATTCTTTATTATTGGGCTGTCCCACATATTCTCTGAAAAGCCTCCAGCTGATCCAAAATGCTGCAGCCAGAGTTCTGATGAGAACTAACAGGAGAGATCATATTTCTCCAGTTTTAGCTTCTCTTCATTGGCTCCCTGTTAAATTCAGAATAGAATTTAAGATTCTTCTCCTTACATATAAAGCTCTTAATGACCGAGCTCCATCATATCTTAAAGATCTCATTGTAAGATATTTTCCTAACAGAGCACTTCGTTCCCAAACTGCAGGTTTACTTGAGGTTCCCAGAGTTTCTAAAAGTAGAATGGGAGGCAGAGCCTTCAGTTATCAGGCCCCTCTATTGTGGAATAAGCTGCCAGTAAATGTCCGGGAAGCAGACACCCTTTCCACTTTTAAGACCAGGCTTAAAACTTTCCTTTTTTATAAAGCTTATAGTTAGGTCTGTTGAATCTGATAGTGTGTCTGCTAGTGTGTCTTGTCCTGCCTCCACCTCTGGCACCCTCTATACTTTCATTACCCCCTACCCGAACCAGGGTTTGAATCCCATTCCCGCCTATCTTACCTCTTTTATTTCTACCCCTACCCGAACCAGGGTTTGCATCCCCACCCCGCTGTGACTGGTGTGCAGTTGGTGAGAGTGAGTTGTATGGCTTTGTTTTTGCTGGTATTTTTAGTGATTATAGGACTGTTTAGGTGAGTTTGTCTGCTGAATCTGCTAGTGTGTCTTGTCCTGCCTCCACCTCTGGCACCTTCTATACTTTCATTACCCCCTACCCGAACCAGGGTTTGAATCCCATTCCCGCTTATCTTACCTCTTTTATTTCTCCCTCTACCCGAACCAGGGTTTGCATCCCCACCCCGCTGTGACTGGTGTGCAGTTGGTGAGAGGCTGAGGTAGCTTGTGGCTGTAAAAGATGGTTCTATATATGGATCTATATAGGGAGTATAGGGAATTACTCACTGAGTCTGGTCCTTTATTTATTTATTTATTTTCGTTAGCACAAGTTTCTTGTGTTTACCTTGAATAGGGATGGCTCAGGTAATCCTGAAACATCCCATAGTTAAGCTGCTATAGGCCTAGACTGCTGGGGGGCCTCATCTGTCACACCTTTCCTCACTTTACTCTCTTTATGTATATGTGACATTATTGTGGTCATTAACTCGTGTTTCCCTGTTCCAACAGATATCCTTTGAATGGTGTTACAGTGCCGCCGCGGCCCCCCCCCCCCCCCCCCCGCCCCCCCCCTTTCTGTCTTCTCAAACCCCAGCTGGTCGAGGCGGATGGCCACCCTTCCTGAGTCTGGTTCTGCCAGAGGTTTCTTCCTGTTAAAAGGGAGTCGTTTCTCTCCACAGTCGCCTCAGGCATGCTCAGGCCGGGAGATTGGACCGAAAAAACAAAAAGTTTTCAGTGCAATCTGTTGGTTTTCTTAGCTAGGAAATTGTTTTTGAATTGGCTCTATATGAACGAATTGGATTATTTTATGAATTATGATTATTATTAATTAATTGAATTCCAATTGGCTTGAATTGGACTTACTATCTAAGTGCCTTGAGATGACATTTGTTGTATTTGGCGCTATATAAATAAAAATGAATTGAATTGAATTGAATTTCAAATATTTTTTTCAAAGCCACATCTAGTGTTCTTTTATGTCGCAAGTGCTCCATAGTTTCTTCTCTGCAGAGCTTCGACGGACACCAGTGAATCACAAAGGATTCTGTTTACACATGATTGCAGCAATCATCTGCATAGTGAGCTCGTCACATCAAATGCAGACTCCCATCTCATGACTAGCGTTCTGATAATTAAGGAAAAGCAACTTGCTCCTCAGATTAACAGGTAAATTACAGTAACATCAGATAGACCATTTAGAAAGATTTTGTTGTTGGATCAGTCTTGTGTCCCTCACTATAACATAACATGTGCTAATATGTGGAGTCAAAAAGCACCCTTCATGACACATGCTGTAAGGATGTTTGTTTCAGCTGGGTATGGATATGTCAGATTCAGTACATCTCAATCATCTAAAGACAAAAATCCTTTTGTCAACACTGTGTAATGTTATCAAAAAGTGCATCAGTTTGTTTATAGTTGACTAAATGAAGACCATAAGAAAAATGACATGAAATTAAAATGGGCGAAAGACACGGTGGAGGTGTGTATCGTGCTGTGGGGACAACTTATCCTTTATTCCTGTTGAACTACTTTTTATTTTGTCAAAGTCTGTAGTGTCTCAATGAGTCTTTTGCCATCAATGTTTTAATGCTGCGTCTGTGGCAATGATAGAGATCAAGAAACAAACACATGTACTGATCAGCAAAGAAAGAAGTGCCTACAAGGAGCATGGAGTTGGGGTGACAAAAAGTCACAGGACTTTGAATCACAAAACCTTACTTTGAGGCCAGTTTGGCACAACTATTTTTCATTTCCCTTTTCACTCGCTGTATGGTCAGATTAAGTTGCAGAGCGACTTGGCAGAAAAGAACGATTGAAAAGGAAAATTGGGTTTGAAGTCTGCCATTTTGAAAACGATTACCTGCACAAACTAACAGGAGTTAAAATGCAAGAGGTTTTTTGTATTGCTACAAGAAAGATTAAAAGGCTATACATTCGCTCAGTAACTTTGTAAATTTAAGGAAAGCTTTTAAAAAACTAGTTTCTGTTGATTTCTTTTAGTCATTCCGAACAACACTGCACATTGTTATTGTTATTGGGATTAGTGTATATTTTTACCACAGAAACATCATCTCAGGGTGACACACAAATTTGTGGATTTTATGGCCTCATTTGCAATCATGTGTTGGCCAAGCAGCTTCCTGCTTTGGCTTTCTGGGGATCAAACCACCACTTGTTTAGAATGATCTGAAGAGGGCTGACTGAACTTGTTTATCTTTTCTGGTAATTCGTTATAATTTTTAGAGATGAAGCTCCAGTGAAACTCCACAGGTGGTCCCTGACATGACGCTGACCTCTTAGTCAGTTTCTAAGAAAACATCTCAGGCTCTTGTCTGAAACACTTCACCTCCTACAGGGAGTTTTACGGAAGCGAGCACACACACACACACACAGTTTGTACCGAAAATGGATCTTTTTCAGCACATTCTTCACTCTTCTTCACTCTTCACTTTTTATTTTCTCACGACCACATACGTGGTATGGAGCACAAACATATATCAAACAACATTAACAAGCAAACGCAGCAAGCAGCGGGGCTGTAGGCTACATACTCATGTCATAGAACAAATATGACAAAATAGAACAAAACAAAACAAAGCAAAACAGAAATGCAGACAAACAAATAAATAACCCATATAATAAAGTCTCACTTAAACAAAGGGAGGACACACTTCAGGTAGGCACCTAACTTATGAATAACTCTTGTCTTATCTGACTGTAGTAACGAAATTAGTTTAAACATGGATGGGTGACTGACATAATATTTGGGGAGATATTTTTCTCTAAGTTGTACAATATCTGTATTTCTACACTGAAACAAAACATGGAATTCGTCGCCAAGCTGGCCATCGTCGCAAAGGTTACAGAACCTCTGGCTTCTATCAATTCCTTTATACCTCCCGATAACCTTAGGTATTCGTGTATTGTTTAATCTGAAGTTGCAAATTGCTTGTTTATACTTTTGATTTGGACACAATAAATACTTTTCAAGTTTAATCTCTTTTTTGAATTCTACATAGATGTCGCATGATGTCATGCTGCTGAGTTCGCTTTTCCACAGTTGCAAAAACTGGTCTTTCAGTCTCTGCTCGACAGTTAACTTCAGCCAGTCAATATTGGTACATCTTTGAGCAAGCCAGAGGTACGACAAACCACAATCGTCTAGTATCTGCTTAACCTGCATGATCCATGGGGACACAAATACGCCTGCATTATACATACTAAAGAAACAGTTATACATTATTTTATTCAATTTACTTTCTTTACCTTCTATCAATCTCCCCCAGTAACCAATAATTCTTTTTTTAACTGCAACACAGAGCGGGTACCTCCCCAGCTCTCCATAAACCATATTATTACAGGTTGTTGTTTTAACTTTTAAGACAAATTTAAGAAATTTAAGGTGTAATTTTTCTAACAAATCACTTTTTCCGTACCCCCAAACCTCGCATGCATATAATAAAACCGGCGAAACCAGCTTGTCAAAAAGATCTAATGTGACATTTTACAGGGAAGTTAAATGTTCTACATTTACAAAGGAGGGCATACATAGCACGAGATGCTTTCTTGTACAACTCATCGATAGCAGTTTTAAATGAACCGTTATAATTCATAGTAATTCCAAGGTATTCAAAACAATGGACAACCTCTAAGTTTTCACCGTTACAGGTAAACTGAAATTTACTGGTGTCCGCTTTTCTATGACCAAAGACTGTAACTTTAGTTTTTTCGTTATTGATCTTTAATTTCCATTTCTCGCAAAAACCACACATCGAGTCTAATGCTTTCTGTAGCCCCTCTTTGGAAGTAGACATGACAATTGTGTCATCTGCATACAACAGTACAATAAGTTGAAGATAACAGTCAATCATTTCATCGTCAAAATCAATAGTCTGGCAGCCATTGCATTCTAGGTAATTCTCCAGGTCGTTAATAAATAATGCAAACAACAGTGGGGATAGGTTTTCCCCTTGCCTAACTCCTGCTAAACTTACAAAGAACTCAGATTTAATCCCGTTCACTAGTACACATGATTTTATATTTCTATACATGTTTACTACTACATCCAAAAATTTACCCTTAATGCCTACATTTAATAGTTTATACCATAGGGCATCTCTCCAGACTGAATCAAATGCCTTACTATAGTCAATAAAGGAACAGAATAGTCGCCTCTTTTTAAAACAAAATAGATCAATGATCTGTTTCAATAGAAATATATGGTCCGTTGTGGAATAACTTTTTCTAAATCCTGCCTGGGTTTCTCTCAGGATAGAATTATCCTCACAGAACTTAAGTAACCTTACATTTAGTACATTCGTGAAAAGTTTACCCAGACAACTCAAAAGTGTGATGCCTCTATAATTATCCGGGTCTGTAGCATCACCCTTTCTCTTGAAGATTGGCACAATCAAACCAAGTGTCCAGTCTTCTGGGAAGATACCAGAATCAAAAATTTTATTAAATAAAGAGACATATAGTGGCATAAAGATACTCGCTGTACTTTTAATATACTCATTTAAGATTTGGTCACTTCCTGCTGATTTTCCAGGTTTTAATTTCAAGATAACCTTTTTTATTTCTTGCTCAGTAAACCTAGAGTTTAGGTCGATTATACTACCATCAATGCCTTCAGGACAGGTGTTTTCAGGTATCTTGTCCATCTCCACTTCACAATCTGATAGTCTTTTGAAATGTTCATAAAAAACTTCAGGCAAAACTGGGCAACTCCCATTAGTTCTGTTAGGGCCATTAAGTATTTTCCAGAAGAGCTTTGGGTTATTGGATTTTATGCTCAACAGCTCTCTATTACGTTTGTTCTTATAGGCCCTCTGCGCTTTGTATATTTCTCTCCTATATTCTCTGCTTTTTAACCTTACACCTTCTCTACTGCGCTCAGTTCCATGTACTCTATGCATTTTCTTTGCTTTCAAATATTCTTGTCTTTTTGATCTACATACCTTATTAAACCATGGCGCATTGTTGCTGGGTTTTTGTGCATTTCTGTTTTTCACCATTTTTTTAGGAAATGTCATCGCTGCACTGTTAATCATAATATTAGGTAGTTCTTTTGTAATTTCATCTACTGTTAAATCATCAAGGTCATATAGTAGTTTATCCACTTTAACAAGTTGAATATTTCTTATAAATTCATCTGCATTGCTTTTATCCCATTTTCCAATTAACACTTGTTTTTCACTGTTTGCAACTGTAGAGTTTAGCTGGTCTATTCTCTGTGTCCGTGAGTCTGCGAGTTCTGCGAGACCTTCAGCGTCTTCCCAGAAACTGAAGACATGAATATGTGTGTGTGGGTACTCATTTTTTCTCGTCTCATTTGGGACCTTTACAAGTCTAATAACCAACCTTTACTGGGATCGTTAGTCCTCATGGGGACCAAAGCGTGGCTCTTATGACATAAAAAAAAACATAATTTCTGGGGGCCTTGTTTGAGTTAGGGCCAAGGTATGAATTAAGGTTAAGCTGAGGTTGGAGTTAGGCTGTCCTCAATATATGAAGTAAATGTAACATCGTTATAAGAATATCTGTACATAATTGTGTCTGCGTTTGTGTGTGTGTGTGTGTGTGTGTGTGTGTGTGTGTGTGTGTGTGTGTGTGTGTGTGTGTGTGTGTGTGTGCGTGAAAGACATATCCCGGAAACAGTTTGTCAGCAACAATGTATAGATTTGAATACGATGAGTCTGTTTGTACAAGGTTATCACACACAGGTTAGTGCGAGGTCTTTGTTTCTTTGCTTCCGAGAAGGAAAGGTCAGCTGAATGATGATGTTTTTCAACAGGCTTATTTCAGCTTTGAGGGCCAGAAAGTTCATATGAACTTAAGAGTTCATGTAAGAGTGCATATTCTTCTCATACTGCGGACATATATTCAGCCTTTGTGGGAGAAGGATGTCATGACATGTTCATGACTTCTGGCCTAGTTACATCCTGGGCCTTGTTGACTGGTTCAGAATATTGTTGATAGTTAGAAGGAGCGTGTTTATGATAAACTGCGAAAGCTAGGCGCCTCCGGAGAGGGCCACGTACACTTGTTATGATAAAACGGTATAAAAGGGTGTCACTAGATGAGCTCGTCGGACATTTTATACATTCTGTATGCACATTTGCTGTGACGGTTTGTTCAATAAACTCCCCAATGGACGGCTGACCAACGCGGGATTCGACTCTAATTTCTCCACAACATAATGGTGACCCCGAATTCGTGAGAGTTTGCATCTGGATCCCGGCGGAGCGTGTCCTCTGTGCCCCGACAACCGACATCAGCTGTTACAAGCCGGCAGGTGGGATTTTTGTTCCTATCATTACGCAGTTAATCTCGGTTAGGGGAGCACAGCTGACGGCTTCCTCCGGCTTCCCCAAATTTAAAAGGACACAGGAGAGAGACGGATCCTGCACACGGTAAGCCCTTCCATTGTTTACTTCTGCGCAGAGGGGCTGCTGAAATTGTTTGGGAAACTGTGGGCCAAGAGGTGCCGTATGTGTGAATTTGGATAAAATTGGGTGAACAGCAGCTTATGTGAGTTGTAAAGCAGACAGCTGTGAGCAGTTGGTCGTGTGGATGTATTGTTGTGATAAAGAAGAAGGACTAGTCGCTCATGCTCGGGCAGGGAAATAAATCGATGAGTTTAAACTGGAATAGTGGATACGCTTTTAGAGCAGGCAGGGTGGAAATCACCCGCTGATAGTGATGTCATAAAGCCGACGGCCGACCTTTAATGCATTGGGGGTTCGGGCTACCGTGGGATTATGGTTCGCATTAGTCATTAATATATGTGAGAATTATTTTCACTAGTCAAGGAGTAGACGAATGCTGGTATTTGATTGACTTGCGAACATAAAAGTTTGGAGGTGGAATCAAAACGGCAGTTCAAGAAAACTCTGAAAAAGTCAATTCCAGTTCTATACGGGCACATTTTAAGTATATATGTTTATATCATTTTATATATCTGCTTAGAACTCTTTGGAGTTATCCGAGACCTCAGTATAAAGACATTTAAGAGAAAATTCGAATTCGTTTATGAAATTGACCACAGGAGATTATTATTGAGAGGTCACAGCGAAGCTGATAAATACACGTCAGCATCTGTTGCTTTGGTCAGAGACCATATCACAAGGCTTGTAGGGAAAACACATTTTGTATTCCATATATTGCCGACACCAACATCTCCTGAAAAATTAAAAGTCTAAATGAAAGAAATTGATAATTTAAAAATGTGAAGATTTGAACGGTGACTGACACAAAACTTTTGACCGACTGACTTGAGTGTGTGGGACCGGTCTGTTGTCTGTCAATGTGTGTGTGAAATCTGATGTTTGTGTGAATCAAGAAAGAGAAGAAAAGAGAAAAGGTTCTGACTCATATCATCCCTTGACTTTTGAGTATTCGTAGTATTTTAATTCACACTCAGATTTGCTTCATTATTATAACTGGCTTTATGGTCATAATTTGCTTCATTGGTATAATCTGCTTAATTGTGATAGTTGCCGCATTAATAACTTGGGGAAATAAGGTGTTGTGCCGAAATGTGCTGTTATTTTTAAACACTGTGGGTTTCTTTCTTTAAGACTCTATATTTTCGTTGAGTGCATCTTGTTATTATTGAATACTGCTGTGATTGGTGTTAAGTTTCTAAAGTTCTATTCTTAACAGGCGAGTGAATTGTGTTCTGGCTCTCAGGGGGACAGAGGGTGCTGCGCGTTCCCGCGGCTAGTGTGTGGGTGCGTGCTCTGGCCTTGAGAGTTTCCTGCTGCTTCAAATGTTCGTGTGTGATCACATTTTCTTTCCTTGTGTCTTCCAGGGGCAATTTATGGTTGAACTGTAATGATTATTAGTTTTCTTTAGGTAATGTGCAAGTTGCGGAGTTGTTATCAGTCGAGTAATGCAGGTTGAATGTGACATTCCTGATAAAAAAGTTTCTCGCTTATGCATTGTTTCTGTATCTTTTGATTTGTAGTTTCCCTGTCCACAGCGTGTTAAATTGTATTTCTCTCTCTTTCTTAACAAACGCCATTTTGAGGTGAAGAATAGGGCAACTGTTATTTCTGTGTTAAATTGTATTTCTTCTCTGTCCAGCTGAAAGTTTGTATTTCCTCCTTTTTCTTAACTTGTTACAAAGTGTGACAAACGCCATTTTGAGTTGGGGTGTGGTTCAATTGTTATGTCTGGTTCAATTGTTATGCTTGGGAGGAGTTAATAACAGCCTGGGAGGTAGACTAAGTGGTGTGTTCATATTTGATTGGTTACAATTCACGTGGTTCATTGAAGGCAGGCTTAGAGGTGTGTTCATATTTCATTGGTCAAAAAATATTTTTATTTCATTGGTCAGAATTGACGTAGCTGTGACGTACATTGGATCATCTGGATTGGTGGAGAACATTGTGTGTGGATTGGATCGGAAGCATCCGGAGGTGAGCAAAAGTTGGGGCAACGCCTTTAGCCTGAGTCACTTCATACAGAGTAAGCATTAACTGAGCTTTTGATTAGCAATAAATTAACATTGGGTAGTATTAGCAATACAGCAAGTATTGATTAGCAATAATTAGTATTGATTAGCAATCACTAGCGTTGAATAGCATAATTAGCATTCAATTAGCATTGGTCAACAAGGAAGCTAGCATTGATTAGCAATAGTTAGCATTGGTTAGCATTAGTAGCATTTGCTAGCATGTCATTAGCCATAATTAGCATTGATCAGAAATACAATTAGCATTGATTAGTAATAGTTAGCATTGGTTAGCATTAGTAACATTTGCTAGCATTTCATTAGCCATAATTAGCATTGATCAGAAATACAATTAGCATTGATTAGCAATAGTTAGCATTGGTTAGCATGAGTAGCATTCGTTAGCATGTTATTAGCCATAATTAGCATTGATCAGAAATACAATTAGCATTGATTAGCAATAGTTAGCATTGGTTAGCATTAGTAGCATTTGCTAGCATTTCATTAGCCATAATTAGCATTGATCAGAAAGACAATTAGCATTGATTAGCAATAGCAATAAGGCAAATATTGGTTTAAATCTTAATTAGCAATAGGTTAGCATTTATTAGCAACAGCTAGGAAGCTAACATCCATTGGCATTGGTTGTCAAACATTAACATTAGCAATAATAGTAACCGAACTCCAAACCGGAAGTCAAAAAGCTAAATTAGCCTAACATTGAATTAACATTGGTTTAATTAAAAAAAAAAAAAACAACCTAGAGCATAAGCTTTCAAAGCTAACATAGGCTGACCTTAACATTAGCATTGACAACATCCAATCCAGTAATTAGCTGCATCTAAGCTAAATTTAGCCAAGCATTAAATTAGCATTGATTAGAGTTAAATAATTAGTGCATTTAAATTGACTTTCAAAAAAAAAAAAAAAAAAAAAAAAAAAAAGGGGGAATTCGAATAATAAATAAGGGAAATTTAGAAAATAGATAAGTAAATAAAAAGAAAAAGTCAAAAGACAATAGAAGGGAACTAACTAGGTGAAACAATGGATATAACACCAACAATAATCATCAGCGCCAAACATCCTGAACATTCCAAAGATATTAAAAAGATATCTCTAAAATGGGAAAAACGAACAAAAAATAACGTCTCACCCTGGCCAAAAGATGGCACTTTCAATGTAACTACCTGTAAGATTATGGAACAAAGGATTAAAGCTTACAAACCAAAGGACAAAAGCAAAAAGAGACAGGAAAAAGAGAGCTTGAATTAAAAGTTTTACATTTCTTTGAAAATGCAGAGCTATTTCCAACACTGGCAGGAGCAGCAAACATACAAGGAGATTCTGAAATAAAAGATCATAAAATATCTCATGAACGTCCAGAACCACAAATAGCTACATCAAGCAGTCATGGAGCTCTTGAGCCAGACGCCATCTGTAATTCAGATCAGGCAAGGGGACAGCTCCCACAATACCAAAAATCACCCGAACTGGCACCTCCAGTTCAAAAGGCATCTTCTGAAGAACATAAGAGTCCAACAGCGTCAGCACCGAGTTTGATAGAAATGACGCAGGGACAGTATGTGCCGTGGCAGACGCTCGACCTAGTGGGGCTGGTTGCTCGATTGCCGGACATTCACAGAGGTGCAAGTAGATGGATAAGAGCGTTTGAACAAGAGACTGTGCATAAACTGTTGTCTGTGGGACACATTAAGGCAGTGTGGGCACTGTGTTTTGGAACTTCTATCATGGAGGGCATTTTGAGACACAGTGAGAATGACTGGATGTTAAGCCACCGAGCTGATGGAACTGATTTTAATGCATATCGAGCTGCACTCTGGAGAGCGTTACGAGCTGAGTTTCCTGCGGGAGTGGACCTCGAAGCATTAAAGGGGGAGCCACTGTCAGGAACAGAGAGTCCGGCTGTGTACATTGCACAGCAATTGAAGAAATGGAGACAAGAGTCTGAGGGAGAAATCGAGAAGAGCCCAGCTTGGGTGACATTGTTCAGAGTTTCCATCAAAGAGGCTCTGCCTGCCCCAGTTCAGGGGAGGCTGGGGGATGTGGTGGGGCTGAATTCAATGTCACATGGACAATTCCGAGACCACGTGGTGCATGCAGTAAACAAATACAGAAAAGAACTGAAACGGAAGGATCAGGAGAAGGATATGCAAAGGGAACTTGCACGGTTGCAGTTAGAAGAACTGCAAGCAAAGCAAGAGGTACGAAATGAGGCCATGACAGCGGGGGCCACTGAACAGCCATCACAGGGGCAAGTCCATCGTCGACCCTGTCAAAGGTCAAGAAGAGGCGCACCAGGAGGACGAAGGTCCTCGGGGGCATGTTGGGCCTGTGGCGAGAGGGGACACTTTGTTTACAGCTGTCCGAGAGCACCGAGAAACCCGAGTGTTCGGCAGGACCGTGGCCAGTCCCTGGGGGGCGGAGCAAGTGGCCCGGCAGGTCCAAGGCGTTCCTCTGGCAGAGGAATCCCAGTATTGGTTTACATTGACATATAGAGGTAAGAAGTACACTTACATCAGACGTACTCAAAAGGGTTTAAAAACCGCCCTCATGTGTGTCATCATTACAAAACAAAATAAAGTTTTTAAGTTAAATGTGTCACGATTACTAAGTTTCTAAAACTTGAATTTAAATAGGTCACTGTTACTAGGACAAAACAAAACAAAGTTTCTGAATTTAAAATTTAAATGTGCCACTATTACGAAGTTCTAAAATTTGAACGGAACAAAGTTTCTAATTTAAATTTTAGCATTGATAGTCTGAATTAGAGTATCTATTTAGCCCATAGGGAATTACTGATATCTCTCCATCCCACTTGGAGGGGGTAAGAAAAGCGCCATGTCCAAATTAAATGAATAAATAACTAATGAATAAATAAGTAAAATTAAAATACAACAAGTATGATCATCTTTGGGGAGGATTATGCAATAAAATGCGCTTCCTCTGGAAGGAATCATGAAAGATCCAAAGATCAAAGGTTGAAAGCACAACTTTGAAAATTTGAAACGAAATTAGCAAAAGTCATCCAAAACGGCCAACACTAGTCTATGAGAAGCCATTTTTCTTATATGTCTCCAATAAAAACCATAAGATTTCAGAACTAATAAATCAGAGTAGGTATGTTGGGACTCGGACAGGATGTTTGCAGGTTGTGCATCTTTTGACACGTCCAGATGTGAATACAGCAGTGTACTACATCGGGATCTGCAGATGTCATTCCACGTGAGTTTGAAGGAGAACCACATGAGCGTGTGGCAGAAGCTGTGAGATACATTAGACTGAGACCTGACTTAGGAGCAACTCCACTTGTTCAGGCTGACGTCACTTATGTGGTGCATGGTTCATGTTGTGAGATCATTTGGGTGATCATGAGGTTTTGCAGTTATGAAACAGGAAGGTGGAGAACTTTGTGACGGTGAAAGCTGAGAAGTGTGAACGGCCATGTGCGGCACAGTTGGCTGAACTGAAGGCACTAACGGAAGCATGTTGACTGGTGAAAGGTAAGGTTACGAATGTGTACACAGTTTCTGCATATGCTCATGATATTTTCTCTGCATTTTGAGCAGTTGTGAAGCAGAGAAGGTTCAGGAGGTCAGACGGAAGTCCAGCGCGACAGGAGGTCCAAATGAAGGAGCGGATTGCGGTCATGAAAATTGTAAATTGGCAGTGATACAATGTCAAATAATCATAGAGGTCACAAAATGGTTGGTAAAGGTAATATCGCGGCTGATGAAGCAGCAAAAGTAGCATCAAAGTGCCAGCTTGCTGTTTTGGCACCAATGGTGTTACTGGAGCCAGATGTCACGCCATCACAAGGATATTGGTCATACATATTGGATAAATAGTAGTAAATTTTTTTTGGTAAGGGAATGGATTCATCTGTTTGTCTTTCCATCAGAGATTAGCTCAAATAATGGTTAAGTGTTTGTTTATAAAGGTGCAAGAGGCATTCTGCAGCAGCTGCGAATCAAGCAGCGCTGTGGGGCCGTTTATCATCCACAAAGTCAAGGGATGCATGAGAGGATCAATGGAACCTGGAAAGTGAAATTGAATTGAATCTGTGCTTCAACCAAACTAACTAGATGCTTTGCTGCTTGCACTAATGAGATGTCCTATGCAGACTCATAGAGTCACGCACTAACACCGCATAAAATGCTAACGGGTCGACCCAGGCCGCCACCTCAGTTCCCACTTGAGCAGGTGCAAACAGAGTGGACAGCTTACATGAAGCAACTAACTGCAGTCCACAGAACAATCTATCTACAGGAGGAGTTCAGAGACTTGAGTCTCAAACAGCTGGTTGAGAGGCCAGTGGTGCCAGGCGACCAGGTGCACATCGAAGTGTTCCGGAGGAAGTGGCTTGTGCCAAGACGGAAAGGACCGTACACAATGGTGCGAGCAACATCAACAGCAGTTCAAGTGGAAGGTAGCAACACATGGTACCATTTGAATCACTGCACTAAGGTTCGGACTAAAGACAAAGACGGAGTCCGAGGGAAAGGATGAACGAAAGGAAGAGGTTAAGATTTCTGACACTGTGAGCATCCAGGTGTGGGTGTTGGCCGACAGCATGGGCTCAGGAGAACGAAGCCTGGAGATGTTGGACGGGATCCCGCGGACAGGAGAGGCTGGAAGGGTCCCGTGATGAAGCCACCCCGCAGGGAAGTAGCCAGCCTGGGTCAGATGAGTATGATGCAACAATACACACCCACTCAGACCATGCCACGCCACAAACTTTGCCAGCAATACACACTAGAGCTAGTCGTGAAAAGGCAGATGTTAAGCTTGAATTTAAGTACGTGGGAATAAAGGTTGGTGGAAGTGTGAGGAAGGATGAGTAAGTATGAGTAAGTAGGGGGAAGTGTGTGGAGGTGTGGATCATGGGTCCGGAGGAGGAGACGACCAGATCACCGCCTCTGGACACCTCGACGAAGGGGCAATCTGGTAAGATCATGTCAGATCGGGTCAGAAGGAGTTGTTCACAATGGGTGTAAGAATAGAAAGATTTTTCGGGGAAGACTAGGGGGATTTGATACCATTAGCACTACAGGACAGAATAATCATGTTAACCCAAGAACAGACGGAGTGTACATGCACAGGTGGAGTCGGGAAAACAGTGTAACTGTGGAAAATGGGTTGAGGCAGCACAGGATATGTGGTATAGATGGGCATGGTACACTACGAGGGAACTGACAGCAACGGAGTGTCTCATATGCGCAGACGCTCCGGGGGCATTGCCTGTTGTTGTTCCAGGGCCAAACACCTTCAGGGACTGTGCAGTGGTCCAGCAACGGGAATGCAGAGAAGGTAGGTTCACATCGGCAGAGGATAAACGGTTATTGTTTCCTAGGTGTGGTATGAAGTGCAGATTGATGTTCGGGCCAAATAAATTACATAGTTATTTTCAAAATAAGGGAGGGCCACAAATTTGAGTCTTCTTGTGCGGAATTTAGTCACAGTACATCACAGGAGGGGCCTCCCACTGATTATAGAGTAGATTATGATGGTGAGTTTGGATGCTTTTGGAACTCGCGTAGGTAGTACTAATGTTAAATGAAAACAAGATTTATTGGGATTTATTTATTTGGATCAAAATGTGAATATATAGAAATGATCATTTTAACTCTATATCTTTTTGGGGATCAGACACACCCAGTGGCTGAGAGTTACTGGATGTGTGGAGATGATGTTTTGTTAAATGTGCTACCCAACAGGGAGATAGGTTTTTGGGCACTGGTGAGGAGGAACACATCAGTTGTGGTAGTGTATGACAAGGTAAACGAGATGCTAGGATTGGATGTGGAAGAAGGGAGAGTTAAAAGATCTAGTGATGGCTACATCAGGGATAAGCACGTTTACTTGGATGCAATACGACAGCCGAGAGGGATTCCTTTGAGCTCAAAGCACGCAGGGAGATGGCAGCTGGATTTGAGGCTGGTTTGCAGGGAATCATATTTAACAAAATGGGGAGTGGACTAATTACATATAATACAACCAACAGAGAATTCTTAGCTACACGAGTGAAGGGTTTGCAGGCTTTGGAGAACAACGACATGAGACGAGTATGATGGCTTGGTAGAACAGACAAGTTTTAGAAGGTATATTAGAAGGGAAAATGGTGTTGGCCAGATGGTTGGGGAAAATGTTGTACATTTACACCCGGGAACACTGCAGCTCATGGAACGGTTACAACGGCCGTGAAGGAGTTCAGAGAACGGAGAGAGGAGCTGACGTGTGATGCTGGTGGAGGTGAATGGTAGTGGACTGGTCTGTTTGGGATTTTGGGTAAAGGGGGAGCGATGACAGTTAAGGCGGGAATAGCAATATTGTTGATAGTGAGGATGGTTTCCCTATTGGTGTGTTGCATTATACCCATTCTGGGAAGGCGTTTGCTGCAAGTGATGTTCAAACAAACAGTGGAAGGAATCTGGAGGCAGATGACCATGCGAGACCAGGCCTGAGGACCAACGCATGGGAAGAGCGGGTCAACGAATGAAGGTTATCAACGGACGGTTCACAAGTTTCTTTCCTCGAGGGTGGAACCAAGTTTAGTCTGACAGGGAGAAGAGATGCTGAAGATCTCTTTGATTGGGAGTGACGTACTGGCGACCTCTCCTCCCAGAGTTAGCTTAGCAGTTCCAGACCCAGCCGGACGGATGTTCGGCCAGAAGCAGACGACCCCAGAGCACAGGAGATGGGACGGGACTGGAGGAGCTGCATTACATTGCATTTTATTACTATTGTTGTGTGATAATCCATAATTTTATGTATTGTACTTGGTACAAAACTGTGACTAACTGATTTGAAGGTGGTGTATTCAGTCTATGTGTATTATCAATCAAAACTGATCACTGATATGTCAATTGCCAATTGTGTTAGTCAACTGTTCGAGTGCGACCTTGGTAAAGTGGTCGGTCGCCAGTGGGGGGGGCCGTAGGTGAATTTTCCCAAGATAAGAACATGAGTTACGAAAGTAGCAGCCGGTGGGTTTTTCGCACCTATGCACTGCGAACAGTGGACAAGTGTGATGGCAATGTAAAACTTGTAGTGTTGTTGAAATCAATATCGTGTGATTTAAGTTAATCATTGAATATGATTCGAGTAGACACATATATATATTCCTTCTCATGAATTCTAAATGGTCCCGTTGATTGATATTGTAGAATTATTAGAATAATTTAGTGTTGATTATGTTAATTAATTCTTAATTAACTATGTGGGATGATTTTCTTTTATTTTAGATTATTTCTTTATTAAATCACTGATAAGTGATTTCAGGGGGGACTATGTGGGAGAAGGATGTCATGACATGTTCATGACTTCTGGCCTAGTTACATCCTGGGCCTTGTTGACTGGTTCAGAATATTGTTGATAGTTAGAAGGAGCGTGTTTATGATAAACTGCGAAAGCTAGGCGCCTCCGGAGAGGGCCACGTACACTTGTTATGATAAAACGGTATAAAAGGGTGTCACTAGATGAGCTCGTCGGACATTTTATACATTCTGTATGCACATTTGCTGTGACGGTTTGTTCAATAAACTCCCCAATGGACGGCTGACCAACGCGGGATTCGACTCTAATTTCTCCACAACACCTTCTTCCTCTTTTTTAAATCCCAGTTTGAAAACTTTTGCATGTCTTTTGCAAATATTAGACCAGTGCACTAAAAATAGCAAAATTCGGGAGTTTTTCTGGAGTAATAACTTCCAGCAATTCCTCATCTGCTAACTAAACAACCACTCGTGTGCTGGTCTCCCTGTCAGCATTTTATTTCCCACTCTCCCTTAAAACTCTCACACAGGACACTTCACATTTGTTAGTGCAGACTGTAGACTTCGCAGCTCTTCAGGGTATGCCAAACTAAAATAATATTGATTATAAACTGCACCGTCTATATGCATACGGATAATAAAATGTGTAGCTTGCAGTGAAGCTGTTGCAAACTTCAAATTTCAGACTTCTTGCAATCCTAAATGGGACATTTATATAAGCTTGCATCAATCAAGTGCCAAATGATGTCTTCATCAACACATGCTTAGTCATTCACCAACAAACACTTGTCTATGTGGTGCCTTGATCTAGTTTTCCAACCGACACCTCGCTGACTGCACGTGTGACACGAGCAGCAGGCTGAGATCTGACCTGCCTCATTTTCCCTGTGAACACAAAATCAAGATGGTGATGCACAGAGTGTGGACTGGGTTAGATAAGAAGTAGCTGAAACACAAAGTTGCAAGGACAAATCTTTAAGTAGAATTCTGTTTAAATTAGAAAACCAAACAGCCTTTTACTTCTGGTAACCCATTATCTGATGCCAAAGCAGGCTGAGTTTCAATAAAGCTCAATCCAAAGTGAAAACATCAACAAACATTTTCCTTGATTCAATTTTAGAAAATGTAAAGTCATTACAGTAAACATGCACGGCCTTCCTGAGAACTCTGGAATGAGGTCTTTTACTGTCTCTGATGACACTTATAGGAAAAGTGGTGGATTGCTTTAAGGCATTAAGACATGATGCAGCAAATGAGTGTACCAGCTCCCGTGATGAGACGGCGCCTCAGGTCTTAATGGGCTAATGGAGAAATCAAGAAGAGCCTATTGTGCGTCACACAGTGTCTAGCGGACTTAAGAAATTAACCTCATCTTGTGGGAAGTATGGTGTTACAGTAAATTAGAGCGACACAAATGAAGGATGGGAAATACGGTAGCAACAATTTGAAATATTTAATCAAATAATTACAGGGGTGGTATGATAGTTTTTGGAAATGAGGTTCCATCCATCCATTATCTTCTGCTTGTCCGGGGATCGGGTCGCGGGGGCAGCAGCTTGAGCAATGAGGTTGTAATGTTTTTATTTCAATGACTTTCATAATCAGTTCAGTACAGTACATTGAATAAATAACTGAATCCATGAGTGGTCGCTTTAATATTCTGGGAATCGAGTTAGCAGTAGGTGTGCTTCACGTCATGAGGACCCTGAAAGTAAGCATGACAGTCACTGAGTTCCGCTGCTGACATGTGCAGCTTCTTCTCCTGTCAGGTTTCAGGCAGACACAACATGAGCCTGTTCATTAACAATTTCTTATGATCAAAGAGTTCAGAATATCTTCAACAGCCCTGAAGACGGTTTATTGATCACTGTCCTTTCAGCAGTTTTACATTACCCTTCTGATCGTGTTTGTTTAACAGAGGATTGTTAAATGCTTTTTTTTTTTTTTTTTTAAAAAGAGATTTACAATCATAGCAAGACAGTTATTGCTCACTGAGCTGTACAGTTGCAACCATATTCCAGCTACTGAATGATCTGAACTTAGGAATGAGAAGCTACTGAGTGGCTGAGATAGGGGTGAGTCATTCATAGGCAGAAAGGAAATGTTGCAGACAATGGAGGGTGAATCAGACTCAGTGAAGCAGTGAAGTTTGTTGCCTATGACAGGGCTTAAATAAAAAGGATAAGTGGAAAATTTATCACTCTGAGAATCAGCTTTTTTCACTGCATTTTTCGTCATTACCCTGTTGACATTTATCATTTTTTATTTGTCTGTTTTCTGACTGGCAGTACATAGTAATATTAGTTTGTACGGACACACAGTCAACTCTGTGAATGATTCAGTACTTGTTAGTTATGAAAGAGAAATGCTCAGGATGATCTAAGTTGTGGAGAAACAGTTACGATCGGAAATCATTTTGATGTGGATACTTTCCCTTCTCCTAAAGTTTTGAACATTTTGTTTCTCCCTACAGGAAAAGCTGTGGTGAGACCCAAATATTTTAACATATAATCTTGAGATTGTTTGACAGAAATCAGAACGCATGCGCATAATATAGGATATAGCATATATGGACAAAATAAGGCCAGGAGGCCAGACCCTGGCCCTCTGATCTTTTCAATATAGCCTGCAACATCCTTAGTTGAAAAACGGAAAATCTCCCAAAATAAAAACAAAGTTGGCATTTTGTTGACTCAAGAGGTGAGTGAGAATATTGCCTTCTCACTTGATTACAGCAGAAAGGCAGTGTTGTGCGTGAAATATGCTCATGAGGGGCATTCATATTGTAAATTTTGGATTGAACACGGCTGTTTTTAACTGATGAACGTGAAGTGAGCGCAGCCAGCTCTTGCGGCATTGATACTCACTTTCTTTTCGACCGTGTGCGTGTCTTGCTGAATTGTGCCTGCACACAACCCCATGTGCTGTGCCCTGGCAGAAGCCACAGACTTTGCCATGATTTCTGCACCGATAAATTCTCTCTCTCTATATATATATATATATACAACCAATGCAACTGCATTAAGACATCTTTAGTTATTAGCATGTAGAAGTATGCAGCAACATTCCTACAACAAACGACATGAGAAAAACTAACTAAAAAGTGGAGTGGAAGGTTCTGAAAACAGCTATAAAGGCGTGAAAAAAGAGTGAGGCGTGCTGGCAGAATCTGAAGGGTGTGACAGAAGGCTTTGCACAGCGGAAAACCAGAGGAGGACACCTGTAATGATGCAGACAGCTACCTGTTCACCGACTCTGTCCTCACCTGTGTGATGAACTGCCACACCTGAGGTGGTTTTCCCACACCAGATTTTAGTCACATGGTTGCCAGTCTGTTTTCTTAGTGTCTTTAAGGCGTGTGACATGTTGCTGTTACCGCTTGCTCTAAAGTAGTATTTTGTTTTTCCACTCGCTGCTGAAGTTGCTTTTAGTATGATGTTGACTTTGAGACGGAAGCGTGTGTCTCTGGCCTTTGCTGACTAATATGCTTTCACCTGTGTGCAAAATGATCAAATAAAGTAGGCTACCTACTGAGAACGTCCTTTTTTTTTTTTTTTTAAATCAGATTGATTGAGAGTGTTTTGCTAGTTAGCAAAAAGATGCAGGGATGTGCATGTATCTGCTGGTGGTCATGGGGCCCCAAGTTCCAGAGCTTCATAGCACTCCATGACACCAAGTACCATAAAAGGAGGAGAATTCAGAGGTCACAGGAGAGTGAGAAGTGAATCTGAACTAGTTCAGTTTTAATCTTTGTGAATTTAATCTTGAAGTATTTCTTGTGAAGCGTGAGCTTGCACAACACTGGCAGAGAGCACGTTCAGACTAGTCGGAGGCTGTATTGGCAGAACCATTCTTTAACTCCAAGTTAACTTCAAATGTCGTACTTTCAATGAAGAGAGGACATCTAAACATTTTGCATGGAGTCTTGATTGTGTTGAAAGGCAATATGCTTGATATGCCAAGAGTAATGATAACTCTGTCAATCGAGAACAGCATCAATAGATATTTATGACAAGGTGTGCTAATTATGCTACAAATTTGTCACTGAGTGAAAAAAAAAAAGTCCTAGAATTGTCCTCCTATTTAAGTTCTAGGCAGGATATTTTTTCCAAGCAGTCATCCAGAAAGTCTTTCACAAAAGCTTTGTTGCATACCGCCATACAAGCTTGTGAAACTGAGAAGGACTTTCTCCAACTGTGATTATTGAATCACTGTGTGATTGAGATGGCTAGCATTCATATTTCAGTTCACATGTCCAACATGTGGCCCTTTAAGTACTTAGAACTACTTTTATACAACCCAGTGAAAAAAAAAACACAACGTCAAACTATTTAAAAGATGTTGTGCAGGTGAAAACTAAGATGAGCAAATTTTGGCATGCTTTACTTTAATGGTTTTCTTTTTTCGGAGACCAGCAAATAAATGGCTCATCTCTTTATCCCAAAACATTTGATTCTCGTACACTTTCCTCATAAGACATAAAGGGGAATCAACAGACTTTTTACCACTACAGTACACACAGGACAAGCTTCCCTTAAGCATTCCTAACCAAATCATTTCTGCTTTCACATGTCTTGTTGCTTGTTTCTACTCCAGTCAGGTCAGCCAGGGAACACATATCAGCAGAGTCAAGATCTGTGATTGTGTCCTTTGTATCTGCTCCATCTCTCTGAATCTTTGCTCTGGGAAAGAATATTTGTCTTACTGCTCCTTCTCTGTGACTGACTCGAGGAAACAGAGCGACAGAAGAGGTCACAGTGGCCGGTGTTAGTTCAGAAGCACTGAGCAGGGAAACATCCTGGAGATCATGAAGGTGTTTGTCCCACTTGTACAATTAGGAAGTTTATGTTTACTGAGACGTTCACCGTAAGTCATTCATTATTCACGAGGTGGTGTTTACTGCAAGCACTGCAGTGGTAGAATGTAACCCAATAAACCCAAGCACTGTGCTAAAGAACTCCATTATTTCATTTTCCATGTTGCTTTTCTTCCTTTGCGGGAAAAACCTCATACAGTATTTCAATCAGCACAGCGGTGCATGCCATGAACAGTGTTGTTTTTGACACTTTACATGTTACTCGAAGAGTTGCTCCTTTTTTTTGTGCATTTCACTGTGGGACTAAATTCTAGCACTGAGCTGCCATCTTGTGGCTGAAATCAGTACAGATGGTACAAACTTGAATAGTGGGCACGTTACGGCAAGCAGTTGAAATAAAGCAGTTGAAACCTCAATTCCAAACCTTTTCATATTCAATATCAGTAATTCATTATAAACTAATCAAATCTGTCACCAAACAAAGTGACACCTCATCTGAATTTGAATGGCGTCTGATCTCTTCTGCATAACCCATTCATCTTTGTTTGCTTTGCACCAGTGACGGTTTCAACACCTCACATCTGAAAACATTCTGATATGTCCGGTCGGTACTTGTAGGATGGGTATCTGTCCATCTCTTGGGTTGCTCACTATCTGTCATATGTTCTAAGTACGTGTGTCTGAGGAGCCCTCTGTCTGATTGAGCGATTAGTTACGTAGGAGCATCACAGGAATCTTCTCTGTCTCCATTCCTGTTCACTCTGTACGCCTCAGATTTTCAGTACAACTGTGTGGTGCGTGAGTGAGTCTGTATTCAGGATGGTACTGTAGAAGAGAAAAGCGCTGTATAAAAGCTGTGTACAGGACGGGCATGAGTGGAATATCAGTGCGAGAGAAGCCAGAAGGATAAATAAACACATCCAGGAGGCTGAAAAAATCGTTACACAGAACTTGGAGACATTTGAGTCAGTGAAAGAGAGGAGGTTATTGAACAACCTGCTTTCCATCATGTACAAGCCATCCAAACCCCTCTGTTACTGTTGGAGCTCTTTTCTCCAAAAGACTCTATTAGGTCTGCTGTTAACGCTTCAGAAAATCCCTCTTACCTTTTGCCATTAATTGTAATTAACTCACATATGTGTAACAGCTGAAAACACCATTGAACTTCACTTCTGTCTCCTGTTTATATGAATAGGGAAGTTCTCATTGCCATATTTTGCACTACCTATCCTCTGTTCATCATTATCTGTAGTTTTTGTTAACTTAGCAAAACAGGTTTCCTCAAGGGATCAATAAAGCACCTACCTAGTCAAACTAGTAAAAGCAAAGTTTCCATGTCATTGCAGCTTTCACATTCACTTCACTTTTCATTCTTTCTGTCTTTTCTCTCCCTCGCTAACGTTCCTTTCCTCCATTCCCGTTCAGGGCGGGGGTGTTCAGTGCCGAGGCCAGGCAGACACAAGTTTGGCGCCAGGTTTGATTGCATGCTTCCGTGAGAGTATCAAATCTGAGTGTAAAAAGCCCCAGTGGAGCAGTGACCTCCGAAACTCCCACCTGCATCCAGTGACGATTCTACTCCGCCACTGCTGCTCTGTAATGTCAACGGATGGCTGTTATTCACATTAATCACATTAATCACAGCACCCAGATGTGTTTTTATATGGAGCATACAAGAGACCAGGGGAGGACAGGGAGCAGGTTAAGTTCACCACAGTGCACCTCTTCACAAAGCAGACTGTGTAATTACAGCACAGATTGACGTCTTTACTCAACAGCTGTGAGATTGTCAATCTGAAAGGTAAATAGATCTGTCTTTGCCAAGCCATTGACATCTAGTTGATCTCATCTACCCTCTTGAAAGAGAAAAGGTCATAGCAGCCTCAGGGGCTTTAATGACTTGTTAAAAAAAAAAGTGGAAAATCCTGATCCAAACCACCTCACTCTCTGCGCCCTGCTTTTGAATCTCTGATCTTCTATAATCATGAAAGGCAGCACACATTGAAAGCATTGCTGCTGGTTTTATGTGAACCATCATGTTACCGTTTAAACAGAGACAAATGTTTGTCTGGATTCAGACTCATAATTGAGACATTTTAATGTCCCCCACTCATGCCAGAAAATACAAGTTCATCAATGCTGTTGTCAGCCTTTGTTTACAACTATTTCAAACAAACTAGTGCAAATCCTTCGACTTCCAGATATTCTTATTTGCTTATGATGGCCCAGATGAGCACGGATGACAGAGCAGGAAGAAGTCCGGATATATTTTTGCTTGGGGAAAAAGAGAGTCCAAATTTAAAGTTTTTTTTTTATTATTTGATATGATAGTCGTCATGGAGAGAGGAAGGGAAGTATTAATCCATTGTGCCTCTGGCAGTGAATTTGGTCACTTGCTGTCTGAGCTCACTGGGACTGAGAGGAAGATCAGCAGTCACGCCTGTTTATTTCTTAGCATCCATCAGGCTGATGCCTGCAGCAAACCCATCTCTATGACCTCACACACCCAGTCAGTGCCAAGGAAATCGCCCTTGGGTGTTGCGCCGAGGTAGAAAATGAGAAAAAGGAGGGTGGAGTTTGGTCGTCCATGTGGTGAACTTACACTTAACCACTATTTTGTCCCTTCTGTCATAAATTGTCAAGTCCTTCTCTGCAAAACCATCATCCTGCTCCAGTCCAGATGTGTTTAATGGCCTTTCTGGGTCACATACAGCCAGAATTCCTTGGAGAGCAGGGGCTTCGCCGACCTGTGCTGGCTCACTGACCCCTTCTAACTAGTCGGAAAGATTGACCAGCTCATGTCTAGAAGTTGTGGCTTCGATTTCATTCATTCGTTCTACTCTTTGTCTGTTTTAGTATTAATTTTGATTTACAAACAGCAGTCTGGTCACCCATGACCATGTCGTCATGCACTGTGACATGCAACCCCATTAATCTTCCCCTGCAGTTCTGGCTGAGCAGGGTGGGTACTTATCACGTTCAAGATCCAGAAACTCAGAGCACATTAAGCAGAGCCAGAGGAAACATCACATGCTCAAGCAGCATCCAGTAAGTTCTCTGGCACCAGACTGGAAAATTTAACTCAGACACAGATCAGTAAGGATGAGCTCCAACTACAACCCTACTTCCATTCTGGTTCATAAATGAAGATTTCATTTTTAGCACCTGCTGAAATCTTAATACTTTGATCACAAAGGAAAATGTAGTTTCATGATTTTTGCTGAGAAAATCAAAATCCAAAAGGCTTAGACAGTGACAGCAGACATGGGCCTTTAAAGCTCAGCTGTATATACAGCAGACAGAGCAAAACAGCTTCCCCTATTTTCTCCCTTCTTCATCCATCCACTCTCTGCAGTCACTTCATGACCAAACTCGGCCACAGCACACCTGAGTAAACAACCCCCCAGGCTCACAGAAGGACAGCTGACACAGTCTGCAGGCTTCTCCCAGTATTATCATAGTAGCAGACCTGGTCTGCGTCCCAGGAGCCAGGACCTCTGTGAACCATTGCAGACCCAACAATACGCTCATTGTGTGGGAATGCGATGAGGAGACATGGTGGAAGTTTCCATGACATGGGAAATTTCCACCTTTTTTTTTTTTTTTTTCCTGTGCGTGTTCTCCACATCTCTCAGGAGTGCTAATAAAAGGGTTTCATAAGGATATTTTGCATTTTTAAGAGGACACACCTGAATTTGGATGTGTGCTTTTGAGAAAGGAACATATAAGCTTGTGATACATTCCTGTTTGGAATTAAATTACACTTAAGCCGCAGCAAAGATGAAATTGAGTTAAATCATTCTTGAAATTAGTGATATTTTGTTGCGGCATTTTTTTCATATTATTCATTCATATATTATTCATTTTTTTCATATTATATATGCGGCATCCTCTGATGTGGGATGCAAATCACTGCAGCTACAAAGGAGACGTGTTATTTTCAATCAGTGTCCGCACAAAGACAGCCGAGTGTAATCAACGGTGGATGAATATGATTTCCATCTAATTATGCCTGAGCCTCTTTTCCCTCATCAAAAACTGGCAACTAGCAAACAGTCGAGCACCACAGAACGCCAGCTGCCCGTGAATGATCCTGTTAAGACTGGTTCACCCTAACCCTTAATCTCCAAGGGGACTGAGAGCTCATGGAGACCTGCTCAGTTTCTGCTCAGGAGAACAAATGCCTGATTCCAGATATTAGACATGATCCAAGGAACTGACAAGCCTAATTGGTCTCCCTGGTGAGGTAAATGAGTGTGGACGAGACCAGCAGATAAAGAGGCCAAATAACAGACACAGATACAGAAACAATCACGGCTGAGATGTTTGCTGCGGGGGTTTCTTGAAATAAGTTGTAAGATGTTACACTCACGCTCATGATTACAGCAGAATATCATTACTCTGTTATACAGCTGTCATATATCAAAAAACAAAGTCCGGGTTTATGCCATTTTTTCTAAGACATTTAGAAATGTAACATTTAATAGAACATGCTACTTAATAGAACATAAAAGTGCAAACGTTACGATCAATGCTTTATGTTCTCTTTTTGTATGTTACAACATGTTGTATGTTGCAAGTCATCCAATGAATACAACCAAAGTTTTTTGAACGATACCACTTTGTTTGATGCAAGATCTATACCAACGTGTAACAGTTGTTTTTTCACATTCGAGCTACGTTCAGTCAATAACACTTTTCTCACTTCCTGGTTGGGTCGAGACACATTACTTAGGGATAGAAAACGGTCACAGTAATAACTGCGTTGTTTTTACGACGTGGACACCGTTTTGCTGGTCGCCTTGGTTACATGTAAACACAACACCTTACACAGAACTGTATTTAAGGGTATGACCCTATACAGTTGCGCTCACGACCACGAGAGACTGCATTTTTCTCAAAAGCAATTTTAGGCTATGTCGGCTTACATAAACATGACAGGTGAGCATGTTTTGGGGAAGAAGACAGATTCAGATTGAAACAGGCTGGTAGTAAAACTGTTGGGAAATCTAACTTGTCTTTTTTTTCTTTTTAACATTTTCTATACCCACTTAATCCAATTCAGGGTCTCAGGGGCCTGGAGCTTATCCCAGCCTTCATGTGGCAAAAGACAGAGGCCGTGCGGAGGCAAACAACTAGGGTCAGTTTAGAGTTTAACCAAAACAATTAACCTAACATGCATGTTTTTGGACTGTGGGAGGAAGCCGGAGTACGTTGAGGGAACCCATGCATGCCAACAAGTCCAGGAGTTTTTTGTTTTTTTTTAGAGGGGTTCTATAAATCAGCCTTTCCAAAACTGTGTTTCAATTCAATTCAATTCAAAATTCAAAAATACTTTATTTATCCCAGAGGGAAATTAAATGTTGATGTAACTCAATTAAATCAAGGAGTTATTATAGATGCTGATGGCTGTGGGCAGGAAGGATTTCCTGTAGCGGTCCGCTTTGCATCCAAACTGAAGAAGCCTTTGACTGAAGAGACTCTGTTTTCCGATAACAGTCTCATGGAGAGGATGTTCAGGGTTGTCCATAATTCTCTTGATTTTATGCAAAATCCTTCTTTGCATTATTGTCTCTAGAGGTTCCACAGTCGTCCCCAGAACAGAACCAGCCTTCCTTATCAGGTTGTTGAGTCTTTTTAGGTCCCTGGTTCTGATGCTGCTGCCCCAACAGATGACGCAAGAGGAAATGACACTCTCAACAACAGACTTGTAGAAGATCTGCAACATCTTGTTGCAAACCTTGAAGGACCTTAGCTTCCTCAAGAAGTACAGTCTGCTCTGTCCTTTCTTGTAGATGGCTTCACTGTTGTGTCTCCAGTCCAGTCTGTTGTCCAGATGAACACCAAGGTATTTATATTCCTCAACCACCTCCACTTCTTCTCCCATGATGGAAATAGGGTTTGATCTGACCCTGTTTCTCCTGAAATCTACAATCATCTCCTTTGTTTTGTTAACATTCAAGATGAGATGATTGTTCCCACACCATGCCACAAAGCGGTCCACCAGCTCTCTGTACTCAGCTTCTTGTCCATCTCTGATACACCCAACAACTGCAGAGTCATCTGAATATTTCTGTAGATGACAGGAGTCTGACTTTTACTGGAAGTCTGAAGTGTACAGAGTGAAAAGGAATGGTGAGAGTACAGTCCCCTGTGGTGCTCCTGTGCTGCTGATCACCTGGTTAGAAACACAATTCTTCAGTCTGACAAACTGTGGTCTGTTTGTCAGGTAGTCATTAATCCAGGTGATTGTTGAGGCCTCCACCTGAGTCTTCTGGAGTTTAAGACGAAGCAGATCAGGCTGAATTGTGTTAAATGCACTGGAGAAATCAAATAACATGATCCTCACAGTGCTGCCTGCTTTGTCCAGATGACAGTGGGTTTGTTGAAGCAGGTGTATGATAGCGTCTTCAACTCCAACTCCATGGCGATAAGCAAACTGCAGGGGGTCCTGATATGTGCTGGTTTGCTTACACAGGTGGGTCAACAGGAGTCTCTCCAGGACCTTCATGATGTGGGATGTCAGGGCAACAGGTCTGTAGTCATTGATGACTGAAGGGTGAGTTTTCTTTGGTACCGGAACCAGACAGGATGTCTTCCACAACAGTTGTACCTTCTCTTGGGTCAAGCTAAGGTTGAAAAGGTGTTGCAGAATCCCACAGAGCTGCTCTGCACAGGCCTTCAGGACTCGGGGGCTGACACCATCTGGACCTGCAGCCTTGTTCCGGTTCAGTCTCTCCAACTGCCTCTTCACCTGACTTCTAGAAACAGAAAAGTGGGAGGGGGAGGCAAAGGGGACAGCAGCATCTCCTGATTTGGTTGAAGACAAACTAGTGGAAGCAGAAGAATCCATGACTGAGGTGGAGGTGGAGATGTTACAGGAAAGCTGTGGGTCAGAGGAGGGTGGGATGTCTCTTTGGCTGGGAACAGGAGGGGAGGATGGTGAGCTTGTTCCTGAACTGAACCTGTTGAAGAATGTGTTCAGCTCATTTGCTCTGTCCAGACTTCCATCCATCCGATCCTCCCTCTGCTTGAGGCCTGTGATCTTCTTCATTCCTGACCACACATCTCTGATATTGTTCCTCTACAGTTTACTCTCAAGCTTCTTTCTATACACCTCCTTGCTCTCTCTGATCTTGACTTTGAGCTGCTTCTGTATACTCCTCAGTAACTCCCTGTCTCGCTCCCTAAAGGCTCTTTTTTTCTTGTTCAATAGTTCCTTTAGCTCACTGGTGATCCAGGGTTTGTTATTAGGGAAGCATCTCACTGTTCTGGTGGGGATGGTGTTGTCCACACAGAAGTTTATATAGTCAGTCACACACTCAGTCATGGCATTAATGTCCTCTCCATGTGGCTTACAAAGAGAAATCCAATCGGTTGCATCAAAACAACCCTGTAAGGCTTCTTCAGCTTCCTGTGACCACTTTCTAACAGTCCTTTTTGTGACAGGTAGTCTCTGGACAAGGGGTTTATATGCTGAACAGAGAAAAACAAGGTTGTGATCTGATTTACCCAGGGGAGGTCTTGATTTGGAAATGTATGAATCATTGACATTTGTGTAAAACAAATCCAATGTCTTGTTTTCTCTGGTAGAGCAGCTGACAAACTGTTGAAAAGTTGGCAGTGTAGCAGAGAGTGAGGCATGATTAAAATCACCAGATATTGCCACAAAAGAATTGGGGTGTTGTGTCTGATCTTAGCAACAACGGAACTGATGACATCACATGCAGTGTCGGCAACAGCTGAGGGTGGAATGTAAACAGCCAACAAAACAACACTGGTGAACTCTCTTGGCAAATAATATGGACGAAAACTTACTGCCAATAGTTCAATGTCAGGACTGCAGAGACGACTCTTCACAGTAACATGTCCTGTGTGACACCATCTGTTGTTGACAAGCACTGCCAATCCACCCCCTTTCCTTTTCCTGCTACTCTTTAAATCTCGATCTGCTCGTACAGTCAGGAAGCCCGGCAGAGAGACGCTGGAGTCGGGGATATGATCCTGCAGCCATGTCTCAGTAAAACACATAATGCTACATTCCCGATATTCTTGCTGAGTCCTTGTCAAGGCTAGAAGTTCATCCAACTTGTTAGCTAACGATCTTACATTGCCCATGATGACGGATGGCAGAGATGGTTTGAACTTCTTCTTTCTTTCTCTCCTCTTTGCTCCTGCTCTGCATCCACGACGTCTCCTTTTCAATTCCAGTGGGATTTCTGGCTTCAGTTGTCGAATTATTTCTGCTTTTCCAATGTTAATCAGCTGCTCCCTGTTGTAAACCACCCTGTTGCTATGGTTATGCATCATAACAAAAGAGCAAAATATACAAAAGTATTGGGAAAAATCAATCCAGCTACACAGCATCCAAGGCAGGAAGGAACAGTTGTCCAAAAAAATGCAATTTCTTCCAAGAAAAAACAGGAATGAAATTTAGAAAAACAGAAAATCTCAATGTGAGGTACAGAGCTACTCCAACATGCTGCCACCCTCAGCGGCGCATTCTAGAACCAGGGTAGGTTTCAGGGTATTGCCATGTCACTGAGGTAAGGCTACATAAAAGAACAGATTTTTCTACCAGCTTTGAGTTAGAAAATTGTCAAGTGTTGTTTTATTGTAGAAAAAAAAAATCATAAAAGGTCTAGAATATATTCACCATACAAAAAAAGTTTTAATAAAACTGTGAAAACAGCATGCATTTGTTCTATCTATCTGTCCAGCCTTAAACAAACGGGCAAATTAGCTGCATCCGTATATCAATCCAAAGTGTTGATATACTGTATTGTAAATGAGACTAAATAAATAGGTCTGTCATATTCATTGCATCCAAACATTGCTGCAATATAACCAGTTATTGTTGCTCTTCTTGAATGCAACAAGAAAACAAACATTTGGGAAAAAAAATTTAAATTTTAAAAAATTGCTGACCTCAGGGGTTTACACTGAGGTGAGAGGTCACAAACAGGTTGTTTTGGTATCATTGAAACAAAAACAGCACCAAAAAAATTTAAAGGAGAAGAAATCAAGCAACAGCACTGCAACCTAGAGCACTACAAACATTGACTAATATCAGTTCCCTAAGCAGTGGGTGTGAGGTTAGCACTGATCACACGAGCACCGTACTGAGTGTCCCACACCAGTCTGCTACACAGACATTGCTTTTTTCAGTGAACAATAAGCTTGAATGTGAATAAGCTTTTAGCTGTTTCAGAAGGTGCTACTATTCATTGGATAACAATGAAATACTGTTAGCATCTATCAAAAACTCTGTGACTTTCATCAGTGTAAATACATTAAAATGCAACATTTGTTCAGTTCGTAGCTGCCCAACTATTCTCGCCCCTTTGACTATATCCTGTAACACTTCCCTGTGGCCTCTGTTGGTAACCTAATGCAGGATTTCATTCTTTATTTGGTGGAAGCGTAAAAATAGATTCAGAAATTAGAAATGAGAAAAATTCCAGTGTATTTCAAATACTGTACGTAAATCAGAGATGGACACAGTTGACAAGGAGGTCCAAGCTTACAGGTGGCGAGCAGTGAGACGTTCGGGAGACAGGCTTCTTTTGCTCCTATATGCCTAAAAAACATGATTGTTTTGATTAAATCAGCAGATCTTTAGTAAGTTTAAGCTCATCATAAATCCAGCTGAATTAAAATTGGGATCTTGGAATACTTACCCTTAGGGCCATGCATGTGCATGCATGTTGGTAATTTGCAAGAGCGATTAATCATACAGAATCAAACATCTTTGTCACTAAAAACCCCAGATCGTGCCTTTCTTTGTGTGTTTGGCCTGACACTCAAACATTATAAGGACTTACAAGACTGCGAGATGGGCTGAGGGATCGAGAGCGCACGGGGCTGACACTCCTGCTCCTGATCTGGCTCCACTGCGAAAACAGACACAAATTGAGTACCCACATGGGCCCACATCAGACATATCTCTGTAGAACCGCGTCTGCGTTTATTCTGGTTGTCTTTTTTAAGGTTTGTAAAATCAGTACCGGAGCGCCTCTTCTGGTTACAGCCTCGCCTTTCACAATTACAATGTTTCCTTCCACCAAGGCTGGCCACACATGGTACATCACCAGAGGAGCAGTGAACTCAGAGTCATAGCTGCGACGGTACCTGTCAGAGAGAGAGAGAGAGGGAGCTGTGAGCTGTCTGAGTCCTCTGAGAGTCAAGGGTGACATCTACTGGCAGAGGCTTCACATTGCTGCTATACAGAACTGCTGTTCTGCAGTAACTCTTCCGTAAGGTTCCATCTTTTCTATGTTACTCTATAATTCCAAATGCATCACTTAGACAATTAAACATCATGCATCCACACAGGACTAACTTGCTGTCAATGTACAGTTCTCCATCACTTGCAAAGGCCAAGTCAAGTGGCGGGTCCAGAGTCTGCATGGCGAACGCCACCCTGCACGTCTCCCTGATTAAGGCACTGATTAGGGTAAAGTCCACTTCTGGCGGGTAGGAGATCCGAGGGTTTACGTTCATAGCGTTGATCACCTCCTGGAGAGATGGAACGCAGAGTGAGATTCATCTTGCTTCATCCCCAAGCGTCACTCTACAGCCACCGGTTCAAAAATGTTGCACAGGTGAGTTAAAAAGAAGTGTTTTCATCCTACATCGATGCTGGATTGAACATCATAGAGGTCCAGGTTTCTGACAATGTAGTCCACAGCCGCATTCTCGAGACTCTCTGGTCCAAAGTGGGACGAGGACAGCGTCTTTCTCACTCGCAGCTTGAACTGGCGGTAGGCCAGTTTTGCTGTTTGGAAGGATTCCTGAAACAGCGAGAGCACACACAACAACAACAGTATCACAAATGATATTTTAGAAAATCCTTATTGATTAAATGTTCTCTAAAAATTGTTTTGTACATGAAATGTGCTATACAAATAAATTTGATTTGATGTGATTTGATTTGATAAAAATAATGCAACACACAGCCTCCAATGTGGTTAAACGTAACTGCAAAGCATAATATTCTCTCAGCTGACAAACTACACAGCAAGTTGTTAATTCAACAATGGTTAAATCATTGCTGTGCTGGAATAACTATTCATCAGATTAAATACTGAAAAAATGTCACTGAATGAGTTTTTGTGGTTTAATTTGGCAATTAACATCCAAATATTGGAACAAGATCTAAATGTGATAGCCTATACAGACTGACTTTTATAACAGATAACAGTTGAATTATTCCCTTTTTGTTCGTTAAGGGCTTTCAATTTTTCTTTTACAGTGTCAGACATCAACATTCAGCACTTCTGCCTGGTGGCATTTTAATGTCCTTTTAGGCTAATCGTGCTGTCTGGGGTATCTTCAGGAAAGGAGTCAGTGAAAGGATGACAGGGTCTTTTTTTTTCTTTCAGACAATTTAATCCCAAACTTTGAACTTATAACTGCTCCCGAGCAGGTTATGGCTTCAGCCTGGGTTGCCATGGTAATCTGAAGAGCCACCTGCATGACACTGAAGGCTCAGACTTGCAGCTCAACATTTCTGTCCAAACCATCAGTCATGAAACATTACATGAAATACTGTTTCATGTACTATTTTCTCTTCTGTTGTTGCATTTTGTGAAAAATTTATTTTTTGGATTTTTCTTTGTGATGTTTTTCATCTCGTGACCGCCAGAGATTTTAAACGGATCTTCTCACCAACTGAACAGTTGTTGCCAAAAACAGGCAACACTAAAATAACTACAGTCATACCACGGCAGCAGTGAAGATGATTTTCTGGACCATCTCCGAGTCAGTAATGTAGCGTCGAAGCAGAGACTGGGCCTCCACACGCTCCACAGCGTACAGGTCACTAAAGCGCGATACGAGGCGTGCGTGGCGAGAGGATTGGGTGAGCTGGGCTCTGGTGGGCGACTCGCTCCTCACAGGGCTGGACGAGCGGCTGAGCCTGGGCAAGGGGCTCGGAGAGCGACTTCTCACCAACCTGAGAGGTGGAAACAGAAGCATGAAATCAGGTCAGTTGTGGTGTTTGTGCACGTGTGTGAGTACGTACCTCTCCTGCAGCACGGCCTTCTCTGCGCTCAGATATGACACTTCGTCTCTCAACAAGCGAATCTGTCGTTCGTAGTCATCCAGAGCGTTCGTCCTCCTCTTGTAAGTCTCCATCTGCTCGTGCGCGGAGCGCAAACTAAAACACAAAGATCACAACAACAAAAAGACTAAATTCAAATAAAAAATAATAAAGATTTACCATGACAATATTCAATTACATAACCCACTCTGCTTTTAGTTGTAAGATTTCATCTTCAGTGGCGAGCAGGGTGGTTGCTGATTTGCTTTTTGTCTCATCCAGCTCCCTCTGAGCATCCATCAGCCTGTTAAAGCAAATGAGCAGCTGAGTCCAAATGAAAGAATTTTTTTCAGCTATCCACACTACATGAATGCTACCGCACTGGACTCACTCTGCTCTGACTGACTCCAGTTGTAGGTGAGTGGAGCACAGCTGAGTCTCCACCTTCTGCATGTCACTTTCATGGGAGACAGAGAGCTCCCTGATCTTTCTGTCCTTCTCTGCTGAATCCTGATAAAAAAAAAGAAGATAAAAACAGAAAGGATAAAGGAGCAGGATTGCAGCACAATACCTAAAACACCAGATTTATTTATGGTGCATTGTTACACTGGATGAAATGAATGTAGCGGCACCTGGATGAGCTGTAGACTGGTGTTGTCAGAGACTGAGGACCTCGCCACAGAGAAACACGTTCCAAGCCATGGTAACAGTCGTGTTTTGAGAGTGTCCACTCCAGCATAGTGACCGCCTGATTCGTTACGAAAGATGTTAAAATCACGTTCAAGGTTCGAAAATCAGAGTGCTGAGCTGCAGATGTGAAGGTTACCCTCAGCAGCCGCATGGTTGAGGATGACAAACAGCTGGCCCTGGATCTTGGCGGTGAGTTCAATCAGCTCGCAACATCTGTTCAGATTCTGGTCACAGGAAATCACCTGTGAAAGGAAACAAACTCTTGCATTTATCATTTTAGGAATATAAAGGACTTCAGCTTTTAGACTTTTTTTTCTTTTCTGTTTCCTGTTGCAGTTACGCGGCTTAATGTTACAGTAACTCTTTTGTCACGATTGACATAAAGACCTTTGAAAATGTTTTAAAACCTTTCTAAAGTCACTTTAAAAAAGAGATGTGGGCAAATTCTTTCCACTCAATCAAGGAAAAGTAATAAGCTCTGCAAGAGAAGCATTACGTTAGCATAACTTGTAAGAGACCTTGACATAAAGTGACTATATTTTGTTTGTCCTGTTATGATTGAATATTTGAAGTATCTTAGTCATGCACATGTAAATGCCTTGTTTTGCTTTTATTAACCTGGATAAGGTCTTACTTGTTTCTTTTTTTTTTTTTTTTTTTTTTTTTAAACTCTGAATATTTCAGTGCTCCAACAAAAACATGGTATGTCCAATAGGCTCTGATTGTGGCTGAGATGCAATCGTGCACACAGGATCCAGAACCTTGAAGCTCAAATGACCATGTTTGCAGGCATCTGAATAAGGATGCTCAAATTCCATATAAACACCAGAATAAGACTCTAAGATCAGATACTAATTTCCATTAGTAACTGCCTGCTTTGACTTCATGCTGTTTTATATCAACAACTAGTGACTACCCTTCTTTGTGTTTGTCCACTCTTTCTGCCACACACTCTTATGTTTGCCTTGATGATGGATCTATAGTTGGAAAATCCTGCAGCCCAACATCAACATCCGTCCTCAGCACCCTTAAAGTTGTCATATCCTCTTTCCTGTCCATCCCAAGATAAGCTGGCATGCAAAGACAACCAACAGAACCTGCAGTCTCTTCAGTTTTGTACAATGGTGCCAACAGCTACACCACAAAGTCAAATCAGGTCCCTGACTGGTTGTTTTTCAGTGGCAAGTTGAGTCTGAGTGTATGACTACCCTCCTCTGTCCACTGTATTACTCTTATTGTGACAACTGGCTTTGTTGCATTATTCTGAAACCCTTTCATACAGTTAGTTATCCTTTACGGAGTAAGGTTCAGGCATTTTAAGAGACACAGCTGAATTCTAGGATCAACCACATCACTATAAATTGGGAGGTGATGTTTCCAGCTGTTTTACCCTTTAATCTACACAGATATGTCATTCAAATAATTATCTAACACTACTTAAAGTACATGGAACTGGTTACTCTCGCTAATGTAAGTCACACTTGTTGCCAGTAAAGCCAGAATTTGAGTCATGGTGAAGACCCCAAAACACATTTCCTGTGCTGTAGCCTTTAGTAAGATTTGATGTGGCTGCAATCCCATATGGTGGCTCTGTGGTTTATCGAGTATCCCAGCCAGCACCTAATGACTTTTCCCAGTGGCAATGCATTACAGTTATCCCTTTGTCACACTTGGCCAAAATCTTTTCGTCTTATTTTAAATAAGTATGGAGATGCACTCCCAAGAATTTGAATTGAATAGGGCTCGGGCACGTGACGTCACTACGTGAGCGGCGGCCATACTGGAGGCTCAGAACTGTTTTGTTTACATTGTTTTCCACTGCGCGCAGACGTACTCCCGCCTGGTCTCGGAACTTTCTTCGTTGGTTTATCTATTTTACTTATTGTCTTTGCCACTATGGTCGCACATTGCTGTGTCGTGGGGTGCAATAGCGTAAGCCGTGACAGGAATGGGGGGGAAATCGTAAATGGTTTGTCTTTTTACCGGTTTCCTGCTTGGAGGCGCACCCACGGAGACCAAGTGTCCGAGATAACAAAGCGTCGTCGACTAGCATGGATCGCTGCTGTAAGACGACCAAGCATAACTTTCCACTCAATCCCGGTGTCGATGAGAGTGTGTTCTCTGCATTTTCATTCTGGTAAGTTACAGACTTTTGTGTGCTGAGGTAAAGATCCCCGCCTTCACAAGAGGACACTGTCAGTTGGAAGCAAGGGATGTCTCAATGGGTTAAAAGCGGAGGACAAATTTCGTGTGTATGCATGTATACATGACAATAAATCTGATCTTAATCTTAATTTAATGTGGAAAATACAAGGAAAATTGCCCATCTCCAAATTCACATGGAAAGGGCGATTGGAACTGTCAGAAACAATACACCTTTTTGTCAGCAAAAGTACCTATCAACATAGTTCTGCCATGCGAAGGTGAAGACAAAACATTCTTTGACAAGATTGTGTCTGTATGTTGTACTCTGACCACCATGAGCAGGAGTGTTGTGCAAAGTTGAAGTCGTCTGAAATAAATATGCTTTGAGATACAGCCAAGTGTGTGTGTTTCATTATTTATTTACAAGTAGAGTAACATGACAAAAGTGTAAAGTGTCATTAGAATTGAAACTGTTGCAAAGTATAAGCACTGACACCACATACTATATACGCAATTATGTCCGAAAGGGTGAACTTAGGCAGTAAATCTTCGTCGACAATCCATTCCTTGCTCGGTATTTCATAAGGGTCCAGTCCGTTTATAACGCCAATCTTCTGTATGTACCGATCTCTGGCTTCCTTCTGTAATGTATCCCGGTATATCCCACATCCTTTCTTCGATTTTAACATGCTTTTCTCTCACTTTTCTCTCACTGTTTGGTCCTTGATCTCCGTCTTGCCTCAGGGTTTGTTTACGAGATTGAGCCTCCAATATGGCGACCATATCCCAGAATGCAACGCGTGTGCCCGAGCCCTATTGCCTGTCCATAGGACACACATGCTAGATAAACCTTGACTTTCAGTTTTTTACTGTAAAAAAGACCGCTTTTTATTCTTTAAATTACATTTTTGGATCATTATGTTACTATAGCACAAGTTCCAACTTATTTCTTCCTATTAAGTTTAGAAAAATTGTTTCGGCTCCGTGAAACGCGCCGGTTCCGGTTGGAGCGCCCTAGTTCCGGTGTAGTTACCGAGTGGGATTTCTACCGGAAGCAACAGGAAGAGAACCATCTTAAAAGTGAAACATCTTTGGAACTGTCCAGCCGTAGCCATGGCGACTGGCGTCCATGGCAACCAAACTCTACTTAAATCAATGTAATCTAAGATAGTGCATTCCTTTGCTGTGTTGCTTTGAATTATTAAATGCATTTTTAAAACACTGCAATTCAGCTGTTTGATAAATAACAAAAATGACCATTTTATTTAAAAGTAAATAAAATGGCACTTTTACGAGACTTCTTTAAGAAATACCTACACAATCACCAAGAGTAAAAGTAAAGTATCATTTTGAAAGGAGGAGGTGGATATCATGTGTATCCTTTTGACGAACATTTCCAACTGAATATTATCGTAATAATGACCAAACACTGATGCCCGGCTAAGGGCAGGTGAAGTGGCTTGGTCAGATTTAGGCCGACCGTGACTTAGTGATGAACTTACGTGGTAGTCTTTGTGCCAGCTCTCAAGCTTGTCCTGCAAGACGCTGAAGGAAGATGTATTGGTCAATCTCCTTAAAGTGTCCGCCATGTCCGTCCAAAATAACTAATCCTCAGAGGTTTAAAATACCCCAGGAGGAGCAGGAGGCGGAGGGTTCGATCTGGAGTAAGAAATTCCTGGCTCTGCAGCTTTCTCCACCCTCGACACACAGATGCCAAGCACCGCCTCAGTTGTGGCAACCAAGCAAAGAGGCGAGCAGACAACCAGAGCAGACAACCAGAGCAGACAACCAGGGCGCGTTAGATAAATAACTGCTGACGGTCGGTGTGTGAGCGCGAGCCCCTCAGTCAGTCCTCTGCGGGTGCTGTTTACTTGTGACACCAAAAGCTACGATTGTAATGTTATACTGTCAAACGAAACCAAACGCCTGAAAAGCAACCCCCAGAAACACGGGTGCTGGTGTATCTGCTCGCTATGCGACTGTGTTGGATTAAATCCGATTATATTGTAGTATGACACGCTAAACTTTTTCTACCTGCCTGTTTAACATTCCACTCCAACACTCTATTGACTGCAATTTGCACAGCTGTCAATATTTTCATTATTTTACATTTGTCAGTAGCTACAATATTTAATTAATATATTTAATTAACATATATAAATTAAATATTTTAATTAAATATTGTAGCTACAATAGCAGTATATATACTGTCTGCTCTTTCATTCATTTGCACTATTTTCACATTTAATTTGTCCTGGTTACTTATGTACAACTGCACTGTGTGCCTTTAATTACCCCACGGGGACAAATAATGTTTTCGGAATTTAATTGAATTAAACTGAATTAAGTGTGGGAGCCCTTTGTGAGACATTTACTGCTTTTAAAACAGCTGGTGCACAATCAGAGTGACTAACTACATGGTAGTTTTATATATGTGTGTGTGTGTGTGTGTGTGTGTGTGTGTGTGTGTGTGTGTGTGTGTGTGTGTGTGTGTGTGTGTGTGTGTGCGTGCGTGCGTGCGTGTGCGTGTGTGTGTGTGTGTGTACGTGTGTATTTGCTTGTATAAACTTTTTCTATGAACAATACATTGTCATCTCACAAACATTCAGTATCAAGTCTAAATGAACATTCAGTTTTTATAATCTGTCCAAAAGATCTTATACAGCGTACAAGGATGAAGTTTTTTTCATTATACACACAATCCACCGAATGTTTATCATAGACTTTTCGCAATCTATGGGGCTTTACTTTACCCATGGAAACTTTGAATGGAGGTATTTTTCTATTTTAGGATATCTCCTTCATTGGCTGGTTGAACTTGGGATGGACCATCTCTTCCATCGTCGCCACGGTGCCCTTGACACGCTTAGCACAAATAATCTCTCGTTCGTCTTCATGTAGCCTTTTTATTCACAAGTATGTCATATCGCTGAATATCACTGTGTCACTCTGTCAACAACTCAACTCAACCCTTTTTTTTCTTTTCTCCCTCGACGTGGAACAGTGGTACGTTCCCCGTCAATCCGCTGGCAGAAGAGGGAGGGTCAACATGGCGTCCGAGCAGGTCCGTTATGATCTCTACTCGCTGTCATTCTTGCATTTTACTACGTTCTTTCGCTATTTCCTGCTTACGGAGTGGCTCGTAATTCATTTTGAATTATAAAAAGCTTAAATTAAAGGGATTCGTTTAAATGTATCGCGTTTTGTTCTTGTGCCCTTTGGAAAAATCTGTGCAGCCCAATAAATTGTGGCCTCCGCGTCGTTATTATCGTTTGGCGTTGTTTGGAAATAATAATGTGGCTGTATTAACAGGCCCGCTGTTTGACAACGAAGCAATAAAAAATAGAACAGAATAAAAAATGGCAACAGAAACCATAGATTAAGGGAGAAAGTGGAGAGGATATGCCATTTTGCTGCTGAAATGAGTGCAGTTTATTTTTAGTTCTGGTCACAGACCGACTGTCGCGGAGCATTTAGCAGATGCATTCCGGCGCAGAGAGCTCTTTATGTGTTTTATGGCTTTGGGCAGTAAATGGAGAGAAACCCCTTAAAATATCGCATTGTACATACCTGAGCGATGAATGCACGAGAACACTACCGCTGTGTTAAAATGTGATCAGACCTGTGAGAGATGTGAGGTGAATAAATATTTGTGATAAGGCAGCCTGTCTCTTAGATTAAGTGTATTAGGAAGAGTGAGCTTCAATTTATTAGTAGAGTTACTTATTGATTATGGGACCTGTTTTGTTAAATGTGCAGATTTAGTGTCGTTTAGAGGTTTGTTTTGCTTTGTAGGAGAGCTCCAATGGGCCGGTGAAGAAGTCCATGCGAGAGAAGGCCATAGAGAGACGCAACATCAACAAGGAACACAACAGTAACTTCAAAGCGGGCTATGTACCTATCGAAGAGGAGCGCCTTCATAAGACGGGGCTGAGAGGACGCAAGGGAAACATGGCTGTTTGCATCATTGTTCTCCTCTTCCTCCTGGCCTTAATAAACCTCATTGTGAGTGGCTCACGCCTCACAACACTTATGTTCATCACACACACCTTGCTAAAGTAATAAAAAGTGTGACTCGTGGCATTTAAAGTCTGCGACAACTCTGCTGTCCCTCAGATCACACTGGTGATATGGACAGTGATTCGCATTGGCCCGAACGGCTGCGACAGCATGGAGTTCCATGAGAGTGGCCTGCTGCGCTTCAAGCAGAAGGCGGACATGGGCGTGGTTCACCCTCTGCACAAGAGCACGGTGGGAGGCCGTAAAGACCAGGACCTGGTCCTTGTTGGCAACAACAACCCGGTGAGAAAAAGCAGAAATCAAGGGCTAAACACTCAGCTTTTTTAAATGAGGTGATGCGCTGCGGGCCCACCCTCAGAGCTATTTTCTTTTATGTCATGTGTGTTGCTAACAGGTAGTGTTCCAGCAAGGCACCACCAAGCTGAGCGTAGAAAAGGACAAGACCTCGGTCGTCAGCGATGTTGGCATATCCTTCACAGACCCTCGGACGCAGAACACCTTCTTCAGCACAGACTTTGAAAACCACGAGTTCCATCTGCCCAAAGGAGTCAAAGTCCTCAGTGTTAAAAAGGCCTCCACAGAAAGGGTGTGTATGCTAATATATATCTAACAAAAAAGTGTTTCGCAACTTTGGCATCGGGTACTGTTGTTGCACAATAATCCATCATGACCAAGTGAAACTATTTGAAGTTAAAAAAAAGGGACTAAAAGAAAAAGCCCTCATTAACACCGTTGATGGGGTGAAAAGGAGAAAGTTCAGACATGGCTGGAAATTCCTATTTAAACGCTGTAGAAGCTGAGGATCCATGATTTAGAGAAAGCTGTTGTTTTCTAAGGACAAATATCTGAATGCCCTTAATTTGCTTACCTAAAAGAGAGTTTCGTAGCTTGGCTGTCTGTGGAGAGACATGATGAGCTCACAGCTAATTACACAGTTTCAAGACGCAAAGCTATAATCCCTCACAGTGGCGCTTTCAAAACAGTCCAAATCATTCAAATCATAATCATCATGGTGTTACAGCTTGAGCCTCTGTATCAAATCAAATATTTTGCATCTGTTTTTTAGATCACCAGTAGTCCATCATCCGACCTGAACATCAAGGGGGACAGCAAGGCCATCATTCGTGGCAATGAGGGTGTGAACATCATGGGACGGACTGTAGAGTTTAAAATGGGTGGAGACATCATGCTCAGGGCTGTAAGTATTCCTTGCAGCACTGCGTGCAGTATGTAGCGTTTGCATGTATGTACGGACCATCAGGCGCAGAGCTGGAAAATGGGGGGTGACTTGTGGGTTTTCCTCTTTGCAGGAGAACAGCATCGTGCTCAACGGGTCAGTCATGTTCAATGCCACACGCATCCCCAACTCCGCAGGAGGCGAGTATTTCAATGACAGTCTGGAGAGGTACAAGCTCTGCATGTGTGAAGATCGGACTCTGTTCCGTGTGCTGGTGAAATTTCCCAACATGGGGTGCCAGACATCAGACAACCCGTGTAGAAAAGCTCACTAGGACCGATCTGCTGTCACACAACCCCTGCAGTCTGTAGCCACTGAAATCAAACAAACCACTTTGACATTTGTGTGTTTTGGATTGAATATTGTTGCAAAGTTTTGGATATCTTTAATGGCTTGCAAAGAACATCAAATTCAGGTGAACTATCTGAGTGCCAAACGCTGATCATGTGACAGATCATTTCCACTTATCCAAAGATATCACTTGTAAGTACTTCTCTTGTTCTGCAGAATTGCCAACCATCATCTAAAATTCACAACACCTTATGGCTGCACATTACCTTTATGCTTATGAGGGATAGAGTAGTTCACCTTGCCCGTTGGTAGCAATTATAAGCTGCAGTATTTATTTTTTGCCGTGTTGTCAACTGTCACTAATACACAAACCCTACGGAGGGTTTGTTTAAGATTTGATTATTCCTGGCAGCTGTATATATTATCGCTAGTATATGAACTGAGACATGTGAGACGCTACATGGTAATTATGACGTGTGTAACGCTTCCAGTTGTGCAGAATTTGAGATCATTTGTAATATGTAAAATACATTTTAGGCCGTCCAGTGATACGAAAGCAGAGCAGATCTCCTTCTGCACATCTTGGACTTTATATCATGCATGTGCCAACAGATTTAAAGGGATGATATATTTAATAAATATATTCTAATTTTATTGCAGAAGCTTTTTTACAGCGAGAAAAAATATAATTGTGGTAAAACAGAATGAGAGTGTGCACTAAATGATACTACAGATAAATGCCTATGTATTTAAATGTTGAGAGATATGAAATAACTCGGGGTGAAGCCTGTGTAGAGTGGTTTGAGTTTTTACTTTGCTTTGGATCTTCTTGTATGTTGTATCTCAGTATTGATGTTGAGAACATTTGTTGTAGTTCTCAGAGTGCAGACGTGATGCCTTTTGTGAGAGAAACTGTGTTTTTGATCACCTACATGGAATGACATGTGACATGTGTGAACCAGCCTCATTTGAAAGTTAGTCCAAAATGTCATGAGTTTGTTTGTGTCAATAAAGAAACTTGTTGCCATGCGAAACATTGCGTCAATAAATGCCTCATCGTTTATCTGGTCATTTAAAATCATAAAAATACAATACCCCCCCCCCATGCAACATAAACTTTAAAGGACCGCTTGCTTATCTGTCATACCTCAAGAGAAAAACAATGACAGTAAGACATTAACTCGACATGTAAATGATTGAATCACGGAGTGGCATCTTTGGGCAGGTGCTTGTTAAGCAAGGCGCAGCAAAATCCACTTCAGACTTTGATCCGAACATGCTCGAGAGTGCTTTCTGGGTGGGAAAAGAGTCACAAGCTTTCCTACCTGTTCACTGCAGAGCGTATACACAGGTGAGTTGCTGTATTGATGAATAATATTCTTTGTCATATTCACTGAGGACTTTTAATCTTTAACGTAGAGATGTGAAAGTCACAACATGTCCTACTATGACAAACTAATCTTGTATTCTTTTTCTATGTTTATGTGTTTCAGGGGGTGGCTTGCGATGGCAGTACCCCGGGCGTTTTTGACTGCGGCGGTCCTCCTGGTGTCTTTTGGTTCCCGTTGCTCTTCCTTACCTGTCTGTCCGCAGTCCTGCAACTGTCAGAGAGCTCCACTGCTCAACTGCTCATCATCTGGCCTGTCCTCAGTGCCACAACTCATCCAATACTCTGTCACAGAGCTAGACTTGTCTCATAACCTCCTCGCCTCTGTAACACTTCACCGTCCACATCATAATCTCAGGAGCATATGGCTGGGAAACAACAGCATCACACACTTATCTCTCTGCACAGAGAGAAATGTCGGGGGTCGATATCTCAGACATCGCTTGGGAACTTGGAGTGGAAAGGGGTGCCTGACTTGGGCCCCCACCCTGCAGCTGCTATCTGTTGAGAGGAATCAGCTTGAACAGCTTCCAGAGGGTGAGTCAGTGCAATATATTGTAGTCATATACCCATAAAAAGATGACCATGTCAGTGCAATTTAAGAATCTAAAAGCATGATCTAATCAAGTGTCAGGTGCAGCTGTTAACAAAATGATTAAAATTATGTCACGGAAAATGCTAAAGCTAAAAGTGGTCCAACATAACATTAATATGGAGCTATTTTTTGGCCATGTAGTCAATCATTATCATTGGTATCTATTAAGTGGTATAAAGGTATAAAGGAATGTGAAATGCAAATACTCAATCATTGTTCGGACTGTACACCTTTATTTACCCGTAGGAATGTAACTGAAGAATGTCTATGAGTCACTGTGAAAAGATAAGCCAACCTCAAATGCTACCTTGAAAGGTGGCCTCAGGTCTACGCCATAGTCCACAGCAGAATGAATCTTGGAGGCGTGTGCGAACTGCCTCTACATAAGATTCTCTGATATAAAGAAACCCTCCCACCGATATCTTCTATCTTTAGCACTTTGCTCCATGCCCGAAATGACTGAACCTTCCCAGATAATGACACTGTACGCCCAGCCACAGACAGATGTAAATGGGCAACCCAGCGTTTATCTTTACCCCTGCATCAACATGTTTTCCTTATCACCATCTGAACATGTGTTTTTCAGAAAACTAGCATTGACTATTTTTCTTCTGAAAGCATGTGCCGACAGCCCATTTACCTCACCAGTGCTGTGTTGACTGTCATAGGCCTGATGCTATTTGGTATTCAGATCACAGAACCTTCAGTGCCTCCTCAATGAAGCGTTTGTTTCAGACCAGCCGTCTCAGGGAGATTGTCTCAAGCTAATGAAAAGGAGGAGACGGTGGACAAAACTATTTGCCCAATTGCAGTGGTCACATTGTTAAAGTGTTTCCTAAGAAAATAAGACAAAAAACTATTCGGATTCATTAGATTAGATTGTACTTTATTTAACCCACAACGGGGAAATTCACTTGTCACAGCAGCAACAACAGACATGAAACAAGAAATTAAAAAAGATAAAACATTTTTTTTTTAAAGAAAAAAAGTACTAAAAAGTAAGAAAAAAAAAAAAGTAAGTACTAAAAAGTACTCATGGATGAGCTGCATTTTGATCTGGACATTTTTACACAATATCCTACCAAAGGTAGAGAGACCCGTTGTTCATATTTTATAATCTCGGCACTCAAAATACAGCAAACTTCCAAACAAACAATCTTCATAGCTAAGAATAACTTGTGTTAAATTGATTTAATGTACAATAATCTACAGCCGTACTGAACCCGTTATTCTCCCTGAAAACCTTCAAGATACAGTACATACCTTGCTCCCTTCAAGAAGAACCTACTCGTGACGTTGAGTCCTGATGAAACCTTTTGTTTCTGTCATTAAGGTCTGGATGGCATTGAGTCCTTACAGGTTCTGCAGCTCTCTTTCAACAGGATCTCAATCCTGAGACCAGAAGAGCTTAGTCACCTTCGACAGCTCAAAGAGCTAGACTTACAACACAACCTCATCAGACATATCCAACCACAGATGTTCCAGGATTTAGTCCAGCTCAGGGTAAGACTGGCTTCTGCTGCTTAGAAGTTTGTCTTTGAGACAGGTATTGTTGTCTAATTAGGCCTTAATAATCTAACTTTTGAAAGAACATATTGAGAGTATCCTCAAATTGAATATAAATGTTGAATGAGTGTGTTTTTTAATTGTGATAGATAGTCCATCTAATTACTTGTATCAGTATCAGTTATGGTTGTTTTTGTTTTTCTCTCAAAGGTCCTTGATCTGAGCTTCAACATGTTGACCAGCCTCCATCCTTTGATGTACCTCACGCTGCGCAACATTGGAACAGATGTTAGGCTCGGTGGAAACAGGTGGCAGTGTGACTGCAGCATGCGTAGTCTAAGACGGCGGATGGCTTATGACAACAGCAGAGGGCTGCAGGCTTGGACTGTGGTTTGCATTTTCCCCTCCATCCTCTCAGGCAGAGACCTTCGACAGCTGAGGGAGGAGGACCTAAAATGTTCAAGCACTGAAGACAACCCAGATCTCCACCGAGATGTGACAGTCTATAGTGGCTCTGAGATACTGCTATCTTGCTCTGCACAAGGTAAAACAATCAGGAATTATGTCAAAGAATTACATACATGCAGTATTTAACAATGTACGTTTGTCCAACTCCAACTCCAATTGTCTCTTTTGTAGACTCAGTGTGGTGGACCCCCAGTGGTCAAGCATCTGGGAGCCAGCATCAGGAAGGTCTGGTGATCAGTGACATCTCAGAGAAAGACACAGGATTGTATGTATGTGTGTCTGAAGAAAATCAAATTGTGTCTGTTTTTAACCTCCAAATTAGTGAAATAGTAGGTTCAAGAAAATCAAATCTTCCCAGGACCCGCCGACAAATAATCCCACCACACACCTCAAACAGGATAGCAGAAGAGAAAAACCAGAGAGTAGCACAGTCTGACTTGGCTCTGGCTGTGTGTCTGTCTATTTTTTTTACATTTCTGATAGCTTTTATCCTTGGAGTCCTGGCAAGGCCTTGTGTTGATGTGCTTTGGAAAAGGATAACCACCAAGAAAACCCCTCCTCCAACCAACGTTGTCGCTACTGTTGAACAAAGGCAATATGACAACATGGCCTTCTCTAGTGCTGAGGAAGCAGAGCAGATAGGACCTCGCAGGGAAAGAAGGGTCACATTCAGCACGATAGATGTTGGGGAAGACAGCAGCGTGAATTATTATGATACTGTAGCTAGTGAGGATCAGAACAACATGAGAACCAATGCAGTGATCGAATGTGAAACAGCTGGAGATGCAGGAAGTGAAAACGGCTTACAACAGAGCAGTCCAGTGGATATACAGAGGGATGACAGTGACTCAGATGGCACTACTGTACGGCGCAACCACAATATGGAGTTTGAACACATCCCAGATCCTGCTGAGCTGGAGGAGAGGACAAGCATGTCATCATGCTCCGATTCTTCTTTATCTGAAAAAGAATCAAAAGGCCAAATGACAAGGCGAGACCACACAATGCCCAAATCTCCTCAGCTGGCAGAAGACTCATTTCAGCAGAGAGCTGAATGCTCTGCAGCTACAAAAGGAAAAGTTCCAAAAATTTCCACAAAGGGCAAAAGTGAAATTCCTGGATTTTCTTCTGAGCCTTTTGCAGACTGGTCACCACATACAAATAACAGAGAACCAACAGATGCTGATATTTCACAGGACAACGAGGAACTATTTGAATTCAGTGACTCTCCTCAAAGTACATCTGTAAGCTCTAGTGTGCTTGGTTCTTTTAATCAGTCAAAACAAGTTGTAAAACCCAATTCAGACAAAAATATAAGGGGTGATATTTCCAGCTCCAGTTCAAGTATCAATGAGGATGAGCCCACACGTTACGCCAAAAAGCCAGCAATGAGACAAGATGGCTCCTTTTCCTCTGACTCCAGTGACAGTGACGATGGGAGGGAAAAATCTATTTCTGATAATTTGAACAGCAGGCTAGTTACAGCTGAAGGGGAAACCAGGAAGAGAATTGCACCCATGCCACCACCTGCAACATATGCATCCTCTTCCAGCAGTGACAGTGAAGAAGAAAACCAAGAAGCAGGACACAACAAAGGCAAAAGAAGCCAAATCAAGAACCGTTTGAACATCAGAGCCCCAATATCACAGAGTGATTCATTCTCTAGTGATGAGAGTGCAGATAAAGTAAAGGACTACATGAAGCTACAAAAAAAAAAAAAAAAAAAAACGACGAGGATCCAAGAATCTCAACCAGTAAATCCTAATTCAAACACACAGTGGCCTGCTGTTGATCTTGAGCGTTCAACACGTGTCAAAAGGCACCTAGATATCAAAGGCTCATCACTAAGTTCTGAATCCTCTTCAACTAATGACAGTGAGGATGAAACAACAGTCCACAAAAAAGATAATGAGAGATTACACGTGTCAGTAACTCCTGTTAAAGTGTCTCAAACAGGAAGTCATGTGCCAGAAATCCAGTGGCCTGCTGTTGATCTTGGGTGTTCAACACGTAACAAGAGGCACCTAGATATCAAAGCACCTTCACCAAGTTCGGATTCATCTTCTAGTAGTGACAGTGAGGATCAAACAACTGGCCACACAGGGAATCAAAGGCCAGGGAGGTTGGACATTGGACGTCTTCCTTTTCAAGAATCTATAACAAAAAGTTCTGATCCAGATGGAACGTGGCCTGGTGTTGATCTTCAACATATGTCTCGTGTTAAGAGGCGCCTAGATATCAGAGCACCATCACCAAGTTCTGATTCATCTTCAAGTAGTGACAGTGAGGATGAAACAACAGTCCAGAAAAAAGAGAATGAGAGATTACATGTGCCAATAGCTCCTGTTAAAGCGTCTCAAGCAGGAAGTCATGAGCCAGAAAACCAATGGCCTGCTGTTGATCTTGGGCGTTCAACACGTGTCAAGAGGCACCTAGATATCAAAGCACCTTCACCAAGTTCTGATTCATCTTCAAGTAGTGACAGTGAGGATCAAACAACTGGCCACAAAAAAGAGAATGAGAGATTACATGTGCCAATAGCTCCTGTTAAAGTGTCTCAAGCAGGAAGTCATGAGCCAGAAAACCAATGGCCTGCTGTTGATCTTGGGCGTTCAACACGTGTCAAGAGGCACCTAGATATCAAAGCACCTTCACCAAGTTCTGATTCATCTTCAAGTAGTGACAGTGAGGATCAAACAACAGTCCAGAAAAAAGAGAATGAGAGATTACACGTGTCAGTAACTCCTGTTAAAGCACCTCAAGCAGGAAGTCATGAGCCAGAAAACCAATGGCCTGCTGTTGATCTTGGGCGTTCAACACGTGTCAAGAGGCACCTAGATATCAAAGCACCTTCACCAAGTTCTGATTCATCTTCAAGTAGTGACAGTGAGGATCAAACAACAGTCCAGAAAAAAGAGAATGAGAGATTACACGTGTCAGTAACTCCTGTTAAAGCACCTCAAACAGGAAGTCATGAGCCAGAAAACCCGTGGCCTGCTGTTGATCTTGGGCGTTCAACACGTGTCAAGAGGCACCTAGATATCAAAGCACCTTCACCAAGTTCTGATTCATCTTCAAGTAGTGACAGTGAGGATCAAACAACTGGCCACAAAAAAGAGAATGAGAGATTACATGTGCCAATAGCTCCTGTTAAAGTGTCTCAAGCAGGAAGTCATGAGCCAGAAAACCAATGGCCTGCTGTTGATCTTGGGCGTTCAACACGTGTCAAGAGGCACCTAGATATCAAAGCACCTTCACCAAGTTCTGATTCATCTTCAAGTAGTGACAGTGAGGATCAAACAACTGGCCACAAAAAAGAGAATGAGAGATTACATGTGCCAATAGCTCCTGTTAAAGTGTCTCAAGCAGGAAGTCATGAGCCAGAAAACCAATGGCCTGCTGTTGATCTTGGGCGTTCAACACGTGTCAAGAGGCACCTAGATATCAAAGCACCTTCACCAAGTTCTGATTCATCTTCAAGTAGTGACAGTGAGGATCAAACAACAGTCCAGAAAAAAGAGAATGAGAGATTACACGTGTCAGTAACTCCTGTTAAAGCACCTCAAACAGGAAGTCATGAGCCAGAAAACCAATGGCCTGCTGTTGATCTTGGGCGTTCAACACGTGTCAAGAGGCACCTAGATATCAAAGCACCTTCACCAAGTTCTGATTCATCTTCAAGTAGTGACAGTGAGGATCAAACAACTGGCCACAAAAAAGAGAATGAGAGATTACATGTGCCAATAGCTCCTGTTAAAGTGTCTCAAGCAGGAAGTCATGAGCCAGAAAACCAATGGCCTGCTGTTGATCTTGGGCGTTCAACACGTGTCAAGAGGCACCTAGATATCAAAGCACCTTCACCAAGTTCTGATTCATCTTCAAGTAGTGACAGTGAGGATCAAACAACTGGCCACAAAAAAGAGAATGAGAGATTACATGTGCCAATAGCTCCTGTTAAAGTGTCTCAAGCAGGAAGTCATGAGCCAGAAAACCAATGGCCTGCTGTTGATCTTGGGCGTTCAACACGTGTCAAGAGGCACCTAGATATCAAAGCACCTTCACCAAGTTCTGATTCATCTTCAAGTAGTGACAGTGAGGATCAAACAACAGTCCAGAAAAAAGAGAATGAGAGATTACACGTGTCAGTAACTCCTGTTAAAGCACCTCAAACAGGAAGTCATGAGCCAGAAAACCAATGGCCTGCTGTTGATCTTGGGCGTTCAACACGTGTCAAGAGGCACCTAGATATCAAAGCACCTTCACCAAGTTCTGATTCATCTTCAAGTAGTGACAGTGAGGATCAAACAACAGTCCAGAAAAAAGAGAATGAGAGATTACACGTGTCAGTAACTCCTGTTAAAGCACCTCAAACAGGAAGTCATGAGCCAGAAAACCCGTGGCCTGCTGTTGATCTTGGGCGTTCAACACGTGTCAAGAGGCACCTAGATATCAAAGCACCTTCACCAAGTTCTGATTCATCTTCAAGTAGTGACAGTGAGGATCAAACAACTGGCCACAAAAAAGAGAATGAGAGATTACATGTGCCAATAGCTCCTGTTAAAGTGTCTCAAGCAGGAAGTCATGAGCCAGAAAACCAATGGCCTGCTGTTGATCTTGGGCGTTCAACACGTGTCAAGAGGCACCTAGATATCAAAGCACCTTCACCAAGTTCTGATTCATCTTCAAGTAGTGACAGTGAGGATCAAACAACAGTCCAGAAAAAAGAGAATGAGAGATTACACGTGTCAGTAACTCCTGTTAAAGCACCTCAAACAGGAAGTCATGAGCCAGAAAACCCGTGGCCTGCTGTTGATCTTGGGCGTTCAACACGTGTCAAGAGGCACCTAGATATCAAAGCACCTTCACCAAGTTCTGATTCATCTTCAAGTAGTGACAGTGAGGATCAAACAACTGGCCACAAAAAAGAGAATGAGAGATTACATGTGCCCATAGCTCCTGTTAAAGTGTCTCAAGCAGGAAGTCATGAGCCAGAAAACCAATGGCCTGCTGTTGATCTTGGGCGTTCAACACGTGTCAAGAGGCACCTAGATATCAAAGCACCTTCACCAAGTTCTGATTCATCTTCAAGTAGTGACAGTGAGGATCAAACAACAGTCCACAAAAAAGAGAATGCGAGATTACATGTGCCAATAGCTCCTGTTAAAGTATCTCAAACAGAAAGTCATGAGCCAGAAAACCTGTGGCCTGCTGTTGATCTTGGGCGTTCAACACGTGTCAAGAGGCACCTAGATATCAAAGCACCTTCACCAAGTTCTGATTCATCTTCAAGTAGTGACAATGAGGATCAAACAACTGGCCACAAAAAAGAGAATGAGAGATTACATGTGCCAATAGCTCCTGTTAAAGTGTCTCAAGCAGGAAGTCATGAGCCAGAAAACCAATGGCCTGCTGTTGATCTTGGGCGTTCAACACGTGTCAAGAGGCGCCTAGATATCAAAGCACCTTCACCAAGTTCTGATTCATCTTCTAGCAGTGACAGTGAGGATCAAACAACTGGCCACACAGGGAATCAAAGGCCAGGGAGGTTGGACATTGGACGTCTTCCTTTTCAAGAATCTAAAACAAAAAGTTCTGATCCAGATGGAACGTGGCCTGGTGTTGATCTTCAACATATTCCTCGCGTTAAGAGGCGCCTTGATATCAAAGCTCCATCACCAAGTTCTGATTCATCTTCTAGCAGTGACAGTGAGGATGAAACAACAGTCCAGAAAAAAGAGAATGAGAGATTACACGTGTCAGTAGCACCTGTTAAAGCACCACAAACAGTAAGTCATGAGCCAGAAAACCAGTGGCCTGCTGTTTATTTTGTGCATTCAACACGTGTCCAGAGGCGTCTAGATATCAAAGCACCTTCACCAAGTTCTGGTTCATCTTCAAGCAGTGACAGTGAGGATCAAACAACTCGCCACACAAGAAATCAAAGGCCCGGGAGGTTGGACATTGGAAGTCTTCCTTTTCAAGAATCTAAAACAAAAAGTTCTGATCCAGATGGAACGTGGCCTGGTGTTGATCTTCAACATATTCCTCGCATTAAGAGGCGCCTTGATATCAAAGCTCCATCACCAAGTTCTGATTCATCTTCTAGCAGTGACAGTGAGGATGAAACAACAGTCCAGAAAAAAGAGAATGAGAGATTACACGTGTCAGTAGCACCTGTTAAAGCACCACAAACAGTAAGTCATGAGCCAGAAAACCAGTGGCCTGCTGTTTATTTTGTGCATTCAACACGTGTCCAGAGGCGTCTAGATATCAAAGCTCCATCACCAAGTTCTGGTTCATCTTCAAGCAGTGACAGTGAGGATCAAACAACTCGCCACACAAGAAATCAAAGGCCCGGGAGGTTGGACATTGGAAGTCTTCCTTTTCAAGAATCTAAAACAAAAAGTTCTGATCCAGATGGAACGTGGCCTGGTGTTGATCTTCAACATATTCCTCGCATTAAGAGGCGCCTAGATATCAGAGCACCATCACCTAGTTCTGAGAAGTTACTTATGTCAATATTAAGTGGTGGGAATACAGGTCATATACAGGAAGGAAAGATTGAAAAAGCTTATAAAAGTCTGAGTTACTCATCAAGCAGTTCAGATAATGAAGAGGAGGGTATAAAACATTTCAACAACCAGCCAGAAACATCAGCAACGGATCCAAATTCAAAATGGCCAAAAGTGGGTTTCAGCAGCAACCTCCATATTAAAAGGCGTCTGGATATCAAAGCACATTTAACTTCTCCTGAGTCATCTTCCAGCAGTGATGAAAGTGATGTTAAGACAAAGGACCTACCTATGACAAAGAGAGACAGAAGCCATGTGGGGTTTATACCCCAGGTTAATAGACGTTTGGATATCAAAGCTCCATTGCTCAGCAGCAAGTCTTTGGACACTCAACAGTCTGAATCACACTCTTCCAGAAGTGAGAGTGAGGATGAGAATAGAGACAATAAAGTAGAGATGGGAGTAACTGCCACATTAGCGGCTTCAGAGAAGATGTTCATAAAAAATCCAAAAGTGCCAGGGATAAACATTTCTCGCAGTCCAAAGGAAGACCCCGTCAAATTAGAAAGGTATACAGTTATTACAGATGGCAACAAACCGACACCTGACACCATCCCCATAACACCTGAGATTAATTCAGAACTTCAGATAAAGTGGGCCACAATGAAACTTGGCGTTTCCCGCACCCGAAAGCGCCTTGAAATAACATCACATGCAAAAGAACCTCCCGGTTTGCCGTCATCATCCCAACCCGACTCCCCGTACTCTTCCAGCAGTGAAAGTGGCCCCAGCAGAAAAGCAAGACTAAACAGAAGGGTTGTTGGAACGCATGAAATAATCCACACAGACTCATCTTCAATCCTTGAAAACAAATCAGTGAATGTTTCTGCCACACCGAAAAATCTGGATAAATACAGCACCTCAGCAGACGCCAAAGACAGAGTAAGAGAAGATTATAACATCCTTGTAAATGAAGAAAAGTCAAAGCCTGACTCTATGTTGGTTGATTTTGGTCCTCCACCTGTTAGAGTCACTGAAAAGGCTCCTGTTACACCATCACAGCAACAGCCTCACTCCTCCTCTAGCAGCAGCAGCAGCGAGGATGAGACCATATCCCACAGTGTTCCTGACCTGAGTGCCGGTGTCCCACGCATCAAAAGGCGTCTGCTCATAAAGGCACCATCACCACAGCCAAGTAGTTCTCCATCTTCTTGCAGTGAGAATGAAAATGACGCAATTGCGTACAATTCAAAACAAAGCATACACTCGTCATATATTTTAGGAATGGCAGACGACTATATAACCCCCTATAAGCGTTCAATTATCAAAGCTTCATCAGTGCCTAGTAACTCTTTCACCCCAAGTGGCAGGGGTCAACCTGTGGACTTTACAGAACAGAGGCCTACAGGGGTTGATATGCTAACTGGAAAAATGCATGCACCTCTTGAGCCAATGAGCAGTCCAAGAATGACCTTGGATGAAATGACAGAAAGGAGGATTGAACAGTCAAGATCTTACGCAGATGTGGACCTTCCACGTGAGATAAGGTGGGCTGGTGTTGGTCGTCATCTGTCCGACCCTTTGATGTCCAAACCAGCAAGTGTGAATTCAGCGCGGAGGCCTCTGCGCCAGGGTCCACCCGCAGAGCCAAAATCTTCAGCTCTTGACCCCTCCAGCAGTGTAAGCATCGCTGAAATAATGCAAGGCAGTGGTATTTCAGGCAGGACAGTGGTACACAAATATTCGTCACTTCCTGCCACAAGTGTTGCTCCTTTATCCGATGATGCTCTCAACAAGGTTGGCAACTTACCCGGCAGGACACATGAGATGTCAGGGTCTGTGCCTGAGGGCAACAAAGCAAGGAGAGGCCTCGGTGCCCTAAAAAACATGGCGTCTGAGAGAAGAACGTGGGAAGCAAATGTGGATAAGGATGCATCTCCTTCATTGGATGGCCACGGTCCACGAGATGGCAACAGTTTTGAACAGGACATCAAAGTCCAAAAACAAGTACGTCTTGCCTCCGGTTCAGTAGATGAGAGAGAAGCTGGATATTTGTTGTACGGAATACCCCTCTACAGGAGGCATAACAGAGACAGTAAGCCACCACAGGAGGCTCCACCTCCCGTTCCAGAAACACCTCCACCAGATTACTGAGTGGGGCTTGCACCGAGATCTCCACGGAGCAGTAAGAAATGAGGAGTGGGAAGGGAACAGATCCCATCAGTAACAAAGAGGAATCTGGCCAATATTCACATTAATCAGAAAAACTGGTAGTCTATTATTCCTCAAACATCATCCTTTAGTGATGTTTAAACACTTAGAAGTGAATGTGATTAGTGTTCAGTCCTAAATTTGACAATAAGAAATATTGTAATTTTTATATGAGCCAGAAAATGAAATGCAAACTAATAATTGTGAGGAGCTGTTGTAAAGCACAATTGACCATATCATGTTTATCGTTTATATTTGTCCAACTTAGGCAAATTCCTTTTTAAAAGTTCTTTACGAAAAAAATGTCTTCCTGCAAACAAGTTTACAATGAGAATCCTTCATGGCTGCAAATCATTCAAACATTTATCAAATGACATAAATAAACCAGTGTTTCAAAAATGCCGTCTGATCATTTATAAAAATCAGAGCTGTAGTCATGACATGAAATATTATTCTTTTTTTTTTTTTTTTTCTTGTTTAGGACAATCTACTCGCTAAAGATCTGAAAACAAGCCGGTAATAAGTTAATAAACCATTTTATTTATGTGTATAGACATAGGTTATAGTGAAAACAGACATGTAGACACTTAGTTTACATACATATATACAGTTGGGACATGGCCGTTCATCCTCCTGCATTTTCATGGGAGAATACTAAAACATTGACCTATGCACAATATTTGGTAAGCGATCCAACAACTACTTAAATCTTAGAGTTCATCTTGATGGCTGCATCACAACGACAGGTGTTTGTGGAGTTCTCAGAAATAGTGGATTTTAATGAATGCTGATGAGGATAATGACTCATTTCAAGGTGTATTTTGTGAGTATCGTGACGGCGAGCGTGACGGCAAGAGATGCAAAACAAAGGTGGGGTGCGCTTCCGATCAACAAAACGGTTCTCCACATGGTGGCAGCAGCTTGCTGGGGCTTACACTCTGTATAAAGATGGGTGAGATGGGATAAATGCAGGAGGGAACTCCTGTTCCACCATGAGGTTACAGGTGTGTTCCAGGTCTAAGTAGACACAATCATGTTCTTTCATTAGAAAAAATAAAATAACATGGTTGCGTGTGTAAAATTAAGCACAAAAAACACGTGGACAAATTCCTGTACAAAACAAAAACAATGTCTGAAAAATGTTTTCAAAAAATCTCCTCCATTCACAAAAGGCTCTGTTGGAGCATGCATGCAAATAGTAAATCTGACAGTTCAGCATCACATCACAGCCAAAGACAAAAAATGTATTCATGTGTTTACAAGAATATTACACTAGGCGAACAGAACGTCATAGCATCGTCACACAGCTCCAAACTGTCAGTGTCCACTGTTTTGATTACATCCTACGGGTGGTACAGAGAAATGCTTTCAGCAAACCTACCTCACTAGTTTAAGGGACGCCACCCTCAGAAGGTCTCTGGTGTTCCACTGCAGTTATATTAACACTGTCAGTTTTGGGAGAGATGCTACTGGTAAGAGGAGACCTGAAACTATCAGTAGACTAAGGAAGACAAACAGATGCCACATACTGAGACAAAATGGTCACCATCTAGATCTATGTTAACTTATAACACAGCCCAAACAGTCTGAATTCATCCTGAAATAATCCCTGACCACTCGTATGTGCGTGCGTGTGTGTGTGTGTGCATGTCTTCTATGTATTCTCACATATGTATATACATTTGGGTTTGTTGGTATGTGTGTGGGACACACAAAGTGACTTTCATGTTTTGAGGCACAATAATACTCTTACCTACACAACGTGTATACATAAATTGGTCATGAGACCAATAAATGCTGATCAGAGCACTAGTGGCTCACCGCTGTACTGTAATAAGAGTTAGTAAGCAGCAATGCTGATTTGGTTGGTGTTATGAGGTCTGAAGCCTTTGCAGGGGGACTAGCATGAGCAAAACAGCATGAAGGAACAAAAACTGCAGGGCGAGTAAGAACTGGCACATACTGAGAGTAAACAGCACAGGCATCAGACACCTGCAATCAACCCTTTGACACAGTGTGCTTCATTAAGTACTACCAAACTCAAAAAAACAAACAAACAAACAAAAAAATAGTTAGTGCCATCTGTCCAGAGAAGCTCAAGTTCAAGTTCATTGCACAGGTATATAATACTTAAGTGTGCCCGGGTCCAAGTGACCCTGTTTAAGACTCAAACACGACGCATGAATGGTCATTTCTGTTGGTTTCTCTGTGCTGAAGACAAGGGCTGAGGAGCGGTTCTCCCACACAATACCGTTTTGTTTCCATCCTAACACAGACAGCAATATGACATGTCGCCGTGGGGATTGCTGCAAGGCTACCCACTGTGCAACTTCGGTAGGGAGCATAACTCCGCAATGACAGCCTTCCGCACCTGCAGTCTGGGCAGCACACACCAATCCAAAGCCCACCCCCAACCCCACCACACCCCCAACCCCACCCCACACCACCCCCCCCCCCCCCCCCCCCCCCTCCCCCCACCCACCCGCTCTCGCCCACCCACAGCATGAACCCCTCCTTTATTAGGAAGCATCCACTGTCGCTGCTTTACCATTTTTTTTTTCGTGTGTGTTGTTTACATATTGGTTGTTGATATCGGAGTTGTTGTGGTCACAGTTGAAATATTTTCTCCCGTTTCCCGTCGGCAGCTATGACATCTGTCTCTCCTTGTACCACTCCACAAACTCGTCCAACAAAACCGGCCCTGATAAAAACAGGACGACACAGGGAACAGTTACTGAAATAGAAATTCATTTAAGCTCCGTTGTCTCATTTTTTTTGTACAACTAAACAGTCACTCACAGGCACCGTCCTCATCATAGTTACTGAGGTCCAGGTTGATTGTCCTGCTGAACTCTAAAACATTGCACCATTGGTCTTTGTTGATGACTTTGTACTTGGATTGCTGGGGAACAAAACATGAGCGCCACAGATTAAGACTACAAGGTGTCCCTCACAGCTTCAGCAATTTGCTAAAACGATGCCACATGCTTACCTCTAAAAACTGATTGAACACTGGGAACAGAGGCCACGTCTTTCCCAGAAGAAGTCCCAGCATACACTTGGCTGTGTTCAAGTCCAAACTCCTCTGATCTTTTTCCTGTCCAATCAAAACACCAGAGACTTAATTAAATTGATGCAAAATGTCAGCTGGTGCAAGAATTTCAATCTTGTGTAACCGTCTCTTACAGGGACTTTTTTTTCCCTGTTCAATTTAAACTAAATCACATGGAATGCCATGTATGCAAGCTTCCTTGTAGAGAAAAAAAATTAAAAAAATTAAAAAATACTTTGCTTGACTCACCCGAGCAAAATCAAAGGCATATCTATAAATTAGCTTAAAACTGGTGCTGTCGTTCAGGACAGATCTCAGGTAGTCTAGCGAGTTCCTCAGCCTCTCTGTGGAATCGCACCTGACAACAGCAGAAAAGTACTTCAGACGTGCTCCACATTTCACCACCAACTCTACTGCAACTACCAGCCGCAGAGAAAACACAGCGAGCTAATGAAATCCCTTTCAAAGATAGCATTAAAAGGCAAAAAAAGGACACAAAGTGGTAGACGTACTGCAGTGAGCCCATGCCTCTCAGCCACTCCTGCAGGGTGAAATATCCCATACTCTGAGCATCCAGCTTCCAAGCAAGGACCAGCATAACCACCTGGGCAAAAACAACAACAAAAAAATAGTAGCTGCAGAAATTCTTTGGCAGAGGCCATGCCTTGCCAGATTTTTGTCTGACCTCAGTGACCAGTGGAACAAAGACTGACTGTACGGTGGGGTTTGAAAATCAGGTTAGAATTTTCTATCTCTTTGCATAAATATGACCCCAAAACAAACTTTTACACAAGCACTAAAAGAGAGCATAAAGAGAGCACAATTACATAAACAAGAAATTCAATTCCCTAGCTAATATTAACGTAAATGAGTCCACTATAAGGAGAACGTGGAACGAGGGTGTGCACGGCTGCGCTGCAAAGGTAAAGACCACTGCTGCCTGTATTTCCCCCCCCCGAAAAAACAAATAGGATTATCTATATATAAATGACCATGTAAATTTACATTTGCACGTTCTCATTCTGCAGACAATTTCATCCAAATCAACATACAAGTGAGGAACAACAAGCCAAGCATAGACGTGAGAGTACCAGATCTTTTTAAATGACAAGAGTTCACAAAGGTTCACAAACATTTAAGTTCTTCTATAAGCACACAGTGACCTTCAAGTGCCACGAGGATGACAAAATTGTAACTGATTAGTCCTCTTTTTTTTTTTTTTTTTTTAAAGTCAAAAAAGGTGTCTCAGCCTATTAACATGGTATGACTGGCAGCTACCAGGAAACACCGAAAAGCAAGCCAGCAGGGAGCATGCAAATTCAACCAAACTGCACAAATTGTCTAAATAATAGTAATAAGAAAAATCTTCTTACATTCTCTGGCTCCACTCCAATGTCTTCACAGAACTTCTCCATCCCCTCTGGACCCACAACATCGTCACAACCTTGTTTAAATGAGTGCACAGCATCAATTTAGCATGTGAGGCTAAAATGTAACTACGACAAGAATGTCTAACAACGCCCCCACCTGCGTATTCGTAGAACCACTCCAAGCATCTTTTACTGGAAAACGTCTCCTCCTCACGGATTTGTGACGTTTCGTGTTTTCTGAAAACACTGTGGACCAAAAAAAAACTCTTTTAGCCATTTGCCAAGCAGCAATAGAGACTTTTCCTATTGGAAAACTGACATTCTTTAGGCACATCTTTATTTCCAGAAGCCACAAAAATAAAAGGAATCAAGCAGAAGCTGAAAACTACATTCAAGGACTCTTCAACAATGAGATTTCACACCTGTCCTGGCGACTCTTCTTGGCCGACATGTCGTCTCCAGCAGAGGGTCTCCTCTTTTTCCTAGGCGGCATGGCTCTAGAGCAGCAAGCTGGGACGGTAAGTGGAAAGAGCAAGGATGCATATCAGGAATACAAAAAAAATATGCCAATAGCAAAACATTCATCCAGCAACAGACAGCCCGATTTTGGACTGCCTGTAAGGCAATAAATGACTGCAATGGTATAACAACCTACCTGATGGGTGGCTATCCTGTCCAACGTCTTCTGCCAGGTTCTACCAAAACAGATGGTTGTGAGAATGACCCAAAATTTCCCTGCACACCAACACACATCTAAAGTAAAATACACCATACGCCGATCACTTATATTTACCAGCCTGTGCAAGGTGTGGTGAATCTTGTGGATGCTGGCCAATGTAGTCAAATGGGAATTCAGCTGAAAATCTATTTTAACAAACAGATTAAAGACAACATAAGAAACGCAAACCGAGGCGTGACACACGACCCTATGCTGCATGAATGCAAGGGTACTAGAGGGTGACATCACAAAACCCTGAACACTTAAACCACATGTCATTTTGATCGGTTCTTAACACAGACTGTACGGGGCAGGTGACAGTCTCACGTGCTTTCCAGATCATGTTTACGCTTGAGAAAACGGCAGAAAATGTCTCACAGGAATGTCGGAGTGACACCCTGCACTCCTGCAAAGACATGGAAACTAGAAAACATGCGATCACACAAGCTACCTTGTCCCCAAGTGTCTTCTGTGCATTCCAGATGGTAACTGCAATCAAACATCCCCGATTTCAATTCATTTCAAGAAGGCAATTCCTGACTAACCCCAGAAACACACTCACGAGCACATAGCACTAGCTGCATACCTAAAATAGCAGTGCAGACGCGCAACTTGCACAGAGTTTACAAAGTATCAAGAGAGTTGGACTTATGGGTTATGTAGTCCGTCCGAGTTAAAGAGGCCATTAGAAGTTGCGCTCAGCTACGCGTACCGAACTACATTTCCCAGGCCTTTACAAAACAACTATTTCTTTCAGACTCCTCTACCCCCTACATTTTAGCCTAACTGACTGAATCCGTTTTTACATTGATTAATAAATGTAAAATTATACTGCTACTGGCACAGTAGCGTTGCGCAGACGTTTTGCAGAAGCTGAAGAGGGTGGCGCAGAACCAGACAGCACTGCTGCAACGGGCAACGAAACATTTTTTACACAACTGCGTCACAATTTTCATTCTCTGTAACAGTCCGCAGCTGACCAAAAAATTGGCCGATTAACACTGGTATTATGTCGATCTCAAGCTTTAACTGAAACGTCCAGTACACCGGCTATAATGGTGACTATAACCAGCGCAACCCACCGATTACCATCGCAAACCTTCTAAATTAAAGTAACGTCGGCGGAATTTACCGAGCACTGCTACTCCAACATGAAAAGATAAGTTCAGCTAACCTCCCGTGTCTTGAAAAACATCCTAACTATCCAAAACAAGTGAAATTATACTAGCTATTTTCCCTTTGTTGTCGCCCAAGACAGCACTGGCAAATACAAAGAGACCAGCAAATAACACGGGATTCATGCGTTCTCATCAAACCCCACTGAGCCACGGGACAAAAGCGGACGTAGAAACCCAATTCGTCAGTTTGTGTCTCTCTGACATACGCTTCACAACCCGAGAAAGGTCACAAGTTGATGCAGAAAAGCGTCTGTAACGTTACTACTTACTTGCCGCATCAGAGTGCATTTTTATGAAACATACAACTGTCTGTGGGAAGTCCGCAGACCGGCCAATAGGCGGGCCTTGTTAACGTAAAACACGCCCGCAAACGGTGATTGAAAGTCAGCTTGCTTGATCTCCACCTTTGCTTTCTGTGATTGGCTGATTCAATTGTCATGTCACAAGAAGGAGGAAATACAAAATAGACTCCTCCCCTACATGAATGTGATTGGTCAGAGCTTCCAAACAGGGCGAGCTTGTGAGTGCGTCAATCACTGGAATTTCCTCGTGCAAGCCTGAAACCAGCCCACGATGAATCCTGATTGGCCGTTTTTGTCATAAATGGACCTACCAATATAATTGCTGAATGGGTCCGTTTAATTTCTACACAGGCGGTATGAAGTGACAGTTCACTTGATAAAGTGAATACTTTTTCAATTTACTACTGATTAGCAATGTCGTATCAAGCTGATAGCCGTAACCCCCACTGACCCTCCGTCGTTACCTGTTGGTGGCAGTCTATCGTTTGAGATCAGCAGAAGTCAGAGAAGGTCCTGCCGCAAACGATGCTTCAGTTGCTGTATGTTTAGCAACAGTGAGCCCGGCGTCACGTGACTTTAAACCCTAAGTATGAGCCTAAACGAACGGCTACAAATGGAGCTACAGTCCTGGCCCCTAAGTAGTTGTTTTTTCATGTCAGTGACAGTGAGGTGATTCATGTGACTTTTTGTAAGTGGTCACTGGTAAACTTTACAGCATTTGTGACTTGAGTGTAGATATCCTGACCAGCCTATTTTAAAACACCAGCCGTTGAATGGTTCGTTGAAATTCATGGTACATGTCTGTTAACTTCTAGCTGGAGCTTAGGAAACTACCTGTTGGGGTGGCTCCTCTCCTACACCATAGTCTCGATTTAGGCCTATATTTCCTCTGAAGACTATCTGTGGTTGCATGCAGAATTGGCTATAAACTGTCCTCCTTTTCAAGTTCCTTGTCAGTTCTGGCTATCCATGATTTACAGTGTTGGAACAGAGAAGCTGCATGTCCAACCTCTTTTTACAAATAATGTAAACTCTAATTGAAATTGCTACAAAGACAACATAATCATATCAAATGCTCCCCCTACTAAATCATTTTTCACTTTGAAAGGGTCTAAACACATGTGACAGATAATTTCAGAGCAGTTTAGGTGACCTGGCAACAAGTGCTTCAACAGCCCAGAGAAAGCTGAAAGGCAGAATTAGCTCATTTATTTGTCAGTAATATTAGTAATATTATTATTAATAATAATAATAATAATAATAATAATAATATATAAGTTTTATATAGCGCTTTTGGAAGATGGCGGGGGAGAGGAACATTTTATCAGGTGTTGTAGATGATTTTGAACAGGTGGGTTTTGAGCTGGCTTTTGAATGAGGGGAGTGTATCGGCGTTCCGGATGGCGGGGGGCAGGGAGTTCCAAAGGGTAGGGGCAGCGATGGAGAACTGTCCCCAAGGGTGCGGTACTTGGTCTTGGTGATGGGAGTGAGGAGGTTTGCATCAGAGGAGCGGAGATGTCGAGTGGGGGAGTAGGGGTGGAGGAGGTTTGTATGGTATGGAGGTGCAAGGTTATTGAGGGCTTTGTAGGTGATGAGAAGGATCTTGAAGTTGATTCGCTGTTTTATTGGAAGCCAGTGAAGTTGATGAAGGATGGGAGTGATGTGTTCTCTGGAGGGGGAGTGAGTGAGCAGTCGGGCGGCCGAGTTTTGAACATATTGCAGTTTTTGAAGAGCAGAGGAGGGGAGGCCATACAGGATGCTATTGCAGTAGTCGAGTCTGGAGGTGATGTAGGCATGGACGAGTGTTTCGGCAGCTGAGGGGGAGAGAGTAGGGCGAAGGCGTGCAATGTTGCGGAGGTGGAAGAAGGCTATTTTGGTAACCTGGTTTATGTGGGATTTGAAGGAGAGTGTGGGGTCCATGATGATGCCGAGATTTCTGACCAGGGGGGAGGGAGTGACGGAGTGACCATCAATGCAGAGTGACAAATGCTGGGAGGTGGGGAGGGTGGATTTTGGGCCAAAAATGATAATTTCAGTTTTATTGCTGTTGAGTTTGAGGAAGTTGTGATTCATCCAGGCTTTGATGTCAGTTAGGCAATTGGTGAGGGTGGAGAGAATGGCAGGAGTAATGGCAGTGGTGGTGATATATAGCTGGGTATCGTCGGCGTAACAGTGGAAGTGAAGACCATGGTGGCAGATGATGTGACCTAGTGGGAGCATGTAGAGGATGAAGAGGATTGGTCCAAGCACTGAGCCTTGGGGAACTTCGTGTGAGACAGGGGTGGTGAGGGATTTGTGGTTGTTGATGGAGATGTAGTGGAGTCTTTCAGACAGGTAGGAGGTGAACCAGGAGAGAGCGGAGTTGATGACGCCAATGGCTTGCAGACGGTTGAGGAGGATGGAGTGATTGATGGTGTTGAAGGCAGTACTGATGTCGAGGAGGAGGAGAATGGTGAGGGAGCCGGAGTAGGAGGTCATTGGTGACTTTTAAAAGTCCTGTTTCGGTACTGTGATGGGTTCTGAAGCCAGATTGGAATGTTTCGTACAGGTTATTGGAGAGGAGGTATTGCTTTAATTGTGCTGCGACGGCTCTTTCCAGAATGTTTGAGAGGAATGGGAGGTTGGAGATGGGCCTGAAATTGTTGGGGTCGTCAGGGTCAAGGCCAGGTTTTTTAAGGACGGGGGTGATGGCAGCAAGTTTAAGAGGAGAGGGGACGGTGCCGGAGGTAAGGGAGGAGTTGATGGTGTCCGTGATGAGTGGGGCGAGGGAGGTGAAACAGGCTTTATTATAATTATTATAATAATATAGTATTGGCATGCATTACTGGTTATGACATGGGTGACTTGTATATCTCTGAAGGTGGGATTAGTGCTCATTCATTAAGATTTATAGGTTTTGGAGCAACATGAGCTGTCATCTGGATAATGTAATTTTCAAGGAAGGCTTTGCTCATATCAAAAAGACAGTGCTAAATCACTTTCTTATATTACAACAGTGCAGTTTGTAGTAAATGACTGTGAAACTGGCCTTCCTACCATCCGCACCCGTCACCTGTAGAAATGATTTGACAATTTAAGAAACAAAAAGTACAATAAAACGGCTCTGTCGAAAAATGGAGAAAAAAAAACTTAAATAAAAAATCTTTTGAAAATTACTACAGCTATTCTTCTTGGACAGTGTTGTTAAACGGAGGGTTGATGCAACAAAGCAACATGCATCTTTTCAAATATCAGGGCTTCACGTAAATGGTGGTCTCTGAGATGGGGATCTCTGGCATGGCACACTGTTGATTCTAATCGTACCTCAGTGGGTGTTCTTTCAAACTGCCATGGCAAGGACAAACATCCGCACCACCTTCATCTCTCCACTGGGGTGCCTCAAAGCTCAGGACTAGGACCCCTTCTCTTTCCGGAAAAAAAAAAAACACCTCTTCCATGGGACTGGACAGCCGTACACTTGGCTTCTCATTTTACTACAATACACACGATGTCCAACTGTACCAGTCATTCCCACCAGATGACACTAAGATTTCAGAAAATAATTTAAGCTTGTCTCTCTGATATATCCACGCGGAAGAAGAAACCCCATCTTCAGTTAAAGGGGAAGTTTTTTTTTTTTTTTTAAACCTGATCCTTATTTCTGGCATAAAATACGTTCATCAACTCATCGATAACAGTTTGGTTAAAGTCGGCATCCTTCGGACACTAGATCACTGGAGATCCGCGTATATCCATGTAACGGGAGAGAACTGGGCATTGACACTACAGCCTCTAAATGAGGCATTATCTGTCATTTTTTCACCAACTCTTTAAGACGAATGAATGAATGAACAAATGAACGAATGAACGTGTGCTATTGCACTGTTAGTTTAGAGCTGCCATGTTGTTGTTATTCGGGGCTTTCTACACCCGGTCACTTTGGACAAAGTCATCGACGCGCGCCGCTGCGGCACAGCTTATTTACTCCGTGCTCTGTGACGGTCGGCAATCTTCACACGGAGTTTGCTACTGCTGGTAACATGGTTCGTGTTTGCGCATTTCCAAATTGTCCAAACAAAATCCCTGCTCTGTTGGCATAGGTAAACATCCTCCACAAGAACACCACCAGTTAGCATCAATTCGCGGACGTGCAGTGGTCGGAGTGAATGAGCTGTGCTGCAGCAGTGCGCATCAATGACTTTATCCCAAGTGACCCGGGTGTAGAAAGCCCCCAATAACAACAACACGGCAGCTCTGAACTAACAGTGCAATAGCACACATTAGCCCCTTTCACACTGCGACCCGCTACCTTAGCGGGTCCAAATTGCACCTTCGACCCGCGTCGAGCAATGTGAACGCTTGGCGTGTTAGGTGACCCGTGTCGCCTGAAGCCAAGTTCAGGGGGCGTAGCCTAGTGGCAGAGCGTCACACGAAACACATAAAATGCTGGGCGTATACAATGATGTAGGCACAAGCCATGCGTCGGAGGTAGGGTTAAATACACCTTGAGGACTCGTTTTTGCAATTGTATATGCAGTTCATGGAGATGTTATTTTACGGGGTGTGGATGGTTACAACGTGGGATCCCGCCGAAGAACATATGCAGAGAATACAAGAGCACTATAGTCCCTGAAATGTGGCGGTAAATAACGTCCTCTGCTCGGAGGCTGGGGAGCTCGCGGACCTCCTTGTCTCCCCAGTTGGCCATCTTCAAAAATGTCTCGAACTTGATGTAGGCTAAAACAGAGTGAAACTTGTCCTCACCTGTCGCTGTTGTTCTGAATCAGCTGTCCATTCTGTCTTTTAAACTCCTCACGTCACGCCACGCCCACGTCCGACCCGCGTCAATTGCGTTCACACCAAACTCGGCTCGGCAAAAAGACTAGGGTCCGACGCGGGTCGAAAGGCGAGTCGAGTTGACGCGGCAGCCCGGGTCGGCAGTGTGAACGCAACAGTGGACACGCTAAATTCGCGGATTAAACGCGGGTTATTCCTCAGTGTGAAAGGGGCTATTCATTCATTCATTCATTCATTTGTCTTAAAGTATTGGTGAAATAGAGACAGATAATGCCTCATTTAGAGGCTGCATTGTCTGTGCCCCGTTCACTCCTGTTAGATGGATATATGCGAATCTCGAGTAATCTAAATAGCGCCCGAAGGATGCCGACTTTCACCAAACTGTTATCAGTGAGTACATGAACGTATTTTATGCCAGAAATAAAGTCCAGGTTTAAAAAAAGCGAGCTTCCCCTTTAAACCTCTCTAAGACTGAGCTCTTTGTCATCCCAGCCAATCATTCCATTCAACACAACGTCAACATAAAAACTGCCTCTCCAACAAAGTTTGACACAAACCTGGTTGTCAATATTAATGGCCACCTGTCGCTCTCTCACGATGTTGCATCTGTCTCTCGATGGTGTGGCTCTGCACTCTACAGCATAAGAAAAACCAGGCCACATCTGACTCAGTACGCAACCCAGCTCTTGGTAGAGGATATGGCTATGTCTCGCCCCAACGACTGCAATGCTTTTCTAAAAGGTCTTCCTGCTTGCACAGTGAAACCAGTACAAATGGTTCAGAATGCAGCAGTGCGTATAATGTTTGATCAACCAAATACGACTGATGCCACTCTATTACTCCACTGGCTAGCAATTAAAGTTTCGTCATGAATGCTGCCTATGAAGTGACTGTGGGGTCTGCACCAAGCTGTCTAAATGTATTTATACAGGCTTATGTTCCTTCTCAACCTTTATGCTGTTACAATAAACATAATGTGTCTGGCCCCTAAAGATGTACTATACAATTCGTAACATGACAAAAAGATATATTTTTCACGATGGCTTGTTGTGATTTGTTTTACACAAACTCCTTTTTTCTGTAACAATATTCAACTGTGCTGTTCGTGGAGCGTAAAAAAAACACTTTGGAATTATGAATGACTCTATTTATCCTGAGTTGTGACATTATATCGTTAATAAATCCAGTTGAAAGGTCTTTTAGTAAAGACAGTAAATACCTGTCAGTATGAAGGAAGCTGATATCACTGCGTCTTTATTGGAATTTTGAAATCATTCTTTGGTTTAAAGCTGCAGTCTGCAACTCTTTTTCAAGCATAATGCCTGGAACTGTCCGGGGATTCTGAAAGTAGTACATTAAATACCCCAATACAAAAAAAAAAGAGTTCTCTAGGTCCCCTATATGTCCCGCTAGGTCCCTCCAAAGCCAGCAGGTTTGTTTACAAAATTGCAGACCGGACCGGTAAAAGGTAACCAATCAGGTTACGAGCTGGGCTCTGCTGCCTGTCAATCACCGATTGTGCACGCGCGATACAAGGTAGGCTCGTCCCCACGCTTATTTGTCTAGACTATTGAACTTCATTACGGGCTAGTCTACTTACTGTGTCTTCAATGATCGCAAATGACAGGTGAGTTGATGAATGAGGAGTCGTGTACGCGCATCTGGCGTGCACGTAGACGTGCACGAGTTCTCATGTGTTTTGATGGGGCGGGACAGGAAGTTGAATAACTTTTTATTTTTCGGTTAAAAAATAAGCATTTCTTGCATTTTGCGACCACGGAGGTCACCGTTTTCAACTTCAAGCGTTCTGATAGATCATGTAAACTCTTAAAATGCCAAAAATTAGGACTTTACGTATGACAACAACAAATCCTGCAGACTGCAGCTTTAAATCCTAATGATCAGGGACTTATAACTGTGACCTAAAAAAGAAAACCAATCCCTGACCTTTGACTAATAGGAGTGTGCCTCTAATTAAGTGACATATTTACTAGCCATGATAGCGTAGAGCAGGGGTGTCAAACTCATTTTCACCGAGGGCCACATAATCATTGCCCTCAAAGGGCCAGATGTAACTTATAAATGTAACTACTCCTTAATGTTAAATAACTCTTAATTTATGACTTATTCAAGTTACAAATATTGCATATATATTTGCATAGATGTAAAAAAAAAAATATGTTGAAGCACAAACACGTATTCGCCTTCCGATCTTTCTTGAAAAAGAAAAATTATTCTCTTCCTGGACATTTTGGGATCATCATTTGTATTTCTCAATTCCACTTGTTGGAAAAAATCGCATTGATTCGGAAACATTGCAGTCCAGTGGCGGGATGCCGTCACTTTGCGTGTAACATAATCGGCATGCATTGTGGGAAATGTAGTTTTTGGTCACTGCACGTATTTGACTTCAATCAGACCTTTTAAGCTCTCGTGGGCCACATAAAATGACGTGGCGGGCCACATTTGGCCCGCGGGCCTTGAGTTTGACACATATGGCGTAGAGTATGTGGGTATTTTATTATTTGCGGTGGGGACTTTAACCCGACTCTCCAGTGACCAACGGAGACTTGTATAACTGTTGAGGCTAGGTGTTTATCTATCTATCTCTGTATGTTTGTGAACATATCTTGCCAACACATGGTAACTTTGTCCCAAAAAGGTGAGTCGGGGATATCCAAATGAAGGCCAAGTTCAAAGACCGCTGTGGTCCGGCGCCATTAGCACTGAGTGCTTGTGTAATAATGTTGTAAAGGCAAGGCAAGGCAAGGCAATTTTATTTATAGAGCACAATTCGTACACAAGGTAATTCAAAGTGCTTTACAGCTACATAAAATCACAAGAAGGCAATAAAATCATTAAAAATAAAAAATAAAAAATAATCATTAATTCATTCATTTAAAAGTGAAGAGTGCAGATACAATACTTTCAGGTGTCATATGCACAGCTAAATAGAACTGTTTTCAGCCTGGATTTAAACATTGTCAGAGTTGAGGCCTGTCTCACATCTTCTGGAAGGATGTTCCAGATGTTAGGAGCATAAAACTGAAACGCAGCCTCACCTTGTTTAGTCCTGACTCTGGGCACCAGCAGGAGACCCCTCCCTGAGGTTCTCAGAGCCCGAGTTGGTTCATATGGCTCTAACATGTCAGAGATGTACTTTGGCGCTTGACCATGAAGAGACTTGTACACAAGCAGAGCTGTTTTAAAGTCTATTCTCTGAGCGACAGGAAGCCAGTGCAGAGACCTGACCACTGGACTAATATGGTCGTATTTCCTGGTTCTAGTCAGGACTCGAGCAGCAGCGTTCTGGATGTACTGCAGCTGTCTTACAGCCCGTTTAGAGAGCCCAGTGAGCAGGCCGTTACAGCAGTCTAACCTGCTGGAGACAAACGCATGGATCAGTCTTTCTAAGTCTGGTTTAGACACTATTCCTTTGATTCTGGCAATGTTTTTTAGATGGTAAAAAGCTGCTCATGTTACTGATTTAATGTGGCTGTTAAAGTTAAGGCCTGAGTCCAATATTACCCTGAGATTTCCAACTTGATAATTAGGTTTTAGAGAGAGTCTCAAGGTGACTGATAACACTTTCTCTTTGTTTCTGTGGGCCACAGACAATGATTTCAGTTTTGTCTGAGTTTAACTGGAGAAAATTGTTTTGCATCCACACACTGATCTGTTCCATGCAGTGACACAATGTATCTACAGGCCCGTGTTCTCCTGCTGTCTGTGACACGTAGATCTGAGTGTCATCTGCATAATTGTGCTAGGACACATTATAGCTGCGTATTAGCTGGCCTAATAGAAGCATGTACAGATTGATCAGTACGGGTCCCAGGATTGACCCCTGGGGAACCCCACAGGTCATAGCCATTTGGTCTGAGACACAGTTACCAATTTCAACAAAATATTTCCTTTCCTCCAGACAGGACTTGAACCAGTTTAAAGCACAACCAGAGATTCCCACCCAGTCTTCTAACCTCTGTAATAAGATCGCATAGTCAACTGTGTTAAAGGCAGCACTCAGGTCCAGCAGAACTAAGACTGAGACTTTGCCTGCGTCTGTGTTCAGGCGGATGTCATTTGTCACCTTGATAAGAGCTGTCTTAGTGCTGTGGTGGGGCCTAAAGCCTGATTGGAAAGTATCAAAAGCATTGTTAGACAGGAGAAAGTCACTAAGCTGTTGGTATACAATGTTTTCTAAGACTTTGCCTAAGAATGGCAGGTTTGATATGGGCCGGTAGTTGTTCAGTACTGTGGTATCAAGACTGCTCTTCTTTAGAAGGGGCTTAATGACAGCGGTTTTTAAGGCCTTTGGAAATGTTCCAGTCTGGAGTGAGATGTTGACTAGATGAGCGAGTTGTGGTAACAAACTGCTCAGCACAAACTTTAGGAATCTAGTGGGCAACTCATGAAGGCAGCACATTGATGAACTCAGACTGCAGATGATCTCTTACTGTTTTGTCAGTAACAGGTGTGAAATGTGTCAGCTCTAGGTGTCTAGCTGGCTGCAGAGTAGTTATTTGTGTTGTGGAAATTATTGCATTTTTAATGCCTTGAACTTTGTCATTAAAGAATATGGCAAACTCATTATACTTGGATGTAGAAATGAGTTCTAAAGGCAGTGAAACTGGAGGGTTTGTTAATCTGTTTACTGTAGCAAACAGGACACGAGAGTTGTTACTGCAGTTTTTGATGATTTCAGAAAAATAACTCTCCCTTGTTCTACGCAAAGTCTGGTTGAACACACATAGCTTTTCTTTGTATGTCTCATAATGAACCTGGAGCTTTGACTTGCGCCATTTCCGTTCGGCTCTCCGGCACTCCCTTTTCTGTGCCCTGACCGACTCTTCTTTCCTCCATGGCGCCCTTTGCCTACTTTTAACCATTCTAACCTTGAGAAAGACTACACAGTCCTCATGTGTGAATGGAAACACGTGGTGGCTGCTGTGATTCCACTGTAAGGTGCTCTGCTGAATAAACTTTGCTGTACAGTCAAGTCATCTGGCCCTTATCATCAGGGTCTTTAAATGAGGAAAAAACAACCTTAAGATTAACATGCACTCACAGCATTCACTCACTGTTATCATTCAGTTCACAAAAACTTAGCCAAAATGCAGAAGAAGTACGTGGTAAACTACGTAAACTCCACGATTTAGTAGCCTGTCGAGCTATCTTTAGCGGTACATACAGTAGTATAAATTGAAGTGATAGTTTCTGTGTGACGTTATCACACTTTCTCCTGCAATCCTTTCAAACAAGCCATATTTGTTAAATCTTTTTCTAATTGTACTGTCATAATCTTTAACATTTAACATGCTAACCGAGGCCTGGAGAGTCGATTTTTGATTTTTTTTTGGTGCTGTTTCTTTAAGCATTGCGGTCTGACCATGGGGTGGACTTACCGGGACATCTACTCCTGAGAAGATTGACAGCAGTCTTAAATATTTTCCACTAGAATGATGGACTTCAAGTCATTTGGAAAAAGTCATATAACCAATAGACTGATGTGCAAAGACAATGTCTTCTCTGAGATCACTGCGGATGTCTCTAATTTTGTTCAATAGATAGTGAAAATGATGTGCCTTCTGTTGTCTTTCATCCGAGGTCGTATTAACCTCACTTTAAGACCTGGTAATGACCAGATGATTTATTTATTTTTTTCTTATGTCCACACACATAAAACCTTCAAATTGAAAGAGGGTGTTCTTGCTTTTTACAAGTCTTCAGATTCACCGCAACATACTTTCAGTAAAGCTCTACCCATGTTTAGATCAGACGATATTTTTTTCACAGTGATGGAGAACATTGATCAGATTTCAAGCAAATATGGCAAATGTTTAAGTTGAACAGAATGCCAGTGTTGATGAATGATTAGGTTGAGCTTCGGTAGCCAATTGATGTTTTCTGACATGTTTCATATCCTGCTCAAAAATCCTGCTCGCATGAAAATCAGCTAAATACCACAAAGCCTTTTTAAACCAGAAACACTGATCCCTTTTATTCAACACCAGTTTAAACTTGCTTTTTTGCACGTGTAAATAAAACAAAAAGTACCGCCAACAAAGGTGTGTTGTACTCCACTGAAAGGTGGAGATTGATGTACAGAGGTCAACCTAATCTGGAACACACCCCGCTAGAAAGAGTGTCCTTCATTTCATGTGACAAATTGTGCAATATATACCTGCTTTATCACAATGAAGTGTTCCGCTACCATTCTATGCTGACTTGTAGCCAGTGCTTTATTTATATTATGTCGCCCTAAATGGATGGTGGTTGTAGTGCATTTCCTCAAGTGGGTGGAATTTAAAAAGTAGTTCAGGGAGGTGCCATTGCAGCCAGTTGCATATGAGGCATTGTGAGAGGGGAAGTACAGCAGTTGGAGAAGCTGTGCAGTACAACCCCAGGAACGACCACTGGAAACATCTGCATCATGAGCTCTGAAACAAGTGGGCAAACTACAGTGAAGACTGAGGAAGGAGCAGCAGCTGCTGCTCCCGATTCAGCTGCGGTGAAAGCGGGCCGGAAGGTGAGAGATAACAAATGACTTTCCTCTGCACTGCGTGGGCCCCCGTGTGCAACTGTGGGGCAAAAATTCTGCCTAACCTGTCCCGTGTGTCTTCCAGTGCCCCCTGGGTGATGCTCATGTTCACAGAGAAGATGTGAGAAGGGTTTGGAAAGAGTGCCAGGAGGAGAGCTTCTGGTACAGAGGTAATCTAGATTAATTTATTCAGCAAACACCTGTATCATTTCTCCATAAAATGGACGTTTTGTTATGGGAGCGACTTAAAAAAAAAGCCAACAAATGTGTCTTGCGGTTCCAAGTGAGGGACCGGAGCGTGGTGTATATCTTTTAAAGTGTGCTGCGCAAGTCTTTTGTAGTAGAAGCAGTGGAGTAGAACTCATCCGCCAACTTCATAGTCTACTTAAACGTGTTTATTTTCCTCATGGAATTTGGTGTGGGGCCCCAAGAAAAAGCTCCCATATGTGGACTCACTTATTTATCTTTGCTTAGCTCGAGTCCGTCGACGTTTTTCAGTCCGTGGATTGATTGAGTCAATTCAGTTAAACATTGAAACTACTGAGCACTGGCTGAATGGAACTTTGTGTCAGGTGAAGGTTAGGTTGAGCGTGGCGGGGTGTGTCTGTAACCCCAAACACCATAAACCTGACAAAAGGACTGCTCCAACAAGAGTGACAAAACTAACAAGGGATTTAGGAATACGCCGGGTGTGCACACCCATACGGCCTGAATGCCACTTTAAGATAAGAATCACAGCAGGAACCAAATTGAAAGCTTCTCACAAAATGGACGAAGGGGAAACTCGACGGCGATTAGGAGTCCGCAAATTTCAAATGATCCGTGTTTTATGTGACAACACTTCATGGTCTCTATCCTTCCCCCTCACCACCAGCCGGCCGCAGCTGCTATTCACGTTCTCTCATCACGCAATTATGTAAACACCAGACGATGAGCAATCAGCACTTCCTGCATCGGTCCAGTTGTGTTCGAATTAGATGGAGACAAGTGAATCTCGCGGCTTTGTGGCTCAAAGTTTAGTCTAACTGAGTCAGTCAATTAGGCAAACACCGAAGTCTTTCTTTTGTCCGCCCACCTTTTGTTTTGAAGCGGTTTGAACTTTTGCAGTGAATGATCAAGTTTGTTTATCTCTGATCTAACCTGATCACTGTGGTTTGACAGAATGTTCAGCAATCAATGTAGCTTCATTCAGATTCTATAACATTACATTTCCATGTGTCTGTTTTGGTTGCTGTGATCGGCCGCTGACCATCATTTGTTTGATTTCTACATTTAGCTCTTCCTCTCTCTGTGGGTAGCATGGCTGTCACCGGCGGTCTCATCTACAATGGTAAAGACATCCAGTCCCCATTATTCTATTGTGTCAAAATAACAAGGAAAGTAACCATTTCTGCAATTGTCACATTTAATCGAAGCTCATGTTTTTTTCTTCCCATGCAGGTGTTTGGAAGTCATCAAAGAGATTTGGTCCCTTTCCAAAACTAGCAGGTTTATGCCTTTTTATTTGTCAGTTAGTAAGTAGCAATGCTTGACTTAAAGAAAAGAAAAAAAAAAAGATCCCTGACAACAATCTTTTCTTTCTCTAGTTGCGGGACTCCTTGGGTTTGCAGTGGGAAAAGCTTCCTACGTTGGAACTTGCCGAAACAGATTTCAGGAGCTGGGTATTAAGGATGGACCAGGATTTGGACCCTGGTCCAGGAAAGGTCACCCAGGTCCTGGACACAGGTGGGAAAAACACAACATTTATTCTCACAGTCATAAATCAGACTACTGCACCATTTCTGGTCAATGAAACATAAAAATGTTATCAAAGTTGCCACATCACAGCCTGCCTTCCTTTCTCGAAACCATTTTTTTTTTACACCCTTTGGATGACTAAGTATTTAAAACATTACAACAATATTACTGGGCATGTATTGTTGTAATGTTTTAAATACTTGAACGCAGTTTTTCTAGAGAAGATAATTGCTTTGTATTTGGGATTATCGTCCATTGACTCTTTTGGGCTTTCACATGCGCGAGCATACCGACAAGAGGTAAGTGACATGCTGTTTATAAAGTTGTTTTGTAACGTCCCCATGCCAGTAATGTGAGAACCATGCATATGGTTTTGATGGTAAGGCTTGTGACTTTATTGTCGAATGGTTTATAAAGTGGTGTGACGTTTCTGCAGTGTGCAAGTTGTTGTTTTACGTGGAAGGTTTAGCACTTGCCCCTTAGCCACCACGTAGTTGGCTAGCATGACAGGCTGCGCAAACAGCGCAATCTCCGCACAGGGAGCGCCGATTTGCACCTGTCTGTGTCCTACTATCAGTATTTGACAACCTCTAGCAATGGGATTGCACTTCAAATGCCCCGGAGTTCCCCTTTAAGCTAACATGAATGCGCTATTAACGTATTGGTATTATTTTTTTTCAGCCTCATCGTTAAACGCGGAAGGAGCCCCTGCCAGCATGGATCTATTAGTGATACTATTTCCATTTATTAAAAGCCATAAACACTGCTTGAATTTTTTCAAGTCTCACATTTTACCAAATATCCACTAGGGGAGGCAACTATCCCATCAATCAGTCAGTAGAGATGGCGTTTCCAGTTTTATCTGAATGAACACAACTCTATGTACAAGAGTACAAAGTCTCTTACAAGGTGTGCAGCAGCAGGACAAAGCAGAGATTATTTGGGTTAATTATCAACAACTAAACAGACACAATATCATAAAATTTAAAACAAGCGGGCCAGCCAAGATCAATGTCTCTTTGATGCCGCAGACTTTTAGCTTTGAGAGTCTTGAATACTTAGCATATTTAATCATATATTTATGCATAAATTTCTTTATATACTCAAAATGTGTTGGCATGGACCTCTACCAAATAGTGTCTGAGGTGGAGGAACATTTGTTTACCACAAGCTGCATCAGGTACTACACAGCCAAAAGAGAAAAAAAAAGCTTCAAGATTTGATACATACGAAACAAAATGCAACTCCATCAGTTAATATTGTTGTATTTTAATCCTGCAAGAAAAAAAACGTCCTCATCTGGAGAGCCCAGTGGCTGATGGGAATGTATTTTGAATCTCAACAAACAGTGTTTGTCATTTATAACCAATCCCTTGAGGACACGGGTGGCCAGGACTGAGACCTGTGAGGTCATCAGATTTTCTTTTTTTTTTTCTACACTACTAAGAGGGCTCTGAAACCGAGCTGCCCTTCTGCTCGCCAACCTCTTAATACGGGGATTTCTTGTTCTTTTTTTAGATATAAATACCTGAATGCCAGCCGACAGATCTGAAGAAGATCGATTCAGTTCAGTGATATTTTGATTGCTGTTTAGAGTGCACAGCCTGCACCATACTTTTCTCTTGTTTTTTTTTTTCACAGCACTATAAATCTTTGAACAGTCTGAATCTGTGCGTCAGTGAGAGTATTTAGAGATGACTCCAAGGTACCTTTACGGTTGTAGCTGCTGCGTGCAACAGAAAAAGAAACATCCACTAATGCTTGAACTGAGATTTTACCACAAGGACAGCTTTGGTGCCTTGTGGTAAATCTGGTAAAGATTTGACAATATCACAGCTTAAAGTCAAGGCCAAGACAGTGCTCAGTCCTAATAAAACAGAAGACACTCTAAATTACTTTGAACTTGTCTTTTTTCTTTTTAATAATGTATTGTTTGATATACCAGACCTTTGATATCTGCTGTAGATCTAATACACTAGCATAAAAAAGACAGAACAAGCCATACGTGTGCAGGAATACATAGATTTTCCAAACATTGCTGCATTTTGGCTCGTTTTTTTTTTGTTAGATTCATAATGACATCATATTTTGTCATGTGCTGATGTTCATATGAGGTTGTATTTGCAGCTCTATATTTTGTAATCCAAGATGAATAGGATTACATTAGATTTCTGTGTACAATGGGTTATGTTTCTAATTAGAATTTGCCATGCAATTTGTACTCAGCTGATTTAATTTCAAACAAATGTGATGCAATCCTGCTTAAGTGGTCTATGTAGTTATAAGAAGATATACTGTAATTCTTTAACACATACAAACAAAGGCTAAATAATTTGTAAAATTGTATGAAAGCTGCAATTATAATTACTGAAATTACTTTTCTGTTTTACAATTTTACAGTAACTCCTGATAAAAATGTATTCTCTGTTCATAATTAAGGATAACTCTGATATGAACTAAAATGTGAGTTGTAAATTGCATTTTTAAATTAAACGGACAAGTTTTCTCACCTCTTTTTCGCACTTATGTTAGAACTATTCTTAAATACCTCACTTTCATTTGTTCCTGCACCGCCTCAGTGTTCCCGCCCGTCGCGGCAAATTACGGCGTACGCCGGTCGCCATAAAAATAGACTCGCGCTATTGCTAGCCTCCAAAAGACGCCATCCAATCAGCAAGTCGTTTTTTAAGATTGTCAGGTATGTTAGCAAATAGAAAAACGCATTTCATGCCTGTGGACACCATTGCAGCCAGTCATGATAAAGAAGGAGGGACAAACAGATTGCCGTCTGCTCTGACAGTGGACCTCTTCCAACGCCGTCACAGACTGCGAAAAAAAATCACACTGCTACGTAAATCCTTCCAATGGAGGAGGGCCAGGACGTAGAAGCTTGTTCGGCAAATGAAAAGAACGTCTGCAAGCTAGCGACCTAGCTCAACTGTAGGGTGAAGAAGTAAAAGTTGTGAGATACGTCGCAGGAACGTACGCATTACGAATACAGGAGTAAATGAGGACACAGTGTTTGGTATCGAATGTAGTTAAGGTTGTCATACGCCAAGTTTCGATTTTAACTTTGTCGTTGAGTTTAACGTTGGCTTTTCAACTGTGATACCAGAATTGGCTGCCGTGTAGCATGCTAAAGAAGGAGTTTGGTTTTTCTGCTAGTGTGAGTTAATCGCTTACCTACCAACCTTGCAAGATAAATGGTAAGTACCGTTTACATTCCTGTTGTCATTTGTCCTGTCGCTTTCTGGTAGCTAGCTAGGCAATTGATATAGGAATATTATTTGCATGTTGAACGTTAAGTTGACGTTTACAACTGGCTGGTCAGCTAAAGCAAGTTGCAGCTGCTAGCTAGCCTCTTGCTCAACATTAGCAGTTTCTTCAATACAGTTAACACCAGGCTAGCTGCTAACTGGTGCTATCATGAACCTTACTCCACTGTACGCAAGGCAGTTTTAATACAGCGACTTCTCGTTTGGTTATATTCTTGCTCCGGCTGTAAGACCAAAGTGCCAAGGGACAAAATGATTAACAAACTTGTTTAGTGTGTGTACGCGGAACACTCAAAACAACCACGCGCACAGATTTAAGCCAATGTTTTTCAAGGTGCTTTTAATGATAACGATGAAAGCTTCTCTGTTTGCATGAGGTCGTTTTATAAAGGATGATAGTGGGTTTTAGAGGACTAAACACTAACGTGTCCGAACACGGTGGCTCCTGTGCGCTGGCACAACAGTGAGCTGTCAGCTTGGCATCTATCATTGCAATGAGGACTTTTTCCCGTTCGGAGTGCATCGGACATGAAAACAAAGTATTTCGTCAGTGTCACTTGGATACAGACTGTAAGAAATCTGGTCAGTCTGCTGTGTGGCTCGAGGTGAAGATGGGCAACTGTTTGGAGGGAGGCACAGTCACGGATGAAAAGCCGGTTTGTGTGCACCCTAGCCTTATGGTGTTGGATTTTCTAGTTGGAACTTTTGTCGTATTTATAAAAGTTGGATTACTCATGCGTTTTTTTTCTTTTTTTTTTTTTTGCAGTTAAAAAAAGACTTTATATCGCAGTTATTGTCATTAACTTTGTCTGATTGTATCTTTCGGGTGTTGTTTTGTCGCTTTTGTGAAGGTTCCATGATGTGACACATTTCAGAGTAAGCTTTGTATGCACAAGACTTCGCAGGGTTGCACCGACACAGGCCTACAAGGCTATTGGTCATAACAACTGGCTGACATCACCCCAATCCCTGCCAGGATAAGCCTTTAATGGCAGTGCAGATGTGTCCTTTATTCTCCTGTACATGCACCAACTACACAGAACCCCCCTTTGATTGCAGATAGCCATCTATCTGTGCTTATCTAGGGCATAACTCCTGTGAATTAGTGCGTTTGTCTTTAATCTGGTGAGACATTAATGACATTGAAGAGTATGGGGATGGAAAAGCCAAGCCCTGCTAAACGCCCCCACAGTGGCCTCTTCTCTAAGTTGCCCCCCTGCAAGGATTAACTGTTAACTCAGCATTTCAGTTATGACCGTAAAAATAATGCACAGCAAAAATCAAGCAGGAGTTTGTTGTCTTTTGATTCTGTTTTTTTTTACTTTTCATGTAATGATATTGTTGATCCCCTAATGTGAGTGCTGTATTATCATTTGTCATGTCTTCTATTTCTATTCTGCAACTTTTCTTCTAATTGGAAATGGCATCTGGAAATTACATTGAAACTGCATCACGGTCACTTGGTGTCCTTAATCACCTGCCTCCATGCCCTGTGACTGCTCAGCAGGTCACCTGGTTCAATATTTGCAGCTCCCATACAAAATCCTGATGTAACCTCTCGAAGGCTGCCAGTTTAGTTTGGCCTGATTATAGCAGATGACCTCTTATCCAAACCCAGACTGATAAGTTGGATCTGCGTTCATGCGTGTGTTTGCACGTGTTTGCACTTGGCTGACTGCTTAATTAGGCGACAGAACAAAAAAATATGCTGAAGAATTGCACACACGTGGCCCTAAAGCCTTGCTGTTTGCTTGAATACTTCATGCAATCAACTTACTTTGTAGTCCCATCGTCCTGCACGGTGCATTACACGCAATGTGTTTTCAGAAAACTTAACATTGAGTAATTTTCCTTTTGTTTGTGGGAAATTCACATGGAGAGTCTTTAAAGAGAGTTTTGAAGTCTTCTAAAATAAACAGTTTAAAAGGGATGTCTTTAAATATTAAAATAGGTTTAGTTTTTTAGGAGCTGTTTCTTGATTATATATTGTTGTGTAGTGGTTTGGATTCAAGCTCTTCGTCACCATCTCTGACATGAAAAACTAACTTCCAAAGGTCTCTTTCCAGTGCACTGTAGATTAACACGCTTCGTTACTTGCTCTGAGTTAGGCGTTCTTTTATTTTATTTTATCGGAAGACTTGGCATGAAGGATGTGAGTGAGTCAAGCCAGAAATAACCAATAATTGAGCACTGCTGAGCAAAATTATCTTTGGCTTTTTGGAAAGAGACTTTAGAGCATAATTGATGTTTGGGTCTACCTTTGGCAAAGAAACCACCCCGTCTTTGTCCTCAAGATGGCCTCAGCTGAGTTTTCAGTGTTTCTGACATGTTAACAGTGCATTAACGCCACACATCTGACAGTTAAATTTGTCTTTTGGAATAAGATAAAGACAAGAGAGTTCTCTAACAAATCATGCAAACAAAAAAAAGTGTTTTTTCGCTCTCCTTCCCAGTTGGAAAAGCCACCGACGTTTCAGTTTAAGAGGTAGTAATTACAGCAGGCCAGGCCTGTCATTTACTGTTGGAGGAAGCCAGATATAGGCTTTGCCCGGTTTGTCCAATTTTACTCTAGCACACTGCCTGGTTCTGACTATAATCTGGCCCAATTAATTTTTTTAAGACGAGTATAAAGAGTGCAATACGCTAGACACTTTGCAGTTTGTTCTTTAAACTGGCGGTTGACTGTAATTAATTTAAGAGGGGATATCGACTGTATGGAAATATTGCAGACTATTTGAAGCTGATATGTGGCTGAATGGAAAAGGGAACAGAGCAAATTAGGACAGGACAGTCTCGTCTTTGTCTAAGTTATCTCCTATTTCCTGGAAGGCCTATCAGCCTCCTGTTAACAGCATCCTTGCTGTGTGCTGGACTCAGAAAGCTGCTGGGCGATATTAATAGATGAAGTTGAGTTAAACATTGATCAGAGCAGATCCGCTGACCTTTAGCTTTTCTGTGTAGACATGCTAACATCAAAATCTACGTGTTAAAACTCCTTAAAAACACACAGATGGGGAACCATAGTCGTTTAGTGATCGAGCTGTATGTTAGTACCACCAGTGACAAGCAACTTTAAGCACTTAAATGTAGAGCAGGAGCATAGTTTGTGGCTTGATATGTGCTACAGCACAGCACAGGACGTGCGCTGGGTTGGCTCACCCTCTTTCTGTGGTCACATTTTTTTTGTGTTTTGGAGTCGCTGAGTTGGAACAGGAAGTCAGATGTATTATTCACAGGTTTTTCAGCGTGAGAAGGGAGTGATGGCGCCTGAGATTTTTTTCTTTTTTGCTTCAGTTTAGTTTGTAGTGGGTGGGATTAGGTTTGTGTGATGGTGTGTCATTGTGTGATGACTTTTAGGCCATGAAGGTTTTTGTTATCTTTTGAATTGCTATCTTTGTTGACCTGTTCTCACCATCTGTCCACAGTGTTGGTTTGGAAGTTATCACACTTCAACTTCTCTGTCTGCTTTGTGGCTAAAGGCTTGTTCTTCCTTCCTTTGTGTGACTGTGGTTTGATAATAGAAGTTTCTAGCGTTCTCTTCTTACCCTTTACTTATGTGTAATGTAATTGGATTATGTTTACCGAGCCCTTTTTAAACTTAAAATATGCTGCATTTAGCACAGAGTCAGAAACTAACAGTACGTATGACTAGATATTAAAGTACTTGACTGTAAAATTAACTTTTTTGGCCACTAAAATGATGAAAGAAAAAGAGTTTAGGAAGCTCTGAATGCTTACGCAACTGCCTCTTGGATGTAACGGTAATCTTCAGATTATAACTCTGCTCAGGGGGAGGTTTTAATCCTGTCTCAATTCAGAGCAAACCAGGCTGAAGCCAACAGTAGGCTGACATGTCACTTTGCTGTGACGCCCAACAGCACTCTGTGGTTCTTCTGTGTTGCAGCAAAGTGCCCCAAAGAACAATGTTATTGATTCTAAAAAAATTTAATCACATGACTAGTTGAGTTCATATACACTGTATTGTTCACAAATATTATCGTTTTTGTTTCAGACTATACTAATGCACTACTGTTTTCCTAACGAGCCCAAACTGAATGGCCTTGTTTTTTGTCGATGTTTCATGACGATGGTAATTTTTGCCTGCCTTCTCGAATGGGTTGTGTTCCACTCTGTGCTGCTGTTTAGGTTTTACAGCCTACTGTTTGTTAATCACTGTGGGAAAGGACGGGAGATTTGATTAATCAGTTTGTTTTCTTGAACTTAAAAAGTGGCAAAGCAGTCTTCAGCCTGGTCTGCCTGGCATCTGCTTTCTTGCATCATTTGTATTCTGGTCACTGTCCACGCTGCAGTGTTACAGTGAAGAACGCCTCATGTTTCTCTGCAATGTAATATTTCCATAAAGACTAAAAGTTTTTTTTTTAAATGCACTCAAGTAAACGTACTACTTGACTTGAGTGCTTGATGTATAATTGGTCGAGATACAGTAACACATAGATTATCAGTAATGTAGAAGACTTGATTGGCTCATTCAGATGACAGCCAAGCAAAATCTATGCATTTGTGTTTCAGCAGCTTGATATCAGTCATTTTTTTAAATTAAAAATCAGATAAATCGCACACCAGAAAATATTTGTGCAAACTATCAAGAGTTGTTTTGACTTCTCAGTCTTTTTGAGGAGTTTGAATAGCGTGCATATCATCCTTTACTGATAAAACCCGAGCTATGAAAGCAAAAAGGACAATGTGCCATGCTGATTAGCGTCACATTATTTTGATAGCATCTCCCAAATTTGGCTTCACCCTAGTATGCAAAATCACTCAGACGGAGATGAATCGTGGCAGCTGTTGCAGATGGAGCGGTGTCAAGTTAGCTAGCTCCTGCTCGGTTTTTGTTCTGAATGTAAAATGCGTATTTGGAAAAGAGAAGGGAAATGTCAATGGAATAAAAAGCTCGATCATCCCACACAAGGTCCTAAAGGCTGGTTGAGTAAATTTAGCAAAGAATTGTAACTGCTGTGAAGTTAATTGTTGTGTTGTTTTGTGTTGAAGAAAAACAGTTTTTAAATGGTGTGCTCTCTGGAAGATGGGAGCTGTCTGTCAGTAGGTCTGGACAAGGAAAAGTGGATGATTTTAATGCAGAGTCTGGTTAGGTCACATTCTGACATTCTTTAACAGTGACAACCAAACTCTCAGTGGGTTGCCTCACAACAGCCATTCAAGACTATGCAGAGCCGGCTTGATCTTTGTCCGGATTCCATAAGGGAGAATGCAATGTTTTGTGCTGCTATTTGCAAATGGAGAAACTCCTGGTTATTAGTTTATCTTGTAGGTTTCGTGATCTGATCTGGAAACTCAAAAGTAGATGGACAAAGAAGCAATGTTCATTCATGAAACTCATGTGCTGCAGTGGAGAGGATTTGTTGTATCTGAGAGCAGAAGGGATAAATGTGTCCTGATAGAGCAGAGCTGTGCCCAACTCTTGTCTGTGGTGTTATTTAGGGCCGATATTGAGATTTAGTTCCTTTACTATTAAAGAATCTGATCTGACTGTGCAATTCTATAAAACTTAGGACTGTAAACAATAAAATAAATATAGCTGTGATAACTACTTGTAAGTAGTTAAAGACTACCATAAAAACTACCTTAACATGCATCCATTCTTGGCCTAGTTAAAATAAAAGTCTGTGTGGTATGGTTTGCCTGTCAGTCAGGTGGAGCTGTGCAGCGCTGTTTAAAACTTCATTTCGGTGAGAAAACAAACTCAGAATTTAGAGATGGGGGCATGTTTACCACAGAGTTGCATCAGCTTCTCCTTTAAGAACACTTTAGTTCCACAGTACTCTGTCACTTCTTATCGACGGATATTTCTGTATTCTTAAATTAAGGAAGTGGTTTATCCCACCACATCTTTAGTTCTGGTAAATTTTCTTGGATTTTTTTTTTTTGTCATACCAACTGTTTTGCATGATCATTAGTTCTGAGTTGGTATCATTTAGTATATCTTTTAGTTTTGCCAGTGTGGCAACTTTTTTCTCCTTTTAATTAATGCTCACATCAGAATCAAAATAGACATTAAAAAAAGCGCACATCAAGCGAAAATCGAATTTAGTTGGTATTTCCATGGTAACACAAAAGTCACCCGTATTGTTACATTTTGGCTGTGTTGAAACTTGGTTGTGTGGGTGTCGTTTTGCACCACTAGAGTGCAGTAGAAAATAGTTTTGGTGTTCAGCTTGCCTTACATGAACCTCAAACTGTTTACTCATAGTCAGAGGTGGAGTTGCAGTTCAGATTTATGCGTACCCAGACTGGTCACAGTGACTGTAGTAGATTTAGTGCTGACGGTGTTCAACTCAGCCCCTTCGGCTGACTGCAGAACAGAATCTTTCTCTGGGCCTTAGCCCACTAGTTTTCCTGTTTTCTCTGGATTAAAAGCAGAACAAGGCAGAAACGGGTGGGACCCAGAACAGACGAGGAACGCTGCACATTGTTCCCAGAGCTTCCTCTTCCACATTCCTGGACTGATTGGGATGTGGGCCTCCTCTGCAGGGGTATTGTTCTAACTCAACAGCACCACAGACCTGGCCTCAGCAAACTGCAGCTGCCTCCACTGAGCATTGTGGTACTCGGACCAAGTGATGGCTATCTTTGCCTCTTCAGTCCCTTTCTCCGACTTGTTTTGAAAGCACCTTCACTTGGCTGGAAGAAAAATAAATTATTATGTTAGAGGTCCCAAATTGAGCTTGTCAAACCAGACTGACACAAAGATGTAATGCAGTCAGTGATCAAATCACTCCTGCATGTATTTGCTCAGCTAGACTCAGATGGGCTTAGAAGCTCTGTACATGCTGTTTTTGTAAAAACAGTAAAGTGTACTTTAATGCAGCCAAATCCCAGGTAAAATTGCTCTCATTCACATGTTTTTCTGTTTCTTGTGTCAGACGGCTAAACGTATCAGAAATTGTGAGTGAAAATCCGCCCTTTAAGACTATCTAATCACAGCTGTGTGAAGCATTCCCAGACTGTCGCTCTGCTCTAATAAAATCCTGATTTTATAACAGTTGCATCGTCTGTGCTGCGATGATCTCCCACAGAGAAGGTGTACATAATCTCATGGAGGTTTATTTATCCCACACATTCCACAGCGTTGTTGCTTCAGACATATTTAAGTCATTAACTCAATTTTGCTGTCTTGGTTACAACACCGAAACAACTGGAATGCCCCACTGCTTCTTCTCCATGAGCATTTTAGTGTCTAAACCAACTGATGGACAAAATATGATGGCTCTATTCATTTTGATGAAATGTTTAAAACTGATTATCATAATGTAATTTTGCAGCGCAATTACATTATTCAAGTGGGTCATGTGTCTCTGTTTAAACAACAGTTAGAGTTAGAGGAAAAAAACACTTTGAGAACCAGCAGTTTTACTTACTCACGCAAGAGTTCAAGCTGGATAAATCGAGTTGTTTTTTTTGTTTTTTTTTTGGCCTTAAAAAAAAGTGATATTTCAAAAAAAAAAAAAAAAAAAGACCATAGACTGTAAGTGAAATAATTACATAATTTTGCTGACATTTTAAAACACTGCAGTAGAGGTTGGTGTAAGAACTTCTTTAATAAGTTTCTGACCACACTTTACAGTCTCACACGGTGCATTTTTTTGTTCCTTTTACTTAGAATCATTGCTCTTAGGACCTAAATATGAGCTCATTGAATAGTTTATACGTGCCGTACAGCAGGTGTAAATGCATCTCGCCTTAAATAGTTTGTCCGTAAAATTTTCTCAACAGTGTGTTGAATGTATGCGCTTGATAAATCAGTTTTCACCTTGTGTGCCATGTCTTTAAGTGAGTACCTTAGTGTTGTACCCATTGAAGCATAAACAGACAGTCAAAATTTTAAGTTTCAGTCATTTTGATTTAAGACAGAATGACGAATGACCAATTTCTGTGAGTGAGACTGTTTCTTTCCATCCTACCTGGTGTGGCTGTTTATTGTTTTTTAAGAACAGATTAGACTTTCAGCTTTCTTGAAAAGCATCATGTTTGCATTGGGTCTTCTCTGTTTTGTGCAGGACGTGGCTGATATTTGGTTTTGTCTTATTAGGAAATGTTTAACTAGTGTTGTGTGCAAGGTTGTTGCTTGGGACCCTAAAACTCATCTGCTTTTGGCCATAAAACAAAGAGAGCTTCATAACTGCAGAGTAAGGTTGTAAATCAGGTTAGGGTTCTTTTGCATCACTTTGTTTCACACATTATTATTGTTTTTCTTTTATGGAATTGCACAAATGCTTTAATTTGAGGAATAAAATGATGACGCAGCAGAAGAGGTGTGATAAGTTTTAATGGAAACGTGGTCATTGTTATTTTCTGGAGCGCTGCAGCTCTCTGTTGTTATTGAGGAGAGGCTGTTTGTGATCAGAAAGCTTATTAATTCTTGGACTCAGTAACAGAGAACAGCAAACGGATGATATCTGTAGGCCGGGAGCTTTTACAAGAGTCAGCAAAGTTTAGCCTCTCTTAGTTTGCAGCGAGGGATACTTGGAAGGGTTTGAGTTTGCTGCAGGTACAAGCTGAGCAGCCAAAGCTGAGCAGCCAAGCAGAGCGCTGCAGTCTGTCATCATCCAGTTTCACACACACCATCACTTTTCCCATTCTGTTTCCATTCATAATAGCTTAAGTCGAGCACAAGTGAAAGCAAAGGGAGGGGTGCTCTGGTTATTTGTGTAATGTGGCAAGAAGCCTAACAAGCTTCTTTTTTTTTTTTTTTTTTTTGTATGTACGAATGCTAAGGAGCGACACCATTTTGACTTTGATAAGAGCTATCAGTAAGTGCAGGCTGGCAAGTGAGCCAGCTTCATGAAGTTTTCCTCCTTCTTATGGAGGCTGTCAATCTTCCTCCTCCACTCTTGATTTCTTCCACTGGTGAGCAACATGGGCCAGCAGGGTGTGACTGGTGTCGTCGCTGTTGTGATTGGCTGGTGGCCCAGTTTGTGTTATCTCCTGTGGAACATGTTCTAGTCCCACCCCAGATATGCCAGGCACTCAACATAGCCCTGCCTACTCACTATTACATCACAAACCACAGAGAGAGTTATGTCTTTTTGGTTTCTCTTTACACTGTAAACAGGCAGGTAATGTTGCAGAGTAGGAGTGTCTTACTCTTTCACTTTTCCTCGCTGCCGTTACACCTTTCAGAACAACTTTAGAGAGCCTCTGAGACGGTGTCTGTTCTTGTCTGTAAGGGCCCACAGATACAAGTCCTAACATTGCGCTAATGTGGGACTGCCTCATGTAGGTAGCAGCTCGGCACAGGCACTTGACCCCTTTGCTTACTTTTCTGTAAATGGGGTAGATCAGGCAGACGGGTGGTTTGTGAGGAAGAATGGCGTGGCACAGGCTTCTGGACCTCTCACCAGAGTGAAAGCCCTGCAAAGCCTCGTTGAAAATGGAGTTTCTAAAGAGCCTTGTTCCGGGTGTCATCTCAGGAGAGGGACCAGTTGAGCATGGGGCGAGTTCACCCAAGGAGCCAGGTCCTCGGCTCCTTCGCATGAAAAGACTGGGTCTGCTTGCTATGGGACAGACCATTGAAGAAGATCCGGTAGATCCAGTCATAAAAGTAGGTGCAGGAATGAAGTCCGCCAGACCTGCCCGCATTAGCCAAACCCGCCTCAAAGGTACTTTAATGCATATTAATGCAGCAGTTGTGTAAAGATTTTGCAAAAAAAATACCAACAAGAAAAATAACTAACCTGCTTCTTAGATGCTTCATGACAGATTTGTTAAAGTGTGTATCAAGCTTTCCATCCCCACCTACAATTGTTACACACAGATACTGACATACATTGTTACTATGGCTAGTACTATTTACACATTGGGATTGTATTACTCATACTCTTCTGATTGTCATTGTGTTTTACTCTTACGCTTTACCACAGCTCAACAATCTCTTTGTCACAGGTGCGTGTGGTGCATTGTGTTTATTTACGCAAGCACAGTCATTAAAGTTGAGGGAGACTGACTGGCTGTGCAGTCATGCAAAGCCAGTCAGTCTCGGTTAATTAAATTACATCTTCTCCGAGTATGTGGATAAAAGAAACGGCATCTTTTCTACATTACTGACCTAGATTTGGTGTGTATACATAAAATACTTCAAATTCTAGTTTATAGCTTACTCTAGCTTACCATTGTGTGAAAATGACCAAAACATCATACCGGCTGAAGGGAAGTATAGAGTTGAGACTAGATTGTAGCCTTTTTTTCTTTAAAAAAAAAAAAATAAAAAATGTTTGAATGGGCATGAACTGGCTCTCGTGTTTGATAGCAGTGCTTGCAGTGATTAACCTACATGTCCTTACCTCTAAAAATACACAAAATCCTTCCCATTTTATTGAAAGATTACCATTCACAGCTCCCATTAACCAAGTTGATAGTAATTTTCAGCTAACATGCTCAACTTCAATCACTTCTTGCAACTTGCTCAATACTAAACTGCAGACAGTGTGCCAACACATTGTATATTTAGATAAGCACTTCTCAAAGGTAAAGGCACCGCTGAATGTTCTATTCACTGGTGTAAAAGAGCCAGAAAACTGATAATGAATGACCTCTATTCTCTTCATGTGTCCTTATACCCTTATAAGGGTCATCAGGCACATGTGAAGCATCAGAGAATGTCCGTCTCTCTTATATGACGCATCGTCGGGGTTGTTGGCCTTTTTGGACTTTCCGTTGAATCGGGTTTCTGGTATGTCAGTGAGAGAGGTCACCCCGATTGGTTGGTAAGCGTAGTGAATGAGTGCACAAGGGGGAAGGCAGCCGTGGCTATAGAAAGCAAACTGCTAACTTATTGTCATCTTCAAATCTTCAAAGCAAGCAACACATGTAACAACAAGATGACCATGTGGGGTGAAGAAACTTAAAAAGAAGAAGGAAAAAAAAAAAAAGCTTGTGATCATGATTTGATAGAGACCACCTCTGTACTTCAGAGAAACCAGAAGCGCACAGTGTTTGTTGTTTTTGTAGATGCTTCTTCACTGATTAGGTCTCCGTACACAGGCCTAGATTGTCTTTGTGTTGTGTTCAAGTGCTACTTGTTTGCTCAGACAATGTGAGGAGACACGGCAGGGGAGGGGGCCTGTTATTGCCCTACTGGTTCTTCACGTCAGTTCGGCGTGTGATAATGTAGTGTTGACAATATTACCCATTGATGATGTCATAACTTTTTAAAGTCTTATTTTTTTTTATGTTTTTGTCCTCCAAACCTAGATTTGATTTGGCTGCCATGTTTCAAGCTCTGGTTTTTCTTTTAAAAATTTCTTCTACATGTAAGGCTGTGTCTCATATGTCATCTTGTCATGCACATGATTACATTTTTATGATTGATTGATGATTAGATCATACAAAAACATTGTTATTTTGCTGGCATGACATTGGAAGGTGATATTGTGGTGAATCACTGTTTAACTGGCGATCGCTGATCAGCCTTAAATTGCAGATTTTTATGATCAAAACATTTTTGGACACATTCAAAGGAAAGGAGCAACTTGGTGTATGTGTTGGTGATTCTTACGGCAGATTTATACCTCTTTTAACTGCGCTTGCGTTAATGGCTCGAGACGTTTATGCTTCATTTTGCTTTGTCGGCGGTTGCGTGTGCTGCGTGGCGATTCACCGCCAGGACAGTAGGTGGAGCAGCGGGTTTTTCAATGACAAGCCTACTACGATGAAAGGAAATTTACCGCCAGGACCTTTTCGGCATAGACATAATATATATATTTTATTATGTCTATGCTCTTCGGCAAGTCTCTCTTCAAGTGGATTCATGCTGCTTCTTCTTCTTCTTCTTCTTCTTCTTCGCTTTCTACCTTGGCGTTTGAAAACAGCGGTCTTTTATTAGGGGATGAAACCGGAAGATGAACACGCCGCCGGATGTGATGTAGATAGTGGCTTGCGCTCGCGTCTTGCGTGAAGTTTAGAAAATTGAGGTGACGCACGCAAGGGGGGACTTGCAACCGCGCAAGGGCTTGCGTTGCGTCTTGCGTTGCGCCTTGCGTCACCGACCATAAATCAGGCTTTAGTTATTCCATTTTCAGCTTTAAACGCATCATAAATTTAGATGAACATCGGATCACGTTGTATTTTCAGGTAAACACTATTAGATATTTAGTTGACCCGCCTACTTCTCTGTCTCCTTCAGAAGTTTTGGCTTTTGTTGTAAAGCACAATGTTAATCCCTTCAACTAGGTGTACCATTGTGAGTGGACAGAGCAGTTAAAGGTTTGGTAGAAAGAGGTGTGTGTGTGTGTGGATATGTCAGTTTGCATCAGCAGTGGCGTGATGATTTCCACCAGTGCTACCTGTCGGAGCACGTTGGCCTCCATGTTTGCTCATGGCTAAAGTGTGATTCAGCTCTCCCGTTTTACTCACCTTACTTGTTCGCTTTGAGGAATAACCCATGATAACAGCAGGCTTCATGTTTCTTTGGCATTTATGTGAGCTTTGCAGTTGATATGAATTTTACTTTGAGTCTTCTAAGTGTTGTGTGTCTTGTGCTTGTAGGCTACAAATCGTATAAAAAGAATCTTCTCATGACTTGACTGAGCAAATTATTTTCAAATATTTCTTGTTTTCTTCTTCTTCTTCTTCCCAATTAGGAAAGATCCGTCATGTTAGAAAAGTCTTCTTTTTACAACATGCAGGTGGTGGCAGGGGTAACGACGGTGAGTTACGCAATGAAAGATGTGGTGTGACTCCTGCAGTCATTTGGGATTGAGAGAAGACGACTCCCTTGTTGCAGAGTAAACTTTTAAGGGGGGTGCTTTTCTTTCTGGAATTTGTCTCTCTTTATGTGGAGGGACATTTCCCAGCTGCTTTAGTTGCAGCTGATTTTTTTTTTTTGGAGAGGGTTTGATTGGGACTGTATTTGGCTTATGGGTGCAGCAGGTTACTTGTTTGTGATTCGGGAGTGTTAGGTGCTTATGACTGATTCTGTCATGTGATTTGTGTCTGAATAGTCCATGGGGTGTGTATTCAGACAGACTGGATAAACTAATTCGTCAAGTATTTTAAGTAATTATTTGTCATCTGTACTAACAAGAAACCCTGTAATGGTGCAGCGTTTAGCTGGAATATGGTGTCACAGCTGGGAAGAGGAATGCTATGAATCATTATAGGTGCTGCTTCTCCTACCAGCTCTCACAGTAAATGCTAAACCCTGATGACCACCAACTGCTGCTTTGAGGGGACCTTTTTGTTCCTGTATTAAGAGGTGTTTTAATTCAGATTTGCCGCTGGGACGATGTACTTTTCACCTAAGAATGACTCTTTGCTGAAATAAGCCATAGCAAATCAAATGAAAAGCTTTTCTTATTGTCAGGAGAAATGTTTCCTCGCTTGATTCAAATATGTCTGATTTGTGCAAGCAGTTATATATTTATTCTGAATAGCGATACTTTTCATTCATCCAGTCATACAGCCACAGAGCGTTATAATGTAGGAGTTGGCTAGCCTAAATGTGCAGAGTTTGTGTGACTGTCTTGATAGAATTGTTGCACTGAAGTATGAAATGGCTAATTTCTGACTAAAAGGAGTGTGTGGAAGTGAAGAGCTGTCCCGGTTGTAGAGTTGTGCTGCATACTCATACTGCTGTGATGGATCTAAATGACGTGTCCTCTGAAGCTCAGGCATCACTGGGGAGGTCAGGGATTGAATTACAGCTCCTATTGATTATTGTTCCCACCACTGCCCTTCAGAGAGGCCAGGACAGGAAATGCATCCTCCACCCATTGGGCTCCTGGGAGGAGAATCTCCTCTACTCTGTCTGCAGTCAGGAAGGCTGGCTGTCAGTCACTGCTCCCACTTTTATGAATTGAGCTACTGTAACCTGCCTTGGTTATGCATTTAGTTGAGATTATTTGATCAGTGAGCTCCCCTTTCCAGGAAGTCGGCTATAATGTTGTTTATTTGAAGTCCTCAGCTTGCGTCAGCTGTCTTGGCTCTAATGTTCTATCTCTAATGTTCTAGTGCTCAGCTTTAATGTTCCCAGGGAAGTGATGTCATTTCTGCATTCCTTAAACAATAAAGCTGGTTTACAGAAAACAATGCCTGACGGTCTCTGCATGTTGTATGTTGGCTAGTTTGCTGATAATCATAATATGAACTCTAGATTTGTTTTGAAACATTATTTGAACACATGAGGTTTACACTAAACACGTCTGCCTTCCTCCTGCTGAGCCAAAGTAATTCCATATCTAATAGTTCATTTTGGGCACACTGCAGCCTTTAGCTTGTGCCAGTTTTAGTGGGCTTGCTGACTTCTTAAGCTGTCTTAACATATGCACCATCTCCCTGAAGCAGTTTAGATAAAGAAGCTGTATGTGAGGATGCAGATGTCTGGTCTTGCCCGTGTGTGAATACAGCAGATCTTTTTCTAGGGATGATTAAAGCCTGATTCTTACTCGGCGCAACCTCGCTTTGACCCATTCTTACTAGCTGGTCGCAAATGCCGCAAACGGTCACGTGACCCAAAATTCCGCCACGCCCCCCGTCGCAAGCTAAAAAATCCTCGCGCGTCGCAAGGTCGCGCACACAACTTTTTTTCTGACTTCGCGGGAGCTCAACCGGAAACAGCTGACCAAGAGAAAGGAAACATAAACACTGCAGAGACCGCGGTGACCGAGAGGGTGCGCCTCTACAAACATCTGTACGACATGTCTATGAAGTTACACTGGGACAACACGGCAGTGTCGAATTCCTGGGGGGAAATCGGCAGGCATCTGGGGCAGTCGGTGGTGGAGGTGAAGAAAACATGGAAATGCATCCGTGCATTCTGTTTTTGCCGCAGCCGCTTAGCTCTGAGATACATATACAGTTCTACACCCAGAGTAAATTCATTCCGCATCAGATGTGCCAGCCTCTGCTGACGTGACACCACAGGTGGCATTGTGTATGCTTTCTTCGTATGCTTTTCAGCTTGTTTCCTCAACAGTGACGCCCGCTGGTCTGGAGAGAACTGCAAATGTGACGCATACTCGGCGCAAACTGCGCTTATGAGCTGAAGGAACTGTGAAGGGGCTGGCGCTTTCGATGACGTCATTAATGGTTCTCGAGCCAGAACAGTTGCGCGGTTGCGCCGAGTAAGAATCAGGCTTAAGCCAATTACAGTTGCTGCTTTGCAGTGTTTTGGGCTTGCCTCAATATTGCTATCTAATCTTTCTTCAGTATTACAGATCGGCTCAGATTCCTCTTGCTACTCTGTAGTGTTTTCAGTTGAGAGAAAGCATCTCACACAGACTATTTGCCGTTATCATGACCCAGTTCTCTGGACTTTGTTTGTTGTAAATGGCTTTTATTGCTAAATTTGAAAATATCTCACGTGATCTTTTTAGACGGGTTGGAAAAATAGACACATTTGATTGGAAAAACTTAAGGCATTCGGAAATGTATTTAGACAAAAATCTAAATATCAATGAGACAAATGTGCAAAAGTATTCCAAAGTAAAACGATTTCTGGTGACTTTTTTGAAGAAGTGAATTTTGTAAAGCAATGTTCCTCTAATATATTTGCAAGTGGTGCTAAAGCTAACTCCGTAACTTCTGGATATGTAAGAAAAATAAAGCTTTTTCTTTGTTGGCTTATAATATACCTAAAACATCCTTGTTAATTGTGCAACTGCATCCTTCTCCATTTCCTCTTCCAGATCGGTCTCGAGGCTTAATTACTGCTACATGTGCCTTTATATCTACAGATTAAACCATTATACATGGTAAAAGTGCAGCATTAGAATAATTGTGGGATATGCCAAAGGACCACAGTTGCACATCTTTAATTCTGTCCTTTGACGAGATATTTTGACATTCTCTTTGTCACATATGGAAAGCCTTGTCATTCAACTCTGATGGTATAAGCACATTTCTAAAGCCCACAAGCTTCAAACCACTGTTGCCCCAAATAAACCGTGCTTACGTGTCACAAGGCAGTTTTTCACAGTGAAAGTTTGCATCAGACTAGCCCCAGCGAGGGCATGACAAAGCATCTGTTTGTGTTGTTTGTTTGCAATGAGCTATGCCTCATTTTGCATAACTTGTGTAGTGCAGGACATGTGACCGAGGGAGAGACTGAGGGCGAGAGAGAGAGAGAAATAAAGACGAAACTCGAGGAAGACAAAGATCATTTGTCTTCAGCAGCTTTCCCACTGCTATTTCCCCTTAGAATGTTTTGTCAACAAACTTAATCCTGCCTTTGTCTACAAATCACTTGATTTCATGTGGATCTTTTTTTAAGTCTTAGAGGGTGGAAATGACTCGCACCAAAGCCAGATTAAAATATCAGATAATCAGGTGTGCCTGTGTGCGCGCATGTCTCACTTTCTTTTACATTCACTAAAACAGAAGGATGCGTTTTTCCATTCTAATGCAGTGTGTAGTGAGTGTGTGTGTGTGTGTGTGTGTGCATCATGCAATGTGTTACTACGCCTAGTAGCTTTTGGACAGAGCAGTGATGTAATGCTTGTGACTCCTTTGGTTAGTTTAGAGAGCAGATGAGCTGTGATCACTATCGTGCCATTAGTTTTAGATCAAAAACGGATCGAAAGTGTGGGTAAGACTTTTTCATGTCATATGGTTTGTTCGGGTGGATTATCCAATCATGCATCATATTAACTGTTATTCTTTCTGACTGCAGCTGTGATGTAGTTCACTTTGTTATGATGACTGACATTACAGTGCAGTTGAGGAGTGTGATACAATTTTTTTGTTTTAACTACTTTGAGACGGGGATCTAGAATTCTAGTTGTGGTTTGTGGAGCCTCATGTTAAGTCTATATTCCCTTTTCTTCCTCCCTTCCATCCTCCCATTCTTTCCTTTCCCTCCCACTGCAGTCAGGAATGACGCATCAGTATTGCTGTGGAGCTTACAGGAAGTGTTGCTTTGATAGGTCGGTGGGGAGGGAGCTCAGTAGCAGCTCTCTCATGCGTATGCGTTGCTGAACCACAGCCAGGGAACACTCGCAGCATTTTGATGACATCACCCACCCCCACACTCTGCTCCCGCCTCCCTGTGTTTTCTGTTGAATCGAGCTTTCTGAGAGAAAAGAGCAGGCATCAGTAAAAGAACAAGAGCTCGCTCAGAGGAGGAGGGGCTGCTCATGAGCGAATAGAGAGGGAGAGAGCTTTGGGGGGAGGTGGAGGGTGATAGTGCTAGCAGGCTAGGACTGGCACACACAGACACACAGGAAGGGAAGAGGAGAAGGAATATTGCTGAACATTAAGACTTATTGTGTACTGCTCTGCTGCTCTATGGTCTTCTATCAGGAGCCAAAGCTCTGTTGCACTTTTGCCTTACTGGATTTATTTTATTTTTGTTTTTCAAATGGGGATGAGGGACTCTGTGGACTGGCAAGTGGGCAGCAATCGCTGGGGTGGAATACTTATCTAACTATGCTCTATCGTCTTCTTCCTCCAGTGCAGTTCTACTCTACAGTGAACTTGTGACAAAGGGGGAAAAAAAAATAAACTGGTGACACTTTCAGCTGATGCTTAAACTGTTGTTGAGGATGCTGCCTTTAACTAGCACCTGTGGAGGGTAGTATTCAGCTCCCGTTGGAGGAGAGGAGCTGGTGGTGTGATAGTTGGCAAAGATTTTTATTTCATTTAATTTTTTTTTGTGGTGTATGAGATGTGAATACTTTTGAGAAGAGTGAAATGCTTGAGTTATGTTAAATGGAAGTGACGGGAACCCTATAAACATCGTGCCTTGTGAGCCTTAACTTGGAAGAGCCACCATGCTGAGCCTGCAGGATTCGGTTTTCTTTGAGATCAGCATCAAGTCCTTCCTCAAGTCTTGGAGTAGCAGCTGTGAGTACCCTGCCAAGCTTGCTGGCATGTTTACATACCACACTTGGTGCATCCAGACTTATCTAACACACAGAGACAACAGCTTTGTATAGACCTGCATGCATTCCATGGTTTGAGTTTTCATATCTCCTTTGTGTATAAGAAAAGTGTCATTAATGAAGATGCCAAGATAAGTGATGATGTTTAGTCCAGGGTTAGTCAGGCTTGCGTTGGATGTATGCAGGTGGCATCATCAGTGTACCCTCTTTCCTCTACTTATCATCATTCCTCTGGCTCCTGTTTGTCTCATAGATAATGTTTCCATTGATAAGCATCTATTGACACATAAAACAGGTATACCTGAAGTATTTATGGCCTTAGAGGATGTTTGCTACTTCCAAATCTTACCATCTTTAGAAACTTTTTTTTAACTTAATTTTGACATTCATATAACTGTTAAGTCTTCTTCAGAAGGCCTCGACATACTTATCATGTCTCTTCCCCATCCACAAATTTTTATAACCTCTCTGTTCCTTTCCTCTGGGGCCGCTAATGTTTCCCTATTATTGATCTGTCTTTTGGCTTCCTCCTATTATTAGCCTCCCATGCAGCCTGCAGTACATCAGGAATCAAAAAGCTCTACATCTTAAGTCTCACTGAAATACAGCGATGGTCAAAGGTAGATGTGAAACAGCAGTCTCAGTGGCCAGATGCTGCTGCTGATCACTCAGCAGATATGCCTTTGATTTTTATTTATTTATTTATTTTTCTTCTTTTGTGCAAGTTTAATGATTCATGTATTTTTTGAGTATGCATCCAATTTGCCAATCCTAAGACGGCACATGGCCTACAACACCTATAAATACCTGCTCATGATACGTCTTTAGAATGACATCAGATAGAGCTGTAAACGCTCCGTGCATCATTGGTCACAAATGGCCAGGTATATTCATAATTCACGCCGTCTATATGTTGATCAGGTTTTCCGTGATATACTATGGCAAAAGGCAGGGCTGCCTGAAAGCACTGAAGCCCCCGTCTTTTAAAAGGGAAGAAAAAAAAAAAACAACACTTTCCTCATCACAGGGTTTTCGATGCAGGCAAAGGAAAAATATGCAAACTATAAAGAAAATCTTCAGAACATTTTGTTCTGGGTGAATTGACTCCCTCACGCAATTCAAAGATTTGGAGGTTACCCACATATATTCCTCTTAATTTTTCATTTTTGTCGGTTACGTTGGTGACACCCCCCCATGTTTACCTTCGTCCTCCCTCAGTATGTACAGGGATCAGCTCAAACACCTCAATCCTCAGCTGGATTTGTGGCATAAAAAGTTGAGGACAGAACCATTACAGTGACTAATTAGGATTTCTGGGAAGACACGTTTAGTCGGAACTGTTTTTCATATAAACACATAACAGCTATTGTTTGAACTTGCCAGATGTTGCCACCGCTGCAACATAGTAAACACTCCACAAGATATTGTTAGAAATATCTGTTCTCTGCCCTAAAATGGTTGGCAAATAAAAGCATTATGAATTACTGATTGTTGAATCGTTAAAATGTGTGCTTTGTAGTATTTAGAATGAGGTGTATACACTAAAGTACAAAACGGTTCATTTCAGTTTGTCAAGGACTGTTAAACAGAGTTTTATGCATTTATTTCAAACGTTGTTTAAAGCAATGCTCGCACGTGACATTGGAAGACAATGAAGTATCCACTTGTTGATTAAAAGTCTTCTTTTTAAACTGCTGGCTCTCTTACTCTTACTCCTTCCTTCCTAGTGTTGTGTTGTTACGAATGCATGCAGCCAGGTCACAGTTTTGGTTTTTATTGTCAAACAGATTCATGGTGCAATAAACCTGTAGAAACTTGCCAAAGACTGAGCATGTTCAGACATAATCGCAGAATTGGCATTGCCACACCACATAAACATTGGCAGTAATTCTTTTGTCTCTTAAAAATGGATGCACTCTTGGCCCTGCATTCCAACTGTGTGTGTGTGTGTGTGTGTGTGTGTGTGTGTGTTTGGGCTGTTGTTTCTAGTTGTCCTGCCAGGGGAAGTGAGCAGCCGTTTGGGAGGGCTTTGTTTTAACTGTGAAAAGGTGGAGTCACTGCTGCAATAGTTGTGTAATCTCACAGTTTGCTCCATTTCTTAAGCTTTGCCCAGGAACTCTTGCTAACAGATCTCCTGCATCAAAATGTGATGAGCATTTTCTAATGCATCATCAGTTCTTTCTGTAAGAAGTGAAGCTGCAGCATTTTCCATCTTGTGTGTCGAGATGTTCTGAAATGCTTGCATGCAAGTATTTTCTTGGGCAGCAGGTGTAGAAGTGATGGCGTTTTTTAAATTTAAAAAAAAAAAAAAAAAAAAAAAAAAAAACTCTAAACGAGTGAAAGTTTAGTTGTTTTCTGTAAGTTCAGCCTTAAAACCCTCTTCATCTGTGCTTCTTTTGAATATTTTGGATGCAGCCCTGATGACATTTCACGTTAGATCCAGCTATATTGTGTAACACTGTATTCATGAGGTAACTTTGAATTGGCAAGATAATGTTTCCAATCACTGAGCTATGCTTGGCACTCTTTGTGGTGCTCAGGTCTTTCTACATGCACAAGAATGATCGAACTTTTACATTTCAATTGGAATGAAATCTGCAACATGAATTTGGGTCAAAAGTAAGTCGCTTAAGTCTCTGCCGCAGCCCTCTCTGGTTTAAAAGCTGGAGAAATATGTAAGCAACTTTTCGCCAATGATTTGTGATGATTTGTGCTGTGAGGTTTGGTTTTGAAGGGGAATCTTGGCTCAGCAAATGACTGACATGTCTTTGGGAGAAAGAAAAAGGGGTTGAGGGTTAAAACGCATACTTGGGCCAAAAGAAAATGATGTCCCGCTTTGTTTTTTTGCTGTTTTTTGGGGGCAATTGACTGGAAAAGTACAGTGCTGGGTTACTTACGCATGTAAATAAGTTAACAATCTAGTTGGCCCGCGGTGGGAGAGAAAAGAAAGATGGAGGGGGTAAAGGACACAACAACTGATTGGATATTAGGAGCTGGCTATATGACATCATTGGGCTGTTGGTGAAGCACAGTAAACAAAGAGGGAAATGCTTGAAAGGCTCTCTGTGCTGCTAGACAACACGGGCACGGCTCAACTGAAACGCACTCCTACCCTAACCCGGACATTTCCTCACTTTCATTTAACCAATAGAGAATTGAATGATTATTGGTTTGTTATTATTTAATCTAAAGAGTCGCATTGCATTATTATTATTAATATTTTTTAAAGGAGCTAGAGCTTGATTAGCCTATATTTTAGCTAAGATGCTTAAATAAATGGGAGCTGAAGAGATGCTTTTAGGCAAGGTCTCAATGGTAAGTTGAGGTCTAACAAAGGTTTTGAGTGCATTATGTGTTCTAAATCCAGTATTATTAAAAAATGTATTTGAATTAGAACATGTGTTTTACAGCTAGTGTATCTTTGTGCACATTTACAAACAACACTTATAGTGAACAACAAATGATTTATTTTGAGTTTGTGTTATCTGTCTCTCCAAATGAAGTTCGCAGCTCTTTAATGAAAGCACAAGACCTGTGGTTGGGTTAGATATTGTATACGAGCAGAAGATGAACACTCATTACGTGTGTCTTATTGTACAGTAACAGCTATAGTTGCTACCAGCTCACTTCAACTCTAATTTAAGAGCTACAGTTCAGTTTAATTTTCACACAATTCCACATTAACGAAAACATAGACCTTCATATTGGATTTAATTTCTTTCAATTGATTCCAACCCCCCTCCCAACTGAATGTTGCACACTGGAACCTTAATGCAGCTGTGCATCCTGTAACATTGTTTGAAGGCCTGGGCCAGTATGAGGTTGTGGCAGTTTGAGAACCTTAAAGGAAAACTCCGGGGCATTTGAAGCGCGTTTCCATTGCTAGAGGTTGTCAAATACTGATAGTAGGACACAGACAGTTGCAAATCGGCGCTCCCTGTGTGGAGATTGCGCTGTTCGCGCAGCCTGTCATGCGAGGCTAATACGTGGTGGCTAGGGGCAAGCGCTAACCCTTCCACGTAAAACAACAACTTGCACACTGCAGAAACGTCACACCACTTTATAAACCATCCGACAATAAAGTCACAAGCCTTACCATCAAAATCACATTACTGGCATGGGGACGTTACAAAACAACTTTATAAACAGCATGTAACTCACCGGTTAGTTGTACGCTCGCGCATGTGAAAGCCCAAAAGAGTCGATGGACGATACTCCCATATACAAAACAATTAATCTTCTCTAGAAAAACTGTGTTCAAGTATTTAAAACATTACAACAATACATGCCCAGTAATATTGTTGTAATGTTTTAAATACTTGAACGCAGTTTTTCTAGAGAAGATAATTGCTTTGTATTTGGGATTATCGTCCATTGACTCTTTTGGGCTTTCACATGCGCGAGCATACCGACAAGAGGTAAGTGACATGCTGTTTATAAAGTTGTTTTGTAACGTCCCCATGCCAGTAATGTGAGAACCATGCATATGGTTTTGATGGTAAGGCTTGTGACTTTATTGTCGGATGGTTTATAAAGTGGTGTGACGTTTCTGCAGTGTGCAAGTTGTTGTTTTACGTGGAAGGGTTAGCGCTTGCCCCTAGCCACCACGTATTAGCCTCGCATGACAGGCTGCCCAAACAGCGCGATCTCCACACAGGGAGCGCCGATTTGCACCTCTGTGTCCTACTATCAGTATTTGACAACCTCTAGCAATGGGATTGCGCTTCAAATGCCCCGGAGTTTTCCTTTAAGCAAAAATACAATGTCTCAATGAAAAAGATATGTTATTCCACTGAACACGATCTAATTAAGCAGATGGAATACCTGGAACATCTGTACGCATGTACATTTATTACTGGATTACACGTGAGTTTAAACGATGTGACCTGATTGAATTTAGTCAAAGCACAACTAATTCTAAGAATGATAGTCAAATATTCTCTATTAAAGGGACACTATGTAATATATTAAGTCATTTATTAGCTCAAATCAACATATTCATTCATAAATTAGTCCTCATTGGTGTAAAATGATCTCTGTCAAAAATCTCAATTATCCTCCTGAGTGAAGAGTAACTTGTCTGTATCTACATAGAGCGGGCAAGCTCTATGGAGGCTGCCATGTCCTTCCGGTCTATGAAAAACGACGAAGTGCCAAGAGGGACATAAAGCACTTCGAATTGCGTTTTCCCCAACGCCAGGCCTGCAAGCGGAAATGATGTCATTTTGACTTCAAAATTAGACGGTGGTAAATGATGGTCTTATGCATGCCATGAAGTAGTAATATTATTTTTTAACCTCTTACTACACCCAGCGGGGTTGGGGGTGTGGGGGAATGGTTATTTATATATTTATTTATATATTTATATATATATATATATATATAAATATAAATGCTCAGCCTAAACAGCATGGTCTGCTAGGTCGGGTAGCTAAGGAGCTAACTCCTAGCAAAATAATGTGTATACATCACTTCAACCCGGTCCCGTTAAAGCGATGACCTAGCGTCATTTCCACCATGACATCCAGCCAAATACCCCATCAGAAGCATCTTTAGCAATGGTCAACAGTGGTCAAGATAGGGCTATCCACCGAATGGCTTATTACTGGCGCTAATGGTAAATAGATTTTATCTCGTAAATTATCCCACTAATAATGCATTGATTGTTACCAAACTTCTGCCGTAGTACACATAGGCTCTTAACTCACAAAACGAGGCATTAGAAAGTTTGTAAGTTTACCGGGAGTTTATTTAAAAGAACACTTTCCAGACAGCAACAGTGCTGCTAACGCTAACGCTGCGTTGACGTCACTTCCGGTAACTCCCGGAATATGACTAATTGCATTGTTTGCACACCAAAGGCTATGTCAACTTCTGTTATCTGACATGTTATCTGTCATCTGTATTTATAGTGTTATTGTATGTGTGTTATGTAATCCTTTGTACTGTGTGTCTTGATGTCTTTTTGTTTGTATGGACCTTGAGTCTGAAGCTATAGCTTCTTGAATCTTGACACATGCCGCCTGCCGTAGTTCAAGAAGTTGCAACGCACATTTGAAAACGCGAGGCGCTAGAGAGCAAATTCATTGGACTTTGCAAAATAAAATTGCACCTCTAGATGGGGGAAGAAATTACATAGTGTCCCTTTAATGCACACATACATGTAAGAAGAGCCTAAGTGACACACTAGCACACACTCGCGCCCTTCGTTTAACACACAATCAGCAAAGCTGCTGGAGAGCCAGTAGGCCGTTTCTAAAAAATGCTGTGATCCTTGAACAGGTGTACACAACAGTGGAACTTTTAAACATAAATATAGAAGTGATACCAACTAAGTTTAATTATAGTATGAAAGTAGAGGGAGGGGCTGCTTTTCCTTCAGCCATCCCACGCAGCTGAACCACAGCTCGCAGTGTCCCTCCCTGCACTTTCTGTCATTGAGTCGTAAAGAACAGCTCACACCACAGGACAAGTAGGATAAACATATATATTTTTTTGTGTTTTTGAAACCTCGGCTGACCTTTTTGAATAAAACCAAACAAATCCTAATATTCTCATCATTTTGTTCTGAGTGGGAAAACGCTTCTGTTCTTCAGTGTTATTTGAACAATTCAAAATGCACGAGCGTTTCTGTGACAACCAGGAAGAAACAGAGCAAGGCCTTTCCTGGGAGGGAAAGGGGTAAAGGGTCACTTCACTATTGGCTGTCCACTTGGCAGGAACGAGACCATTGAGAACTAGTCTGGAGGTTGTGTCTCCGATTGTTAAATAAATCTCAGGGGCACAATTAAAGGTTCTGAAACAATGTACCGGTTGCATGTTTAGCAACTTTGCTCTCGCAGCCTGTTTTTAGGCAAGTGATTTGTGATGGTAAAGATCTATTGGCAGATGGCTTTTTCAAATGGAGTGAGATTAAGTGAAGTTTTATGGACTTACTAATATATATATTTTTTTATTAAGAAATTGCATATATTGCAGTTGTTGTCTCAGACCTATGCTGATGAGGTCTGTATTAAATTGATCTTTCACACAAGATTAAAATTGGGTATTAAAGGAGAATTCCGGCATTTTTACAAACATATCCCATCTTTTGGAGACCAAGGAAAGTTTGCCAAAGGGAAAACCGCGAGAAATTTTCATGCCCGCTGCGCAAAGTTCTCCGATTGCGCTGATTTCCATGAAAGCGGGCTCTATCGGGCAATCTTTTAACCTTTCCTGAGGCTCTTAACGTGTATCAAAATACTTTTTACCGAATTGCCCGTGGTGTCAGTAGCAATACAATTCAACCCAGGGGCTAACCATACCATTAGCTATCACAGACATTATTCATTTTGAGATTTCAAAAACAGCGCACCTGCTGTTCCTCTCTCAGCTTCCGTGTTCCACAGGCGTGAGCACAAATTAATCGATCGCCGAAGTCATACACTATAGTATTCCAAAGTACTGTCTTCCTCTGTGGTCAGTGCAATACAATGTCCACATCTGCACCACCATGTCTCCCCAATGCGTGACCTAGCAGCAGCTCCCGTTTCTGGATCATCGTTTTGAGCCATCCTCGCTGCATCTTGTGCCAACAACTCTTCATCAGTGTATTCTGGTTCAAAAAGATAACCCCGACCATCAAACTCGTCAAACTCTTCCATTCCAACATCAGAATCTGACGAACTATCCATCTCGAAATTGCTTCCAATAAAATCCAGAGGGTTCTTATCTCCCGCAGCTGAATAATGGACGAAGGTGCGCTCCTTCCAGCAGTCATGTGACACGTCATGACATCACGGCAAATATGGGTGTTGAAACGAGTCAGCTGTTCGATAGGAAACAATAACAAACATGGCAATGTGTAGTTCGGTTCCCGAGGGTCGTTTTTGGTGGACAAAAAGACAATTTTGGAATACTATAGTGTATGACTTCGGCGATCGATTAATTTGTGCGCACGCCTGTGGAACACGGAAGCTGAGAAAGGTAAGAGCGCTGTTTTTGAAATCTCAAAATGTATAATGTCTGTGCTAGCTAACGGTATGGTTAGCCCCTGGGTTGAATTGTATTGCTACTGACACCACGGCCAATTCGGTAAAAAGTATTTTGATACACGTTAAGAGCCTCAGGAAAGGTTAAAAGATTGCCTGATAGAGCCCGCTTTCATGGAAATCAGCGCAATCGGACAACTTTGCGCAGCGGGCATGAAAATTTCTCGCGGTTTTCCCTTTGGCAAACTTTCCTTGGTCTCCAAAAGATGGGATATGTTTGTAAAAATGCCGGAATTCTCCTTTAAATCTTACCGCCATATGTGGAAGGCCACCCAGGTTTCTGTTTCTGAGCCATATCTGTAGACACCCAAACCAAAACTCTTAAAGATTTGCTTATACTATTTGAATATGAGGGCCAAATGATCTCTGCCCCATGCAAATGTGCAGAACACCAGACTGTGGCTCTCATAAATGGGTTTCAGGAAGCCAATCTAAATACTGCTGTTGGAGCCCTTGGTACATTCAGCTTTACTGTGTTTTCTTTGCCTCACTGATGATTAGTTTAACTGTAGTTTTTAGTTTTAGCTATGAAATGAAACATGTTTTAATGGTTCTCTTGTTACTAATTATTTTAACGATAAAGACTTGTGATTGGGCTGAGTGCTCTATGGTGACAGTGCGATGAATTGGTTTTGTAACAAGTTATATAGTAACAGAGGGTTCGTGACACATTTCACATGTTACCAAGCACAGTGGCTAATTTGCATTTAATGTGGCATGAAGAAGGATAACACACTCATCACTGTAGCTGACCGTGGTAAACATCACTGTCTTCCTTTTGCATATGAGCTCATCACTGGTATGTTTATATAAAACTTAAAAGATCCAAAATCCACTGAACTAATTCATACTTTTGGGGGAACTTTACTGTTTGTTGTAAAAGTTACTTTTAATGGTGGTTGTTTTTGCACGTACACAGATTTGTTCAGGACATGTGAGATTTAAACTAGTGATGCTCCGATCATGATCGGCCGATAATGCCCAAAAATAGCCTGATCGGCGATCGGAAAAATATGCCGATCAAAAAACCGATCACCTGACGTAAATTACTAGCGACCACTTTCTAATGTGGTACGTGACGTGTGTACAGAACCGAACAGGCACAACCTTTACAGTGCATCTCGACAACATGACCTCTCCTGTCTGGAATTTCTTCAAAGTGTGTCAGAAAGATGTGAAACTTACTGCGGTCACGCCATCTGCGCTCCGGAGAGGCACGGTCGCGCTAGCTACACTTGAAAATCGAGTGCCCGTTTACATCGCGTCGTACGGTAAAGCGTGTGAGCAGATTTATGGTGCATTCAAGTGCACCCCGTAAACTCAGAAATCTATATCGAAGTTGATTTTTCATTTGTTGGAATACCTGTCATTACTTGGTTGTTTTTTTTACTACATTCTTTTTAATGATTAAAACAAAATGATAGAACAAAATTGTTGAAGCATATTCAGAATCAAACTCATTTCTGCATAGTCAGATTTGAAAACTTCATTTAGAACCAAATCAAAATGTTCTCTGCCGACTCCACCAGATTCTTGTTCTACATGTCCCCAGCTACCTCTGTGGTGATTTTCAAGTCATTTCACTGCATCATTGTTTAATAATCTGATGTTGAAATCATACCCAATGGATGATGTATATGGGCAGATTAAAATATTAATAGAAAATAAAAAAAACAATTGTTTTCTGCAAACTCCACCAGATTCTTGTTCTACATGTCCCCAGCTACCTCTGGTGGTTTAATTTCTATAAATGGTGCACTCTCTGCTTGGAAATGTCCGATTCCTTCCGTGATCGGCAATCGGGCAGATCATGATTTTGGTGATCGGTCCAAAAAATGCTGATCGGAGCATCACTAATTTAAACAGTTTCATAGAGCAGAATTTTTCTCAGCAGCTCAACCATATTGTTCTTTTTATCAGCCCTTTTCCTCATAATCAGGAATATTGGGATTTTGTTTTTGTGTTCAAGTTTGTTTGACATTAAGGCATGAGACTGTGTGTTTTTCTCAAGTGACAGTTGTGACTAATATAGTCTTGTTGGTGTTACATATGTGGAATATATAGATGTCTGAAACCAATTCTGTAACTGATGAAACCGTGCATGAAGGTCCTGAAAGTTACAAAATGGATTGAAACTTAGACTTGTGCTCCACTTGAAACTTCTGACCGGAAACAGTGTAGTATACTGATCAATGATCAGTGTCATGAATCAGCTTTGTAAAAAAGAGCCTGAGGACATTGTTTATTATTCTAAATGTATTTCTTGATTGATTTATTTGATGTAATACAGTAGATTATATATTGATAAAGCTCAAATGGGGGAATAATTATATATATATTTTTTTCTTCCAGGTAATTTGAGGCCACTATGTGATATATAAGCTCAGGAAATGATTCTATAATAGAGAATTGCAAGGAAGGAGAATTTGATGTTTGCCTTACTCAGCACTGCCATTTGTCTCCTTTTCTCTCATCATTTCCATCAGTTTGCCTCTTTTGGAAATGTCCTCACTCATGTTGGGATCAGAACGAGCGAATGACCTTGCATGCTTTACAAGAGTGTTGTTCTTGGTCCGAACCTGCTGCTGCGACTCCCACTGTATTATTGTCTAACCTCTGCCCCCATTGCCTCCCTGCAGCTTCTGCACCAGTCAGCAGCAGCGTGATCAGACGCCGTGCTCCCACCTCAGTGACTCCCCTTTCTTGGGAGAAACACAACATCGCAACCATGTCGAGCATCACCATCGACCCCGAGCTCAAGCCCGGGGAGTTTGTCATCAAGAGTCTGTTTGCAGAATTTGCAGTACTGGCAGAGAAGAAGATCGAGATGGTGATGGCTGAACCACTGGTGAGTCCACTGAGGATAAGAGCTTGTGTCATGAAACATGGGAAATGAAATCCAATCCACAACACGTGATACATCTCACACAGCAGAGATAACCTATACGATGTTACTTCAGCATTCTTTTCTATGATTGTTGCTCTATCATCTGAATGCTTTTAGACAACAATTGAGTATTTTTGATTTGGTGAGCACTGCTTCTTGGTTATTAACACATTTGTTCATCCTCCATCCTCTAACAGGAGAAACCCCTGTCCCGATCCCTACAGAGAGGGGAAGATGCACAATTTGACCAGGTAAGTCGAGCCTTGAGCTATTATTCTAACTTTTTACAAGGAACCAAATCATTTGTTCTAACCTATGGTTGTTCTACTGACTCACCGGATGACACCCGTCTAAGGAGTGGGTTTAAACTGCAGTACAGAGGATCCTGCATGGATGTGCTGTGGCTCGCGTCCTTTTTCTTTGATCTTTACAATGTAATCACTATGAGAGCCTCAGATGATAGTTTAATTTTTTTAGATTCACTGCTCTGTTGTCATAATTTTTGCTCCCTCTCATTCATTCTTCATGCCACTTCATCATAGAAATATCTAATCCCATGCTACAGCTTAAAGTTGATAGAACTAACAAGCAGTTGTGGAGATTGAAATTATAAGGCCTACTTCAACGAAATGAACTGTTCCACCTCTCTATCGAAAAGCTGTTTTAGGGATTAGAGTTTTTTTGTTGTTGTTGTTGTTGTTTTTTTAATCCCTCTGTCTTGTGGTGGTGATGGAGGGGTCGGGGGAAGGACTATAACAACGACCAATAGGAAGAATTGACAACGCAATACAGGTGTATAGATTTGACAAACTCATTGCCTTCCGCCAACAACAGTCCTCTCTCATGCAGCGTTTGAGTCCCCACTCAATCAATCCCCCAGTCAATGGGCTGTCCCTCATCTGTAGATGGTGCAGATCTCTGTACAATGGGCCAGCCTGCTGCAGAATGCTTTCTTCAGCAAAACACAAAGCCAATGAGGATATGGTGGTATAGATCCAGCTGTCCCCAATTGTGAGTGAGGGAGAGAAAATGTGTATGTAGAGCGCAAAAGTGAGTGTGTAGAATCGCTGTGTCATCCTCAGCAGTACATCAGCCTCGGGCGCTGGAGTGTATCTGCCCAGCACCATAAGGGCAGAGGGAGCAATTACATAACTCTTCTGCCTATCATCCATCATCCGCCTCTCTCATCATACTGCGCTGGCCCCATAACACACAAACGAGCACATACACTTGAATAGTTAATGCGTACTGACCACCTTACCTCATGTTTTATGTATTGACTAAAAACTTTTAATCATGACTTGGATACTGTTTAAATTTCCTTTCTTTTTTTTTTCTTTTTTTTTTTTTTTTTTTTTTTTTTTTTTTTTTTTTGGGTAGCTGCTAGTAAGAGGATTTTGTGTTTTCTTAAGCGTTTGTTCCTAAACGTACACCATTATAAAGCATCCATAGCAGTGGATTTGTTGAAGCCTGTTAACACAGAGGAATGGTACCGGCTTTCATTATCACTGATGCGATCAAAGTGCTGATGAGTTGTTTGGAGGACAGCCTTTTATTATTGTAGGCTTATATGAATGCTGTAGAGGCATTTGTGCTGTGGAGCCTCTCAGCTGTGAATCAGCGTTGTGACGTTCTAATCACGACATCCAACATTATGCTTTCAAAAGGAACATAAATGAAAATAAGTTATTCGAGTAAAGCCTCACGAAAGGACGATAGTTGAGGTTTCTCGTTTTCATACATTCTCGTTTTTTTTTTTTTCCAGTCATCATGTGGTCATTTTTTTCTCACCAATTTTGACATTTTAAAGTCTAAAGGCTGAGTTATACTTCTTTTAACTGCCCTTGCGCTTGCGTCTTGCGCGTATGTTAATGTCTCGAGACGTTTATACTTCATTTTGCTTTGTCGGCGGTTGCGTGTGCTGCGTGGCGATTCACCGCCAGGACAGTAGGTGGAGTAGCGGGTTTTTTCAATGACAAGCCTACTATGATGAAAGCAAATTCACCGCCAGGACCTCTTCGAGTGGATTCATGCTTCTTCTTCTTGTAAATAGCCGGTATTTTGTCAGATTTTCAACACCTTGGGGGTCTAAACGACTACTTTCTCGCCTGAAAATGTTTCAAATGTTGCTATAGTTATATATTTACAGAGTTTATAGCTTAAGGGAAATCAGCTTTTCAGGCTGGCTGATTTGGGCTCGGACAGGAGTGAAGTGCACTGTGTGTAAACGCTCTGCATACTGTCAGATCGATGAGTGCCGTTTTCAAGTAGTAGGCGGTTTCGAACACAGCCAGTGGCTTGTGCTTGCGTCTTGCGTAAAGTTTAGAAAATTGAGGTGACACACGCAAGCACGCAAGGGGGGACTTGCAACCGCGCAAGGGCTTGCGTTGCGTCTTGCGTCTTGCGTTGCGTCTTGCGTTACCGACTATAAACCAGGCTTAACTTTCCTTTTATGAAAATACTGACTATGTTTTGCAATTTGACCTGTAAAAACAAGATGTTTTTTCTTTTTTTTTTTTTTCTTTTCTAGTTAATAAGCTCTATGAGCTCAATAGCAGAACACTGTTTGCCCTCCCTACTGCGCACACTGTTTGACTGGTACCGGCGGCAGAGTGGCACTGAAGACGAGTCTTATGAGTACAGACCTCGCTCTAGTACAAAGTCTAAAGGGTGAGATGGTCCTTTTTGCTTTCTTCCATACTTTCCTTAAATGTTTTCCCTCTTGAACAGAGTGATTATTACCTTTAACCATCTTCCCTTTTTAATTTAGTTGTATTTATTTATTTATTCATTCATTTATTTATTTATTTATTTTCTCCTCTGATTTTCTGTAGAGATGAACAGCACCGGGACAAAGATTACCTTCTGGAACGGCGGGACTTAGCCATAGATTTCATTTTTTGTTTAGTTTCTGTGGAAGTTCTGAAACAGGTGAGTGATCTGAGACTCTTTGCTCTCACTGCACTTTATAATGAATTACACTGCCTATAAAAAGTAAAATGTAGGCCATCTGATTGAATTAATGTTGACTTATCTTATCCAAGTGTTTGGCAAGTGTTTGTGAATGAGATCACTTCTGATGCAGCACACTGCATCGTATGTTTGTGCATTACTTCCTTCCAGGCAGAACTGGTACTTGGGGTGTGTTTCCATTGATTATTCCTTAGTTTTGATATGGTATCTATATAGGTTAAAGAATTATTGCTCTTCTTTTTACATAGCTGCAACTCTGCCTTTGCTCTTGGCCTGAAGATGGTCCCTCTATATTTGTATCATTATATCATTTTAGTCACTAAAGTGTTAAAGGAGAATTTTTTTTTAAATTATTATTATTAGTATTATTTTAAACCTGGACCTGTGCTGCAGTGGCGTACGTCGATTAAGTCATCCCACTGGACGCGAGTGTAGAAAGCTTCCATAAGCCCCCCGATTGCCCCAGATAACAACAACATGGCAGCTATGAGCTAACAGTGCAATAGTACTCGTTTATTCATTCATTCATTCAGCTTAAAGTATTGGTAAAATAAAGACAGATAATGCCTTATTTAGAGGCTGTATTGTCTATGCCCCATTCTGTCCTGTTATATGGATATACGCGGATCTCGAGTAATATAAATATCATCCGAAGGACGCCGACTTTCACCAAACTGTTATCGGTGAGTAGATGAATGTATTCTATGCCACAAATAAGGTCCAGGTTTTAAAAGAAAAAAAAAGAACTTCCCCTCTAAAATCACATTAACTTAAATTGACTGAATGACTTATCCTACAAAGAAAGAGTAAACTAATGATGTGGCAACATACCAACTCCCAACCGAGTGTGTTTCTGAAGTAAATTGTCTCAATCCAAGCACTGTTCTGAGGTAAAAGCCAATCCCCAGAGACCAGAGCTGTGTTGTCCTTGGCTTTGCTTCTGCAGGGAAGATCATGAATGGTGGCAAAGAGAAAGAATGAGGACTGATAATGCTTCTGATAAGACTAATGATTCCATCTTTACGTCGCAGATTCCTCTTCATCCAGTGCCAGATGTTTTAGTACATGAAGTTCTGAACCTTGCATTCAAGCACTTTAAACACAAAGAGGGGTAAGTTGGTTTCAGAACCCAAACAGACCAATGACACGGATGAATGACGCAACAAAAGTGCTCAATTCATTACCATATTCTCCGTGGTGGCACTTTCTCATTTGGTTTGAGTAGACTGGTTCTATAGTCATTGTGCCACATCACTATTTTTCATTAAGAGGCCCATTGGCAGCCTGAATCAGTCTCGCATCACCACGATTGTGGTCATGGTTTGTTTGTTGTTTTGAGCGACACTTCATAAAGATTTAATAGCATGCCCTTTGATAATTTACAGGTACTGTGGCCCCAACACTGGCAACGTGCACATCATCGCAGACCTGTATGCCGAGGTCATAGGGGTTCTCACACAGTCAAAGTGAGTAACTTAAAGGGATAGTTCGCCTCTTTTGACATGAAGCTGTATGACATCCCATATTAGCAATATCATTTATGAACATTGACTTGCCCCCTGCTGCGTCCTGTGAGCCGAATTCCAGCTGAGTTTTGGGGTCCACGAAGCTAGTCCGGCTAGTTGGCTGGGGGCACAAAAATAAAGCATTTTGCTTCTCAAAAAAATATCCGTTCAAAAGAGTAATACATTTGCATCACAAAATCGTTGTCCAGGAAAAAGTCAGACCTCACTTAGCTTGGCGCTATTTTTGCCTCCCTTGATATCAATGCGTCCAATGTAAAACTGTGCAGACCGAAGAACAGACCGAGCACTCCCTAGCCACCTAGCGATAGCTGCACCTGTTACGGTGTTTACTGCTCGGAAGCAGGGGACTGCTGATATTGCTAATATGGGATGTCATACAGCTTCATGTCAAAAGAGGTGAACTATCCCTTTAAGAGTGCCCTGCAGCACTTTAACGTTGGCCATGTTGTTTACAGTTCATTACCCCTCCCTGCTCAGTTTCTTTTTGTAAGTGTAGATTTGTGCATGTGTCCTCAGGTTTCAAGCAGTGAGGAAGAAGTTCATCACAGAACTGAAAGAGCTCAGGCAAAAGGAGCAGAGTCCTTATGTAGTCCAGAGCATCATCAGTCTCATCATGGGCATGAAGTTTTTTCGGGTCAAGATGTATCCCGTGGAGGATTTTGAAGCTTCTTTTCAGTTCATGCAGGTAAGATATTTAATTAATCAGATTCAGAAAACTTGATTAGTCCCAGAGGGCAGTTTATTTGCATATAGTGCATATTTACCTGAGTGTACCTTCAGTAAATGTGACTGTCTGTTTTTGCTAAATTACACCAGATGTTTCCCACCCCTCCAAAAACTGCCAACTCATTGTTGAAACTTCATGGCTAGATGAGTTTGCAGAGTGTGTCAGGCATCTCTACGAGATGTGAAGGGAGCAGTTGCTTTTCCATTTATCTCCATTCGGTGATCTTTGAATTAAAAGGAAAAGAAGAATGTGTTCTCTCAACATTACCATCATTTCTTAATGTGTATTTTGAACATGCTGTGGTCAATATACACTGGCTTTCAGCACATATCTCGGTGCCTTCCCATATGTTCTAACCAATCATGTCCAGCATTTATATTTTGTTTGGATATAAGATCTCTTAAAATTTCATTTTGCAATATTTCAACATTACAGTTATGTCAGTGCTTCGGTAGCTCAGCTTAGGAGGGAAACAGGATACTGGGAAGGACTATTTAAAAATAAATAAATAAATAAATTAAAAGATCCCTTTTTCTTCTTTTTGTCATGTGAGCTGCCGTCTTTACTTCCACATTAATGTTAATACAGTTTAGCACAAGTAACTCTGTTATAATTATTTGTTCTATAATGTGCAAATTCATTTAGGAAATTTGCCGACTCAGAAATAAGCATGTTTTGTTTTTTTTTGTTTTTTTTTGATCCTGCACACCATCATCGAAACAGTGAAGTCCTTTATGACAAAGACTAACGAATGGAGAGATTTAAAGTCAGAGGTGTGTTACTATGTGTGTCCTCCCTGTTCTTAACATGCATGCCTTTGGTATCCTTTTCTTAGGAGTGTGCCCAGTATTTCCTTGAAGTTAAGGATAAAGACGTAAAGCACGCTCTGGCGGGACTGTTTGTCGAGATCCTCATTCCTGTCGCAGCTGTGAGTAACACTCTTCTCTCCACACCAAAGTTGAATGTAATTCTGTTATTCTCATGCCCTGATTGATGTTTCCTTCGTTCTCAGGCGGTGAAAAATGAAGTCAATGTGCCGTGCCTAAAAACATTTGTGGAGATGCTGTACCAGACAACATTCGACCTGAGCTCCAGGAAGAAGCACTCTTTGGTAATAATAATCTTGACATAAGCCTGGAGGGATTTTGATTTCAGATGCTAAATTTGAGCTGGCGAAACAAACTGTTTCCCCTCCTGTCGATGACTGTACTGATCTGTCTCCCCAGGCTCTCTATCCCCTGGTGACATGCTTGTTGTGCGTCAGTCAGAAGCAGTTCTTTCTCAACAACTGGCACATCTTCCTCCAGAACTGCCTCTCGCACCTAAAGGTACTGCCAGCCGTAACCTTTCCACTGATTGATTTCAGAAAGAATGAACTCTGCAGCCTTAAAGAGTATAACAACAACTTTATTCTTCAGGGTTAAGTATTTCAAAGGACACCATTCCAGACGTCATGTCTAATTCGGTTCATCTTATGACCCATGTTATGAAATCGGTGGTTTTACAGGGTAATAAAAAGTGACCTTGTGGGCTAACATTGGCTCATAACTATTTTTAAAAATGAATTTCACAATGTGAAAGCATCATTTCTTTCTGTCCAAAGGGAAGATAATTGTTGGCGTTATGACAGTTAATGTCTGGTACATGGTTGGAACCTGTGACTGAAGAAGTTGTCTTGGGTTTTAAAGGGTGTGCTCTGTGTTTGTCTGAATACCACAATGTGCTTACCCCTCCATTATCAACAAACCTCATCTGGACAGGAATAGCACTTGATTTGATAACGCTATAATAAAGCCTAAAAACGCAAACATATGTTGGAAAGGATTACAAGGCACCGCTAATATTTCCTAAACTCAGCTTCATAAATCTGCTACATCTTGGCTAAACCAAACATTGATGACATCTCAAGTGCTGTTTTACTTCAGGTCTGTTATAGACTCCTTGTAAACCAATTACAAACAGAAAAGCCTTTTTTTTTTTTTTTTTTTTTTTTTTCTTCCTGATCATTGAATCCAGAGGCTGATTGAACAAATCTCTGACAGATTGACCGACTCAATGAGTGTGTTTTCCATTCTTCACTGATTACCTCTTGTAGTTACTGTTTGTGCTCCTGTAGTGGATAAATTTGAGTTTGCGTCCTTGTGATGGGATTTTAAGTGGTTTTGGCCTATTTGTCTTTTCAGTGATCTCATTCCAGAATTTTGTTTCACATAAATTTGTTGTATCGAATCAGAGAGTTAATTCCTTTTTTTTATCGAAATAATTCTGTGGGATTGTGTAACGGTGTTGTGATGATTTTAGTTATGTCCGTCCAAAAACTGCCTCGCTGTGCTTAACAAATTGCATAATCTGAATATTTCTGGTAATGCAACTGACAATCAGTATTGGGAGATAATTATCCGTATAGAGGGGACTTTCCCTTTAATCATAATGCATTTGAATGTAATTGTTTGTGTGAAGAACAGATTGTGATTTATGCCATAAGTGAATCAGCCCTCTTTTTAATATGTGATCGCCACATGATTTTAATTGAGCGCTTTGCATTTTGAGGGTTGGGTCACAGATTTGAATGGTCTGCTTTAGTTGGGTGTGGCTCTTTGGCGGCATACTAGATGAGAGAGGCAACATTGTGTTGGTTTTTGGTTTGCTTCATCCCATCTTTCTGTTCCCCCTCAAATCCTTTTTTCTGTGTGTTTTTCCTTTGTCTCGTTGATTTGCAAACCACAGCACACCTTATTTTACTCAGCTTTTACACATTGAAATTGATATTCTACTCCTCATATAGAAAATGCAGTAACATTAAACACAACTGGACTGTTGTTTTGTACTACGAGCATGCGACTCAGTCCAAACGTGGCATGTTTAACAGTTCATTCATTTTAATTTCAGATGGCTTTTTTTATGCACTGTCACTCTGACAAGAGAAAAGCTAGTTTTGACTTCTCTTGTCATATTTGTTGTCTGTTTTTGTTCATAACTTGCATGTGTCCCTCCTCAAACCCTTCATTCTTTGTCTCCTGTCATTTGATCTTTTTTTTTCTCACATTGACTCGCTCCAGATGCCGTCTAACAACAGCATCCGAAAGCAGATTGAGACACTGCAGGTGAGTCGTCTGGTGTCAGTGAGTAGCCTGGTGCTCTTTTCCTTGCAATGGTCCAGGTCCTACTCAGGATGTAGCGTAGTACATTTCCACTTGCTTGGCTAAAGGAAAGGGGTGAGTTGTCTGTCGTGAACTTAAAGTGTTGCAGTTAAAGTGTCAGCAGTGAAGAGCACTACATGAACTACTTGGAACTTGTGATTTAGCTTAAGGTTTGTGGTTAAGCCGGTTTGTGTCCATGAGCAGTTTGGTTGACTTTTGTCTAATGTCTTGATATAAAGATGCGTGCGTTTATGTGGGATGTATAGCAGTGGAACAACTACTAAAATCTTCGGTGAGGCAAATGTAGATTATAATGTTGGATTAAAAAATTTTTGAAGCATTGAGGTGGACATCACTATGACCCTGGTAGCTAATGGGGGATAATTCTCAAGTTGATCTGAATCCTCGAGGGGCTTGCATGTAGTGCGCTACGCACACATTATTGTTTTTAATGAACTTTGCAGACAGAAAGATTAGATGTATAGAGCACAGAAAGGTTTGTAGACTGCTTTTTGCAGATCAGCATGTCTTCACATGTCAGTTCACCGCAGTCGCAAAAAGTCACGGTCCCATTTACACGTCTGACATCCCTGTAGCCTGCTGTTTCTTTGGGGGATAAAAATGGTTGATTCAAGCCATATCGCATAATTCTCATTCTCCTGTTTTTTTTTCCCCCAGTATTAATCTGAGATGAGACCGGTTCTTTTTAGATATCTCATCATAAATCATCAGTTTTGTAAGACCGCTGCACTGATTAAAAAAATATTATAATAATTTTACACTCCACATGGAAATTTGTCTTTGTGCCAACATGGTAAAAAGTGATGCGGCCTCGATGCACTTGGCACAATACAGAGTGGGAGAGAAGTGTGTAACCCATAATTACTTAAACTCCATCAGGTCATCAAGTTCAAGCCAACAGTTGGATAATCCTTCACACCGTGACACCCCTGGGTCTCACTGTGACCCTGTGAATGTACATCAGTAATCTAGATATTTTAAAGATGACTTAGTCGGTCAGTTGGAAAATTGGTGAGAAATAACTAAACTATGTGTTATCATGGGGCATAATAATTGTAAAATTACATTACGGTATTAAGTGGGTGCATTTCATTCACTGTCATATAGACATCTCCCAACAAGGTGATCGCTCAAGTCTCACAGGTCAGGTAATGAAATGGTTACCAATAAACAGGGTGCTCATAGTATCCTGCTTTTTGTTTTCTGTTTTCCACGTCCACAGAATAAAGATCCCAAAATGTCCCGGGTTGCATTGGAGTCGCTCTACAGGCTGCTTTGGGTGTACATTATCAGGATCAAGTGTGAGAGTAACACTGTCACTCAGAGGTCAGTCGCAGAGCCCGGCAAAAATGTAACCGCCAAACTGCTCCCGCACAATCAGTCCCTTTGCGGCTTACACCTGTCAAGAAGAAGTCCTCCTCCAAAAAGCCTTTGTCATCCAGCGCATGTATTCTTATACAATGTCCCTGCTTTTCCATCCTAGTCGCCTGCTCAGCATCGTGTCAGCACTTTTCCCCAAAGGCTCCCGCAGTGTGGTGCCAAGAGACACACCCCTCAACATCTTTGTCAAGATCATCCAGTTCATAGCCCAGGTAAGCAGTGAGCGCACATTGTGACATATCTGGATTTTTCACTGGTGAGACGCACCAGGACACACCAGACAGACACAGCTGTGGGTGAGTGATTGTTTGTTTGTTTGTTTGTTGGTTACTACAGGAAAGACTGGATTTCGCTATGAAGGAGATTATCTATGACCTTCTGTGTGTGGGAAAGTCTCACAAAACCTTCACCATCAACCCAGAGGTAAACTATAGACAACAGTTCCACTTTAGTTCTCATAGGAGTGTTGGTGTATTGTTTCTTATCTTCTTCCTCTTTCTGTCCTGCCAGAGGATGAATATTGGTTTGCGAGCCTTTTTGGTGATTGCTGACAGCCTACAGCAGAAAGATGGGGAGCCACCAATGCCTACTACAGGGATCATCATGCCTTCTGGGAACACGCTGCGTGTAAAGAAAATCTTCCTCAACACCACCCTCACCGACGAAGAAGCAAAAGTTATTGGTATGTTCGGTAATGAGACGAGTAACGTTTGCTGACGTTTAATAACAGTTAGTTATTAATAATAACTAACTGTGTGTTTCCAGGCATGTCACTGTACTACCCTCAAGTAAGAAAGGCCTTGGATAACATCTTACGCCACCTGGACAAGGAAGTGGGACGCTCCATGAGCATGACCAGTGTACAGATGTCCAACAAGGAGCCTGAGGATATGATCACGTATGTAACCGCATCATGGATACAGTTACTCCTCTGCCCGTGCTGCTGTGTGTGCCTGACCTGGTTCTCAATAATTGTGCTGCAGGGGAGAGAGGAAGCCAAAGATCGATCTGTTCCGAACATGCGTGGCCGCCATCCCAAGACTGATACCAGATGGCATGAGCAGACAAGACCTAATAGAGCTTCTAGCCAAGTAATTCAGCCTCTTTAACCTCACCTGTGACGCATCACTTCACTCTGGGTGCTTTGGCGACTCGTACCTTAATGCCTGTCTGATGGCCTCTCGCCCTCCTTTAGATTGACCATCCACATGGATGAGGAGCTGCGTGGCCTTGCCTTTACAACTCTGCAGGCCCTGATGGTGGATTTCCCAGAGTGGCGGGAAGATGTCCTCTCAGGGTTTGTGTACTTCATAGTCAGAGAGGTAACCGATGTCCACCCCACACTGCTGGACAACGCCGTCAAGATGCTTCTGCAGCTCATCAGCCAATGGAGGCAGGCAGTGCAGAGCAGCAATAAGAGTCATGATGCACAGGTTGGTGTTTGAACATGTGTCCTGTTTAGGGACAGCTGTGTACCAAATGAGAGATTTTAATGGCACATTATTTTTGAACAGGGCTCGAGCAGCGGCCGTTCTCTGTCCTTGGAGCGTACTCTTCCACTGGGTGTGCTCCATGTGGTCGAGGGTTTAGCACTGGTCGTGCTCTGTAGCTGCCGCCCTGCTACTCGCAGGCTAGCTGTTAATGTCCTCAAGGAGGTCCGCGCGCTGCATACTGCTTTGGGCATTGGCAAGGTAATTGCTTTACTTAAATCGCACATTATTATTACAGGTAAATTGCAGTTGCTTATTAAGTAGTCCCACTGAAACGTTCATTTTGAATACTTTTGTTCTTGCACAATCTTTCAGGGAGATGAAGAATTGGCCATTGATGTAATGGACAGGTTAAGTGCATCAGTGTTGGAGAGCTTTATCCATCTCACTGGAGCCGACCCGGTATGAATACGGTTTTTAGCTTTCAAAATTCCAAAAATTTGAACCCATTCTCTGAGACTTGGCTCATCTTCCTCTGCACTTTCCTTTAGACCAACCTGCTGTATTGTCCCAGTGGGATTGATCTTCAGGCGCTAGCAGAGTGGAGTTCATCTCCCATCAGCCACCAGTTTGATGTGGTGAGCCCCTCGCACATCTGGGTGTTCGCCCATGTTACTCAGGGTCAGGACCCCTGGGTCATCAGCCTCTCCAGCTACCTGCGGTTGGAGAACCTACCCAAACATTGCCCCACTGCCCTCAACTATGCCTGGATGTTTGCCTACACTCGCCTGCAACTACTGTCTCCACAAGTTGACATAAAGTATGTTTGATCTAACATCTCTGTTGTCATTGTGTGTTCTGTTGTTGCAGCTTTTTGTTTTTGTACAGATGTTTATGCCAGAAGGCCTGATGATGATGATGATCACAACGTCTTCTCGATAGGGAATGAGAGACCAAATGCTATCCTGCTCAGTGTTGTGTCCTTTTGTTTCTGTGTCACTCATCCAACTTTTTCTGTGTCCCCACCTGCAGCAGTCCCATCAATACCAAAAAAGTGAACAGTCTGAACAGCAGTGACTCCTACGTTGGCCTTTGGAGAAACTACTTGATTCTCTGCTGCAGCTCTGCCTCTTCCTCACCCTCCATGTGTTCCTCCTCCTCCACCTCTGGCTCCGTCCGCTGCTCCCCGCCTGAGACGCTGGCGTCTACGCCGGACAGCGGCTACAGTTATGATTCAAAGGTCGGAAGCAGCTGCACATATTTTCACACGAAATGTGCTGAAAGATTTGCTAAAATCCTGTGCGACTGTGCAGTAACGGTAATTCCTGCGTGTTTTGACAGATTGTCGGCACTCCGTCCCCCTCCTCCCTGTTCAAACACATTGTACCAATGATGCGCTCTGAGAGCATGGACATCACAGAGTCTCTCGTGTTGGGGCTTGGCAGGACCAACCCCGTGGCCTTCAGGTAAACAACACTCAGTATTGTCTGCATATTTTCCATTCTATAGAATTTTTTTTTATTTTTATTAAATGTACCTTTTACGTGTAATACTTTCAGAGAGTTGATAGAGGAGCTAAATCCAATTATAAAAGAAGCTCTCGAAAGAAGACCTGAAGTAAGTGCTGTTCATTGAAAACTCTAATTTTTGATCAAACAACTCTTTGTGTCATTATAGATAATTGTTTTCTTTTTTCTTTTTTTTTCTCGCAACAGAACATGAAGCGACGCAGGCGTCGGGACATCCTCAGGGTCCAGCTGGTCCGGATATTTGAGCTACTTGCTGATGCTGGCGTCATCAGTCAGATGTGTGTGACCCACAGACATTAAGGCAAAAATAACAAACTTTCACAAAGATTTTATTTTATTTTTTTAAACATGAACTTTTCTCTTTCCAGAGCCAGCGGTGGCTTAGATGGAGAGAGCCACTCTCTGAACAGTACGCTGCTTGAGTATGTTGACCTGACCAGGCAGTTGCTCGAGGCAGAAAATGACAAGGATTCTGACACTCTGAAAGACATTCGCTGTCACTTCAGTGCACTCGTGGCTAACATAATTCAGAACGTTCCAGGTAGGATTCTTGACTTCCGTCACTCTTACTCTGCTTTTGTCCGTTTTAGTTAAAAGCAATGAAAACGGATCTCTTCTATCAATGGCTTTATTTGTTTTCAGTTCATCAGAGGAGGAGCATCTTCCCTCAGCAGTCACTGCGACACAGTCTCTTCATGCTGTTTAGTCACTGGGCCGGGCCCTTCAGCATCATGTTTACTCCTCTGGATCGCTATAGTGACAGAAATATGCAGATCAACCGCCATCAGTATTGTGCTCTAAAGGTAAACACTCAACCGCATGTTTCCCGCATTTATCATCATGCCCACTAACTGAGAACTAACGGCTTTTTGAAATGTTCCAGGCCATGTCTGCAGTGTTATGTTGTGGACCTGTAGCTGACAATGTTGGCCTTTCCTCTGATGGCTACCTCTACAAGTGGCTGGACAACATCCTGGATTCCCAGGACAAGAAGGTAGAAAAATGTTTTAGTTGTGCGCCGCTTTGATTAAGTTTGTCTGCGATTGTCTGAGCAGAAAGCATTTAAATTTTAATTTAACCATTTGAAAAAATATCCACCTGGTAGGATGATTTATGTCATGATTATAGTCGTCTTTCTCAAAGTTTGTTTGTTTGTCAAATATAGAGTTTACAACATATTTTGTGGCCACATTTCTTATGATACTAACACTGATAATGGAGGAAATGACACCGTGGTTGTAATGTTTGCTGTGCTGTAGGTTCACCAGCTGGGTTGTGAGGCTGTGATGCTGCTGCTGGAGCTGAATCCAGAGCAGAGCAACCTCATGTTCTGGGCTGTGGACCGTTGTTACACCGGTTCACGTCGCGTGGCCGCCGGCTGCTTTAGGGCCATTGCTAATGTCTTTCACAACAGGTACTACATATCGACAGCTTGAAATCATCTGTGTGTGTTTTTTGGTCCCCGTGGTGCCACAAACTCAATGTGTGTTGTTGCTTCCTCTTAGGGATTATCAGTTTGACACTGTGGTGCTGCTGAACCTGATTCTGTTCAAAGCAGCTGATTCTTCAAGGGATATCTATGAGGCAGCGATGCAGCTGTTACAGGTCAGTCTGTTTCACATGGAAAGTTCATTTACAGATACACTGTTACCATGTAGACTTTAGTCATAGATTTGATATATTATAATTGTTGTCTGTGTGAAACAGATCCTGGAGCCAAAGCTTTTCCGTTACGCTCACAAACTGGAGATCCAGCGAACAGATGGTATCTTGACTCATCCCTCACCGCTGCCACATCTCTACTCCGTGTCTTACTACCAGCTGTCTGAGGAGCTTGCAAGGACTTACCCAGAGCTCACTCTGCCCATCTTCTCAGGTTAACTACATTACAGTTTGATTAGAATTAGTATTTGGCTGTGACATGTTACTGTATCCATGGGTGAGCAAAGCTAAACATTGTGTGTACATATATATATATATATATATATATATACACAATACCGGTCAAGTTTTAGAACACCCCAATTTCTCCAGTTTTTTTTTATTGAAAATTACTACTTTAATGTTTCATTGCACTCTGAAATTAAATGAAAGTGTTGTACAAATAAGCAATTGGAGTTTAAAAAAAAAAAAAAAAAAAAAAGGAGAAGAAATCATGGAATCAATTAATGGACCAAAATGTATTTTGCCACCTTTGGCTGATATAACAGCTGAACACACTCGTGGCATTCTTTCTACAATAAAAAATCAAATATTCTTCAGAAAGTTCTTCCCAACTCTGTTGCAGAAGTTCCCATAAATGTGTGGCACTTGTAGGTTGCTTTGCTTTCACTCTTCTGCCCAGTTCATCCCAAATCAGCTCGATGGGGTTTAAGTCTGGAGACTGTGCTGGCCACCCCATGTTTTCAAGTTTAGCATCTTGTTCTTTTTTCCTGAGGTAGTTCTGGCATAGCTTGGACTTGTGTTTTGGGTCATTATCTTGCTGTAGGATGAACCCCTGACCAACTAGGCACATACCAGAGGGTATTGCATGGTGCTGCAGAATGCTGTGGTAGCCATTTTGGTTCAGGGTGCCTCTCACTCCGTACAAGTCACCAACCCTGGATCCAGTAAAACAGCCCCAGACCATCACACTTCCTCCTCCATGTTTGACAGTTGATGACACACACTGTGGAACCATCTTTCGCATACTCGACGGCGTACAAAGATCCTGCGTGATGAACCGAAGATTTAAAATTTTGATTCATCAGTCCATAATACCTTCTTCCGGTCTTCAGTAGTCCAATGGCGGTGTTTCATGGCCCAGTCAAGCCTCTTTGTCTTATTCTGACGTCTGAGCAATGGCTTTCTTGCTGTAACTCACCCTGTCAAACCTGCAGCTTGAAGTTTTCTCCTCACAGTTGAAACTGAGACTTGCTTACCACGACCAATATTAAGCTGTGCTTGAAGCTGTTGTTCTGTGAGCCGCCTATCACGCAAGCTGTTAACTCTCAGAAACTTGTCCTCTGATTTCAGTTTTGGCTTTGAGTCTTCCAGACCTCTTCCTGTCAGAGTTTCCCCCAGTTTCTGAGTGCCTTTTGGTGGTGAAGGAAACTACTCACTGACAGCTTGACTTTCTTTGTAATTTCTCATTTCTCAGACCTACATTTTTAAGTGTTATGATGGTCTGTCTCTCTTCCATTATTAATTGCCTTCTTCTCGCCATTTTTGTAGCAAAACACTACTTTCTGCAGTACAATACTGTTCAACTGATGCTCACGAGGGTATGGTACCACAGTGTGTTCCAACACTGCTTTTTTGTAGACGGGGTAATCAAGTAATATAGGAACACCTGTAGGAATTAGTAGCACCAGCTTTAAAGGATAAGACCGGTTTTTTGACATTGGGCCCTTGATTTCACATTATAGCATGATGTTCTACTCACCCCTGCTTGTTGTTTGTCATTTGGAGCTGTTCCGAAGATATTCGCGAGGCGTCTGGCTGCTCTCTTGAGATATTCGGCCATGAAACGGTTTCCTATGGGCAAGCTCATACAGGCACAAACTATGCTGTTTATAATTTATTAATTACTCTACACTAGAACTGATAACGTGGAGGTGCGTCGCTTACTTAAAAAAATCCGGGTTATTGTAATTTTGATTTTTTTGTCGTAAAGTGGGTGTTACTGACGTCATCGTCGTGCTACTGCCACAGGCAGCCCACAGACCTGCTGCCTATTTATTCATTCGGCTAAAATTCAAAATTAGTAACCCGGATTTTTTTAAGTAAGCGACGCACCTCCACGTTATCAGTGCTGGTGTAGAGTAATTAATAAATTATAAACAGCATAGTTTGTGCCTGTATGAGCTTGCCCATAGGAAACCGTTTCATGGCCGAATATCTCAAGAGAGCAGCCAGACGCCTCGCGAATATCTTCGGAACAGCTCCAAATGACAAACAACAAGCAGGGGTGAGTAGAACATCATGTTATAATGTGAAATCAAGGGCCCAATGTCAAAAAACCGGTCTTATCCTTTAAAGGCTTGATCAACCTTGATTGTCAAAATTGTTAATCCATTTCGTGTTCCCTGAAAATGTAATAATTCTGAAATGTACATTATTTTTCAGATTTGGGTAAACTAACCTTGTGTTTTAACCTCGGGCACTTCACCACTTACCTTTGTACAATTTCAAGCTATCATTGGACTTGAACGACTTGCATTGCAATAAATAACTGGGAAAATTGGGGTGTTCTAAAACTTTTGACCGGTAGTGTATATATATAAATGATACATTCGGCTACCATCTAACTTGCTCATGTCTTCGGTGCAGAGGTGAGCCAGCGTATCCAGACAGCACATCCTGGTGGTCGTCAAGTAATGTTGCACTACCTCCTACCTTGGATGAACAATGTGGAGTTGGTTGACTTCAAGCCAACCATGCGACGACCAGAGGATGGCGGCAGCGGCGAGGAGGAGGAGGATGCACATGAGCGGGATATCATGATGGTTAACAGTCGGCGCTGGCTCCGTGGAGAGGGATGGGGATCCCCACGTGCAACAGCCATGGTGCTAAACAACCTCATGTTTATGACCGCTAAGGTGAGACATGTGGACTCCACCATTTTCAGATTTACTCAAATTGCATGTGTTCAGAAACACCGAAAGAGCTGATGAAATAATCATGGAATCCTTTTATCTTTACAGTATGGGGACGAGTTTGCTTGGTCAGAAATTGAGAATGTATGGACGACATTAGCAGACAGTTGGCCAAAGAACCTCAGAATCATTCTGCACTTTCTCATCAGTATGTCGGGAGTCAACAGTGACCCCAGCCTCTTGCCCTATGTGAGTTACAGCACATTTGTCTCATCGTGTCACGTCCCCGGGTGTAGTGTGTGCCTCTTATTCTTTATGCGCTACATGTGTGTCTCCAGGTGAAACGAGTGGTGGTTTACTTGGGCAGAGATAAGACTATGCAGCTGCTGGAGGAGTTGATGTGTGAGCTTGAGTTAACTGATCCGGTCAGCTCAGCTGTCACTCACATGGACAACCCCCCTTATTACCGCATCACCTCCAGTTACAAGATCCCCTCAGTCACCTCAGGTTAATGAGCAGTAGGAATGCACGAGTTCACCGCTTCGTCCATTGTTCCTATACCGAATAGTGTGTTTCCAGTGCCAGACGTTTCATATCTGCTTCCTCAGGAACAACATCCAGCAGCAATACCATGGTGCCAGGAAACGATGGTCATCATGACAGCAAGATCAAAGACTCTAACATGGAAGACAGGTACAGCTTTTGTATATTTTGACTAGCTGCGTTTTCATTAAATTGTCAAGCTAATTTCCATTCTTTTAAATGGAAAATGCATATTAGGCATATTTTCACCTACAAGTTTGGCTTGGATTAAGCAGGCTTTCTTGTGTCTTCAGAAGGTGGCGGTATGAGGTATGTTATGTGTAGCTTTAACAAACATAGAGCGACAGATGCTAACCGCAAACAAAATCTTTAGGAATAAGGTGCAAACAAAAGGGATTGCCTTGGCAATATTTCAACTGTTTTACATAAACCAGCTCAAATCAGCTGATGTTGGGAATATTTCTTATCTCGAAGCTGAAACGGTTGATCGTTGACATGCTAAGTCACGTAAGTCATGTTAAATGTTTGCTGATGTTGCTCAATTGCAAAACAGTGTTTCTATCTCACATAAAGCTTATTTTGGGGTGAACAAAAAGGGGGAAAAAAACCTCAAGCAAGAGTAAAATGTTAAGCAAAAGTACAGCGTCTTGGCCTTTCCGTTAATCTTTTAAAATTCAGATTTTAAAACACTGAACTATTGTCAACAACTGTTGATGATGCATTTCTCTGTCCTGCCTCAAAGTCTTATTTAATGAAATACAGGGCTGTAATTGAGATATTTTGAATGTTGTAGTTCTTTGAATGAGGAAGCTAGATCAGCTATTTGGATATGGATAAAGTATTAATCAAGATGTAAAATTAAGACACACATGTTGTTAAGGGAAAACTCACTGCTCACCCTATCCTTGTAAACAAAGCCTGTCCGTTTCACACAGTTACACCCACCTGGATATCTACAGCGGTCTGAACAGCAACCTGAACCGTCAGCACCACCGTCTGGAATCCCGTTACAGCAGCAGCTCTGGAGGCTCCTATGAAGACGAGAAGAGTAGGCAGAAAACCTTTGCTCATCCCCGCTCAGCACAACATGAAATTCTTTCCCGTCATCTAACCCTGTTTCTTTTAATACTCTCTCTCCAGGTGACTCTATGCCACTTTATGCAAACTGGCGTTTGAAAGTGATGGATCACAACCAGCCAGAGCCTCTCCCCTTCCCTCCATCAGGTGGCTGCTGGTCTCCTCTAGTGGACTATTTACCAGAGACAAACACCCCCGCTGTGCCCCTCCACAGGTACACTAAATACCACCTTTCTACCAGGAAAAACATTTTTTAAATGTTCTGCTGCTGAGTCAACACAAATGTTCTGTTTTTCAGGTGCAACATTGCGGTCATCCTACTGACGGACCTCATTGTGGACCATGGGGTGAAAATAGAGTGGGGTGCCTACCTGCACCTCTTGCTACATTCTGTGTTTATAGGTAAATTGGACCCTCGCAGACGATAGGCTTGAATAATTTGATGTCTTTGACTGAATCAGTGGTGCGGTATCTAAAAAAAATTCTGCATCCCATTTTTTTAGAACAGATATCAGTTTCCTTGTGTTCTTTCCCCAGGGTTTGATCACCAGCATCCAGAGGTGTACGAGCACTGCAAACGCCTGCTGCTTCACCTGCTCATTGTCCAAGGTGCAAACAGCAGTGTTCAGTCTGTGGCAATGGTGCTTTTACGCAACAGAGACTACAATGATCCAAGGGTTCTGACTGTGAAGCCGGCAGCTCCAGAGTTCAACCTCACAGGTCAGTTCTGCCAAGAAGTGAGATAAAAGGATAATAAAGGATGGAGCAATCATTCTTTAACTAAAGAAATGGGAACCAATTCCCTACCAGCCTCACTTGTTGGACATATTGCACATACCTCTGTGTGTGTAGTTCCAAAGTGAGTCACTGGGTGGCAGCAACAGTTCTGTTCCACACAAACAGGTTTTAGTCACATAAAAAACTGTAACTACCACAACCTGTTAAAGTTGCTAACAGTCTGCACAAATCTCTACAAAAGCCTGATGTGCATCTCTGTTTGTACAACGTGTGTGTGTCAATTGTTCCTACAGGAGCACAGGAGATTTTGCCAGAGTTTCAGCCGTCACCTATGACAGACTCCGGCCTCAGCTCCAGCTCCACATCCTCCAGTATAAGTCTCGGGGCAGGGGGCACTGCTCTGTCCCACCTGTCCCCCACACTTCTGAGTGAGGTAGATGCCACGGCCGAACAGGATGAGAAGGCCAAAGCTCTCATTGAGTTTATTACGTCAAGGTAAGAAGAATTTCTCCGAAAACAATTTGAAATGATTCCTTGTGGCTACTTTAACAACTTCTAAATTTAGCATTTTGTGTATGTATAATCTGACATGAGTCGTACAGATCAGTTTGAACCATTAGTGTCAACACACCTTCGCCATCTTACTCATTCTGTACAATGATTCACTTTCATGCTTCCAGCATTGTCTTGAGAGGACTGGGTATATTTGCTCTGCATGGGTTTGATTTTGGATTTGTATATTTGTTTTTGTGTGAGTGTGATATTTTAGCTTGTAGAGAGGTAATAATTCACACTCCCTGATGTTCTTTCACTTCTGCCTTGCAGAAAACGAGGCCCTCTCTGGAATCATGAGGACGTGTCACCTAAGAATCCCAACATTAAGAGCGCTGAGCAGCTGAGTGTTTTTGTGAGACACGTTGTGACCGTCTTCAAACATTCCCAGACAGGTCTGCGTGGTTGTCCAGCCCTATTTTGCTTTAGTTACACGTATAATTTAACTGGCTTTGTTGTATTTACCTTCATGCACGTACGCTTTTCTTTAGGTTTCCAACTGGAGTCTTTGCTGAGTGAAGTAGCTTTGAGAACAGCTCTCTCTTGCTCTTCTCGCCACTACGCTGGTCGCTCATTCCAGATTTTCAGGGCACTTAAACAGCCTCTGACTCCGGCCACACTGTCTGACATTCTGTCTCGGCTGGTGGAGACTGTTGGAGACCCAGGAGAGGAGGCTCAGGTCAGAGCCTTTCAACTACCAACATCATTCAAACCCTTGTCGAATTGTGTTTGTGGGTAGAAAAACATATTTCGGAGCACGTGCGTTGCTTATAGCACAGGGGACTTAGATTTAAGATCAACATGTTGAGGATGAGCTTTTCTCTTATTTAGGTAAAACATTTAGTCTGTGCAGCTTGTTTTTGGTAATAACAGGATGTAGGCTAAACACTGAATTTACACAATAACACCAAGAACTAAATTTAGCTTGAATATAAACAGCTTGATTTGAACCAGTAACTTCAACTCTCAAAGTGAAGTGCATTCTAAAGCAAAGAGAAAAGAAATCCTCCTTTTTGTTTTTTAATCAGAAAGAAAACTTGCTATTTAGATTTAGATTCCACTTTGTATGGTTCTGATTTTTTTTTTTTTCCACACAAGCTGACTTAAGTTTTTTTTTTCCGGTCTCCTCAGGGCTTTGTGATCGAGCTGCTGCTGACATTGGAGTCGGGCATTGACACATTAGCAGACACTGTCAAAAACTATGACCTCCTCACTGCCTTAGCACAGTAAGTCCTCTCGCTTGTGGTTTTATTTTCCGATATTTGACTCCTCGTTACTCTTATTCCTAAAGTTACTCGAAAGATATGATTGTCATTCTATTTCCAGAACCTCAACCCGTGACCACCTGCTCGGGGTGAAGCTAGCTGCCAACAGGAAAAGCACTGGTCAGATCAATCTCAACAGTAGTGGCCTGTTTCATTACGTCCACACTCGCAGCAACTCTCTTCGGGCCAGCCAGATTGGTGAACGGAAAGCTGACAGACGCAGGAGCAACACCCTGGACATAGCAGACCGGCTAGGTGGTAGCCACGGGAACCTGGCACGCACACGGAGCTTATCATCACTAGGCGGGGGAGGTACTCCGGGAGGAGGCCCCGTCCCTCCTGTGGACCCCTCAAATCTGATGGCCACAGTCTTCTGGATCGCCGCCTCTCTGCTTGAGTCGGACTATGAGTTTGAGTACCTGCTGGCCCTGCGGCTGCTTAACAAACTGCTGGGCCAGCTGCCTCTGGATCGTGCGGACAGCAGAGAACGTCTGGAGACTATTCAGGCCAAGCTTAAGTGGTACAACTTCCCTGGCCTGCTGCAACTGTTCCTCAAGGGCTTCACGTCTGCGTCGACACAAGAGCTCACCATCCACCTGCTCAGCAAGCTCATCAGTGTGTCCAGACACACGCTGGTAGATCCATCGGAAGTGGCAGGTAAATGCAGTTGATATTAATAATCTAAAGTAAGATCAAGGAAAAAAACAGAAATTGATCATGTATAATAAGCCTGCTACAAGTGCAAAAACTTTGCTTTTCATCATCGCAATCAATGCTCTTATTATCTCTTGTATTTGGTAACCTTCGTGTCAAGATCAGGCGTCCAATTCTGCACGTTATCTCTCAATAACATGTTCATTTTCTTTCCTGGGCTTTCAGGATTTCCTTTGAACATCCTGTGCCTCCTGCCACACCTCATTCAGCACTTTGACAGCCCCACTCCTTTCTGTAAGGAGACGGCTGATAAGATAGCCAAAGTCTGCGCGGAGGAGAAGTCGGCCACGCTCTCCAACCTGGCCCACATGATGAGTCTGTACAGCACGCACAGCTATTCTCGCGACTGCACCAACTGGATCAACGTGGTCTGTCGATACCTCCACGATGCCTTTGCCGAAAGAACCTTGAACCTGGTCACTTACTTGGCGGAGGTTTGTAAGATCAAATGTCTTTATGCTGGTCGCAAATTTTAGAAATTGATATTGACATAACGTGTCTGCTCTCAGTTGCTGGAGAAGGGCCTTCCCAGCATGCAGCAGTCCTTGCTGCAGATCATCTACAGCCTGCTGAGTTATATTGACCTCTCAGCAGCCCCTGTTAAACAGTTCAACCTTGAGATCATGAAGATCATTGGTAAATATGTTCAGGTGAGCCACACAATGGAAGCAACTTTCAAGTCTTTGGTTATTGATATCACTAACTGACTTTACAAGTAAATGGGTAAACTGAACTCATATATTCATTTATTTATTTATTTTTTTAATTGAAATTTGCATTATTTTCTGCCATAACCAGACTCAGATGTGGGTTTCGCTTGTTGGCATGAGCATCACCACTTGTGTGCAGCCAGATGTTTGAATAATATGTTTTTTATCTGGACACAACTTGTTTTTAACATACAGCGTGGTGTGTACGATAACTGGAATTCTCTTTTCTATAAGTGGCAGCACAATGAACAGAATAGCTCATCTTTCTGGGTCATCTTTGATGCAGCTTTGTCCTTTTATGGAAGCCTTTTTACGACCCTGACCCTGGGGACTAAATGGTTCTCACTCATATTTGCCTCTGCCAGTTGTAATCCCATATGTGCCTTTAGCAAATTCCACTCTGGTTTAGTTTATGTCGTCTTTAAATAAGGTATTGTACGTGTGCACATACAGTTTGCCAGGCAATGTGCGCTGGTGCGGATTGACCTCCTTTTAAGGTTCCACTACATTGTCGTAGTCACACAAACTACTAATGGCGTCATTGACTGAACTTGTTCCTACCGTGGGTAGGGGGATGGTGTGGCCTTTAGAAGGAAAATATGTCCTGTTCATATTCATAAATCCTAGAGAAACGCCTACACGGCTTGTTACCTCACAATGAAATTGTTTTTTTTCTTGTTTGTGTTTTTGTAAACAGAGCCCGCACTGGAAAGAGGCTCAAAACATTCTGAAGCTGGTCGTGTCTCGTTCAGCCAGCCTTGTTGTGCCAGATGACGTGCAGCGCTCGTACAGCACAGAATCTTGCGGCTCTCCAGAAATTGCCTTCACACGAATATTCAACAACTCCTCCAAGGAACTCCCTGGCAAAACTCTGGACTTTCATTTTGACATCTCAGAGGTCAGAGAGATAGTTTGTTTGGTTTTTATTTCTTTTGGAAAACACTCATCTCACTGCTCTCATATTAAGAGTATGCTCTGTTACTTATTGCTAAGTTGTGATGTGGTTTTGTAGACGCCAATCATAGGGCATAAATACGGTGATCAGCGTACCGCGGCGGGGCGAAATGGAAAGCCGCAGGTGATTGCTGTAACACGGAGTACCTCCTCTACATCATCTGGCTCGAACTCCAACGGTCTGGTGCAAGTAAGCTGGAAGAGACCTCAACTCTCTCAGGTACCTTCCAAAACAGACACTGGTGCGTCCAATACCTGACATGAACTGATCTGGGTGGCAGCAATCGCTCAACATATGCGGCTGTGACCTGTCTCCATGTTTACAAGCTGGATCGGATTCATACATGAACTTACCTCCTGATAGCATTTTCTTCTAATCAGAATTCAGAGCTCCCGTGTGTTGCTCCAACTCCTCAGCTGACATCACAGAGCAGTCATCTCACTTAGTAATGTGTAGTTGTTTAATAAGTTAGCCATTCATTTAAAAGTCATTTTGTCCAGAATGAAAACGGAAGCTTTAAACACTAAATGCTTAAACTGTAATTATTGATACAAATGGTTTAATTTCCTGTTATGCCACGCCGTGTTGTTTGTGAAATATAAAGTTGTTTATTGTGTGTGATCGAACCCTCTGAGACCAATCTGCCCTGATGTAACTTTTCTCATCTTGTCCCGTGTTGTTGTTACAGAGAAGAACCAGAGAGAGGCTGATGAATGTGCTGTCTTTATGTGGCCCAGAATCTGGCATACCCAAAAACCCATCTGTAAGACTCCTCTCCTACTCTAAGGCCTCCGACAGGGTCTCTGTAAATCTGCTGTTATGATTCTGCTGCTGCCGTAACTGTGGTCTTAGTGTTGTTGGGTGACTCTGTTTTGGTGTGAACTGCGTGTTGATGGACACACGACCACCATGTTTTGCTGTCTGACAACAAAAACCTTTCTCTTTCCAGGTGGTATTCTCCTCCAACGAGGATCTGGACTCTTCTGATCAGCAGACCATTCTTATTCCAACAGTGGAGGAGGTGGTGAGGGAGGAGGAGGTGTCAGGAGAGGACGCGGGCAGTGAACAGCAGTTCGGCGTCTTTAAGGACTTTGACTTCTTAGATGTTGAGTTGGAGGATGCTGAGGTGAGAATTTATAGTAAAGTAGATGAATGTTGAGGAGCTGATAGTGGGTGGAAAGTACTTTTCAGAATAACTGTCTTTTAAGCCGACAACACGCTTGTACAGCTGTATACTGTTTTTGTGGACTTTAAAGAGCTGATCTGCCGAGTCACTCTTCCCTCCTCTGGACCAGACTTTAATTAGCAGTGTGATGGATGAACAGCATTGTCTTGTTCATCCAGCTTTTGCCACGCTTGTTCTGACTGATAATTTTTGTTGTGTAACTGTTATAAGGCTACTAACATAAGTATTCCCTCTCCTCTCTTGCCACAAGGAGCTGCAGGTAAGTTTGTGGGCCTGCCAGCTTCTTAGAAATGTCAGGGTTCTTTGTTTTTTTTTTTTCAGCACCCTGCTGTGTCCCTGTGTAGTCATCAGATTAAGTGCCGTAGTACACTTTGATTTAAAATCATCGCTGCTGTGATTGTGAACCCTTTGCTGTTATAGTTTTAGAACCGTGCATGATTACCATCCCAAAATATGGAGGAAAAAAATATTTCACCCACTCAAGCACATGTGCGTTTGTCCATAGTTATATTTTGATCACTTGTGATTTGTTTTTGTTTTTTTCTTTTCTTTCTTGCGTATATATGTTGAGTTGTGGAATGTTGTGCTTGTCTTGTGCCTTATTTCCTTTTGTTTGGCATTATCTGCTCCGTATGCTGCTTTTGTGTCTCACTGCTGTTGGTTTGGTTGTCCTGCAGGGGGAGAGCATGGACAACTTTAACTGGGGGGTACGGCGCCGCTCCTTGGAGAGCATGGACAAAGGGGACACGCCGTCTTTGCAGGAGTGCCAGTACGCGGGCAGCACGCCAAGCCTCAACCTCACCAACCACGAGGACACGGATGAATCGTCTGAGGAGGAGGTACTGAGTGCTAGCCAGATTCTCACCCGCTCTGGCCTTGTAAGTCTCACTCTAATCCGGGTCCCCCCCACCCACCCAACCCACCGTGCTCCTCACACAGCTCGCTGGCATGGTGTGCGTGTGTGTGTGCGCGCGCATACTGGGCCACACCTGCTGCCTGCTTCTTTGCTGGTGGTAGATCCTTTCTTCAAATCTCAGCCCAGTCCCTCTTCCTCTGACCTCTAGATTTATTCTCTGAATTGTTCACATAGAGACAGATTTCTATATTTTGGATGATTGGTTGGTCCACTGTGGGAAATTTAGTGTAATTTAGTAGGAAATCAGTTGTAAATCAGAATCATTGTATATATTTTGTTTTATAGACCATAAACCATATATTATATATTAATTTAACATAATAAATATCAAATCTAAAAGTAAAGTATTCCAATTCAGCATGTTCCTTTGCCTTTTTCCTCACTCTTTTTCTTTTGCTTTGCAAGCAAGGTCTTCCCAAAACTTGCTAATAATGATATTAATATAAGTGCTTTCCCTCAGTCTAATGGGGACGCCTCTTTCTCTCTTCTTCTGCTCTTCTTGATCTTGGTAGTGCACGGTGAGAGAATGAGCTTTTGCATTTAGTGGACATTTGCCCCCCCCCCCCCCCCCCCAGAAAAAAATAATTTGTTGTCGTCCAGCATTTTAGGGTGGAAAAACATGAGCATGCTGCATTAACATTAAATGTAGCCTGAATACTGAATCTGTTCATTTAAATGGACGTGAAACTAGCAATAATGGCACGATGATACTATTAGCCTGAAGCTGTTTCAGGTGCAAGAACAACAGAATGTTATACTAAAATGACTAAATTTGCTCTGCATGATATAGAAACTTGGGTCATGTAATTCATTTGATCAACAAAAGATTTACCTCCGCAGGGTTGAACGTTGCATTTACATATATTATGTAGACGTGCCTGCATTACTAAAATTTAAACAATTGATGGAAACGTAATAAGAACACAAGACAGAATGACCAAATGCCTCTTAGGTAATGACCAGGTCTTTTGTAGTCAATGTTATGTGCATTAAAAACATGTTGTACCACAAAGTAAAGTTGTAGTTCAACTATATTTGGTCAAATCACACCTGCAATTAGACTGAACTAAGCTCATTCAGGAATTTTTCTAAGTCCTGACACTGACAGTCGTACATGTACAAAATAATCTCCGCTGTGCTTAAACATGTATAAGCAGAAAAGTTGAGTTGATCTAAGGTGCTGTTTACACATACCCGGGTATTTTGATAAACGCATATTTTCTAACCTTCGTTTGCAAAAATAACTAGGTGCACACAGCCCCGTTTAAAAAAAAAAAAAAAAAACACGTCTACATTGATCAGCATAAAAACGCTATCAAGAGCTGTTAAATTACGCCAAGCCTGACGGTAGCAGTGTTGGAACAATGAGAATTCCACACAAGCCAATCAGAAGCCTAATAGAGAACCGCTGACAGGAAGAACTTCGAAAAAATGTATTTCGTTGTTCCTATGTTTCCCAAACGTATTATGTGAGGTACTGGAACAGTTCTTCACACAGCAGTGATTTCCAGGCATGTGCTTGCAATTCCGGACTGTTTAAACTTACTGATTTTAAAAACACACGCGTACACTGTAAACGAACGGAGAGAATGGCGTTTTCACGCTAGCATCCTGCCAACATGGCGGATAGGGGCGGGGCTCTGTACTATGACGACAACTCCTCATTCTCAATTGCCCAAAACTCCGTTTTTGTCTCTTTCAACCAGTTTATACACAAACGCTAAACGGAGTTTTTAAAAAATCTCCACTTTTGCCGGAGTTTTTTTTCAGCTTCGTTTTCGGAGGAAAAAACTCCATTTGTGTATAAACGAAAGGCACAAACGAAGGGAAAGGTCTTCGTTTATCAAAATACCCGGGTATGTGTAAACAGCACCTAAGTGCCTTGAGATGACATTTGTTGTATTTGGCGCTATATAAATAAAAATTAATTGAATTGAATCTTGTTTTTGTTCTCCAGCTGAACAGCGACTCTGCCACAGACGATACTGCCTCCAACCATGTGGACTCCCTGCAGCAGTCTCAAGAATCCTCCAGTAGTGCCATGACTGAAGAGGCCACCGTCCTTCCCACTCTGCCCTCTGTGCCCTCTCTCCCCCGACTGGATAGCCCCAGTTTGGAGATGGCCCACTCAGACAGCACCAGCAGCCAGCTGCCTGAGGTGCGATCAATCGGGAGCAGCAATAAGCTGTGGTGCTCGGGTGCTTTTTAGCTTGCTTTTTTCATTTCTGTTCAGCTTTTATCTGCTTTTACTGTACGTCTTAGCTTGTCTGTTATCTAAATGGATGATCAGCTACCTTCGGGAAGTTTTGGATGGGGTAAAAGTGTTGGTTCCATAGCTGCCTCCCTGCCTGCTGTCGGGTTAAGACATTGCTTGCTGCTTACACTTCCTCTGAACTCCCCTCTGACTGCTTTCTTGGTCGCTTCGCTCTGGGTGTGGGTGCTGAAGGCCTGCTCTAAAGCTCTTGTGCCTTTTTGATGGTGTTGCGGCTTGATTTTTGTGATTTGGTAAGAGGAAAAGGCTCACCTCAGGTCAGCTGTTACTGCCCACCCCCCACCCCCAAATAACACAGCAACTGACCATTCCAACTAAATCCACCATTTAAAAACTTGTGAAAGCGACACCAGCTCCTTTATCTTCAGCAGATACATGTGTGAGTATGAGTCCTTTACAAGTGGTGTGTGTTGACTTTAATTGAACCGTAGAGCTCTAGCCATTTAACCTATTCAGTTTGCTGCCCTATTAACATGCCATTGCCTTCCTTGTGCTGTTTACTGCTACTGACATTTGTCACTTATACTAACAATGGTGAGTATGTTGTGGTTTTTATTTGCATGCACAGTGGGAGAATTGTTTGAAATGGCCCAGTTATGTATGAATACAGAAATATCGAACTAGCTTTAGTTCATACACTGTCCAAATCAGTTTTCAAGCAGGTGCCTGCTACACTTCTACACACAGAGCTGAGTGTAACTCTCCAGGAACTTCATCTAGCCGGTGATCTCAGTATCAGCCCAAGGACGCCTCCCCCATCACGGCCCTGGCTCTTAGTTTAATGAGCCCCAGATAAAACCATCAATACTCTTACTCTTTCCCTACAGGATGGCCATGGCCACTTCTAAAAGCTTTCCGTAATATAGCTGCTGTCTCTGTGATGTACTGGCTGCCTGCCACGCTCGGCTTGCGTAATGCATTAGACTTTTAAAAGATATAAAAAAAAGAACAGCCAGAAGGAGGAAAAATAAAAAATAAAATGAATAGCCAGGCCTTCGTCATTCTCCACGTACAGACTGAACATCTGCGCAGTTCCTAATTGAACTGAAGTTTATCAGGTCTTCTTTACGAGCTGTAACAGTTTCAACTGTTTTTTTTATGTTTTAACATAAACATTTGCTGTTAAAGTTGATTTTAAATTATAGCCTCACCTGATGTGCCCTTAATGTATTAATTTCTTAGGTCTGCAATGCAGTCCATTATTTATGTGCAGTTAGTCGGTCGTCATCATACAGGAAGCCCCTTTTAGAGATGTAACATGCCTCCAAGCAGATTGTATCATTCATTTACTGAGCAGTTGGCTCGTTCCTCGTCTTTCATCCATAATACGACTGCTGATTTGCATCGACATCTGGCTTTTAGTGGTATTTCACTGATATATTTTTATTGGCTTCTGTTAATCAATTACTTTTCATTTCTTACATGAAATGTTGGATTAGAGTGACATCGAGAGGAATCTTTGAGGAACTAAACAACATTAGAAGCGCTGACTTAAGTGTACCCCATTAATCACGATTGTTAGGAAATGGAAATGATATCGCACCGCAACAACCCATTAATCAGAGATGACAAATGAGTTGAAGGTAACCCTGAAGGAGCTGAAAAGCTCCACAACAGAGACTGGAATGTCTGTCCAGGGGACCGTTTTAAGCTGTTGGCTGTGCAAAACTGGGCTTTATGGAAGAATGGCCATAAAAAGCCATTGATTCTTTCAAAGAAATTTGAAGATTTAAAAGGCATCTGGGTGAGTTTTCAAAAACACGGGAAAGTAGTTATACTTCACTTTTTGGGGAACGAGGGAATGCAAAAACCTATCACCCCTGGAGAAGCAGGATCATCATGGGATCCATTCTGTGCCGATGTTTTTAAACAGAAGAGCCATGGCAAATGGTAAAAAATCTAAATGCAGGCAAATTCATGAGAAAGACATGTTGCAGTCCTCCAGAGAGTTACGAGATTTACCTTTCAGTGTGACTATGACCCGGAACACACTGCCAAAAAACAGAAAAAAGTAGGTGGTTTAAGGGGAGCTATTTAAAAAAAATTGGAAAAGTCATTAATCTGATTGACAGTCTGTAGTAGTTTGACCTTCAGACTGGTCAGTATCATCTTCTGTTGATGAAATGATGCAAATGTCACAAAAATCTGTTTAAGTTCCAGCTCGTAAGGAAACCAAACAAGACGATGCCATAAAGGCCACAGTAGTTTGTCCAGGCAAGGTGTGTGAAATGATCTTTCAAGCTGCACCTGAGCGCCCCCTCTGACTTTGTGTTGCAGGACGCTGTCAGCATGACGGCAGCAGACGAGCTGAGTAGCAGCGTGAGTGAGGACACGGGGTTTTGCAGCGCCCCCCCTCTGCCCTCAGACCCACCAGAGCTGTGTGACCTCCCAGACTCACAGGACACTCATGACCCCCAGGAGACTCGGGACCCTCCAGAAGACATAGATCCAGCCCCCCCTCCCCCGCCGGCCATTGACACCCCACCAGGGTCCCTTTGTGAGGAAGAATCCCAGACGGTTCTGCCTCTGTGTCTGCCCATGCCACCAGAGACGAAGCCTGATCCGTATCCAGATCCGGATCCAGACAGCACCTGTGGCTCCATGTGGGATGAAGATGTGACACAGGCCTTGAAGGAGCTCGATGAGCGCTGTGAGGAAGAGGAGGCGGACTTCTCTGGCATGTCTAGGTAGGTGGACCAGAACGTGGCATGACATTTTCCGTCAGTTCATTGACTGCTCTTATGTTGGTCCTGTTGGTGAGTTGCACTGTGGTTGAGATAAAGCAGCTCCAACGCACACACACATGCACACACCAGCAATGTTTACAGTTTGACTTGGCCGTCTAATCGGGAGCAGAATCAAGTTATTGACTAAAGTGTGTCCAACGCTGTGGACCGTCTGAGAAAACATTCAAGACATTCTGCTGCCTCCAACTTTCTCTTTGGGAGATCATTGCTCATGTAGATATAACCGAATTTACTGAACAGACGTCTTGAAGTTTCTTAAGTGGCGATTTTGTCGGATGATGCTGCAGTTATGAAATCAGGTTTTTATGGGAGCAGAGCAACAGTCTGCTGTGACTGTGAGTAACGGCTGGTCTTAATGGGTTCTTAATCACAATTTCTGTCATGTTTAGCCATCTGACAAAAGAAAGAGAAATATCCAAATTAGAGCAGTTTTATTGGGAATTTGGCTTTGTGTGTTTTTACAAAAAAAAACTTTAGAGCAACGCAAAGGGCACCAATAGCCCATATGAGTCTGAATTGAGCGTATACATGCAGAATTGTCCCTAACTGCATTATTTGGATGTGTCAGCTCACTTTTGAGAAGCTTGATTTAGTACGATTGTGGTCAGACTAACATGTTTACATGCATTTTAAAAGTCCAGTTCTGGCTGGAGCAATAAATATCCAATAAATATGATCAATATTAAAAATTAAAAGCTATTTGAAATGGTTTACTAACTGAACATTTGAATTACATAAACAAAATGCCAGTCACATTTAAAGGTATGAAAATCATAATTATATTGTTTATTACAGCTATTTCTCAAACCAAATATCGTCTTTCCTTTGTGATAAATTTAGATTCAGTTTATAAAAGACTGCCTGCTTGTGGACATATGGATTACAATAAGTGGCTTCTGTGAGACTTCTGAAATGTTACGATGGGATATCTTTCTTGGCATGGCTTACTAAAATGATGAAGGGAGGCTGGCTTCAGTCCACTTCTCAAGGTGGGCCAATTCTGACTAGAGGACAGTTCTAAAGGGATAGATGCAAACTACAGTGAGACAATATGATGAAGCTTTGCTGAGCAAAGAAAAATGCAGACACTGTTGCTCTCTTTGCATCTTGCTAAGTGAGCAACTTTCCATTGGTACTTAGAACAGTAACAATTATAATTACAGCAGCCTCTTACTATTAAATTCTTCTACTGGGGCTCTTTTACTTAGGCCCACACATGAATCATGAGCGTCTGAGTGGCTTAGACTTTGAGTGATTATCTGAATACTGCAGGACATTAACCTATTAAAGTGTGCTGGTACAAATGTGGATTTGAGAGAGGACAAGATAAAACCAACTAAGGCTACGTTCCACTAGTGTTAAATTAGAAGCTTTGCATTCAGAAGTGTGTGTGAGGGGGGTGAGTGTGTGTAGAAGCTTTGCTTGTATAGAGCACTCTGCAGTCTTGTGTGGGATGTGAGAGCAGTGCGCTAGTGCTGTTAGCAGTTGCAGCACATTCGTGCTGCAGACAAGGGGAGAGAGCTGGGGGAAGAGAAGCGATAGTTGGGATGAGGATGAGGACAGAGACTGTGTCCGCTGCAGTGCTCGGCAGTGCAGGCTTTAAATACTTATATTCTGTCTGCTTCTTCAGGCTGTTTGGTCCTACAGGCCTGTGAGTATTTGTCTGTACATCATGTGTGTTTGTGTATGTGAGAATGAAAGAGATGGTTGCATGATGCTAAAATGCTAATAGCTCATGTTATGGTGAAAACTCTGCTGTGGATCAAAGCTTTCTGTGTGGTACAGTAGGATTCACAGCGAGGGAGGTGGAAAGACAGCAGCGTGAGGTTGTTTACTTGCAGCAAGTGAGACCGAGCGTGTGTGTGTGTGTTTACATTTGTCCTTCCGTGCTGGGGTTTGGAACATGTTGGATCGTAGCTCATTGGCCCCCGTGTGTGTTTCAGTCAAGATGAGGGTGACGCAGACGGCTTCCCAGAGATCCAGGCCTCTCCACCTCCTTCGCCCTTCCTCTCTGCCATTCTGGCAGCATTCCAGCCTGTTGCCTATGACAATGAGGAAGATGCTTGGCGTTGTCATGTCAACCAGATGTTGTCAGACTCAGATGGGTCCTCTGCTGTTTACACGTTCCATGTGTTTTCCCGACTCTTTGAGGTAAATCCATTCATTTTACGTTTACTTGTGTTCCATCTCAGTAAAGCCTTTCATTATTCTGTTTGTTTTTGTTGTGTTCTTTTCATTCTTTTATGATTATTTTTAAAACCATCCCTTTTGTTTTTATAGAGTATTCAGAGGAAATTTGGCTCCATCACACATGCATCCGTTCGCTTTCTTGGAGAGAGGCTTCAGCGAATGGGTAATCAGTTCCTCAGCTCCCTAGAAGTCATGACGTCTCGCTCGCAGTGCCCCACTGTGTTGCTGGATGCCGAGACGGTAAGACGGTTCTCCATGGTTATTTATAATGATCTTAAGAATAGAATGCCACTTGCTGTGCCTTTTATTGAATGTTGTGACTTAATCTCTGCGGTGTCCTGTCCTGCCGTTGTAGCTGGTCTCTTGTGGACTGTTGGAGACTCTGAAGTTTAGTGTGCTGGAGCTACAGGAGCACCTGGACACCTACAACGCCAAGAGAGAGGCAGCAGAGCTCGTAAGTCGCCACATCTTTTACCACATTTATCATCCACCATATCTGCTTTCCTATTCTCTTTGAACACTTACCCACAGGGCACGTTGCCTCACATACTCGGATTTAGAAGACCGCCACAGTTGCACTTTTAGTTCTTGTATCAGGATGTGTGAGAGAGAAAGACTCAAAGTGACTAAATCATAATGGCTCCTTAATTTGTGTAAAATGTAAAATGCCCTTCATCTCTAAGCGATCACGCCGCGCAAGGCGGGGAGAACATAAAGACAGACAGCTGATGCTGTACAAGATAAGCTCAATCTGTCTCATCAGTAAAGCGAACATTAAATCAGTGCTTGCATCACTAGTGACAGCCCCTACTGGAGGGATAAAAATAACCCTCAGCAATCCTAAATCAGTTACAGAAGGCCGGGCAGGAGAAGCTGTGAGGGGTGGGAGAAGAGAGGAAGGGGGAGGGGAAGAAAGAGAAATGAGATTGCAGAGGGTTCTGGGATGCAGGGGCGCTAATTGAATGAGACGGCAATATTCCCTAGAGGGCTAGATACCATCCCATGCTCTGGAACAGGCCATCTTTAATTCGCTAAGTACCACACTCTTATTGAATCTCCTCCCTGAACAACCTTTATTATATATACAAACAAATGTAGGCGCATATGTCTACGGGAGGGGGTCTCTTTTACTGGCCTTCCCCTCTTGGACCTAAGCCTTATATTTCTTTACCTCTTGTTTGGTCTCACCTGTGCGTTTCCTTTCAACCCTGTAGTGGCTGGAGAACTGCAGGAAGACGTTTGGAGACAAAGACAGCAGCCAACGACCTAATACTCATGCACAGGTAGGAGTGAGGGCTCATTTGGCAACTGTAAACTTTTTACAGTTGCTAACTTTTTTCTTTTTTTTTTCTTTTGGGGTCCCTATTTTTGCATTGAATTATAGAAATATGCTGGCTCCTAGTTTCTGTAGGTGTTAAGGAAGTTTGTTTGGACAGCCATTCATTCAGGGATTCATTTTTGAAGCCATCAACACGGGGGTGACTTTGGCCAGTTTAGACGCTTTTGTGGGTTTTAAGTCCATATTTGTTATATAGTTACATAAATAATGTAACATAAGTATGTCACATTATTTCCATCCAATTTACAAAGTAACCCCGAAGCTCTTGTCCACCATTGAAGTTTTTGGAACAGGTTTGATTTTTCTGTATTTTTCCATATTACTCGGCCACAGCACGTTATGACAAACGATAAAAGACAACAAGTAAGGAATACAGGTTTATTGGGTTGCAGAAATTGGTTGTTTGATGTGTTTGAAGTATTACCAGCAAGGTATCAGACTTGAACCAGTGACCAAATTGAATAAACCTGGAAGCGATCTGGATATTTCCACGTCTCTTTCATCATGTGGTGAATCTCCGCTTGTTCTTAATGTCAGGACCAATGGACCCAATATTTCCTTTTTCTTTTCCTGTTGTGAAGAAGTGAGCAGATGGCAAAATCATCCTCATTGTTTGATGGCTCTATTTTGCTTCATGTTGTGAATTTCCGCAACAGATGGAGTGATCAAACGCATCGGTCTCGGTCCTCAACATTTCTATTTTTTGGATAACAGATTTTTTAAAAACACATACTAACTTTACTCCTCAGCAACACTAACGGCACACTCCCTGCACCTGACATGGTTTGCTGTTGCACTGCCCATTTTTGTCAAACGCAGACACAGAACTTTTTAACGCCCCTTTGAAGATCAAATAAGACAAACGATAGATTTAAAGAACACGGGCATTATTTCTGACTGCAACAGGGGATGTGATTTCAGATTGGCCATCCTATGGGTGGTTTTATGTCTTCCTAAGACTGCAAGCCATTTACAATTCTAATATTTAAGACAGACATGCACAACTGCTCCTTCCAAAGTTCTGCAGACTTTATTTTCATCCGTTTCCCATCCAGGGAAACGTTATGTTAGGTTAAAGCTAAACCACAACAGCAACACCTCCAGAGGTCTTTTACTACTCTCCTTCCTCTCCGTTAGCCTCTACTGTACCTTGTCCTTTCTCTCCCTCTTTACACATGCAGTTATCCAGCTTTTCAGAGTTAATGTTTCTGTAACTGCTGAAGTGAGCTCACATGTTTCGAGCATTCCCTGATCTGTGTGAAGAGAAGATAATAAACCACTTCTCCTTTCCCATCAGGTCACTGTGTCTCAGCTGTCGTGTTTAAGCTAACTAATTCTTGATCTTTCTCTCCTGTTTTGTTGTTGTTTGTATGTATGTGTGTGTTTTTGTGTGTGTTTGTGTGTGTGTGTGTGACCTGCTCACCTTCTTGCTTAGCAAATGGAAAATCTAGCAGTAAGTGGTTCTCATATTATAGAATTTCATAATGACATCCGGACGAAACACTGACCATCTCATGTCTCTACACATTAGCTGCGCTGTCGATAGCCACAGACTGTGCTATGCTGCCACCCACTTCTGTGTCTATGTTTTTGCTTTTATTTTTCATGTAACCCAATTCAAACTTCTTTATTCATCCAATCATAAGATGCTGTGTTATCCCCGCATTCTGTTTTGCTGTTGATTTCAGAGGTGCTCTTACCTTTAAGAGAATGTTAGCGAGCCCATGTTGCAGTTGGTTTCCTTTCATTTTGCATGTTCATTGTCTCATTCCCATATCTGTTTCAATCACAGTTCTTCTCCACCATGTTTTCCTGGATTAGGGTTGTAACTTTTACTTCTTTGGATCATTCATCTAGTCAGCAAAGCCTCGTCATTTTGGCCCACGAGCAGCATCACAGCAGATGGTGACATTAGGTTATCTAATTGAAATCTTAGGACTGATTCTAATGGAAGTTCACTCACCTCTTGCTTGATGGCCCAAACCAGATGTTAACCCTCTCATCTGCTCCCATGTCTCTAACCCAGGATTACCCATCTGTCTAATCTTAGGATCATCAGAGTAATTTCAAGCGCAGGCTAGACTTTAATGCTGACACCTGAGAATTGTCTATGTTTCTGTCTCTGCAGGAGCTGGAGTTGTGTCGGAGGCTTTATAAGTTGCACTTTCAGCTGCTGCTGCTGTTCCAGGCCTACTGTAAGCTCATCAGCAGGGTGGACACCATCAAGAGAGAGGCAGAGGTGAGAATAAGACTTTAGATGACTGCTGCAAAACAAACAGGGTGCAGGTGCATGCATTTGTTGTTTAAGTTTCAGGCTAACCATTAGAATACATTGAAAAGCTGTACAGGTTTCATACCAAAGCTCTTTACGACAACAATAGGTTTAAGATGAAACCGGAAGTGCAGACTGTGTTCAATGATGTTAAATTATATGAAATGTTAAAGAATTGCAGCCATTTTCATACAGTCTCCTACTCTCAGGGGCAAAGAATTATTCAAGGCTGGAACCAAATATTCTCCTGTTAGGATATTTTTTTTGTTAGCAAATTGATTTTTCAGTTTATTTATTTGAATATTCTGTGTGTGTGTGTACTTGTGGGGACAAAAGTCTGACTGCACACCAACTTATGGGGACTTTCCTGTAAATGTAGAGACACAGAAATGTTGTCACCATGGGGACAATGTCATTTTTGAAGGTTTAATTATTATTCAGCTGGAAAAAGATGCAACATAAGCTGCATCCACAACGTTGACAGTTCAAGCTTTTTATTTACCGCTCCAGAAGAAAAGTCACATGTTCTGCATCAAATGTCAGTCTCACTTCCCTTTTATGTTCTCGGGTTTTGGTGGGAGGGGACGGTGGCAAAGGTCATTTTTGCCAGGAGCTTCTGCCATTGTAGTATGATCAACGTAAACATCAAAATGCAACTACAGCAATCAGTATAACTGGAAGAAACAATAGCTATGAGGTTATATAAAAAAAACTCTTTTGCACTCTCCAGCTGAGATATACAACTGAAACACTTTATGGGTAGACCGAACTTTCCTGTAAATACCACTTTGCAGCCGTAAGTGGGACGTGGGTTCCGTGCTAAAAACCCATGTTTCGTGTTTAATATTTTTATTGGTGTGTATACAAGAGTAACATAGGCACTTACATATAGCAGTATACAATGGTGTGATCATTAAACATGTTTGTATACACCCTTAGATACAGATTATATTTTTATGTTTTAAGAACAGACGATTGCAGAAAAAAAAAAAGGCCAAATAGACTATACAATGAAAAAGGATTTATGACAAGATGATTAAACTGTCTGCATAAACATAACAGATAAATTACATAAATAATAGAAAAAAAAAAGAAAAAGAAAATTAAATTAAATAAATAAAAGAAGAAAGAACGGGGAGGGGGGTTATGTTGTTGCAAAAAAATCCATAAATGGTTGCCATTTACTATAAAATTTGCTCAAGTTTCTTCTACTTGAATATCTAATTTTCTCTACTTTCAAAAATGACATAGTCTCTTTGATCCATTGTGTACTGGATGGAGCTGTTCTGAATTTCCAATTCAGAAGGAGGTGGCGTTTAGCGATTACAGAGGTAAAAGCTATTACTTCCAATTCTTTAGCGGAGTATAGGGTATAGTCTTCTGGAAGACCAAAAATGCCAGTGTGTGGTGAAGTGTGAATAGTCCTTGAGAGTACCTTGGACATGGTGCTGAAGTACATTTGCCAAAAATTCGTAAGAGCTGGACAAGAGAAAAACATATGCGTAAGATTGCAGGGTGAGCCTCCGCATCTGTCACAGACATCTACCATATTTTGGAAAATCTTTGCCAACCTTGTTTTCGAATAATGGCATCTAAATAAAACTTTAAATTGTATTAAGGTCAAACGGGCACAAACAGAGGTTTTGTGAATGACTTTAAGTGCGGATTCCCACCAGCTTTGATCAAAAATCACTCCCAGCTCACGCTCCCAGGTCTCCTTTGTGTTGGTGGATAAATGATCATCGTAAGATTGGATGGAATTGTAAACTATTAAGACTAAAGACCTTTTTGAAGGGTTAACTTGTAAGAGTTCACCCCATAGCTGCTTAGGTGGAATATGAGGGAAGTTGGGAAATAAGGATTTTGCACAGTTCCTCACCTGGAAATATCTAAAAAGATGAGAGGGTGGAAGATTGAATTGAGTAACCAGGTCTGTGAAAGAACAAAACATCTCTTCCTTATAGAAATCCTCAAAACATTTCAGCCCCTTATCATGCCATAAGGAGAAAGTGGAATCAGTAAACGCGGGTTTAAAAACAGGGTTCTTTAACAATGGGGTTAAAGCTGTGGGAGCAGTAAATTTAAACTGTTTCCTAAACTGAAACCAAATCTTGAGTGTGGCAATAACCACAGGGTTGAAGGTAAGGCCAGAGGGGTTAGCGGTCATTGGGCCGGTCAGTAAAGCAGAAAGAGAGACTGGGGGACACGACTGCGCTTCCAGCTGATACCAAGGTACATCAATTGACCAGAGTATAATTTTAGCTATGTTTGCAGCCCAGTAGTAGAATTGAAAATTTGGCAGAGAGAGGCCGCCATAGAACTTACAGTTCTGAAGTACTTTTTGTCTAACTCTAGGTCTCTTGCCATTCCACAAAAAATGACAAATAATTGAGTCAACTGTTTTAAAAAAAAAAACTTTTTGGTAAGAATATGGGCAAACATTGAAAAAGAAATAGAAATTTTGGCAGAACACTCATCTTCACAGTATTTATTCTCCCAATCAAAGAGAGAGGAAGGGAACCCCATTTTTGAAAGTCTGCCTTAATCTCAGCTAAAAGGGGGGAGAAATTTTCAGAGTAAAGAGATTTGAACGACCTGGCTATGTTAACCCCAAGATACCTAAATCCCGAAAGGCTCAATTTGAAAGGGATGTCTGACTGGGAGAGTTGCATCGCTAGTTTATTGACAGGATAACATTCACTCTTGGCAACGTTAACTTTATATCCTGAAAACCGTCCAAATCTACAAAAGAGTGAAATAATGGCGGGGCAGGCTCCTATTGGATTTGTGACGTATAGTAGCAGGTCATCAGCGTATAACGATAATTTCAAATCTGTATGAGTCCTGGTGATGCCATCAAAGGTGAGAGAGGTCCTCAAGTACATGGACAACGGCTCTATTGCAAGTGCAAACAAGAGAGAAGATAGGGGGCAACCCTGTCTACAACCTCTATTTAGAAAAAAATAACCGGATTGAGTGTTATTGGTGGTAATATTGGCACAGGGAAGTGTATAGAGAAGGCGTAACCATGATGTAAAAATTTCACCAAATCCGAATTTAGCTAAGACTGAAAATAAATAATTCCATTCAACTCGATCGAACGCCTTTTCAGCGTCGATCGATATCACTACTTCAGGTGCAGTTGTGCATGTTTCTTTCGAGTAGATTACGTTAAGCAAAGTGCGAACATTATAATAGAGCTGACGCCCCTTTATAAAGTCTGTTCCTTCGAAATTATTGTTTGAAGGACCTTTTCAAGTCGCCGGGCCAAGGCCTTTGCAAGAATCTTTGTGTCGACGTTCATTAAGGAGATTGGCCTATAGGAGGTACAAATATCAGCATCTTTGTCCTTTTTTAAGAGAACATTAATAGAGGCTTGTCTCAATGTAGGGGGAAGAGAGCCAAGTGATAAAGATTCAGAATAAACAGAGTGAAGTAATGGAGTAAGTTTAATGCACATCCCACATTATCAGTGAGTAACATCCAAATTAGGTCATGCTTACCTTGTTGTTTGCCCCCACCCCCCACCCCCCCACCCACCTGTAATCTGGTAGGCTGGGAATAAACAATCATTTAAATGTAAATGTATTTTATTTATACAGCCCTTTACAGACAAGACTTCCGATGTACCAAAGTGCTTTACAGCAGGTAATAAATAAAGAGAAGAATAAGTAAAAACAATAAAAGAACAGTGAAAGCAATAAAATACAACAAAATCAAATAAGATAAAAGTGTCATCATACTACTGGGTATTAAAAGCAATCCTAAATAAGTAGATTTTTAGCCTAGATTTGAAGTAAATGAATAAATTAAGCTCAAATAGGAATGAAAACATGCACCTCACCTGGTAAATTCTGCTCCCTGGTGGTGATCATTTTCAAGACCAAAGTTACAAAATCATCCATTGATATTAGATAAACTAATCTCAGCATAGCAGCAACATATGTTTGCTTATTACACCAAATCATCAACCCTCCACCACCGTGCTTGACAGTTGGTATGAGGTGTTTGTGCTGATATGTTGTTTGGTTTTATTTAAAATATGGGGCTGTGCATTAGGGCCAAAAAATTGCCATGTTCTTCTTCCTTTTTTGGCTTTCTCCTGCAACGCTTCCAAACGCGTCACAAACTTTAACATTTAACATGCTAACTGAGGTCTGTAGAGTCTGAGATGTAGCTCTTGTTTTTTTTTTTTTTTTAGCAGTTTCTGTTAGCATTGCATGCTCTGACCTTGGGGTAGATGTGCTGGGATGTCCAGTTAGAAACTGTGTTCAAATATACACAAACCTAATGGCATAACATCTGTCTTGTCTCCCTTTTGTTAGAGAAACCAGAACAGACCAGCGGCAGCGCTGCCGTCTGTTTGTTTTTCATGGATGCTTCCTTCATTTTCTCTTATTTTTCAGTTTTTATGAAAATAATTAAATATGTTTTACCTCACAATTATATCAGTTTTCCACAAGTTCTTTGTTCAACACAGTTTAAGCACCGGTTATATAAATGGTCATCACTATGTCTGTATTGCAGTTGGCCCCTATTTGAACTGTACCTTGGTTTAGCTTTAATCAGATTGTGGTATTTGATTAAATTAGACTTTCCATACCGATTGATGGGATCAGCTGATTCAGTTAATATTTACATGAGGTTTAATTTGCTTACCCTCCATTTGTGTTTTCCACACCTGCTGCCATTATTCAGTGCAATGATGTTAGGACAAATATTGTTTCATGTCTCTGTTTCTAAGGTGACAAACATGTCTGAAGAACTCACCATCCTGGAGAGTTGCCTGGTTGAGGCAGAAGCAGGAAATGATGGTCAGGAGGATGTGTGCATGTCAGACAATGCCCAGACCAACTCGGAGACAGCAATCCAGTCACTGATTGAAACTCTCCGCGCTCGAGACTTCAGCTCTGCCCTCACACAGGTCAAAATCTTTAGGTAAGATGAACAGGAAACAGATGAATGGCACAGAAACAAATGTTTTGACTTTTCAATGACTTAAACGACTCAATGACTGGAGAGTTGGATTGAGCGGGTATAGAAAATGATGGATGGATGGACTTCTGTCTGTTTAGGTTTTACATGATGGTGCCAGAGCTACTCCATGCTACTTTCCTGTTACATGATAATCCTAAATTTCTGGCACCGACTTCCTGTCCCTGGTCCCAAGACAGTGACAGCTGTGGTCTTTGAACCTCTCTTAGTGTCTGATTTGAGACTACCATTTGTAGCCACAATCAAAGATAACCCCATGATTTTCTTTGCGTTGGTTATTCTCTGTCTGGGGCTGCTGAGAATTACGCTGTATAATGTGCTTAATGCCAGTGTTTGTCTTCTTTGAGATCTAATGGTGTTTCTCTATTACCAGGTACAGTACAGTTCAATTCCACACGGCTCTGCAATGCTTTTTTTGTTTTTCATCACAGACGGTTTCGCCTCACTGTGGGTGGGATCAGTTGTTTTATCATCAGTGTGTGTGAAGCGGCGGCAACACAGACGAGACACACAAATTGGCTCTGTGCAAGTTTATTACATTACACTGATTTAGCAGACGAATACAAAGAGACTTAAAAGTTAGGAGTATTGAATAGTTATGGAGTTTATTAAGAGTTTGAATATGTTGTGGGAGAGCTCTGCTCCCAACAGTGGATAAACAAAGATTGATTCATGAATCCATATTCGTGGTTAATAAACATGCTTGTATATTTATTGGGATTTATCTTTATAGACTGTGTGCCAGATTTTAAATAACTTAATGGAACAAGGAAGTGTGTCGGTGTGTGTTCGCTGCTGTAGAGAGTTTACACCCACACTGAAAACTGCTGTGCAGATTATTTCAAACCAGGCACCTGATGTGCACAAACCAAACAAAAATGCTTCATAAAATGTTCTTTATGACTACAGCTATTGTTCCCTGCTTCATTTATCTCCAGGTCTTTGTGGCCTAATGATATCTTCGGCAGTGAGACCGATAATGCAGTTCAGACCCTTCTGCACATCTACTTCCGTCACCAAACGCTGGGCCAGACGGGCTGCTTGGCGGTGGTGGGCCCCAGCAGGGACCTGTCTCAGGCCAGCTCCCGCCTCATGGAGCTCAACCTGCAGATCCGTGAAGCTCTGAGTCAGGCCCAGGCCGGCCAGCCTCACACCACCATGGTCAGCACTGGACTCTGAGCCTGTGGTGCAGCAGGCTGGACTAAACTGGACAGAAGTATCCCCCTGCTCTACACACACCTCACATCAGTTGTAGAGGGAGGGAAGACATTGAGGGGAGGAGGACCAGAGAGACTCCACCTACAAAGGGCTAAAGGATGCGTGGGAATAACTGTGACTCTTAACATATTATAAAAATACGTTTGAATGCTTAAAGCTAATATCTTTTCCCAGACTAAGCCAACTTGCAAAATTCAGTTGCAATAAGTCATGTTGTGGTGTGTCTCGGGAAGAGTAAGAAGACGCAGTTGGGTGATGACTTTTTTTTTTTTTTGCCTGATGAGAAGGTCCCATCGCACAGAGCAGCGGCCGCCTCGGGGCCTTGAAGCATGTAACAGTCCGGAGGAGGCGTTACATGCGTTGGACACACCATCAAGCAAACTCAGAAAAATCTTGGTTTTAAAGAGAGGAGAGAAAAAAAAAAAAAAAAAGTTTTCAACTGCATGCTTGAAAGAGAAAAAGCACTGCAAGAATATTTTTTTGAGAAATGTATTTTTTATTAGAGCTAACATCCTAGGTTGTAAATGTTAGAATATTTAACATGTAATTGTAACCCTGTGGGAAACGTTTACCTTCAGGGAGTGTAAAAAGAGAAATATATCTGTTTATTGATCTGCTCTGAGGAGAGAGTCTGCTTCAACAGATCCTCACGCAAAACTCACTCTTTAACCAAATAAGTAGATGCCTTTAGAGACTCTTGACTGTGTGATATATATATTGGAGCTTCTGGTATATGCTCACACAAATGCATTTAATTGCACACACACGTGCGACTGGCTACAGCTCATTATGGAAACATAACTTATTTTACTCTGTATATATTTTAGAAAATGTATAGTGTAAAAACAGTATTCCACCTCCCCGTACTTTTGTCTAATGCACTGTTCATCCGAAAGGATGTATGTATAAAGCTAATGTGATGAGAGAAGCCAAGACCAGGTTTGTTTCATTTGAGCTGCTCCACCTTTGTGTCATTCTGTAACAAGCTTCAAAATTTCCCACAGGCTGCCTTGGCTGTGGTCTTAGTGCTCACTTTAGGGTTGGCTCTTTTAATAGCCATGGCATGGGAGATCAAAAGTAGCCAGCTTCCTGCTCAGCCTTTTCAATGCAGCCAAGGCATGTTCATATGCATTCCTTCTCTCCACGTTTTCCCCCCAAGAGGAAAATCTCACTGAAGCTTTGAATGCCGACAGGCCCCACTTTGCTGTGACTGCAGGACATGGACTTACGAATGCTTTGGAGAGCATGTCATGGCACATTGTTAGTCACTGTACTCATTCCTCTTTTTTCCCCCCACTGCTTGTCTGGTACATTTAAATGCTGTTAATTTAAGGATTTACTTGGAAGATGTTTTGATGTAGAGCTGCATTACACATTTTTCCTTTCCATGCCAGCCTTCTCTGGAAGAAATAAAAACTTAATCCCACGTTGTGGACCTTCTGAAGTTATTGACGAGGTGACACGTTCATATCCCGAAACTGGAGCCAGCTGATGGTGCACCATAAAGCTTAAGGTGAGGCTCAAAGAAATATTTGAAAAGTGGGAACCCACACCGTGAGCATGGAGATCATTTTAGTCCTGTCCGTTAAGGGTCAACATGAAAAAGCCAAACAATTACAGAATGCAAGGTAGTCATTTATTACATAGTAAAGTGTGTTTTGCTTTCAGAGTAACACAAAATTATATGAAATAAAGTATTGAAAGACCAAAATCTGCTTTGCATTTGAGTTGCACCTGCTGGTTAAAGTGACTGGCCAAAAGGTGCCTCCAGGACTTGTGCAGATGAGTTTTACAGGGAAAAGTTCAGTTGAGATGACTCAGATGATGTATTTGAAGCTGAAAGTGCTGTCGCAAGAGAGCCGCTTGCCTTTGCATCTGCCGCACAAGTCCTGTCTGTGGGGTCGTTTGGGATCGACGTGCCGCTGTGTCATGGCACAGGAGCAGCGCGCTTTATTGCAAGTCTGCAGGCAAAACAATTAGAATAAGAGCACTGAAGTGGTGAGTAGTATCCCAATGTATGCAGCAAGGAAGAGACGCTTACATGGCATGTGATGTCCTCAACACGGTATGGGTTGAACTCTTTTTGGCATTTCCTACAGAACTGCTTAAAGTAAACCTGGAACACACCATGTTGTTGTTAGGGCAAAGGTCTCTTCTGGAGCTTCAAGCAGGGATGTCCAGAGTCCTCGCGGGCCGCTGTCCTGCAGGTTTTAGGTGTTTCCCTGCTTCAAGACACCCGATTCAGATTAAAGGGATCTCTTCAAAAGATTAAATTCTGCACAAGCCTGCTCATGATGCATTGATCTGAATCAGGTGTGTTGAAGCAGGGAAGCATCCAAAACCTGCAGGACAGCGGCCCTCAAGGACCGGATGTGGACATCCCTGGTATGGAGCCTAGCCACATTACAATATAAAGAAAGTGCCAGCTGAAATTTTAAACAAGTTTTAAAACATTTTAAAATCATGCTTACAAATTGTAGAGTTGGTGTAATATTGCTATAGCCTTCTCACCTTGTTGGTACCCTGAACACACCACACATAGGCACTCTCCCATCGAAGATTACAGTCTCTGCAGTGATAATATCCGTACTTCTGTTCCAGAAACTGAAGAGAAAGCAGATTAGGTAGATTTCGCAGACCGAGTGTTAATAGTCAGAATCTTACTGGATCATTTCATCTGCAAACTACAGATTTGGGATTTTTGGAGCATCATTTAAGCAGTTTCCCCTTGAAGGCAGGCTTTACTGCTCCAAGTCCAGAGACTGCTGGGTTAAATTCCACTTTAATTGTTCACTACAAGGCTGACGTTTTAATGCGAAGGGGGAATAAAGCAGTAGCGTTAAAACAAGACAATTTTACCATGAAACCGAACCCAAATGGAGGACTTACTTTAAGGACATCAGTTACATGAACTGTTGCTTTTGGCTCCATGTTGAGTTTAGTTTTAAGTTCTGCATTAAAACAACTGAAAGGCAGATTATGAAACGGCCTTGGAGTGAGTATTAGGGAACAAGTTGCGCACCTCTCCTCCAGCTTTGAATCAAACCACCCCGCGTGCGCGTCTTAACCCACCTGGAAGCGCACGCGCGCCTTGCCCTTTGACTCCTCCGCAGTTAGCTGGGCCCCTTCACTCATCACCTGCGGCTTGGACTTCTGCTTTTTGTTCTGCTCAGACAGTTTTGCGGCAATTCCGCCCTCGTCACCGGCCTGGCTGTCCTCGTCCTTCTCGGCGTCTCCCGCGTCCGCCGGGTCACTGGGCGACTCTGCGGTCAGCGCCGCGTCAGTCGAGGACTCTTTATTGTTGTTTTCGTCAACCAGGAAGGATGTAACGCTCCTATAAGCTATAGGTGAATACACAGCGAGGGTACGGGGGTAACGCACGGCTCCCGCCGCCTTTGGGCTGCCGCCGCCGGGCGTCGCGGGCTCCGGCCTCTGCTTGCGCTGAAAGTCGCGCTTCATGGCCTGGAGGGTCCGCGGGCCGATGGAGCACTGTACCGAGGCGTCCTTCTTCGGGTTGACCTGCACCGCCACATCTTTGGTGTTCGCCTTCCTGAGCCGTGGGGTGAGTTTAGGATTGATTTGAGATAAGATGGACTTGAGCTGCGCGCGCTGGTGGTTATTGAAGGCCTCAGAAGTGTCTCCATAGTGGGAGAAGTAATTCTTATATTTCCACCCCGCGTCTCTGGGCCTGGGGTATCTGCCCATGTAAGGGTTGTAGGATGAGTAGAAGTAGTTGTCTACTGGCTCCTCACCATACGTTGCCATTTTGTTCAACCGACACCAGCTGGTTGTCGTAACTACTTAAATAGATTGGACGACACGAGCGCTCTATCAGGCCTGATTGGGTTCAGGTGTGGGACTTGCCTCGAATAAAAACAGCAGACACGTGACCAAGGTAAGCATAGAGGTTTAGTTTAGCCTATATGTCTTTAATGTTCTTCTTTTATACAGATGTCTATGATATACACATATAGTACAGTTTGTTCAGATACTCGTTTGGCACAGGCTTTTTTGGAAATCCGCACATGAATGAATCTGATATGTTCGTCAAATGTTTTTTAGACCCTCTATCAAACTCACACACACACACAGCCGTAAATCACAGGAACTAAATGCTGACTAACTTTAACTCTACAGGTAACAGCAACGTTCTTTCAGCATAAAAGACATCCGTGGTTAACATGAATGAATTAAGCTTATGACATTAAGCACCTTTTTCAGCCGCCCGCCATGTCCATGATAAACATACATCTGCTTAGTCTCCATGTTTGTTTTTTTTTGTTTTTTATGAGTTAGAACAATCAGAATGATTTAGCCTATCCAGCTGCAGATCTCACTGTGCTGCCTTACATCAGCAACGCAGAGCTGCTTTCTCAAATCTGCACCCTAAACAGGAGTTGGATCAGGAGGGCAGGGGTCCAACATGATGCTGTTTGGGTCGCTCACTGTTACCGCACCATACGATGAGTCAAAGTCCTCATCGTGAAATCTTTGGTACGTTAAGTCCGTGTCGTAGCCGTCCATCGTGGGATCTGGTTTGTGAAGGACCTCCTTCCTGTACAACCTGTAGGCCAGGATGAAAATGCCCGCCTCGGCCGCTTGGAACAGGGCGTACAGCAGGGGGAACATGTACATCCCTCCCATCAGCTGTGGGGGGAAGGCCAGCTTCAGGATGGCTGTACACAGTTGCACATTCTGGCACCCCGTCTCAAGCGAGACTGCCCTGCAGCTGTTGGGGGGCAAGTCAAAGAGCACTGCCAGGCCGTAACCTGCAGCGTAGCCACACAGAGGCATCAGGATGGCCACCACGTAGACAGAGGGCGGGATGGTGGAGAGCAGCTCTGGTCCCAGCATCGCTCCAGTCAGGATAAACAGCATCAAAAGGGTGACCAGCAGAGACCAAAGAGATGCCTGCACACACAAGAGCTCTGGATAAGAATGGTTTGCTGTACATATCATACACGCAAAAGTCTCGCCCCGCCCCCATGTCTTCATATATTACCAGGAGAATGGAAAATAAGTGCAGTGATGTACTGAAACAGGAAATATAAATACAGTGAGGCAAAACAGAGTTTGTAGAATTCTAACAAGCTTGAGTCAATTATTCGGTCTGACCACCTTTATTCTTTAACTCAACTTAAATATTCTTACACAAGCTTTCTGTTATTTCTTTAGTCTTCAGGAATAGTTCTCCAGGCTTCTTGAAGGACATCCCAAAGCTCTTCTTTGGATGTTGACTGCCTTTTGTTCCGTTCTCTGTCAAGATGATCCCACACTGCTTCAATAATGTTGAGGTCTGGGCTCTGGGGAGGATTTATCCCTCTATAAGACCTGTTGCCACAGATTTTCAGTATCATTTGGTAAACCTCAGCCTTTTCTCCCCGTTTCCATTCTTTAAGAATGGCTTCTTGTCCACCACCCTCTCATGGAGAACATTTCTGATGAGGCTTTAGCACAATAAATGGATCAACTCAAGGACTAGATTGTTTTTCTCTATATCTTAAGGACTTTTCATACTGATACTATTCATCTGCTACGGGAGTTTTTTTTAATGTCTTTTGTCCTCCACTGTCCTGTTTCCTTCATTTTACTAAGGATACACTGCACCCCATGCTGAGATAGGACAAGTATTCAGCTCATAGCTATTTGGGAATCATCTTGTGGTGCAAAGAAATTATGCATTTTTTTGTAAAGTAATGGGGAAAAATTGTGTCTTCCCAACATACATTAATTGAAACCACTTTGTAAGATTATAAGAAAGTCTGGCTCCCTGGAGGCAAAATGTAAAGAAATGAGGAATGGCTTATGCACAGAACTTTATGGCAGCCTCTTTCTATGAAACCTTTACACTTGATCCACGCTCTGGCTCTTTCTAACATACATTTCAGTATTTTAAGTTTTGCATCCTTTATAAGATAGCCTATAATTCAAACTGACAGAACTCCTCAAACAGGGCTGCATTGGTGCGTCTCTGCTGCCTGACTACACTGTCTCAGAATGATGAGTCCCCTCCCTCATGGGAGACTTTATCAGTAAGAGCAGGGAGGAGCTCTTCCGGACACAGAGTCTGTGATGTCACTCTTCCTGCGGTCAGCATCCCCCACCACTAATGACACCAGCTGGAAAAGACGCAGTGCGCCTTTGCGCAAAGGTGGTCCCAGTCACCATAAGTACTGTGCGTTCAATTAACTCAAAATGACTTAATTGATTTTTTTTTTTTTTTGCAAAATAACTTTGATAAGTTGCTCTGACTTTACCTTTAAAACTATGTCGGCCACACGCGTGTAGCGGTACCTCAACACAACTCCTAAACCAATGGGGATGAGGGTGCTGCACAGGGTCAGGATGATGGCCCCGAAGGGCAGCAGGTCGACCACAGGTGTGTTGATCCAGGCCCGACTGTAGATCCACAAGCAGAGCGGCATGAGAACGAGTGCCAGCAGGGTGGATGATATGGTCATGATGATGCTGGGGAGAGGAGAGCAAAAACGCACAGTTACAGGAGACGGACGCAGTTTTTGTTCACAATGTGGTATTATTTTAACTGAGAAATATGCAGTAATGACTTTAGGGAAGCGTTTAGAATTGCAAAGTTATGCTTGAAATGTACTCAGCGTGGGTTATTTCCGTGCGTAAATGTTAGAATAATACGCACATAATCCTTTTCAGCCTTGTGAAATCGGTTTTAGTTTAGCAGGATAAGTCTCCTTGTATTAGCTAAGGGGTGATTACAGTAGATCTACCTGAGATTCATCTCTCCGTGCGCCAGCAGGGACATGATGTTTGATAAGTTTCCTCCAGGACAGCAGCCACAGAGGAGAACTGCCATCGCTGCCACATCATCCAGAGAGAAAGCTAAAGCCAGGAGGAAGGCCACCAAGGGCATGATAACAAACTGACACACCAGAGCCAGCAGCACCCCGATGGGTCTGCGGATATGCTCTCCAAGCTGGTTCACCTCCACCGTGCAGCCCAGACCTAACATTGTGAAACAAAGGACCAGTCCCACAAACACATTGATTCCATGGCTGAGCGGGGAATCCCAGAAGGCAGGCATCAGATGAGGGGATTCCGTCGGCGGAGCGGCCATAAAGTCAGCTCCAGCGGGAGTCCTGAATGCGCTGCCTTTAAGGAATATGGCACCCCTGGTGAGCCCTAATCCGTCCAGCACACCTTCCCCTGGGGAACCCACAATTCGCTTCAAGGAGTCTGAGATAAGATAGTCCATCATACCAGCAATGTGTGCGCTGCTACTGAGCAGGCTGGAGTTCTCCATGGCGCAACAGGAGACCGAGAATCTCCACAGTCGCTTCGTGCCAGTAAGTGCTCGTGCGTAAAATGATTCCCCTAGTGGCGCGCATCCACTAATGAGAAACTGCTGAAGATCCAGTGACCGGGGAGTGTGATGGTGTCATGGTACCGATAGTCTTAAAGCGACTCACTGAGTCAGACTGGCGCCACAGATGCGCTCCGCGCTGGACTTCTGAGCGGAGTCTCCGTCTGCACAGCGTCTGAAGCTTCAGTGACTCCGGCTGGCACCACCAATAACGCCCAGGCTGCCGTTTTTCTGCCGTGCAGCTTTGGAGATCCCCAGGCAATGGGGCTGGAGTGTGAGGGCGATGCTGAGGAGGCACAACTTGCATGAGTGAAAATTGCGCCGATCTTTATATTCGTGCAGCAAACTGTAAAAAATGCGCCTGCCCCTTTCTTCTGTTGGCTGTGCTGTTTTCCACAAAGAGGATGCATTACGCACGACCCCTCCTCTTAAACTTTATGACGTAAGAAGGGCGCGTGTTTATTTTCATGATTATTATTAACGTGTATATGGTTAAATGATTTTACTGACGTCTTTGATCGATTGGTGTTTGCAAAGTCGAACTGATGCCAAAACGCGCACATTCTGCTGTTACCAACCGTCTAAAAAAATCTGTTTTAAGCTGAGAGCTTATATGTGTGCAAAGTTTGATGCAGCTCAGATGTCAATAAGCAGGGTGGGAAAAAGGCTAAAATAACTCGTTACACTATGGAAAATGTTCAAATACAATCTATGGTCTATTGTTACCTATGTTGGCCCTGATGAGGTTAAGGACTCTAATAACTGTCATTTAATTTCTTTGTGTTTTATGATGCTCACATAACAACCAGATATAAGAGTTTTCCATTTTTAATTTTTTTTTTAGAGAGCACATCAGGATTAATCAAACTAAAATTCCCAACAAAGCCATTTACCGTAGCACTACTTAAACTTGTACGTACAATGAATGCAGCACGTGCTGCTGTACTTTCCATACATGCAGTCAATACTTAGATTTGTCAAACAGGGACAGCCTCTTTTCGTGCCGTTTCTCTTTGCCTGTATTTAAGTCCTCCGGTTCCATCAGGTCAGACATCATGAGCAGCATGAGTAAAAAAAGTGGTTCGCTGCGGTGATGGTTTGTTTCACGCTGTAAATCATAACGTTCGACATTACCAATGTGATTCTTCTGTGTTTTGTGTGCGTGCAGCCCGTAGAAACTCCATCAGCTGCAGGTCGGGGTATCACACACAAAGAGGGAAATATGAATCCACTGACGTCACGTCTTCAGGGCAGAGGCTAATGTAGGATGGGACGGTTTGCAGCAGTCAGTGACTCAGGCTTTCAGTCTCATCCTCATTCCAGGGACACATAACAACCCCTCCCTGTAACCAGTAGAGGACTTTAGGTTCGTAACACTGTCTGTGTGCTGAATACACAACATAATCTCGCCATCAGCAGCTGGATGTATAACACTGAGATACAATTACACTTGAGTAAACACATGTTTTCTCTAATTGTCTTAAGAGGAGTTATGTCCAAGCTTTTGAAGGGATAGAAGCGCTACATTTATTCTAGACTTCTGGTCTGAAAGACATACAGGGCTCTTGCTACATTTGATCACATAAATACTTTGAATTTGACCCGCCTTAAGTACAACCCCAATTTAAAAAAAGTTAGGACACTGCGTAAAGTGTAAATTAAAACATAAATGCAACAATTTGCTCATCTCATAAACCAATATCTCCTTTATAAAAGAACATAGAAAAATATATCAAATGTTGACAAAGAGACATTTCACTATGTCATGAAAAAAATTAGCTCATCTTGAACTTGATGGATTGTCCTGTTTAAAAAAAAAAAAGAAAGTTGGGATTGTGGCAACAAAAGGCAGGAAAAGTGACTTCCAGCAGTCATTTTCCTTGAACAGTGCAGGTTTAAGCTGAGGTCACGGGAACATCAGAAACATCCCATCCTCTGGGCCAAAGCTCAGTTCAAATGGACTGAGGCAAAAAGTGGAAAAGTGTTCTGTGGTCCGATGAATCAAAATCTGAAATTCTTTTAGGAAATCTTGGACACTGCGTCATCCAGACAGAAGAGGAGAGGGAGCGTCCAGCTTATCAGCTCTCACAGACGTTTAAAGGCTGTTAAAAGAGTGGATGGCACACAGAGGTAAACATGGCCCCCGTCTCAACTTTTTTTAAGATGCGTTGCTGCTATCAAATTCAAGACGAGATATTATTTTTTAGGAAGTAGTAAATGTCTCACTTTCAGCATTTGAAATGTTTTCCATCTCCTATTATGAATCAAATACTTGCTTGCAAATCACTGCATCCTGTTCATCCTGTTGGTGTTGCATTGTGTGCAGGATTTTCCCCTAAATGTTCTTCTCTATACAAATAATTAAAGCTCGACTTTGCTTTGCGTTCACATTTTTTTCCACTTTAAATGTCCCCCCCCCAAAAAAAGGACACAATAACTTTTTTCTTTTTATTTGAAATGTGACTTTACACAGAGAAACCAAAGTTCATGTTTGTGGATATAAAAACAAACAACCAAAAGTTCAATAACAAAACGCTCACACAAAATGTGTGGTATATGTCTTTTTGCAACATTCATCCTGGCTTCCAACTGAATCTGAGCTTTGACGGAGGCACCTCTCTCTTTAATAAATAGTTTCATTTACAGAATGAGTAATTTGTCATAAATACAAAGGCGCATAATAAACATTTTAGAGCAATTTTAAACGTGTCGATTCAGTTACAAAAACAGGCGAGCAAACCAATCGATCAAGCATAGATGCAGATATTGAAATGTGGCACAAAGTGATAAAACAAATGAACACAACATGATGCTCAAACTCAAGTGAAACTTTAAATTATAGGCACTAGGTTAAGACAGCCACCACAGCAATGACCAGAACACCCTCCCTGGCATGCCTTTTGATTCATGTTCATAGCACAAGAGGTGAAAGCCAGTCAAAACTTATTAGAACTTGTCATCTTAATCAAGACGATTTTTAATCTTTATTTGATTTTTTTCATGGCATGAATGTTACACACCGAGACATTTGTGATGGGAATTTGATGAACCACAAAGTTTTCCTGGGTTTTTATATGCTGAACGGTGACCAGGACAGCTTGTTTCTCATCAAATAAAATCTTTGTCCAATAACAAATATAACTCAGATCTAATGTCATCCAGTCCTTTAACCGACCACTCTGAGCACTTCAATATAATCTTGGCAAACTGCGGTGCAAGTCAGAACTGAGACTTTGATCGAGGTGTTATCGGTCACCCAGGTTCCGCACCAGTCCTAATTTGACACTTTGAAACACAAAAAGAAGGCTTTGGAGAGTTAGCTTGCAGTTGAGGTTCAAAATGTACATTTTAAACAAGTGAAATATTCAAACGAAAATACTGATATGGATGTTTGGACATACGCTTCTTAAATAATTTGAATAAATAATTTCCAAAACAAACTTGTGCATACATTCTGGCTGATTTTACAAGAGGAAAGATTCTTAAAGAGTCATACCCACGCAGAGGCGCTTTCACTTTTGCAAGACATCAACAATTCTCTAACACCACAGGACAGTTCACCTGCACAGCATCATCATAGAGATCGCTCACCGACATCTGTAGAACACAGAGCATAATGAGAGAAATGTGTGGAAACATTTCAAACCTGAGGGAGGCGACAGAAGAACAGGGGAGGGAGGGAGGGAGGCTGGGCTGTAGAGATGTGGACTGTCTCACAGATGACTAAAGTCAAAAAAAGGCAGGTGGCGTGTCCTCTGTTGGCGGAGCTGGAGACGAACTGGTTTCTTTGGCATTTTCTGGGTTGTCTGCACTACATGCCTGATCCCTCCACAGCCAGGTCCCACAGAGAAGCCCAATGGGAGGCCATCTTTGACACAACGTGGACTATGTCCTCTCTTTTTTAAAGTTCTGATTTGTATTTGATCTTTCGCCTCGCTCTTTATTGTAAAAGTTACCAAGGTACATAAAGTGCCATGTTGTATTTCTGCCTCCTTATGTTGATAATGTGACTGGAGAGCCCCCTGCTGGAGAGCCTCAGTAACAACCTTCTCTCCAGTTGTCGCCTGTGCTGCCGTAGGTCCGAGGAGCGGGCAGAGATCTAAACCAGAGAAGAAGAAAAACAGGCTCAGGGTTTAGCGCTGCACACACTTTGTTATCCAGTTCCAGATGTTTAAGAAGAGGCCAGTGTGTCTGCTGGTGTGCTCACCTGCGCACAGGCTGGGCCAGCTTGCTGCGGGGCAGAGGGATGCCTCCTCCTGCAGAAGCACTCGGCCGGGGCAGACCACTGCGCGGAGCAGCCAGGGAGCGGGTGGGGGTAGATGTGGCAGAATTGGGGGTGGATGTGGCCTTCACCGGTTGCCTCAGAGTCAGCGGTGATGGTGTTGCCGGCGTGCGCAGCTTACTGGGAGAGGGGACTGAAGACAGGCAGAGCGGAAACACAGTCAAGTGCAAGTCCATGAAGTACACTCACCTATTTGCGTCTGTTAGGTTTCGCAATGACGGAATGATCAACAGCACAATGACGTGAGGCTGTAATACATGTGATGACTGTAGAAACATCTATATGGAACAGTAAGAAACACAGTATGCTGGTCTTTTCTAACCACAACCACTTCAGATGAACAAATGGAGTAAAATCTGCAACAGCACAAGTTCACAAACTACAACATGATCTCATAAGCATGAATAAATGAACAAAAAAGCTGAATAACACAGCTTGCTACTATGATGTGTTGGGGGGGGGATGAGGCGATTCACACAGCGAGCATAAACAAGTGGAAACCGGCAGCACGACAACATTACAACCAGGGCGCAGAATCACAGTCACAATATTTAAAAGGCGGAAGCCGTCAGTGAATACTCACTGAAATCACCTTCTTCTCCAAAGCAACAGGAGAGTGGGACTAGACAGAGACGAAGACAACAGAGACAGGCCTTAATTCAGAGCAGGGGGGGAGGCAGGGGGGAGCTGCGGATGAGGCTCAGTGTGGTGTCTTTGTCCGCTTTGTACGCGGAAAATTTGATTTACAATCAGTTAGCTTGAAATGTTGACTGACCACTTCTGTACACACAGTGTGATCATCGATGGGACAGTGAGGGAGCCAACAACATGCTGAAAGACATTATAATGCTAAGTAGCCTTGGCCTTTATAGTAGAATGTGAAAGAGATGTCCAACATTGTAGCAAACTCCTCATCTCTGCTTTAGGATAAAAGTTTGATTTCAGTATAAACTATTAGCTGCTGGCTTTCATTGTCACTATTGTAGCAACCAGGTTTTAATCAAAAGTATGTCAAAAAAATGTACTCTTGTGATGTTGCATCCAGTTAAACATAGAACTTCAAAATATGACCCTCCTGTTTCTTTAGCTTGAATGTAAGCTCTTTGTATCACTGCCTGATGTGGATCAGCAAATGTCTAACGGAGCAGTTTACAAAGCTAAAGAAGGATATATTATAATGTATTTTTAAAAACATTATGAAAACATTTCTTTGATTCATTTTCAAATGTCTGCCATTTACATTAGTCCTGAGTTTGAACCGGTTGGTTGGTTTGAGCCTCTCTGTGCGTTATGTGTTCTTCAAGGTGTTCCCGAGCCCATGAGTTCAAATTGATCACAGTGGTGTGACAGTTTCCCATGCGGTGCCCAAACCTTTTCATACTATGCATGTCAGATGTGGGGGGAAAAAACAACATAGTTTGGTACAAAGTGTTGAGCCTCAATCCAAGACTTTAACAAATGCTTCTTTTTACACCCAATCCTGACCCTCTCACGTGTCACCAAAGTCCTCTGTCAGTGCAACGGGAAAGTTTTGAATCAGCATTCAGTCCTGATTTAAAATGACCGCATTAGTTGTGGGTGTTTATCGGCTCAGGCTCCGATCGGCATTGATGGGAAACAACGCATGGAAGCACAGAGGCTCGTTTTAAATGAGGATGCAGAACTTGGGCCTAAAAACGTGGAAACAGTTCACTTTCTTCACAGAAACCCACGTTTGCCAACAGTAACATGTCACATGGAGGCCTATAAACCAGACAGCAACAACTCGCACACAAAAAGAGACATTTTCAATGTCTACAAAAGACAGCTGGAGCTCACGTGGACTGACATTTGTGACCTGGTCTAAAAGACTTGTCTACCTGAAAAACACAGTCTGCCAGATATGATGTAATGTCATCTTTTCATGTTGTCATAGCTACTGGCAGGGAGGTAGCAGTGGTTACTGGACTGGCTATGAAAACACTGAGGATAATAAAAAAGCTACTACTTTCACTATGAAATGATCTCATTGGCTTTCATCAGGTCCACCAAAATTTAAAAAAAAGTTTTTAAACTTATATGCATGACTTTTTGGTGTAAAAACGGCACATATTACTCTGCCTGTAAAGTGTTACTAAACTTTTTTTGTTGCTGGCATCAAATTCAAGATTTCTTTATATATTCTCAATACAAAGAAGTTGGTCGAGAGGACGATGATAATGGTTTCCTTTGCACCATTCATACCAAATTTGTTCTTATTTACATTCTTTGTCTGATTTTGTTTTCAGACAACACAGTGAGACGGGAACAATGACTGAAATAACAACTGTTCATTTGTTTGTTTGTAGCCAGGCGGCTTTCTGAGTAAATTAAATGATTACAGCCAACAAAGTCACTGTTCTGACATCACTGCGCCTGAGAGCAACCCCCCCCTTACAGAAACAGCTGAGCAAAATCCTCAAATGAATCAGCTTTCCCCTCAGCTTGTGGATGTTAGACACCTACAGTTTAGTAGTACGCCTGGCCGGGAGTCATAAGATGATGCTCATCTCTGCCAACCCTGCTCCACGAGCTCCTTTCCTTTATCCTCACAAAGATGGCTACATAAACAACATTTAAAACTACACTCCACGATGAGAAGGGCTGAAATGCACTCTCCCACTTAAATCTAGCTGTTTCATCATTTACACTCATCAATAGTCTATACCCTCAGAGTGTGTCAAGAATTGTGCATATGCCTGTGTGTGAGATCAATCTCACAGCCTCCAGCTGGTTTAGGAGCAGGCTGTTACCTCGCAGGGCAGTTGGGTTTTTGAGGAGCTGTTTGGGTTTCGGGGACGAGCGAGAAGGGGTGGAGTATCTCGGGAGCTGAGCTGCTGCGGGAAAACAGGGACATGTCAGCATGGGAGTTAGACTTCATTTACAGTTTTAATGGAGAGTAAAGGGCCTGATGAGGCTTTGAAGGAAATCCAATGCCTGAGGTGTTGTTTGAAGCCACTAGGGGGCTCCACACACAAACATCTCAAAGAAGGAGCAGCAGCCCGCCAGAGCAAAAGTGCCTTTGCCTCTGCCAGCATTACAACCAATTTCACCAGTCTGAGCACAGACAGAAGAAAATAGGCTGGTTTGGGTTATACATGCTTTACAGTGAGGAGGAGACAGTTAGATAAGGCAGCAATTAAGGTGTCCCACATGCCTGGTGCAGCCAAAGCTCAGAGAGAAATAATGTTCAACCAACAATCACCACAGTGAAGTACGAATACCAGCAATCCTCAGGAAACTCAGGTGAAAAACAGAATATCTGTTCTGAGGGCCAAAGGCTCAGGCCACATGAACACTTTCCTCTGTCACAGAAAGCTGGCTGAGACAGGATAAAGGCAGTCAGAACACATTTAAGCAGCTGAAACCTGCCCTTTGACCCCTCTGCTATCTGTCACTACTAACAGGGAGGGCTTATACTTTCTGGATTAAGGACAACACCATTTACCTTTTTGCCCATTACAGGATTACATCATATAGTTGTAATCCTGTAACTTGCACTGGAGGGAGTTTAATCACCACACGACTAAAAAAACACCAGTGTCACAGATACTCAGAACAGCTTCTTAGTGTTGCTGGCGCCATGCTTTTATGCTTTTATTCTACAAGATGAGTACATTTCTTACAAGTGAAAGTTAGGCCCAGACGATAGGAGAAGGGATGAGTGTGAATAAAAGATGTTCCAATGAAAAATGATCAAAGACAAAGAGGATCCCCAAATACCAAAGCCATGTCACTACAAAGCAGCCCAGTCCTTACAGTGGAGGTGCAGCCAGAGGGAGTAATACAATTCCCACTCACACAATGACTATGTTGCTGAGCTTGGAGAACAAAACAAGTATTGATATAAAGTTGGCAGCCAAGAAAGTGATTTCAATAGTGAAAGCTTTAAAATGGAGGGTTTCTCTGTTTTGCAGTCAGATTCCTTGACATGATGCTCTGGGACGATACTTACTCGCAGACTGGCTCTGATGTCGAGGGGAACCACCGTTTGGCACTTGCAAATTGGACTCGTAGCTGCGGCTATTCTTCACAGGCTCTGGTGTCTGAACTGCCGCTGCCGCCGAGGAGCGCGTTAGGTTGGGAAGACTACGACGCAACTTTTCTACAACAGCAGCACAAGAGAGAATTAGCCCATGCAGAATGAAGCTGATAGCATCATCTCCTTGCTGCATTTGCTCTGTTTACCTTCATTCTTTACCACATTGGTCTGCAGGTCGTGGCCGTGGCTCTGCAGCGAGTGGCGAGGCTGCTGCAGGCGGCTGATGATGGGCTGCGGGGAGCCGCGACTGTGATTGTAGTCAATGGAGCGAGCAGGGGAGCGCGAGCGGGGAGAATTTCTGGGAGAAGCGCGAGGAGAGTGGCGAGGGGAGGGGCTGAAGCGGTTGGAAGGCAGGGCGAAGGCCATGTGCACCGCCTCCTCCTCGTCCTCCAGACTGTGCGCGTCTAACTCCTGGTCACTGAAGGTGCTGCGCCGCAGAGAGTGGCAGGACGAACCCGAGCTACGTCTGGAAGCTGTTGCAGCGTAGTCCTGCCTCAAACCTGTCAACAAACAAACAAACAGTAACACAGTAAAACAAACAGCTTGGCGGTTGAAAACCGTAGAATACTGCTGCAGGTTAAACTGATATGGGTGCTTACTCTCTTCCTGCATGCGTGCCAGAATCTGGACATCGGTGACATCATTGAGTTTGTAGGTCGTGGAGGAGCCCACCGAGTCCTCGTCCATCTCTGATGTGCTCAGCTCACTGTCCACCGATGACTGCGGACTTATGGCAGGAGGATTCCTCTCTGCAGCTGCATTTCGTTGGTGCGCTGGGGAGGAAATCATCAGTGTACATTTCAACCTCCTATTAAACAAATAATTTATGATGGACAGCAGACAGCGGAGGGCCACATACCTGCGTTACTGGGCATGAGCTGCTGTCGGACAATGGGCACTCGGCTGGGGGTCGAGGAGGGGGAGTTGAAGCCACTACTGTAAGGGCTGTTGGCTGCATTTGTGCTATATGGGCTTCCATAGCCCTGCTGGAGGTAGGGGCTTCCATACAGGCTCCTCCGCTTGTTGGCTGCAGAATCCAGTATCAGAAGTAAAGCATGAGTGCTATTACATGAGAAAATCAGTGAAAATCACAAGTTCTAAAGATGTGGTAAACAAAAAAAGAAAAAGAGGGCAGAATCTTTATCATCCACATATTTCAGCAGTTATTCTAGATCTGTGTGCTAAACTGCAAACATTTAGTGACTCTGACATCAACTCTATCAGAATATGTTTTATCATCAGAAAAATACATTTTTCTTACTGCATTTATCACATCTTATTTTACACGTTAGAAATAAAAGAAGTTAAAGCAATGTCTGCGTATTGCCTTTAGTTTTTAATAACTGATGTATTTCGAGCTTTGGCAGCATGTTTTGATTTCTCTAGAGTGGCTCAAAATGTCGTGTTTCATTTCAGACTAACTTATCATATGTATTGCTTTACATATTTACATTCGTTTCATGCATCCAAAGTAAAACAGTTGACATCACAATAACATCTAGAGTTTACTCACTATGCTGCACAATCTCACTGACAGACAAAATGCCAGATCAACATCTTACATCAGCTGAAAGAGCATTGACAGGGTCCGACAGGATCTGAAGGTGCTGATGGTGCGGGGCTAAATGTCACCCAATTATTCCAATGACACCCCTTTATTTGTAATTTGTATATACATGGGATATAAGTACACATATATATATATATATCATTCTTTCCCAATGAACAATTAGGAAAGGGAGCCTCATAGTAACACTGTGTAGAAGATGGTTGAAATGTTGTGCTCGTTCAGTATGGCACCACAATGTTTCCACTTAGAGGCCCTGACGCAGCCTGTCAGTCCTCGGACACTGCAGACGTTTGTCCACAAACGTCTGCAGTGTCCGAGCCGAATCAGATCCAGCACCTTTATGAAAGCTTTGCACTGTGCTGTCAGTCCAGTAGAGTCTCTTACACCGTATGCTGGGGCCTGATAGAGTTCCTGCATCATTGGGTGAAAAAAACCCACTAAACAATAGATTCCATTTAACCAGAGCACGCAGCACAATGCAATTCTCTGTGAAACCCTGCAAAAGCAGTAGTCAAAAGACTAAAGTCTAGCAGCCCACAGTCTCAATCATGAGATCAGACTCGAGCTGCTGGTCACTGGGAAACTTCTGGTGGTTAGGATACTGAGTGTCTCTGAGAGCACTCATTTTCCCATCCCTTTGTTTCTTTCCCTTTCTAACCGGGTGTGTTTTCACAGCTCCGTGGTGACGGCGGCGTTCAGCTTCCTCCTCTCTCCAGACAACTCCTTTGACTTTCTCTCCACCTCAAGCTCTGCACTGTCTTCCTGCATCATTTAGAAAATACCATCATGTCCACTCTGCTGCCATCTGCAAGGATCAGCTACTAAGGAATGTCAACAACACTGCAACATGTAGGTCTGTAATGCTGCACACATTCAGTCAACAGGAAAATCTAAATAGTTCAGATGGTGAGATTATCCCTGACAATAGGAGTTTGCAGACAATCGAGAGCAGTGAGCAGCGTCTGTAAATGTCAGCAAAAACATGACGCATGCTACAAATCACAAGAGGAGCTGAAGCCAATTTGGACCTAGCCAGGGGCTCAGTTTCAGTGGTTTTGCAGGTGGTGTTGGATGATGTACTCTTATCACTGCAACCCAAGTAGCTCGCTCATTACACAGAGAATCAGATCAATCTAAAGGGATTTGTAGCACAGGGACCAACAGAAATAGTGTGCCCTCAAATTCTCATGTCCTGAAACAAGAGGTCAAATGAACGAAAAGGAAACTGCTGCTACACGCTTGATGGATTTTTGCCTTGATTTGCTGCAATTTAAAGTCCGATTGGAGGCTTTTCCATCTTTGCTTTTCACTTGAGAAACTTTGTGAAGAAAATAGAGGGGTCTTAAATGTTTGAGGAGGAAACAGAAGACAAAGCTTGCCATTGAAGTCGGCTCGATATAAAAATAAAAGAAGGAGTTAAAACGGGTGCAGAGAACTGCAAGCATATCACAAGAGAAGAACAAACAGTAGAGCTTATGTAGAGGAAGATGGATACCGCAAAGGAGAGAGGGGATAAAACTGGCAGAGACATGCAAAAAGGGGCTGAACTAAGTGTTCAGGTCTATGAAAAGTCAAATCCTCTGTGAGCAGAAAACAAGGCAGGTCAGCTGTGCGACTGCATCTGGGACCTCTGCACTGCATTACAGCTGTCGAAGTGTTTAACTGTTTAGCTCCAGTCACAAAATGGTTTCAACGGCTTATTGGGGGTAGTTTGACATGAGGAAAGTTGTGCTGTCTGACTGACTTTCAAAGCCAAGTCAGAGAACTTTCTTACTTTCTCCCAAGCGTTTCCGCCCTGTTGTTAAGTTACATAACTGAGACACGTCATCTGGGGTTTTGATTTTTAACAGGGTGTGAACTCACAAAAGGTTTGGTCACTACTCTCACACACAACGCAGGGTCAGAAGTGACTCTGTTGTTTTAGCGTGCGCTTACAGCATGAAACGGCACCGACAAATAGTTTCTCTAATGCTGACACCAACTCAACCAAAACCATGGCAACGTGGTTTCCACGCTCCTGTTTGAGACCGGGTGTGAAGGAGAGTAGCCGGGAGACACATGGGTGTGTCTTATGAGTCTCTCTCACGCACAAATGTTTTAAGAACACAGCGCTTCAGACGTGTGTGCCAAATGAGGATTTTAGTTGTGCTCTCTCTTTTCATCGGTGCCAAATGAGGATTGAAGTGAAGTTAGTGGGGTGGATGGTATGAGCAACACGAGGGTTGGGGGTGGTCTGTTCAGGCCAAACCAGGACGATGTTCTTCTCCACTTGTACAGAGATATCACCACAAATAAGCACAACTCCTTTTACTCCACTCAAGTGGCAAAATTGTTGGTGAATCCGCAGCCTGACAAATGGTTCACTGATGATCACATAGACCAGCCCATAGAAGTGCTCATAAGAAGGACTGTCAGGGATAAAAAATGGATTACACACTCATAGTTCTAATTAGATGCATCAAAACTTAAAAAGATAAACTAAACTGCTCTCAACATACCCGATGCCATCATTTACAACTACCCTGTGCAATATCTAAGGGAAAAAAAATATCCCCAAAAAGGCCTCAGGTGAATTGTTTCAGGTGCCACTCGGAACAAATGATACTGCCCCCGCATGAGGACGCATGCGCGTGTCCAGGTGCTGCATTCTTGCACAACAGAGTAGAGAGAATCATATCCACCCCAGTGGACAACCTTCAGTGGCCTATTGCTCAACATGATCTAACCGTCACATGGGCATACCACTGTCAAAATGGAAATAACCCCTCTCAGTTTAGCTGCAAGGATTTGAGGCCTGTCCTCCCTGAAAGACTTAACTATTATTAGCAAGAGTCGAAAGCTCAAGAATAGGAACTGCACAGGCAGAAAGCAGGAAAGGTGACATGTTGTGGTTGAATTCAATTTTGGCAATGATGCCCAGAGTGGGTCTGCCATTCACATCACTATAATTCCAACTACTTTTCCATAGGTTCACATCCAATGTGGTTCTACATATAATGCATCCACATAGACCAATTTATAATTGCTGGTTGAGGAAAACGTGACCAAAGACTTCCACATCTGGAAGTATCAATAAGTAATTGCCTTCTTTGCCTTGAGACACACTAGGTGTACCAGAAAAGACTGTTTTTGTATTGTACTTGTGTGTAATTTTGATGCTTTCGGTAAATCCAAATCACAATTAATCTGACCTCATAAAACAGAAGTGTCTGCCATGAGTTGACTCACCAGGCTGGAACTTCTGTACGGTTTCCCTGTTCGATAAGAAAACACAGTCCACACAAACCAAAATCTATGAAGAATCATACCTGTTTTTGTCGTCAGTATCGTGCTGCAGCTCAAGAAAATGAATTGGTGGTATTCAGTTTTTTTCTTGCACTTTAAAAACAATCAGACTTGCGCAGTGGATGGATTTCAGCTGGTTAAGATGCAGTAGGCACACACTGCAGCCACAAGTGGAAGGTCTAATAACTTAACCTCTTCAAAACAAAGTTGCTTGAAGCCACAAAAACTACAGGTAGTAGCTGTAACTTTAGCTTGGCCGTGGTGCAAAGTAAGGCCCTGACCTGGGACACCTCATGTTTGTTGAAAAATCTGCTAACCTCACACAATCTTCACACTGAGACTGGATCCATCACAGTCAACAGAAAAAGGATGCTCCTCTATCAGAGATGTCAATGTAAACAATCCATTTAGCCAAGACAAAATACCAAACACAGAGTCAATTTGTAGCTGACCTTTGACATGTCAACAGAAAACAAAAAGTTTGGCCACTGTTTACAACTTCTGCCTCCGCTGCTGTTAATCATGGAGCAACAAAATGTTTCACATTACCTGACATGGTGAGGTCCAGTCTGTGGATGAGGGAGCGCTTGGCTGATTCCATCTCAGGACTGGGGTTATCCAAAGCTTGGCGGCACCACACGATAGGACTCAAGGCTTTTTGCAGGGGACTGTTGAGTTTTGCCTCATACAGCCTGGAAAAGGAAAACACAACTGACACAAACGTACATAAATTGCTGCCATCCTCCTCCATACTTGCATCTAGTTTTTCAAAAGAAAACTAAGTTAGCGTAGAACCATTTCAGAAATACATATTTTGAAGTCTTGAGGCCAAAACGTTTTTTAAGAAACTGTTTTCGAAAAAAGAAATGAAGTTGAATATTTACAAAGAGATGAATAGGAATGAGGAACAATCCACACTGTTAGGTTAAAGCTCTTACTTTAGTGCTGAATCGGCTCCGTTCATTTAAGCTGCCAAACCTTACAGTGACCATTTTGAGGCCTCAAAAAATACAGTAAGACTACAAGTTATGAGCACAGACTACTAGTTTTTGTTTGTCAGATATAGAAGTAATACAAATGTGTGTTTATGGTTCTCAGAGGAGAAAAGAAAGGAGGAGTTTCCACTCAGAGAGGGAATCTGAGTCAGCAGCTGTCAGCACTGTTGCAGCCGTAGAGAAAGCCTTTCATGATGAAAGCAGAGACATTAAGGGGAGAAACTACAGCGAGTGCAGGGAAATACAAGCCTGAAATTGGGACTGCACATTTTCATTGTTTGTCAACACAATGGCGGCCATTCACATGTCGCACAGCGCATAGTAATCCTACGTTTTCATCCTCTCGCCTCTGAAGCAATCAAATGTATCGTGCACACGCAGTAAAGTCAGTGCAACATAGGCAGAGCGCTGCAGCAGCGGGGAGCCTTTTTAATCCACTCTGATGCTAATTCATGGGATTACAGGAGTCTGTGACAGGAGCTGGCAAGAGCTGGGCACTACGGGGTAATCCCAGATATCAATCTGATGCAGAGGGCAGACAAAACAGGCTGGGCGTAATGAGACTGGCTCTGCTGAGCATGAGTGAGCAATGTCTGTAAGTAGCTGTAGCTGGCACAGACGGACCGCTGCAAGCAATATCCAAATGCAGGAGTTTGTTCTGCTGATTTGGACGATGGGTAGCTGAAATAATTACAATGAAAAAAAGGAGCCCAAGTTCAAGAACGAGAAAGCTGATTATCAACATGTCTGTCTGTAGTCTTGCTAGTGTGCATAACATCTTCCTGTGGGTCAGATATAGTGTGTCAGCGTTAGCTACTTGCTCTCATTATCTACGAGACCACTCAGCACATTTGCAACCTTGACACAAATGATCTATCCCTCATTGTAGCAGCTTTAGCATCTGTCAATAAACTGCATCAAGCTATGAGCTCTGCCCTAATGTTGCCCGTCACAGTATCATTACCACAGCAGAAACCGATCAAATGAGCCCTTCCTGGCAAGCCAAATAACTATCATCTAAGGAACAGCCATCATTATGTTCAAGTCCAGTCAGTAACAGTTGTTCACGTCCACGATTCATACATACCACAGATCTCCTGTAAAGTATTCTACTCATGTCTACATGTCTGACAGCAGCTGAATAACAAAGGCGTCCGACTCTGCCACTCGTGTACTTTAAGTAAGGATCGAGATTTGCAATTACACTTTTAAAATGTGCCTCTTTAAAGTCAACAAACAACAGAAATGCTCTATGCTATGCAAGGGCAGAGGACATGTGGCCTGTAAGATTAATTCTGATAACAAGCTGAACGTGTAACCAGATGGTAATCCTCATCTCCAAGACACTCTGATATGACCTGATTATAATATATTTATAGCCATTGTGCAAATACAATCACCTTTATAACACCTTTATGTCATAGCTTTTATTCCTACATTAGATGACTGTCCTGTTTCATTTCTCAGTCGGTGCAGCACAATGCGGAGCACTTGTAGCTGTGTGCCAATTGCTGTGCTAAAAAGGAATTCAGAGGAGGAACATAACCATGGTGACTTCTCCCACATGACAACTGGGCAGGAAAACAACTCGGATTTTACTGTACACACTGATCTCCTGCCAGCACTGCCATGACAAGCCAAGCAATCTGCCACATCACAACACCAAAACAGTGCAACAGATAATCTAGGACCTCGGGGTCCTGACTCCTGACAGCTGAGAGTTTGTGCCTCTGAGGCCTAATGCTGCGTCTCTAAAACAAGTGCAACAACTGTGAGCAAGGTAGGAAACAGCTGAAAGTGATGTGACAAAGCAGGCAGGTCAGGCTGCTATACTAAAGGTGGCTTTGTAATCGGCCACATGAGTTGCCAAACCACATCCTTCAGTCAGTGATCCACAATGAGGCTCCTTCTGTGGGGATGACTTCAGATTTCAGGGAAGCCGCTGAGACTATTGTTTATGCCAGGCGCTTTGTCGTGGAGCAACTGTGCCCAGGCAATAAAAGCTGTCACCCAGCCCTGAAGACACAAACACGGCTGTATCGACAGGTTACCTGCCAAGACAAGCCTGCCACTCACCAGCTGTCCTCGTCTTCGTTTAGGCAGTCCATGTCTTCGAGATCTAAAATTTCCACTTCATCAAGGATTGAGGTTTCCCCCTCAGCCAAAAAGCCCCCGGTGGTGTCTGAGTAAAGTGAGTTCATACTCGACATTGAGGTCGCAGCAGATGCCCCCTCACATTCGTACGCCCTCCTGAAACTGATGCCGTCGTAAGACAGTCTGGGGCTCAGACAGCGGTTGTTTTCCAACAGCCCACCGTAGCCGCCCGTACCGAACCCCACCCCAGGGAAGCCGGCCAGACCGGCTGCCATCCCCACTGACAGGGACGACGAGTCGTATCCGGCGCTGAGAGGTCTGTGGTTCCCTGACATCGCTCCGGACGAGGACAGCATCGTAGACCTACTCCGCAGCTGTTCGTTTTGCTGCTCGAGTTTTTTCACCAAGTCCTGGAGCTTCCGCACCTCCAAGTCCGCGTTGATGTTAGAGTTGATATCCTCCATGGTGGATCCTCAGACCAACGGAAATATGCAGTGGTCTGGGGTGTTTTCTTTTACTTTTCTTTACCGAGAGTCTCTTTCTTCTCGTTAATGTCACTGTTACCTACGTGTTAAAGGAAGACACTTTGGTGTTCAACTGACTTAAAAAGCTCAGCGTCGTCATCTTCTCTGGATATTCGCGCTTACGGGTAGGGTCGAGGCCATTTTCATAATACTCGTCACCAACTGTGAAAGACCAACAGGCGGCGGATAAAACACGTCACCGCGTTCGGTATCGCGAACGACCACGTAACCAACACCTATTTGCGCGTGCACGCACGTAACCACGTCCATACCCGATACAAATTGACGTTTATCAATACTTTCTTACAGAAAACTCGTAATTATACATAAATTTGATAACAAATACAGCATTTTGTTCGCCTTGTGCACTCGTTTGATTACTTAAAAACTCTTATTCATATTTTTTTTTTATTCTAGTGTGTCTTACATTTAAATTAATCCACTTATTGATTTACCAAGATAACAGGAAACGTGTGTTTTGTTAAAGTCAATGATAAAAGACTGATTTACAAAATCATCAAAAAAAAGTTTTTATTTTCAACATCATTCTATTTTTTGAGTGCTTTAAAAAAGAAAGAATAAGACAACTTTCACAAACAACAGACGAAGCCAAGCCTCCTGTAAACAATCCATGTCTTAGTCTGGGTCTCACGGGAGTTCTAAGGCTTCTTCTGACTCAAGGTGCTCCTCAGTTTTTTTATACACATCCTGCTCTGCAGCTCCAGCTTCAGTGTCTAAGCTCTCCTCTCCCGGCCCCTGGTTGGCTATAGTAGTTTCCAATCCATCCTGGTCAGCGGTGGTGTTCTGTGAATCAGCTCCCTCGTCGTCCTCATCTTCTACATCCATTTCAAAAACTCGTATGTGCCTAAGATTAGCACTCAGCTGCCAGAGAAAGATAACAAACAAACAAAAGAGTAAAGGTTTAGTAACAGCACAATTAATCACTGAGATGTGGAATGTGAGATGGCACAACATGGATCGTCTGACCTTAGTGATCACTAAAACATATATTTTTTTATTTTTTATTTATTAGTTTATTTGACAGGGACAATACAATCGGGCATAGCTACAAATCCAAGCTTGTAGCTGATGTGATGCATATAGAGTTTAGCAACAAGTGCTAATTTGCAACTCCCGTCCCTGGTTAGGCTTTTCTATGCTGACACAAAATTAAAATAGACATTAAAATAAACCTAAAATAGACATTAAAATAATGGAACCCTGCAGTGCAACTCAGGCTGCGGCTACACGAAAACGTTTTTCACTGTAAACGATACTTTTTCTTATCGTTTCGCTGTCGCGGCCACACGGAGCCGGCGTTCCCACTACCCCAAAACGATAGTTTTTGAGAACAGGTTCCAGAGTGGGAAAGTTTGAAAACGAGGTTGTTTCGTTTCCATTATTACAGCGAAAACGTTTTTGCGTCAGTCAAACGTTGACGCTGTGAGACTTCTCTATTGTCTCACAGCGTGGCGTGACACAGTGGCGTGTGTACTGCATCGTTTCATCGTTTTCATCCGTTTTCATCTGGACCTGAGTCTTTACAGCAGCGTTGCCGTGTGGTTGCAAGAATTTTCGTACCCGTTTAAAAAAAAAAAACTCGTTTCGTTTCCGTGTAGCCGTAGCCTCATTCTCCTATAATATCCCAAACTAAAACAATCCAGACAACGATGATGACTCACAATGAGAGTACAATGACGTGACATTTTACTATTTCATGAAAAATATCAGCATCTCATCTTGAATTTGATGGCAGCAAAAAAATTGGGATGAGGCAAGAACAGGCTGAAAAAGTACGACACGGCTGAATGAACATAATACAACCAACCAGACTGACTGGCAACAGGTCAGCAACGTGATTATATAAAAGAGCACCTTAGAGAAGTAGTGTCTCTCAGAGGTAAGGTTGGAAATGTTTCCACAAACTGAATAATGTTCCTCAACTTAAAACCAGAAAGATTTTGAAAATTCAATCAAATGCAGTACATATCAAAAGATTCAGAGAATCTGGAGAGATCTCTCCGTCCATGGGACACAACCACAAATCACTATTAGATGGCCGCGATCTACGGGCCCTCCAGCAACAATGCATTAAATTCAAGATGAGTTCATAATTTCCAGAAAACAGTTAAATGTCTCACTTTCAACATTTGAAGTTCTATTGTCAATAAAATATTGGTTTATGAGATGTGCAGATCATTGCATTCTGTTTTTATTTATATTTAAAAAGAATCCCCAGAAATACAGAAAGAATATTGTGTCTTAAACGTACCACGCAGGCCACTTTGCGGATTCCGTTGACAGCTACAAACTGAGCCTTCATGTTTTCCAGCTCGCGCCACTGATTCCCCAGCACCAGACCCTGGCAGGGGATGGAGCTGCTCTGCTGGTCCAATCTGATAACAGAGGTGACATTCCCAATGTAGAAGTTGTGCTCGCTTTCCTTTGTCTTTACACAACGTCCAAAAACACTCACACTAAACTGCATTTTCAAAAAATTCAAACAGGCTTCCATAGTAATGCTTAAATGGCTCATGGTATGCTCATTAAAACTATATCATTTTATTTATATGCTGTCCATTTCTGTGACACCTCCCTTCACCTTCTGTCTGGAATGCTCCATTTCAGTTACCGTACTATTCTTTTTATTTGTTTAACTTAATATTTTAAGTTAAGAAAACATGAAATACGTTGTGTGTTTGTTAGCCGACTACATTGCTATGTTTTAGATGTCTGTGATGAAGTGAAGAGGTAGAAACACACACCTGAGGTTGGGCTTCCAGCTGAATTCACTCGCACAGCTTAGGCTGGAAGCAAGAGGAAGCTGAGCCAGGACACGCCTGCTGTTGTGTTCCTCCGATCCTTGCAGGACCACCGTTAGCATTTCATCATCATAGAAACGAGCATCCAGGCAACTGTAAACATAATGAGACCTTAAAAAAAAAAAAAAAAAAAAAGGCAGTGAATTACTGCGCAAGGGGCCCTTTACCCGGTCGAGGGGTTAAATAAATACAGGCAAAGTTAGAATCCAGGTGGCACCCACCGGGCTGCAGAGCTGCCATCGTCTGCGCTGTCTAGATGATGGCTGAGGTCGATCGATAGGACACTGTTTGGGATATGTCTGTATGAGAAAAACAAACTTTTGTTACACGCAGAAATAAAATATCCTGTACAAACAGCTCACATATACACCCACAGTTACAGGAATGTACCTGTTGGGGTCTGTTCCTTTCCGTAATATGTAGAGCTTGCTTGGTGAAATCTCTGGCATGCAGAACACCACACAGTGCATTTTGGCCTTTTTGTCATTCCACCTGTCGAATGATCAAAAAGAATACTTCAAACAAACCCTCATCTTGCTGTTACCGATACAAAACTCCATGATGTTTGCGTCTTACGTACAAAGATGGAAGTTCAAAAAGACGTGGAGTGTTTTCTGAGCTAGAGATACAAATGAATAATAAAAAATATAATCCCATTAATGTATTCAAATGAAATAGCATCATATTAAAAGACATAATTAACATAAGCAGGCAAATGAGATTATACCTCTCTGGCACAGTGTACAAGGGCAAAAAGACAGCCTGCTTTACAGACTTCCCAATTACTTCCTGCAAACAAATAAACACAATTAGGTCTGATAAACAAATAATGTGACCAGACAACGAATGCCAAAATGACTCACACTTGCAACACAATAATTAATTGTGCAGATGAGGAAAAAAAAAAGACACAAAACTCACAGCAGGTTTCTGTAGGCAGTGCTCAATCACATTCTCCATCATCCTCTTAACAAAGTGCAAAGACTTTTGGGGATAGGACGGAAACAGCAAAGGGCTCTCTGAAGAAGGCAATTAAACATTTCATTAAATCAGTTATTGTTCTGGCATTCAGAACAAAACTTCTTCTTCCAAAGCACAAATTGGTTATCTATACTCAAGATAATTTCACCTTTCAGGTGTTTGCTCTCTTGTAAAAACTTTAGCCACTGGTTCCCCTTTGTGTTGGGCGGAGACACAAGGTCCTCTTCCTCGTCCTTCAGGTACTGTAAACGTCCACATGAAAGACAAACCAGCGAGAAGTAAGACTGAACTTCTTTTCTAAAATACTTCAAAGTAATCAGTACAAAACCACTTACCTGACCAACTCGCTCCACATTGAAGTACTTCCCTTTACGATCAAAAAGTTCCTCATTCTATCAAACCGCAAAGCCATGGAGCATAGTTGTTAAAAATCCAAAAACGTGTTGATGAATTTTTTCATTTGTCATATAGAAACGATGCTCATCTCACCTCACTAAAATGTTCAGACAAGAAGTCAGCAACAAAGGCGATGTCCTTCTGAGTCATCTGAGGGATTAAACATAGTAATATAATCAGAAAATAGTTACAGGAACTAGAAGTCTCTAATCTTTTTATAATTAAACTCACCTTGTTAAGCTCTGGTGGTACATGTTCCTCACACATTCTTAGCATAGCTGTAAGGAAACAAAATAGTGTAAACATGTCAGATTAATGCTGTATCCTCCCACTAATGCTAAAGAATCAACAAATAACCCTTACCTACATACAGCCACCGGAAAAAGGCTTTGAAGTTTTTCATACTCTTATCGATCACCCTAAATGACAAAATAAATGCAGTAACACTGGGAGAAAAACAAAGACACTACCAGAAATGATTCCCGTTTATGGTCACAAACTTACTGCAGAAGTTCGTTGGCTTTGAGAGAGAAGGAACCCACAGCTGTGATCGCACCTGCAAACACACAGAAAAAAAAAAACGTTTCACTAATAATAAAAAAAAAAAAAAAAAAAAGATGGATTTCAATCATTGTATGTTTGGACTGGCACCTTCTATAGCTGCTGAATCCAAACCGAGGGGCTCAAACTTCTGCTTCCACAAGGACATTCCTCTCACCTCACTGAGGTGATACAGCAGAGCCTCAGAGCCACTGCAGCAAACAGAGCAGATAGAGGGGAACAGAGGGGATTTTACACGAGAAACATTCCAGCAGCAACGTGTATTGTCGGGGAGTAAAAGCCAAAATACCTCTGCAGGTGGCTGATCACTAGCTTCTGGATGCTGGAGTAAGAAGACTCGATGGACTGGCCAAGCTTTTTCAGGCCCTAGGATGGCAATGCAATGTATACACGTAAGCAGACATGAAACAAAATAACAGGATTCTCACCGGTTTCATGAACCTGGAAAATTATGTTTGAACTGCTCTTAGTCTCACCTTGACAGTCAACTGGTTCATGAGAAGAGCCTGTAGTTCAGGGCTGAAAACCGAGCAAAAGGTGAGAAAAATAGAAATATTGCACAATTAGACATAAAATGACATCAAACAAAATCCCCAAAAAGCAGTTCAACTAGCTCAAGATTGGTTGTTGCTACCATCTACAGGACACAGTAGACACTACAACATGATAACAGAGAAAAGTCCTTGTGCTTTATTACCTGGACTGTCCCCACAGCAGGAGCTCCAAAAACTCGTCTTGAACTTGGGTGCTTGTGTTCTTTTCCTGCAGAGACAGGAGATTACATATGATTTGATATGACATAGGACTTTTTTTTGTCCTTGTTTCTATCACCAAACAAGTTGCAGATTTGTTATCAACTGTGTAGTCCAGTGGTTTTCAAAGTGGGGGCCGCCAGGGGGCGCCTCAGAAAATTGGAGTGAAGATAAGAAAAAAAAGAAAAGAAAAAAAAAATAGAATTTAATTTTTTTTAAACATCATTATAAAAAATTGTCAGATTTTTTTAATCAGTATTGTAAAATACAATTTATAATAATATATCATATCGAAATGTTATTTGCCATGCTTGTCTTTCTGATTGGCTGCCAGTCAAAACATCGTAGACCTGGCGGTTTGCACCTGTTCTCAAGCTGCTCTGCTCCTCAAGCTAGCATGTAGGTAGCTAGCCAAAATGGACAGATTTTTGACGAGGAAGAGACCGAAAGAACTGGCCAACTAAAATCAGAAAGTATGATGCAGCATACATTAAGTTTGGCTTTACAGCCATACAGAAAAATGGCGTCCTCTGTCTGGAGACCCTCTCAGATGAGTGTTTAAAACCTTCGAAACTTCAGCGTCATACAATACAACACAAAAACATCCGGCAGAGTCTGACTTCTTCAGACGTAAAGAAGAGCATTTAGTCAGGCTGCATTCACACGGCAAGCTACTGTCCGTGAAGAAAAGAAAGAAAATACGTTCTAAAAGTTGATGTTTCTTTACATATTTTGTAGCATTGTCTGTGGTTTGCAAAGGGGGCCCCGGCCAGAAGCTAATACTGTTTGGGGGGCCTTGGCATGGAAAAGTTTGGGAACCCCTGGTGTAGTCGACCTTCATGTGTGCAGGAAGGCTTTTTCGGCCAGGGAAAACCTGCTTTAAACAACAAACCTGAACAAACTTAGTGAGGCGAAGATCCATCTGCATGAGGATGTCATCCCACGCTTCACACATGCAGGTAAGTGATAGGTGCAGGTACTGAAGCAGGGTCGAGATGTGGGTGAACTTGCGTGCCATCCTGGTGACCTCGGGCAGACAGTCTGACAACAGCCCTGTGTCCAGCTGGAGGACAAAGATGACAGTTTAAGAAAAACAGAAAAATGCAGGTTAAAGCAGAGAGAAGGTCGAGAAGTGGGGAATGAAGTCGCGTCATTCACCTCACCTGAATGTAACAGATCTCTGGGTTGTTGTCAGCAGACCTGACCTCTGTGATGACAGACAGGGACTTGAGATCACTGGACAGACTCAGACTGCGACATGTCCCCGAAACCTGTGAACATCATCCTCATTAAGTAAAGTAACACATTTAAATCCCAATTCAGTGTTGCTGAGCTGGCATGAGTGCAACAGTTCCTTCTGTATTAACATATCATCAAAAAAACATGAAATCCATTACAACTGTTGTTTTGCCGTCTCTTTCTTAATATTTAAGAACTTCTCAGAAGGAATAGAGTGATGGATATCTTTTAGAAGACCTAAGCGACAGCTCCTATGAACGACCAAAATAGCTTTACCCTGCTTAGAGAAGCAATCTTGTACATCCCATATGCATAAAGCTCCACAAAGCCGGCATCTCCACCAAGGACGAGTATGTTCAGTCTGCATGAAAACAACATGTGTAGGTGAAATACTTTCCCACACAACTTAAAAACAGTGCAATAATATAAAAACTCCATCCATTGCTTTAGGAGTCAGCATCATTTACCTGACTTCTCCCAGGAGATTAAGTATCTCATCAGACTTTTCCTCACTGTGACACAGACAGATAAATTCATTCAGCTGCTACTTTTACATTAAAGGAACTAATGAGGTAGTCATCAAAATGCTCTCCCACCTGAAAATCTTTGAAGTTGTGCTATAGCTGAGGAAGAAAAGTTTGGATGTTATTCAACCGAAACTCGGCTTTTCATAAAGTGACGTACAATCGCTTCTACAGTTACCTCTTGGGTAGTGTTGGTAATTTAGGAAGAAAAAGTTTGGATTCGTCCTCCGAGTTGTAAAAAGAGCTAAGGGCACTGAAACAAATGATATTATACACACACAAAGCTATTAACATGTCATCAAATTAGCCACAATCTGATTAGCTTCCTGGGCCTTGTATACCTGCTCTCTTCCATGACCTCCATCCAGTGCATGCAAGTTACAGGGCTTTGCATTGGAAACACATGGAGTATCTCAGCTTTCTCAACACCACAAAGGACCACCTGCTTGGTGTCTCCAAGACTGAAGGCCAATACTAGGTTTTAAAAAGCAAATGTAAGTATAACATACACATGATTCCATAAAAAGATGCTACTAAAAACTATTAAATGTTCACACACAAAAAACAAAACAAAAAAACCTTACTTTTGCCATCTGGTCTCCAAGCAAGTGCAGTGATCTCCTTCCCAGTGTATTCACTTGGTGGTAAGCTCCAAACACGCTGGAAGCTAGCCAAGCGATGTAGCAGCAACTTTGAAAAGACATAAGTCACAAAATTTGCAAACTCACACACAAAGGCACTAAAACGTGTTGCTGAGTGGTTTTTAGGGCTTTAATCTCACCTCTCCAGTCGTGTTGGCCAAAGCAATCAGATCCCTCTTCGGAGACCAGGCCATACAAAGAACAGGGTTTGGAAGTTGCTTCTCTCCCACTTGCCGGAAGGCAGGCATGTTGCGGGCTGAAAAAATGTGGGAAAGTTTAGAGAACACTGAAAAACTATTCAGTGAGGATTTAAAGGGGAACTCTGGGGCATTTGAAGCGCAATCCCATTGCTAGAGGTTGTCAAATACTGACAGTAGGACACAGACAGGTGCAAATCGGCGCTCCCTGTGTGGAGATCGCGCTGTTTGGGCAGCCTGTCATGCGAGGCTAATACGTGGTGGCTAAGGGGCAAGTGCTAACCCTTCCACGTAAAACAACAACTTGCACACAGCAGAAACGTCACACCACTTTATAAACCATCCGACAATAAAGTCACAAGCCTTACCATCAAAACCATATGCATGGTTCTCACATTACTGGCATGGGGACGTTACAAAACAACTTTATAAACAGCATGTAACTCACCGGTTATTTGTACGCTCGCGCATGTGAAAGCCCAAAAGAGTCAATGGACGATACTCCCAAATACAAAGCAATTATCTTCTCTAGAAAAACTGTGTTCAAGTATTTAAAACATTACAACAATACATGCCCAGTAATATTGTTGTAATGTTTTAAATACTTGAACGCAGTTTTTCTAGAGAAGATAATTGCTTTGTATTTGGGATTATCGTCCATTGACTCTTTTGGGCTTTCACATGCGCGAGCATACAAACAAGAGGTAAGTGACATGCTGTTTATAAAGTTGTTTTGTAACGTCCCCATGCCAGTAATGTGAGAACCATGCATATGGTTTTGATGGTAAGGCTTGTGACTTTATTGTCGGATGGTTTATAAAGTGGTGTGACGTTTCTGCAGTGTGCAAGTTGTTGTTTTACGTGGAAGGGTTAGCACTTGCCCCTTAGCCACCACGTATTAGCCTCGCATGACAGGCTGCGCAAACAGCGCAATCTCCGCACAGGGAGCGCCGATTTGCACCAGTCTGTGTCCTACTGTCAGTGTTTGACAACCTCTAGCAATGGGATTGCGCTTCAAATGCCCTGGAGTTCCCCTTTAATATTAAAGGTTTTAGGGGTTCAAAGAACAGTTTCCCCTTTGTTAGTTCTTCTTCTTTGAACTTGGGATGAAATGAATCACCAGCTATTTTGATAATTTAGAAATGACTTATGCTAAAAGGGGATCAATGCTTGAGTGAAAGGACAAATATTTGTTAATGTTTGTCTTACACTTTAAGACCAAACGAAAAAATGAGAATACATTCGAAAGTAGGATGTTTAATCTAATAGTTTATCACAGAGAAATAAAGCCAGAAATAAAAATCTGAAATGATTCAAATTGAGGCAGACCTGGAGACTGAATAATAGATCACAATAATTTATAGATTCGATGGTAGAGAAAGAATAGATAATATGCAACAAAACGTTATTAACGTAATATATGACAACCAGTGTATAACAAGCAGCCAAGAACTATTTCAAACGAGACTGCATTTATTTAAGATTTACTAGGATTACGATTAAAACATACATATTTCATAAATATCATACACGTCTAATTTCAATGTGAAAACTTTGCTAGGTGACTCCTCGGGGTCCGAGTTAAGAATGGATAGCTACATCGTCAAGAAGAAATAGAAAGAGACTCCCTAACAAGGTAACAAACGCCACTTACCTAAAACTGATTTTTTTTACCACAGTGTCAGTGCTCATTAGCTGCAACCTAACTCACCGTGCAGAGCTGTCAGATGAGAATCTTGTGTACCAGTGAGGATATTATGCTAGCACATCAGTTAGCAAGCAGGCTAAGCTAATACAGAAAGAGCTCCATGGTGATTTTCTTTCTGTACGGAAACTTTAACCAGACCAACTAATAAAGATACAACATCACATTAAAACTTTAGGTACAGCGCCAAGTTCTAAATTTAAGTTTTCTTCGTGGTGTTTTCACAACTCCGCGGACACCGCCATATTTCTCCTTCAACCAATCATTGCAGAGCAATGGGAGCCGCGAGGAGACAAAATAGCATAGAGAAAAACGCAATTCGTAAATGTTCAAGAAAAAAAAAAGGAATGACCTTATTGGACATTGAAAACACGTCTGAGAAAATGTTTTGGTGATGGTTTTAGCATTTGAGTCTATCAACTTTTTGTTGATAGCTGTTATGTTGTGGCTGGTATCTCCAGAGTTTATCCAATCATTTTTGGACTACTAAATATAGGGTGTACATGGTTCATTCTAAAGCATAGAACCTTAAAATGTGCTCATTGCATACATCAATACTCAATACACACATTTTTACAACAGTTTTGGCCACAAAGAAAAAGGAATTTCAAGATTTTTTTAGTAGAAACAAGTCTTCTAAAATGTTTCCCATAACTCAACTGTGGCGTTTCTTTTGCATGTGTGATTTCTTTAAACTGTGCAATTGTGCAGCAGTTCTACTTGTGAAGAACAACAACCACTGCGTATTGTATCTTCACACTGCACATTTCTATACCTTATGACCATAAAACAGAAATTTTATACAAAATTTGTACATCTGTTAATGGAGAAACGTTATATGAAACATTTTTAGCAATTTACCTACAAACATACTTTACATTACATATGCCTTTGGTCAAAACCTGCTCAAATAACACTGTGAGATGTAGTGTTCCTCCACAGGATGACATATCATATCTTTTTAGTTTCCCCCATTCTGTCAGTGTTCCTTCAATCCTTTTTTTCTTTTTTTGTTTGTACACAAAGGATACAAAAAAAGAGAGAAACCACTGTATATAACCTATTGTCACCCCCCAACTACTAACAGCACATCACAACAAACTGAGTTATTCTCATCCAAAATAGATATTCCTCTTAAACTGAAGAACCTCATTTATACTGCAAGCCTTCCTTCTTCTTAACATGGGCAGTCACATGCATAAATCATTAACTCTGATCTTTCAGAAAATGTCCACTTACAAGGTTGAGACTGCACTGACAGGGTCATTCATGTGGAATCATGTCGTGAGCAGTGTAAACATGACCCACTTGAAGTCATTATAATTGATTTCACCCTGGCTTAGCTCACTTCAAAGGAAGAATGAGCACTTACCTGCACACCACCCTTTTTTTTTTTACATTTTGAGTTGGATGCCTTGAAGAGACAGGAGCTAGAGCAAAGTGTTCCAAGCAGAATCTGTAGCAATCAGAGAAAAATTATTTGTTTCCCTTACGTAAAAGTGCGTAAAGAACTTTTAAATGGTCATGATATTGTCTCATTTAAGAATGACTAAATGCTGAAAACATTGCATATGATAGAAGGAATTGTGTTGTTGTGTGCACACGTGCTGTAAAGGCATGCGAGAAATATTCCAGTACTTATATAGATCACAAACAGATACAAGTCTGTTTGTTTTATGTAGAAGTCGCCACTGAATAATGCAGTTTGTTTTAGATGATTGCTGTAGGGTGACAAGTTAACAGAACCTCAGGAGGCTCATTACTTGACCTGTGTGTGTTTGTGTGTGTATATACATAGTTATGACAGTGAAAATTCTTCATGGACTTATCACTAGCACTTAACAGTAATCAGTAGATTGACGAAGAACCAGAATAGCTCAGACAGCACAAAATGTGATAGTGGCCTAGAAATAGACCAAGTGAGGCTGCATGGTTCCCAACTATCTGTGTCTGTTCAGTCCACTGTTTTACTCAATCAGTCTTTCTTTGTTACACTTAATAGGAAAACAGAAAATCCTTAAAATGCATTTTTTAAAAGAAACCGCACTGTTTGGATAGTCAGACAGCTGTAGATACTTAGTGTCCGTAGCATACTCAGACCTTTCACTTTTATGTGTGCTGCTGAACCTTGAACTCAACACCAATTTTTGATAAATTCTCCCAAGACCAGTTTCAGTTTCTGTAATTATGTGCAAAGCTGATCTGTGGGTGGTCTGAGGTCGTGGGGGGTCAACTCAGCAGGACACAATGACAACACTCCTGTCATTTCAGATGTCTTCGCAAGACAAACTGTGACCCAGCCAAAGTGACTTACTCAACAGGATGTCGACATTGTAGCTTCATTACACAGATCTGGACATTGCAGATAGCATCACCAAATGTTTCCAAGAATCCCACTTGTAAAGGCTTATAACGGCATAATGTGGGTGTGATGTTTTAATTACTACAACAGTCTGTGCTTACTGTGTTTAATTAACAAATTCCAGTTTGGTATAAAAATGTCACCACTACCCTCTGTTCCCCAGGACTACCTCAACACTCTCTCTTCTTGCCAGTAGTCTGGCTGTGTAACCTGAACCAGTGGCCAAATATAGCCCCACACAGTGAGCAGTAAGGGACCAGCACAGATGGGACAGCAGGCCACTGCAGAGGCAGTACGCAATTGGAAGCTGAACCTGAGAGATCCTGCTGACTGTCTGACCAATAAGGCTGCTCTTCTGGAGAGAGACACGAAGCTTCTCTTTGTCTCTTTCTTAAGAAAACAAGACAAACCTGGAACCGCTAAACCAGGACAAAGCATTTGGACAAACAGCCCACTTGAAGGTATGTTTGGCTGTGCTTTCAACAATTTGTACTTTATAGTTTGGCTTCTTAATTATTTATCAAGAATACGACCGCAATCATTAAACAAAACAGTATGGTAACAATACAGCTGTTAACAACATAGTCTTCTTATACATATCTGTCAAATCCAAATATGTCACACATGCTATCTTCTTTGTCACGGTCTCAGGATTTTAGTTGAGCGTCTAATTTGGAAGTTTTTGTATTTGTTGTAACAAATTCTCTGGATATGTAAGATCCTATAAACCAGTTTGTTAAAACTCTGACGATCCTGGTATTTGTGAACATTTTGTAACAATTTGCAAATTTTCCACGGTCACATTTGAATAGCAGTGCACAGTTGTTATTGCTCCCCTTTAACCTGATTTCAGAGACATTGTCAGGGTTTATTTCCTTACTATAACATAGTGACCGTAAGAGCATGCAAATGTATCCAGTTATACCTGAGAGTGTGCTTTAAGGTAGCAACCTTCCTCCTACGCTCACGGTGGGTAGGGCTGTGGCGCTGCTGTGAAACATAGCCCAGGGGATTAAAAATAACAACAGCTGGTCTTCAGGACGCCATGAGGCGCTGAGTGTCACACTACAACGTGCATATACAGTATCTACACCAACAGTTATTGACGTGTTTCACATTATACTCAGAGCTTAATGTTATGTTGTTATTATTTAATCTAAGCCAGATGTTGAAGTTGTATATTTTTTGCATTTGATCTATTTTACATTTCAAATCAATCAGATGAGACATTTGTTGTCAGTGACTGAAATATAAGGGTGCATCAGGGGGCTTGAATGCAGCCTTCTCACATGTGCATCGTTATTTTGGATTATGAGTCAAAAGGATTTTCCTTGGATTATTCCATCTATAAAATGGCATTTTAACATAGTTTCAGTCTTATTTGAGTTATATGAAGATAGTAAATAACAACAAGTTCATTGATGAAAATATGATGGAAATGCAGATTAATCTAATTCTAAAAACGGATGTGAAATGACAGAAGTTGGCTGAATTATCATGTGATGTGCTTAAATTAAAGCAGATTTGATTATAAATTCTTAGTAACTTCCATTTTCCACAAATGACAAGTGTAAGGGGAAATGATGTCACTGTTTTAATTATAAAATGATTCCCAAAGCAATCTGCTTTGACTCAGTCATGTTAACTGAAAATTGTTAACTTTTTTTCCACCATATTTTTTAATTTACAGGAACTTTCATCACTCATATTTCCATCAATTTATTTCTAATTTAATTACAATTAATACATTCCCAAAAAGTTGGCAGGCTGTGTCAAATGAAAAAAAAAATTTAACTTGCATTAACCAATATTTTATTCACAATAGAAGATGAAAAAAACATTGAATGTTAAAAGTGAGACATTTAGAAAATATTGGCTAATCTTAAAATTTGATGTCAGTGACAAGAAGCAGCTGGAGGGACATGTTGAAACCTAGAAGGTTAAATGGCAACAGGTCAGTAACATGGCTGGGTTCAAAAAGTAGAGTTTCTCTGAAGTGTAGAAGGGCAGAGGTTCAACAACCTGCAAAACAAACCTGCATCTATAAATTGTGGAGAAATTTCAGAATAATGTTTGTCCACGTACAATTGCAAAGACTTTGAATATTCCATCATTCACAGTACATAATAAGATCAAAAGATTCTGAGAATGTGGAGATTCTCTGTGCACAAGGTACACTGATCAAAATCAGGCCTCAGTGGGCACTGCATTAAAAACCGATATGATTCTGTAATCACTGCATGGACTCACGATCACTTCCAGAAATCATTGTCTGTGAACACAGTTCGCCTTAACATCCACAAATGCAGGTTAAAGCTCCATCGTGAAAAAGAGGAAGCCCTATGTGAACATGATCCGGAAACTCTACCACCTTCTCTGGGTCAAAGCTAATCTGTAACGGACTGAGCAAAAGTGGAACATTTTCAGTGGTCAGATGAATTGAAATTTGAAATTACATCTGGAAATTATGGACGCTCTGTCCTCCAGGCTAAAGAGGAGAGGAATCATCCAGGTTCTTATCAGCTCAGTTCAACAACCTGCATCTCTGATGGTATGGGGGTCCAGCAGCTGGTCTCCTCAGCTCCCAGATGTTTATGAACCCATCCATCCATTTTCCATACCCGCTTAATCCGTCGGTCGGGTCGCGGGGGAGCTGGAGCCTATCCCAGCGGTCATCGGGCAAGAGGTGGGGTACACTCTGGACAGGCTGCCAGTTCATCACAGGGCCACACAGAGACAAATGAGACAAACAACCACACACTCACATTCACTCCTAAGGACAATTTTAGAGACACCAATTAATCTAACATGCATGTTTTTGGACAGTGGGAGGAAGCTGGAGTACCCAGAGAGAAGCCACGCATACACGGGGAGAACATGCAAACTCCACACAGAAAGGCCCCAGCAGGGAGTTGAACCTGGAACCCTCTTGCTGTGAGGTGACGGTGCTAACCACCACACCACCGTACAGCCCCGTTTATGAACCATTTAAAATAAAAGATGTCCCCTTGCCAACTTTTGTCTGCTTTCAAATATTGATTTTGAATTATGCAGTGTCCCAATATTTTTAGAATTCGGGGTGTACTTTGTTACTTAATTGTTCTGTATAGCCGCTTTCGGACTGTAGGAACCTTTGGCAGTTCTAATAACCTTTTAATCCGCGGGGCCGTTTTCTCCCGTGTTCGGACATACAGGAACTCGGGGCTTTCTCCCTTAGTTCCTATAACTATTTAGCTCCTTCTCCGAGGTCGGGTCTTTTCATGGTTCTTATAGAACGAATCTGACGGAGGTGTGTGGTGGTCGGTAGCTACGCCCCATGTAATTCTATCACGGCTGAAATGTTTCCTCATAAGACACAGACACAACCAGCGGGTGTTTAATAAGTTAACTTACACTGGTCTCCTTTGTCTGCAGCGCTCTGCTCTCCTTTCTTCCTTCATGAAATAAAAAAGTATCGTCTCCTGACTCTCTCTGTGAGCTCTTCCAGCCTCGATATTAGACGCCTGATGTGATTGTCCATGATTAATATCACCATCATGCAGACCATAAACACAGTGGCCTCCCCGCTCTCCATATTAGCTTCTTTGGTGGTGTTTTTTCTACTCTCCTTACTTTTACCGTTTTGTTTTGTGTTTGAATGTAGCGCTAAACGGCTAACGGCTAACACGTCACTGAAGCAGACGGCTGCGCGCGGCGCATCAGTCCCTATCAGGTCCCGACTCATGTGCGAATGCAGACTGAAACAGTTCCGCTGGGGAAGGATAGTTATCAGAACGAAATTCGAGGAGGGTAGTTCTGATAACTACTTTCTTAGAACGGTCTGTCCGAAAGCGGCTTATGTTAATAAGTGCTGACAGACTTTTTATCTTTGAGGAAAAACATAAGAATTTCAGGTTTCAGTTTTGGTTCACTTACAAATTAAACAAAATTTTCATTATCAGCCAGACAAAAAAGGTCTTAGGGACAGTTGAAACGATAGCTGTGATTAAAGATTTTTGCCATTTTATAGACACATTTTCAAAATATTCAATCACTGTTCAGTCATGTAAAAACCTAATGTCAGTTTATGAGTATAACAAGTGGGGAACAACAACAAACAGATGAAGTAAAATGTTCCGACAGGAACAAGAAGAGTATGAAATGCCAGTTATGTTCACTATGACCTCAGTAAAGGCCTATGCTAATACCTACCAACTGTGTCCAGACAACACTGGCCCGAGTCATCCAGTCAGCTGTGAGAGCTAATGATATGGGGTTGTGAAGTCTTTATTTGAACTCGACTTCTCTTCTGTCATCTCTCTTTTTAACGAGGAGTATCTCATGCGCTGTAGAAACTGTACTGCCTGCAGTATAAATATGTAATTAGCTTGTTCATGACAGTCGATGTGTATTTCAGGATGCAGGACGGGAGTTGGAATCAGCCACTCCCCATCTCTGTGCTGCAAAAGGACCCGGCAGCAGGCGGGACTTTCGAGGGCGATAGGGGGTTGTTTTCTGAGGCCTCCTCTGATGCGGACCTTTTCCTGCACTCAGTGAGAGAGCTAGATTCTGGAGATGGAGACTTTGCGGATCTTACTGCCTTCCTTAGTGCAGAAGAGATTAATCTAAGCCTGGACCTGGCCCGGGAGGCCTTTGGTGAGGCAAGTGAATCTGAAGATCCAAGCTCTTCTAGTCTTACACAACAGGAGCAGGCTCTCCAATTTGTCCCTTCCCTTCCAGTCCCCCCCCAAACTACTGCAAACCTCAACACAAGCCCAAATCTGCACCATCAGACCAAAGCCCCTTTCCCAGATGACAATGCAGCGGTTCTTTTTTCCTCCAGTCAGAATGTGCCCCTCAGCAAACCTGTCCTCTTGTCCAGTGAGGCTCCATCCCCTGCTGAGAAGGTTGTCCGTCACAAACCCATCCAGCCGGTGTATAAGCAGGATAAACCCAGACTGGTTCATGAAGACTTGGAGCTGAATGATCGAACAGCTTCAGCCACAGAGTTCTGCAGCCGAGCTGCAACTTTCATCGAGGAGCTGTCATCCATCTTCAAAGGTTCTGCTCATTCGGAGCAGCAGATGGAGGAAGATTCCTCTTCTCCTGATAGTGGCTATCGGTCTCCAAGAAGCCAGCGGCCTGTCCCTCAGGGTCTAGCCTCTGCTCCCTCCCTGCCTCCAGGCCAACAAGAGGAGCCACAAAACAGCCAGTCAGAGATGGGCCCTCAATCAGGGGGCCTGGTGGGGGAGGCTTCTGAAAGGCACCAACACTCTGGGGCTCCAACAACATCTGGACCACTGTCCCCACCTCAGTTCCTCCAGAAGCTAAAGAGTCAGGAAGTGGCAGAAGGCAGCCCTATTCGTCTGGAATGCAGAGTCATAGGAAACCCCCTCCCGCTTGTCAGGTAGGTTTTCCTATGATTCATATACATTTATTGAGCAGCTCAGATATGACGACCCCCTGCTGTCAGATATTATAACATAGAATGATGGAACGTTTGATTAGAAGGAGAAATTCAGAAAAATCTATTTTCAAACTGCATAAAGTTGTAACAGAGCTGTTCCCATAACCAAAACAGGGCAGAAAAAAACCCAAGACCGTGATTGATACATCTTTTTATTGAATTGCCCTGATATGCTCACTTACATCAATAACTTGTGTTTAGGAACGATGTGATGTAATATCTTAAAGAGTCTTGGCAGCTGTTTTGGTACGTACAAGCACTGATGCTATTTAAGTGGATTATCTTGGTATTCAGCCCAGCATATGCTGTTTGTTTGTCTGTCCATCAGCAACATGAAGCAACAACTACTGGGCCAATTTTCATTGGACTTGTTGGAGACATGTAGCACAGGCAAAGCAAGAGCCCATGACATGATTATGAGGCCCTGTAAGTGCTCTTTTAGATTATTGTGAAGCTGGTTTTGACAGAAAGTAAATGACACACTAATTATCATATCATAAAAGAAAAAATAATAATTTGATCTCAAGGTGTTGAATAGATCTGATTTAGGAATGCACTGACCCCCAGTATATGAACAGAGGTTGATATCATAATGTCAGTGATGTTGGCCTGAACAAGTGAGAGGATTTAGCCTCACTGGCCTGGCTGTTGCAGATAAGGTGAGTGAGGTGGGAGGCGGCCAAAAGGTTGCAGTTACCCCAGTGTTGACAAGTGGAGCACCTGGTAGTCAGATGGGGGGACTTCCACTCTGTGTAAGCACATTTGTTTACCAGTACCTATGCCAGCTGAAGCAAGAACGCTGTTTATTCACTTTAAGAGGACAGCTCCCCCTGCCTCTTGTTATTTTCACCAGTTTATCTGCAAACTAAAAATACACTCCTCTCTTGTTTCTAGATTTGTCAACCTCTGAGCTCAGTCACCGTGGTGGCTGTTTACCAGAGAGACACACCTGAACAAATGACACCTTTGATCTGTTTGACTGGTCGGTTGCTGGTCTCCCAGCAGTGTGTGTCTGTTGCTCTTTAAAAACTTTAAAACTTTAAAAAGTGCATTACTGTAAGACACAGTCAACCATTTCAGTCACATCTTGGTATCCTTTGAGGCCTTGTGGTTTATGTATTATTCAGATAATATGGTTTTTTAACTTGTCTTGGTTTAGTCTGAGTTTCTAATGGTAAGTTCTATTTCAAGAAGCCTCCAATAGGTTATTCATTTATGTATTCATTCATTAATTTTTTTCCCTAATTTTTGGGTTTTAGTGTAGTCAGAAGCCAAAATCTCAGGATGTGTATCTCCCCAGTAGGGTGTGAGGGGCCTCTTCTGTGGCTGTATAAATAGTCTTCAGGCCTGCAGGAGCCAGGCGTAGGAATGCAGGCAATCCAATGACAAGGCAGTTTTCAGTCTCGGCTCCAAATCTCCCCACACCTTCTTGGGGAATATGAAGGTAGTGCGTAGCATGTTTATCCACTGCAGCATCACCTGCATTATTTAACACAAAGAATGAACAGAGAGCTGAGGGGCGTGAAATGTACACAGAAGTGCTTTGCAATATCCCACCATAAGTGCCCAAGAAAGGTTACAATATTTTAGTTAATGAGATGATATTTGGATGTTAGTGACGACTTCTAAAAGATTTGGATGGCTGCACTTACTTTGCTGATGGATTGTCTGTTGTGCGGTCTCAGGCACATGTCCTGTGCCGCTTTTTTGTAATTCCTGTGTGGAGGACTGTGTGAGGACACTAGATGGCAGCAAATTGTTTATCATTTCCAAATAGAATTGTACCATTTCTGGATACAGAGTGTAAAAGACATCGATTGGATTAAAAAGACAAAGATGCTAAGCTAAAGCTCTGCATGCAATGATTGTTTGGGTAATGATTGCAATGATTGGGGGTACAAGGTAAGCAGCAACACAAGAGGAGCTCTGCACTTGGTGTATATCAAGGACTATTACATGAGTATCCTTGAGAGTTTGTTTGCTGTTCTGTATCTGTATGTATTGTGTGTGTATTTGTATCCTGTCTTAGAGTTTCAGCTCTTCCATGGAATGCTCATTTCCCATGGGCAGCGCCTTTGATGCGGTTGCCAGAGTGAGCAGGTGATGCACCTCCTCACCTCCTCAGGCTCTAATGAGCTGGTGCCGAGCTGATGCCAGCGTTTTGCACAGCCAGCGAAAGAGGCATTCCTGGTGGCTGGGTACTAGGCAGGGCCTTCTGTGGCCAACCACAGTTTGTCTCAGCCAGAGAGTCTTATGGTGCTGAGCGCCTGGTATTCTTCGACGTGCCCTCGTTCCCCTCTCACACAATATTTAACGCAGTGCTCTGTTTATAGTGATGCATTTCTCATTCTGGGATGCATGCGAGCATGATCCTAGTGGGAACCTGTGCATTTTTTCACTCTGAGGTCATTTTGGCTTGTTTTTACTCCTTCAAGGGGCTGGTTTTGGGGGAATGAGGGAATAGGGGATGTGTTCAGTCATTGCAAGTCCCCCGTGTCGGTCTGTGCACCTAAAGTGAGCATTTCTAAACATAATAATAAACATTTTTTGTGTGAGGTCTCATTGTGCAGTGCACTAAACATGCCTCACTATTTCAGTGCACTGCAAATCAGACAGAGAAATTTCCAATTGTGGGATACCATTCCTTGCATTTTGTCTCAAGCTCTTCCGTCTCTTTGCCCTAACTGCCTCTTGTGCAAATGAGGCCTTTCACTTGACTTGCTCTTGATTGAAGACATGGGCAGTTGTGGCAGAGCGGCATTGGCTCCAAGGTCTGAGTCAAACACACAAAACCACAGGGTAAAGATTTGGATCTGGAAAGATTATACTAAGACATGGGTGCAAGGTGACACCTCCAACAACAAGATGACACGAAATTCCATACAGTGTGAATGGAATTTGTTGTCAAAAGTACAGCATGATCCTTGTTCAAGGTTAAACATGCTTCTCTGTTTGAGCTGACATTGACAACAATGAGCCTGTAGTGTTGCCGGCATTCAGATGTGTTTGCGGGAATAATGGGACAACAATAACCATTGACACTTACTTATTACCAGAACATTGTTTATATTCCGACTCGTACCCCATATTACTTTCATTCAGTCATCATATAATCATTTATTGGTTTACAATGTTTAGATAAAATTTGATTTTCAAAGAATTAGAGTAAAGCCTTAAGCTAACCGCGCTAGCGGAAACAAACTCACAAATTAACTAAGCTTGCAGAAAGTTGGGACATCCTAGTTGAGCACTTGTCCAAGAACTCTTAAGATTGCAAAGTTTGTGGCTGAATGAGTTGGGACCTCCAAGGTGAGCCAAGAGCTTGGTCTACCCACTGCCTAAAACCAAGGCTCGTGCACCAAAGCTTTTGGCCAGCAAGCAGTGACTTTCTAATACTGTTGCAAGCCATGAAAGGCAAATATTTTACCATTCTGATACTTCAACCTGCATCGGAACTTGTATAATTTAGCTTCCACTTCATAAGAATCTCTCTCTGATTCGAACATCTACTGCTGAATTACCCCAGTATTAGATGTGCTAAACAGATACAAAAGGAAGGCCGATGTCAGTTGCTTTTTGGTGAAGATGTGGCTGGGGCCAATAATCATAGTCCTAAATCCCCATTCACTTAACCCTCTGCAGTCTACATGTTTTATTGACTTTTCAGCAGTTGAATCAAACACAGAGATCATCTTTACATCAATTTATATAGATGTTGTATTGTTGTGTATAAAAGAGTGCAGCAAATCTGAGCAAATGTTTTGCTTCCAGAGGTTAGGTTTACGTTTCACTTACTATAGAATATTCACTATTTTAGTGTTTAAACTATTTCAAGAAGAAGAAAAAAACTCTAAATGTCTATGTGGATGTTTTCAGTTAAGTTCATTAAATTTTTTTTGGTACTTTTTCAAAAATTTTGCTTCCGAAAGTTTGGAGCGCAGACAGGGAAACGAATCATTGCAGATTAAGCAGCCAACAGTTCCAGTTGCCCTTTCTCGTACATTTAGTTACACACTTTGTTTAAGGGTCATGGCAGGTGACCCACTGCGATATCATGAAGTATCCACACTGTAATGTTGACTTTCATCTGGTTTCTGGACGGCCATAAATTTAAAGTCTCCCTCGTGGACTCATTTGATTTCTGCAGGAGGAGTGGAAAGGGAAAAGCTCTGGTATTTTTATACCTGCCTTCTTTAGAAATGTTAAAAGCATGATGTCATTTAATATTCAAGCTCCAAATAGTGAGAGAGCCCAGAGTGACTGTGGGGTTACACATGGATCTAAACTTAATACTACAAGGGAACTTAACATTGTTGAAACCCAACATTCCTCAAACATGAAAACATTAAAGAAGCTGGGACTAACAAGTTACACGGTACGGAGATTTTGCAACTTGATGTGAGATAGTCAGTTTGACGTATTACTTAGTTCTCACTATGCTGACAACTGAACTGTGTTCACAACATGTGTTTAAGGTGTGAGTACATTTGAGCTTGATCCCCTGCCAGAGAGCTTAATGATCCAGCCATAAATGGACAAAGCAACTTTCATGTAATCCATATCACTGCCGAGCGGACTATTCACACACATACACCAGCACTGCAGATTATGCAGGTGTTCGTGTCATGAAGTTATCAGCAGTAAAACAGTCAGATGGACGAATGTCAGTGATATTTTTCACTGGTACGTTAAATGGCTATTGTGACGAATGAAGGCAAGGCAAGGCATCTTTATTTATATAGCGCATTTCATACCACAGGCAACTCAATGAAGCTGCCCTGTCTAAGCCTCAGCGGTGGCCCCAGCTCTCCACTGGCCTGGAGACAGAGTGTGAAGTTTCACCCAATGAGGTGAGACATTTTCTGCTCACCTTGCAGCCTTGGTGTCTAGAGAGGTCCTGACCCTGACTACTTATGACATATAGTCCCAAAACTCACATAATCTTCTTATCCAGTTACATATACTTGCTTCCCTCATGGATACCGACAAGGTCGCTCTACATAGCTTTTAGATTGCGGCATCTGTCCTTTGGTGTTTCCTGGTTCAATCAACCAGCAGTTTCTAAAAAAATCGGGGGACAAATGTACTCTGTGGAGGGCCAAAAGTAAGATGGAAAGTTTTGAATTTGCCTCTATTTAATTGGTAGCTGAGGACGGATCTATGTGTCTTCTGAACCAAAGAATAAGTAGGGGGTCAGATAAGAAATTAGACTCAAGGGAAGTCAAATTGATAGGAAGTTATACAAGTGGATCAGTGACAGTTGAAGAGGTGGAATATCAAGTTAATATGCACAGCAGGATGATGGTAATCCAAGACAAGTTCAACAGGAGGATGGGCAGGAGGTGCTCCTTAAATCTTAACTCTGCACTAAAGTCTCTAATCCTCTGCTGTTAGCAACCCTGTTTGACATCATCTGAAAATATGCACACATTTACAATGGCCATTAACTATTAAGTCAATCAAGCCTGCCATGGTCAGTGGCGCATGTCTGCTCTCTTACAGACCATTCAAACTGGTTACAGTGAGTCTGCAATGGCCCTGATGTGTAAAACATGATGACATCAAACAAAACACAAGTGATTACAGACAACGTGTTTTTCATAGAACACGAAAAGAGAAGTTCGGACTACAAACATCAGGCAAGGTTGAATGACAAAATTCCATATTCTGCTAACATACAGTTTTTTTGTGAAAAAAAACCCAAAATACTATAAAAATTGTTGTCGTGTTTGTGAACCATTGAGCCAAAACTGTATTTTGTTGTTGTTTTGTGCACTTTAGTTTGGCGATATGAGCCTCACACCTAATACTTCACATTTTCATGTAAGCAGTGCCACTTACTGTCCATGGGCTGTATAATAAACAAGAATAGACATAGTCAACTCAACACAGGTTTTCCCTGTTGATGAACAGTTGAACAGTTTTCCTTCACCTTCCTACTAAGACCCCCTGGTCTCCTCTCTTACTGTGCACTCTCACGGTTAAACTTTGTAGTTCAGAGTCACCGGGGCCTTTGAGTATGTTCCACAGCTGGATTGTGAACAGTAAGCACTGGGTTGCATTCTTCTGTTCACCTGTTAAATGACTCTGCTGTTGCTCATGCTTGATAAGGCATAGCCATCAGATTGATCTTACAGTAATCTGTCTTTTGATGAGATATTTTAGGCTCTTCTTTTTTTCTGTTGGATTCCTGTCTCCCTGCCAAAGAATTGTGTTTGAAGTTGAGCCCAGCTCGATTATGTATCTCTGACAATATTGAAGTAGGGGAATTTACTTTGTGTCCCGAGTGTAGCTGTCTGTATATAAATGCCGGCAGACAATGCTGGATCTTAAAACTGTAAAAAAAAGCATTGTGCAGTAAGTTGTGTGCTGTGCTAGAATCCAAGTCTGCGTTTGGATACTTGTTTTACGAGCAGATGAGAGGTCAGATGGGACTCGTAAAGACAAGCTCGAGCCTTCCTTCCCATGTACATGTGACAGGATAACAGCTGTCCGAATATTAAACTGTCTTGCGTAGAAATTCTAGATGTGCATATCCGTTTGTCTTTTTTCTATGACTTGAATAAAATATCCCTGCCGTCTAGTGCTGTGGCTCCCGATATCATGGGGAGAGTCAGTTGGAGTACGGGGGTCTGCGGAATTGGGTTTCATACAAAGAGAAAAAGAGGAAGATATTGAATGTCTGGCTCACTTGTATCTGATCAGAGCTCAGAACTGCATCCATAAATTCAGAGGGAAGAGAGCAGGTCACAGAGTTCAAACCCTGTCTACAGCAACGTCAGCCTGTTGCCCCTTTAGACATTTATCTCCTCAAGTAGCATTTTGTTGGCAGGAAACTTACTGTAGTTTCTTGCCTTTTTCACATTTCAGTACAGCACAATCACTGGCTCCTGCTTTGCTCAGCACTGAGTAATGTGCATTCAGTTTGTGAAGTATGTCATCATATCTCCACCCTTAAAAGGCTCAGATTGGCAAAGAATGGGGTTTAAGAACTGAAAATATTCCATGATGCAGATGTTTAGGTTCGCTACAAACACACATACGAAGAGGAGGGTTTATTTATAATATGTGGGCGATCTCCTTTTGAAAGATCAAACTGTACAAGCAAGTGACTCAGGGGATAACCATACATGTAGCCACAGATCTGCTTGGTGAGGTTAAGCTGTTGCATTAACTGAATCTGACTGTTGTTCCCAGAAAATCATGATACATACCTAAAATCAGCGCTGACGCAGGCTGCTGTGTGGTTTGTCTTCAGCTGACATTACTTAGTGTCAGAAAGATCGATGGTTGTGGTTATGGAGGAACTTAAAATGTGTAAATTGATGAAAAGTTGCTGAAACGCAGGATTCAACGGACAAACTCTTCTAGGTATGAGTACATACTTTCTATTCAAGGAAAGTTGTTTCATTTCCTCCTTCCCAGAACCACACTAGTCACTGTCACTTGTGTCCATAGGCTCAACAACAGTGATCCAGTGAGACATCTTGTTCCAGTATTTTGCCACCAGTATTTAGTTGTTCCACCAGTATTTCGCTTCCCTTCAGCAGAGGTTTCATGATGCTGTTTAAATATGTTTCATTTTTGGCTCTTTTGGATACTGCTTTTGTTGGTTTTCTTGCTGGAATTATTTGACAATTGGGAAAATATATTGTCCTCACAATGTGACATCATGAGAGGACATAGCCTCTGTTTTTGTTGTGTGTCGGTTGGTCTCCTTGGAGCAAAAACAGAAGTTGCCATAACAGCATGCCCCGATTTTTAATAATGTCAACTTACACTTACAGGACCTTTTCAAATGGAGAAATGTTATGTATTAGAAGGGTTCTGATTAATAAGCACATTTGGTTGTTTGTAGTGGGACTGAGAAGTCGTGTGTGTGTGTGTGTGTGTGTGTGTGTGTGTGTGTGTGTAGTACATATGGAAAGTCTCCAGATAACTAAAAGTTTTTCTACATTTTACAGGGTTTCAGGCTCATCTCAAAATACATTTAGTTTACTCTTTTCTAATAACTATATACACAATTTTTGTGTTTTCTTTATCAGAGATACTTCATTTGGACTCTTAGTTATAGAATAGAATATCTCTTTATTAATCCTCAAACTGGAATGGAATTGTGTCTTTACAATTGATTTATTTGAATAAAATTTGAATAAAAGATTGAATAAGATTTGAATAAAATAAAATTTGAATAAAATTTGAATAAAATAGAATAGAATAGATGAATAAATAAAAGGAACAAGATCAAGTAGTCATTATAAATTGAATAGTCAACATTGCGAGTCATAGTGCAAGGCTTATTGCGGTGGTCAGGATGATCTTAAGGTCCGTTTTGCAGCAGAGTTGAAGAAGCCTCTGACTGTCACTATTGTTTAATCACTATACACTGTAGAGGGTATGAGGGGTTGTCCATTATGTTCAGCAACTTCTTTTGCTTTCAGAATTATTTGCACAATTAGCTCTGGGTACTCCAGAACAGTCCCCTAGCACAGAGGCAGCCCTGTTTATCAGTTTGCTCAGTTAATTTAAGTCACTGGCTCTGATGCTGCTGACCCAACAGATAGATGCAAAGACAAGTGCACTCTTTAACACAGATTTATAGAAGATAGCAACACCTTGCTGCAAACACTGAGGGGCCTATGCTTCTTCATCTATGCTGTCTATTCTCATAAAAAGCCTTTATGCAGCATTTCCAGTCCAGTCTGCTGTCCAGGTACTCCTCCACCATCTCCATCTCCATCTCTTCTCCCAGGATGGAAATAGTGTTTGGCTCATTCCTACTGAACTTAAAAAACAATAATAATCTCCTTTGTCTTGTTCAAGTTCAGTTGATGGTTTCCACATCATGACTCAAAGCAGTTTACAAGTTGTCTGCATTCAGCTTCTTATCCATTACAGGGGACTTTAAGCAGAAACAATGAAGGGATGGCCACAGTGTCCACAAAACATTCAAGAGAGATGCCATTGTACTAAAAGTCAATGTCACTATGAAAGATTGTAACTCTTATAACAGCTACTTTAGCAGTGCGAAATGACTTTTTCTGCTAAAACATGTCTCTTAGAATGGCCCAACAGCACTTAACAAGATCATTTCAACTCAGGATGTTTTAGAACTCTATGACACGAATGGGTCAAATAGTTTAGATAGTTTAGATATAAAGTATGAGATCATGAAAAAATATGGTCAAATTAGGAAGTATGTTTAGCAAAATATTCAAAAACACTAAGGGATTAATTTGTATGTAAATGTGTTAACAGTGTCAAATATTATAGGAAAAAAATTATAATTAATTGCAATTTTCGGACTTTCCCCTGGGTTCAGCAAACCAGCTGTTTTAATGTAGTAGACTGTTATATGTAGTAGACAGGGCTACAGCGGCAGAACATATCAACACTAAATCTCACATGCGCACTCTGGAGCATTTAGCCTCAAATGCCATTCCTGTCCACTCAATCACTGCTTTTTAAAACACTTATTGCAGAGTAATCTGAGTATTTCTCAAGATGAAAGTACTCTGGAGTTGTACTGGAGGCATACAAGGTGAAAAAAATGGGGAGAGTACCATTCCATGTGGTGCTGCTATAGTGCTGATAACCTGAATGACACTCTCATCTGAGCTTCGGTGCATCTTACAGTGGTCCATACTGTAAGTGGTCAGTGGTCCATAAGATGCCTCTATAACTTGTCTGGAGTCCACCTGTGTCCATCCATCCATCCATCCATTTTCTATACAGCTGAATCCGTCGGTCGGGTCGCGGGGGGGCTGGAGCCTATCCCAGCGGTCAATGGGCGAGAGGCAGGGTACACCCAGGACAGGCCGTCAGTCCATCACAGGGCCCCACCTGTGTGCAGTCATTTGAATTCCTTTTTGGAGAATCTTATAGAAGGATAGCCATCATAGCAGCTCTCACCGCTCATGTCTTTTGTTATACATTCAAACGTGGAACATCGTGTTGGGGTGTTTTGCTGAGACGGGCTTTGAGACTCATCCGGATAAGATGTGTGTAAAAAAAAAGCCTCAATGAAATGCTTTTCCAGAAAAATTTCACAATTCAGCAGAACAAGCATTTGAAGACTGCTGCTAAGACAGCATGGAAGACGTGTCCTCAAGAAAAGTCAGAGGAAGTCTCGGAGTGACCGAGCCAGAATTTGAACCTGAAACCAGCAAAGCATTTCTGGAGAGACCTGGAAATGGAAATGAATGTTCCCCATCCAGTCTGGTTGAATTTAATGTTTCTGCCAACAGAAATAGGAGAAACCTCCAAAAGAATGATGTGCCAAGTGTGTGTGTGTGAATGCTTTATTGCATGCCTGTGCATGTGCACTGGATCTTACCAAATGCAGCATGTTGCTTCAAGATTAATTTGTGGATTTGTTTTCTGAAAATTGCTACCATGCACATTTCTTTTGTGTCTGTGTGTGTGTTGGAGAACACAGAAACAAAGCAATGGGTGATAGAAGGCCACTGACCGTTATTCAATAATTAATTGGAACAGGCAGTCTCTCTAAAAACCCTTGTTCTTATTAGCCCAGGTTTTATGGTCACTTAGGGGAAGTTTGGTGCTTTTCATGTTATTGTTGCAGCAAATGGGAGCAAGTTCCCACAAACCAGAAATATTTGACTAAAAGAACCGCAAGATGAGAGTGTCTGCAAATGGGACTGAACGTTGTTAAATGTGTGTTCTTCTCATCATTTATCTTTATGTCAACAAGTACTGTCTCACGCACAGAAACACAGAGAGCAGACCCTCTAAGTAATGACCACCACAAATAATCCCACCTGCCTCGTCCCAGCGGAAGGTCTGTTTGGGTCTTCACCGACGACGACCAAAATATCATGAGTTGTGCATGCGGTAGAGCCTGAGTGGTGAGGAGCCCCAGTAGAGACTAAAACACACCACACCCTTTCATTCTGCTGTGGACTGGGCATCAGCCATCAACCCTTTGGTTCTCAACAAACCACAAATACTCGATTTATGCCTGCTGACTGATACGAATTTGAAGTTGGGAGCGACTGAGATTATTATGGGCTTGCTTACTGTGTATGTGTGTGTGAACCATGTGTGACGTACCACACGTTTCACAGTAGCCACAGCCATCTGTCTTGGTCTTGCCAGGTGCTGCCAACACAAAGTGGTCTATTTACATCCTAACTTAAGCAAGCTATTTTTGTTCATGCCAAACTGGACTTTTTAAGTGGCCTACTTAGTTCTAGCATGTGGCATTTATTAGGTTTGTGCCAAAATTTTTAATGTTTTCTCTTTTTGGGCAACACCGTTGTCGGCAGTGTAGCACTGTCATCTTTTATTAACATAATATCCCCCTTCCTGCAGTTACAAATCTGAGCCCTAGGAGTTTCCATGGTGACAGGGTCGACTGGCTTAAACCCAAAGCTTGCTGTGGTGCTTTTGATGGTCAGCAGACTGTGGCCAGGACCTCTATAGCAGCAGAAAAAGCTAGAATTGTTGTTTTGTTTTGGAGACAGACAACACAAATACATATCCAGAAAAGCTAATGTCTGTAGCCCCCAAAATGTATCAAGTTTTTGGATGTTTACCTGCTTTCAGCTTTAGGTTTAGAGTTGAAGCGACTTGAGGTTTGACGTCTATGGGTATAGTTTATCCTTGTTGTAAGTAAAAGGAAAATATGCTATCATTTCAACCAACCACTGGAATTATATGAATGAATTCAGTTCAGTGTGGGTGGCTGTGAAACATTTTTGTCTTTTAAATGAGTCTTAAATGTATTTTTTTCTGCATTTCTGTCTCGTGTGGAATTTGGCAGCTCTGTGGGCTGTTCCCTCCCTCTGAGCCCTCTGCTTAGTCTGAGAATTGTGTGAGTGGCTGTCCTGGGGTGATAGTGTCAGTGGCTCAGTGCGTGTCATGCCGTCAGGAGGAAGAACTCTGTTTGCAACTGAACATCAAGCGAATTTTTAGAGACTTTATCAAGCTGGGAAGAAAGAAGAACGGTGGGGCAGGTAAGTTATGGGCGACCATCTTAGTTAGCGATATCATTTGCTTGTACAGCTGAGTGGATGTCTAGTTTATGTGATAAATCTCTTTGATTTGATGCATTATTGTACAATAATAACACTTAAACTCATCCTGATTGCAATGTGACACATTTGACATAATGTGAAACCTAACTGAAAGTTTGGATCTTTAAAGCTGCAGTCTGCAACTCTTTTTCAAGCATAATGCCTGGAACTGTCCGGGGATTCTGAAAGTAGTACATTAAATACCCCAATACAAAAAAAATGAGTTCTCTAGGTCCCCTATATGTCCCGCTAGGTCCCTCCAAAGCCAGCAGGTTTGTTTACAAAATTGCAGACCGGACCGGTAAAAGGTAACCAATCAGGTTTACGAGCTGGGCTCTGCTGCCTGTCAATCACCGATTATGCACGCGCGATACAAGGTAGGCTCGTCCCCACGCTTATTTATCTGGACTATTGAACTTCATTACGGGCTAGTCTACTTACTGTGTCTTCCATGATCGCAAATGACAGGTGAGTTGATGAAGGAGGAGTCGTGTAGGCGCATCTGGCGTGCACGTCTACGTGCACGAGTTCTCATGTGTTTTGAAGGGGCGGGACAGGAAGTTGAATAACTTTTTATTTTTCGGTTAAAAAATAAGCATTTCTTGCATTTTGCGACTACGGAGGTCACCGTTTTCAACTTCAAGCGTTCTGATAGATCATGTAAACTCTTAAAATGCCAAAAAGTAGGACTTTACGTATGACAACAACAAATCTTGCAGACTGCAGCTTTAAAGACGCACTGATAATTTTCATTTTCTGCTGAGAAAAAAATTGATAAACCTGATAAAAACCTGATGAACAGCGTGTCTTTTACATTTGAACAAACATACATATCGGTAGTTCAAAGTCCTCATTATGAAAGTACGAGTCTGTTGATTTTCTGGGATTAAGCTGGAAATTTGGAATAGGTGTAAACAGTGTGTGTGTTGGGAGGGGGTGCATGTGTGTAGGTTTGGTGGGGGTTACCCCCCTGAGTACTGATGTGTATGCATTTGTTGCTCAGCTGCTGCCACTATTTCAGTTGATTCTTTTTTATTCACATGCAAGTGCCCAAACATGCATTCAGTTCAAGCTAAGCAAAACTGAAGTCACACACAAACAACTCTGCATAGCATTCATTATAGTTTTGTACCTCAGTATGAATTTAACATTTTATCAATACCCACCGTGACTCACTCTCAACTATTTGTCTGCTTGGCACACTGAGGTCTGCTCTCATAGTACATCAGTGGACAATCCCCATTCATAGACTTTGCTAAAATTCCTTGGAGTAAAGTATCCTTTGGTTGCTTCAACTGTCATCTGCAGCTGTCTGTTGTCCGGATTATTTCAATGAACTATGACCCGTCATCCTGTGCCACCATTAACCAGGCTCCATCATCACAGAACCTTTGCTCCTATTATGTCTATGTTGGATTCCTGGATGTGTCAGATTAAATTGAGGCATTTGTCTTTATTCATATATTTATGTTCTTCATGTACTTGGCAAAACATTTCATCTAAAGTCAGTGTCAAAACTGCAATGCTGAGATCTACTTAGTTCCAGATGGCTGTATTTAAATGAATGGGCTGCAAAGCAGTGCATGTTAATGTGCTCTACATAAATGCTACAGCTTCATCTTAATCATAAACATTCTCTGATGCAGAAAAATTTTTGAGTGGCATTTCAAACTATTTAGACCTTTGCAAAGAATATGCAAATATGTTTCCCCGTAATTAAGACTACAAAATTACAAACCACAGTCTGCTACAGATTACCACTGCATGTATTTGCTCATAAATTCCCTTTTATAGATTCAGCACAGAACAATAAGCCGGACAAATATTTGACATGTTTTGCAAAGTTGCGTATTTAATCACCATATTTAGAACATTAGCAGGCATTCAGAGAATTTGAAGTGCTTGGTTTAGTGTTCACAAACCTATGAAATCAAGTGGATCTTTATGCTCCCAGTTATTACCAGCTGGTTTCTAACTTTTAACTAATAGTTAAAGAAAAAATGGATTTATTGGTACTTGACTAAAACAGCTGGGTGATACATCTGGAAAAAAATCCTATTGAGAGTGGGTACAGATGTCATGGTGTATGAGTTTTTGTGTCGTTTGGTTCCTTAGTTTACTTTTTGCTCTTTCATTTCCTTGTTTCCTATTTTATATTGTAGAGTTGACCCCTTGTGTATTCAGTTAATTTACATCCTGTGTACGCTCTGTCTTCATTTCTGATTGCCACACCTGATCCTTATTTGTTATCACCACACTATCCACCAGGTTTTCCTTTGTTCTGTGCCAGTTCATTGATGTCTCCTGCCTCTGTTTTAGCCAGCCAGTCAGTCTACCTGACGATTTGGTTAGTAAGTTATTTTACTTTATGTCTTTTGATTACATCCTGTGCCTTTTGTGTATTTAAATAAAATCCTTCATCAATACTCCCTGTCCTTGTCTCCTCCCTCGGGAACTCCTGCATTTGGGTCCTCAACCACCCTCTCCTTCTCATGACCCATGACCTCAAGAGTTGATACCAAAACAATGTGCTGAGAGATTCTACCGTTCTCTGTAGAGATCAGGAAGAGATTTTACTTGTTTTTCACCACAGCGTTTGAGCGTTTTAGAATTAATGTCTACAGCCAAGCTACGCAAGTATTTAGCAGTGCAAGCTAGCTAATTGCTAAGTTGGGTATGTAAAGACATACTAACAAAGAAATTGAGATGTCAATCCATTAAATAGTTGAGATGTTTGGATAAGAGCATAGAGTGGTTGACCTACAGGTAATGCAAAAGGAAAAATCTGTCATCATCAAAGTTGGTAGAAGTCACCCTCTGTGGCTCGTGATTTTCTTTACACCAGGGAAATCTTTCAAAAAGTTGTTGAAGTATTTTACCCTGTCAGTGGTGGGCTAACCATCAGAGAGACTGGTCAGATAACTGCATTCTGGATAGCACTGTAAAATCAATTCAGCCTACAGTATACTACTTTAAGTGTACATTCTAATGTGATCAGAATAAAATCTAGTATGTGTAAGAGCTGTTTCTAAAGGGTAGAAGATCAATTGCTGTTAATCTGGTTCACATATGGTTTATGCTGTTGGGCAAGTAGACAATGCGCTTAGAGAAAACTGTACTGGTTTCACTGCATACCAAGGGGGGCGTAGATTGTGCATCATGAAGTTTTATGGGAATACTAAGAAGAACTGATGTGAAATAAATATTTAGCTTTAGTGAAATTGTGCTTGCTGACTTTTAACTGTGTGTTTCAGAGCTGCATTCATTGTAGCTTTCAGTCAACGTTCATGGGAAAAGGGAAACCCAATATGCTTCCAGTCCTGTGTTTGCATAAATTAGGAGATAATAAAACCAACATCGCTTGCTATAGGGTTTGGGTGGTTTCAGTTGACCTCTATTGTAGTTTGTAATTAAGGATAAAGACAGCCTTGATGCCGCTCTCGTTGTCCAGTTGAACCTTGGTTGAATCTGTGGTCTACAGGCTTGAAACTCAACACTAGGGGCCAACTTGGAAAGAATAAGAAAGACAAACATGCCCCAGGAAGAAATCTACCCATTCTTTATACCTCATATTGATTGTTGAATGTCTTGTGGGTGTGTTGTTTGAAAGCTGGTCACTCCCACATCTTGTCGTGGTCATTATTGTGACTGAAACCTCCTTCCTTTTTCCCTTCCTTCTCCCCTCTGGCCTCCACTCGTTTGGGTTTGTGGTGAAATTGAGCTTTGCTTCATAAAATTTTCCATCAACAGCAGCAAATAACAACAGGGTCAGATGAGGAGAGTGCGGCCCTCAGCACGCACTATCGAGGCCAGGGCAACATGCTTTGGTTTGGCCTGTCCCTGTGGAATGCTCTCTTCTTCTGGACTAACTTAGCGTAGAGAACGAACACCACTATCTGAGGCTTCATCTGGCCTCAATTGTCTTAACTGTGCTGAGTATAATTGCTTTCTAACATGCTATTATTGTTCAGAGAGCTGGTGACAGACTGTTTGATGGTGATGGTGGGATGTTTAATCACCTTCTTGGCTGGGTGCCTTTGGGTGGGGGATGAATGAAGAGGTGAGGCATTACTTATGAAGCCTACTCACCTACAGCTATTCTGTATGCATATTCGGAATAGTTGCGTTTTGTAATAGTATTGTGTTGAGAGGAAATGGGTGGTAAAGCTACACCCTGCCAAGAAATTTCTACCTTCACTTACTGCTATTCTAACACACCCTGCTTCCCTTCAAAATGAATCTATTGATGGTTGAATTCTTCCTGTGCCTTCTGCGCTGCATCTGATTCGATGAGGTCTTGGTTCCCCCACTGGAGAAAACAAGCCATGCTGTTTCAGCCTATTATCACGTTCAGCACATTCCACACAAATAGAGAGGAGATTAAATAAACATTACCGTCTGTCTCTAAATCAGTTTACTCAGTAATTATGCTTAATGGTAGATCATTAAGGTTGATTAATAAGGTTTTTTTTTATTGTTGTGCTTGTTGGGAATGGTTTGGACTTCCTTGTTTATGTTCAGTCAACCCTTAGAGGAGCTGATGAGTCTTCTTCCCTCTTTTCTGTTTAATTTAATTGTGATTCCAAACAAATTTACATTTCCATTCCTTTTCTTCCACTGAGCACATTGCCTTTGTTTTAAATTCTGCATGGTGGACATCTGTGCCATAACCAGAGTGGAAAACTACTGGACACATTTGATAATGGAGAAGATTAGTGCAACAACTAATGCATGCTTGAGTTCCAGTTATATTTTGCACTTTAGCTCACATTTGTTGCTGTGTCTGGATAGATTCAGTGTAGACCCAGGCCAGCACGAGGAAATCATATCCCCTGCAGTTTGCTGGCCTCTGCTCAGTGTAGTTACACACATGCGGAAAAACACCCGCTTAGAGCAGTTCCTCCAACAGCTTTTACATCCTTCATCACAAAAACCCAAAGGCTTTAGTTCAATGATGTCATGTGTTACATCAAGCCTTTCACTGTGTGCGTTCAATTCATCTCGAAAAATGTTGAAATCATTTTCGTATAATGAAGGAGATTTGTATTGAGCAGTCTACTTTAAACTGAGAGCATATGGAGTCTATTGTTAAACCATTTTTGATTAATAATCTGAGTGGCGTAAAAGTCAGTAACAAGCTTTGTCAGACCAAATAAACCTGAGTTTCCCAATCAGCAGACGTGGAGGTCACCGAAAAAAGTTCCTCCTTAAAAAGATTATTTCAAAACAATCCAGACGTACTGTTCGTAGCTAGCTACTTTCAATTTTGAACCACATGATTTGGCTTGTATCAGTTAACAATGTCATGTCAAACATCATCCAGTGTTGTCTCAGTTTCTCTATGTCTGGCTCATGTGTTTGGTGCACAAATAACTGCTGGGCCTTTGTTGCTTCAGGGGATGATGTATCCTTTCTCATTGCGTGAGCAGCTCTTCATCACTGTCATACCTCGATCGATTTCTCATCATCTAACGCACCAGCGTCTAGCTGCACATTACCAGCCAAGCTTCACCTCTCTAAGAGATCAACAATGACAGAGAAAGTTCAGACAGCGTGACAAAGCTCCACCTGTCACCGATACTGATAAATCGCTCAACTGGACCTGTCTCAGTAATGACTGAGCGCATCATTTTCACTGTCTAACCCGACCTGACTCATGCTCATTCGCCTCCTTTTCCTGTTTTTGCCTTTCGTTCGTTCACTTTCCACTCCCACACCCACCCTGTCAGGTGTAAATCCACAAGTATGAAGTGTTGTCTGGATATTTGGGCTGATTGATTGCTTTCTGGAACAGGAGTCAGCCTGCTGTTTGACTGACACAGTCAGAGTGTAAAAAGTCAAGTAATGGCCATGTGGCGGGATGTTGGTAATTTTTATGCAGCTCTCCAAGATAGCAGGAATGTCCTCAGGTCAGGGTTGTGGGCGGGCAGAACAGCTGTTCTTCCGGCTTTTTGGGAATTCCTTCCCCTCCCTGTGTCAATGACGAGGTGGAGAGGTGAACATGACTGATATCCCCTTGAGTGTTGATACTGTCTGTGGTGTGTAAGTGAAGAGAGTATGAATCAAATTAATCTAGTTTAAAATACCTTAAAAATTCATATAATATGAATGAAATTTTGAAGCCTTGTGTGTCTTTAGAGGAAGAGTAATTTGACCTCTGTTGTTTGATCTTGTACTTGATGTGGTGGCATAGTCCTGGGGGTTCTGCTTTAATCATAACCCTGTGAAGAAAGATGATACGGATGAAGCTGGTTAAGTTCTAGACTCTCTCATCCGCCTTGAGTTCCAAATCAGGGAACAAAGTATTTGTTAGCACACCCCGGGGAGGTGGTACAGGGCCCAGGCGCCTGCCCAGACACACAGCTCTCTGATTGGAAAGAGGGAAAAGGGTGTTTCTGCTTCCCGTAACACAGCGTCATGTCAGTGCCTCAGGGTGGCTGATGTTTGGCAGATATGGAAACTCTGACATGCCCAGGGGGTGTATGTGTAAATGAGTGGTTATTCATGTTTAGATGACTGGCAGGCCTCCATTATATCTGGAAGATAAGTATTTAGATTCAAGGATTTGTTAAGATAAGTGACAACTACTGCTTGTCAGATAAGATTTCATTGAAAAGGGGCACGTGCCTACTGTCAGAGGTCTATAATGTAAGTTTTTACCTTTACTGGAATGTTCACTCTCTAAAATCTAATTGCAGTTTAATTTTGTAAGCAATTACAGATATATATCGCTTAGCAACACCAAGCTGCTCTTGTTATTGCCACAACATGTTAGAGTAATCAAAGTTTACCTCTGCTGGCAGGTGGTTCTGTGAAGGCCGGGAGCTGCAAAACTCTCCCGACATACAAATCTGGAGAGACGGTGACCTGCACACGCTGGTGATTACTGAGGCCTTCGAGGACGACACGGGACGTTACACCTGCATTGCTTCCAACAGTCTCGGGGCAGACCATACCTCTGCTGAGGTTTACATCGAAGGTCAGGAATGAAATGCTCCAGTTCTCATTTATGAATTTTCTGGAAAAACCTTTCCTTTTATTGATTACTTTGAACTATTTTTTCCCTGTGGCAGAATGATTGAACAACAAACATCTTTAAGAAAGTAATCTTAAAGGGGAGCTCCGGGGCATTTGAAGCGCAATCCCATTGCTAGAGGTTGTCAAATACTGACAGTAGGACACAGACTGGTGCAAATCGGCGCTCCCTGTGCGGCGATTGCGCTGTTTGCGCAGCCTGTCATGCTAGCCAACTACGTGGTGGCTAAGGGGCAAGTGCTAAACCTTCCACGTAAAACAACAACTTGCACACTGCAGAAACGTCACACCACTTTATAAACCATCCGACAATAAAGTCACAAGCCTTACCATCAAAACTATATGCATGGTTCTCACATTACTGGCATGGGGACGTTACAAAACAACTTTATAAACAGCATGTCACTTACCGGTTGTCGGTATGCTCGCACATGTGAAAGCCCAAAAGAATCAATGGACGATACTCCCAAATACAAAGCAATTATTTTCTCTAGAAAAACTGCGTTCAAGTATTTAAAACATTACAACAATATTACTGGGCATGTATTGTTGTAATGTTTTAAATACTTGAACGCAGTTTTTCTAGAGAAAATAATTGCTTTGTATTTGGGAGTATCGTCCATTGACTTTTTTAGGCTTTCACATGCGCGAGCATACCGACAAGAGGTAAGTGACATGCTGTTTATAAAGTTGTTTTGTAACGTCCCCATGCCAGTAATGTGAGAACCATGCATATGGTTTTGATGGTAAGGCTTGTGACTTTATTGTCGGATGGTTTATAAAGTGGTGTGACGTTTCTGCAGTGTGCAAGTTGTTGTTTTACGTGGAAGGGTTAGCACTTGCCCCTAGCCACCACGTAGTTGGCTAGCATGACAGGCTGCGCAAACAGCGCAATCGCCGCACAGGGAGCGCCGATTTGCACCAGTCTGTGTCCTACTGTCAGTATTTGACAACCTCTAGCAATGGGATTGCGCTTCAAATGCCCCGGAGTTCCCCTTTAACCTTGACCTTAAATCAATGCAGGGTAAAAGTAATTCATACAGCTCAAAAATGAACTAAACTGTCACCCTCAGCTGGGAAGAAATAATTTGCATGGTCAAGGACAACCCAGGAATCATCAAAGCAGTGTCATGAACAGAAAGCTGCTATATAATATAAGGAATTTAGCTCTAAGAGTACCATTCCTAATGTTAATCATGATGGAGGTAGCATCATGAAAAAAACTAGACTCTTCCTATTGGAGGGCCAGACTGATTCCCTAAGAGCAGAACATTAAAAAAAAAAAAAAAAAAAGGAGCCATCTCTTGAAAATGATTTACATAACATCAGTGCATATTATAAAACCACCAATGCATTTTTTCACCCTTCCACTTGCAGGGGCTTCATCTTCAGACTCAGAAGGAGAAGGAGCAGGGTCCAAGTCCAGATCAGGAGCCATGCCTCAGTATGTGTGTTTCTGCATTGCCTCTTGTGACCGAGTGAACCTTGAACCTGTGACCGGCTGAACTAACCCTGCAGCAGCAAATCAAACATGCTGCCTGCTTCTCTTTAAATAGGCCCTTAAAAAGCCCTTAAAGAGCCATAATACTGACCCAATTCAAGTAATGAGAGGTTCAGAGGGTTAATATGAAAAAAATGACCTTGTCAAGGTTGTCCTTTGCATTTACTTTCAAATTTTAAACTATTTTTTTTCTGTTTCTTTCATTCTTCACTGCAGTTTTTAATTTCTTCACATCTAATCTGCTTAATATTTGCTATTCTATTACCAGAATAAACTTTGTTGGCTATATTTTATACACTCCACTCAGTTAAAAGAACTGGCATTGAATGCTTCCTATTTCTCTAAGTTTTTCTGATCATTATCTCAGCCATAAATCTGCATCCATCTGGACTGCTTCCTGGTTCTGTTTCTGTTTACCTCTGTTTACACACTGAAGCCAAGATCACTGATATCGTCTTAATTGCAGGGGAGACCATTTTCTTCCAAGTATCATATTTTAACTCAAAGTATTCAGAGTTGAGAAATTGTTCTTTACCTATTTACTAATGTGCCTATTTCTGTTTTGCTTATTTTAGAGGGCAGAAAAAGACAACTTCAATGTCCCTAACAATACGCTCATCGTCCCCAAAAACGCCCGAGGTGCTCCCTCATCGCTCCACTTTGGTCCAGTCCATGTCTCAGCCCCTGCAGCGGGTAAGCACCTATAGCACACAGAAGAATGGAGCCAGACAGATTTGTGGACCACTAAAAGACAAAAAAAAAAATGCTATCTCTTTGTGACAGAACTCCACCTCTATGTTTTATCCCTTAGATGCAGAGCCCGGTCTCGTCACTGTATGGTGGGGAGGTGTCAGGCCCTCCTTTCTTCACCAAGGTAAGTCTGGATATACAAGATACTCGACATGTAAATTAAATGAACGCCCATGTGACTGGTGATAATGAGTCCTAAGCCAGTCACATCTCACTTTATCCCAAAGGTTTCAGATCTTTCTTCGTCTGGTGAAGTAGAATTTTTCCCCAAAGCCAAACTGTTGCCACAAACTTAGAAGCCTACTACTGTCTAAAATTATTTATATAACAACAAGATTCCTCTTAATTTGAACTAAAGGACTATAATTCTCACAATAAAGATATACCACAGAGTATGGTTCATCACACACGGATACGTCAGAGGCTGACATACATGTACTCCGACATCCCATAATAACAGTATGGGGTGCTGTGGCTTTCAGCAGTGGGGGTCAGACAAAACATAGACTTTCCTGAGGGCTCCTCCATCTCCTGCTCAGACTCGTTAACACTCCTCCAACAGCCCCCAATCCCTCCCTCCTGTGGCTGTGGGTCTTGTGATAGCTGGACTGAGACGGGCCGAGGCAGAGCTTCAAACAGCACTGCCAAACCCACAAGGGTCAGGTCCCCTTCACTATCATTCAGCCTGTCAGGCCCTAAATCATCCTCCACTTCATTAGAAAAAGACATTTGTTTTTTTCTTCACCCCCACATCCACCTCCTTTAAAAACTCTTGCAGGCTTTAATCATCTCAATGAGACGATGTTCACTTTTGGTGAAGTGAGCACCCTCACGTCACCCATACATCCAGACCCATGATGTATATCCCACCTGTGGCCTTCCTAAACACACTAATCTCGAAAACGAGCAGTGAGAGACTCTCTTATCCACACTGACAGTGACTGCCTCTTGTTGATGTACCAGTTATTTCACTGCAGCCTCTCCATTAGTTACTGTGGTTCTGCAACAGTATACAGTCAGCTGCTGTGTGATGGTTTGGACGTAGATCTGTAGTCGTTAGAAGGATTTCCAGCAATCTGGAGATTGAGACAGCACCTTTACAGCTTATATGCAGGCTGGGCCGAATGTTTACATTTCAACAAGACTATGACTTGAATTAAAGCACTTGGGGAAAACTCTTTAAAAGTGACTCAACCAGAGTTTGGACTAAGACCTCTGATCAGTTTTTCATAAACAAAAAACATGTCTGAGAAGTTATTTATAAAACCCTACTTTGATGTGGAAATTATGTTATCTTTAAGTAGCGTCTAGACTCGATCCAATTGATTTTCCAGCTGCCTTTATTAAGAGTACTGATGTTTGGGTTGCACATGCATCCGAACCTGACATGAACTTTGCATGAGCTTTACGTTAGAGATGTCAACAGTTACAGCTGTGAGGACACAAGTTGTTGGCTTTAGCTTTTCTTTATTTCCTTTGTAGTTTAAGTTCAGATCATTTCTTTTGCTGTCAGCCATAGTTTTGTCTTCCTGCTGCACGTTGTTCACTGCATAAGCGACACACACCCAAGCTGCGTGTTTGGATTTGTTTGCCAGCCTGCTATTTAGTCCACTTAATAGTACAGTACAAGTTGCCTGGCTTCAGTGCTCTCCACCATCACTATTATCTTGTCTAACAGAAAAAAAATGCTTTTCTCCTTTGGTTTATGGTTATATAGTAAACCATAATTTGTGCAAGCTTTATCCAGAGGGGGGAATTCCAGGCGGGTTGGGTTGATTAAGATTTATTTAAGATTAAACCACATGCGTGGGAGTTAGAAACTGGATTCTTCTCTTGTGTATGGAAAAGTTTTTTGTTGTTGTTGTTGTTAGCATCCTGGATGTTTCTGGCAAGAAGCACAGTTTTTTCCAATTGTAACACATTGACAAAACACGTTTCCACTTGCCATTTTTGATCCGCATTTAAGAGAATGTGACTAAGAAAAGTTGGATGTATGTGGTTAAAAAAACAAAAGCCCTTCCACCAATCCACAAAAAGGTTTATATGCTCGCTTGAGGCGTTTTTTTCCCATTTCAAAGAAGACTTTATGCTAATTGTAGGCAATGGAAACACTTTTGTGAATTGTGTATTCCTGGCAAAGATTGAAATACTTTTAGTCTGAGCCGGCAAACAATAAACTCACGGGACTGTGGCTTCTCAGATGTGATATGATATCACAGATATTCTCACAGATCAACCCTCTGAGGTCTACGATCACGCCGGCGTGATCAGATCGCATGGCGTCATTACGGCTCAGACCCCAGAGGGTTAAAGTTTTTTGTAAAAAAGAGGTCTCTCCAGTTTCTTCTTGTGGATGTCCACCGCAGCTGTTATTGGTTTTTACTCATCAAGATTAGTTTCCAGTAAGGACAACAACTTCTTCTATTGAATTTACTCCACCGGCAAAGTAGCCTCTGGCGAATATGCAACCTGGTTTATTTGATTCAAACCAGTCAATGGAAACGTATTTGCAATGCTTCTTTTTTAGGTTTTAGTTTCAGTTCACTTCAGATTCACCTCTCCAGTGAATGGAAATTCTGGGATGAATTCAGAAAATAATGAAACTTGGAAAACTTTAGAGGGTCTGAAAAGTTTCCATATTAACTTTGAGGGCCAGAGTCTTGAGAGAGGGGAGTGAGAGGAAGAGGAGAACTATATAAGAGGAGTCAGTCTGATGGCCTCTCAGTCCTTAAACTTTTTTTTACAAGTTTTATGAGCACATAACCTTCATCGCTCTTCCTTCATCTCCTCTGAAGCAGATTTATCTTTTTAATTACGAGTTTTCTCTTCTCATGTCTCCTCATCCATCACTCACTCGCTCCTTTTCCTCATGACTTTTCTCTTACTGTTTTCTTTCTGTCTTGTTTATCAATTTCTTCTCTGTGCAGCTCTTGCAAGATGCCCAGGCATCAGAGGGCCAGGTGGTGGTTCTGGAGTGCAGGGTCCGTGGAAGCCCTCCTCTTCAGGTCCGATGGTACCGTCAGGGAAACGAGATCGTGGACTCCCCTGACTTTCGTATTCTCCAAAAAAGTGAGACACTGGTGGCAAGCTTGTTACACCTGAATATCCTTCAGTGATAAACACTTCTCTGAGATTGCATATTTTATAACAACCAAACTATCTCTCTTCCCTTCCTTCCTTTCTGCCTGGAATGAACATGAATTTGAATCAGAGCCTCGATCGGCAGCTGAGCCAGGTTTGTTGCCTCAGGTCCATCATAGAGTGTCTGTCAGTTATTACTCTGCTTTCATTTATCTACACACAGTCAGTGGTTAAAGTTAGTGATAGATTATAAGCTTTGTCTGGAGACTCAAACTGAACTACAGCTTTGGTGATGACTACATCAGATCACAGGTTAATAAGTCTCTATCTTATCAGTCAGAGACTTATTAATGAGTATCTAACACTCACTATCCCATCTGCTACAGTCAAAGGGAATCCCGAAGGAATCTGACTTAAAACTTAAACACACACACACATACACAATAAGACAAACAATGGCACATGCACTACTTTATATCGGATATTCCCCACCTGTGTGACTCAGGTGTTATCTCAGGCTGTGAGTCACACAGACATCCCCGAACATCTGTGTGCGTGTCTGGTCCTCATGCTTGTTCATCTTCTCCCTGCTCGCAGTGCGTCTCATTAATCAGTTGACTTGACATAACAGGCTTCTGTGCACATAACTTGCTCTCTTGTTTATCTTATGTCTTTATTATATCTCATCATGAACAAATGTAAGGACGGTGGTGGTGGTATGTTGTTTTTAGAGGAGATCTGCACCCTGGTCATAGCTGAGGCCTTTCCCGAGGATGGAGGTCTGTTCTGCTGCACAGCGTCCAACCCCTACGGCTCCGTCAGCAGTACGGCCCAACTCACCGTCACTCCAGGTGTGTGTCAAACACAGGCTGAAAAAGACGTTCAAAGATTAACGCATATTTGTAAGGTCGTGCGTATGTATGTCGTCTTTTGTAAACCTCATACAAATGCGATTTGCGCAGAGCCACGAGAAATGAACAAATGCAGACACTCGCCTACTCATTTGCATAGAAAAACACTGTTTGCAACGCAACTAAATAGGCATAACAATTTCCAAATGTGAAATTCAGATGCTAACCAGCGCAGTAGAGAAAAAGAAATCTCTTTCATTTGGTGATCTCGGTTCAGAAATCCTGAGCAGAACAAAAACTGCTGAATGGAAAAAGTCTTGGTTTAGAAATACATCAGCTCACAAGGACATGCATGTTTTCTTCTTAAAGTCAATGTAGTAAGATCCTCCACAAATGCCAGAGCAGCCACCCTCACACAGGACTCTCATGCACAGCTGTAATTATCCACACTATTCACAACTGAATTAGAGTTGATCAGATCAATAAATTAAGGTAAATTGTCTGGGGGTTTTTTACGTTAAAATCTGTCACCTTTTTTGTGCATGGGGCATACATGTTTTCACAGCACATTCTTCTTTCATAAGTACCAGTTTATGTGTAGTAAAAGGCATACATGTGGTTCTTGTGTGTACATTTTATGCATCTTACCTCTCATATAGAAAACATACATTTAAGGTAAACATTTAATCAAGGTAAACTTCTTCCCAGAACAAATGAGATGGCAAATTAATCAGGGCTCCAGGTACCCTGGAGGTCCTGTGGATTGTGTTTATTTATTAGCTGGCCACAAATATTTTGTGTATTCTCACAGACGGGGCTGTGTATGTACTGTGCAGAACTCATCACACAGTTTAAAGGAAAGGCTGAATAAACAGGAATTGCATCAGCCTGATTGGACCCAGCTGCTGCTTCAGATCAGATCAACTGAGACCCTCTTTGTGTGTGTGTGTGTTTAATCTCCATGTAGTGAGGTTTGTGGTAGCTAAAAGAAACATTAAAGCAAAGTTCCACTTTCCTCTTGTCTCTATCCTTCAGCAGCCGAGGACTCATCCAGTAACGGCATGTCTGGTGACAGCTCAGGGTTTGAAGATGCAGCATCCTTCCCTCCTCCTCCTCCACCACCCACTGAGATCAGCCTCCTGGAGCTGCCACCTAAGACGCTGTCTCAGCCCGGCGCTGAGGCTTTCCACATGAATGAGCTGGAGATCTGGCCCGGTGTGTCAGCTCTGCCTCCAGTACAGGTTAGTTCAGAGGTGGAGGACAAAGACAAAGATCAAGAATATCTACAGAATGGTCAACTCCCAAATCCGCCATCACCTCCAAGTTTGCCAAAAGAGACTACACTCCCACCACCACCTCCTCCACTGCCACAGTCTGACCCCATTACAGATGTCCCAATCACAGCCTCAGAGCCAGCCAACATGATACCAGACTCACCTCCAATGCCAGGGAAGCTGTCTCCATCCCCTGGGAAAGACGCTCCTCCACTGCCTACCAAACCGAAACCAAAGCTGTGAGTAGCTGTTGCGTCCCAATGTTTCTGCATGCGAGGAGCAGGCTAAAATCTCCAGGGAGGACTCATGGTGGGGAGACAGAGTAAGAGGACTGTCTGAGGTGTGGTGGAAATGATAGTGTTGTGTCTCAGTTTGCCAAAAGGGTTAAAGGGGGAATCCTAGACCTTTTTAGAACAAAAGCTTTCATATTGGTTTCACTGTAGCATCACGTGGGCAAAGACAGGTCTGCCAGCTGCTGTCTGTCTGTGGCCGTAAACAGATCTGTGTGGCTTTTGCTGGATGGCTCTTATTGTCTCTGTCTGGCCTCGCACTGCATGCCCAGCCCAGGACAGAGTCAGTGTGTTTTTTCCTGGCACCTTTCTGACAGCTCTATGGGGACCAGGTAGGATGTCACTGTTATTAGATAGGAGCCGGGCACAGAACGCTTTTATTATCAGCGGTCCTGTGTTTTGTGATGTCTGCAGTGCACAGGCATTGTGTGCATGGATTTTTTTTCCATCCCACTTGCTGATGCATTTTATTTTTGCCTTTTTTTTAAAAAGCGATGAAATTGAGAATTGAGAAGAAATAAGGGGGAAGTAAGAGAAGACGTGGGACAGAGAAGGGCTGGTATGCAACTAAACTCCACATGCAGACTCAAACCAGGGATGTTGTCATTATGTGGTTAACATTTTCATCCCTCGGCTTCCGGGATGTCTCACTGATTCATGCTTGGTTATTTGACTATTCTTTCACTCTAATGGTTAGTTTAAAGGGTTGGTCTGGTGGTTAGTCAGTCAGTCTTGTCCACTACTTTGGCGAAGACTGAGATTTCTCAACAACAATTCAATTTAGCTTAAAAATTCATGATCCTCAGAGGATGAACCCTACTGACTGATGATACCTTGGTTTTTCCAACACCTTTATGGGTTGAGGGTAACATATGTTAAAGACTATCAGTTTGGATTGCAATGAAAGGTGGTCAAGATATCTATAAATATCGATTCTTATTCCCCTCAAGATGAACTGTAATAGCATTTCACAGTAGAGGACAGAGTGCTGCTCACTGGATATGATAACTTAATGGAACATTTGGATGGATTACTGTACAACTTAGTTCAGACATTCATGGTTGCCAGAGGATGTTTTCTCCAAATTCACTTAATATTCTAACCTTTATAGAAATCCCATTAGGATCTGTAAAAGATCTGAACCATCCAATCTGCATATCTTGTCTAAAGCAGATGGTGAACAATGCCGTTGCTGTGGCCTGTGTCAGGTTGCATGTAGATTTTGGTTTCTGTGCAGTAAAGCTCAGCTCTTGCATTGCACAGTCCAGTTTCTCTGCATGTGCACCGGATTTAATTCGTGCTCGTGGGTGCTACTGCGTATCTCTTGATATAAATGTTATGACTTGTTAATTCTGTGCTTCCAGAGCTGTGAATATAGAGGAGAAGACAGAAAATTTCAGGTAAATATTTGACTGCGAAGGTGATGCTCAGGATATAACTTGAGTTGTGCCTCGTTAACTGAAGTCCTTATTGGTTAAGTCATGGAGGCGAATACAGAATCCACAAGATGTCTGTGTTAAACCACAACATACTGGATTCATTGAACCTTACCACTCAACAGAATTACACTGTGGGTTAATAATTCACTAATGACATGCTGCATTTGGATTATATAGTTTGTTGTCTGAAAGGCTGTAAAAACTTTAAGGGAGTGTATTCTCTGACTTATAACTCTTATTGCATTTCAAATATTGACATTTTTCACTATAGAGTTTGCAAATGCACGTATTCAATATATGACATTACTCAAATACAGAGATACTAGTTTCTTTTTCCACAACAACGACATGAATAAGGCACCAGAAACAATCAGCTCCCAACTGTGAAGCAGTTAGAAAGACTGAGCCACCCTTCTCCTCTTTAAATTCTATAATTACACAGTAAAAACAGCAGCCTTGCCATTAACCAAAGGTCATTTTTCTGCCAGACTGCACTCCGTTTCCTCAGGCAGCCTGTTTGAACAGAGGCTGCATCCCAAAGCCCTTTCGCTTGTCATACAGTTCAGCGGATCCTGTCTGTCATGTGGCACATCCCGCACAGGCGGACATTTCTTCTCCGTGAGCTGCATGCTGCTGCGAGTAAGACCACTTTGAAAAGTAATGTAATCCAACTTTGTTAGTAAGCACTTTGCAATTACTTTTCTTCTTCAACATTTTACAGGAGTTTGTTTTAATCAGCTTGTTTAGAATTACTACTAATGACAGAATTAATGGAAACTATGATCTTAGTGTCTTGATTAGTTGAATAAGGCTGTTTGTGTAACAGCATTTACATAAAGGCAGTGAGATCATTGTTGACAGAATTTTATTACTGAGTGAACAGTTCATTCAGCTTCAGAAATAGGTGTCTAGACTTTGCGATTTCTAGTCTAATGACTGAGTCCTTCTTGTGTTTTGTACGTTTAAGCTTTTGCACCAGAGTAAATGACTCATATCTAGAAATCCTCTGAAATGACTAAGTGCTTTCACAGCTCTCAGTATTATTTAGAAAGCTACAGCTGCATCAAATAAAATGACATTCATAACACCAGTGTTTACATTAATTAGAGAGATGTGTTCATGATCACAAATGGAACCTCTGGAGACAATAATGCAAAGAAGGATTTTGCATAAAATCAAGAGAATTATGGACAACCCTGAACATCCTCTCAATGAGACTGTTATCAGAAAACAGAGTCTCTTCAGTCAAAGGCTTCTTCAGTTTGGATGCAAAACTGACCGCTACAGGAAATCTTTCCTGCCCACAGCCATCAGCATCTATAATAACTCCTTGATTTAATTGAGCTACATTAACATTTAATTTCCCTCTGGGATAAATAAAGTATTTTTGAATTGAATTTGAATTGAATTGAATTGAATCTAGAGTAAATTGTTCTAAATCGTTGGAAAAACAGACTGAAAGTCTGCATAAGGGATGATTTTGCCTCAGTAATACGGAGTTGATGAGATGGAGGAAGTCATTGTGTGACTTGGCAGGAAGGGATAGACTGCAGGAGACCTGAGCTGTGAAAACACGCCTGCTGTTTTCCTGGGCTGAGGGAAGAGAGAGCAGGGTTGATAGGTATTTGGGTTTTGATGCCCGATGTCGATGCCAGACATCAGAATATGAATCAAAGGAAATTCTCAGGGGAGAGGCTCAGATTGTCTGGTTGGATATGCACCAAGTTAAGAGTTTTGGAGAGTAAGCAATGTTTTTTTAAAGCATGTTAAGGGACAGGTAGCAACATGGAAGTATCGTATTGAGAAGAAAGTACACTCAGATTCAGTGTCTTGTAGAACCTGTTTTGGCAGCAATAACTAGTCTCTCACATCTTTGCTGAGGAGTTCTAACCTACTCTTCTTTGAAACGTTGCTTCAGTTCATTAAAGTTTGCAGTATTTGTTTACGTACAGCTGTCTTAAGGTCCAAAGCCTTTTAATCAGGTTGAGGTCTAGAAATTGACTGGATCGTTGCAACACCTTGTTTTGTTTTTCTTTTTAGTCATTCTGTGGTAGATTTGCTGCTGTGCTGTGTCTCAGACAGATGACTTAGTATACAGAGGAGTTCACGGTGCACTCAATGACTCTATCGTCATTGAGTGTCCAGATCCTGTAGCTGCAAAACAAGCCCAAATCACCAGCCCTCCACCACCATGCTTGACAGAAAAATTAAAATATTGAGAGACTGAAATGTAGCTCTTGGGTTGTTTTTTTTGCAGTTCTCTGAGTATTTTATGGTCTGACCTTGAAGTGAACTTGCTGGGACGTCCACTCCTGGGAGGATTAGCAGCTGTGTTGAGTGTTTTCCACATGTGAAAAATCTTCCTCACTGTAGAAAGATGGACTTGATGTTTGAAAAGGCCTTCTAACCCATCCCAGATTGATGGGCAGCAACAGTTTCTTTTATAAGATCATTGCTGATGTCTTTCCTCCTTCTGCTTTTATAGACGTGCTCACATTTACCGTGTATTTTTAATTAGCAGCTACTTACCCTGTTAATGCCCGAGGAAGTGGTGAGGGTGTGCTTAGTTTTTCATGAACTAATTCTGCATTTTGGTTTAGTTTTTGTTCAATAATTAATAGGACTGTGTAAAATGTCACGTGTTGTTTATTTGAGGTTGTATTTATCCTATTTCAAAACCTTGTAATGACCAGTTCATTTCATATTATGTCCTGATATGTAAAAGCTAAGAATTGAAAGAGGCTGTTCTTTTTACTAGGTTTGTAAGTTGTAATTGTTTCTATGCAGTCACAAATAATACTTAGGTTATATGCTTTGGTTAGTTACGTCTGTGAGTGGGTGTGTTATTTTCAGGCTACTGTTTTTACAGGATAAAATTGACAGCCATGTAGAGACAATGTTTTGACCGCCCTCTCATAAGCTCAGGGGTTAAACTAATACAGCAAAAATGTTTTGCTAACATGACCTATTGCTCGGAGCGTACGTGCTATGCAAGGAAAGCAAAACTTATCTCGACGTTGAGGCCAATTCGAATGTGTGAGCTGGCCTTAAAAATAAAGCAGGCTTCCTTTAGAAGTGTCTAAAAAAAGATCGGAAACAATTTATGACTACTGTAAGGCAGTAACACGTAGTAGGAGAGAATGCTTGGAAAGAAGCCTTAAATCTGCTGCTGCATTTCAACATAAGGACAGGGCCATGTTAACTTTGGAGAAATGTGGTCTTCCCTGATTCAACAACACAACTATCTGTTCAAAGTTTAACTGTAGTCATGCGACGCTATGTTAAGTCTTATCATGACAAACTGATAACGCCTGGAGCTTGTGAATCTTATGCACACGCGCGTACACGTTTCTGTTTTTATGGATGCGTTATCCATGCTGACGCTGCATGCTAAAGGATCATGTTTAACAAACAAGGAGGAGTTTTTTTTGCTCATCATGATGGGACAACATAATCTTACTATTATGAGAAGACTGGCGGTTGCCACTTTTTCAGTATCCAGAATGTTGTGCAATAAAGTGCACACATGATGCAGCTACATTAAAGCATTATGACTTAACAGACTGTGAAAAACACAACAAAGAGACAATCAAGAGATGTTGAAATGGTGCGAAAAGATGAAGGTGTGACCACAAAGATGCTGCCCGTGATAATAAGGGCAGAGTTTTTAGATTTTAGGCTGGTATAATGTCTGGTTGGGTGTCGCTGTGTGTACAAGTACAAGAGGCAACAATTATCCATTTCACAGCTTAATCTCTCTCAACACTGACAGTTGAAATCATTCTCTCACACGGATTTCTGTCCACAAAGTGCTCACTAACAATGCGGCTTTGAGATGTATTTTTAATGCAGCTCCACACTACGTTCAGTTTTAGTCAGGATGATAAAAAACAGACACTTTGGCACTTAACAGGACCTCAATTTAGCCTTTTCTCGCTACACTGATTTTGATGTTCTTGCAATAATTCTTGTTCTTTTTTTAGCCATTGGTTACTTAAAGAGATGCTGTAAGAATATTCCACTGTAATCTATAGTATGTGGGTGGTTTGCATGAAGCCAGGGGGTGAAAAAAAAAGAAGACAGAAGCTGTGCATATGAACTTAAACAGACCACAGACATGTTGTACATACAGTAAGCAGGGCCTGCACTTGATTATAAATAGGTTTTAGGTGATATTTTAAGTGGATGCAGAAACAGCCTGAGTAAGGAAAGTAAAGGTCAATCTGCATCTGCCTGTGCAAAGGGAGGAAGTGGAAAGTTCTGGATTTTTTTGGATGGAATTTCATGGCCAACAGCATGCAACAATTCACTTTCTGAAGTTAAAGTTCGATATCGGCGGAATACACCATCACCACAGAAGTGCGTAAATACTGCTGTGATGAAGGCCAAGAATGGCCTAATCCATTTTAATATGGCCTGAAGCTTGACCTCATACCTTTCAATCCATGTCCGCTGACATATCTGCCATACCACTGAGATTAAATGATCTGCTGTAGTTCCAGGCCTCTTTAACCTCTGTGAAGTTGTTGTCAGGGGAACAGCATACAAACTGAAGGCAACAAACAGCTCCCCAGCAGCAGTCATTATTCTCCTACAGCAGACAGACAGACACACATACACCCTGAAGCTCTACTCGTGGCTACAGCGTGAACTCACAGCAGGTTACTGGTTGGTGTCTGTCCCCCTTTACATTTTTTCTCAGTATGCCAACAGTTCTTTTTCTTTTTGGCCTTGTTGTGTTTAATGTAAAAAAAAAAAGCACGATCTGCTGTATATTCTCTCTGCATTGCACTGCTGAACAAGGAGCTTTGGGCTGCCAGGATTTGTCACATATCTGCGCTGTGACTCAGAGCTTCCTCTCGGCAGTGTGTTTGTGTTTACGAGGTGCAAGTCATGAACTCGCTAATGAAGTATTAACAATCACTTTCTTGTCGAGGTGTTGCTGCGGTTTTATAGAAAGCGGGAAACATGCGTGTTAAAGAACCCCATATAGCCCTGGCTACCCACTGGGAGCTTTGCTTGTGGCTCATCGTCATCATACGTCTAATTAGCAATGAAAGTAAAACACTGACTGAGTCAGTTCCCCCGATGGATACCTTTGCAGGCCACATGCTTGGTTTTTGATTTCAAGCTAATGGAAAAAGGCAGGAAATTTGTTCTCATTTGGGAGGGTTTGTGCAACAGAATAAAAAGTGAAATGAAGTCACAGGAGGCACAAGAGAGCAGGAAAGAAGATCATTTCACATGGGCCTCCACAGTCAGAGATGGGCAGTCCTTAAAAGGACATGGGAGACACGGGATTGGCTGAGACACCAGACCAACAAACTGCTGGATTGGTCCGATGGGCTAGAGTGACCTGCATGGAATGGAGAAACTTTCCAAATAAGGAAGAGAGTTGTGGGAGCTGACCTTCATAATACAGACAGGGAGCTGGAAGAAAGAAGGGAGAGCTGAGGGAGAGGGAGTGATGAAAAGATGAACAGAGGGAAAAGAGGAGCTGGGGACCAGGCAGGGTGTATGCTTGGGAGTTGACAGCATGGAAACTAACTGGCCTCAGTGATCCCCTCATGGAGAGCAGCCTGGCACGTTACACACAGAGAAACACACAGATGAATACACATCACCCTACATATATATACACACATGCTCAGAGGAAGACATTGTTTCCGGATGAGATCGATCAGCCTGTGATTAGATGCTCCCTACAGCTGCTGGTGCGAGTGGTGAGTGTGGCTGCTTGTGTGGCATAGGAGCACCTCCCTTTAGACACCCTCACAACTGGCCGACCACATAGCTCCCACTTGTGAATGTTAATTAGAGGGTGTAATAATGTGTACACACTCCACTCTCATGACACTTCTGTCACCATGACGGGATCCACTCTGTCTCGTCTCTTACTGTCAGTGATTCAGCTCACAAGGAATGACTCGTACCGTCTCCTAATGGCTGTCTGACCTTTCCCCAATAATTACATGAACACTCTACAAAGCGCACACACCACTCCACTGGACCGGATCCCTGGCCCCCTACCTTCCATCAGCATGCCATGACTCATCAACCAGTCTGGAATACAGACTCTAAAAATAGAGGCATAACACACGAAAATAGAAAATGATACATTCCTTAAAAAAGAAAAAAGATGTACTTCATGCCACAAAAATGAGGGAGATGATTCTCTTGTTGAGAAATACTTGTAAGCATACTTGTGTGAATGAAGCCAGATACGTGTGGTTGGGATGAGAGTGTCTACACACACAGAAACAGTGTGTGTTACATAAAGCTATTATATTCCATATGCTCGGCATTGGACATAATAGCTCCCTCCTGTTCTTTGTTAACAAACGAAGGGTAGATGATATGTCTGTGTGGCCAGAGAGAGGATGTTTCCAGTCAAAAAACTGGTTTCAAATGTTACTTTATAATGGACTATTCTAATTTGTGTCACCTAAAACAGAGGCTTTTTCAGGTCATTCATTTCTTACATTTGTCTTTGATTCTGTTTCTGATGTCCAAAATTACATCAATTTGAACAGCAAGGAAGGAGTAAAAGAAATAAGATGTGCGTCTCTATATTTCCTCATCTTGTCTTTCTTATGGGTGCATTCTTTATGTGCATCTCAGGAGCAGAAAACATGAAGTCCTTGATCAGAACAATACAGTATGTGCCTGAGCTTTTAATTTGAAAGCAGCTGCTCTTTGGCAGACTGCAGGCTTTTAATGTGAAGAGGAGGGACTCACAGGCTGACTGACTCACTCAGAGAGAGAGAGCGACTGCGTCTGTCACTGTCTGGCTGCCCAGCGCTATATATGCTCCTCATACCTGGCAGGGCAACACTGAGACGCAGTTCACTCTCCTGCTGGGATTTATCCACTCCGAAGATCAGAACACTGAAGGTACAACTCTTTCTTATTCTATTGTGTCAGCTGTGAAAAACTCGTGTGAGTTAAGCAAACTGGAGCTGGAGTGAGAGCCTAACAGGAAAAAAAATGTTAACAAGAAGGATGCTTTTCTTAAACTCTCAAACTTTAAAAAGAAATGTTATTTCCTCTACATGTAGTTTAGTTTTTTTTTTTTTAAATCATCATTTATGATTTCTATCAGAGCCAAATAATTCAATTCATATTATGGAGTGGAAGATGAGCAATTGAGGTAGAATATGAACTTTTTTTTTTTCGTGCTCTCCTCCTTTACCAGTTTTCTGTGCTAATGCTTAAATCATATGTTTTCAGAATGGTTGTTTGTTTGTTCTGGGAGCACACAGAGGCTGAGTGTGGTACCCATTCATTTGCCTGAGGCTCAAAAAGGTAGCGGGTTCAGGCTGCGGAGAGGAAGCATCACTCTGAGGGACTTTCACGAAAAGTAGTTTGTTAGTTTTCTTTCCAGCCTTGTGTCTGTGACTTAAACTGGCTGCGTTTATGTGACGGGGTTCATTTGTTTGTAGAGCGCCTCAGTGGAGTCAGATGGATTAGTTCACACAATAGGGTCTCAAGTGAGAAAGCCTGCGTCTTACTCGGCTGTGGCAATTCCACTGACTGATTTCTTTACTCTTTGCCTCTCTCCCTGCTCCCCCCTCCTCCTTCCCCTCTTCTTCTCCCTCCACTCCTGCTGCTAATCCCATTTGATGGCAACGTCTTTCCCACTCCAATCCAGAGAAGAATGTCTTCAACATTCCTGCTATAGAGAGAAAAGAAAAAAACACTCCCTGTCTCACTTGGACAGAGGAGTGGGGAGAAGAGGGATGGGTGGATGGATGGAGGTATACGGAGAAAAGCAGAACTCACTGATAGTGTAGAACCCCTCTTCGCCTCTTTACTTGGATTTGAAATATGAGCCAAGATAAAGAGTTGGGGAGGAAACTAATAGTGTAAGAAGAAAGAAAGAAAGTAGGGCACGGAGAAAGTGGAAGATCGGAGCGGCTGTGAGCTGTTGGTGTGGTTGGAATAAGAAAAACGCTCTGTGCTACGCTTTAAAGAGAGGGGGGAAAGGAAAACAGTCTGGTTCTATTTTATGTGGTGTGTGTGCAATTAGAGCCAGAGAGAAAGAAGAGAAGGAGGAGGAGGGGATGGCGGCACCCGGGAAGGAGCGGGGTTGAAAATGAGTTAAGGACAACAGGAGAACAAAGCCAGGGGGAGAATAAATCAGCGGATATGGAAGAGGTGAATGATGGACAGTGGATGAATGGTGAATAAAGGGTTCCCTGTAGCAGCAGCTGCAGCAGCCTCTTTCTGTTTGTGTGCAACATCTCAGCTTCTTCCTCCTAAACACTTTATATTACAGTTTGAAAACTGTAATGTTAATGTTCTTATTTTCTGCTCAGTCCAAACTGCACAACCGCATCACCATAGATGTGACTTACTTGAATGTAATGTTGAAATGAAATGTTTCTAGGGAGAGCTGACACAGAGAAATCAAACGTCATCAGACTAACCGTCTAACTATTAGTCCGACTGATGTGGCGTTCCAGCTCAAGGGCTTCAGACAAACTCATGCTGACGCATTGTAGTGATGAGGCAATGCCTGCAGGGGGAAAGCAGGTAGCTGTGAACCAGGTGTGTGTAGGCACATCACAACATATATCCTATTTTTTTTTGGTGCTCAAATTATGGTGATTGAATTGTGCATATCTATCGCCATGAACTTCTGGTCCATGTAACAGTTTTGATCAAGTGATGTTTGTAATGGTTTCATGCACGCTCTGCAGGTTGTGTTTGTGTTGTAGGTGTGATACTGCAGCTCACTTTCAGTGTTTCATTATAAATCATTTACAATGGCAAGGTCATGCTGTTACTAATGCAAACAAGCATTTGGTTTATAACCTGAAAGCAGAGCTCCCACCAAAGCCTCTCCTTGTTCGTCTTGTTGCGTGAGCAGGAAGATGCCTTGTTCTACACTTCTGATCGCACTTCTTCTGCTTGCACGCACCCACAGACTGTAAAAGACAGCAGGCACCGTCTCAGTTCTCCTCATGCCATTGTTTACGGAAGGAAACCCCTCATTACTGCCGATGTACACTCAACAACTTCCTAAACGCTTCCTGTCATCAGCTGGCGAGGCTAATAAAGCGGCTTCATCTTTTACAGCCAGCTGCAGAGCTAACGAGATGGGCAGCAGATAAAGCCGTGGATGGCTCCTAGTTTACTTCAGCATAGCAATGAGGATGAACCGCACGCCATACGTGTTCAGGAAGCACAAGCAAGCCACAGAGAATGCTGTAGTCTCTATTTATCAAAGCAACATGCTGCTGGTGAAGATGGACTGTATCTGGCACATCTCACTGTTGGGCAGACCGAAACATCACAGGGCTGTAAAACACTCCTTCAATTATGTTACAGTCAGGCCGCTCTGGGAGCTGTTTACTGGGCTTTCAGAAACTAGAGAGACAAAGTTCCTCCAGACCACATTCCTTTTTGTCTTTTCTATGCAGCCCTAACACAGAAGACCTACAGTCTTGGCCTATTTATACCACCAGAAGTGGGAGCAAAAAAGAAAGAGAGAGCCGCTGAGAAATATATGGTTAAGTCTGAGGAGCTGGAGCGTTTTCTCTGTCAAGCGTAGCGCTTTGTGGGCCAGTTGGCTCAGACCAGACCAGAACAGCAAAACACAGGGCCGTTGGCATGACGACAGAGGAACACTTCCCTCCGAACTCAGTTCTGCTCCGCCACAAGAGAAGTAACCCTGCACTGGTTCTCAAGCCTTTATTTATTCTTTTTTACAAAGGAAGAAGGTGCAGGTCAGGCTTTAGGAAGGACTGCGCTGCAGCAGCAGGCAGCTGGGATGAAAAAGCAGGACATGGTGTGCTTCTTGTTGTGACCTTGTTATGCACTTTGTGGTCAATGTGATCTGGAGGATGAGAGGCGGAGGCTGCTCTGGTGCAATCACAGAGTCTGGATGACCTCTGGTCTTTTGAGAGTTCACTTGATGTAAATCCTGAAGTGGGCTGTGAAACTACTCATGCAGCTGGTGAAAATGCAAGCTGACCTTTTCATGCCCTTATAAATATGAAGCAAATGTCTAAACAAAAGTCAGAGGCCAATCTAATCTGGCCAATTTAGAACCCTATCTTGCTGCGTGAGTTTCTAGGATGTCAACTGACATGTCAGTGCAGTTTGATATTGATTCATTTCTCAATCACAAGCAAATCGTCATGGATTTCATGACACTGACGCAGTTTTTTTCTGTGCAATCAACAACAAAGCTTGTCCAGTTGTTACTTAATCTCGGAAATAAAGGACACATTTTAAGGTGTAGATAACTTCTGCGGCCCTGACTCACTCTTAGTTTTTTCCCCACTGTTTCTTCTCCAACAAGAGTAACACAAGACGGTGTCAAAAACATGGACAAACGCTGAAGAGGAGGACTTTCCTGTTGAGCCCGTAAAGCATTGTGTTGAGGAGAGAGAGAGATGAGGCTGCGAGGAAATTAAGTGTGTTTCCTTTCTGCTTGAGCAGACGGGCAGGGTGCTTCTGCCTCCAAGAACACAGCCAAAAAAGGAAGCGCTGCAGAGCGCTGCAAGCCTCACCAGCTGCCAAACTATTCCTGTAAAAGCACTCTTTTGGTGGAGGTCTGAACAGGAGACCTTTGGGGAATGTAAAGGAAAATGTATACAGAGTGGGAGATGTGTTGAACTGATCGTGTGCTCTTGTGGCCAGTGAGTTCTGTAAGGAGAGCGCCAGGTGGGGAGAAAGTAGATGGGTGCCTTTAAATTAATGTCTATTTATTTGCGTCTGTATGGTTGGCTTTTTAAGGGAGCATGTGACCAACATGAATGAGACAAACTAATCTTTTCTTTTTTGTTACCTGATGCTACAGCTGCCAGTTTTGTCACATACTAAGTTCGTACCAGCAGGAACCTGAAGGGAGGGAGTTTTCTCTGCACAGTGACAGATTTAAAAAAAAAAAAAAATACAACAGTTGAAACACTCGACTGATTATTCAACATCTGGAAAAGATTTTGGCACATGAACTCTGTGGACTCTGGACAACATGCACCACTGGGATGTACAATATATTCTGAGCTGGGAAGAACTCATCAGTCTCACATACACATAGCTGTACAACCTTTAAGATTTATAACTTTTCAAACTTTCCAGAAAGACCCTCACAGATAGTTTCTAAGAATGCGTTTCTGTCCTGTGGTTATCAAGGTTGGCTCTCTTTAAACAGCCTAAACTGTTCCTTATTTAGACGTTCAACATTTCATTTTGGGGGTCTACTAGAAGGGAGCTTAGATGTTTCATTATTCAAAATCGCTATGTTTTAGCTCCTCTCACTTTAAGGGTCCTCTTCTGAAAGACCCAGTCAGCTCTTACTGGTCCAAATAGTCACAGTTTCAGGCGCCTGTTTATTGGTCCAAATAGTCACAGTTTCAGGCACCTGTTTATTGTTTAAGTCATTGTTTAAACTAGCCACAGCACTGTCAGTATGCAAATGTTTATGTATATTAATAAAGGAAGAAAAGCGTGAACTATAAGCGAAGCACTTCAGGCGGTTCAGGATTCAGGTGTCCTGTGTGAGATTCCGTCTGGTGTGGACTTTAGGATTTATAACTTTACAAACCTTTTACATGCTGCCAAAAAAAGCTGTAAAACGCACTGAAGTAAAGGGAAAGAACAGCATAATCACATATGCTCTCTTTAGAACCCTACTAGTGCGTTTAAAGCTTGTGTCAATAATGCGGGGAAAAAGAGGTTTGGAGCCGATGACGTTACAAAAACCTCTTCCCTCTTCCTCCTCCACAATGACGTGATAACTGTGAATCAACCAAGCTGGGGGCGAGAATGGACAACCACACCTCTGAAAAAACACAATACTTCATCATTAGCACTCATCCCTGACAAAGGGGCATGCCAACATTACATTTATGTTTTTCTTTAATCATGAAACCATTCAACGAGGAGGAGCCCCTTGTTCTTATTTCACAGATATGAAAACATTACATCTGAACCCTGCCTCCATATCAGGCCAGTTTACAGTCAATTTGCCAAAAATGTTGCCCTGTCAGACAACAGTAACAGAGCTGTTTTTCTCACTATAACACTTCTGTAACCATTCCTGCAACACACTTGCAGTGCTGTCAGTGGTCTGGCTTTTCTTGGTCTTGGTTAAAGGCTGATAAACTATCAGTCCAAACTGCTGATGCAGTGGTTTCCTCTCCAGAAGTTGTGCATGTACCACTTTTTGTGCCTAAACATGTCCTTCATTTCTTGTGTTTCTGCGTCACTGATGTCCCAATTCTTTGACAGGATCCATTGACTGAGCTCACATCTGGCATCCAACCCTTTTGCCAGTTGTGTTCTGACCATAGTTGGACAGAAACTTGCTGTTGTTTCAGGCATAAACTGAAAACAGAAGCACACTTTTGTAACATGTTTTACTGGTAACCTTGGTATAGGTGCCCTCCAACTATTGACAAACTAGAAATATAATTTAAAAGCGACTGATTGGTTGACTGTATGTTCTGATCCCTTTCACTCTCTTCACAGGAACGCTTCCCAGCTGAAGCAGCTGCAGGACCAGATTCTGTTGGAGCAGCAGGAAGCAGCCAACTGGCAGCAGCAGGAGCATCAAAACCAGGAAGTTCCTCCTCCACCTCAGCAACCTCTTCGGGAAGTACCTCCACCTGCACCACCATCTCCACCTCTCCCCCCTCCTCCCTCCTTCCAGGAGTTGGAGAGCGGCACAGCCATGCAGGCCAGCACATTCAACTACGCCCGCCCCAAGCAGTTCATTGCTGCTCAGAGCCCCAGCGGGGCGGGCTTCCTCACCCAGTCCTCCGGCTCGTCTGGGTCGAGCCTGTCCTCCCCCCTCTCTCCTCCCACCCCACACAAGCCCTTCAGCAGAGTCGCCTTGCCCCCATTCACTAAGGCTGGTAGCGTTGAGTCTCCGACCTCTCCTTCTTTCCCACCTCCACCTCCACCCTTCCTGAGCTCCAGTAATCTATCCTCTCCCTCAGGCCCCGCCCAAGACTTCCCCCCTCCTCCCCCTCCTCCCCCTCCACCTGTCGCTATGTCTCCAGCCTACTCAGACATGTCCTCACCCTTCTCCTCCATCCCTCCGTCTCCTGCCTCCAGCTTCCTGACTTCAGTGTTGCCCTCCTCACCTTCCACACCCGGCAGTCCTACAGTCAACTCACTGGGCCTTCCTAAGGGCAACGGGACTGTGTAAGTGTACCTCACACAGACATTTACACACACAGCTTTTTTTGCAGAGTCAGGTGAGTTGTGCAAGCTTGTTATACACAGCATCAAGCCAGAAGAGTGCATCCCAGGCGAGTCCTTAACATAAACCTGCTGGCGAGCAAAATATCTGCAGCTGAATAGAAAATGACATGTTTACATTTTTATACAGCATGTTTACAGGGAAATGCTAACTAGAGAGGCCACACAGTCCCACACACATGCATAGAAAAATGCTTTGAAGGTACAAGCCCCCATATGGCAAGAAAATATACACCATGACCTCAGAGTGAAAGGTGTTTCCAAATCAAACAAACATTTGCACATGTTAGCATACATCTTCAACCAAGTTGGCATTTCTCTGTTAAAAGCTCTCACTTGAATGAAGCTTGGCGTATCGAGTAAGCTGATAAAAATCTGTTGCATAGGTAATCCTCTTCTGATGGCTACCCTTGAGAAATGTACTTTTTTACCTCCATCACGGACATTCCACCTTTAGCTCTTTGCCAGTTATTTTTCATCAGCCCCTCACTCACTCCTGCACTCCCCCTCTCGCCCTGGCATTCCTGCTGCAGTCGTGAAGAGATAAGAAGACACGTCGTGGAATGCAATAGCTGGACACGTCCAGATAAGCGTGGAGGGAGAGAACCACGGAGCAGAGATAATGTGTGTATGCGTGTTAACGCAGAGAAGCGAGGAGCCACGATTTTAATGCTCAAATTTGTGTTTTTTGTCCCTCTTTCAGCAAAGCGTTCCCCAGGAAGTCCTCGGTCACCAAGACGCCTCGCATGGCCTCTGACTCAGACATCCAGGGATCCAAGGATGCGGTCATCCAGGATTTGGAGAGAAAACTACGCTTTAAAGAGGAACGCATAAGCAATGGCCAACAGGTGTGGGATTATACGTGTGTGTTCTCCTCTAACTGAGTTGTTGATGGTACTGTGTGTGATCAGGGAATGTGCGTGTTCAGTAACACAGATTAACAAGCATTTAATGGAAACTATTCATGAAGGAAAAGCATTTCAGGTAAAGAGTTCTTAAAGAAGTGTATGGTCCAATGCAGATTTGAATAAACTAAAATGTTTTAACACGAGGCTCAGATGCAGCAGCAAGGTGGTGGTGTGGAAAAGTGTGTGTTTTGTGCAACTGACAGACTAACCCGCGCTGACCCCATTAATCCCTGCTTCCAGAGGTTAACCTATGAGGAGAAGATGGCTCGCAGGCTGCTGGGGGCCGACAACGCTGCCACAGTCTTAAACACACAGGACACAGAGGAGGAGCCAGTCACACAGGTACAGTGGCTCTTCATCAGGAGTATCACACACATGGACCTGAAATCACAAGAGCATGGGAGCACTTCACAGACATATCCACACCAGCAGTGCTTTTTCATCCTTCCGTTGCATGTACGGCATACGACACAAGCGCCTTTCTGTCCTGTCCACCGATACACCGCTGATGTCATTCCTATCTCATGATCACCGGCTTTCCTTTGTGTCCCGCTGTGTGCAACCCCACCCCGAGTCACTGTAAACACTGTGGAAGAGCACATCATGAAAGCAAGGTGTAAACACTGCCAAGTCCTCCGAGGCCCTCCATAAAAAGCTCTGTTTATGCAAACCGCTTGAAACCAGGGTTGCTGCAAACTAACCGAGGAGCAACACCAAGCAAAGCTGATGTGGCCATTTGTCTGCGGGCCAACAAGTGGCTCTGTGGAAGGGCACAAAAAAGCACCTCTTCCCACAGTGGGGTGAGCTTTTCTTTCTAGAGCAGTCCAAATCTATATTAATAATAATGTATATTCACTACTTAAATGCTTTCATCCTGATATCGCCCATAAACATTACAGAGCACAAGTGTTCTGTGTGCTGATTCCTCTTTGCATGAGAAGCAACATTACTGCTTGGAACTCTGACCACAACTCTAAGCCTGTGAATGCATCACCAGCAACACATTGTGCTACATCACACCCTACAGAACACGTAATTCCCCCACTGAGTGATGCACGGCAACAGAAAACACAAACAAAACCTCTTTTTTCCTCCCCACAGGACGACAAGTCAGCTGATACAGAATCTTGTCCTCAAAAGGTTGCTTTTCCTTCTTCTGACACCTGCTACTTTTTTTTTTTTTAATCCACTTTGTGTAAAACGTCACTGTGTGTAGCCGTGAACACAGGGTCACACTAACATCTGAGGCTGGTATGCGGTGACTTGACGTGAGAATTAGCTGATTAGGAAACAAATGGCAAACAAAAGTGAGCTGAACTGATCAGTGAGCTTCCAAATCCACCTGTCACTGCAGGTTTCTGAAAATCCCAAAGAAGGGACTTTAAAAAGGAGCGTGTACAGTTTATAGTGTGTAACGTGTATAAATCTGCACCTTTCACTCTGTGTTGTCATTGAGTATGTGAATAATGTATGAAGCATGCCTTACAGCTTGCATTCTCAGCACCGTTGCTCTGCATTTGTGATTCAAGTAGAATTAAACAATATCTTTAATATCTTACTAAACAATGAACACACATTTTTACTTAGTAAAATTGTATTAAAGGAACCTCCGTCTGTACTATTGCAGGATAATTACCTCGGCAGAACAGAACGGCCCACTTCGTTGACTGCTGTTTTTCTGAGCAGAGTTAGTTCAGGAGGATAAACGCTCGCTCTGCAGCTGTGCCCGAGGCCTGTCATTATCTGTAGAATGTGTCATCAGACTGGGCTGCTCTGCAGATGTTCTACGCTGCCTCCACAGAGTGATGAGAGATTGATGGAGATGGTGGGAAGGAGGAGTGGCTCATCTAGGGAAAGAGAATTAGAAAACTGGAGGAAAGTTGGTAGTTTAAAATGACATTAAAGACTAGGTTAATGAGTCTGTAAAAACTAGAATAGGGCAAACAGAATTCTACTGATAGCTCTCTGCACCCTGCCATGACTGCATGATCACACAACCCACTCTTCTCACTGGTCCAGCTGTTTGTCCTCAGCCTTCCCCTAAATCTGCCTTTCTCCGGCATTTAGGAATACAAAGTATCCAGCTTTGAGCAGCGATTGATCAGTGAGATTGAATTCCGTCTGGAGCGTTCTCCGGTGGAGGAGTCGGACGACGACGTGCAGCACGATGAAGACTCCGCCGGCCGAGGAGTGGCGCCATCCTTCGACCAGAAGCTCAAACACTACAAAGTGTTCGAGGGCATGCCAGTCACATTCTCCTGCAAGGTTAAAGGAGATCCTAAACCAAAGGTGAGTGGGTTTACTGGAGGAATGTCAACACCTCGAATTAATAAAGCTGGGGATTCTTATTATTAAATGGGTCTTACGTCATTTCTGAAGCATTTCTGATGGTTCAGCTTTGCTTGGAGAGCTGCTGATGTGTGATGTTGACGATGGAAGGTGTAGATATTTTGTGCATATGCTCTGTGTGATAAGGAGAGGCCCTTTGCAAGAACACACACTGGCCTGGGCTGGCTGCCTGGCTCTGCAAGCATTTATGACATGCTGATGACAGGCTTCATGATGGAATATGAAAAGAGAACAGATAAACACAAAAGAGTCATAGAAAGGCTCAGATTTTTAAAAAAGGCTACCATCAAACTAGTTTCAATGTCTTTTAAATATTTCAAACCTCAGGTCTACTGGTTTAAAGATGGCAAGCAGATCTCCAAGAGGAGCGAGCACTACAGGATCAGCAGAGACCCCGATGGAACCTGCTCTCTGCACACTGCCGCAGCCTCACTGGACGATGACGGCAACTACACCATCTTGGCAGGAAACCCAGAGGTAAAGACAAGTCCAAAAGAAAAAAAAGAAAAACCTCAAGTATTTGTATTTGGGAGGCAGCAGGAGACGGCTACGCTCATTATCAGGAGAAAAATGTGTACTGAGATAATGCTCTCCAGCCTGAGGAGGAAGTGGGCGTTCAATGAGGCAGGAAATCACTAAAAACCCTCAAAAGGGTCAAGAGTTCATATTGTACAGGCTGTCTAGCAGCTCCAACACTCACATTTTATTTCCTGCCACATGTGGCGTGTCATCACCTCATACGCTGCCTCTCTACCCTTGTTTGTCCTCCCCTCACAGGGCAGGGTGAGCTGCACCGGCAGGATGATGGTCCAGGCGGTGAACCAGCGAGGCCGCAGTCTGCGATCAGCACCTGGACACATGCGCAGGTGAGGCTTTGCTGGGTGACAGCAGATGGAGACAAGACAAACAAAATCTTGCGGCATCTTAGTCAGGACCCCCAGCTGCTGGCTGGCACGTGTTGCAGGCTGCTCGCCATCTGCTCGACTTCTGCAGCCGCTCCGCATTTCTGCACAGATTCAAGTGGAAAATGTTCCAAGAGGGTTCTATTTACGCGAATGTTTGCCATGAGCTGAATCACACTTTGTTCTTTGTTTAACTGTCTGTTCAAGGAAGAAAAGCATGAGTGTTAATGAAAGGGTACACCTGTTTGCTCTGCTGTTTTTCATTGCTCTAATGACCTTGTATATATACACAGTGTGCATTCATGCAAGGCCAGATGGTGAAAAATGCACAGATGATCACAGACATTCTGATGGCAGCTTAAAGGACATGAAAAACACCTGTAAGCTGTTATCAAGATGAACACTCCCTGATTAGATAAAATATCAGAGATGTTTTGGAGTGAGAAGAGATGGAGATAACAATCAGTGTCTCCCACTCTTTTTATTTTCATCCTTGGCTGATGCGCAGGTGGGGCGGTGATGTCAGTGCTGTTGTAGAGAAGATCCATAAAAGCGCCTCTGGGTCCTGACACAGGGTTTAAGGAGACTCTCACTGGTTGCAAATACAGAAGTGTGTGAAAAGTTGACACCAAATATGTAGGAAACATGTAGGGGAGAGAAGAGCTGATAGTTTGGGTTTTAAAGGAGTATTTCACTGTTTCTGAAATATCCAGAAAGAGCCTCATTCCACTGAAATGATGAAGTAATCTGTCTCAGAAAGCACACACCAACCAAGAAAAGCGCTCGACTTTTATGCACCAGTGAGATCTCAACATTCAACATGTTAAAATCAGTAACGATTTCACAAAATGTTGCCTTATATAAAAGAAATTATAATAAAATCTACCATCGTGTCCAGACATGAAGCTGTGGAAAAACTAATTCTATAATGTTGTTTTCACTCATTTTGTCAGGCCCAGGTCCAGATCTAGAGACAGTGGTGACGAGAATGATAACATCCAAGAGCGTCACTTCCGCCCCCACTTCCTGCAGGCACCTGGCGACCTCATCGTCCAGGAGGGCCGCCTGTGCCGGATGGACTGCAAGGTAAATACACACCTCTGGCACAGCCTGCACCAACAAACAAGCGAGTGTTGGTGATAACGGAGGGGAAGTGATGCTCTGCTGTGTCTGTTTTTAACAGCTGCTCTACATCGATAAGGGTTAATAGAATTGTAAATGTACCAGTCAGCTGATGTGAGGCTTGAGGGGGGTTGATGCCCATTTTAGAATAAAATGTAACCCTTCAGTAATCACATATGAGAAACATTTTGAGAAAGCTGTATCAGCTGTATTTAGCACCAAACACTTTTCACTGGTAAGAATAACATAAAACTAGCGTACTTAAAAAGCACATTGGTTGTAAAAAAAGAATAGTCAGAGTTTAGTAAACCAAACTTGTTTTGATTTACCGTTCTGTACTAACTATGTAGTACAGATTTCACATTACTGATTTAATTAATTTCCCATCATCCCAGCATGTTGCTTCACATGATAAAGTGAAGAGAGTGAGATGCTCAACAACCGAGACATGACTGGAAAAGAATAAGCCCTCACCAAAGAGAATATGTTAATCATAGTAATACAGAAAGCCATTTCAGATCCACCCTTTAATTCAGCGTCTGGACTGCTTTCAGTGAGGCTCCGTGTCAAACGCTGCCAAAGACACATTAGCCTTTCTGTGCATTCCAGTTTCTTCAGGGAATATATAAAACAAAAAAAACAAAAAAACATCAGAGACGAGATGTTTCATGGCTTTGCGGTGTTATGAACGGCTTACAGCAGACAGAGAGTACAGATGTGTCATTTTTCAGGGATTAAGTAGGATCAGGTTTTTTACTATTAATTCCCCCCCACGCCCCTCGAGCTCATTTTCTTCCTTTATTCGCTCTGTCTTCACCCACCTCCCTGCAGCTCTTAGAAGCTACTTTAAAGCTGGTTCATGTAGTAAAATAGAAAGAGACCCACAATTAACTCACTATAAAAAGACTCTTTTTATGCCTGTTAGAAATAGACCGAGCCTCCATTCCTTTGGAGTCTGTAATGTCAACAATATTTATAGCAAATATTTATTTTCAGGTCATTTGTGGCTTTCTGAACTTTCCATTTTTGACTTCTAACCATCTAGAAGGCCCCTTCCAGAACTACTTATCGCTGCTAGTCTACGTTCCGTTCTGTGAATACTGTTGTCCATTTGGAATTGTAACAGAAACATATGGGTATCCACAGTGACACATTTTCCAGGTGGGTAGGGTGCAGCAGAGCAGGTGTTGGCTTTCTGCAAAGTTAATAGACAAGTTTTTCCTCTTTGCGGTTTGTTCCCATGACGAAGCATGCAGGCGACCAGACAACAAATGCAGAAACTAATTGTCTCCAAGAGCAAGCTCAGACTGCAGAAAGCATCCTTCACTTGATAGCCTGAACATTCTTATCTGTCCTTTACAGGTTAGCGGATTGCCAACTCCTGACCTCATTTGGCAGCTGAACGGACAGACCATCCGCCCCGACTCTGCCCACAAGATGCTGGTAAGGGAGAACGGTGTCCACTCCCTGGTCATTGAGCCTGTGACGAGCCGCGATGCAGGCATCTACACCTGCATCGCCAGCAACAGAGCCGGCCAGAACTCCTTTAACCTGGAGCTCATCGTTGCAGGTAAATGGATGGATGCACACAGGGGACACGTGCGGGTGTGATTTACTCTCCCAGTGCAGCTCAGTGACAAAGTTTTTTCCTCAGCTAAAGAGATGCACAAGGTCCCTTCGTTTGTCGAGAAGCTGCAGAACACGAGCGTTGCCGAGGGTCATCCTGTGCGACTGGAGTGCCGAGTCACAGGTGTTCCCTACCCACAAATCTTCTGGAAGAGGGAGAATGAGTCATTCACTCACAACACAGACAGAATCAGGTAATTAAAAAAAACAGAAACTTAAAAAAAAAAAAAAGAAGAAACTCTGAAAATTGAAATAGCTAATTAAATGTGCCTCAATGCTCTTTCCCAGCATGCACCAGGACAACTGTGGCTACCTGTGTATGATCATCCAGCCAGCTTTGAAAGAAGATGCTGGCTGGTACACAGTGTCTGCCAAGAATGACGCCGGCATCGTCTCCAGCACAGCACGTCTTGACGTTCACAGTATGTTGCTCACTCAATTAAACATTTAATCTGTGTCTGTGGCCATTTTCTTTTTATCCCACAATGTGCAAAACATTGAACTTTCTTTGTTCCCTCCCCAGCTCAGTGGCAGCAACCTAACCTCCCCAAGCCCAAAAAGGTGCGTCCCTCCACCAGCCGCTACGCCGCACTGACGGAGAGGGGGCTGGATGTAAAGGCGGCTTTCTTCCCCGACTCCAGCCCGCTGCAGCCCGGCGGCCTGGTGGAAAGCGACGACCTGTAAAGATCACCGAGGATTTGCGACGTCAACCCCAGAAAAACCCTGAGAGCTGCTCTTGATCCTTGCACACACCGAGACACATGCTTAAAGACAGTGAGGAAGGGCAGCAGCACCACCACTGAACTGCAGACACAGAGGCGAAGCATCGGTGGGCAGAGAAAGATGGTGCAGTGGCGGTTTTCATGTTTTATAGACTCATTATACAACCCAATATAGTACACAATTCATCAAGTTGTCCTGGGAGATGATTGAAGGCCTTACCACAAGAAAGAAAACTACTCATAAATATGTTCACTCACAAACCCGTCAAAGTGCCTCTCCTTTCAGTAAAGATACAAAACAGGTTTAACAATAAAACATAGAATAAGTATGCACATTTAAATGGTGCCACTTACAATACACTGACTATAGATAGCGCTTCTCACCAGCCATGTGTAGTGGAGAAAAGATGTTTTAAAAGATGAAAAGCACCGTAGGTTTGACAACAAAAGATTACAGACTTTATCTAACGATGTGGGCCTGTGCAGCAGAGAGCTAATATCAAGTGTTGGACCATAGTTAACAGCATCATACAGCAGACAGAAATACTGGAGGAGGCAGGGCCTTATAAAACTGTTCGTCTTTTTCTTTTTTAAGAAGAAGAAATGAGTTTATTAAAAAAAGAAGGATTGCGATTGGCTGAAGTTAAGCTGGCTCAAGCAGGATGGTCAACAAAGGGAAAAGCAGGTCGGCAGAGGGATGCGAGTGTGCGGTAGTGACTAATAACGACAGATGCGATAGTGGCAAATGGAAAACGTGAAAAGCTTCAGTGACGGTGGTACATTTTGGTGAGGTTTTTTTCTGCTTCTTTGACGTTTTTTTTTTCTCTTTTTGAAGTGTGAATTGAGATGGTGTCACTGGAGAGAGGGTGCTGTGAAAGCTTTCAGTGTATTTCTCACACACATCACAGATTGTCCATTTTATTTTTATATGGGAAGAAAAAAAAAAAAGGACTATTTACTTTCCCAGCAATCATGACTTAAATTATATATGCAACCTTCTGTTCACTGACAAAACTGTCTGGGGTTATGAAGTTTTATAAATATATTTACTGCCTTAAATCACTTAAAGAAAACACCGTTTCTTTGCATGTTATTTTTGGACACTCGTACAGTGCCAAACAGCTTTTATCAGGATGTATAAAAACACAACTGTTTTTTTTTTTTTTTCAATATTCAGGGCTAATAAACGATGAAAAATGGAAAAAAAAAAGAGGTAAATTTATATCTACTATTTTTGTCTCCTCTGTAACACTTTACAAAGTGGACGTTTGTCTGTTTGCAACAGCTGACACTTACAGTGTTTGCACATTTCTATGCCAATCAATGCTTGTATATGGATTGTTCTCCTGATATTATTTTAGGTTATGAACGTTAATAAAATTCAATCTCTTCAGAGACGGTGTGAAATGTTTTCATACTCTGGCAGGCTTCTTGTAAAACAAGAGAATGCCAGTACACGCATGACGGCCCACGATGGAAACACCGTTCTTGCAGTGCTTCAGTAGAACACACAGTACTTTGTTTGGGACACCAATGCACATCAGAGAAAGCACAAAGTTGCACGCTAAAAGTCAGAATTATTCAATTTATCAAGCGTAAGAGCATATTTTAATGAGAGGGAAGAGCGACGCAGATTTTCTGATCTCATCACTGGGCACGACAGTCACCTCCAACCCCATCCATCCACACCGCAGGTCCAGAGCTGTAACCAGACACTCAAAACATTCCCAAAGCTAAAAATACCCCCCACCTCCACCACCACCTCTAATTTCCTCCAGCTGCAGCCCAACATGCCGGCTCCCTGGACAGGCCCCATTAGAGGTGGGATCAGGGGCCATTGGTTGGGGTGGCGGGGGGCAACGTATCGGCTGTGAGGGGGTCTCCCGAGAGACGTGGGGAAACAAAACATGCGCGTTACAATCAGTAACAGTCATGGAAAAAAAAAAAAAAAGACCAACAGCGTTAAATCTACTGAATAAATTCAGGACCTCGGGGCACGGAGGTCTGGACTGGGCCAGACACTGTGGAGTCAGCAGCGTTAGTCATGACGGACTGTCACACGGTTCAGGCCCCGCCCACTGTAGCTGCAACAGAGTGACTCAGCAGAAAGGCAAAGAGCAGCAGGGCAGCGGTCTGCTGGCAGCTGCGGGTTTTTGTCCCCTGCAGCGTGTTTAAAGAACAAATAAATACCTTTGAACAACATTAAACTTGTTTTGAAACGCTGTTTTCAATAACCGACTTTCTGATTCGCATCAATTCTGATGCTTTTCAGTCGAGGGTAACGTAGAGTCGTCTCTCTTTTCATATCCCTTCAACATCCATGCCGGAAACAAGACATGTGGTGCTCAAAGACAAGCAGAACGCTGCCTCACTGATGTTGTTTAGAGCAGTGCGATAACTCCAGAGGACGCCGTTACTCCCTACATGGCCAGCTGCAGCCCACCGTCCACCACCAGCACCTGTCCTGTAATGTAGGATGACTCCAAAAGGAAGAGGACAGCCTGGGCTGCCTCCTCTGGCGTGCCAAATCTCCCCAGAGGGATGGACCGCGCTCCGTCCTCTTCCCTCAGCCCTGCGGTCATGTCGGTGTGTATGAAACCTAAAAGGGGAGAGCAGTGAGCTGACAGAGGCAGAGATAAGAAAGGTGACGGCAGAGGACAGAGAATACATGTTCTGTACCTGGAGACAGCACGTTGACCCTGATGTTGCGTGAAGCGACTTCTTTAGCAAGCGAGCGAGTGAATCCTTCTAAACCAGCTTTACTGGCACTGTAGACACACTGGCCAGCGTTCCCTTTTAGGCCCACTACAGAGCCTGCAAACATCAAATACAAATCCATTAAGCATCCATCCATGCTTGGTGTGACAGAAATGTTCCAAAATGAAACCATACCTCGTTTTCCCACCCAGCAAATACAAATTGCCAATCACATCCACAGCTATGTCTGATGGATGAGGGCTTCCTGCCTCTGAGTCTGAGAAAGGTTCTCATTATTGTATGTGACATAAGACAACTCAGTAACAAGGAGCCTAATGAGCTGCATGGGTGAAGCCACTTTATTCAGGTCACAAAATCCTGACTTCCCATCCTGTTTTGGTCTATTACAACATAAAATAAGAATGTAATGCTTTTCAATTAAACAAACAACAAAACACATAATTATAATTATGATGAAACTTGAAAAAATTGTTTGGAAAAAAGATTAATAGTTTCTTGGCAAAAATGTGAAAACAAACAGCACAAAGCGCCTTTAAACTTAAACCAAAAAAGTGAAACTGTCATCTACTGCCACCTGGTGGCTAAACTGCACAGAAGTAGTCAGTACCTATATTAACGATGGCCGCTCCCTGGGTGTGCAGCATGCTGCGCAGCGCTGCCCTGCATGTCAGCATGCAGCCCAGCAGGTTGGTGTGAAGCAGAGCCACCATGTCTTCTGGCTTGGTCCTCAGTAACAGAGCATCCCTGAGCGGTCAGACAGAGTAACGAACAGATCAGCCAGAAAGCTGCAAACTCCTCTATGATAATAACATTATGTCCACAGAATATGATATTAATATACCAAATAGAGCATCTCCATCCTGGTGCTCACCTGTTGATGCCAGCAGCATTCACAAGATACGAGATGCTCCCACAGGTCCTCTGGATCGTGTCAAAGGTTTTCTGGACCTCCTGCTCTTTAGAGATGTCACAGCTGAAAGCCGCGTGGTCAGCTACAGAGCATACACACACCAGGCCTGTGAGTTATTTACCTGTTAGGACACTGCAGTTTATTCACGGCAGCTACAGGCCCCGGAAGTCTGGACAGATTAACACTGATTTCAATGATTTACGCTTTGTTCCAAGCCTAAGTGTAATTGAAAATAGAATAAAAACAGAATGTCAAATGTTGAAACAGAGAAAATGTTTTTTTTTTTTTTTTAAACATATATTAATTTTGAATTTGATGCCATTAACACATTTCCGATGTGTTGGGGGCACATTAGTGCACATGAATAACCCGAACAGCAGGGAAGATTTGGCAGGGCTGCATAATGAAAGAGTGTGGGTTCTGAACTGGTCTGCCTGCAGTCCAGGTTGTAAAAAATACATAACAACAACAAAAGATATAACAATTTAAAGGATGCTTAAAGGATTAAGCATTAAGGATTAAGTTAAGCTTTAAAGGATAAGCTTAACTGCCATATGAAGCAAGAGCGGAAGGTATTTTGCTTTAAAAACTACAATAAGTGATCTTGACATTCCTAAACACACAATGTTCTGTAAAAAGAAGAGATGATACAAAACAGTGTAGGCGAATAAAGTGTAAAAAGATGCATTTCAACCAACAGCATTCAGATCTTTTTTAGAAAAGACATCTAAAACATTATTTCAGCTCTGCATCTGCGGCCTTTCCACCGAGGCCTCAGCATCAGGGTAAACGAGACGAATTAAGTGCGCTCAAGTGTGTTGCTCCACCCCGTCAGTGCTCAGCACTATCACACTATGGTCTACAGGAAAATATTTGGGTCTTTGAGCAAAAACAATCTGAGATGAACATCGCTCGAAATAAAAAGTTTTGCAATCACGACCATTGCTGCTTCCACTGTCTGCAGAAAAGGTGACAATGCCACGATTCAGAGTACCCTGCAGACAAGGAAGTGAGCCTCAACCAGATTAATTAGAATAAATCTGTTTATATTACACATTTCTGTGGGGCTTTGTGAGTTTTAAATGGTGTCTTTGAGCAAAACCGCTGTGAAAGAGTCTCCCACTCCGCCAAATGAATGAGGTTGAATGGTGTGTTTACAGACAGTAACAACTATTTGGACAACTTAAAGCTAACAGATTTTATGAGCAATTGTGGACATTAAACCTGAGTTGACTGAGACAGAAAGATGGAAATAAAATGCTGAAAACACTCAATCAATTAGAAATGTTCAGTTCTGCAAGCTCCATCCCAAATGTTCAGGCTAATCTCAAAAGTACTACCTCCCTACCAGGCGCCTTTCTGGGCCTCTGTAAACTTTCTGAAGCAACCTGGTTCCTGTGGTTGAAAGGCAACGTAAAAGACCTTGGTTCCTGGAAAATGGTTCATAGCCCTGGAAATCCAGCTAAATTGTGCTGTTAAAAAAAAAGGTCTTTTTAAATTAAAGAGTTCTCACTGAATGAGGGCTTCTTCCACATGGAGCATGCGTGTCTATATGTGGCTATGTGTTGATATTTAAGTCTCAAAACCTTTACACCCGGTGCAGCACTTTACCTCCGTGCAGAGTAGCCACAGTGGCCCGGGCGGCATCTTCGTTCCTGGAGACTACAACTAACCTGCAGCCCCTCTCAGCCAACAGGCGGGACACGGACTTCCCAATTCCCCTGGAGCCCCCACACACAACCGCCAGCCTGGACATGACCCTTAAGGAAAGGACACGTGACAACATGGCAGGCCGACTAACTCCAACATTGGTTACTTTAATGTTAAGTACATATTTAAGCATTTATTTTAAATGCAAAAGCTCAGTGGCGCAGTCCAAGGTTCATACTGACTGCTGCCGTATGTGAAAATAAGCCATTTTTCGGCAATCGAAATATTCTCGCTTACCGTTCTGTGCGACAAACTGTTGCTTATCTTATTTTCCGTCCGTCGTACCCCGTCTGACAGCGGCTGGTTGAGATGAAATGACTTTACTGTGTAAAAGCGACTGTTAGCGGACTGGAGGACAGGGGCGCCGCCATGTTTGTTTTCACTGTTATTGCGTTGCTCGACATTGGCCGGTGGAGGGCGTAGCGGGCACGCGCTGCTTTTTTGCCTCAACGTTGGCTGCTGAAAGCCTGAGGACGTACAGCTGCTGCAAAGAATGTGAATGAGAAATATTTTTGATAAAGCCCGTTATACCATATTGTATTTGGTAAGATATGACAGCATCGCCTCGACTTTTTTTTCTTTAACATTTGGAGGCCAACATTTACAAGAAATGTGCCACAATTTGTGTTTCCCTGGAATTATTAGAATTATCTCTAAATTGTAGTCCATTCACACTCATACTTGTATACCAGAGGAGCCTTACACACAGCGCATTTTAAAATGCAGCCATTCATTTTCCTCTTTCTCCATGCATCACTATTCCCCCGTGGAAACATGTTTCACCAGGAATAGCATTATGGTCCACCGGTGCTCTTACGATGAGAAATGATGAGAGTGGGTGGCCACAGCCCACACCTGGACAGTCCATCAGACTGAGACACTGCCAGATTGATTTGCTGAGGTTAAATAACATTCACAACCTTTGGCAGAGCAGATCTCTGGCCCTAAGCCCTGTGGATCACACCCACAGTGCAGGAGAAAAATACCACCACCACAAATATCACACAGTGCTTCAAATGTAGTCAGTGTTTACCGCAGCAGTCATCATTAACTGTGGCTATATGTTAGAGGAGAAAGGCAGAGGGGATTTGTATTCAGATCACCTTCTCTCCCTCCCTCATACCTACATGATCCTGCCAGCAGAGCTGTGTTGCTTCGTCATGCACAAACACACTTGGTTCAGTCCTGCATGACAAAAGCTGTTATGTTTTGCTTGATTTCCTGGAACTATTTAACCATTTTTTTTTTTTTTTTGTTAGGGGGAGCTGCCATGTCTGTCTACATGCTCTCCACACACAATGACTGTTGTTATAGCACAATGTAGAAAATCTATACAAAGAACACAACTTCTGTTTTTCTGCCGGAGTAAAGAGCTCAAGGACTCCGCCAACTCTCTTATCATTATAGTGACTTGGTGCTTAAACATTACTGAGAATTCTCGACCCCGAGGCTCTGTTCCTGAACTCTGCACAGCCCTCGCAGCTGTGAATATTTTACCTACATTCTGTACAGTCAGCCTCTCCCTATTTTTAAACACCTACCCAACCTGCAGTCGTGTCAGACTGCAATGTTCCTGCAACAAACTCGCGCACGCGCCTGCCCAAGCAAAACATTTGGGCCAAAGCAAAAAAATGTGATAAAATATGTATGCTGTGTATTCTTAGCAAACGCACTTATTTTTATTACTCTTATTCAGAAATATGTCATGCTTGAGCGTTGAAATAACTTATTGCCATGGTAACCCGTCCTCTGCAGGATCTGCGTGCAGCACAATGACCTCCGTGGGTGCTTGTCAGTTCCCGTCAGTGTTACCCAGCTGAGCACCCCAGGTAGGGCTCACCTCTTTTTGCCAGGATCTTCCTGGAGACACTAATGACCACATGTACCATGCCTCAGCCCAAATGCAGGTACTGAAAAACTACCAACTCTTTGCTGCTTTTGAACGCGCGTGTACACATACCCACGAACGCACAGCCTGCACAAACACAGATCTGTCAGTCTGTCCCGTCAATGGCACCTTTGATTCCACTCTCGGTTCTGCTCTGCATGTCGTCAGGGGGAGAAAACAGAATGAATAATGACAAATCTTCCAGACAACATGGAAACCATTTGCTTTTATTGTTCTAGATTTTTTTTCTTTTTTTTTCTTTTTTTCTTCTTACAAAATGTGCGTTTCCCACAAATGCTTCAGAATATTTTTCACATAACAAGATGTGTGCCAAATAGGTTTGATTTCAGGTTCTCGATTTTTTTTTTTTTTTTTTTTTTCAAACTTGAAACAGACTTTGACAGAAAAGAATAAAATGAAAATAAATCAAGTAAGTCACCTTGGCTTGTAGAAAATGTGTTAAGCTGTATCAAGTAATGTTAGGTTGCCATATGTTCTGATGAATGAAAGCATAGGCCTGTGACTATTTCAAGGAATGCTTTACGTTTTGAAACCTGTGCAGCCTTACGCATGAAAAACACGGCCAAGACGTCAGTAAGATTAGAAGTGTTGTGCAGAAGTCTATATGAGCGCGAGCTTTTGTGTTGGAGTAAGTTTGACGTGTTATTAAAGGCTTAGTAGTGAAATGAAGACACTCGAGAGGATGTTTTAGCAAAGAGCCTGAGGTTGGGTGTGGTGACTGCCAAGACAGAAATGCAACATCAGGTTCATTCAATTCATAAGAATTTAAAAAGGCCCAAACAGTGATTTGTACCATCCTTCTCCACAACTTCTCTAAATCTCAAACAAATTACAACATATTCCAGCAGTCAGTTACACAGTGGTCCCCATCAATGAGCAACCAAAGGCAAAAAAAAAAAAGAAGAAGATCTAAATAAAACAAAATACATGTGCTTGAAAGTCTGGGTCCCAATTATAAAAGCCAAATTTGGCACAAGTCTGAGTCAAGTGTTTAAACCTCATGGGACCTCAGATGACGTACCAAAGATCAGGTGAATTGGTCGCATTATATAAATTTTTGTGAGCTCCCCCGAGGCAGGAGGCAAATCTACAATCATACCTATTAATACCTTTACAGTGAGGGATTGCCTTAGATTTGCTAATGCCTTTAAGAACACTTTTAGAAAAGAGGAATAATTTCTTTGTTTTGATGCAACATGCTTTCAACCCCCCCCCCCCCCCCCAAAAAAAAAACGTATGAAACTGCAAATTCCTCTTATTTTAGGTTTAGCAAGCTCCAAACATATAACCCAAATCCCTCGAAACACAAATAAATCTTATGGTAATTCAAGTCAGTACAACATTTTAACAAAAATCAACAGAATAAAAAATAAAATAAAATAAAAAAAAATAAAAATCAAGGGCTCAAAGTGATCGATGTCAAGAAAAAAACTAAAAATGTTGAGATTCTAGCTCTTCCTGTGGAGTGATGCAATAATACGCTTCTTTAGGCAAACATTTGGCGCTTTAGTTCGCAGTGTGTCTCATTGCCACAAGTCACATTTGGAATGAGTTATAGAATCCAAAAACTGAGAGCCCTCAGAAGGCTTTACTGTGTCAGGTTAGTCATACGCCACCAACTCTACGAGCAGCAGGTGTCAGCCTCTGTGAAAATGTCTTACCAACATAAATATACACTGAAAAACATCTGCATTGTAACTGAAATGTTGTCGCTCTAGTGTTGCAGAGCTCTGTCTGGGTTTGGCTATTGCCAAAGGGGTTTGGAGAGCAGCTACTCTGGTGAGTAAATATAAACAACATACAAATGAAGCAATATCTGACTGCAAAGTCCATTTTGGAGTGTGTTTTTAGCATATTATAAGAGCAAAGCCAAACAGTCCAGCAACCCACCTGCCACCTCTCCGTCTCCTGGAGAGGGCTTTGCTAATCACATGCAAATATTATTATTATTATTGTTATTTTTTTTATTTTTATTTTTTTTAAATCACTGCAGGTGACAGCCCATAACACTGAAACCTCATCTATACTTTGAGGAAAGAAAGAATAACCTACATGTAGTACAGAAACATTAAGTCTTGTGCAGCATTCACAAAGCTGTGATTTGTAGCTTCTCGATTATTCGAATGTGCAATACAGCAGATCTCTCTTCTGGTCCTCTGGTTCAGGTAATGCTTTTGGAACAGGGGAAGCTTCTTTTTTTTTCCTACTATGCAGCACAAGTGATTTGTTCTGGTCAGTTCCATCTGATATACTGACTCCTACATGCTGACAGTTTGAAATAATGATACATTTTTATCAGCAGTCTAGCAGACAAAAGTAGAACTAATCTGGTCATTTACAACATAAGGCATGTGCTCTACTTAACCCCTTAATGTGTGGCACTACAACAAGAACAATATGAAATAAGTTAAAATGTGTAACATACCGTTAAACAGTTCATATTGGTTGTTTTAGGACTAATTATATCTATGTCCTTATGTACAATAAAGTGGGGAACAGTACAAGGCACACATTTAACAGCTGGATTGTTTCAAAGATATAAATAACCGAGAAAAAAAGAAGTTCATGAGTAGTGTGCTCTCCTCCAACTCTCCACTGTACTTTCATTGACGACGATTCCTGTTCTTCTCTGCAGCTCTTTCTCATGTGCCTCTAGCGTTCTTTTTCAGGACATAAAGTGTCGGTATGATGGTCCTGTTCCAGCAGCCTGCGAGCAGCGGTCAGCAGGGTCGTGGCCGCGTCGAGCTTGGTTCACTGTAGTGTATGTGTGTATTAGATGCTGTCTACAAAGCTGCCAGGGAACAAGCCGGTCCTGCCGTTCCTCTGCAGCGTGCCTTTGAACCAGCCGTCCTCCCTCTTTCTGTGAACAAACACAATGTCGCCCTCCTTAAGTTCCAGCTCGGCCTCGCTCTGTGGCGGATAGGACACCACCACCCTGTACCTGGGGAGGACAGCCAGAGGCTCAGTAAGACACGGAAACACGCAGCATCAAAGAAAGCTGATCTGCCCTGATACCTGTGATACTCATGTGTACAGGACAGACGGGCTGAAACAACACGACACTGCGGTTTCACATCAGCGTACCTCTCACATATGATGGGACGTGCATCATGCTGCTGTGATAACAGAGAGGAGCAGGGCTGGCGAGGAGGAGGAGCGATGGGAGCGCATCCGTCAAGGGGACTGTTCTTCCGATGGGAGGACTCTGGGACTGAGGAGGAGGAAGATGACGAAGCAGCAGCAGGCTCAGGCTCGAGGCAGCTGACTGAACCAGAAGGTGGGGAACTGTCGGGGCCCACGGCACCATGCAACACTTCTCCAGCAGCAGCCTGTTCGGTCTCCAGGGTGGGAGAGGAGGGGGGTGAGGGACGAGACTTCTTCTTATTGGAGGACAACAGCTTCAGAAGACTTTTCTTCTCTCTCTACAAAAAGAACACAGCAGGTTTAAAGGTTAGAAAACAACCAGAACTGAGAAAATGAGATGCAATTGTCACACCACAGAGAGACAGAACAAAGAAACTGTGCCATGTAATAATGACCTTTTATTGTTACTACTGGGGAATCCTGAGTAATTAGCATTCTACAAAGCATTTTAATCATATGCTTAAAAAAACGAAGACATGCTCCACCACGATACCACAAACAATCGGAAACAGTCTTCACTGTGTTCAGAGAATCTCTGAGAAACACAGTGAAAAGAAACAGCTAACCTTGCCATCCTTGTCCATTCTGCAGGCGAGCACTGCGTTGTTAGATGAGGAATTGAAGGCAGCGTTGTTCCCAGAGCCGACCGGCACAGCGAGGACAGGCATGGGTCTCAGAACGTCCCCCTCCAGGGAGGCAGCGCTCACATTGGGTGGAGTCAGAGAGACAGCGGCGCAGCTCATTGCCACTCCCATCCGGGTGCAGCCTTGGGCGGGACTGGAGGAGGGTTGTGGGCAAACTGCGAGGTGTGGGAGATAGGTCACAGGTGTGGCAGACTGGATGGGTGTCACTGCTGCTGTGGGCCTGTCCTGACTGTGACACGCAGCTGCAAAAATAACACAAAACAATATCAGGACATCGAAATTCGCTTTTTTTCCCCCTTCTTAATTCAGCGGGGCAACAATTTGACCATTTACCTGTTCTGACTGCGTTGCGAGCCTGATTTACAGTCATCTGGGAGCTGACATGCAACGGGACTTTTGGCTGTTGGCCTGTGGCTGTCTGAGCTGTTACCACAGCTGCGGGTTGGGAGCTGGCAGGTACAGCGCTGGAGCACACAGTGAGGGGTTTGTTGAAATCAGGGACAATGGCCCCGAGGGGAGCAGAGGAAGGGCTCACAATGGTGACTCCTCTGCCGGCCTGAGTGCAGAGACTCATGGACACTTTGGGCTGGGAGCTCCCAGACGCTGTCCTGAGGGGGGAGGACGTGAAGAGCAGAAAAACACAGCTTTCAGAGGTAACAGGTGACCATTACACAAAGGGGTGGAGCCTTGTTGCATTTAAGGCTTAAATGCGCCACACAAAGAGAGAATAACTACATAAGTTTGACATTTCTGTGCTGACAGATTACAAAAGCTGAAATCAAGAAAACAAATAAGTTACACATTTCTAAAAGGAATTTGCAAAGTCATCAAAAAGTGCATTTTATGAGAATTCTTTGCAAAGCTGGAAAGCATCTGCGGTACAGTAAATTCCACAGCTAAAACTACTTGTATATGATAAAAGTAAACCTAAATGAGCAGTTTAAGTAAACAGGTGCGGCTTTCTCAATAAAACAGTCATCTAAAAAAAAGGAGAAACTGGAGGAAGTTATGACTGCACAAATGGCTGTTAAACCAAGCATGTGGACACGTGAATGTACAATATGTTGACAAGAATAAATGGCTAACGGTGATTTAATGACTGACCTGCTGACTGGGCTCATGTAGTTCCCAGGGAAGACTCCGATCTTGCCTGTGTGCATCGAGGTGCCCTTGAACCAGCCATCCTGACAGCGTTCAAGCACCAGGAACATCTCTCCTTTCCTCAGCTCCAGCTCGTCCTCTTTCCGGGGAGTATACGGGAACATCGCCACATAGCTAGATCCGTCACAAACAATAAACACATTTAGTCAGCCAACACGGAGGACCAACCCCCCCGCTTATGGAAAAAAGCAGTTTTTAATACAGCGTTTGTTCTGGTTTTATCCAGCAGTCTGGCTGATTATCTGTCATCATCTCAGCTCAGAGCCTCCGGCAGAGCTGGTGACCCAGAGAAAATCAGCGCTGAAGGACAAAACTTATTTGTAGGTCATCTCTCTGCAGCAGTGCAAGACCAGGCCTGTCATGGCAGCCAGGTAGATAAGAGCCTCAGCTGACATGTTTTCCATCTGGTTGCAGTGTTGTCAGGGAAGGAGAATGTAAATACCTCAGTCTGACATGCATGCACTGGCAGACCCAATGACGGCAGGAGAGGAGGCATGAGTGGATCTAATATCTATCAGGTGTGTAAGTTGTCTTGGGGGAGTAATGAGGGTAAAGGTGAGGGGGTCAAAAGTCAGGGGTGATAGAAAGCACCTCCCAAAGGGACCCTGGAGACTGTCACCCACAAGTTTTGACCCTTTCACCTGTGCACAAGCTCACACTCTGCAGGCCCACACTGACAGCTGGGGGGTGGGGGGTGGGGGTGCTGGTCAAAGACACGCAAGGATTTACTTCCCCATCAGCCGTGCATGTGCGTTAAAGACCCTGGGCCATCGGAGGACAAACCGCTTGTGACATTTCACTGCACATTTAAGACGACTGCGTATTTTTGTGCGAGACTGTTGTTATAACTCACACTGTGGGTCTTTGTCTGCTACTTTGGTCGCTTATGCTGGGGGAGGGTCTCTGTCCGGCAGCTAGGGAATATGCCGCTCCGCTAACAGAGGACTGCGGGGGAGGAGGCGGGGGTGGTGGGAGAGCATCCTGTGACAGAAGAATAGAAAATCATATTACTGGCGAGATAGGATCGGCATTCAATTACAACTTTACAACAATTCATCATTTGCCTCCTCTCAGTAAGACGCACAAGGACGAAAACAAGCAGTAACATGAGCCCCAATAACAGTTACGTAAGCAGGGAGACTAGTTTGTTTATGAGCAACAAAGAGAATGAGAGCTCATCTGTCATTTGGGTTATTCCCTCTGGTTTGCCGGCACTAGGGGAGAGTGGTTTGGCAGACACTGTAGTCTTGTCCCCGACTTCCCCTCGTTACGGAGAATCTACTATCCCGCTTGTTTATTTGTTGCTAGGAGACCAAATAGCTACATGTTAAATCCACTGCCGTATTTAATTGGGAACATATGAAATGAAAAACATGTCTGTGAGCACACTTCAGAGAAACCCTCAAAACCAACCATGAGTGGATTCATCTCGACTCACTTGCTGTTGAACATCTGGGAGAAACTCCAGCGATTTTTCAGCCTCTAGTCAAAAGCTTGACGCTTAAAGAAGAGTTAAAATGTTGAGGTATCACAAAACACAATAAAAAAGAGCCATATACATGTATAGATGGACCCACACGAGCAGTGAGCGTGTCAGAATGAGGCTGAAGTCGACTCCTCTGCCCAGAAGCTTCACATTGCAGTGAGCAGCAGAGTAATAGCTTCCATGACACACTGGGGGAGGAGAGTGGCACTCATACAGCCCTGTGCTATGTGTACGGGCCCATGTGTATATGCGAGTGTCGTTGTACGTTCTGGTTCGCTGCTGACGCTTGAGCTGAGATAATTAGGCTGCTGCAGGCTAGAGAAATCATCTGTACAGAAACATCATGTAGGGTTCCCAAGTGAAGCGGAGAGCTCAACCTTTTGTGTACACATTCCTGCCCATTCAAAAACTCCACATACCAGAGCCTACACATAGACGGACAGGAAGTTCGCGTGCTGTTTTGTGTGGGCTGGAGGGATTTCTTCAAACTTTTAGTGGCACTGATTTTTCCTTTTTTTTTTTGTCACAGGAATTTAGGAGACTTAATGGAGAAAACCATCATAAAGTATGTCCACAGACTGTATCGAATATTGTGACATGTAATCCAGATTAATGCTACTTCATATCTAAACAGTGTGACATAAATGCTACAGTATGAATACTCGTGTACGATTTAAAGCAGTGACATTACTGCATGAATTTGTTTAATCCTACGCTTGCAGATACAGTGTACAGTAGGTTGTATACCCTTCTGTTTAATCCATATGCAGACCTTCCATACATAATGTTACCATGCAACAGCTCCGGATTATATACAAACTGAAAATGTATTTTCTTTAATTACAGTAACGTGTCACATAGAGCTGAAATACTCATCTGAATGAGGTACTCAAATAGTGATTAACTGTTTTGTTGTCATTTGGTTACTTCAGTCTTGTGTTTGATCATTATTAAAGAGACATTAATATTCCACCTACCAAAGGGATGGATGTGTAGCTCGTCTCTGAGGGAAATGTGAAGACTGTTGCAGTAGTAACAGGACTACTAGGGGGTGGGGTCACAATAAGTCCAGCTGTGCAAATATGTACCTGCAAACGAAGGGGAATGTTGACCATTTAATATTCTGAATCCATAATAAAGGGTATGCTCCTCTCATACAAATGTGTTCCAATAAACTTCCTGTTACTGTAATAAATATTCGCTTTAATCACACCTACAATACAAGGACATACTCATCGTAAAGAAGGTCTGATTGCCTGCAGTGTTGTGGAACGCCATAACTTCAGAGTAAAAAACACTTTCTGGTCACACTGTGTGTAAGTGACACTTGCTGACATGTGGCTTTGTATCCTGCCCATGGCCTGGCTCGCCTGATGATTTGATTGGTCAAAAAGAAATCATATGACCACACGGGAAGACTTTCATTGGTTATGTTTCTAGAGGGGGCTTCCCAAATCAGTCATCCACGTGAGTCAGGATGGTTCCCTGGTAACAAGGCCATACTGTTGGACACACAATATCTCCCTGTAGCCCTGTGACTCTGCACGGATGGCTGCCTCAGACTGATCCACCTCCTAAGGTGAACCTTTCAGAGCACATGAACCAAACGCAACAGTGCACTCAAAAGTGACACTGCTCGACAATGAATAACGCTGTAAAGAACAGGGCAGGTGTGTTGTTCTAAATTAAATAAATGCATTTTATAGTACAGAAAGAATGCTTACAACAAGTGTCCGTTTTATTTCCCTGAAAATGTCTCCCTATCACCTGGTACAGTGAGAGGCCCCGAGTACATTTTCAAGAAAGACTAGTTAGGCCCTTTGTTGTCTTTTTGTCTTGCAAGACAAGTGCAGGTGAAGGGGAAAGCAAAGACAAAAGAGGCTGGAGAGCCTAGTTTTTATTCAACTATGATCTGTAAATCAAACATATATTCTATGAAATATACTGATACCGACTGTTGGGAAATGGTCAATAGATGACAACTTCTGCACTCAACTCAACAGTGATAGTGCTTAACAGGGGCTTCTGGAAGAAATTATTTCAGAATCTCTGTAGTTGTACACAACTAACACTTCATACTCAAGAAAAAAAAAAGAAATACAGAAAAGGACAGTAAAAGGAAACACCGAGTTAGCCACAAATTCACAAAAGTTGGAGGAAATGATATAATAAGGTTTTTGAATGTTTAAAGGGGAACTGCGGTATTTTCAACATTAAGCCTCTTTTATGAGTCGTCTGCAATGTTTTAGAACCCCCTCGCCGCTTTTTTGAATTTTACTGCTGTCTCCGGTATTTGCCTAATTTTGATTCTTCTCAACCTGCTTCAGAATGGCAAGTCATGTGCATGTCCTAAAAGATCCGTAAAAGCACCATAAACGTCCGTTTTCAAAATCATCAACTCACCGGAGTGGTTAATGGTGTGCACTGGTAATCCATATCAAATTTCGTTGCGAAAAGTTGCTTCTGTTGTGTTTTATTTGACATTTTGTAAATCCCATTGAGTTCTATGGAAGACTGGATGTTCGTTGATATTACTCCGCCATCAAGTGGTGTGGAGTATAGCAAGTCAGATTCAACTGCTGAGCGGAAGTTTATCCACGGCTGTGAGGTGGCTAAGAAAATAGTTCGAGCATGAACGAGCTGCCAAATAAAACACGACAGAAGCAACTTTTCGCAACGAAATTTGATATGGATTACCAGTGCACACCAGTAACCACTCCGGTGAGTTGATGATTTTGAAAACGGACGTTTATGGTGCTTTTACGGACCTTTTTGGACATGCACATGACTTGCCATTATGAAGCAGGTTGGTTGAGAAGAATCGTAAGCCCCTTTCACACTGCGACCCGCTACCTTAGCGGGTCCAAATTGCACCTTCGACCTGCATTGAGCAATGTGAACGCTTGGCGTGTCAGGGTGACCCGTGTCGCCTGAAGCCGAGTTCAGGGGGCGTTGCCTAGTGGCAGAGCGTCACACGAAACACATAAAATGCTGGGCGTGTACAATGACGTAGGCACAAGCCATGCGTCGGAGGTAGGGTTAAATACACCTGTCTGCATCAAATTTTTCAAACAAACGATGGCGGGACACCTTGAAATATCGTTTATGCAATTGTATATGCAGTTCATGGAGATGTTACTTTACGGTGCGTGGGAAACCGCGCTCTCCCATCTTTCTCGCCAGCCCTTCCAGCAGAGGTCCATCTTTCACCCTCCCCGAAATGTGGCGGAAAGTAACGTCCTCTGCTCGGAGGCTGAGGAGCTCGCGGACCTCCTTGTCTCCCCTGTTGGCCATATTAAAAAATGTCTCCAACTTGATGTAGGCTAAAACAGAGTGAAACTTGTCCTCACCTGTCGCTGTTGTTCTGAATCAGCTGTCCATTCTGTTTTTTAAACTCCTCACGTCACGCCACGCCCACGTCCGACCCGCGTCGATTGCGTTCACATCAAACTCGGCAAAAAGACTAGGATCCGACGCGGGTCGAAAGGCGAGTCGAGTTGACGCGGCAGCCCGGGTCGGCAGTGTGAACGCAACAGCGGACACGCTAAATTTGCGAATTAAACGCGGGTTATTCGGCAGTGTGAAAGGGGCTAAAATTAGGCAAATACCGGAGACAGTAAAATTCAAAAAAGCGGTGGGGGGGGTTCTAAAATATTGCAGACGACTCATAAAAGAGGCTTAATGTTGAAAATACCGCAGTTCCCCTTTAAGGAAACAAACGTCTGCCTTGTTAATAAATCGGCTATTTTTTAATATAAATAATGCTCATACCGATATTTAAAGAGAACGCACTTTAATAGTCAAACTCAAGATTGATGTAACACTTGTCAGTCTCTCAAGAAAAAAAAAAAAAAAAAAAGACCAATTCATTTCACTTAAGCACTTCTAAATCAAAATCTAATGGATGAGACTCACTCAGTTCAATTCTTTCCACTTTTTACCAGCTGCTTAGAGTTTGAGTCACAGATGGCCTCAGACAAGGGATGGGTGTTCTGCATCTGCACTTCTGTTCTTATTAATGTCTAAGCACCGAGTCAGAACTCAGCCTCAAGTGAATGGCAACCACAAAGATGCAGTGAATGGCTCTCATGTCAGGTTTGATGCGGAAAACTAAATGGCTAAGCTAGAGCTGTTTTTGTGGATGAGTCAAGTCACGTCTATGATTTCAAACGCTTGAATGAAGCGATAGTCCGTATGGTATGAGGGGGAAAGGGAAGTCAGCCTAATTACTGACAGAAGGAGAGTGGAGCCTTTGAAAAGAACAAACATCTTGAGAAAACAAAAGGATCCGAAGCTGGACTCTGCTTTCCATATGCATGACTGTGCACTATGACATTTTTTTTAAAGTTAGGGAGTTAAGGGAGTCATCTCCACAAGAACACCAGTTCAGTAGTAGTAGTCACTAATGCATCTGTAATTTCATTGTTGTGTGTTTAAGGTCCAGCTCCTTTGACATATAGCGGGAAACAAAATCATATGGGCACAGAGAGGCTAAAAGTGAATAAATTACACCTACTTGTAAAACCGCACTCTTCAAAAGAGCGTTCCATTTTTAGACGCCACACTGAGAGCAACTTACAAATAAAAAGAAACAAAAACCTGCTTTGCTTCATTTACTTGTGGATCATTTTACCTGCGAAGGTGCGCTGCAGGAAAGCCCCCCACTGATCTCTCCAATCCGGGCAGCTGCTGTGGGATTGCTGGAGCTGATGAGAACCGGCCCGCTAATCTCCATGGAGTGGCGCTGGGGGGGAGGAGCTAGCATGGGCTTGTGGGACATAGTGAGAGATGTGAAGGAATGTCGTTTCTTGCTGTTCTTCTTCTCCCCTGGCCGCTGGGCACCATTGCTCTGGAGGCCTAAGGAGGCCCCCTCGCCTGAGTCTCCTCCGGAGTCTGATGGCTTGTCCAACTCTATAAGCTGACGTGCTGCCGAGTTAAACTATGAGAGAGGAAAAAGGGTTGGGGTGAACAAAGAGAAAGGTATTCAAGACGAGGATAAATCCTCAGGAAATCTGTCTCTATAATGAGGACGATTGACCTTTGTCTACAGGAAGTCAGTCAAACCGGTGAGCAGAATAAAGTTCTATATGTTCTTCATCTGAATCTTTCTGCCACATGACTACTGCTTAATACCGTCCCTTAGCTTTCCCCTGGAGCTGCTGCTCCTACCATCTATGTAAACAAATTCATTCTGAAGGATTTCATGCCTTTGTGCCAGCTGGAAAACTGGCAGCTTTGTATACCTTTCAAGTGGTGTGACTGACTGTAACGTAAAAAAATTAGAGCAACAGTTTCAGTTAATCACAAAGTGCTCTTACATGCTGTCATACTTTGCCCCAGGTGGTTTCTTTTTTTACTTAGGATACAAAAACTGAGCATTTAATCCCAGTTCAGCAGAGCCCTGCGCAGGTTCATCACTGAAATGTCACCACATTAAGGTTGACATGTAATATTGAGAGCAAAATACCAGGTGATGGCTCCTCACCTCATTTAATTAAAGACCTGCTATACAGCAATGATGTTTTACTGTACAGTGAGTATGCACCCATGTCTCTGTTATAACCACACCCAGAGTGTTTGATTTGATGGCCACTGAGGTGCTGTTTACACATATTTTGATAAACGCATATTTTCTAACCTTCGTTTTCAAAAAAAAAAAAACTTGGTGCACACAGCCCCGTTTTAAAAAAAAAACCACGTCTACATTGATCCGCATAAATACGCTATCAGGAGCTGTTAAATTACGCCAAGCCTGACGGTGGTATGGCCGGGCTCTGTCTGCCAACAGAAGCTCCGCAATTGCTGCTCTCCGCGCCGTAATGCGCCTTTGTTGTTCAATACATTGTATGACTGTAATTTTCAAAATCACACAAGCGAGTATAGCTCTCAACAACAGAAATGCTGCTAGTAGCTCCATGCTTGCCAGATAGGGGCGGGGCTCTGTACTATGACGACAACTCCGCATTCCATTCTGAAAACTCCGTTTTCGTCTCTTTCAACCAGTTTACACACAAACGCTAAACAGAGTTTTTAAAAAATCTCCACTTTTGCCGGAGTTTTTTTTTAGCTTCGTTTTCGGAGGAAAAAACTCCGTTTGTGTATAAACGAAAGGCACAAACGAAGGGAAAGGTCTTCGTTTTTCAAAATACCCGGGTATGTGTAAACAGCACCTGAGTGGCAAAGCATTCAACACGACTGCTGCCGCTAGTTGTGGAGTATAACAAATGAACATTATCTTAAACTAAAGGCTCTTGCTCCTGGTTGGGATCTTTGCAACCTTACAAAGAATCTGTGGACCACGGACCTGAACATCTGGTCAGAAATAGTGTTTCCAAGCCTCCTTCAGTCACACAGTGGTACAGAGAAGCATTTAAGGTTATTCCTTTGGAATATCTTACAGCCATTTTAAAAGATAACAACAATACCTTCTATGATATATGGCAATCCTTTCTTGATTATCTTCCCAGTGATCGGGTTCAATTATTGAAGAAAGGGCAACCACCCCCTTGTCTTTACAAATAAAACGGGATTGGTAAATCCCTTGACATGACCACATTGTAAACAACATAATTATGACCCGAATGTGTTTTGATGTAACACGTGCATTATTATTATTATTGTTATTATTTTGTAACTTTGCAAGAGCTATGCTGTCTGGTTTGTTACTGAAAAATCAATAAAATATTATTGAAAAAAATATTAAAAAGAAAAAAAAGAAATAGTGCTTCCTGAATCTTTTGGGTACCTCATTTCTACGCCGGGAAAATTCCCAAAGCAAAGCCTGAAAACATAAAAGTCTGGATGCCTTGCATAACATGACATAAGCCAATGTTAGGATGCAAAATCAGTGAAGTCCCAAACTGACATGCTACTTGTTTGCGGGTAAGTTTGGACCATTATCTTTTACCCTATCCAAACTGTACATTATCGTGGTTTATGATAACCATTTTTCTGTTATTCCCTCGGTTTCTTAAACTGGAAAAACATTTGATTTGTGACCCTGAAAATGAGGATTTAAAGGCAGGCCAGGAGTGCGATTCAATTATACGATAAACATCATTTGAATTTATATGCAACATACTTTACACATTAAGTCACCTTCTGCATACATTTAATTTCAGAATGGACCTGTTATTGCTTCTCTAAGGTTGTCTCAACTACCTAACATTCAACTCTCATCAAAAATGCAGACCACAAGAAATGTTGTTGCCTTATCCATCAAATGCAAAACCTTTACACTTACAGACTGTATATTGGAGATAAAATAGTTTGTCCCGGTTTGTCATAATATTGTACAACAATGATTTTTAAAGTTTCAGTCCAGAGAGACAAAAAGTAAGAAACACTATTTCTGTGAAGATAAAATATTGGCTGTGTTCGAAACCGCCTACTTCTCCTACTATTCCTACTAGTCTTACTTTTTTAAGTTCCCGGATGTACACTAGATGCATACTAGATTCGCCGAAATGTTGAGTATTCATCATGAGGTTACTTGTCACACTCAAACTACCCAAGATGCAACGTAACGTGACGTTGCCCATCACCATTTGAACGGTCAAATTCCGTTAACGGGACGAGAGCAGTCAAAACGGCATAACCAGAAGTGCGTTGCTCACTGCGGCTAGCTTTAGCAGCGCCGAATTCGTGGGAACAAAATTGTAAATAGCCAGTATTTTGTCAGATTTTCAACACCTTGGGGGTCTAAATGACTACTTTCTCGCCTGAAAATGTTTCAAATGTTGCTAAAGTTATATATTTACAGACTTTATAGCTTAAGCGAAATCAGCTTTTCAGGCCGGCTGATTTCGGCTCGGGCAGGAGTGAAGTGCACTATGTGTAAACGCTCTGCATACTGTCAGATCGATCAGTATGCCGTTTTCAAGTATGTAGTATGTAGTAGGCGGTTTCGAACACAGCCATAGTATTATCTTTAAGGGGGAAAAAAGTGAGCCTGTGTTTTTACAGAAATGTTTAAGGGTTCTAAGAAACATAAAATCATTTAAAAAGTAGAAGTATCATACAGAAGAATCAGATAACGTTCAAAGGATGCTGGAACTCTGCTAATCTTTTGATTGCAAACTGTAGGATCATTAAAATAAAGCTACTTTCTTACCTCAACGTATGAGATGGGAAATATTCCAATTTTATCTCCCAGCATTCCCTCGGCCCAGTTTTCATCTACTCTGCGGATCACAGTCAGAATATCATCCTAAAATTTAAAAACAGAGAAGGAAACGCATGAGAAACACCTAAAAAGATGGTGATTATCTAAGAGTTTTGGAAATTCTCTTAGAGCAAACACGGAGCAGAAATAATGATTTTGGGATAATAGTTTTTGAAACAGAACATACCCTAGAGTGAAAACGTTATGGTCTCAGTAATGGCGTTCTACTTGCAAAACTACTTAGTAAGCTTGTTTCTGTTTTTGCTCATGTGACATAAACTGATGACAGTTTGCAAAAACATCAAAGTATAACCAAACAGCTGGACAGACACAACAGCTTAATTACTATAGTTAAGCTGTGCCTCGCTGAATGTGGCATCCATTCTTCTGAGCCTAATTACAGCTGCTCATCAAGAGGCCTGGCTCAAAATCCAAACCAGTGCTGTGGGCGTTTCAGTCAAAAACCCCTGACATTCTAACACACACAAAACTTGAGAAAATGAATGCTTAGAAGACAAAGTGTCACTGTAATGAAGGTATTTTTGTTTTACAACGCTGGCCATGTGGCGGAACAGTTGGCGTTGCGGTGCTATAGCATTTCACCTTAGAGAAGGGCAGACAGTCCTTGTCGGCCTCTTTGTCTTTGAGCTCAAAGTCGTAGAGAGCTTTGCACTGAGGAGGTGGCTGCGGCAGCGGCTTGATGACCTGGACGAAGTTGGTGGGGAAAAAGCCGTGAACTCCACCCATCTCCCCATGGTACCAGTTCTCATCCACTTGCCGGCGCAGGATGATGATGTCACCCTTGGTGAATTTGAGGTCCCCTGGTTCTTTGCCATCATAGTTGTACAGCGCCTTGGCACAAGGGAGCTGTGGTACACCCTAAAGAGAGATAGTGAGTGTTAGTCTTGTCATTCGTGAATCAACAAGAGAACAGACCTCATTACTAAGAGCAAACATTTGTGTTTTTTTTACCACCCACACTATAAACAACAAAAAATAGCAGTTACAGTGCGAGCTTGGCAGGTTGTGAGTACCTGACTAAGGGCCTGAGAGGACCAACGGCCCTTTAACTAGAAGAGGAAGGTTTTGCATCTCAGCCTGCCAGACTGAAGCCCTCAAAAGGCTCATTCAGGGCATGACAATCCAGGGAAAGAGGGACAGCAAGTGAGGGGGAGAAGCAGGATAGGGAAGCATCAATGTTCTCTATTCAGTATGGGAGTCCATGAAGAAGGCCTTGGTCCAAACAACAACACCCCCCCCCCCACCACCACCACCACCACCACCACCACCACATCACTGTGATCCCACTGCTGTTAGACACAGTTTGCAGTGATCAGAATCACAAACATCTGAACTCTTAAACTGAAACTACAGAATCAATGTAGATTGTGAAAAGGGGAAAATGTATGGAACCCAAGAACATATTGGCGGAAAGTCAGAAAGTGAGGGGTTAAATCAGAGTTTCGAGTAAGCTCTGCAGTCTTGTTAAAGACTAATGAACCGTTTTAAGGCCCATAGAAGAATAAAAGTACAGAGTGAGCCGTGATGGTGAACCAGGGTGACATTACCCTGCTGCAGAGAATCACACAGCCTGAAGCACAGACCCAATTGCTCTCTGGCTCTGCTGCTCTAGCCTGTGGAGAGAGTGAAGGAGGGAGGAGGGGTACTGCAGCCCCCTGGACACTACGCTGGAGCTGGGCCTCCTTCCTTTCAGGGAAGAAACGGGGCTTTTGAGCCCACCAAGGCTTGGCAGGGAATTTTGTGATGAAAATGCAAATGAAAGTGGAAGTTCTGCCATTTTTGTTTCAGATGACAACACAGGTTCAAGCTGTACAAAACAAATCGGATCTAATGACATGGTAAAAATAAAATGCTTGTCCTGTTGAAACTGTGACATTTGTAAGCACTTGTTTGTACACCGAGGCCAAGGCATAGTAAAACCTTAAGGAGAACCACTGTCCAAAGTCAGTATCAAGCGAGTACTTTTGCACATGTTAAAAGGCCATAAAATCTGTTCATGAAGAAAGCCTTCCATGTAAAAATACAGTACTAGAACAAGAAGCCATTTTTATTGACTAGAATGGATGAAAGTCAACATTTCCCAACTGAATTACCTGGCATGCTTTTTTTTTTTTTTTTAAAGATGGGTTTTATTGCAAGACACCAGAAAGCAAACCCACACCTAGGCAGTATGTTTTAGTCCCACACTTTTACTGCTTGTTTGAGTCAGTTTTTGATCTCCCTATACGGACTCATAAAAGAGGCGTTGTCAGCACAGCTACGTTTCCAAATTTCACTTGGCTCAACATAGTCTGAGTGAGAGTGGGGAAAAAAAAAAAAAAAAAGAAATCAAGAGACTGATCTGGATGCTTAAGTTGAGAAAGGGAAGACAAGACTAAAACTGGGTGAAAGCTTAATATCCGGTGTGCGTCCACAGAGACGGTGCGTTGTGTTGGCCGGCACAGACGTAAAGCACCACCAGTCCTCCCCAAACATCCCCCTGGAAAACATAGGAGGCTGTGTTTCATAGAGAAACATATAGGAGGGAGCTGATGAGCTTTTATCACATGAATGCTATAAAAATGTCCCAAAGAGACGTTACGTAAACGCACAAATGCACACAGATAGTTCTTGGCTTCTTTTTTTTTTTTGCTTTTAACCCTTCCCTAGGAGAGCAATGAGACTGCAATAAAGTACATCTTCAAAATGAATATCAGCTCCAGAAACAGCTCTGTACTGACTTTATGCTCCACAACCACAGAGCAACTACAACAGACACAAATATCAGATTTTTTTCTTTTTACACCAACGAGGAGACAAGCAGCTGTTTTTCCTTCATCCCACCTCTCCGATAGCTAAAAATCAGCCGTGAAAGTTTATTGTAATAGTAATAATACAGACAGCATAAGCCAATGTTTGTCCACAGCATAAGCCAATTGATGTTTTGAGAGTATGCAGGCAACATCAAATGACTTCTAGTCCTCTTAATGATGAATGAAACTCATTCATAAAACGAAATTAAGGCTGCATTATTTTTGTTTTTTTTCAACAAATACCAAGAATGTTATCTTAAAATACCATGACTTTCCTAAAGACGGCAGATAAGTGACTTGATAAAATGTTTTTATTCAGAGACACTTTGATGAACAGTGTTGATCAAGGAGGCTTTTTTTCCACCACCTGTTATGCCGTTTAAACCCCATTTCAGTTTTTAAAATATGTCGTTTTTGGCAGTTGTCACAGGTATTAAAGGATAAATATCAAATTCATTTGTTTATTCCTAAATCACTTATTCGTGGTATATATATATTAAAAAAAAAATCAAATAAAAAAAATGTATTTCTATTCAAATACAAGCCTTGATACCCGGCTTGTATTTGATATTTATCTGGGAACAAAGTCAGCATTCAGCTTTCCTGTATGTACATTATCAAATTTTGACTTCCAGTACAGAGTGTGAAAACTGTTAACTCTGTGTGTGAATGTGTGTGAATACAGGGGGACAGATGGGGAGAAAGAGAAAAAAAAAAAAAAAAAAAAAGACTAGGGCTAGTGTGCAGAGCATCAGCTGGTGTGTGCAATTACTCCTGTATAGCAGATAATGCAATTAGACTTGTGTGCTAAAGGGATTTCACTATTATAGTGTTCTCTTCCACAGCACTGGATTATAACTGAATTACACAAGTGTTCTGCTCTGCGGCGCAGCCAAATGTCAACAACCAGTGAGCAGACGGGCATGAAAACAGAATGCATGCATGCGGAGCTACAGACAGTGAGACTAGGTCAGATGGGGATAATTGCACTAACAACTCGTTTTTACACACATTATGTTTGCAAGGGTCTCATTAAAGACAAAAAAAAAGGCTTTGTGTAGAAACTTTCAGCAAAACTTTCAACTGATAATCAACCACATTAAATGTCCAATCTGAATGAATCAATGTTATCAGACTTAACATGTAATGCTGGTCTTTACAACTAACACAGCAAAGGTTGCTGGCAACTTTTGCTCCATCAGCAGTTCAAGGCGTGTGTACAACCACAGCAGACAGAAACCTTTACACCCTGCATGCAAGTGCCAGACACGACTCCACTCACATATGGGCACATCCAGAATCTCAGCAGGGGGTGAAGAATGAGCCGAGGGTACTACTGCCAAAACAGAGCATGCGGTCGGGTTGGCCTGTCTGCTCCGTCCTACACACTAACCGAGGCCTATCAGACATTCTACGAGAGACTGAGCACAAGCTGCGTCTGCTGCACTGACCTGGTGGCCACTGGACATTTGTTGGCCAACACAAGGCTGTAGATGAGCGAAGATCTTCCCACCAACATTGTCTGCAGCACATAATACATGCTGGGAGTGAAAAATTCTCAGGACACAGACCATCTTGATTCCATTATACATGCATTAGTAAAATTGATTACTAATGGCCACTGGAGAGCTGGCTTTTTTTACACCACTTGTCTGTCTTAAAACTTTATTGTTTATTGGTGTATAAAACAGGAAGAGAAAGAAATTCTTAGCAAACGTATAAAAACCCCCCAAAAAAAACAGTTTTAGATGATATAACATGAAGGAATTCAAAAAAGAAAGAGAATTCAACCTCAGTTTTTCTAACTTTTCATGTTTCAAGGTGTATTGTAAATATGTTTGCTTACTTATATTTGTGGCATTAATGGCGGCTGAGCTGGGACAGATCTTTATATGTACTGATAGTCCCATCAGAAATAAATGGTAGTATTCACAACACATAGAAGCATAGAATAATAAAGAATAAGACTCGAAAGGGGGGGTAAGACAAGCCAAACTTTTCCAAACAGACATCAGATCAGAGTGACGCTTTCAAACCGGAACCTCATGATACAGCTTACTCATATGGAGCTGCTGTCTCCCCCTCAGACTGAGACAAAAGCAAAACTTACACTCTCGGGTTTCTATGGAAACGCCACACAGGAGCATTTTTTCACTATTTATGAGTCTCTTGACAGCCCAGTGAATCTTATAAAAGGGAGTCATTCAGAATCCAACCTGTGTTTAACTCACAGAGAGCGCAGTAATGGGGCCCGAGGCGACGGCATCATCACCTCAAAGAAATACTTTGACTTTTTGGGACATTTTGCCATTTTTTTGCTTTCCTGCCAAGATTCAGATAAGATCAATGCTACTCCTATGTCTGTGCGCCAAATATAAGATTACAGCAGACGCTTACCTGAGCAGAGCATAAAGACTGGAGACCGTGAAAAACACACCCGAGGTAACAAAAATCCACATAGCAGCACCATCTAGAGCTCAGTGAACATGCAAAGGAGGAAGTGCTTCTGACATCATGAAACCTTTAATGCTGTTTGCTACGACAAATGCCATTCTTGATCTTGCTCAACAAAGCCACAGTGGTAACTAATTGACTTGTGCTTGTTTCTAATTAAACTGAAACAGATTGAGAGCAGGAGGGATTCTGTATATTAACTGTACACAAAGACCACTAAAAACAAGCAACAACAGTCACCGAGTTCCATTTTCATCAAAGATTTTCTAGGGAAACTGAAGTATGTTTTTGTTTTCTGGTGACTTTCAAGTTGTGTATAAATGGGGAAAATAAAGCAAGGGTCCTTTGTTGGGCACGGATTTCTGGATGAGCGAGAAAACTCATTTCCATTTGGATAGATGTTGGACCTAAATCAACAAGCAAAAAAAGTTAAAAAAAAAAAAAACAACAAACTGATATTCGGTCATAAAGTTGTGGGAATGCTTGTTTGGCTAGATTTACATTTTTCAAGGCGACAAAGGGGCAATAAAAGATTCAAGCTTACCAAAGCTTTATACTATGGCAGCTCACTGTGCTTGTTTGTTTCCCTCACTACATACCAAATGAGCTCCCACACATTAGTCTACAGGCATGAAAACACTAAGAGCAGTCTGGAGGCCAGATGGAGGCTTGGATCGCATGTGAGAAGAACAGGAAGTTTTCAAAAGCCCTTGGAAACTCTCCTCCTGTTCTTTCTTGTGTTCTGCTATGTTCCCAGGTCAGCACAGGCATTTGTCAGTTAGCCTAATACTTATCTAATGGGAGCAAAAATGTCTTCTACTCCCCTAAAAGCAAGCTACAAAACAGATCTCAGGCGTGACCACTCAGTGACCCCAACAATCTACTGTTTACTGCCAGTTCCTGGCTCTTCAGCAGTACCCCGAGGGTTCATGGGAATCTGGGTGCTAGACTACGATCAAGGTCACACCCTGGAGTTGGGATACAGGTCCCATAAGGTCACCATGTGCAAAACCAGGGACTACATTAAGATTTTTTGTATCGACTTTGTGGTGATGGTAGTTGGGTCCATAAAAACATTCAACATATGGACACAGAATCAGGAAGTTTCTGTGTTAAGAACACTTTGTAAGCTGCAGATTAGTCATCAGACGGAAAGCATTTTAGCAGGAGGGGAGTAAGGATTTATGAGAGAGAGCATATGCACACAGTGTGGAGGTGTCACACATGTGGTTTTCATGAAGCTCTCGTATGTTTGAGTGAGTGTGGGTTCTACTGTGAAAATGCAATTAGACAAAACCACTCGCACATGAACTGGCACATTTTTGTGTAGCCCAACGTGTAAGGGCTGCTTTCTATACCTGCCTGGCCTCAGATGAGGGGTAAAGGCTGGTTCTGGGTGGCCTTGGAATCACCCAGTCTGCTTGTCTGACTGAAAACTGAAAGAACAGAACTCTTTAACACTGTGCCAGTTCATACACTGGGCTTAATAGTTGCTCTCACAGGAACCCACTCACATTTCAAAGCAGACAGAGCATGTGAGGAGGTAAAATAGAGAAAGCGAGAGAGACGTGGCCAGAGAAACAGTGTGAGATCAAAGAACATGAAGCAGGGAGAGGAAGCAAGATTTGCCTTCCTGAACCTTTGAAACTGTTTTGTGGCATAGAGCTACAAAGACATTTGGTCAGTAGCTCTGACTAATTTAGCAAAGCCACAAAAACTGGGACAAGAAAGCACTGAGGGACACAACTGATGGGCCTCTAATGACAAACTTCAAATCATTTCAAATCTCTGTGGAAAATGTTCCGTTTGCCAGATCAAATGTAGAGGCGTGTTATTGGACACAGTCCACACTATGCAAGTGCACAGCCTCTGATCAAACTGTGGAAATATCTACATACACTGCTCTGATTATTGTCACCTCTCACAACTGCAATGAAAACATTCTCAGGCACAAGCGGTGGCAATAGCAGAGCACCACAGTCATCAAAAAATATTTGGATTAAAAGCATTAATGAATTCAATTAGCAATAAGATTGTAAGCTCAGAGATCTTTTGTCACGCACTGAATAAACTTAATAACCTGGATTAGCTCAGTGAAAAGTGTCACACATACTAAGCTAACGTGTATCCAAGCTACAGAGGGATTAGTTCACAAATGTCACAGTATCTGTGTATTGAGTGCTAGTCAATATGAGCTGAATACTAAGCATTTCCTCACATTTCTCTTCACTGTGCTGCTGAAAGGATGCTGTGTCTGTGGTCTTTTGTCCCTTTTACTCATTCAGTGAGCCACCTGCTCTGCTCAGCTTCGGCTGACTTCAATTTACAGAGTGTCGCAAGTTAAGGGGAAATCTGATGAGGAACTGGACAACTAACCCTTTTGCGGGTAGTTTCATCTAGTTAGTAGTTTCAGCTCAAACCTGCTGCAGCCACTACAATGCTGTTTCCCAGTTATCTTGGTTAAATGCCTGATTTTTCCATGCAGGCTTATTGTTCAGTCGTCCAGCTGTGTGTCACAATAGTGGGCAATTGAGGAACATTTGCTTGTATTAGCAGGAATTTGGACGCCTCCAAAGTGGACAAACAAAGGCAGGATATTGACACAGTTCTGGCAAAGGCCCAGTGGACAAACACTGCAACTATTCTCCGACTCAAGAGGCAGCACTACTTTTCACTCTCTTAAGAAACTCTGTTTGTCCATTCCGCCCTTGACTCAGTCCAGATGTAACATATAACTGCTAGCTTTCCTTTCCCCCCCCCCCCACTAAATAATATGCAAGGCATCGTGTACAGGAGTGCCAAGCGGCAAATTTGAAGAACTCTAAAATAAATCCCTCACGAGTTCCTCGTTTCTCTGCAATAAACACACAAAAAACCTGCTTTTGTCTAATGTTTGCTTAAGGAGAAAGTGGTGGATGAAAGGGGACCCGTGCTGCAGTAATATGCCCTCATCTTCACAGAGCCCTGGCTTCATCATAGGTAAAATGTGTCCTGTGTTGACAGAGCAGAATACTCCGATAAACACTTAGGGCACGATTCTATGTTTTACTTCAGTGGCATTTGGTGTCATAAACAGTGTTTACTAGATGCTGAGTTCTTAATGTTGGGATGTCAACCGAGCTGAAGCTGCAGCTGCTCAAGAGGGCTGCTTTCAGTGCACAGATTAGTATGTTTGTGTCATCGTGCCACGAGACTTCTGAATTAATCTAACACTCCACAAAAAGAATTGTTTTGTCTTGCTGACTTGTTTGTTCAGTCATGTGCCGGCTTTTTTTAAATGGGTGACTGAAGGACAAGATCTGTAAGCAAACTGCACAATCATATCTTGTATGCTGACTGTTATATTGACTCATGAATGCGTAGCTATTCACACGATTGTGCTATACGATTAAACCGTGTCTCCATTCTATCAGTCAGTCCTCAGACTTTGCACCTCTGCTGTTCAAGGTTACTTTAGTTTGCACTGAAGCTATGCAAAGGGGCAAAAGAGGCCCACTATGATGATCAACGGAATACATTTTAATAAGAAATCTGCACTTGTTCAAAGTATGCTGGTGTTGAGTGTGTGTCCATTAAAAGGAAACACACTGGCATATTGGACAGTTTTGTTGGTACAGACTCACATTTTAAAAGTCAGAGGTTGCTTTCGTTAGTCAGTAATGTCATTAAGCGCAAGGAAGAAAAGAGACAGATGCTGGTACCTCTTAAACTAATCAAGGCGTCCAGAAATACAGAAGCTAATTGGACTCTCTTCGACATCATCAACGTGGACATAACAGTGCTTTAACATGGAGAGTAATACAAACTGAAAAGCTTAAACTCACACTGAGGTTTCAACATAGTGTTGTCACGTGTGTGCTTATGTAGCGCCTACACACCTGTGTTTTTGTGGGTGTGTTATGTATAATGGGCCCTTATGGTTCTAAAAAAACATTCAGTCTGAGTCATTAAGACAAACATTGCCCTTGTTTAGTGAGGCCAAAGTCTGGGAAAACTAGGTGTGCATGTTTCTGGGCTCAAAGAACATTCGCCTCTGATCAGAACAGTTATGATGGGCTGGCTCTGTGAATGCAATTCTCTAGTGCAGAAAGCATATTGCGACTAAAAGCCAAACCAACCCGAGTCTTTGTCAGTGCTCTCTCTTTTTCAAGTCCCATTCAATAATTAATCACAAGCTTTCAGCTAGAGGGACCCAACACATACGAGCTAACTCAGAACACAGGCTTCCAGTAGCCCGATTTTTGAGATTATGTGGCACTTTCTTCCAAATAAAAAACAGATTATTTCCCATTTTCACCATCTGTAACTACTCACATCTCTGCAGAGATAGAAAAATGTATTGACTGATTGACAGAAGATTAATCTGCAAGTATTTTACTCATCAAGTAATACTTTAAGTGCCTTCTCTTCCTCTCAACATACCAAAAAACTCATTCAAAAACTCAACAACATTATAGCACCATCATCAATTCAACCTCAATCTCATTTTGTTCTGGATTGTTGGCACTACCAAGTCTGAGACTTTACCCGAGTCATTTCATATTCCAACACAATTAGTTAATATTTCAGGTAGTTCGATGTAGATTGTAATGTTATTAAATATTTACAAATAAAGATTTTACAAGGAGGAATTTTGATCAATTTTTTTCTTTTCATAAGAATACGACACGATTCTAACACTTAATCCTTTGGACTGAATACTATCCGTGCCTTCTCACAGCTGATGAAAAGGCATCACTCAGGGGACAGTCATAGATTAACTGGACCTCTGGGCCTCAAAGAAAACACAAGACTCTACAGAACATACCAGAACAGCAACTTACAGTACGAGCGCCAGAGATATGCAGAAAACGTTTTGAAATGTTGAACAAATATATTCACTTTATAGATCTCAGCAGAAGGTTCGGGATCAAACATCTCTTATGGCAGAGCAAGTGGAGCCAGAGGCAGTTACTGCTGCTTGAGGTCAGAGGTCAAGCAGCTGAAAACAAAACTCGCAGCTAAACATAATTATGTCTAAGGGATGAGGAGTGAACACTTAAGATGCCGGCGGTCAAACGGTCCATGCATGACCAATCCAGGGCCACAGCACAGGGTGAGAGGTCAAACTGCTCTGTTAAGTCCAGGCAGGTATTAAAGTCACCTCGGGAACATTGGGTGAGGGGCACAATGAGACACATGCCGATACTGAACAGCTAAGAAAACATCAAATGGATAAACTCCACATGACAACATTTGGAAAACATTTTGGTTCAATTCCCTTACGCACTAACTAAGCTTGGTAATAAAAAAAAATGTTGTTACTGCTGTAACTTGAATTATGATCGACAACAAGTACAAAATGGCCTGTAAAGCAAACTGTTGCTGGTCCATAAAACATTTTCTAAAAGAGCCATGGCCACTAGACCACACACACACATAAAATAGGCTCTAAAGAAAGGCTTTTGTCAGGCCCCACAGGTGTGATGGGACTGTGGATAAGAAGGTCATGGATGCTTCCTTTACTATGTCATGCTGAGAGATGTGACACGAGATGTGACATGAATGGAGGAAGCAGGGGGGTGTGGGCCATTAGCAAATGTGGCATTTTGGTCTGTGGACCACCCAGACAGTAAAGCTAAAATAAAGAACGAGAACAACAAACATTAACAAATCTTCGCATGCAAAATTTACACAATTAAGTTAATGTCATCGCAAGCTCTAATAGGGGGATAAACAGCCCAAACCCTCAATAAAATGAAGGCCAGGTGGAAAGCACTCTGACAGAGTCTTAACTGCCACAACAGCATCTGCCTGGAGGCTTTCAGGTGCAGACTCACCTCACTGCTTGCATGATTGTCAACAGAGCTGGAGTCCTAATTAATATAGATGAGACCACAATCAGAGTATTAACCTGTAGTCAAAGGAGTGCACTAAACATTCAGAGACAAAGCACAGGCCAGACGTCCACACAAACGTATGCCGACACCGACTGGGGGAAGGTGAACGTGAGCTGGCAAGCGCGACGAGACCAGACAAGCCCACTGTTTGGAAAAGAAACAGTGACCTGCAACTGTTCATGGCATTCCTCAAAGACACTAACACAAAACATCCCACTCTGTCTGAGAAAGACACTGAACAAAAGTCTGGAAAATCTTGAGAGCCCAAAAAAACACAAGACAGGCACACAGCCTTCATCAGAAGAGCGGTAAAACCCTACAATGAAGAGGTTATGACTGCCTATTAATCACATGACTGGGTCTTTTGAACTTCTCCTTGGGTATTAAGTAAACCAATACTGTACACAGAGAGAAGCTATTTCCCAGAGGATGAAAACCCATGCTCTTATTCACTGCATGTGCTCCAAAACATGTCAAGCGTGGAAAGAAATGTGAAAGGTATATGCATTGTTAGGATCTCATTATTTTAAGTCTGTAATAGTAGGTAGAGGAACCCATCCTGATACCATATGTAATACAGGACAGTCTGTACACGGTGAAGGAAAAGGAGCAGAAGGACCATTTTCAACATTCTGGGTTCCACACACAAGTCAATCTAGTCCAAATCCCTCATTATCTACCCGCTTTCTGGATTAGATAAGTGTAAGCAGAAACATAAAGGCAGCCGGAGACACACAGGTTGCTTCAGTATGGAGCAAGTGTTTTCTTTCTTCAGAATGAAAGTCAGCAGTCAGCAGTAAGAGGAGAACGGGGAGCTGTGCCGACTCAGTGTCTAATAAACTCTAATCTCATTAGACCTTTAACAGGCTCCAGGCTGGATTTAGAAGGCAAGGAGGGAGGAGGTAGATCGCAGAAATATGAGGGAATTTTTTTTTTTTTTTTTTCAAATGTAGCTCGTGTCAGTGGCTCAACAGAGAAAATTACAGGTGACTCACAAGTCCCTGCATGGATTGTCCAGAAGGTCACAGCTGCTCTGTAGACCTCTGTGGGAAATACAGAGGAGGCAGGAGAAACGTGTGAGCATGTTGAGAGAGTAGAGATGAATAGACTGAAGCCCTCTTGAAAACATTCCCAGTGGAAAGCAGTAAGTATAAGTTTGCCAGTATGTGGGCAGTGTGAGGGTGTAATGAAGGGGTTCTGTTGTGCAGGCAGAGGTCAGGCAGGCGGGCAAAAGGAAAGGCTTTAACAACAATATGATGTCATCAAAGAGAGCCAGCATTACTCATCGACCTCAAGACGCGGGAGGTGCACGAGAATTTTATTGTGATCTCTCGACATGAAAAACACAAAGAAAAATGATTTTTGTCCCAATCAAGAAATATTAAGAAAAGACAGGAAACTTCTTTAAATCAGAAAATAGAAGACCAAACTAGAAGGCTGTATTCCATTTCCTGCTTGTTAAAACTCAATTCTGTTGACGTAAATGTAATGAGAAATGATGTCAGGAGGAAAAGGCTTTCAAATGGTAAGAGGTCTATATAACAAACAGCCTCAAAAAATTCCATGGTTTCAAGTTCTCATTACTAAGAGACAATGACCTAATTACATGCCCAAAAGGTTAGGAAAGAATAGAGTCTCATTTCATATCAACGAAGCACACAATGACACACACACACCGCAACACACAAACAGACTTCAATCTTTATCCCAAGAGCACATTATAGTTCTAAATGTAGCCTAAAATAAACTTTTCCTGATCTACAACACCATTAAAAATGAACTGAGGGTTTTACAACAAAGGCGGAAATTATCATTACAGAAAGTCTATTTTTGCACTGTGGGAGTGCAGGCTCAACTCTCCAGAGAACCACAACGAAAACTAAAGACATCCACTCAGATCTCTAATTCCTGTTCCCTCTTCCCAGTTGGCTGTGACCCTTGGCCACCCTGACTCCCGAACCCCGACCTTTGATTTCCTGACAGCTCAAACGGCTTTACTTGCTCTCACGCAAAAAATACCACAGAGCTATCTGTTCCAAGCCAGAGCGAACAAAATGCTATGTTTTATGAGTCAATAAGGCCAGAGGAAGACAAAACATCCACGTAACGGGAGCACCATGGAGGTGAGTCACAGACAACCGCAGCACAACAGTCAAGACAAGCCTTTTCACTCCCCTCGTGAAAGAAATGCCAGGGTGCTGTGTCAAACAACTGCTGCAACCCCTGGAGCTGTTAAGAGGAGGGGCAGAGAGCCGGCTCGGCAAGGTTATATTCAATAAAACCTTTTTCCCTTTTGGTCCCGACGCCTTCACTTAACACTCATCAGTTTCTGTTACCGGTGGCCTTCCACACTCAAAGTCTCTCGTGGCCATTCTACACGTGTCGGTCAGTCAGGAGGATCAGAGGGGACCCGAAACAAAACCCTGTTGTGCATCTGTCAGGCAGTCCCCACCGTTCTGCCCTCCCAGCCATTATCTGAGCAGAGAAGAATCGGAGGTGGAGCTCTGCTTGAACAGGAGCAGCTTCAATATTTAAAAAGTAACCCCCCCCAAACAAAAAAAGGGACAGATGATGAACAAAAAAGAAATGGGACTGAGGGTGTCACCCAGGAGCAGTGAAGCGTTCAGTACCCATGGAGCACTGGTCAGAGATCAGGCTGGGCAATCTGTAGGAGCTTTGATCTCTGCCTTTTATGTTCCCAAAGTGTTACACCTGCACAGATGTCTTTTCTTGTTCTCTGTCATCAGCAGAATGTCTTAAGACAGCAGAAAAGACTTTAGAGACTTAGTGATTACCATGACATTCAACATATTCACTAAAAAAAGGTGAGGAAAATAGCTACTAGCACTTTAATGGACCATTTTACACATTTATATACACCGACTTCATACAGTTCATGTATGAATGAGCGGTATACCTCAATGCCAACACAGAGGAATCGGCATGAGAGGTGAGATAATGGCAGTTTCAAATGACAACCTCTTTATTTGCAGCAAACAGCCTTTTCAGACTCGGGGACATGAGGTGGGAGAGGGGGTGGGAGATTCCAAAATGCACAAACAAATTTGAAATGAGTACAAATCTTCTGAAGTGATACTTTGGCAAATGAGGCGGGTCCTCCAGTAGCAATTTACAGCGAGGCCTCTGATCTTCATACCTGCATGGCTGGGCAGATGCATTATCAGCGCTTTGACATTCCAATGATTCTACACAAGACCTTGACATCTTTTCATCTACCTTATCCTCCCCTCGTAGAGACCAGAGCGGCTCAAAGAGGGGCCCAAAGGGTCTTTGGCTTTTTTTTCCTCTCTCCCACCCTCCTTCACATTTTCTGTAGCCGTCTTAAGTATGATTTGGGAATAATTATACCGTGAAATGTTAAGAAGTCTGGCACTTTAAAACATCAAGTTAAGATAAGTTAGCTAATTATCAAAGGAAAAGCTATTTTGTTTACAAATCTTTTTTTTTTTTTAAATAAAAAAATAGTTTAGTCTACTTTGGCTCAAAGAGGACTGTAATGAGATCTCAACCTCCGTTTCACTGGGTTAAGAAATAGAAGAAGCTTGTGTTCCATTTTCAGTGTTTCACTGTTGCCTCCATCTCAACAGAAGTATCCGAATAAAACTAAACAAGCATCAACTACCAGGCATGTCTCATTATTCTCCTGCTTCTCTAAATATACCCAACAAGTCTTCTTCGCGTTGCAGATGAAACCACTACCCTGTAGTCCCACCCCAGATTTCTGACAAACATTCACATAAAGTGAAGCGAGGATCTCAAGTGCAAGACTGGCTTTACTGTACGACACTGTCAGCAACTAAGAGACAGCTAATAATAGAGAGCTTAAAGGAAAAGTCTGTCTGCCATTGACACAGAGAGAGGAATTATTTGGTGGCTAAACTATTGACTGCTCTAAATCTCTGCTTGTTGTAATGTTGGGCTACTAGTCAACTGGCTGGCTTGGAGAGCCCCATGATAACCAATAATCTGCAGCAAAGATTAGAGATCCGACATGCTGCTTTTAATCCAGACAGATTTTCTCTGTTTTGTTTCAGCTTGACCCTAACAATGAGAGACATAGATTGGAGTTCAGTAATGCCTGTTCATTCGGTCAGGATACTAACCCGGACAATGGTGCTCTTAGTCTGGGCTCGCTGGGGTTGCGCTCCCGGTGCGCCCTGGTCCCTCGCCCCACTTCCATGTGTTCTGGCCACGGCTCCAGACGTACCATTCGTGCAGACTACAGCTCCAGAGCCGGCCCTTCTGGGCCTCTGCTTGATGCCATCCAGCAGGCGCACAAGAAGGATGTTGCTCGGGAGTTCATCCACGGCACACTCCACCAACGTCCGGCACTCCGGGCAGCGCAGCTCCCCGCGTGAGCCCAGGATGCCTTGGAGACATCTGCGGCAGAAGGTGTGCTGACAGGGAAGAACTTTTGCAGAGGCATCCAGCCGCTCCAGACAAACAGGGCACTCGAGCAAATCCAGCAACACTGACTCGTCCATTCTCTGTGTGTTTGGCCTCCACTTCAGAAGAGCATGATGCTGATCATTTCTTTTTCTTCAGATGCAGATCAAGGACCGTCACGTCACTCCCATTCCTTGGCTATGGCCATGGCATTTGCATCAGCTAGGAAAAAAAAGGGTCAAGGGAGGCAAATTAATCAACTGTGTACACACATAAATAGGTCATGTTAACCATACAGGAGACGAGACATATGGCTGAGGCGGTGTACTGTTGTTTCAGCGGATGAGTGTTAGATTGTCACACTGATGGTCTGATAAATCCACGCTCCACATGAGCGTGGGGCTGGGTGATAAGTTGATAACAGCTAGAAAATCGTAAAACCACAGTCTTTTCTATGGTTTGCTTAACAAATAAGCGACTAAAGTTGATCTAAGGTACTCGACAACGTGATATTGTGATCCTGGACCCTTTAAAGGAACCGCACGGCAAACAAGCAGTGAGCTCAAGAATAAAGAGGAGGATGTAAGAGTAAATTGGTCCAATTTGTCTTTTAAGAGGGACAACAGGGGGACACCAAGAGTGCGATCAACAAATATGGTCTGGTAAAAGATAAGAGAAGGAAACGCACCTGTCTATTAAACGACAGTGTATGAATACATTTCAATGGCAACCATCTCAAAGCTTGTACAGCAATATAGAAACGTTGTTCAGGACAATATTACGTAACACTTAATGACTAAAAATGCGTAATGATACTTTTTAACAGCGGGACTACTTTAAACATCAGACTTCTCTCATATATGCAAGAAATGAAAACTACCAAAGAGCATATTAAATTGTGTTTGCATGGTGGCGACAACCGCACGCCACCTAGTTTTACTTTAATGTTGCCACAAACAAAACAAACAATACATGGTGGAGTTTTTATAACGTTCGCAAATGGGGGAAAAAAAACCAAAACTATTTCTACGACTTGTAGAACTGGAGCCAGTTTATTTACGATGTTTCTAAGCACCCAGACAGCTAAAAGCAAGTCAGCTTACCTCTTCCGAAACAGGACTCCTCCTCTTGTTGCTCCGTATCTCCCAATTTTTTGCCTTGTTGCTAACGTTAAGTTAGCAACGTACTCAAAAATTTACTCGCCACTTATCTATTAAGTATTGCGCAAATTCTATCGTTTTGCTGAGATAGTTTTCCTTTCCATACGTGTGACTTACAGAGTAGACATACGCCTGTCAGAGAGTTAAGTAAAACCCAACATGAAAAATACACAGGCGAGACAACGGAACTCCAGCCGTACGCAGCGCCATGCTAGCACTTGTGTTCTGCTGGACTGTCGCTGAACAAGCGGAGAGGGGGAGGGAACATGGGGCCTTCAGGTTCACATAGGAAATTAGAGGACTCGACGAATGCGTCAAAAACTGGAGCCACGGAAAATATGTAAATAAAGTGTTGAAAAATTACGAGAAAAACACACCCTTTATCAAAAAAAACACACTTTTTTTTTTTTTTACAAAACTTTAACAAAATCACATTTTCTCCCACACGACCTAGATGTATCACAGTATAAGCACAACAAGATTTTATAAAAAACAAAAACAAAGTGAGAAACAAAAGAACTGAAGTGTGATGTAAAACAAACAACAAAGCTAAACGGAATAATTACAAGAGATGCAAAACAATCTAAACCGAAAACAACTATAAATGAAATGATAAAATGATCAAAATGGAAGCAGAACAAATTTGCAGAAAGATCTTGAAATGAGAAAACAATAAATCATCTCAAAGAGATAATCAAGAGACGATAAAATGAGGAAAAACATCCGCAAGACTCACATTTGGAGACTAAATGTAACTTCATTAATATCTGCTCGCTTTGAGGGGGTCTTTCATACATTTGTCGCCATAGGACTACATTGGCATCAAATTGTATGCTCAGGACGTCAACAGTGTAAAGTTAAGAAATTCCGAGGTGCAAGGAAGGCGGCGTCTAGCGTTGTAAAAAGGGCGTGAACTGAATCCTCCATTCTTAATGACATGTAGCACCGGGTCGAAAAAAAACATCCATCTCCAGACGTAATGGAGAAATGCTTGTTTATCATTTCATCCTTTGGCCACATCTACGGTCAGGTTTAGCAGAATTCTTAAAGTCGGTGCATTTTAATCACTTGCTTTCGCAACTTAACTCCATGATGTGTTTTTTCTCAGTTTCGTTCCGTTTTATTTTACTAGCTTGGGTGATTTAGTGACAGTTTCCCCAACTTTCGCGTAAAGTTAAGATGTACTGTTCTGTCATGTAGATGTAATATACACTTATAAATTATGGAAAGCGGAATGATTGTTATAGCAAACTGAGGGCTGAGAGGTCAATAGGGACATCTGGTGGTCACATTTTGCAGCAATCTCTCGTGAGAGCTAGCAGATCCTTCATACTCCTCACGCGCTCTTCGACATTAAACACAAGTGTACAGCATGTTGATTCTATGGCAACTTTTCCACAACACTAAGAGGATTCTGTCCTGCATATTCTCTAGAGGCCAAAGCAAAAATGATGGCCCCCATCTTTCTTTTTATATAAACAAATAAAAGACCCACATGGAGAGGGAGATCACTTTTCCAAAGTCGCTGTTTTTATAGCAAAATATAAATTAGGGAGTAGACCTTTAACGTTTAAAGTAACCTTCACAGCACAAGCACAGAACTGCACGAGAGAGCCAGTGAGACGCGGCCAGACAATAAACGTGATTTATTTTGATCTCATTCAGAGGACACTGCATATTGAGCAAGAGGGAGAGATGAAGGAGAGCAAGCAAAGAGCAATAAAGAAGGAGATTTATTTGTAGGTGGCCCTCCTCTGTCACACGTGATCCCAGGAGAGCTGGCAGAAGCCCTCAGGTCATATTTTCTCACTGTGAAGAGGCAGCACTCAACCCCCTCCACCTCCACTTCCACTTCCACACAATGGCTCCCAGCTCCCCTTTTTGGCTTGACCCCCATGTTTCATCGCGCACTCTGCAGAGACTCTGCGAAAACGCGTCGGCAGAAATTATTTCAATGTTGTTCAGAAGGGCAACAGGAAATATTTGTTGATGCTGAAAGCCAATCATCCTTCAAAATGACTGCACCTGAGGGTGAGAAAAAAAAATAAAAAAAGGATCACACTCCCACACCGACGGATGATGGAAGTTACAGCTGTGAGTGCAGGGGAGAACCTGACAAGACATATGCTCCAATTTCCTTGAAAGGATAGACCTTGACAAAAACTATTGCTCTCTTCGGTACAGCTAATAGATATTCAAGATTGCAGGCACTGAAATAGATTGAATACCAATGAGGACACCCATTTTCTAAAAAGAGCAAAGTGGAGTTACACAGCTACAGCGATGTCTACAAGCTGCCATTTCATTCTGTAGGACTGTTATCTCTTAACTGAAAGCAGCCCAAATCCTTTGGCCTAATAGATCAGGACCCTGACATCCAGTGATCCTCGCTTTGATAAAGCTTTTAAACTTACTCACTCAGCCTGAGGCATTCTGCTTTTCAAATTGCATTAGGGACCATAAATGAATTTCAAATAACACTCCCTGAGAACGGCTGAGTGGCTTTATTTCCACATGGGGTGATTTTCTCCTTTTCATTGCGAACACTAAGCCAAACACACCAGCCGTATGGAAAATGCCAACCATAATTAAATTCATTACATTTCAAATGTAATGAGACAATATCAGGGAGTCCGTGAGACTCTATAGGTCATTTGTCTGAAGTGTCTTTTTGTTTTCCTCAAACAGTGTGCTTTTAGCGCAGTTGTGATGTTTAACATAGTTCATGAGCGCGGATCTGATGACATCTGTTTACTATGGCGTGTGAAACTCCGCCAACTTTGAAGTGATGTTGCAATAAATGCATGTTTACAGCCAGCAGGGTTAGCAGCACTGTTATAACGACATCAAGCTGAGCCTACGGCGTTATTCTCTTATTAGTAATAAAAGAAAGTTTATTATAAAATAAACCAGTGCTTTTTTGTCCAAATCCCTTATGCCGTCATTCTGGATGTTCCGATTGAATGAAGTTTCATGACAAATCAAATGAAAATCACAACAGAGATAAAGCAACCACCCATGCATAACGCACGAAACAGTCAGATAAGGATCATAAAAACACAGGACTATCATGCACCATTAATATTCAATGAGTCAGAGCGCTTCCTTTCTGGCCCCTGACAAACAACCTGAAAAGAGTACAGATATGGAAGGCTAAGCTCAGCTTGAAAATACACAGGCCGATGACGAATGCTGCCGTCATTTTTGCTGTTCCATTTCACTAATGGCAGGTTTATGTTTGGGAAGTAAAACGAAATATGTCACTGGGAGATTTATGCTGGCATTTGTCAAAAAGAAGGTAAGATTACTTACACAATACCGCATTTCAAGGACCAACCTGAATGCTACCGTCATCTTTGCCTTCACTGTCGCTAATTAAAATGTAGATGGAACGAGTAATCGCTCTCCGGGGAGAAAGGTGGCTATTTCAAGGTTAAATGTGCAACCTGTAATCCAAAGCGAAATGTGGAAATGAAAAAGTTCAGATGACTGATATCAATTTGTCTTTTTTTTTTTCCTAATGACGCCACACAACTTAAACCAATTCAAAGCTGATGAAATCATTGCAACTAATTAAAGACAGTCCTGGACCTCCACAGAAAAATTCAGAGGATTCTACCTGCCACATAACATCAGAAGTGGCGTGAGAACAAAGGCCTATGTGATATGATTCCACAGGGTATGCAGCTTCTGGCAAATTGTGCAAGCTGACAGAGGGGTGGGTGAGTGCTCCGCCAAAGGGGCTGAGGAGAAAAATAGTCTGGTGTACTCACGACTGGCAGCAGCGAAGCCTGGGAGCCCATGAAAGGCACAATGGTTTTCTTTTCCACCTTTTTAGGGACTGCACATCTCACTGAAGGCTTCTCAGGACAGATAATCTGCAATCCCTCACGTTACCATGTTGTAGACATGACTTGGTGCAGAAAGAAGTTTCAATTAAGTTTCTTAAAAAAAGTGTTTATTCCAATAAAAATATTTACAGTATTTAAATCATAACCACACATAAATTATTGGTAGTAACTACACCACTGGTTATGTCATTAGGATGACTCGCTGTTTCAGTCTGACCTGGCCCACACATCGCGTCAGCCAGCCTTGCTACATACAACAGTCTCACTCACAAAAACTGAAACGGTAAGAAAGGTGGAAAATGTATTTAACTTCTGGTTTGGACAAAGCTCTCGTAAGAAAAGGAGGTTGAACTGGTTTTTGAGTAAATCACGATACGTGTGTGTGTTGAGGGCGACCTGGTTTATGTTCTGAAGCTATGGTTGAGCGTGGCACCGAAAGAGAACACCTGAGTGGAACCAGATCTAATCCTCCAAAATGAAATGCCACCGAGGAGTCCAACTGAACCAACAACAAGGAGAATCAAACAGTTTACATTGTTAATTCGAGTGACATTACATTACATGTTACATTACTTGTGCGTCAATCATTTGCAGGCGAAGACTTCCACAAACATTCACAGAAGCTCGAAATGAACTTTGGTTAACAGGAACACGGACTTCGATAATGCACTTCTGAGTGAACACTGGTTAGAAAAGAGTGCCGGGTGCCGATAGTCAAAGGATGAAATGCAGTCTCAAGTGTTCGGGTTATATTTCATGCGAATGTGCCTGAAACGCTGTCAGATGCGAGGCCGCCACAGTTCATGCATAGATCCTTCTGTCAGAGATGCGTGTTGGGGGAAGACATCAGATGGCGAGCAGATTGTCACCGCTGCCAGCAGCTCCGCTGCACAGAACATTATTCATCATTGTCTAAAAGCAGACAAAACAAAGAAAATCCTGTTAGAGGAGAAGTGAATGACACCAAAATGCAATGAACAGGGAAAATAAATAGCGTCTAACACCACTCATATAATATTGGATAATTACATCAAAGCTTTAATCTAATCAAAGCACATTTAACGCAACAGTTAATGCGACTACAGTACTTGGTGGAATGGCACATACAGTGCTATGGAGGTTCCACACATGCATTAATGACAACTCCGTCCTGTGCTCAAAGATGATTTGAATTAACATTCCCTCTCCAGTTCAGCCAGCTCAGTGTGCTGCAAGTATCCAGGACTTCCTCTGGCCAAAGGATTTAACTCGCTGCAGGCTCCAAGAACACAAGAACAACACAAACTATTTTAGTCACATCGTTCCTCAACACTTTCCACTTAATACCGACTTCAGTGGATTCAATTCAATAAATGGAGTCATTTCAGAAAGACTCGATGCTCAGGAATCATTTCTTACGATTTCACTTTTACAGACACTTCCTTCTAATGACTGAGGACGCATAAATGCTTTTTGAGCCAATGTGCAAAATGCAAGATTGCAATACTTTGTGTGATCACTATGAAGAAGAAAAAAAATAAAAAATAAATAAAAATCCCCATCCAGCTCACTTAATCTATGAAGACACATCTTAACGTTTGAAACCCCCAACATTACATGCAGCACAACTTTCCTGCTCAATAATGGAATTCCCATCAGCCTCAGCTGTGCTTTGTTTTTAGTACTTATTAGCAAATGTTAACTACAGTGGCTCAGTCTTGTTAACCTTGAGGGAAATTCAGTCGGGGCTCTCAAATGTTCCGCACCGAGCACGAGACTCGCGCAGGTCAGATACACATACGCAGTGCTGTCTCAGTGGCACGTCAGGACGCTGTAGACTGTGTGAGAAATCATCATCTTCATACATGTAAGAAATTACCGTACTTTCCGGACTATAAGTCGCACTTTTTTTTTTTTTTTTTTTCCATAGTTTGGCTGGTCCTGCGACTTATAGTCAGTCAGGTGTGACTTATACATCAAAATATATATAATTTAACATGTTTTTAAATGTTAATTCATGCTGACCAACATGAACCAAGGAGTAAACATTGCTATCTACAGCCGCGAGAGGACTCTCTAGGCTTGTGCCAACTATTTGCTGCTCCTGACTGTATCACTGAAAAAAAATAAAAAAATAAAAATGACAGCTGAGAAAGACTTGAACACAAACAAAAAGAAAATCCTATTCTACGGATTACAAACTGCAGGTAGTTGTGAGGGACTGGCGAAAAGCAGAGGGTAATCTTACTGCAATGAAGAAAACAAAGAAAGCTAATCGCGGGCCGAAAGCAAGATTGCCAGAGCTGGAGGAACGAGTCCACAGGTGGGTGCTTGAACAATGTACTGCAGGGAGAGGCTCGTCAGCGGTGCAGTTACGTCTCCACGCCCTGATGCTTGCAAAGCAGATGAATATAAATGACTTTGCAGACGGGCCTTCTTGGTGTTACAGCTTCATGCAACGCAACCGCCTTTCTATCAGAGCACAGATAACGGTTTCTAAATAAATGAGACTTATAGTCCAGTGCGACTTATATATGTTGATGGGTTTTTTTTGACTGATGTGACTTATACTCTGGAAAATACGGTATTTGAAATTTTGTAAGATGAAGCTGTGATCATAAGTCAAGATTTTTACAAGAGCTGAACAAGAGACTGTAGATGCTTTAACAGTGACTGCGGGCTGACATGTGGTCTTAATTGGTTGGTGGCTATTTATAAGATTAAATCATAATGTTCAGTTGACTTTTTTTAATGTCTTGATACTCGTTTACCAAATTTGAAATGGTAAATGCAAACATTTAAAAGTAAAGGAAGGCATCAGCACTGACTAAAACCTCAAAAAGTGTCTCTCATTTGAGGCTTGAATGTAGGAGATAATTAGGTTTGGATGGTAATCAAGTGACTATTACCACACATCCTATATTTGTTCTCTCACAGCTGCTGTTGTATCTGGAAATATTATCGCTGATGTATGGGTGGGAGACCGGTCCTCAGGGGAGATATCCGACATGTGTAGCCTTCGTTTCAAAAGGCAGTAAAAATAGAAATCAAAAGAGTCATCAAATAGAGATGTTCAATGGGAAAACATTTCCTGTCCTGAGGGAAACTTTCAAGCCTCTCCTCCCCCCAAACGCTGTAATCTGACAAGAGACTTAGCAAAGAGCACAACAAAACACACAGAATAAAGGCTGAGTTTCACATCTACTCAGTCCCTGCACGGCTTGGTGAATCTGCAGCGATGCAACCACAGAGGACAGTGTTTTAGAGAGGAGATTAAACATTTATCATTTCTGTAGTTTACACAAACACTTAGGGAAAAGTGGCACTGCTGACAACTAAGATGAATAAAATCCAGCCTGGAGAAAAACTGCATGCTAAAGTCACTTGCCTTCCTGATATGCACCGTCTGCCATCACCAGATGAAGGATGTTGGGGTACAGATGCTGGTGCGCGGTTCCCAGAATGTTTAAGACTAAACTGGAGCCTAGCTCAATATTCTCATCTTCATCTTCATGTATAGCCTTGAAGAAAAAAAAAAAATGAAAAAAAAGAAGAAATCAATGAAACAAGACATCTTCAATCTGTTCAATCAGTCACATGTTCAGCAAAGATGGCCTCAATATGTCACGGTAAAATAATTCATACCTTGATCTTATTGTAGGCTTCAATGAACTTCTCAAATCCCATCTGCTGCTCCAGGTTGAAGCGAAGCTCTTCCAGACGACTGAAGATGCTGTCATGATGCTCAGCCTCCCCACCCTGGTCCTCTCCACTGCCATCTAGAGTGAAACAGAAAGTGTCACCATTGTGCCCCCTGAAACTGCTTAGTTTAACATAAGCTTTAGTACTTTTCAATACGTTGCGAAACCACAATGAAGTAAAACAAAATAACTAAGATAAATGGGTAACCTGAAACAGCTGAATCCGGGACATCCCCTCCTACCTGATTGCCATTCTTCATTGAGCTGCTTGTTGTTACTGTGGTGCTCCTCTCCCACACCGTTAGACAGCAACTCCCCTGCCTCCTCGTCACCTGGACTCCCAGTAGAGCATTCCTCCTCTTCCTCGTCCTCTTCCTCCCCTTCTTCTTCTTCATCGTCATCCTCGTCTACGGCCATCTGATCGCAGTCCCGATCAATCTCAGCTGCGATCCTGTTGAAAAGCTCCTGGTCTCCATCCTCTGGAGGGTTGCCATTAAAGTCTCCCGCTCCAACATCTGGAGAGCTCCTCATCATGTCGCCCTCCTCTTGAAGCAGTCTCTCCATAGAGGCCCTGATGTCTCGCAGATCTTCATCTTCATACACACTAGGAAACAGATCATAGTCATATCGCTCACAGTATGCCATTTCCTTGCAGTGTTTAATCATCCGGCAATTCACAGGATGAGACCAAAGCTAGTTATCCATCACAAATGATTTACCTGCTAGACTAGAATTCAGATGTTTTACATTAGCAAGTGTGCATTTGCCAAAACCAGTCAGGTTAGAGCATGTCTTTGCTTTGGATATGTCATATGTGCGGGTCTTACTCCTCAGCCTCTGACTGATCATCATCTTTAGCTGCCTCCTCCAGGTCCTCGATCTCCAGGTTGTTTTCTGGGGCGACATTAGTCTTGCTGGTCACTGGAGGGTCCTGCTGAGAGCTGAAGACTCGACTGAGGTCTGGCAGAGAGCACGTCCGCAGCATCTGACAGCACAAAGGAAGCACGGGGTCATGTAGCAAGTCTGGGCTTGGCTCAGACAAGTCATAAACAGACTAAATCCATAGAGAGAAAGAAAATAACAGAAGCCAGCAAATCAGTTAAACTATGGATGTGTGAATTATAGAACAATCAATACGCAAAGTATTATATAGGGAATCGAGCTGTAAGAGGAATGAGCTTTGGTGTGACATGTTTATATTTCACAGGTCTTTGCAGGTCCGCATAGAGGCATGCAGATTGCTGAGGAAGGTCTTGAAAGATATAGGTTGATTGATGCTCCTTCTGTCCTATCACATCCACTGCACATTTAGACTATGTGATTAATTGCGCTGGCTCCTTTCAGCCCCCTTCATTAATATAGAACACTGAAGTTCCATCCATAATACCTCGCAAGCCTCTTCATCACATCGGGCCAAAGAACGAGGGTAAAAACACCCAGACATTCCAAAAGCTAATAAAATGTCAGAGAGCCCACGCTGCTGTTTAACATGTTTTAATCTAAATCCCCCTTTAATCACCTTGGGGTTGTTGGTGTCAAACATGCCCGTAGAGAGATCAATGAGGAGGGCGTCCTTTTGCCTGGAGCGGAGAGGTGAGACGGATCGTGAACGAGAGGCCAGAGAGGAGGATGATTCATCCATGGAGGACTGGGCAGAGAGGACTGCTAAGGCAGCAGTGCGTCGGTGGGCCGGAGAGCACAACTTCATAAAGAGTGGCTCCTCATTCTGGGCTAAACCTGGCGAGAACAAAGGAAGGGCAGATTTAATTAATGTTATAATTACACTGATAAAAGTGGCCGTGGCTCATCGCACATCAATCTCACCAGATGGTTCAGCAGCTCTCTCTGCACTCTTCCCAATCTCCCTGGCAGCAGCTGGTCTTGTAACACCCTCAGGTGGCCTTAAAGAGAAGTTCACATTTGCTCAATGAAGCATGCAGTCTGGGAACATTGACTCCAGATCTCAACATTCTGTTCTTTTAGCTGCAGCTGTAAAACAATTCTAAATATAGATGTAGTTTTTTTTTTGTTTTTTTTTTTGCAAAGGACTCTTAAATCTTGATTATTTCAGTAAATAATGACAGTTGTCGTGAAAGAGCAAAAATCTCATTCAAAAGAAATACTTAACCCTCATACCTGATTTAAAACAACCAAAAAACATATGTTAATATTTTTTTCCGCTTTTTTTTTCGTAGATCCACTTCAGTCCGCGCTCAACAATTCCACTTTGCATTCTTTATATTGAAAATATAGCAGTTTTTGTGTGTTTTTTAAACAGAAATGGGTGTTTACCTCATATACACTAGTATTTAAAGGGTTAATTTTTTGAAAATAATTGAAAACTTGGTGGTTATGATCAGAACTGAAGTGGAAGAAAAGATTTATGAAAAAAAAGTGGAAAAAAATATTAACATATGGTATTTTGGGGATCATTTTAGAAGGGGACAAATATGTCCCTTTTCAGAAATTAAGTTTTTTTTTTTTTACACAATGAAAAATTGCATTGTATATGATGTGTTTTTGAAATTCGAAAAAAATTGTCAAAAATGCACAACTGGACCAAATATGATGAGTATCACTATTTCCAGTGTGAAATTAGAGGAGAAAGTACACCCCAAGTGGACAAAAATGTCCCCTATCAGGGATTAGGGTTGACAAATAGTTACATTTGCTGCTGTGCTTGCGTCTCCCATGCTTGCTGCACACTAGCTGGAGGATGTGAGGCTTCTTTAGGAGTCTCCTCCAAAACTACTGATTCTAGGTCTGCAGGATCTAAAGGAATTCAGGCCAGTTAGTATTGTACAGTGCAGAAGATACGTTTTTAAGAGCAAAATGTCTCATCGGGTGTAATGTTGAGGGACATACTGACCCTGGACCTCAGTAAGGTCGGGCGGCAGTGGCGCATCAGCAGCAGACACGTTCTGATCCGAACCCTGATTTGCAGCAGTCGGGCTCAGACCCACAGCAGAGGTCAACACTTCTCTGGGTGTTTTCCCCCTGTCAGCTGATGCTGCTGCCTGCTGAGGCTTCTCTGGGAATCATTAAGCAATAACAATGCCAAGAACACAAGGACTCAAAGAACCATCCACTTCTTCAGTTTTAATTGTATAATAAGGAACATAAAGAGCGAATAAAACTAACCGGGAACACAAAAGTCATCCTCACGTATGGAGTCAGTCTCCAGCTGCTGGGTGAGCGGGCGAAGCTCGGCCTCCTGAAGCACTCTCAGCACCTGACTCACTCCGCCCCCCTTCCTGGCAGCTTCCTCCAGTAGCCCACCCATCTGTATGACTTCACCTATTGTTTGATCTGTGAGGGTGCACATGCAGAGAGACTAAGTGGACCTGCAACAATCAACAAATTTCCGGAAGTTGGCACTTGTTCTTGCTCAAAGTGAACACCCACCGGTGGTCATGATGCATGTCTCCTCCAGAGTCTGTTGGGCTATGGAGAGGACAAGTGGAATACCTGCCTCCCACTTCTTCCGGTCGGCAGCAGACGACAGTCTTTCTTCCAGAGATGCTGAAGTGGCTGTTGAGAGAAAGTTGGTTAGAAAGTAAGCATCATAAACTCGACATGCCTTGTTGCATTACTCATTATCGCTCGACTTACTTATACTACAAAAGGATCTCGAAGTTTACCAGCACGCTTTATGTGTTATAGCACTCAAAATTACAAAAAAAATACAATATAGTTATTAGACTAACACTAAACTCACTGCTTATTATGGCACATGTCTCCCCCAAGGTTTGCTGAGCCACAGGAAGGACAGGTAGCTCCGCGGCTTCCCACTTCTTCCGATCTCCATTTGAAGGGGGGAGTTTCTCGCCGTCTGGCCGTTTCTCCCGGGGAGCCGGACTTGGCTCTGCAGGGGCCGGAGAAGACTCCTCCACCTCCTCCACCTCCTCCATTGGGCTCTGGGCTTTTAGGTTCTGGTTAAGTCTGCGCAGGATCTGCTTTTTTTCACTCTGTTACATGAAAAGTAACAGAGAACGTTATCATTTTGAAAGTAGATTCTGTACTTTGTTCACTTGTAAACACAAGCTAACAACTAACGGGAACATACCTGGATCTCTGTAGCAGACCCCGGTTCATTCAAGTTTTCTTTTTGTGGAGTAATCTGACAATCAGAAAATGATAAATTGATATACGCACAGACGCGGACAATACCATGATGCAGGGTGTGATAGACTTTGCATGCAAATACTGACTGCTCCAACATTCTTCAGAGCAACAGTCATGGATATTTCTGGGGTGGAGGGCTTGGATGCAGGCAGGGCCGAAGCTTTGACAGCTGCGTCTGGCTGCGAGAGGCTGGGCTGTGGAAGAGGACCGTCAGAGGTAGATGATACTGCTACTGATGCCACGCCAATCATCACCCCTCGAGCTGCAATCTTTCACAATACGCAACAGCCATTACTGGACTATACTTAAAGAACCTTTAAGGCCAGATAATGGTGTTGCATTTATGGAAACTAGGGTGGGTTAAAGAATGGAAACCTACATGCTCTTCCCAGGCTTTCTTTTCTCTCTCGTATGCTTCTCGCCTCTTCTTTTCCAGCTGCTCTTTAAGTACAGCAGCACGGGTGTTTGCTTGAGCCTGACAGAAGTAGACATATACACACAAATAAATAAATAATCAAATCACAGCTAAACATGTTTCCATGTGAAAAACACTTTCTCATAAAGGCTGAGCATTTAGCTACTCATATGACCTGCAAATACTCATTACAACTAACAGTGGGGAATCATAAATTTTTATTTTATTTTTTTTTTTTTTAAAAAGGGTGCATATAGCAATAGGTTTTGTGCTCCTTACAGACTCACTTTTAAAACCTCTATCTTCTTTCTCCTGAGCTCTGCCTCTTCACTGGACTCCTGGCTATCAGAGCCATCGCTGTCATACTGAAACAAACACATACACCAACCAGAGCACAGTGACCAAATGACAGAGGGAGAAGAAAACCCTCATTATAGGCACTTTCAGACTCCAATGTACCTTCTCTCCTCTGAGTCGGGCTTTGATCTGCTGACGCTCATTGAAGTTCTGCAAGCGGATCTGCCTGAGTCTCGACAAGTACTCCTGAGAACAAATGCACACGTGTGACATACTGAATGATGAGAAAAACGTAGGGTACAACAGCAATGATATCCAGAGTCACACACATACACACAAATAGAATAAAATAAAATACATGCCAGCATTGTTAGCGCTTCATTAGATTAAAATCATCAGCCAATCAGAAACAGGAAAAAAAACAACAACAACAACACATTCGCATACAACCACGTACATGCCACAAAAAATCCATTCGAGCATGTATGACATTGAAAGCAAAAAAAAAAAAAAAAAATCCTAAACACAACTCAAAAACTGGAATGATTATGTGAAATGGAACAACGGCCATTGTTGGGATCGATAAGCAGCTCACGGTGGACTGTGGAAGAGCAAACATTATGCGAGGAGTGAGCGTGACTGAGCTGCCGGGTTGGATTATGGGAGGGTCAAAGGGAGTTCTATGCAGACATAAGAGCCAGACGTGCTATGAGTGAAACTGCACATTCAGGTCTGGACTCCTACCTCCTCCTCTTTGTTGACTTTAGGCCGCCTGCACCGAACCGCGCCAGCCCGGCTTCCATAGATCGCAGCCAGGTTTTGTCGAGTGCCCTGTTTACGGTTCAGTTTAACCAGACTTTAGAAGGGTGAAGGCCCTAACATCTAACTGCCACAAAGACAGTAAGATGGGCCTGCATATAACCAAAGCTGCACTCAGCAACAGTCTTTGATTCATCTTGAATAAAATGACTGGATATAGAGCTGAACGTAACAATGTGTGAAATCATTAGGTTAAATTAACAAAACAAATCAGACTTCTGCTCAGGCTGCAGTGAGGAAAGCTATTACCAGAAGTACATAAGGTCAACAGATTAACTGAACTCGTGACCGTGATACAACAATCTGAATCACAGAACATGAGCGGATTAATTTCTATTCATTAACACAGACATGAGAGGAGATCTGGGGCTACGGTCGAATTGTAACAACCTTGGAAAACATCACAGGGATAAGGAAAGATGGTGGGAGAAATTCACAAGGATTCAGGAAAAGATGACTTGTAGTCACTGAGGCCGACTACACTTACACTGAGCTGCAATGTGGGTCTGCAGTACTAGAAACAGACATTTGACAAACAACATACAAAGAGTGCTAAAATATTTCATCATCAAAATTTGTAATCTAAAAAAGGAAGAAAAAAAAAAAAAAAAAAAAAAAGGCCCACAGGTGAAAGATATCACTGTAACAGGCTGCTCACACCAACTCTGATGTTCTCATATTTATATACATGAATCACACAGTTCGTACAACTGGATAAACTCTGAAACTTGTGGCCACAAGGAGTAGTGCTATAGAATCATCTCTTTCTTGCTTAAAGAATGGTCCATTGTTTCATATGCTAGAGGAGATAATAAAGGGAGCACTGAAGCTCCTTTTAGTATTTAGAGAATTCCAACAACTCTCATCATGACTGCAACTAAGATACTTCCAGGTAATTTCACTCAGATTCCTAGGCAATAATAACATTAAAAAAAAAACCAAAAAAAAAAAACCGTCAATGTCCAAATCCAGTACGTGTCTGCCACTAGGGGGCAGTAGAGCTCCAAAACGAACAGACAGTGTACTTGTCCTGTCCGATTCATTATTCATGTGTCAGCAAACAAAGGCTTATTGAACACATCCAGCAAAAACAAAGCAGAATGGACATTACATCTGAATTCTCCACCAATCCAAGTTGCGACTCTGATAAAGTAAGTTCAGCAAGTCTTATAATAACGATGAAATATTTCATTCACTATCAAAACCAATAATTTAAGTTTTAAGGAGCTTTTAAATACATATCACTGGCTATGAAACATCCAAGTCAAATAGTCATTATTCAGCATTTCTACAACAGAGATAAATACTAGGATAAACATGATATTACAGCAGAAGTCACTGCAGTCATCCTACGTACCAGCTGTCCCTCAGCACGGACTTTGTTGAGCATGGCTTCCCTCTTTCGTTGTAAAAACTCCTCCACCTGAAAGGCCCGTCCAGCTCCCGTCTGACCACGCTGCCTGAAAACAGAACAAAGTGACAAATAGTCCAACTACATCTCACTCAGCAAAAAGGAGCAGCGAAGCGTTTTTTTTTTGGTTTGTTTTTTTCATTAAACGTGTAATTTACTGATCGACTCACCGGCTAACATGGGCTTGTTTTGAAACATGCTGCAGCCTCTGAAGCTCTCTCTTGACTGCATCGTGGTTTAGGCGATGAGCGGGGCCGTTGGGCAGCACAGGGCCCGCAGCGGCTGGTACACCTCTGACACACAGAGAAAATGCCACAACCGTCATCCAATATACCTCAACTGGCTTTTTAAAAAAAACATTTTTTTAAAAAGCGAAAGGAAACATTTCAACCAACCGAATGGGACTGCCGGGTCCTGCTGAGGATCCCTCCCTGCTGGTGTCTTTAGGCTGTGATTTAGCCATTTGGTCCAGAGCAGCATGGTAGTGTTCATACGAGCTCTTGCTGGGGACGGGGGCTGGAGTAGGCCCCAGAGGAGGGCCTGGGACAGGGGGGGCAACACCTGCAACCCTCTTACCTCCAACAAAACACTGAGAACAAAGACAAAGGAGCTTCGTGACAACTTGTCATTTCATAACAACATGATCATAAAATATAGATATGGTTCTAACACCTGAGCAACATTTTGCTGAAATGGATTACCTTCCTCTCTGGGCTGCTACCTCCACTGGAACTCAAGACGTGCTTCCAGCCTTGTTCTCTGGCTTGATTTATTCGATTGATCTGTGAGAGATTCTTAGGCTCAGACTTTTTATGAAGTCTTGGGTGAAGTTGTACATTGCATTTGAATCTCATAATAGATTCCGTTCTGCAGCTGTATCATCTGACAGGATATAAAGCCAGACACTTAACAGGCCTAACACCCCCGACTACGCTATAATTCAAACAAGGGATGAGGAGTGCAGTTACCCTTTCAATGCTCATCACACTTATTGCACTAATAAAGTAAAAGATTAACTGGAGTAACGATAGAGATATTCACCGCTCACCTTTTCCTTCTCATATCTCTTCATTTGCTCTGCTTTCAACAGGAACATCTGAAGAAAACACAGATCAGGAAACTACAGACTGCAAAAAACTATCAGAAATCATACAGAGACTAAACAATATGCTCACCTGTTCTCTCTGCTTCCTTTCTTTCTCGATCAGCTCCATCCTTTTCTTTCTGATGCCCTCCTGCAGAACGAGACGGAAGCGACTCAAAACACGAAAAGAAATTTCAGAAATCTGATTTGAGGCGAGAGGCAGCAGGACTGCTCTGTCACAGGGCAGCAGGCCGGGAGGGAAAGGTTTGGTTAAGAGAGAGCCAACTCAGGCAGAACACTCCGAATGAGCTGGGAGTGGAAAATGGGTGAAGACGGTGGGATCAAGCAGAATGGGAGGAAGGAAAACTAAACCAAATGCTGGTGGGGAGTGACCCACATGTGTGGGTGAATGGGGAGAGAAGAGAGAGGGAAGTCTAACAGGGAATACGAGTTATATGGGGCGCTCAGCTGTACCTCGTGTTTTTTCCTCTCTTCCTCCACTTGACTCACTCTTCTCTGAGCGGCTGCTGGGAGAGGGGCCTGAGCAACATACAACATTCTGGGCTTTAGAGGTTGCCAACACAGTATGATGTCAAAACACACGCACACACACAGAAATATGAGAGGCCTCTGACATTTAAGTCAAGGAGCTTAAGACCAAGTAGGAACAAGGAAGAAAAAAATAAATAAAATAAAAAAAGGTTGAAAGTCATCGATACGGGAAACATACAAACCGGTTTTTGTTTTACGGCCGCCTTCCTCTCTGACGTTTTTTTGGTTCCATCTACAACCTTCCTCACAGTTAAAGGCACTCCATATTTGCTGGCTGGTTTTGTAATCTTCTGGGCTGCAGCAAGTGGTATATATATATATAAAAAGACAAAAGAAAAAAAAAAAAAAAACAACAGACACAATCATCAACAACAGCAAACAATAACTAGGAATGACTCAAACCCCCCCCCAGCATTGATGTAGAAGCCTGGGTTCCCTCTTATAACACTGTCACAAAAACTTGATCATAGCAGGTAGATAAATGTAGTGAGAGGTGGGTGCTGCTGAGGTCTAATTTTTAATTCATCCCTCATCCTATATTCAGAGGAGGGGGAGGAGGCCAACTGTCCTCTGCAGCTCTGAATCTCTACGCTTCATACAGAATAAGACAAACAGGGTCATCCTATTCTATTTGGAAATACAACGATCAGCTACAACGTTAAAACCACAGAAGAAGTGACTGACATAGATTATGTAGTTACAATGAGGCAGCAAGGGAGAAGTCAGCCGATAAAGTTAATATGCTGGAACCAGGAAAAATGGGCCAAAGTGATGATCGGAGCCACTTTAACATGGAACAAAATTGTAGCAGCTGCACAACTGGGTTCAAACATCTCGCCAGCTCTTCTGGGTTGCTTCCAGTGCACAGTGGTTAGGGTCTTATTCCCAAAAATCGTGAAATCTCTCATTCTAAGTATCATCTTGTTCAATTATCTTGGGTATTTTTTATTAAATACACTCCGTTAAGAAGAAAAAAAGTTACAAAAGGCACACACTAATAATTTATCAAAGCACCTTTAGCTGTGATTACAGAATGAAAAAGAGTTCAAGGAATTCATTTAACCTTCAATTTCCCCATATTACATTCAGATTGGACATCTGTGAGAAGCATAAAACATATGAGGAATTAGAAGTATTTTAAAAAAGTGTCTTATTTGGTTGTTCTTTGTGGTGAAAAAAAAAAACCCCAAAAAAACAATACAGCACAGCACAGAGCACTGCATGAAGTTTGCTTACCGGATGGCACTTGTGCCACGCCCATTTTAGGCTGCTTGTGAAGAAAAGTATGGCGGAATTCCTGAGCAATGATCTGGGAAGAGAAAAAAAAAGAAAAGCTACTTTGAAGAAAAATCCCTCATTTATGCAAATCAAGCTTCAAAGATTGCCCGGCACCTGTGGTGTGAGAAACCTCTCTATCCTACAGGAAAGGAAAGGTTTGTCCAGTACGCTGCTGACAGAGGGCCTCTCTCGAGGGTTGCGTTTAAACAGCTGCGCCAAGAGAGAGCGCAGGTCTTGGGAGTAGTGAACAGAAACGGGAGGGTATGAGCCACGAATTATCTTCAGAACCAAGTTCTTCATGTTGCCAGCCTCAAACTAAGAGGACGGGCACACACACGCACACACACACACACACACACACACACACACACACAGTTATGACAACTGCTTTGGGAAGACTGCAAGGACTGAATCAAAATTACAAAGTTTCTGAGACTTCACATCAGTATGCCAGCATGCACTGCAATGCTGCACAGAATTCGTTAAATGTGCATTAATATGTAAATAACTCACACACAGAGTACTTACTGCATGCTTAAGAGTGCACATTTCATACAGGACACACCCCAGGGCCCAAATATCACTGCAAAGAGAGGGAAAGTAGGGAAAATGAGAGGACGGAGAGCATACAAATGGACAAGCAGGGATAAGTTCTGGGGTAAGGTTATGTTCCATCAGTAAGGCATTAAGGCACCATTTTCTTTCAAATACACTGGAGGAAAAAAAAGAGGACTTCTGTGCTGTAAAAACTCCCAACAAACAATGAGATGCTGCAACATTTACTGCACCGGCTGTAACTGAAGCGGATTAGATTACATGCATATCTATAATAGTTCAAGAGAGGAAATCAATATTAGCTTCCTGCTGTAGATGTTCACAGGTTCACTCAATAAAGAGGAGACATGATATCTGGACACCACTCTGCAGCCAACACATAACCCAGGCACGATAAAGTAAATGAGGACAAAACATCATTAAATATATCAGTTTACATGACAAATGAGAGACCCCAACACTTGGTATTCTGGAGCATCACGTACCTTTTGTTGTTGTATGGTTTGTTTTCGCAAATCTCTGGTGATAAGTAATATGGTGTTCCTATGCATGTCCTCGCCAGTTCTACAGTACTGAGAAGAAAAAAAAAAAAGGAGAACAAATGGGAAATTAAAAAGTGCTTTGACAGCCCCAAAGGCTTGTCTTTGTAAAATATCTGGAGTGGTCTTCAGACAACACGGGACATACCTGTTCAGGACCCTCGCGATTCCAAAGTCTCCAAGCTGGACGGTCCCATCTTTTGTCAAAAATATATTCTATGCAGATATTTTGAGAAAACACGGAAATAAAGCAATAAGTAAAAAAATAAAAATAATAAATCACTGGTTTATTAAGAGAGAGATCACCTGTGATTTAATGTCCCTGTGGAGAATTTTTCGATCGTGTACGTGCTTCAGTGCCAGGCAAATCTGCACAAACCAGTCCAGGATCTTGGAAAAAGTAACCCACACAGTGCAGTATCAGCATACATATTAAACATCATTTGCAATTTGAATGGCAGAACAACTGAAATTTTATTTTATTTTTTTTTTAATTCTAAACCACTACAAGGGGTTAAATATGGCTGATTGATGAGTACAGTCATTTGGAAATCTGATGAGTACACTCTTCAAACTTGTCAACAAGTAGATCCGACTGTTTTGAAGTGTTAGTGGCTTACTTGCTCTTCTGGGAACAGTACTCCCTTCTGAGAGTTGATTTTTTTGAACAGGTCTCCACCCTCACAGTAGTCCATTACAATGTATAGACAGCCCCCCTCTAAAAAGAAGAGGAGAAAATGATGAAAAATCACAAGTTATTTCAGTTAAACCGCCAATGGGATTTCTCTTAAGGGTTGGAAATACCTTCGAAAGACTCCTTATACTGGACAATGTTGGGATGACTCATGTTGGCAAGAACAGCAACTTCTCTCCGAGATTCTTGCCTCTCTTTACTTGACATCTGTCAAATTTAAAGAATTGATTAGGAGGGAAAAGGAGTTCACACTGATACCTTCTAAATGTGAACAATTATGTACAGAAGCTTACTGCAGATATGCCAATCTCTTTGATGACATATTGGCGCACATCCTGTTTGGATTTGACGAGGATGGCCTTCCCAAACGAGCCCTCCCCAATTTTCTTCACCTTTTCGTACTTGTCCATGTTACTGGAATGACTGGCTCCTTATGCTGGGTCTGCAAAAACGTCAAGAACATGTCAACTTTAGCTTTGGCCAAGAGTTTAGTTGGACCACAATAAGTGAGCGATTTCCGGAATTGTTCTCTGTCACACGCTAAAGATTCGCTTCAGACGAGCTGTGATGCTGAGAGACAATACAACTGCCAGATAGCTAACGTTACCTTTACAGGGTAGCTAAACGAAGATGGAAGACCAAGCTCATGCGCCATAAAATAAATGTCCCGTTAGCTCTCGAAACTCAGACTAATACAATTAACGCAGCTCACTGGGCAACGGTGTTTGAATTCAACAAGGTGGCTAATACTTGGCTTACCATTAGTCTTTCTTTTTGCTGCTATCTCGCAGAGGTACTGGTACTCGCTACTGGCCTCGCACTCTCTATCTAACTACAGATATCTTTTCCTGCGTTTTCATTGGCCAGCTTCACACTTTGCGATAACCGATTGGTTCATACAAATGTCCATCATCTTTTAACAATGAATGACAGCCACCCCCCAATGTGGGAGTGTTGCTGTGGACATCTTCCTTAGCAACCGTAAACCGAGCGAAGACGTGCCGCCACCTTGGTGCGTATAAGCGTCGTCAAAAAACTTTGACTCTTCAATTCTGGACGAACAAGTTTACTTTTCCTCTTCAAATGTATTTATGTTCATTTCTATAAAAGCGAAGAACTTCGCTTTTCTTGAATAGGTATCAAACAACCGTCTTAACACCCCTGTGGAAACTTTAGTTCTCCGAAGTGACTGAAAAAGAAAACACGTAAAAAAGGAAACAGAAGAAAAAGTCATTTAAATTTTTTTTTAACAACATTTCCCAAAACAACCCTACAGCATGTCAGAAAACACTAAAATATTGCAGCAGAATATTAACCAAAACACAAATAGAGCACAAATTCCAAAAAGGGACATTGGACATGGATGTTTACAGGCGGACAATAAACAGAAAAATGTAAAGAAAGATCTGTTTGTCAAAATAACCGCGTTCATGCGCACAACGCCATGGATTCCGACATATTTTTTAGTTCCAACATGGACACAGTAGATCTGGTAATATTTTGTCTTTCTTTGCCGAGATTGTTGTCTGTTAAACACTGATTTTTCAAGAGATGTTTCCATCGCAGCTCTTGTGATTCTTAAAACACTTTTTTTGTTATCATCTAGTTCGGTAAAGTTGGAAAGATATTGGCAGATTCGGACTTCCGGGATCAATAACTCAGAAGTGAGACGTTGTTAAAACACAAAACAAGAATATTTCCAACCGTAGTAAGACAGACAAGGAGCTAAAACCTAACTTTCATCAAAACGAGCCATCCTCGGAGCCACACCAATAACATTATTAGTGTTTCTGTGCAGCCGGCTGTGAGAGCAGCAAGCAGGGACCGTCTACAAAGTGCAACCCAAGAGAGACATTACAAAAAATAATCAATAAATATCCAATAACTTCACTAGGATACAGTGTAGTGTCACCAAACTCACTACACATTTCACTGGTCTCCTACAGATTATACTACAACTCTTGCCTTGAAATTTTTTTTTTTTTCATAATTTCTGGGAATTTTTATTCGGAATATTAATCAATAACTTCATGATGATACAGTGTAGGACATGTGTAGTGAGTTTGGTGACACTACACAGTATCATCATGAAGTTATTGATTAATATTCCGAATAAAAATTCCCAGAAATGATGAAAAATGAATTTCTTTCAAACCAAAAGTTGTAGTGTAATCTGTAGGACACCAGTGACATGTGTAGTGAGTTTGGTGACACTACATTGTATCATCATGAAGTTAAGTTAAGTTAAGTTAAGTTCTGTAAAAGGGCTGTGGTGTATCTCTGCACCAAAGTTGGATGTAGTTTCTCCCCATGTTGTCTTTCGAGACAGTTCATCTGCGTGACCTGCCTGTGATGTCATCAGTTCAGTTGTTGCCAGGCTGTTTATTCATGTTCACTAAAATAAGTAAGATAAAGCAAAGATTAGTTCAAATATATCTGGCGGTAAAGTGAGTTTTTGAGTTACTTCTCTTAAATAATTGACACATTATCTTGAATAAAACACAACTGCTGAACTGGGAGTGTATATACTTTTCAGACATTGGGTTATCGCTATAATAGTTTATAAAATGTTAGATACCACATCTAATAAAATGTTGAATATCAATCAGAGAGTTAACCGTTAACTCTCCATATTTATAACTTGAGGTCACGTGAGCTGCTCGCGCACGCCTCCTTGCTTGATCGTATCTCAGACGCTGCAGACGACGCAGTGAGGTCCAATGAAGATGGCTCCTTTTCCAGACGAGGTGGATGTTTTTACTGGCCCACACTGGCGAATGAAGCAGTTGGTGGGCCTGTATTGTGAAAAGGTTTGTACATATATGTGTTGTTCTTTAATGTGGAGCTTCGAAAATGAAAAGGCGACGTTATGTGGCCAGAGAGGGAGTGAACGCCAGCTAGCATGTAAGCTAGCTGGTGTTAGCTTGTACGTTTAGCATTGAGGATTGAGCCGAAGCAGATGAACTACCGGATGAGTATCCCACAACTGCTTCGACACTTTATTGTAGCTCTTTGGTTAGATTAATATAGAAACGACATTTGTCGTTGGAATGAGATTATTCTTTTTCTCTGTTTTTAATAAAGTTTTATAGTTATCTCTCCTGCTAAGGCGTGCCTTATGTTTGTTAGCCCTAAGTGCAAGTTGGTTTGTTATGCAACATGTTGTACGTGCTACAACGCAACCTCTATTGTTCCACCAGACAGGGCTACATTGATTTTTGTGATTTGGGAGCAAGCTTTCTGTTAAAACCGTCCTTTTACGATACTTGTCAGATAAGTTCATTTAGGGCACCAGCTAATGCACTGCGTGGATGCTAACGTAAGCTACTGTTATAAAACCGTGAACAGCTGTCATGTTGGAGCTTACATTGACTCCCACATCTGTAAGTATCACTTATTGTGATTTAATAGCACCAAAATAACTGGCAAGAAACTGGGCTCGTGAGTCTCGGTGTTGATCAGAAACAAGCTTTTTGTTATCAGTGACACGGTTTCCTTTTGCTTTTCACAGCTGTCAAAAACCAACTTCTCCAACAACAATGATTTCCGCTCCTTTCTTCAGTCACTCTGCGCCACCTTCAAGGAGTTCAAGATGCACGAACAAATAGAAAATGAGTACATTATTGGCCTGTTGCAACAACGTTGCTGCACGGTCTACAATGTGCACTCTGACAACAAACTCTCAGAAATGCTATCCCTCTTTGAAAAGGGGCTACACAGCGTGAAGGTAAAAGTATTCTGAGAAATTTCTACAACTAATATAAGGTCATTCCGTAGCGCATAAGTTGTACTTGTTGGACCTTTTGAAATGTCTCAGCAGTAAAAAATGTTTTGGTTTGACTTTAGGGAACATCTTCTGTGAGCTTTGTACAGATTGGCTCATGCACAACTGTGGGGTGACACTATGTCATTAGAGTAACTATTATGTCAACCACACAAACATTGCAGTGCCAGCAATATCAGCAGAGCAGGTGTTTTTTTGTGTGTGTGTCTACGTGTCATTTGTGGAGATTGAAGCTTGATAAGTACCTCTTATAAATCTGGTTTATTTATATTCCAGCCTTATTAGCGACCAACTTCATAAAGTTTGTTAAGACTACTTTTATGGCAGATCTATGGCGTTAGAATTTAGGATTTCATTTGTGAAGAACAGGCCTATTGGCAAACCAAAAAAAGAGAAGGGCTTTCCAGAATCAGGCAATTGTGTAAATCTGAACTTCTGCTCTGCCAGACTCTAAAACAGAAGCTTTATTTTGCTTTGGAGTGAGATCCTGCTTCCTGTCCACAAGAACATGTTTCTCCTTAGTAGAGCTGGGCAATATGACGATATATATCGTGAGGACGATAGAAACATGTCTATCGTGACCTTTCTCCTCTATTTTTTCTATCGTGATAAACTTCTTTTTTCATCATTACAGCTAATATACATTATAATATAATTTCACATGTTAATATAACATTTTGCGTTTTTGCTATGCAAACTAAGTTTATAAAACTGTAAAAAAGAGAATAAAATTATATTTTTAGAGAACGTGGTTTTGCGACACTACACCGCTTTACGTCATGTGGCTTTGCTCTTAGTTAAGTTGCTAGGAGCCAAGCTGTGAGCCATCGCTGGATTGCAGTCTGAAAAGCAACGCCGAAATGCACGATTTAAAGACCTTTCTGTATAATTACTATGGTATTAAACAGATTGAATTGACAACATATTGGATAGGCGTATTGATGAACGGATATAGAGAGGCTCACGGACTTTTGGAAGATTGAAGGAAGGGTACCGGTAAGTCAGTCATGTTTACTTAATAATAGCACCGCCGAGTGCATGGTGTTCAATGATTCTACACTGCTTTGGTACTGATAACAAATCAAGTTGTTTACTGTCGCGGGTATTTTAGCACACATGTGCTGGTTGTGAGTCGTGGCCGATGGACTGAAGCTAGCCTAGCCTTCTAGTAGCCGTGCAGAGTAGAACTACCAGGGAGGTTTTAGTGCTATGGCTATTTGCAGACCGGCTTTTAGAGTACCAAGAACTACTGTTTCCTCTGTTAGTTGTACTGACAGCGCAACCTTTCCTGACTGTCATCGCGAAAAACAGTATGGTAAAGCCTGATCTGTTGGATAAATCTCTGCACGCGTCTTTTTTTTTTTTTTTTTTTTTTTTTTTTTGAAGTGCTTGTGGTGACCAAAGCGCTGAACACTGAGCAGACGCACGTCAGTGTGAGAGAGAGAGATCTGCAGTTTTTGTTAAAGCAATGCAACGAGACACAGTAGACGCAGCAAAATGGACTCCATCCTCAAAGTTGTGAATGTCGAGTAAAAGAGCATGTATTCACAAAGCTGTTTGTTTACTCTTATGGCCCCGAGTTGCGCTGTGTTGTTCCCGGTTCGGGGTTGCGACTCCCACATTGGAAAACGAGATGACTGGTTAAAATAGGCGATGGCGGATTTTTTTCGACCCTGTCCGTCAAAATAACGGACTATGAAAAAGTCTAATGCAACCTCTGTTGTGGTATATCGTGATATGTATCGCTATCGGGATATAAAGTAATCCATATCGTGATATACTTTTTTTCCCATATCGCCCAGCCCTACTCCTTAGATAAATAAAACTGCTCAGATACATTTGTAACTAACTCCATTATATTGCATGGATAAAAAGGTTTTTTTAAAAGTGTAATTTATTTTGCTTTCTGCTTACTATCCCACAATGCCACGCTCAACATTGTAGTGTAAAAATGTCCATTGCACAACTTGCCTGCTGGCAGCTATGATGCAAAATGATAGTTGTGAGTATCAGAAATCTGCATTTACTGCTCACTATGGAGTAACCCTTTGAACAGTTTCAGTGTCCAAATACATAGAGAGTCACGTGTGAGCGAGCTAAAGGTTAATTTCAGACACGGGCCATGAATTAGTAAATGTTCTTTGTCTTTTTTAGAGTGAATGTGAGCAGCTTAACTATGCTCAGCAGCTGAAGGAGAGACTGGAGGCTTTCACACAGGACTTTCTGCCCCACATGAAGGAGGAAGAAGAGGTATAAGAGGCTCGGATTGATTTTTATTAGTTAGTATAAACATGTTTTAATCATTGATTTCCCTAAGAATTTGTAGATGGTAAACAGTCAACAATGTTTATGGAAGGGTATCTGTTAATACCCCAGTGATTTGCTCTGCTGCAAGCGGTTTTTAAACATGGGAGGTTTGTTTCAGGTGTTTCAGCCTATGCTTATGCAGTACTTCACCTACGAGGAGCTGAAGGACATCAAGAAACAGGTGATAGCGCAACACTGCAACCAACAGCAACATGACCGTGCTGCTGAGGTGCTGAAGGGCTTCAGTTTGTGGACCCAGGCGGAGGAGCTGCAAAAAGTCTTTAAATATGCTGATCATGAGAAGACAGATTATGGTAAGCTCGTATATTTACAGATGTTTATACTTCTCTACAAGCCTATAGTCATCGTTATCATAAAGGACTTCTTGCACAGGTCGACCTTTACCCCTGCTGTAGTGGTTACTTTCGATATTTAAATAGTCTGTTTATAAATGCTAACAATTATGTGGCGCACACGCAAATTGTTTTTAAGAAAACTAATCTTCTAAATTGTTTAGATGCATGGTCTGACTGAAGGATAGTCAACATTTAAAGATGTCTGCTTATTTAACATTTTAGTAATTGTAAAGCCACTTTAAAGTCACTTTACAGAATACTGAATCCAAGTGAAATTCAGACGGTTAAATTAATTATTTATAGCTGTGTTCCAGCTGGAAAATGTCAAAATGTCCTCCTTAAGAGAGTTGTTTTGTACAATGTTCAGCTGTTCAAGTCATTGGCTTCGTGAAAGGACGCATCATCTCGGACAACGCATGGCGTCTGTTAAAGGTGCAGATCACCTTTTTAGTACTTGAGTCACTCACAAGCTTAACTGTTTTGTCTTCTCCTTCAGAACTGGAGAAGAACAGGAACTCTTCAACCTACATCTCCCAGCTCCCAACAGAAATCATGTTGAGACTTTTCCATTATTTGGGCCCCGACGATCTGTGTCGCTGTAGTCAGGTGTGCAGCTCGTGGTCAGAGTTGGCCAAGACGGGCTCATTGTGGAGGCACCTTTATCCCGTGCACTGGGCCCGAGGTAATCTCTTATATGTCGGCTTTATTACATCAATTTAAGCATCCTGTGGTGCATCGCTTTTAACATTTGTGTCGTAAATGTAGGCGATTACTACAGTGGCCCCCCTGGGGATCTCGACCAGGACCCAGATGATGAGTGGGTGAAGAGTCGGCAGAATGAGGGTCGCGCCTATCAGGAGTGGGATGAGGATGCCGATGTTGACGAGTCAGGTGAGGTTTTGGCGTTGGGTAAAACATTCACCTTAATTAGAGACTTGAAGAGTTTTGCATATCGCTGCACATACAGTAAGTCATGTAAACTTCATACAGAAGCTGCTAAAAAGGTGTCATTTGATTACTGTAATAGGTTTTTATTTTTTTTCGGTGAAGACCAGTCACCTTTAAACAATTTGTGATGAATTCAAAAAGGTGCTGCCTTTAGATGTCAGCTTCAGTGTTGACATCGAGGTCTTGATTAAAATGGGTTGTACGTTTTGTCGTCTTGTCTCTGATCGTGCTGTCAGATGTGTCGGCTCAAAAAGAAGGCTCCCTGGCGATAAGCACTGCTCAGCGAGAGAAGAGGCTCCTGAATGGGCTAATCCAGAACCTTCTTCCAGCTGTGGGTCCATCTGTCAAGTCCATTATTTTGGCATACAGTTCTACGGTCTCAAGTAAAATGGTATGCAGCACAAAAACCTTTATAATGTTACGCTATAGCTAACTATGTGAATTGTTGAATTGAGCTGTTTTGTGAAAATTAATTTTCCTTCCTTTCCTTTTTCCTCCAGGTCCGTCAGATTCTCAGCCTCTGCCCCAATATCACTTACCTGGACCTGACTCAGACTGATGTTACTGATTTTGCGTTTGAAAGGTAAATATTCTTACTCGGATGCTAGAACAGGTTCCTGTTTGTGGCACAAAGTTTTATGCCGGATCTCCAGTCAATTAAGATGAAGCTGTTTACTTTCAGACTTGGTTAGGCCCAGTTAGAGTACAGAAAAAGTCATTGCTCACTGCTTTGTTCCTCCTACCCTTCCTTCTCCAGCTGGTCATCCCTCGGAGCTTGTCGCTCGCTGGAGCACCTGGATTTGTCGGGGTGTGAGAAGATCACCGATAGCACCCTGAAGAAACTGTCTTTTGGGCTGGGCGACCTCAAGTCTTCCACCTGCTCCGACAGACACTCGGATCGGAGAGCTAAGCTGCTTAAAAGTTCCCCAGTACCCATCATGCTCAAGGACGACAGAAACCTGCATGCAGTGGGGCGAAAGCAGCAGGCCATCATTTTCAAACACAGAACTGGTCGTTGGGGCGCTGCCGGCATCCCAGCGCAGGTATGGGTCCTGGACACCTCGGACCTTGCTGACATTGAGGACGCTGCGGAGTGGAGCCGTCGAGGGGGGGTGTCTCTCCCTGAGAGTTTTGTGGAGACCCAGCTTGTTGGAGGCTCGTGCTGTTGCAGGAGGAGCAGGAGGCGCGGGCACAGGACCTATTTGCATCAACAATATGCCATGTCGGGAGAAATGCTCTGTGGTCATTCCACCTGCTGCTCTAGTGACATGGCCCTCAGGACTTTTCTCGGGCCGAGTGACTCAGTAGGCACCACCAAAAGCAGCACTGCAGAATTCCGGACTAAATGCTCCCCCTTGGGGGGGCCGCAGTGTGTGGAGCCTGAAAACAGGACTGACTGCTCTGTGGCGAAACGCTCACTGAAATTCCTCAGTCTCTCTGGATGTTACCAAGTCACAGATTTAGGCTTGAGGTAATGATCACGCATTATCTTTCAAACAAACAAAAAAATGCTTGAAATGGCACGGTACAACTTGTTATTACGTGATAACAGATTAATGTGATGCTGTGAGATGAACGAGTCCTCAGCTAAAAAATACAAAGTGCTGCCAGATTGCGCTGATGCAGTTTTAAAAGTTTTAGTAGCAAGTGATACTTTGTAATAGCTGGAGGGTGTTGTCACTTATCTCTGTGAGCTCCTTTTCCCCACAACCTCTCTCACATGCTCAGTTTGTGTTCAATTATGCTTTTAATTAAAAAAGTTGCACCCATGTGCTCACAAAGTTAATTTTCCATCAGCCGCTAACTTAATTCAGATAATCAGTGAGTGCCGTCTCCCATTACAGTTGCTGTAGTGTGCAGTGCAGCGCTTATTAGGCTAAGTCTGGATTAGCAGCGTTCATCTCGATGTTCCCTCTGTTGGTCCGCATGTTGCTGTGCCTGTAACCAGGTTGCGTTGCGCTGTGTGTTTCAGGGCCTTGTCTCAGCGGGGCGGGCTTCCTGTCCTGGAGCATCTCAATTTGTCCGGCTGCCTCTTCATCACTGAGGTGGGGCTGCAGGAGCTGGTGTCAGCCTGTCCTTCCCTCAATGATGAACACTTCTATTACTGCGACAACATTAACGGTAACACAAGTGAGACTGCCAGGGGTCGTCTTTATTTTTGTCTGAAACACAAAATTGTGCATGCTAGCAATCTTATAAGGTTTCCAGATGTAAACAAATACCTTTTTCTTTTTTTAATGCTTATATGATTTGTGAGTAGACCTATCATAGTGTGCGGTAGCTATAACAGACATTACCAACCCTAATCACATAGCGTTTGTTCTAGTGTAAGTAACCAATGCTGCTGAGATCGAAGGTAAGTATGCATTACAGCAGCCAGTATGGTTGTCAGAACTTTAATTTAATGAGCTGTGTTAGTTCCTAGCTTTGTTTAATATGTGATATAATCACTTAAACGCTGTGGATGTTAAATGTTTTCCACGTGCCCTGACGTAGATCAGCAGATGACCACCTGTGGTGTTTCTCTCCAGGTCCTCATGCAGACACAGCCAGCGGCTGCCAGAATCTGCAGTGTGGTTTCAGGGCCTGCTGTCGCTCTGGAGAGTGACCCCCCCCTCCCCAGCTGCGCTCTTCTAAAACATCACTTCTCCTTATTGTTGCACTTTATCCTGGGAATACCATTTGCTGTGTTTTGTGTCACTTAAAAATGTTTCTTGATGAAACTGTAATTTTGCTCCTGCTATTTCCACATATACTTAGTGGAAATGATCCTTTAGAGAAGGAAAACGTAAAAGGTGGGGGATGGGCGATGGTGGGTTTACGGCATCTGCAAATGCATTATTCTGGTTTCTTTGGTGGCTTTGAAAAAGTAAAAACCTGGAGAAATGTAACACCAGTACTGCGTGTTTTCTGGAGTTAAACCACTTAATTTTTTTCTGTCACTGAAACGACTCAAATTCCTTCACAAGTCTGCTTCTGTAACATTATCAGCTAAAGTACCAGACCGTAGGATCAGAGAGATTTTTTTTTTTTTTTTCATCTAATCTTTATAGTTTATAGGAGTGGATGATGTGGGAAATTAAATAGGTGTGAGGCGATGCTCTTAAGAGTCACGCTGACTGAGCTCAAATGTTGATTGATCACTCGCTCAGCAATTTAAATGTTTTCAATGAGCTGATGTGTGGTGGCTCACATCGGCAGCTCGTCGAGCTTCGAGCCACCCTGATGGAGTAGACGGATTTAAGGTCTGGACCCAGGCAGCACAAACATAGGAACTGGTACACGATTAATGCAGTATGTAAGCGTTTGGTTCATATTTGTGATTCTCAATGTGGAGTCCCTGAATTTTTTATTTTTTTCCTTTTCTTTATGCACTCCCATGGGCAAAAAAAAAAAAAAAAGAGAGACAGATGTTCACAGAAGAGGAGCTTTTAGAGAAGTCGAAGGCTGAGTGGAGGGCCCAACTGTTTACGTTACTGCTTTGTTCATTATACTGCGGCAGGATTTATTTTCTTGTTCTGAAGTCTTGCATGAGCTCTACTTGAAATGTTAATTTGGTAACAATAAAAAGTTAGGAGTTGGACATCGCTGTTGGTTCAATTTTCTGTTTGCTCCCCTAAATGAAGTGTAATGCTTTGGGTTGTCACGACAGTGAAAAAACTAAAGTTCAGTGTAGTTATCAGACTATATTTCTATCTCTAAAAAGAAGAGATTGGAATGTGACGTACAGATATTAAACTTTTATTCTATACAACATTTACATATGATACTCACTGTTTATAAAAGGGTCATTTGTCTTTAAAAGTGGGAATATCTCGTATCATGTGCGGACAAGTGAGGCCAGGTACACCCACACAGACAGGACGTTGCTGGGGTACGGGTGCACATACACGGCCAGGGCAAACTCCACATTGGGTGCCTGAATATTGTGAACTCCAGTGCTGTACACTGCCTCAATGATGGGCCGAATCTCAGAGAAGGGCAGATGTAGGGGGAATCCTGAAATCTGAAAAGAAACAAATGCCCATTAGTGATCATTTTTGGCAGGCTTGTGTCTGAAGTAGCTTGTGTGCTTTCTGCCGGCAGATTTCAGGTTGATGACGTGTGTAACCTCCGAAAAGAAAGGAAGCTGCGTTCAGTGCAAAAAGTGAAAAATACATGTCCAAACGTTTTGGAAATGGATTTGTATTGCAGTTACTCAGGCTGGTAGCTGTCATACAGGCTTACCCTGTAGTCTCCCAGCTGGCTCTGCAACTCGTGGCGGTGGCCCTCTGCCACGTCCTGTCCCCCTCCCTGCTCCAGTTTGGGCAGGAACTGTTTCAGGGTGGTGTTGCAGTAGCGGTTCCAGCGGGTTGGGTGACGAGGACGCCACTCCATGATCTTCTCCTTCAGAATCTTCTCAATCCTATACAGAGATGGTAAATGGGCTTTAAACGGCCTGTTGTTGTGGACAGGGTGACGCAGGAGGCGAGGTGACAGCCTGCTATTACTCACCTGTCCTGAAGCTCTGCAGCAGCTGCTTTGTCTTTGCGGCGATACACCAGCTCTTCGGGCTAAAAGACAAATTCAGTTGGTGGAATATTGAATACACGTATGTTTAGAAATAAATAAACACTGAACACCCACCTGTACACTAGACAGCCCAGGGTGGGAGAAGGACCGGGAGAAAAATGGTCTCCAGAAATTGGTTTTTGTGATGTCAAAACTTATCCTCATCGGTGATGTGTATTCTTGAATATTGAACCAAACCTAAGCAACATGTGACAAAAGAGCCAAACTTGTTTTCTAGAAACTGTAGCAAATGAGAAGAGGGATTTAATATTGCGTAGCGGCTCTTGCTTTACTCACGTTGTCAGCATTGATCAAGCAGCCAACAGTCTGCAGTGGGCAGAAGGTGTCGTACTGGCCATAGTACTGACCGCTACTGGGATTCCAGATAAGGTAGCGGCTCTGCTCATACGTTAGCACATATGCTGTGGGTCCCTGAGGAAATTGAGAAATTTCAGAAACTGCTGCAGGACATAATTATCAACCCTCTTCTTTTATATATCTGAAGTCCTTTCGGGCTTAACAAGTGAAAGTCCCACCTCTGGTATGGCTGTGCCGATTATAAGCCAGGCTTTCTTGCCCAAAGACAGGAAGTAGTTGCACAACAGTACAGCATGTTCTTCCTCATCGCCTGCCAGCAGAGTCAGGAATTGCTAAAAAACAAAAAAGGAGAAAACACCAAGTCCTGAAAAATGGGCATTTTCCCGTCCTCGTACAATTCCGACATCTGTAGGACGTTCCACTCACGTCACAGGTGCTCCACAGGCCACAGGCTCGGGAAAACAAAACTTGATCTGGCAGAGACGGGACGAGAGAGACAAATCGGGCAACCAGCGTCTGTATGGGGATAGAAAAAGTGTCAACTGAATTAAAGTTGAAATATACACAGATATCTCTCTATTACCGCACAATCGCACCGACCGTGGCTTCCTGAGGGTTATTTGGGAATTCATCAAGGAACTCCTGTGGAGGGCTGAGAGGTCGGATATAACGAGTGATGAAGACCGTCTTCCCGTTGAGGTCTGTTACCGTGGTAATGCAGGGTCGATCCGGGTAGCCCAGTCCTGCCTCCCTCTCAAACTTCTCTGAAGCCTGTAGTAGACGCTCATCCTCTTGGCTGTCAAACTGCGTAAAGGGATCGAATGTTACTGCAGGTGAACACAGAGCAGCACTAGCTAAAAAAAAAAACATACATGTGTATGTGTTTCTTAAGAACAATGCTGTGGTGAAATAGTGAATAAAACAGGGTGAGAGTTTTAACAGATAATTACCTTCACTTCCTGTATCTAGCGCATGCAGCAGAGCAAAAGCCAAAAAATTACAAAAGAGGATGACAAGAACAAATGAATGGCATAATGCTTTTGAAATGAATGACACAAACATATCTAAAAATGACAGAAGCACACATAAAGAAACCTCTAATGAATGAAGAGAAATTAGCACAGAAATGCAGAATGAGGAAAGAAAATCAAACAGACATGACACATCCTCGAGGTTAGCACCTGGAAATACATACCCTGTCCCTAACAGACTCTCCAGGAACCAGCTGAGGTTCGATAGTGATGAAGAGTGTGATAAACGCTCCTTCGCTCAGGCTGCGTAACATATCATAGGCGCCGTTGTTGCCGTGGCTCCGCTCCTTGCTGTATCCCAGCAGCACTGCTGGCGTATTCACTTTGAACGTTCCATCAATCTGCCAGACGCAGAGAGAAAAGTGAGCCACACCTTCAGGCAGTCACGGCAACTTTCCACCGGCAAAAAGCTCACCCTGGACTGCGAGTAAATTGTGCTGAAGGGAATTTTGACCGAACCCAACCAGTGCTTCTCTATCTGGGTGTGAATTGATGTCCTCCTCTCTTTGTCATCCTGTGGAGCAAAGTTACAAATAGTGTGGTTCAAGGAGCAAGAGGGTGAACACTGCAAGTGAGGCGACAAAAAAGGTGCTTACTCACCGCCCCAGTTTCATAAACCACTTCGTCAAATATGTTGATGAAGACTTCATCCTTGACTGACTGCAAAGAGGCAGTACTGTAGTCACCACTTGGAGCGCTGTAAAGAAAGTTAGAACACTTTGTAGTTTACTCACTTTCTGTCGCATGAGGCAACAATTCTGAAAGCTGCCTCAGGTGTCTTTAATTGTATGAATATGGTGGCTCTATCCTGTACCTGAACAACACAAGTATGTATCAAAACATGTAAAGGACCAGTCCAGGATGTCCACAGTTGCTCACCTAAACGGCAGCTGCAGCTCTTCGTTCCAACTCGGGTTTGGTCCATCAGCTGTGGTTGTTTGAAGTACTGTGCGCTGGAAAGAAATCTCCACAAATGGCCTCACTTGTATCTGTGTTACACACACACGCAAAAAAAAAAAAGAAGCTTAGGTCATGTAAATCACACTGGCGCCTGCTGTATGATAAAGTCGAGGTGTGCTGTACCTGGCTGAGGTACCAATCGCTGCTCTGGATGACACCCTGAGAAGACGGTCCTGCTTTACTGAAATGAGAGACATTTAGTCAGTTTGTGAGGGTTTGTGAGGTCAAATGAAAATTTTCTCTCCCTTTTTAATAATGTTGTACACGACTGTTGGTTCTCACTCTCTCTGGGGCCTGCGGATGGGGATGTCGTAGGCCCGGATGATGTTAACCAGCAGCTTGATGTCTCCATCTGACAAATTCTGAGCCGTCACCTTCTTTCTTTCTTTCCTCTGAGGTTTCAGTGGCCGCTTGGGTTCAGCCAGCTTGAACAGGTTAATCCCCAGAATCCTGATGGTGGCAACAAACATTTCATCATGAAGGCAATCCAAACAGTTCATCCTAAATGATATCTTGGTGAATTAGAATTTGTTCTTAAGAAAACAATTGTATTCCTAGAAATTGTGGGACGGGATTGTTAACCACCAAACGAACACAGAACACCTCTGGGTATTTGTAGTGTTACAATCAAAGCGCTTTTGCATGTGTTGCAAAAATGTGTTGGCATATGACGTATGCTGTAGTTGTTTTGGCTATCAAAAAAGTTCGGATGCTGTGTAAAGTGTAGGTTACCTCTTTGAATCTGCCTCTAATTTACTAACCAAATTAACATCTGAGAGACTCTGCCTCTTGAAGGTGCTCTTTTTACGCCAAATCACGTTACTGCTGCGGCCATCAAATTCAAGATGAGCTGATAAATGAGACAGTAAGATGTCTCGTTTTCAACATGTAATATCTGTTAGCTTTAGTTTGTGAGAGGGAAACCGCTGCATTGGTTTTAGCTACACGTTACCAGCATATCAACTTTTTGTGGAATTGGGGCTTTAAAAGATGGAAGAGCAGATTGGATACAAACAACAGTGCTTAAAGATAATAAAAAAAATACATTTCTAGTAGTGCCTAATACTCACCGTTTTGTACCTTTGGTACCATTTTAATAAGATAAATCTTTACTAGCTCTAAGAATTTTAAAGGAGACATATCATACCCTTTTTTCACAAGCTGATGCAATTTGCTGAGGCCTTCATTACATTTCTGTGACACGATTGGGTCTAAATAACACGGAGACCGTACAGCAGCTCCTTCTTCTTCCAGTTACTTACACCTCTTTTAAAGCAGTTAATTTTGGGCCACAAGAGAATATCGTTACGGTATGGGAGAGCATACAGAAATTAATCTGAGAGCTCAGATCACAGACCAAACTAACAAAAATACATGACTGCTAATCTTATTCTCAAGTGCTTACTTTCCCCCTGTCTAAAATTGGATCGTGGACATTTGGTTGTCCTTTAGACACGGTCTTGTCACTAGTCACGTGGTGAACGGCCAGAATTGTTCAAACACAATGTAATGGTCCCTGGCCGGTTAATAACACCACTGAGCAAGCATCAATTAGCAAGATCCAAAGTTGAAGTTGAGCGGAGGTAAAACAGGAGAAGCCTGGATATCCTGGCATAGGGACACGAAGTCTCCACTGCAAATCTGAGCGGCTCACTGACACATTTTCAGTTCCAGGGAACACAAAACTAAATTTTGAATTGGTAGTGACTTGAGACACCCAAACATGTGCATTTAAGCTCAGAAAAGGGGATTTTGTTTCCATAATATGTCCCCTTTAAAGCAAAAATACTCTGAAACCGTGCAACAATTCCTGAGAGAATACTGCAAAAGGTCTATCATCACTACTGCACTGGTACTTGGGGTTCAAACTAAAAAAAAAAAAAAAAAAAAAAAAAAAAAAAAAAAACATAGAGAAAGAAAATAAAGCTCTGAGAACATACCCAGAACCTGCACCACTGTAAAAATGTACAGCAGAGGAAACATGGAAAAGAAAAAGGAGAACATTCAATCGTAGCAATGGAAAAATGTGCAGGGTAACACCCAACAGCATGACTGGCTCGGTGTGTGTATGATCATCTCTGAATCTGCTCAGAACACTGGAGTTTTCTGTGGTATGACCCGTGTTATTGCACAGTCCTTGGCTGCTTCCAGAGAAGAGAGTATGCAGTGTTGAGCTTGAGATCAAATAAGACCAAAGCAGCTCCAGGCCAAGAAACGTACTTACGTCAGCCTATGAATTCTGTTGGCCCTGCCACCGTCTCTGATGAGCCGATATGGCTGCTGAACCCAGGGTTCATGGTAATCCAAGCTATCTAACCTTTCCTTTTCAACTGGAGCTGGCAGTTCAGGCAGTCTTTGTAATAGGAATAGGCGTCGCTTACACATGAATTATTAATGACAGTAAAGAAAGTAGCAGTGGTTGGATTACTATTTTGTGCCTCCAAGAAAGAATTAAACTCACTCCAACATGTGACATGCACAGAACAAACAGAAAAGAGTGTAAGCTCTTATAGAGAGAAGTTCGACAGACTGTTTGGTCAGTTAATGATGCCGGGTGGAGCATTTACCCAATGCTTGGTATCTCTTCCTCCACTACCAAGTCAGACAGCACGTAGTCATGTTTGGCCAGAAGGAATCTGTTAATAACCGACTCTCGGATCTGTGGGACAACATTACAGTAACTTAGTGCTATCGTGTGGTCAGTATCGGAGAAAAAAATATTCCTCACATCAGATGTGTCTACTCACCTTCTGAAGGTATTTGGCCACTAAAGCTCTGTGGGAATCCAAGTGTTCTTTGGTGTCAATTATTTCTCCTTCTTTCAACCTTTTTTCGTATTCCTAACAACAACGACAACAAAAAAATCAAACCAAAGGGAAGAATAGAAAAGAGATTTAATCTTGAGCCAATGCCGTCTCCATCCTATATACATAACTTTCTAAAATGTAGAACATTTAAAAAAAAAAAGGCTGACCTGGAACATCTTATCAGATACCTCCCTCTCAAGAGCAGGAGCAAATCTGTAACTGCGAAACTCTGCAACTTCCTGGTTCCTCAGCCTGAGCAGGCGGAATCTGTTGGATTTCTCCAGCTCACCATCAGGGACAAAGTTAAACTCCTCCTGCAGATGTTCAAGACGAAAGTACTCTGGGGCCATGACCTCTCCACTACTGGCCACCTGTGAAACACAAAGAAAGCTTCCTTATTCTAGTGAATATTCAAAAAAAATTTTTTAAAAATTAGTATTCAGACACTCACTTTGAGCAGTTGCATGATGGAGGCGTTTTTCGGATCGTTGGGATCCAGTCGCGACTGCGTGGCCCATTCGCCAATTTTTTTCATGTCATACAGTCCAGATGCCCCAATGTATGTGACAGCATCGAGACGGGCCATGCCACTAAGAAACAGAGACATATAGTATTTATTACTAGACAAACCCTTTGGATAGTTTGCTACACACTGTAGCTAAAGCGCAAAGTTTAGGGACTGACTCAGGAGCCCACAGAACCGCAGGCTCTTTAAAGGGGAACTCCGGGGCATTTGAAGCGTGTTTCCATTGCTAGAGGTTGTCAAATACTGCCAGTAGGACACAGAGAGGTGCGTATCTGCGCTCCCTGTGTGGAGATCGCTCTGTCCGCACAGCCTGTCATGCGAGGCTAATACGTGGTGGCTAAGGGGCAAGCGCTAACCTTTCCACGTAAAACAACAACTTGCACACTGCAGAAACGTCACACCACTTTATAACCCATCCGACAATAAAGTCACAAGCCTTACCATCAAAACCATATGCATGGTTCTCACATTACTGGCATGGGGACGTTACAAAACAACTTTATAAACAGCATAGAACTCACCGGCTGGTTGTAGGCTCGCGCATGTGAAAGCCCAAAAGAGTCGATGGAGAATAATCCCATATACAAAACAATTATCTTCTCTAGAAAAACTGTGTTCAAGTATTTAAAACATTACAACAATATGCTGTTTATAAATTTGTTTTGTAACGTCCCCATGCCAGTAATGTGAGAACCATGCATATGGTTTTGATGGTAAGGCTTGTGACTTTATTGTCGGATGGTTTATAAAGTGGTGTGACGTTTCTGCAGTGTGCAAGTTGTTGTTTTACGTGGAAGGGTTAGCGCTTGCCCCTTAGCCACCACGTATTAGCCTCGCATGACAGGGTGTGCGGACAGAGCGATCTCCACACAGGGAGCGCAGATCTGGACCTCTCTGTGTCCTACTAGAAGTATTTGACAACCTCTAGCAATGGAAACACGCTTCAAATGCCCCGGAGTTCCCCTTTAAAGGGTCGATTTTGTAGCTTTGGTCCTCAAAAATTGTCACCACAAGGGGGCAGAGTTTTACCAGAAGACGTGCATGTTTCCCTTACTATGTAAGATTCAAGATCTGTTTATTCATTATAAGTTTGTAACGGCTCTGTTGCCTTTAGATTCCCTCCTTGTTACTTTCCAAATGGGCAATAACAATCTTGATCCTGCTGCTGACACCATGTGGGCCAGCCATAATAACACAGCTACTCTGGCATGTCAACAGTTTACTTTGCACAATTAGCTTTTTTTCAAATTTATTTTGATAGCACAAACATGGTAGAAAACGCACCATCCCCATAGCTCTTTTCACGCATGAGTTTTTTATGATCAGCGCAAAGACCTCCTCATTAACCGGCTTATATTGGTAGAGGTAGTTCAGCACTTCATCAGTGTGTGCACACAAGCAGCGAGCTGGTGTCACCAAATTAGCTGTGAGAAACAAGCTCCATAAGCTGCATCCACATTTACAGTACAAGCCTTTTACTTACCAGTCCTAAGGAAAGCTTTTGGGTCAAATTTCAGTTCTTTACAGCCTTTTGTTTTTTCTGTCATTTGGTATCTTTGCTGCTGAACGCAGTTTCTTTGTGGGGGACGTAATGTTAGCTTGACAGGAGCTTCTGTCATTGCAGTAATTATTGTGCATTTTATTACTCTGACTGGTCTCTGTGCTCCGTTTGGTGCCAGTTTATTTATATGCAACTGCCAGCGCCGGCTAAAGCTTCCTGTTCTTCTTCTGCTGGCTCCAGGGCAGACTAGACAATGTGGTGACTCATATCTAGTGGTACAAAGTGGTATTCCATCCCAAAAGTATCTCAGTTGTATATCTCAGCTGAACAGGACATATGCATTTTTTTAATATAATATCATAGTCATTGGGTTTTCCAGTTCTGTCGATGAGCAGATTTAACTGTTGACTCTTCAGTGATATAAGCATTTAGGTAAATACTGTTGTAGTATTTCATTAACAAAAAATGAAAAAAAAACAACCATAAAACAGTTCTGTTCTCTGAGAGAAACTACCTGTGTATTCCCGGTTGTTGGGAAACAGGAGGTGCAAGTGGGACATCATCTTCCCCAATTCCCCAAGATACACAGCATGACAACTTCCCGGAGGTCAACAGCGTCACTTTGTTGCTGCCATCAGCCTCGAAGGAGAGGGGCACATCTGAGGAGGAATACGGAGTAAGTGGCAGCCAGGAAGTCAGGGAGAGGATGATTAAAATGACACGTAAATATGCAGGGGAAATTAAATCTATTCTTGGAAAGGGTCTGCAGTGTCAAATGAAGACATTTACCACTGCCAACTCCCTCGTGGTCAAACATCACTCTCTGGTTGCTACTGAACTCAAATTCTTCAAGGGGGGCGTTGCCTGTCACAACTGAGGGCTCCGGCACTGGAACGAACACCTGAGCCAGGAGGGGGCACGACAATCCAATCTCCTCAAACACCTTCATATACGCCGCACACACAAACACAAAGGCAGAAATGGTGAAAACAAAAGTAACTTAGTGAATGGCGGTGGAGCCGTACAGTCAGCCTGTCTTCACTCTACCTGCAGATTAATACTTTGGGGACAGTTGAGTATCTTGAGGTTAAAAATTTGACCAAAGTGCACCCTGAAGTCAGTACTCAGGGCGCGGCTGTCTGTTCGGGAAACCTCCTTGTCGTTGTACAGGATCTTGATAAAAAGAGAGCGCCTGGAAACATCTTCTCTCCGAGCCATTTCAGTCCTAAAACAGTGAAGACAAACACAAAAAACTGCCAGTGAGTGGAATGGTATCACTTGAGGGTAAACATTCTGGAATTTAGTGGATTTGTCTGGAATAATGGCAAAATTCGAACCTGGGGCAGAGTTCGCTGGCGGTGATGTTTCCTGATGCAGACAGCTCAGGGATCAGGATGGCCTCTCCTGGTTTCCTCCGTATCCTAGAGGCTTTCTCTCTCACCCGCTGTTCTATGGAGTCAAAGTCTGGTGCCTCAGGAGGCTTCGGCTTTGGAGGACCTTCTTCAAGGGGCCCCTCTGATTCACTCCCCTCCTGTTCATCATCTTCATCCTCTGTGTCATCCTGTGCCTGGCCTTTTTTCTTCTTCTTCTTCCTCTTTTTCCTCTTAGTTTTCTGAAAACAGTGGACGATAGAATATATAAACTGTGTGCAAAAGTGACGAGCCAGCCCTCATGTCTTTGTATTTTGTAGCCAGACTTTCTTGTAATCTTTTAAAGTGGTCTTGAGAAATAGCTCTTCAGGCTTTCTGAAGGTCTATTTGGACACTGGCTGATGTTTCACTTATTTTTGGTCAAGTCCTTGTACCATTTTAAGAGGAATGAGTTTTTTTGTTTGTTACTTCAACACAGAGCGATTAATCATTCAAGCATGAAAAGACGCCGAATTAAATGGATGAACCGGTGTTGTGTCTACACATAATAGACAACTTGGCAAAGAAACCATTTTAATTGTTATCTTCAGGCACTTTTTCACTAAAAGCCTGTCACAAAGACACATGATTTATTTCCATATTCCATTTCTTAGTTGCATCAATAAAAAAAATGCCAGAGATGACATAGTTTGACAGTATTTTTGCACCAACAAGGTGATTCCAAAAGAGATATTTGTTGAAAACTTGGCATATGTCAGCATGGTGGGCAGTGTGTCAGAAAGATCTGAGGAAAGTGGACAAGTGGAGGACAAAAGAAGAAGTGTCAGGCCTAAAAAACTATCTGCAGCAGACGAGCTGGATCTGAAAGTGATGTCCTTAAGAAAGAGGAAAAAAATCCAGCAAAGACCTGACACATGACCTGAGAGATGCATTTGGACCTTCAGTTGATGCATCTACAGTTCACTGAAGCCTCATCAGAAATGGTCTCCATGAAGGGTGGCTGTCAAGAAGCCGTTTTAAGGAAGAGAAACGGGGAGAAAAGGTGGAGGTATCCACAAGGTAGACACGAGAAGTGGACTGAAAACAAAATCAGGTCCAACTGTCTTATGGAGGGATGAATCCTCCCCAGAACCCGGACCTCAACAAGACATCTCAGAGGACTCAGACTGAGTTGAAGAATAAAGGTGGTCGTTCCAACTACTGACTTTCAAGCTTGTTAGAATTAACTGTGGTAGACGGGCACCTGTTTCTTTCTCCAGAGCTTCCACTCCTCCAGCTGTTTCTTGTACTCGGCCAGCTTCTTCTGGTAGTCCTCCTCACTCTCTGCCTCCAATTCCAAAACTTCTGACAAGATTTCCTCTTCATTCTGCTGCTCATCTGATGCCCGGTCCACATTCTCTCTGGAGCAGTGATGAACATCACATGAATGACATAAAAAAAAAAAAAAAAAATGCTACAGTGAATAGATCTTGTTTTCTGGATACATCAAACTACTCAAAAATATTGTTTCCACAGTACAATGTTGGAGAAAACTGTTCAGAAATCACGTATATAATATCAGACTTAAAAGTACTACCAGTACTACTAAGACTTTAAAGTAATACTATGTAACTTCTCAAAAAGCCCATTATGGAGCTCCCCCTACAGGCTTGGAGGTAATGTACGGTTAAGACACTGTCCTAAATCTCTTTCTCTTCCTTGCTTCATCAGTCAACGTCTTCTTCTGTTTCTTCGGTGCCTCTGCCATGATGATCATACTGACAATGTTGCGCTAGCTTAGCCTTATACCTGGGAGCGTGAGAGGGGTCTATTTGTTTTTGCGGTAGGTGTGCCAGAAAGCAAGTCGAAGTACTTCCGCTCAGCTCCCGGGCCGGTCCAGCAAAGTTACATAGCGCAGTTATTCCAACTCAGACCCCCGAAGGGCATAGGAGACAGGCCAATCGTAATATTAAAACTCATTCTAGCTGCACAATTTTTTTCAAACTGTTATTTTAAGGTAGAAATGTTACATAGTATTACTTTAAGTTCAGGCTTTAGTCAATTCAGCGTTTACCTTCTGAGGTAGAGCTTATACGGGGTGTTGGTGAACTTCTGAAACTCCCTTATGGCCTTGATCTCCTTCCACACTTTAATCATGTTCTTCAGCAGAGTCCTGTCTTTCTCCTGCTCAGCGTCTCGGAGCAGACGAGTGCTCCTGTAACGTTCAGGTAAAACGTTCAGTTTTTCGGCTCCCTTTTCTAGACTGAGCAGGACTTAAAAAAGGAAGACCTCACCTCACTTCCAGACTGTACTCAGAGATCCTCTGGTGCATGGTCTGAGTGATGTTCTGCTCACCGTGGATCTTCATAATGTTCCGCAGTGCGTTCCTTAAACCGTTCAACTAAAGCAGACAGGAGACAATCATACACGCACAAAAACTGAACGCTAAATAAACTGTATGAAACCTTTGGGAATGACGAAGGGATATTTAGGTTGAGCTGACGACAGCTTTACAACAAACAGACAGATGCCTGGTGGGGTTTACCTTGTCAGTGAGGTGTCCTGTGAGATTATTGTGTTGCCTGGTGAGGTACTGATCATACAGCTGAGCTAAGCGAGCCGCCAGGACATGTTCCCGGCTGAAGAGCGGGTGGTGGGAGAAGATGAGCCCGGAGACATCAACATCTAGCTGGTAGTCTCCCTCAGGGTCTGCTGCACCACCAATATACATATTTGCATACTTGGACTTCAGCGCCTGTTGGACAGAATTACATCGTCCATCATCCGCCGTCCTGGAAGGCGATAATCGCCATGAAACACACTTGGCACTTTTGCTCGCGCTGCATATGTGTGTGTCTGCAAGCTGCAAGAGGGTATTAAATAGCTGGCAAGATGAATGCCACCATCAGGGAGCGCAGTAATGAAAAGTTATGCATGACAGGGATGTACTATTAACACCTACGACACTACAACCAGCACTCTGTTCTCTGGATGCTCACAGATGACAGCTGTGTGTGGTTGTAAAATCAAAAAGTGCATGCAGGTATGTGATGGTGAATGTTAATATTCCCTGTTCATTTCCCGGCTGCATGCCATTCGCCTTCTCTCTTTCCCCACATTTCCTGTCTCTCTCTCTTCTGCTACCATCAAAAGCAGAGAAATTTTCCAAAGATAAGCAGCGGGATATAGAAAAACCGCATAGCATAGACAACAAAGCAATGCTGCTCAATTTCTCCATTGATAAAATAAATTCACAACTCTACAACATAACAATTCATGTAGAATATAGCATATACATTGTTGTCTACAGTAGTAGATCAACCCTCATCTTACTTTGAAGCTCCCAGCTCCCAGAAGTGACGTCGACGCAGCTTTAGCAGCAGAGAAGCTATTAGGCTTGTGTTGATAATAATAAACTCCTGGACTATGTACAAACTTCCAAATGCATCGTTTTGTGAGTACAGACCATATTTGTACTACTGTAGAAGTTTGGTGTCATGGCATGTGATTTTAGTGTGGTAATTTTGGAGATACTGCCAGGATCCATTAACCCTTGTACTAAGCTATTCGGAATAACTCAGTAACTCGGCGGATGTTCAGCCAATATCGGAAAAACTGCGGGTGGGCTACTTGGCTGGATATCACGGTTCAAATGACCCTAGGGTCAATCTACTCCGAACCATCACTTTAAGTAGCTTAGAGCGCAAGTTTACTTTTATTTTACTTTTTTTTCTTCTTCTTCCTCGTCGAATTTCTGTCGTCATCTGGTATAAGTGATACAATTGGCTATGAATCGCGCGCAAAGCAGCAGGGGAAGAACCAGACGCCATTTGATAGACATTCGTAGCGCCCAATAAACAGCTCTAGGCATTCGTAAACCACGCCTCAAATACGAGAAAATGCACACCTAGTTCCCAGACCACCATCTCATCGAGATTGTGGACGCGTCAGCCAGGCTACTTTTTTGGGGGATTCATCCGTACATTGGCTTCATTTTTAAGATTAAGATCCGATTTATTGGTCATGCATACACACAAAATTTGTCCTCTGCTTTTAACCCATCCAGGTTGGCACCTGTTGAATCACACATGCACAGGGTCACACACTCAGAGACAGATGCCAACCTGGAGCGGTGGGCAGCTATTTAGCTGCCTGGGGAGCATGGGGGTACGGTGCCTTGCTCAAGGGCACCTCGGCCGTGACAAGGAGGTGGACTGACACCCCTCCAGCTATCAGTTCCACCAGGCAAGAGTGGGAATTGAACTGCCAACCTTCCGGTTATTGGACAACCAACTCTAACCACTGAGCTACAGCCGCCCTGGTCCAAAGGTCCAAAGGTTGGCTGACAGGTTATCACTTAAAGATAAAATAAAACCCATCCATCTTTTATCAGTCAAATGGTAAGATAACCAGCTGTGACTGAGGCTGTGGTTGATCACATTGGCACTCATTCATTCCATCCACATTAATCAACTATACACCCAGCACAAATGAAACAGGATTTCCACGTCCCTCGCTCGTCTTGACATGAACAACACTGGGTGCTCTGCTAATAAACATCTCATTACACATGCCCTCGATTGCCATAGCTCATACTCCCAAAGGTTAAAGAAAAGGTTGATTAGGGTTAAAGTTACGTTTTAAGGAAAAATGTCAAAGTTTGGCTCGTTCTATCAACGATGAAAATGTCCGTTAGCTGCCACTATACCTCTTTCTAGTTTATAAAAATCAGACATTATGGGTAAGGTAAATTCATTTTTAATTCAAGTTCTTCCTCAAAAGGTATATCCTCAACTTGCATAACTTTTAAAGCAGTTGGGAGTTTTGATGGAGCAACTTATTGTCCGAAGAGTAACTCTGTCACAGATGTGTTGGCCTCCATCTCTGCTCTGTTCTCTGGAAACAAACCCCCACCTCCTCGCTGCCCCTTTGTACCAAATGCCAAACTGCCCTTTAGCTTTTTTCTTCTCTTTTCTAGGAGAGCAAAAGGATTAGAGAGCGCTCTGATTGGAAGATGTCACGTCACTTTTGGTGTATGATGTGGTCTAATGTGAGAGCCACAGTGTGTCTGACCTTCCTGTACACGGTCTGCAGGGCAGGATCCAGGTCGCCCTCCATGTGGAAAAGAGGGGGTCTAATGGATGATTCCTTTATGGGGTCAGGCAGAGCTATAATCCTGCCATCATCTCCAAACCACTTCTTTCCCTGATCGAATTAAAAAAAAAAAACATTTGTACGAAAACAAAACTACAATGTGTGTATGATATTTTATCAGTTTAGCATGTTAGCTGACGATACCTCTTCCATTTTCAAAATGCGATTCTCAAGAATGTTCTCATTGGTCAGAGACACGGGGGGCCTGTCCCCTACGTAGAGACCTTCGTCCTCCAGATAGCGAGGCTTCATGTTTTCAGGCAGTTTAACAGAGGTTGGAACTGTGAGGATTTTGTAGAATTCGAGTTAATGACAAATTTCATCATGCCATGAAAGCCGTGGATGCGATGTGCTACTTCACTGGAGCATATGGTACCTGTTCGAAAGCTTGGTGTAAACAGGAGCTCATTGTCACGCTGAATGCGTTTTCGGTACCCCACATACTCGGCCTTCCTCACTTCCAGGAAGTCTTGGGGCGACTGGTCAATGATGAACAAATCTTCTTCGTTTCGTACCAGAGGAGCTTCTTCGCCCTACAGCAGAGTGGAGAACATGAGGCATTCGCTCACTATTTTTCCAACTGCATCTACAGAATAGGTAGGAAAAAATCATCCAAATGCACTACTGCTCCGAGTGTACCTGGTTTTCACTTTCATCTTGATTATTTGCTTCTGCTTCTGCTTTTGCTTCTCCTTCAGCTTCAGCGACGTCCTGCTCTTCAGCCTCCTCTCCTCCATCTTCATCTTCGTCTCTCCGTTTTTGTCTTTTCCTGCTAAGCGTCTCTGAATCATTTGAAGGATCAGGCTCAAAGTTGAACGTAAAGAAATCATACGCCTCTTCGGCAGTTGGGAAGCCTTTTCCTACCTGTATTTGCAAAAAAAAGAACAAATGAAAAATAAATAAATACAACAATCACAGTTTGTATATTAAGGACTTCAGTTTCAATGTAAGCCGTACTCGTCTTGCTGCCTCTTGGAACTTGACCCTTGAGCTTAGGACTGGAGGGGCATCATGTCTTCCTGTTTTGGCTGGATCAACCTGTAAAACGTTGGGAATTAGCCTTTACTGCAGGCCTGGATCACATGAGTCCAGTGGTTGTTAGACCCAGGTAGTTGCTCACCTCTCTGTCAAACCTTGTTACAGTTTCTCTGTCTCTGAGGCTTTGGAGGCGACTGACTGGCTCTGCAGAGGCTTCCTGCTGAGGGCTCTCAACTTTAGACTGGAAAGCAAGATTCATACAGTATAAGACACACACAAAGTTTCCCTCATAGACTGAAGTTTCTGAATATGTTCATGCCGGCTGGAGTTTCTTTTTTTTAAATATTCATTTTCAGGTGTCACAAAAATATGTATGCATGTGGATAACGGAAGACAGAAGTAAGGAAAAATCTGCGCTTGTGTTTATGTGGACAAGGCTTTATTCAAATAGAAAAACAAGTTTGTGTGAAATCAACAAGATCAATTCACCCTTGCAGCTCTCAGCTTCTCTTCCAGGTGCCGAGTCACAAAGTCATCTAAATGCTGAGAGGTGGAAGGAGGCTGACTTCTCAAGGAAGGACCTAGAAAAAAAGAGCACACCATTGAAACATAACTACAGTCCTGTAGGAACTGCATCTTACTGCACGGAGAAAACGCATTTCTGGTCTTCAAAACCAATATTCCAATATCTGAAATCAGTCACTTCATGAACTCTGTGTCTTTTACCTCTCTCTTATGCCACATATATTATATAACTTATTAGACAGCCTGTCAAAATGCAGCCACTAAGCAGATATGAAACGTGGTAATGAGGCTCCAGTGATTTCAGATCACTGAATCCACCTTGGCAGAAACATTAGTCAGCATACGACTGATGTACTGTAGCTCGCCCAATGTTAACTGTGTGACAGAGTTTGTGCGTTTATTTGCATAAAGAACAGGGAAGTGATGTCTGATCATTAATGGTATGCTGAGACGCATGTGGAGATGCATTTAAATGCCTATTGTAAACCGGGACAAAGCCACAAACCTTTTTGAGATCCAGTTGGAGGTCTTGACAAAACCACTGAGTCAGTCTTCTCAGCTGATCCCTCACTTGCACTGTGGTGCTGCACAGCAGAAACCTCCTCCACTTCTTCATCGTCATGAGACTCTTGAGCTGCAGACCGCTCGAGCAGCTAATAAGCACAATTAGGGGTTTTAGACGTTATAGGTGTAAACAGTATTTAAAAAATAGAGAATTACATGAGGAGAACTGAGAGAGAGCTCAGTTAAGAAGTTCAAATGTACCTTTTTCCTTCGCCTCTGTCTCTGAGCCTTTAGGGTGCGTTTCAGAGTCTCTCCTGGGTCTTCCTCGCTGTCTTCAGGTTCCTTGTATAGAACAGGTCAACAGCTCAGACAGACAGCAACAGCAAAACTAACATCCACACTGCTATTTAGCGCACGAAAGCTGAGTGAGGACGAGGAGATAAGTTTAATGATGGCAGCCAGCAGCACACACAGGAAAGCAACTCCAGCCTACAGGCTAAGCTACAAAACACAAACCAACCTTCATTGTAGCTTGCCGCCTACCCACACTCAACTCCTCAGACGGAACCAGAGCCTATCGGGTATAGTTAGATTTACCAAAGCGTTTTATAACCGGATTATAAAACGTGCCTTATGCTTAACGAGTCATGTTGTGACTCGTTAAGACTGGAGCTTGGTTTCATCGTTCTGGGAGGGCAAAATGAGGCTACAGGCGGTCAAAATGTAACGTTTTATATCATGTTTAGGACTTATTGGACTTAAAAGCTTATTTTACATTACCTGGACGTCGTCCTCATCTTTGTTTTTCACCAAAGTTTCTTGCAAAGCGCGTCTTTTCTTCTGCAGTTTTTCCCGAATCTCACTAAAACAAAAATATAGGCGCTTGTTTAAAAAAACAAGGTAAACATGAGCTAAGCGTCTAACACACGTACAGTACAGCTACATCACTGATTTATTTCATTAACCAGACTGAGAATTATTACCTCGAAGAAGCCAGTGTGGCGGTAGTTTTTTTTATACTGATTATAGGTTTGCCATAAAAAGCGCAAATTTGACACAATTCCCACGTTCGTGGTGAAAAAAACCCTGATATGTTCAAGGGAAGATGTTTTCTAAGCTAACTAACTCCGTTTGCGCTGCCTAGTAACGACATAAACTACTCCTCTACCTACCATGAATGAAAGCGCCAACGCGCAACCAAAATAAATAAACCTGTTTCTATTGGTTAGGAAGACTGCAAATCAAGGGTTCACTCATAAATGAATCCGCCCACTACGGTATCCGAGAAGCCATTAAAGCAGAGCAGAGTTGCGACACGCTTTGAAGTCGCCGCTAGGGCTGTCACGTGGTTCATGTTAGCCTCCGGAGTTCCAAACATCACAGCGCTGTCAGTCAGTTTGAACGGGTTTTAGCGGGACGGAGCACAAAAACGATAACTTTAACATTTACGACGCAATTTTCGGTAAATATTGACCCATAATGTGCATTGATCACTTCACCGACGATGTATTTTATCAACGTTTTTCTTTTTTGGAGCGCAGAGACACATTTATCACCATTTTAAATCGTAGAGGGTACCCCTGCATGCTAGCAGGGGGCAGCTAATCATGCCAGTGGTCCAGCTTACCTTCAGATCTACATCCTTCAACAGAGCCTGATGTTACTGTCTGTTGCAGGATCTACTCCTGTTGTCCCAAACACTCCATCTGTAGAAGATGTCATTCAGTCTGTCTGTTCTCTCTGGTGTCGGATGGACAATGAGCCCCCCCACCCCCGCGACCCGATCGACGGATTCAGCGGCTATAATGGATGGATTAAAATATGAATTTAACTTTTTTTCTGGTTAAAACCATATTAACGACAAAATAAATGTGTCAGTTGTGAAAAAAAATAAACAAAACAGATTTAAACCAAACATTTTATTATAAAATGTCATCATGGAAAATGTAAAACAAGCCTTCATAAAGAAGTTATTTTACTGCTATTTATACTGTTGGGTAGATTAATCTGCAACAATGAACTGTATTTGATCAAATTCAAGGGTTTGGACATTGTAGAAAAGTTCTGAAGTCCTAATGAGGGTTGATCCATGACAGCAGCGAGCACCACATCTGCTGACCTCCCTGACAACAACAACAAAGAAATTGATAAATTCATTATCACAGCTGCAAAGTCATGCTGAAAAAAACTTACTTAATTAAAGACCAGTCAGCTAATGCCTCACTATGCCAAAAATGTTGTAATTTAATCAATTTACCGGAGAAAATACGTCAGAAATACCAAAAATGTATTAAATGTATTATTACTATAGGCCTATATAGTATTTTGGTAATGTTTTAAAACCTAACAATCAAAACAACTTTACACAATGTCACCTGACAATAAAAAGTTAACGGACTTTAGTGAAATGATCACGTTAATTACCTCACGTTAGCCTCCGTTACCAAGCTTTAAGCTAAATCCATTCCATTTTTAACATCAACATCGACATTTCATGCTAACCAAATGTAAAAATAACGATGTCTAAGAGTATACTTCTGATAGATAATGCTTAAAAATGTAAAAAACGTTTAAAATGCTGTTATTTTATTAACTTACCAGTAATTGTTCTTGACGAGCAATTGAGGTTAACGGAGCTGCGTCTCTTGTTTGGAACTGTGGCGTCTCCGTGACCCACGTGACTTCCGCATTCCTTTCTTTCTATAGAAGTCTATGGGAGTGTCGCCACTCTCTTTTTACACCACTCTGCATTAAAGCACATTAGCATTAATCAGATGTTACACATATAGTATGTGTAATTATTCGATTATCAATATTTAATAAAAGACACATTGTAAAAATCAGAGTAGACTAAATAAACAAATAGGTTTATGGAAACACATAAAGGATAAATGCAAAGAAAAATAATGCAAAAAATAAAAATAAAAGAATGAACATGTTGATTAATTAATTATACATTTCTGAATAACAATAAAAATATATCAAAAGTTAAATGGCAGAGAAAAATGAGGGTATTAGCACTGAGGTAAATTAATGTTGTTGAAAATTAAAGCAGAAAGATCTATTTATTATAGACTTTATATGTGATCATTACATGAATCAACTTTTATAATTTATTTTAGTTGCACGTTACAGTTGTGCTGCTTTAAAAAGGGCGTATTCAGATGGCAATTCTGCTTGCCATGATGCTGGACAAGACAAGGATAAAAAAACGTCATTTTTAATATATTCTTTTCTTTTCATTTCGTTTAATCTGGAGTACATTATTTAGTGTAAACCCTATGATCATATAGGCAGTAAAATATAATGTCTAGAATTTGGTAATACTACAATGAAGAGTATAGACTGCATTTCCTAAAAAAAAAAAATGGGATCCAACTTCACCAAAGTATTCTATAATACAGTCAACACCAGGAGAAAATGTATTCATTTTGACTGCTGTAGATCTTTTGTGCAGAAAACTGAAAGAAATTTTTTTTTTAGGATTTTTTTTATGGATTCATTCAAGATAGCATTAACACAACTCTCACTCAAAAAAAAAATCCAAAACTTTATTTCATTTAGTTTATCAGATAATATCGTTTCAACTCAAAAGAAAATGACAAAAGTAGCAGGACAATAATTGGTATAAAAATATAGCTAAACCATACTATATGTGTTTTAAAACAATGGAAACAACAGTGACTCGCAGTTTGGGGTTTTAGTTTTGTGTTTCCGGGTTCTAAGAGTAGTCCTCTGCCAGTGTGTCAAAGTAGTTTGTGTCTGCATAGAGCAGGAAGCCAGAGAACAGGCTGTCGGCCCAGCCTGGGTCTGCAAATAAACCGTTCTGGTCGGGGAAGAAGATCTCCATCCAAACTTCATCTTCTGGGTTCAGGTACATGGCAGTGGACCCAGAAGCCACATCGTGGTTTCCAGTGTTGGCGTCGAAGGTTTTGATCCGATACTGACCGTTCTGCACCAGACCAATGGCCAGGTGTTTGTTGGCCAGTGTGATGTCGTAGGAGAAATAATAAACGCCAGGGAATGCACAGATGAACTTGCCCGTCTGCGGATTGTAGTGTCCGCCTTCATCGAAGAGGACCTTGTTGAACTTGATGGGGGTCTTTTCTGCAGGGTAACTGCTGGTGATTCCCACTGAGAAAGCTGATTTAGGCAGCAGGCTACCACATTTGCAGATTCCGGCAGTTCCATGGGGCCCTCGTTTGCCCTTGTTCCCTTTATCTCCATCTCGGCCCAGAGGACCAGGAAGGCCCACATCTCCGTTTTCTCCCGTAGGGCCTCGTTTCCCGGCAGGGCCCCGTTCACCTCGCTCTCCGATCTTGCCCGTTGGGCCTACCCTGCCCTTTAGGCCTGAAACAGAAAAATCCCATCCATACCATCAATTATGCACTGTCATCAATCAAAGGACTTCTCTTTTGATCAGTTCTCCGTTAAAAGAGTCGTTTTCAGTTTGTTGAAGGAGACTATTGAATCAATGGAAACTGAACTCCACACCCAGTTGTCATGTATTAAGTCACCACTGGAACACAGCCATCTTGACATTTGAGCAGCAAACATTTGTCTTGATTCTTCCACACTACCTTTTATCCAGTCGTCACCATCCACACAGTAAATACCCTGGAGCAAGGAAACACTGCATGTTTGTGCAGGCTCTGTTAGCCTGAGGGTGTGCAGGAATGAATGGTGTGGTTTGACAGATAACGGAAAACTTAGGTGCGTTATGCTTGTTTATCCCCGACAGATTTACTGTCGTAAAGACTTCAGAGTTGATGACGGTATGATATTCCTGCTGGTTGAGGCAAAAAAGCACAATCCTTACACATATTTTTAGGAATCTTATAGCATCGTTTTCCTGTGACTTAACTCCTGAGCAATCGTGAGAAGTGAATTTGGTGAATAATTGGTGAATAAACTGCCTGTTGCGTGGGAATCTTGGGAAAGGTCAGAGCCTACCACCTTACAGAATCCAACCTTATTTTATGGGAAGGCTGTCATGAGTAACTTGTTAGGGAACAGCCAAGCCCCTCAGGATGAAATGACTCCCAACTATTAAAGAATTATAGGGCTGACTGGCGTCAAGATGGAAAAGAACCTAGAATGTCTAACAAATCTGCCTCAGATCCTCTCCGTTATTCTTTTTGTTTTGTGCATTGCTCTGTAATGCAGAAGGGCAGATATATACAACGACAGCATCAGAAAATATTCTCTTCAGTCTAAGTACATGTATACAAGATACAGCACACTCAATCAATCACCATAAAGGGAGGCTTTAAGTAAAATTAAACAATGAATTAGGTTATAATTGGGTCAATATGGACTTAATTTAATTGAATGCAAATTTAAATGTATTTAAATAGATTATAAATGGATTGAATTGTTTTGTACTTAACTGGACTTGAATTTATTTTAAGTGCGCTTACTTTACTTTTTGGTGAATTGATGATAAATTAACAGAAATTAACCGATTCATTTGTATGCAGCTGGAATTTATTGAAAAACCTAATACCAAACACTCTAAAACACTCTTTAGGCACATCAAGAGCACCAACATGGTTCCATTTGAGGTAAATGAAAAAATTTCTCCACGACGAGAACCATGTACCTGACTTCACGACCTGCCAAAATAATTATTCTCCCCCATGTTGATAAGCCATACTGGTATCTCTCTGAACATGCTTGGAGTGGACTTGTGTACTAAAACGGCATCAAACCTCGAAGGGAAATACAAATACGAGCTTTGTTCTTGGAGGATGATCAATTATAAACAATAATTTTATGGGCCGGTTGCCAATCAGTTAATAAGTTGAGAGATGTTCTACTAATAGTTTTAAACAATATATATATTTTTTCAGAAATTAAAAAAAATGTCAACGTTTAAATAGTTCATATGTTATCTGCAGACTATTTTTTACTTAAATACAGAGCGATAGAGCCCTTACATTGAGCCAGAATGTTAAAAGAAGAGCAAACACTGGAACTGTTTTTGGTATCCACCTTTAGCGGCTCCTGTCCACTGCTATCTGGATCTGATACTCAGATCTAATTGACCCTTTGTGTATAAACCACAGCTTTTAGCTCGTTAGCACATACTGTGAAGTGTGGTGTGTGAAATTTAGAATGGCTTTAAGGTGTTTTCACTCGCTTGTTTGCGAGATGTACTGGTATGTTGTTTTAAAGCATAATGTCCATGTTTGCTCTCTGCTGTTTATCATGGTCATGTTTTTCTTGAGTAATCAGAGGGCTGAGGCTTGTTTACGCTGAGTTGCCATTCATCTTTAAGTCTGTAGTAGATGCTAGTTTAGACAAGTCCTCCATCATTTGTATGACATTTCATCTAATAACTAAATTCCTTTGTGGGGTACATGAGTTCATCTCCTCTTTGCTCCAGCTGATACCAGCCATCAGATAAGAAAGCTGTGCCAGGTTTTTATCTCCTTGCACAGATTTAATAGGGTTTCTTTTCCAGCACATATAAACTATCTGTTTATGTTTTATATTATACCTGTGTCTCCCTTTTCTCCCTTTTCCCCCTTCCTGCCATCTCTGCCATCTCTTCCTGGGATACCCACATTCCCATCTGCTCCCGGAGGGCCGCTGGGACCTGGTTTGCCTGGCAGGCCCGGTGACCCGGGGACACTGCAGATCAGTCGCGGCGTTCCTTTGTGCTTGGTCTCAAACAGCTGTCCAAAGACACAGTGGCAAAGACAGATCACTCCCATCAACAACCACATCTTCAAATCTGTAGAAGAAGAAGATGAAGTTTTAAGAAAACCTGTAGCCTTTTATATTCAGCTTCATGTTTGCTGTAAAACTTATCAGCGTTTCTCAGAAATTGTTCTGTGTTTGATAGGATAAAGATGTGGTGCCAGACGGTTTCCTTTCACGCCACCATGAAGCACTCACAGAGCTGTTGTCTGGGTGGCAGTCAGAGCAAAAGCGTGTCAGTGAAGCTAATTTGTTATCAGATACGGCATGAGGCCAGATGTGATTTCATAATTTGGAGCCTTTGGTTCTTGACGTTCCCATCCAGCCACAGAATCACATGAGAGGGACCTCAAACAGAATCTTTGTCTCTGTTCCAAGTCCTCTTTCTGCCAAAACATTCCTTACTTATGACACAACAAGCAAGAACACTCTCTGTCAGGGGGACCTAAACATGAAGCAATGGAACTGAGCAGACATTTTACAATGATGTTACTTGGAGAGGAAGTCCAGGACATAACCTCAGCCCTGTTTCAATAACAGAAAACAATGAAATCAAAGTAACGCTGATCATAATCCAAAAGTGGTGAACTGCCATGTTTCTTTTCATTCAGCGAACTGTACAGATGCTGCACATCCAACATTCCACACTGATGAAGACATATGGACATATACTGACAAATTGTGCTCTCCTTGCAGAAATCTCTAGGGAGTTTAGCAGTGGGATTTACAGAAAGGATTAATGCACATGCTTATATTTGGCAGATTTGCCAACGTAGGTGTGAGAATGCATCTGCTGTTTGTCTCTGGTTGGTGGGGGCGTTGGAACATTTGTGTCAGCTCTATAGAGAAGGATCCTCCCCTTCAGAGACTTTAAACAGAAACTGAGGGGTTTTTCGTCGACAGATACGAAACATGTTGCGCCAACACGACTGTTCTGAACAGATCCGCCACCTCGTTAGTGCGACATGTTTTTGATTTCGAGGGTAATGAGATGGTCGCATAGCCAGCGACAGGTCCTATGAGAGAGAAACCCCGCCCCCCCAGTTCCACTCAGCGGTGATGATGTCAACCCTGGTGAAAGGATTGTCTTAAAAAAAAAAAGTGATCCTCTTTTTAACAACACACCAGTGAGGACACCCAGTACATGCATGCAAACACAGCTGCACACAAATATGGGCTATTACAAGCAAAACTCTTTAAAGGCTATGAAACAGTTCCAAGTGTATCCCCAAGTGGATTTATTAAAACTCTCACAATAGTTATTTGATTGATGGAAATATAAAGACATCCATGCCCAATTTAAGCTTTAAAACGTGTTACTTTGCTCTTGAAGAGGGAGAACAGCGATAATAAATGATCCCTAAAAGAGTTTAGCAGTGATTCCTACAAGAATGTATTACTGGATGTCATGACCTTTTAACTCATCAAAGTTCTTCTCCTGTTTTTTTTTTTTTTACCATCAACTAAACCTAACCCAGAACACATAATGCATGCACATACAGCACCTTCTAATGATAAGTTTATAAAGTTCCTGTAGTGTTTGTCATTCTGAGTGAGAGATGTCCTTTAAGAGCCAACAGACAGAGCAGACAGACATGTATTCTTACCCCACACCCTGCTGCTGTTCATCTCCAGAGCTGATCAGAATTCTCCGTCCTCCTGTCTGCTCAGATTCCAGTTTTTTGCCCGATGTGAGACTATGCTGAACATGTTACTCTCACACATTTGCGTGCAGAGCTCAGCTGCTTCTCTGTTGACAGCTTATAGTGCAGCAGCAGCCTGGACTCCCTCCCTCCCTCCTTCCTTTATCCACTCCCTTCTCTCTGCCTCATAAACTTCTCAAACAACTCTCATCAGTCCAGACTCAGTATGTGCATACAGAATAATCTCCATTATGTCATGCATGAAGACTAATGTGATTCCAGTGTAGATGCCAGCAATTTGGATCTTTTAGAATGAAAAGAGCTCAATGCATGACAGACCTCATTTGTAACTTGTTGACCTCAGTATGCACATTTTATTTACATTTCTGAAATCTACCCCAAGATGGCACCAAAAGTGACTTGATGTTGTGTTAGGGGACATCAGGGATAATTTATTTTTCTTATACAAAGAATGTTTTTCCATTTACAATACATATTTTTTTTAAAAAGCATTGAGAAGATGTTTCTATTATTGCAAGGTGAATTAAGGCGTTGGTTGAAATTTTGCACGAGGGGCACACATGTATAGTCCACAGAGGCTGAATCCTGTACTACAGCTTTGAGCTTGACAAGAATGAAAAGTTGGCCCCAGAGAATGAACATATCAGGGTGGAGTTCAGATGAGGATGGTAGAAAACTGTGCTGAGTGAAGAGAGAGCAAGAGCATACACCTAGGAAAACACTTAAAAAAAATTTAAACAGGAAATAAGGCACTTCAAAATTAAAATGCAGAACCCTTAACTTTGACTTACAAAACTGTCTGCTGAGTTAAATTAATTATTACTAGGTGGTGGGCTGGACCCCTGAATTATGAATTTCATAATTACCGTCCACGAGTGAAACCCATTTTTTAAGGATGGCATTATAAAAATCCGTCAAACTGTATTTGCTTTGTTTCCACCCTTGTTTCGCGCACATTTGGCCAAAATATCGTTGTAAAGTCTCTCTTTTTTGATCGGGCGAATATGTAGGGCAACCGTGCGTTTCCATGACAACAACACGTAAACAACCTCGGGTGTCGCTGTCTAGACAATTCATTCTCGCTGAACCTCGGCAATACCCGAGAGATTATAAGAGTATAATCAGGGGTCGACTAGTGATTTTAAATGTGGGGGTGTTCCAGGGGGGCACATGAGTGCCACATCAAGCCCAGAGACACGACGCGGAAGTTGGCATCCGATTCGCGAAATAAATGGATCGGCATAAAGGGCCATTTCACTGCATTTTGATCACCCTAAACTAGATCCTGTATGGAAACTACAATAGTTACACTGCTCAAATCTGGATAGAATTATGCTAAAGAGGCTATAGATTTATTAAAACCTTGTTTGGGATTTGTGAAACCTTTTTCTGATTTGTGAAACCTTTTTCTGATTTGTGAAAATGCAGAACAGGGCCATTTTAATGCTTTTTTTTTGTATTCTCATCACCCTAAACTAGATCCTGTATGGAAACTACAACTGTTACATCTTTGTGTTTCCAATAATTTTGTATGGTTAAAAAGTCGTAATAACTTTTTTCTTTTTTTTAAAGCATGATAATACAATAAATAAATTCCATTTTGTCAAGGGAATTTTGTGTGCTTGTCTTTCTATCAATACATTAAGTGGGTTCTGGTCTGAACTATATGCCTGGTCTGACATGGTGGGTGGTCCTATCCCATAAACAATGTAACAACATGAATTCATAACATGTAGGTAGGTACACGTGGGCATGCTAGCAGTAGCAAAATGTGGAAAAATGAAGTGTTGTATGCATTTAGTGCCTGGGGAAAAAACACTTGTCATACCATTTTCCAATGCAAGTTGGTCAAAGTTCCTGCAGTGTGCCCACTCATGGCTGAACCTGCAACCCTGCAGAGAGAGGGAAGTGGCTAGACATGCCCTAGAGGATTTAAATCTGGAAGAAGACCAGGAATTGCCAGCTAATAGGCCTATGCCTATAGGATACCACCGCAAATGCTACATGCTCTTCACTAATGAGGCACACATTAACAGAGCACGGAAGAAGAAAGAGAAGGCAACCAAGGACAGTGAAGGTTTGTAACCAGTGTATGATTTCCTTTTCGCCTGTATTAGATGAGGTCTGTGTACCCAATAGGATTTGAGCAAGTAACTCAAGACATTGACATTACAAAGTGAATAATGGTGTAGGTCATTCAAGTTCAGGGCTTCCACACTGATTACTGGCAATCACAAAATACCTGCTTGAACCTCTTCTCAGCAACCTTCAGTGATGTGTGAAATATTAAAGACCAAACACCCAGGACAGGCTGGTGCCACATAACTTAATAGAAGTGACCCCTGAATAAAGCAAGGCACGGACAGTGCTGAATGTTATTGATTTTTATTCAGATAATTTCCAAGACACAATTAATGAACATTATTATAAAGAAACATGTGGGTGGTGTCGGTGCTCCTGTGGGTGGTGTCGGCTTCATCATCGTGGTGACAGAGAGCGTCGGTCTCTTTGGTCACAGTTTGGTCCCAGAGTCCATGGCACTGCAGAAAAAGAGTTATCAGCTGGTCTTTATATCTATAAGTTATTATCAGCAGGTCTTTATATCTTCTATAAGTTATTATCAGCTGGTCTTTATATCTTCTATAAGTTATTATCAGCTGGTCTTTATATCTATAAGTTATTATCAGCTGGTCTTTATATCTTCTATAAGTTATTATCAGCTGGTCTTTATATCTATAAGTTATTATCAGCTGCTGGTCTTTATTTCTATAAGTTATTATCAGCTGGTCTTTATATCTTCTATAAGTTATTATCAGCTGGTCTTTATATCTATAAGTTATTATCAGCTGGTCTTTATATCTTCTATAAGTTATTATCAGCTGGTCTTTATATCTTCTATAAGTTATTATCAGCTGGTCTTTATATCTTCTATAAGTTATTATCAGCTGGTCTTTATATCTATAAGTTATTATCAGCTGGTCTTTATATCTATAAGTTATTATCAGCTGGTCTTTATATCTATAAGTTATTATCAGCTGCTGGTCTTTATATCTATAAGTTATTATCAGCTGGTCTTTATATCTATAAGTTATTATCAGCTGGTCTTTATATCTTCTATAAGTTTTTATCAGCTGGTCTTTATATCTTCTATAATTTATTATCAGCTGGTCTTTATATCTATAAGTTATTATCAGCTGCTGGTCTTTATATCTATAAGTTATTATCAGCTGGTCTTTATATCTTCTATAAGTTATTATCAGCTGCTGGTCTTTATATCTATAAGTTATTATCAGCAGGTCTTTATATCTTCTATAAGTTATTATCAGCTGGTCTTTATATCTATAAGTTATTATCAGCTGGTCTTTATATCTTCTATAAGTTATTATCAGCTGGTCTTTATATCTATAGGTTATTATCAGCTGGTCCATTAAAACTGAATGGCAATGATGGACTTGTTTGTCCATACTCTGTAGCCTACGTACTAGCTGTCTCACACCCACCCTCATCAATGGCAGAGAAAACGAGCTGTAGCATTAAACAGATGGCAAACACAATAAATGATACTCGCATGTCAAAATGTGTTGTCATTATGAAACATTATGAAGTCTTACCTGAAAGTTGTTCCACGGAGATTTCAAGCCAACACCAGCACGAGAGTGTTTACTTCCTTGAGTGACGTAGATTCGCCGATCCGCCGAAGAACACAATTGGTGAATCCAGCTCAACTAGCGTTTTGATTGGACCACACCCCGGAATACGTTGGTATTAATTTTCGCCAATTTAATCTCAAAATACTCTTAAACATGCGAGCTTTCGCCTAGGAAACAACCGGCAATGGTTATCTAAACGTTTTATACAATTCCTGTTAAAAACTGGGCTTCTCACGTGCAGGGTAATTATCAACTCGAGAACTAAGCAAGATAGACGGTCTCATCCCACTGCCTTCAGCTGTACCACAGCCATTATAACGAACAGCCTTGCCACTCTGTATTAAGCCCCATTGTACCGGCTTTTTGGCTGCAGTTCCACCAGAATTCCACTGGGCGCGTCGGTGGAGACCAGAATGAATGGGGCCCAATGGAGCTAGATGCTACAAATGGTCTGTTTCACCTAAGTTTCCTCAAGAGCACTCAGATTTGAATGTAGTTTCTGAGAGCTCAACATGGGTTTCAAGTCAAAAATCTACTGAACGAGTACATATATCCCTTTGATTTCTTACAGGTTGGCTTCTTGTTGTCCACAACGCGCTAGCATTGTGCAAATGACAGCTGGTCGACCAGCTATGTATGACGTCATATACACTTCAAATCCTTTTTTTAAGCAAATGAGTGGCTCTAAAAATCTAAAACTCAGCCATGGGTATTTTCTAAACACCCTCTTTCGAAAACAACATTCGAATTACTAGAGAAAAAATTATATCTTGAGATAAGGGCACGAAAGGGCGTATAGCTCCATAGGACTCCATTCATTCTGGTCTCCAAAATTGGGCGCCCCACGTGGAAAGAGGGTGGAACTGCAACCAAAATCGCCTCGTTGGAAACCGGAAATGCACCGTAAGTGGCGTATCTGTCCTATTATAGAATCTGTGGCTGTACTTTGCGATTACTGCCACAGCCCTTTTACAGACAGCCGTTCCACTTCCTATTCGCCCCATTATAAAAAATTTGGCTGCAGTTCAGTTGATTTTCTCTGGGGGCGCTGGCGAGCGAGTGCAGAATGACCATTTTCCATAGGGCTGGCGCTAATAACTCAAAAAATGTCCCCGCTAGCGGCTGAAACCTGAAAATAATACTGTGATTTCTGACAGAGGGATGTGGATTTATATCGAAAGTACAATAACCTGGGAGTTATAGCTTTCTGTTTTCTTACAGGTCTGGCATTTGCGAGTCAGTATCTGCTAGCATCTAGCTAACGGAATCTGAAGAACGCACGGCTGATTACGACCGGCTGCTTTACGGCACTCGTCCACTGTGCCAGAGTGCTAACCTGGTGCCGCTAACAACAACCAAAGCTAAACCAGAGGCTAGTCAGAGAGTATGTAAAAGGGCTGTGCTGAAATCTGTAACTATTTGAGCTAACCCCTCTCTGCTAGCTCAGCGCTAGGACTGACCATGCCGTAAAGTGATGCCACATGCGTGACGTCACTCGGAATGCAATACTGACAATAAATGTGTATTTTAAACAAATCTAGTGAGTCTAAAAAAATCAAACCAAGTGCCGTTTGAAAGGATAATTTATCCTGCCTTTAGGAAAATTAAAATTAAAAAATATAAAAAATTATATCCAAAGCAATGGCTGGATCTAAGGTGGATTTATAGAATCTGTGATAGAGCTTGAAAGTCCCGCCTCCTTGACGTCATTCAACTTCCTCCCCTCGGGACCACGGAAGTGTAATAATTTGACATTCAAGTCTATAGGGCTCGGGCACACGCGTTGCATTCTGGGATATGGTCGCCATATTGGAGGCACAATCTCGTAAACAAACCCTGAGGCAAGACGGAGATCAAGGACCAAACAGTGAGAGAAAAGTGAGAGAAAAGCATGTTAAAATCGAAGAAAGGATGTGGGATATACCGGGATACATTACAGAAGGAAGCCAGAGATCGGTACATACAGAAGATTGGCGTTATAAACGGACTGGACCCTTATGAAATACCGAGCAAGGAATGGACTGTCGACGAAGATTTACTGCCTAAGTTCACCCTTTCGGACATAATTGCGTATATAGTATGTGGTGTCAGTGCTTATACTTTGCAACAGTTTCAATTATAATGACACTTTACACTTTTGTCATGTTACTCTACTTGTAAATAAATAATGAAACACACACACTTGGCTGTATCTCAAAGCATATTTATTTCAGACGACTTCAACTTTGCACAACACTCCTGCTCATGGTGGTCAGAGTACAACATACAGACGCAATCTTGTCAAAGAATGTTTTGTCTTCACCTTCGCATGGCAAAACTATGTTGATAGGTACTTTTGCTGACAAAAAGGTGTAGCCTATTGTTTCTGACAGTTCCAATCGCCCTTTCCATGTGAATTTGGAGATGGGCAATTTTCCTTGTATTTTCCACATTAAATTAAGATTAAGATCAGATTTATTGTCATGTATACATGCATACACACGAAATTTGTCCTCCGCTTTTAACCCATTGAGACATCCCTTGCTTCCAACTGACAGTGTCCTCTTGTGAAGGCGGGGATCTGTATTTACCTCAGCACACAAAAGTCTGTAACTTACCAGAATGAAAATGCAGAGAACACACTCTCATCGACACCGGGATTGAGTGGAAAGTTATGCTTGGTCGTCTTACAGCAGCGATCCATGCTAGTCGACGACGCTTTGTTATCTCGGACACTTGGTTTCCGTGGGTGCGCCTCCAAGCAGGAAACCGGTAAAAAGACAAACCATTTACGATTTCCCCCCCATTCCTGTCACGGCTTACGCTATTGCACCCCACGACACAGCAACGTGCGACCATAGTGGCAAAGACAATAAGTAAAATAGATAAACCAACGAAGAAAGTTCCGAGACCAGGCGGGAGTACGTCTGCGCGCAGTGGAAAACAATGTAAACAAAACAGTTCTGAGCCTCCAGTATGGCCGCCGCTCACGTAGTGACGTCACGTGCCCGAGCCCTATGACGGAGCCATGACGGAATAAAACTATTTTTTGCGCTTGATGGAATTGAGTCTTGCATTTCACATATGTTGTGTAGGACATTTTTTAATATTTTTTCATACCAGTAGCGTAACAGTTTAGCGGGCATAAGTGCTTCATTGTTAAGTTATTTTTCTGAGCATTTCTCGAACTACAGCATGTAGCGTTTGGCACGGAAAATAAACGTCATCACGTTTGGGCGCGCGGAGGAGTGGAAGAAGAAGAGCAATCATGGCGCTGTCGTTGGCCAGTTTCACTCAGTTTTTCGAGGGCGAACGAAAACTTGTGAGCCGAGGAGAGAACCACTACCAGTCGGGGCACGTGGAGAGCTTCTGCTATGCTGGTGGTGATATGTCTGGCTTCGTCCATGGTGGGAAATATGATCAGTGACGTAGCATATGCGACGCAATGTAGTCTTTTTACCCTAACTTTTTTTTACAACATTTAACCAGGCACTCCTACGACAAATCGCCAATGTTTTTGCATGAACTCATCCATATTTAACCCCAGAACATCATGCGTGTACTGTAAAAAGGCATATAATGACTGGGAACAGAAGACATCATCCTGCCCATGTCAATAGATCCAGGCATGAGGTCCCATGGGGACGACGGAAGTAGGAAAAAAAAGCAAAAAAGGGGGCGGGACTTTCAAGGTCTATAGTACCACCATAGAGTTCGGCGTGCTCTGCACTGCTTCGTTGGCGCCCCTAGAGTGCAGTACCACCCGGAAATAGCCGACAGTTTTCCCTCTCCTCATAATAGAGACTCTCTGTTACTGCTAATTAGCTGAGTTTAGCATGCTAAACCAACCAGCATGCTAGTTGTTGCTAAATATTTGCATGGTCGCACTATGTGACCCTTCTTTTTGAGTACAGCTTTTTAACATTTGTCCAGTGTGTTTTCATCAGAGCATGTGTAACTGTACTGCCACATTGGTGTAAACTAGGCAGATACCACAGTGTTTTCAGAAAAGTTACTTTAAGCACCTTTATATTCTTTTTGATGCAACAGGTGCCTTGGCTTTGTCACATAGCTAAGCTGCTTCATTTATAGCTTAGGGCTCGAGCCATCTAATAGATAAAGTTTACACATTTATTTGAAATTTTGGATTACGCTTTCGAAACAGGGAAACATATTAATATAATCACTAAAAGTACCACAACAACTTTAGTAAAAACATATATATTACCATTTTTTGAGCTTCTCTTGGCTAAGGTTAGCCTAGCAACTTAGCCTTGTTATCAATAACAGGGATTGAGTCATCCAATAAATTAGCTGGATATTATGATAAAGCTGTCTACTTGCTGTTGGTACTTGTATAACGCTTTCCTTGTCAATCTGACAACTCAAAGTTCTTTCACACTACAGGTCACATTCACTTATTCACTCAAATTCAATTCAAATTCAAATTCAAAAATACTTTATTTATCCCAGAGGGAAATTAAATGTTGATGTAGCTCAATTAAATCAAGGAGTTATTATAGATGCTGATGGCTGTGGGCAGGAAAGATTTCCTGTAGCGGTCGGTTTTGCATCCAAACTGAAGAAGCCTTTGACTGAAGAGACTCTGTTTTCTGATAACAGTCTCATGGAGAGGATGTTCAGGGTTGTCCATAATTCTCTTGATTTTATGCAAAATCCTTCTTTGCATTATTGTCTCCAGAGGTTCCACAGTCGTCCCCAGAACAGAACCAGCCTTCCTTATCAGGTTGTTGAGTCTTTTTAGGTCCCTGGTTCTGATGCTGCTGCCCCAACAGATGACGCAAGAGGAAATGACACTCTCAACAACAGACTTGTAGAATATCTGCAACATCTTGTTGCAAACCTTGAAGGACCTTAGCTTCCTCAAGAAGTACAGTCTGCTCTGTCCTTTCTTGTAGATGGCTTCACTGTTGTGTCTCCAGTCCAGTCTGTTGTCCACATGAACACCAAGGTATTTATATTCCTCAACCACCTCCACTTCTTCTCCCATGATGGAAACGGGGTTTGATCTGACCCTGTTTCTCCTGAAATCTACAATCATCTCCTTTGTTTTGTTAACATTCAAGATGAGATGATTGTTCCCACACCATGCCACAAAGCGGTCCACCAGCTCTCTGTACTCAGCTTCTTGTCCATCTCTGATACACCCGACAACTGCAGAGTCATCTGAATACTTCTGTAGATGACAGGAGTCTGACTTGTACTGGAAGTCTGAAGTGTACAGAGTGAAAAGGAATGGTGAGAGTACAGTCCCCTGTGGTGCTCATGTGCTGCTGATCACCTGGTTAGACACACAATTCTTCAGTCTGACAAACTGTGGTCTGTTTGTCAGGTAGTCATTAATCCAGGTGATTGTTGAGGCCTCCACCTGAGTCTTCTGGAGTTTCAGACGAAGCAGATCAGGCTGGATTGTGTTAAATGCACTGGAGAAATCAAATAACATGATCCTCACAGTGCTGCCTGCTTTGTCCAGATGACAGTAGGTTTGTTGAAGCAGGTGTATGATAGCGTCTTCAACTCCAACTCCATGGCGATAAGCAAACTGCAGGGGGTCCTGATATGTTCTGGTTTGCTTACACAGGTGGGTCAACAGGAGTCTCTCCAGGACCTTCATGATGTGGGATGTCAGGGCAACAGGTCTGTAGTCATTGATGTCTGAAGGGTGAGTTTTCTTTGGTACCGGAACCAGACAGGATGTCTTCCACAACAGTGGTACCTTCTCTTGGGTCAAGCTAAGGTTGAAAAGGTGTTGCAGAATCCCACAGAGCTGCTCTGCACAGGCCTTCAGGACTCAGGGGCTGACACCATCTGGACCTGCAGCCTTGTTTTTTTTTTTCAAAAAAAAAAAAAGTTTCGTACCCTTCTCCATGTTTGGTGGATCCGCCGATTACTTTCTTTTCCGGTTCCACAGCACACAATACATTGTTTTTTGTTCTAATCATTCACACACACCGATGGAAACGTGGGGTTCAGTGTCTTGCCCAACACTTTGACATGTGGCCTTGAGAAGCCTAGAGTTGATCCACCAACCTTCCGATTGGCAGGCGACTGTTGGGTTGGTGAAACACTAGCACTGTCCAAAAGTAGCAGTATACTGCTGTCAAATCACCATTTGTCAGTCTCCTCACAATAAGGACGGGGCCAAAACCAATACTGTGTGCTTGTGATCTCAGATTAAGGAATACTTCTGATCGTTGGTGGTAAACATATTTCTTCAATGGATCCACAAATTCAAATGAAACCACATTCTGCACATATGGGGTGGCTGTTGTATTAGGGTGCTAAGCTGACCTGCCTGCAGTTCAGCCCCGTCAACCACTGAAAACATTTGGCACATTAAGAAACAAGACCAGTACGTGATTGCAAACATCTGTCAAAGTTAAATAAGAAATCCTAGATTCAGGTATAGATCTTGAACAGCTTCAAAATGCAATCACGTCTAAGCTGACCTGTCTTTTAGTAAACCTAATAGAAAGCCATAACTTTTACGGCTTATTACCAATCCTGCTAATGCAGAGAAAAAAGATCAACTAACCAAACCAATTGCAGAACCTCCTCGTTGGAGCTAATGAAAAAATACAGCCCAGAACTGTTGGGATTAAAATAGGAGGCATATTTGATTTGCTAAATCATCGTTTTCAGTTGTGTTTTTCTGGAAGCTGGGTTATATATGAAGCCATGAATATATGACAAGCTACAGCTAAATAAGGAAGAAGAGGAAATGCATATAGCCAATTTGTGTCCAAACAGAATGGGTCTTTATTCAGGAAGTGAAAGAAAAAGAAAGAAAGAAAGAAAAAATATTGTAATCAACACCCCATTTAAATACAAAACCAACAAAAATAAAAATAAACATGATATTAATTTTGCATATCAAAGAACCATTCAGTAATAATTACAATCCAAACACCTCATAAACCACTTTAGTGAATCTATACACGAACTCTGATTTAGAAATTAGTCACTTTAACGATAAAATTACAAATATTTAGCTTTAGAAATAATCAAACTCAAAATGATATCTTAGCAACTAGCATCTTAAATTATATATAGTGTGTTTTCACATAAAAATACAAAATAATACCAATGAGGTTTAAATATGAAAAAATTATTCCAAGAATTTTGCTACTATTAAACGAAATAAAAATGCGGGATAAAACAAGATGAAAGGAAATAGAAATATGCATGAAAAAGTCTCTCCTTTGTTAGCAAAACACTATCCAAAATAACTACAATCATTTACATCAGTACAAATCTGGATTTAAAAATACTTGCAATGAAAAAACGGGGTTTCTTTTTCTGACAGTAAAAAATGACACTGTGGATCAGAAATCTGCAAAATATGCAATGAAAAAAATAAATCTGCATTAAAAAGGTTTACACTGTAGTTCTTACTTTTATACAAACATTAGAAACAGTATTGCACATCACAACACAGATTCGAGGTTAGTCAGCCTTTCAAAATGTGTTATATTCAAGTTTCAGAGCATCTACGAGGACAGGCAGCCGAGGCCTCGATGCAACAGGGGAGAATCTCAAGTGTCTTCCCAGAATGAAATAAAACCTTCATGTTTCCTTCCTTCAAATGAAACGTGTCATGTGTATCAAAATAAGAATCGACTGTGTATCAAAAACTCTGATGATGTCACGAATGACATGATTCTTTGTCTTTGAACAGAACTTTTGGACATAATAGGGGGGAAATAAATTGGAATATTAGTCCTATTTAAATAGAAAAATACAATCAAAATCAAATAGTCTTTTTTTTTTGTCTACAAAAATAGTGAAATAAATATGATTTTTACAAAAACAAGGACACATACAGAACAAAGTAACAGTGTTTAACATAGAAAATAGAACCTCACAAAAAACAGCACGAGTCAAGTGTTACAGGTGACGATATCCAAACATCATGAGACGCCATGAGAACTAAAGCCACGAGGGAGGGAGAGGGGAGGCGAGGGGGGAGGAGAGTAGGGAGGGTATTTCAGCTTTTGCCTCTTATCGAGTCACAGCCTGCGATGCCGTTCTGACTCCCGGTCCTCGCAACAGCCAGATTACATTAGAATATATTAGAAAATATCGGATTCTTGCTCTATTCACACAAAACATAGATAACTTAAGACCACTGCTTCACGCTACAGCTTAAATACGTAATCATGAAAAAATAAAAATTTAATAAATCATCTATACAATTATAAATAGGTGGAGCACGTATCTGCACTGAAACCACTTGAAGGTCGCGAAAAAGAAGGAAAATAAGCGGGGGATATAGAAAAGTAGTGCATAATATATATTATCAAAAGCATATTGAAGGGCCAGTGATGAGCAAGTAGTCGACACAAACAAGTTAAATCAACCAAACCAGCTAGAGAAGAAGTTAAGCTTTGAGTTTCCATCCCGTTAAGGTTTTGTAACAGCACACACTTGACGCCTTAACACTGATACTGAGGAGCACACACGGGGGCATGGAACACTAAAACCACACGGCACCAGAGCAACGCACCTGTACAGTACCGAACGGACGGCCGGGCCGCCATCCTCACAGAGAGATTGTCCCTAAATAGTTCTGAAAGAGTCTTTCAAGAGTCGGGGTGGAACTCAAACAAAACGGCATATAAACAAAATAAGCAGTGTAATGACGTGCTCTAAGGAGGCTTATTACTGTGACCCAGTTCGCTCTTTCGAAACTGAAAGTCTTGAGTTTGCATCTGGTCTGCGATGCTTTAACAGATTAACCACTGGAGCCGTACAAAGATTCAGGGTAGGAAGGGTAAAGGCATGTTCACAGACTCTCCTCTATGTCATCTGTCAGCAACTAAACTAGAGCCTAGGTCTACACTAGCAACAGTCACACAGCACATGGACAACACAAACACAAACCACTGAACACCACTCTGCTTTTCAACACCTTTTTTTCAATTTTTTTTCACTTTTTCTTGTTTTTTGTTTTTTTTTGCCATGTAAGCCACCAGGTCACCAAACGATGGCATCCACTAAGTCTACAGGTGAACCAATATCACTTTTTGAATTTATAAGTATGTAAACAGATCAAACAACAGAGACACATCAATGCATGCAAGTTTACATATGTTATTTTCACTTATTGAGCTTCATCAGATTTTTTCCCTCTCAGGCTTCTGTAATTGATCGTGCTATAGAATCACTATAGAATTTTTCTCTCGCCTTTAAGTATGACTGCAGGGTTTTTCTTTATTTAATCTTTTTTTTTTGCCCCACATCTATCCTGCATGCTATTTGTGTAGCAAAGCCTATTGTGGTTACATGCACTCTAACTCTTTCTATGGCAACGGGGGCCATAAGTGGTTGAGTGCATACTGCATTTTATTTTACATGATTCAGGTTCATAAATGGCATGAAATATGCCAACATATCTATTCATATATATGTATATATAGCAGCAAAGCTTCTAAAGTAGCTTGTTAAGTATAAATGTTGTATACAGTTAGCAGAAACCAGATTTAGTATTTTGAGGTATCACTCTACAGGTCAGTATGAGCGCAAAAAATAACCTTATTTCTTTTCTTTTCCTCGAATAAAGTCTTTAAAAAAGAAGAAAGAGCCCATGGCGGCGTTAAAAAACAAGATTTTGTTTCGCGGCAGACAATGTGTCAATTTGCGCTTCCTATCATTTTTGCTACCTTTGGTTAATGACCTGCGGCAGGCGTCAACGTTAAAGAATCAAGGTTTTTCCCGGAAACAAGTGTGCACTGAACGCACGGTGTGGTTGCTAGCAGCAGACAAATAGACAGACAAGCTGCCCCCATGCAAAAAACATTCCCGTTTCTATTTTAAATCTCACATACAAAAATAATAATAATAATATTAATAATAATAATAATCATAATAATAATAATAATAAAAAAAGCTACAAAAATCAATTTCTTTTTAAATCTTCTCTTAGAAAAGATGAAAGTACCACAAAAGAGTTGTAGAGTTGTCAGAGCCTGAGATGTGAGGGGGGTTTTGGTGAAAAACTGAGGCTTGTGGTGTTTGGCTGCTACAAAAGATATATAGCTATATATAGTATATACTGTATAGTGTTACGCACTTGATTATACTGATAGCTTAAGAAAGCAGGAGAGGCAGAGTGATGCTCTTTTTCCTGTTAGCCAGCATTTCATTTCCCTTTCCTCTGGCTGTGTAATCGTGGATGTGGAGTCGCATCTCTAGTTCCAGCGGAAGTGAATCTGGCGGGGCCGGTCGGCGCCCTCTTTGACCAGGGGCTTGTGAAACTCTCGTCCCGCGCGGGAGTGGATGTTGGCCCAGCAGAACTCGCAGTAGTACTGAAGGCAGGTGACATTAGCGCAGAAAAAGGGAGCAAATTTGCCACCGCAGCGTGCACCCTGGCACTCATCACACAGCTGGTCGTCCAAGACGTAGGGCTTCACCTCCACCTGCAGACACGAATTCACGAGGAGAATGCATATAATTAGAATGCTGATGAAGGGATGAAACATAATGCAACAGTGACGGAGAAGGAAGCTAATCATTAAAGCTCTGAAGCAACAGAAGGAACACTTAGAGCACAGAGACATACAGAAATTGTGTGAATGAGTCAGCCCAATAATGATAGCTTTAGATACACATTATGAAAAGAAGAGATTGTGCAAACTGATAATGAAAGGGAGGTCGTACCCGCTTATCAATGTCGCCATGCTGCAGCTGGACGAATCTGGCGCTAATGGCAGCGATGTAACTCTGCTGATTGGAGAAGGCCACGCGTCCCGCCCCCTTGGGGTACTTGAGCTCCGGATCTGTGTCGATTCCTGCGTAGCACACTCCACCATAGAGGCGATCCATAATCATGGCCAGCTCAACTAATCATAGGGCGAAAAAGGGGGGAGATAAAAGGGAAAGAAGTGAAAGGAGATGAGGAAGTTCAATACCAGGATGTGAGGAGAAGCAGAGCAGAAGCTGTCCGTCTGAGGCTATCGGGCTATATGTCTGTCAAACAAAACGGGTGCACTGACTTGCTCTCAGGGGGCGAGGGACACCTCCCACAAAGATGGTCTTGCGAGGATCGAGGGGCTGAGATCCGTCCATCACAAAATCACTGTCACTGAGGTTCCAAGGTCTAATTTGTACCTGTAGACAAGGTCATGTTTAAAACTAGACAACTTCTTTCTTTTTGCTCACAGAAAATGTCATACCACTGCTTTCACATGGCGAACTCACGGGTTTGTCCTTGATAGTGGGGCTGGAGACACACAGGTAGAGCTTCCCGTCCTCCTCCATGCAGGCCTCAATCAGAGCCTGCACTGAGCTCTCCTCCTGGAACAGCAGGAATGCATATCCTAGAACAAACACAGACACACAGAGCCTCAATGTGTGCGTCGAACACACAGAAAACCTTTGGAGCTTTACAACTCTCCTTATTATTCAAGAGGACGTCTCTTTATTTGCACCGTAGCTTCACACCATCAAAGCTCAGTGGGAATGCAGCTGAGCTTAGTAAACTATAAATTGCTCGTCAATTGCACTGCTTTTGTCAGTACCTTTCGGTGGAAAATAGGATTTGCTCTCTGCTTTGTGTGGCCAGTCAACCACCAGGTGACCAAAGCGACGGAAGCTTGAGGTGATTTCATCTGAAGGAAAGTCAAAAAAAAAAGAAAAGGGAACAGATGAGTGATGAAAGAGAAAGACAGACGGTGGAACAGAAACACCAAAGGACAAACAGAACAACAGCATCACCACAAACTTTCCGTTGTCTTCACCTTCGTCTATGTCAGGAGGCAAACCTCCCACAAACACCTTACGAGAGAAACGCTCGATGCGTTCCCCGTTTTGGTGGGGGTAACAGTTAGGGGAGCCAAGAACTCCTGGGACACCTTGGTTGCTGTGGCCATCATCGAGGAGATTGTCATCAATAGGAAAGAGGGAGGAGCGGCCTGGTGGAGCAAAAAAGGCAGATAAGAAAACAGCAGTTGTCAAGCATTCTGTTAAGAGCAGAGCAGAGCCACGCAGAACCGCGCAGAGCAGAGCCACGCAGAGCCACGCAGAGCCACGCAGAGCCACGCAGAGCCACGCAGAGCCACGCAGAACCGCGCAGAGCAGAGCCACGCAGAGCCACGCAGAGCCACGCAGAGCCACGCAGAGCAGAGCCACGCAGAGCCACGCAGAACCGCGCAGAGCAGAGCCACGCAGAGCCCGCAGAGCCCGCAGAGCCCGCAGAGCCCGCAGAACCACGCAGAGCCCGCAGAGCCCGCAGAGCCCGCAGAGCCCGCAGAGCCCGCAGAGCAGAGCCACGCAAAGAGCCACGCAAAGAGCCACGCAGAGCCACGCAGAGCCACGCAGAGCCACGCAGAGCCCAGCCACGCAAAGAGCCACGCAGAGCCACACAGAGCCACGCAGAGCCACACAGAGCCCTGCAGAGCCCGCAGAGCCACACAGAGCAGAGCCACGCAAAAAGCCACGCAGAGCCTGCAGAGCCCGCAGAGCCACGCAGAGCAGAGCCACGCAAAGAGCCACGCAGAGCCTGCAGAGCCCGCAGAGCCCAGCCACGCAAAGAGCCACGCAGAGGCACACAGAGCCACACAGAGCCACGCAGAGCCCGCAGAGCCCGCAGAGCCCGCAGAGCCCGCAGAACCACGCAGAGCCTGCAGAGCCCGCAGAGCCCGCAGAGCAGAGCCACGCAAAGAGCCACGCAAAGAGCCACGCAGAGCCACGCAGAGCCACGCAGAGCCCAGCCACGCAAAGAGCCACGCAGAGCCACACAGAGCCACGCAGAGCCACACAGAGCCCTGCAGAGCCCGCAGAGCCACACAGAGCAGAGCCACGCAAAGAGCCACGCAGAGCCTGCAGAGCCCGCAGAGCCCGCAGAGCCACGCAGAGCAGAGCCACGCAAAGAGCCACGCAGAGCCTGCAGAGCCCGCAGAGCCCAGCCACGCAAAGAGCCACGCAGAGGCACACAGAGCCACGCAGAGCCTGCAGAGCCCGCAGAGCCCAGCCACGCAAAGAGCCACGCAGAGGCACACAGAGCCCGCAGAGCCCGCAGAGCCCGCAGAGCCCGCAGAGCCCAGCCACGCAGAGCCACGCAGAGCCACGCAGAGCCACGCAGAGCCACGCAGAGCCCGCAGAGTCCGCAGAGTCCGCAGAGCCACACAGAGCCCGCAGAGCCCCGCAGAGCCCCGCAGAGCCCCGCAGAGCCACGCAGAGCCACGCAGAGCCCCGCAGAGCCCCGCAGAGCCACGCAGAGCCACGCAGAGCCACGCAGAGCCCGCAGAGTCCGCAGAGTCCGCAGAGCCACACAGAGCCCGCAGAGCCCCGCAGAGCCCCGCAGAGCCCCGCAGAGCCCCGCAGAGCCACGCAGAGCCACGCAGAGCCCCGCAGAGCAGAGCCACGCAAAGAGCCCCGCAGAGCCCGCAGAGCCACGCAAAGAGCCCCGCAGAGCCCGCAGAGCCCGCAGAGCCCGCAGAGCCACGCAGAGCAGAGCCACGCAAAGAGCCCCGCAGAGCCCCGCAGAGCCCCGCAGAGCCCGCAGAGCCACACAGAGCCCGCAGAGCCCCGCAGAGCCCCGCAGAGCCACGCAAAGAGCCCCGCAGAGCCCGCAGAGCCCGCAGAGCCACGCAAAGAGCCCCGCAGAGCCCGCAGAGCCCGCAGAGCCACGCAGAGCCACAAAGGGTACAGATTTTTAAAAGTGATCACATAACCACCAATACCAATGAACTGTCCAAAATAAAGAAATAAAACGCTAACTGAAGAAATTATTGAAACCTAACTTTATCATTCCTATTTCAATGTCGCTGGTGCAAAAAGATTGTGTGACACTTTAGCTTAATTTTTATGTCAAACTGAGATGTTAACGGTCACTTCGATGCGGTTTTTTGTTTCACAGTGACTTTTGTGCCATGCTTAATAAATACGTTCACAGCAAGCCAGCACGTGTTAGACAGTGATGACAAAAGTGGTTGTGGAATCAGGCGGAATCAAACAGACTCTACAACGTCTTCTTGCTACATACCAAGCTAGCTAACTAAGTGGTTGTTATGAGCTTAGTAAAACGATGCTGGATTAGCAGCCACTTTTTCTGGGTGATTCACGGTTATTTATACATGATTTGTGAGCAGAATAAGGCACTTTCCTCTTTGACTGCTGTAGCTAAGATGAGCAAGCTAGCAATGCCGACACTAATAGAGGGAATGAACGAGATGTCATAAGACACGTGACTGTACCCGGGTTACTCCCACATTTGGACTGATTGAAAACCCAGAAAACATGTGAAATGGTGAAGAGCTATTGGTATCAATTGTTTCAACATATTCAGAAAGAAGTTGGTTTGTTTTTGTCTTTTTTTTAAACAAAGTAAATCAAGTTTTTTTAGAAACAAATTTTAGAGCAAGGTTAGATGTTAGCTGGTACTGAAAACCTGGAGAGGGAGAATAACAGCTCTTTTCTGCAAGTGGAACTTGTACGGAAAGTGACTTAACGTTTGCTTCAAATGTGTTCGAATTCAGTTTATTACCGATGTCTTGATGGACGGTTTGCCTCTAATCAGATTTCAACGAGCGGTGCAATTCCAGCTCATTATTTTTGCTGCCTCCCTCCCTTTTTGTCAGCACTTAAAAGCACAGCCTCCCGTCCATCTGTTAGCTACAGTACGTTATTCTGAAGGGTCTCAAAAGGTTGGAGCCTTGTTCGAGTTGCAATGGGCGATAGGACAGGTCATCAGTCCATGCAGAGCCAACAGACATGCACAGTCACAGTAAATGGGAACGATTGTGCCTTCTGAGACAGAAAGTTTCCTACAGTTGTGCACTTTCACACCAAAATACATGTACCATTACACCTCTGTACAGACAACCGTCATGAAGAATAAAGTCTTAACACATGGGGGATCTATAAGGAGGAGGCACAGCCATAGTGCCTTGGATTAACACGGCCAACCCTGAAACCTTTGCCATCATGCATGTCTGGATACTAAGACAATAAAGTCAAAGTACTTCTGGTGTATTTTCCCATCGCCAATCACAATTTAGAGAGTAGAATGTAAAACTTTACGTTGCAAGTTAATATGAACGTGATCCACAGTTCAAAAGTAGAGCGGCAGTGAGGTCTCACTCCAGACTCAAGGCTTCAGTTTGGCATTCATTTACAATAAGCAACAAAACATGCCACAAGAAAATGAAACAAAGGAGGAAAAACACATTGGAGAAAGCTGGATTTACCTCGACGTCTCCCATAGCTCCTGGCTGCGTGCAGAAAAGTACAAGAGTGCAAGTTTCAGCTGTGCAAACATTTCTCAGAGGGTATTTGTGACAAAAGAGTTGAATATGCATCTACCTCATGTCCTCTTTAACCAACCACTCAGCTGAGTTGGTGTACTTAAGCTAAATTGAATTCAATACTTCAAGGGTCTTAAATCTTGTTCCAACAAAACTTTGTAAGAACGAGGAGACAACTAACAGCTGCCCACGGTTCGTGTTCTTGTTGAGGACACAAACCATGTTTATGTTCCTATCACAAAGAAAAGAAGCAAACGCTTATAAAAGTGTTCTGATCTGTTGTAAAACCGGAGAGATAAACTGATTGAAGGCAAATAACATTACTCCAAAGTCCTGGATGTCCTCTGTCAGGGACAGCAGGTCTCATCACACACGGCAACACGCGTGTTCCTCTGAGACGTGAGCCAAAAACTAAAATAAAATGACAAAAATAATGATCTGATCGCAGTGTCTCAAGAGGAGCCAGCAAACGCCAGACAGGATAAGGAAAAAAAAAAGATGCCGATATAATGTGTCCCGCGTGAGGCAGATAAGGTCTCTGCAGGACAACAATAAGACTGACCGGCATTAAAAGTTTAATGCGAGGATGTAACCGAGTACTGCTTGAGGTGCATTCAAAGTCCTCATGACTTAGTGTAACAATGGCGCTAATCCTTTCATGAGAGTACTATTACAAAAGGAAAAAAAAAAAAAGAATAAGAGCAGCTCACATAGAGTGGTCTTGTTGTATGAAGTCACCTGAGTGTGCATACTGAGCTAAGAAGTGACAGAGGAAGCGTCATGAGACACTTATATAGATAATTACCATTGAGCATGAGAAGGCCGTCAGCCCCTGGGTTAGGGCATCCCACACGGCCTGACATGGGAAACACACACACACACATTTATGTTATACACAGATACAGACAGAAATACACAAGTATGCATGAAACAAAGAAGATGGACAGCATAGGACAAACACAACATGGGAATAGACGCACATAAAAACCCACCCAAACCGCCTGGCGTTGTGTCATAAATGTCTCATCGTGCCTTTATAGTGCACACTTCAGTTGGCACAAGTAGAAACAAAAGTTCTTTTTGTCCCTAAGATATCAGATTTCGCACCAACCTTCACCGCAGTTTTTCTATATTTATTTCAATCTAACATGAAACAGTTCTTCAGTTAACTGACTGCCTCCCCTTTCAGTTCTTTTTAAGCAAAGATGGCTGAGAGCAGGTGTGGTGCTGGCAGTTTTAAAAAATCGGCAATTAATGAAAAAAATATCTTTTTTATTTTCTGACATTTTATACAGTGAATGAAAGAGGGAAATAAGCCATAGCATTTTTACTTGTGTCCACAGTTGGGAGTTATTTTTCGGTTTCGAGGTTAAAAAATGTCTCCATCTCATACCCTGCTTATTTTTTTCCTTGGGGCAAACAAATTGTTGAAGTGTCACTTAATGATTAAAGTGTCAAAATTTTTAAACGTAATAAAATAGAATATATTCTCCTTTTAGCACCGCATATATCTAAACTGAAAAATACACAACCTTAAACACAAGCCTTTACCCTCACGGGGTGGGTCACCAGCCAGAAGCTGATGCCTCTCCAGGTTTGGGTATAATGTGTATTCCGTCTTTTTTTTTTTTTATCCAAACACTGGAAGGAACCAGAACCTGTAATGACTAGGTAGTGGTTTTAAAGATCAAATGGATCCACTGAGTGCTTTCAGAAATGTGGCGCAAACTGCAATTAAACAAAATGTTTTTGTAGCAGGATGCAGGGCTTCAGTGGCCAATACAAAACTGGGTATCCCTGACAAAAACACGTGTATGTAGTTTTATATCTTGAAGCTGTTAGCCAGAATGCTATCATGTGTTAACTATGCCAATGCTATAAATGGCCCTTGCGAACCCACTTTCCCTCTCATCTCCCCTCTTGGCTGTCGTACGCAGTGTGTGGAAGTGTGATCGCTTCTAAAATTAGTCCGGACCCCCCCCTCCCCCTGCTGTGCACATTAGGCCATGTCCTCTCCATCTGTTCAGCCAGGAAACACAAGAAACTCCCCCCGCAAAGGACAGCGCAGGTTGAATAATCGTAAAATACTAAGGAACGCTGGTGCTTGATGCGTGACACAGGAACAAACCAGTAACCACTGAAGTCGTGTCTGCTTGTACCAGTGCTGTTCTTTCTCTGTAATATTGTAAAGTGAGAGTGTATCTGGCTTGCGAGCCTGAAAATGAGCTACAAGCAGCCGTCGGTGGGTAGAGGAGAGTGTGAGTGGTGCAGTCATTTGACACTGCTCCTCTGATGTTCAGCAGCTGAGCACAGGGGGCCAGGACGGTGTCACACGACAGTACATTCTCTGCCTGCCACGGCATACTTCTGAGGTATAATTCCAAAGAAACTCAGGCTCATTCATCTCTCTTTAAGTTCAATAGTCTAAAGTTTGGTGTGATACACGTAGATGATCTAGCAGGGAGCAACTGTTAAGCAGTTATACGCTCACGGCAGAGAAAAACACCACGCTTCCTCTTGTGCCTGTTCTGCACTTCTTACCCAGATCTGTGTGCTGCCCAGGTTAAGCAGCAACAGGATCAGAGCTTTAAGGTCATGTAAACGTGCAGCTGGTGGCACAAGTATTAAGCTCTCAGCGGGGAGAAAATAAGCTTGTGTGTGGAAAAACAACTCAGCTCTGAGAGCACTTCCCTGCAAAGAGTCGCTCTGCACAACGTTGGGTCGCCTCCCCGAACACGATCACCTCCCCCTGACCTTGCAAACCCAGGCTGAAAGGGAAAGGACATCTTACCTTTCATCGGATCCTGCTCGGCTCGCATGATGTCGATCAGAGAGCTCTCCAGGGAGTGCATGTTCAGACTGTCGTACATTCGGGAGCGGTCCTGGAAAACACAGGTGCGAGGTTCTACATCAAGGCCCGATAAAAAACAAACGCTCATCACGATGCAGGGCGAAACCCTCACATTTCTAGCACACTTGTGTGCTTTTGCATATGATTAATAAAGCCTCTGAGTGTAAAGCTACTTGGTACCTCACATTCAGATTAACATTCTTTCCGTATTTATTTGGTTTAGAAGTCTGAAGGTAAGCTTGTAAAAGGGGCCTATGATAGATTCCATGTGATGTTTGAACAGGGAGACAGAGTGAGAGTGAAAACAGAGACCGGCACAGCTGAGATGAAGGTCTGTGTTCATCAGCGGGCCACCAAGATGGGTCTTTTTAGGTAGATTTCACATGAGCCAGATGGGTTAACACCGAAAGGAGAGCAATCAGTCACAAGATCTGACACGTTATTCTATTGGCTGGTGCCTGCGCTGCCTCTTATAAAGTTGAGCTTTTGTCGACTTTCCACTGTACATGACGCTAGCAAAGCAATGGACCCGCATTTCAATTTGACTACACATAATGTCTTCCCATTCAAAGTGAATGAGAAGCTGGAGTACTGAGGGCTGAAACACATATCTCTGAATCCTGCCTCAATGTAATATTATGGTCAATAATAATAATAATGATGATGATGATGATACACCAGAGCGACTAATCTACACTGAATATGGTGGCAAGTTGAAGGCCACCATGGGCCGCACTTCAACAGCACTTTTCTGGTCTTGTTGACCTTTTCCTTACAATCCACATTCACCCACATACACATATTCACACACAAAGTAACTCAGTGGAGCGAAGTGGGCTTCAGTGTCCTGCCCAAGAGCATCATATGGACTGGGGAAGGCAATGCTCTGATTGGCAGATGACCACTATTCCTCCTGAGCTAAAGCTGCCACACGGTGATGTCACTGCCGTGGTTGTGAATAGTTGGATTTCGCTTCAGTGTTGTTTTCACTTATTTTCAACGCAACACTGAAAGTGAATCAGAAAAAAGAAGAGCTGAGGTTGAATGATCTGGATTTCATCGTTGTTAAACCCTGTTAAAAGAATCACCGATTACCTACAGACAGCCTGCTAGATACTGGAAATGACTTATAGCATTTCTGTCTTTAGAGAGCTCAATGAAATTCCACCGGATGCATTTTGTTATTTACCTGTAATTAGTTTCTATCCATGAAGATTATTCTGCATTACCAATTCCGCATTAGGAGACAGCATTGTCGGATTTTTCATCGATACAATGGAACTAAATGGCATTTCAGTTGGGGTGCTCAGCAGCAACGTCTCCTTCCAGGAGATGAAAAAGCTTTAGGATCGAAGCTTTTTCATCATTCTTATAAGTGTTTCAAAGGACGTACGGTACTCATGTTTTTTCCCCGTCCAAACTGAAGAAACTGAAGCCAGCCATATCTTAAGACTGTCCTCAGACAGTCCACCAAGTGCGATTTTGGCCTAATCCCAATTGACTTTACCACTGCCACTTTTCTTTTGAGTGGTGATCATCTGGCCATCAAAATACCCTCGAAAACCACAGCTGTAAGATGAGATGAGCAATACTTGATCTGAAAAAGAAAAGGGGTATTGCATCCAAGAGTCTTTTGATTGGTTAAATCATATGACGGCAGCACTGACGCTGTCCTGATTCATGACATGAGTCAGTTCATGGCAGCTCAAAGTCTAAAAAGGTTTCATATTTTAGATGGTAATTATTGGCTGGATATTCTTTTTTTTTTCTCTTTAAAAAAAAAGAATGTTTCTAGATGATGTCACGGCTGTCTGTTGTTCAGAAACAGTGAACTATCTCACACCTTATACACAGGAGAGACTCTCTCCCCTCGTCCACCCCTGTGTGATGTTAAAAACGTGACACAGCAGAGACACAGTCTGTCACTGGCTGCCAAACATTAAACAGAAAGGAAGCAAGGAAAAGACTTGGAATCTGAAAAATTCTGGATCCAAGACTGTTTATGGAAATTAACAATCCATGGATTCAGGCCTGTTTCCTGGAATAGGAAGCAGCACAGATCCCACTAATAATTTGAGCTCATAGCAACAGTCACACAATTTAGTGACACAGTTTGAATGAGTCACAGCCACAGCGCCGTGATCCGAGAACCTGATTTACGTGAATTTAAGAAGTCATTACAACACAGTAATACACTGACTGAGTTAGAGGTTTTAGCAGTTTTTGCAAAGTATTCATTACGTGTTCGGGAAATTATGGGATCTGTCATCAACAGATATACTTTTCCCAACACAAACAATCGGTGAAGAGTATTCTATTTCAAATCAGTTGCACTCTGTGTCTGAATGTTTCACAGGAGAAATAAACAAGTAAATCTGAGCTCCAGAGCTAAAAGCTGTATTCCAAACGGTAAACTTTTGAGGAGGTGACACACAATCATTATAACAAATACACTCCAGGCTATGTGATAGGACACGTGTGCAGATATTGTCCGCAGTTGCCCTCTCTCAGTCCAAAAAAAAAAACCTCATGCTAATGGAAACACAGTCTTTAGTTGTAGCAAGCGTTGGCAGCTGGGCTGAGCGTACAGGAGGCAGGACATGAGACACCCGCTCGTTTGCTCCTATTTTTTTTCCAGGACAGTTACCTGCACTATTCACTCATGAGCATTTCTGTTCTCACATTTCAGCTCCTCTGGGTGATGTCCAGTGAAGTTCAGCACTGCGGCGCTTGAGTGAAAACAACTTCTGTGAGGAGTATTAGAAAATAACGCAGCCTCATGAATGCCGGTGAAGAATCCAGTTAGATTACACTAAACAAGCAAAATACTAGTATTTGTGACTTTTTAATATGTTATACACATTATTAGCAAGTGAATTACAGATTTGAATTTCTAACAATGCAATCCTTGCAGTTTTGTTTGTATGAAATGGCCACTAAAAGGCCTCACCTTTCTTTGATAGACATTGACAAACATGGAAAAAAAATGAATGAATTCCCCTCCTCTGAGCATGCTGGGTATTATCGTGAATTCTACCTATCAGAAACTTTTATTATGCCCTTTGGTCTAATCTGAAACTCATCTGATTGACCCCACCTCTGTCGCTGGTTCTTTTTTTACTGACTCTCGCGCCGTAAAACAAAACCTTTCTGTCACCCACGCACACACACCAAACAAATCATCACACAAAACCACCGACACCAGCCAACGCAGCCACGGCCCTTCCTCACCACGTACCTGCAGGGGCAACAAGGAGTTGCTGTTGCTGTCTGTGCGGAACATGTTCTCCTCTAACCAGGCCTTGGGCCCCAGCGTCCCTCCGGAGCGTGGGAACTTGGGCGGGGCGATGACGTTGCTGGAGAAGGGCTTCTTCAGGGGCGAGACGTGACTGACCGAGCCGGGTACACCCATGCCGCTCCCTCTGCGGTGGTCCCTGCCCCAAGACATCCCACCGGAGCCCCAGCCGTTCCCCTGGTGACTGCCCCACGGAGACGGCTTCACCATGGGCTGCATGCGCAACAAAGGGAAGGACACAGAAAGGGTTAGAAATGCCACAAACGGATATATAAATGGAGATTATTTCCATTTCATCCTATCCTATAATTCCCCCCTCCACCACCACCACCACCCCCCGCCCCAATCAGTCACTGCCTAACTTGATCTGCTCCTGTAACGGGTGGGTAGATAAGAAGATTTACGGCTTTAAGACTAATACTAAGCATCCCATGCCCTGCGACACCACCAATGTAACTTACACACTCTCCCTCCACCTGGACCTTGTGTCCCCTTCTTAAGCGTCATACATTCAATTTCGTCATGCCTAATCTGATGTGGAAATCACACACAGACAACTCTCTTCAGTCTAGTCTACGTTTGAAAACTAGCAGTTGTACAAAGGACCTACTGCAAAAAATCTTGCATTTTCTTTTCTGTTTTTTCTTGTTTCAATCTACTTTTGATCACATGGTCATGAAGACAATCACGCAACTGTGTTCGATGGTTTCATGCAAATATATTCATACTGGAGTCAAAGCGAGGGGGTTAAAGGTTGGTGAGACGACAAGACTGCAGATGCACTACAGGCACACCCAGCCACACACAAGATCCCTTGCACACACCCAGTGTGCAAATCACATGAGAAACCTGAAGCTGAAGGCTACCAGCTCATCTGCTGCATAGCCGGAACAATCATCTAAGCTTCTGCTGTTGCGGTCTCTCCTCAGGGTCTCTCAACTGTCTGCAGTAACACCAGCCATCATACTGGGTGCTTTCATTTCACCCAAATAAGCACCCATTTAGGACACAGAACCCTTCGAGCCTTTGTATTCCCACCGAGTGAACCACAAGACAGGGATGGTCCGGTGCCATGTGACTGCATCCCACTGCCAGCTTCCAGGAGAGAACAACAGCTAGATTCAACGATGCTCCCTTGTTCCCCTGTTCAGCCCTCCCTCCCCTCCCTCCTTTTGCCTCAAGAGTAGTGACTTGAGCCCTTGCATAATGCATCATGCTTTTTTTTCTTTTTTTTTTAATGATTATGAAAAGAACTGTTTATCCTTCAAAGACGTGGCTGCAGATTGTGCATGCATGCACCCAATCACACACGCACATATTCAGGCTTTAGCTCTACAACGTCACAGGGTGCTTTTCAATCTAAAGACATCCAAGTCCTGGTCTTCACATAAACGTATAGAGCCCTAACGTTTTGATTCAAATAGGCAGCAAAGAATGGAGTTGTGGTGGGGTCTGATATCCATTTATAAACACTGAATGAACAAACTAGCTACCGTGTAGTAATCATGATGGTAGATTAGCCCTCACAATGTGTCACCTTCATATGATTCATGCCCTCCAGCAGCTCACCTGGTGTTGGTTGTAATTGTTCCTCTGCTGCAGGAAGGCGCCCTGCTGGGGGTGCATCTGGGGACTGACCGGGGACCTGCGACTCTGCGGCTGCTGAGGGACATTTATCTGAGGCGAGAAAGGACCGCTGAAGCCCTGCACATTAATCCCGGCGCACGGATTAGCTGACACCGGCGAAAAACTCTGGAAGAAGGCCGGGTTGATGGAGGAAGGGACACCTGGATAGAAGCTGTTCTCAGAGTCCGTGCTGGGCATCTGGTTGATGGCGTTCGCGTGGATGGGATTGATAGAGTTGGGCACTGGTGGGGGTGAGGAGCTGGTCTGGACGGACCAAGGGGTGCCGAACCCGGGGAGCGAAGGTGAGGACGAGCCCCCGCTGGCGCTCTGCATCTCCTGGCTGGGGAGGTTCGGGAAAGCGGCGCCGAGACCTCCGGACAACATGTTGCCGGTGCTGCTGCTGCCATTGCCGTTATTTAAATGGTGGGTGATGGGGGAGTCCATTTGGATCTTGTTTATGTTTACGGAAGAGGGCGATGGCGATGCAGCATCGGCTTCAGCCTCTTCCACAGGAGAGCCGCAGGGGTCAGCCACGCTACGATTGGGTTTGGAGAAGGGCTGCCTCTGCGGCAGGTGACTGAAATGTCCCTGGGGTGGGGGCAACTCTGCTGGGATAAACCCAGTGTGCTGACTTAACTGCTGATGTATTTTTCGGCTGTGCTGAAGGTCACGGAGGGACTGCGTCGGGCAGAAAGGCTCTCGATCAAAAGCAGGGAAAGCTATCTTCTGGTTTAGGTGGCTGTAATCCGACGTGAACGAGCTCAGCTGGTTGTCGGTTTGGTTCGGTTGCCTTGCAGAATGTCTGACCGTGTCGATGCCGCGGTCCTCTTCTTCGGTTGACGGGGGTAACTGCGTGGTTGTCACCCCCACAGGCTCATCCTGCATGTTGTGCTGATGCGCAGCAGCTGACAGGAAAACCGGGGACGCGGCGACGCTTCTGAAGGGCGAACCGGGGAATGCACTGCTCGCAGAAAAACCGGCCGGACGAGGCGCAGTATCCCTACGCCTACTACAAATACAAAACACTGCGTTTGAATGAAGCAAATATGCTCTTGAAAATATAATTAACCGTCGTTTCTATGAGGTATTTTCAGCAGAAGAATGTCTGTTGGTAGGCTGTAGGCTAAAGCAATAGCGAGGAGGGGGTCCGGCCTATGCAAATATTCGCCTCGTTTTTGTTGTAAAATCTCTTTTACTCGGTGATATTATCTTCTACCTAAAGACCGAGCTTTTTCGGCCTTGTACGCTAACCTAGCCTGTGCGGCCCATTCCTGTCTGACCGTGCTACCCCCTCCTCTGGTAACCGGTTGTGCTGCTGCGGCAGAGGATTAAAGGTCCCCGATTGAAACGACGTCACGGCCGCATCACGCCTCTGTGCGCCCGCCTCGAGCCTCGAGCCCGAGCCGCAAAGAGGACCGCATTGTTTACGTCACTTTTTCATTATTCATAAAGTGCAGTAGGCCTACACCCTCACTACGCTCCCAAAAGTAGCCCACGTTAGGGTGAGTCGCATTGTGGGCCTGTTACAGCCACAGTTTTCTTTAGTTAATACTGTAATGAGCCTGTTGTAGCGTCACACGCAGCTAACTGCGCTGTTCAGTAGGATGAAAGTTCATAGTGCACGACAGCTTTGTTATATATTTAGAACTGAATGCCCCTATAATCCATGTAAACCCACAAGTTCAATTCCCGAAAACTAAAAAACAAGATCCCGTCTAAGCTCATACAATATCCACATCACCGGTAATGAATTAAATGATTAACTTTACATGTCTCATGTGGCTAATAATACAATTCTGTCCTTTTCGTGCTTCCCCTCAACAATGTTTTGCCATGAGCCTACATTTTGTCCAGTTTTCTAGGGCTCGAAGTCTCAGTATTCAGAACACAACTGTTGTGCGTGCGCCTAACCCAGCGTCACTTTACGCACGGACGCCATCAGCTAAATATAGTTTTCTATGTCAGCGCATGTCAGGGGAGATGAATCTCCATCGCCTGTTCTGTACTCAAAGCTGACAGGCAACCCTACCATATGATGTGTCTGACCAGCAGCAGCAGCACTACATGACCACAGGCATATTCTATTTTTATGTGGATGAAAGAGTCAGATGGTTCTGCGTCCTATAGTAAATCTGACTGTGAGGACTTTAAGAGAAATTAATAGAGGGGGTTTCATCTGCCTCTCCCTGAGTAAATCTTCTCTCTTACCTTATGAACAACTACCCAAACATCAGCTGTAAATTTGAGAGATGCAAATGAGTAACTCTTCTGTCTCTGGGTTTGAATAAAAGGCCAACCTTTATTTTTGCTTGTTCAGTGCCTTTGTTGTGTGAACCCAGCAGCTTATTTGTTTTTATAACATCAACAGACATGCGTTGTTGTCCTTTAAAAGCCCAAAGCTAAATAAAACACTCCGGTATCTGTTCGTGAATGCGGATTCTAATGAGGAAAACAGATATCGGAGCAGCAAAGCAATGTGCGTGATCAATGTACCATCTGGTCCCTGCTAATGATGATGACTAATCTAAGAATAAACTCCAATCAGCATACTGCCCTGCATTGTCACTCATACAATACCTTTTCAAAATCAAAATGACTTGATTACAAAAACACAGGAAATTTTATAACCTCGCATAAACCCAGGGAGCATTATTGGGGGGAAAAACAACCTTAAAGTAGATTGTTATGACTGCTAAGAGTCTGCCAAGAATGAACACAGCAATCATATTCATCACTATTACTATCACAGTGTTGTTATTGAAGTCTGCTGTATCAAAGTTTTGGTAATTACATTCCCACAGTCTGAAAGTATTAAACTCATAAATGTCAGCATTTGACTACAATCATGGATGTTTCCTCGCTTCTCACTTGCACCGTGAGCTGTTTTGAGCTATAAGAAGACACCCCCATCGCAAGGACCCAGATGGGACAGTCCCACCAGTGAGGAGCAAGGGGGAGGGCAGGTGTGGTGGCTGCGGTTGGTGGCGAGCACCAATGATTAGCCAGGCCCAGTAAGTGCTGGAGGGAGTTCAATGGGGGCATGCTACCAGCTGCTGGTGTCTGATGATGATGAGCTAGGGATCCGGTGCGGTGGGGGTTAGCCTGGGTGGCGTTAAGTGGAGGATGGGTGGGGGGGTCCACTCTCTGACTCCCAGCTGCCCTGCAGAATATGACACATAAATCCAAATGACCAACCTGATCAGACTTCTGCATATTATTTTTTTTAAATTCAGTTCTGTTATTAACTGGTCCTATGGGGATCAAATGCAAACATGAGAGCAGATACATCCATATGTGCACATTGTCTAATCGTGCATGGAGCTGGGTCATGCTGAGTGTCTGAAATAAAGCAGCCACATTCACTTTAATCAGGTTACGTTGTTCCTCTTGGTTATCAGGGAACACCTGGCCTTTTAAGCAGTATCAAATTTCACCGTGCTCGAAAAGCCAAATCTATTTAGGTCTCTGTCAGAGAGCTGGGCTGTCTCACTACAGCTGCAGTTGTCATAGCAACAGGTAATCTGCATTTCCTTTTGTTTGCTTGATTAGTCTGTTCTACTCGTGGCTCTGTCTCACTCTGTATGTTTTGAAGGGTTGGGCTGATAGCATTGATCAGCTGTTTGACGGACCCATCCATCAGTGGGGATGACTCTCTTCTGGGATTGACAGGGTGTGTTCCGTCGCTTATAATCCAATCTCAGCAAACGGGAGGTGTGCCTCCTGCATGCCGCTCGGGTTGCAAAGATGTCACTGGAATGAGGTGGTGTCGACCTACTTTCTCAGAGGGAACCTTTTGACATACAAAGAGTGACAAAGTCAGATCTGTTGAATCATTACAGGTTAGAATCAAAGACTCGGTTGTCAAATGATCTACCTCTTTAGATAGTATATCTTTTACTGCTATATGCCCAATCACCACAACATAACAAAAGCGAATAGAATAAAGTTTGTGATGCCCACGGTGGCGAAGTTAAACAAAGATAAAAAGTAGCTGCTGTTTTTTAGAATAAGGATTCCGTTAATCCTACGTACCAAAAAAGCCTGTTTTCGGAAACTGTTAACAGTGAGGCTTATGTGTATCTTATTGGGTAATGGGAACCTTCAATTGGGGATTTGGGGGGGAGGGGTTGGCACCGGCCTCTTTAACAAGATAGCCCAAATGCGTTGCTTGTTAACCTGCCTTTCTTCTCTGTGTGTGTGTGTGTGTGTGTGTGTGTGTGAGTGTGTGTCTGTGTGGTAGGTTTGTGGTACCTTCTGGATTGTGTAAAATGATCAGTTTTAAAGTGTACAATCAAAAGTATCTTCATTTTTTCTACTCCATGTTTGGTCATTTTGGCCCTTGTCACCTTCTATCTCAGCTAACAGCCAATGAGTCTTGTTTTATCTCTGGCTCCAATTTTTGCAGAGCATTTTAAAACAGGCTCACGGGTGGGTTTTTGTTCTAATTTGCGCCCAGCATGGCTTCCAGGACGGAGGGGTCTTTGTTGCAGTAAACTGTCCCTTTGTTGTGTCTCTCTGGGCACTGAATGGCTCATTGTGCGTGCTGACTGATAAAGCCTTTGCAAACAGTCATCTCGGTCACACCACAGATGTGTGCACACACAAACACAGATACACTGTCAGAGGTGTCGATAACGATGTTACAGACACGTCAGATCGCAAACTTGCAACCTCTCCGACAGCGCATGCCCAGATAAGATTATCTAATGTTCAATCAGGGGCTCATTCTCAGAGGTCACACCCACATTAAGGTTATGCTTCCTCTAAGTCCACCAGGCCTCTCCGAGAGTATCAACAATGGTTCATATTCGCATTTTATGGCTGATTAAGTGGTTGGCTTCTGCATGACGGGAGGGCTTACTGAGCTGGCACATTTGTCGTGTTTTACATGTTTTAGCAGTGGTGTGATCCTGTTTCATCCCATTGGGCTGTATGAGACCATACAACACTGTAGTGAAGTCAAAAGATCAGTCACGCTCAAATTATTCAAGCTTTCATCATCTTTGATCAACCTCGTCCTGTCTTCTTTGCACTTGCGCTCTCTTGACTCGTGTCCCTTGTCTCTAATCCTTTTCCCAATATTCCCATGAGTACTCTCCAGAGATTGTGTCAGCGTCACATCTGCCTGCTCTCTTGGCTTTAGCTTAGAAGAGATGGTGTTATCTTAACGTCGGAGAAAATTTCCTTGAGTTGTCGCACGGAAGCCAGACCACTGTTGTAACAGCAAACATTCACACGAGCAGATAACAGCCTCAAAAGCCTTCCGTTTTTCATATGCAGTTTATTTGCACACAAATACAAGAAGGGCACACCCACAGACACTAATGTCAGGATTTAACAGGGGGCTAAAACATACGAGGATGCCTACAATGCTGTATGAATGGGGAAACAAAGAGGACACAGTCCTAACCACTCACGCACACACACACAGGCGGTGTCTTTTCTGATTAAATCAGCAGAAGCACCTGTTTGTCAATGCATTATTGCAGGTAATGCAATTAGGTGTGTGCCTCTCTCCCTGTATATGTATGCATATGGGGTTGTTTGTGTGTGCTTCTGCATTGTTAAAGGGCATCTCATTTTCTTCAGAACAGAGCTGCAGCTGGAGGTCAGGGATCATCACTGACAGGTGTTTTTTGGCCTCCAGATGCCGTGTGGATAAAGAAGGCAGGTGTAGCGGATACCACTGAAAACAACAGGAGGATTTCTATTTTGGGATACATCAACTGAAAGATATAATGAGATAATCATGTTCATGTTTTGTGTAATGTTCTTGTAGTTTGCACTGTATGTATCAAAATTGGCTTGATTACATCCTAGTTAGATTAGTGGGATCATTTATTACACAAATCAAAGTTTAGGACAATAGTCTTAGATTAAAAAAACTGAAAATGTGCAATTTAAACTTTCATCCTATACGAAATCAAGCAGTATTTTAAGCGAACTGACACAGGAGTATGTGCTGCTTCTGTCAGACTGTGTGTGTGTGTGTGTGTGTGTATGTGTTTGGATGTACTTACCTTTGAAATAGAAGATTCCATCAAGTACAAAAAATAGCCTTCACTGAAAGTCAGAATGGTTTCTAATTAGGATATTAGGATGAAAATTTAGGATGTTTTCAGCAGTATGTTGTTCCTTTGCAGAAGCATTCTTGTCTGAATGTGTTTTTTTTGTATTTTTGTCTGATGTGTTTCTTTTTTTCCCTCATCTTAAATACAACCACAGCTGCACTGCCAACCTTTGAAAGCAGCCAAAGGTCTACATAACTAGACTGTAGATTCATCATAGATCTGCTTGACTAAATGCCTTCTGCCTTTTTGTTTGCAGTCTTGTCAGGCAATGCTGATTCAAAATCCAGGTCTTGTAGTGTATTTTTAATAGTTTGTTGAAAAATGTGTATGATTAGATCAGTTCCTTTAATTAATGAGCAGACAGATAACCCACTGCAAGGTTGTATTATTTCATCTAAAAAGAATAGTAAGGCCGCAAACAGGCTGATTGCCTTCATTTTGTCATGCCATGGACTAATGTTTTAGGTCATGTTTGGGTTTTAGATCATGTTTTATTTTAGTTCTTAGTTAGATCATGTTTTAGGTTCAGGTTGTGTTTAGTTTCATGTCATGCCACCCTCTCCTGCCCTGCCATCAGCCTCACGTCCCTCACCTGTGTTTTCCCCTTCAGCTGCACTCAATCCTTAATCACCCTCCACAGTATTTAGTTTCCAGGTTTCCTTTCATCCCTTGTGAGATCCTTCTTTGTCACCATCCATGCTAAGCCACACCACAGATAAGTCACAGATAAGTTTCCATGCTATGCCAAGTGTTTTGTTTTGTTATACAAAAGTGACCAAGAGGCCACCGGGCCAGACCAAGAGGCCACCGGGCCAGACCAAGAGGCCACCGGGCCAGACCAAGAGGCCACCGGGCCAGACCAAGCCACAGAGCCCATGGGGCCCTGGCCCATGGACTCCTGTTTCCGAGCCCCTCCCTCCCACCCCCAGATATTGGGGATGTCTGGAATCCATCTCTTAAGGGGGGGGCTCCCCCCTCGCTGTTGGAGGTCTGGGTGCCCACCAGACCACCGCTTTCTGCTGCCACGTCGACGGATGTCTGGCCGCCTGCCAGACCACCACCTCCTGCTGCCACGTCGTTGGTCTCGGTGCCAGCCAGACCACCGCCTCCTGCTGCCACGTTGTCGGGGGTCTGGGTGCCAGCCGGACCACCGCCTCCTGCTACCACGTCGTCGGGGGTCTGGGTGCCCGCCAGACCACCGTCTCCTGCCGCCATGCCGTCAGAGGTCTGGGCGTCCGCCAGACCACCGCCTGTTCCTGCCATGCCGTCTGCGGTCTGGGCGTCCGCCAGACCACTGTCTCCTGCCGCCCGAAGCCGGTACTAGCTGCATGCCTGGTTGGCCACTGCAGCCACGCCGCCGGATGTCTGGTCCCCGTCGGACCGGTTTTGAGCCTCTCCCTCCCACCCTCAGATTTTTTTTAGGGTCGTCTGGGATCCGCCCCTTGAGGGGGGGGGCTCTGTCATGCCATGGACTAATGTTTTAGGTCATGTTTGGGTTTTAGATCATGTTTTATTTTAGTTCTTAGTTAGATCATGTTTTAGGTTCAGGTTGTGTTTAGTTTCATGTCATGCCACCCTCTCCTGCCCTGCCATCAGCCTCACGTCCCTTCCTTCTTTGTCACCATCCATGCTACGCCACGCCACAGATAAGTCACAAATAAGTTTCCATGCTATGCCAAGTGTTTTGTTTTGTTATACATTTTTCCACAGTTCAGGTTTTTCTATCCGGCTCAGCCGCGCTTTCTTTTGATACTTTGTTTTGTAAAATAAATCAAGTTTTCTTTTGAATATCCGCATCCGTGTCCTTCTCACACCTACACCACTGTCACATTTAAAGTCCCCCTCCACTTGCAGTTAAGTTTTTAACCTTATTAATGTGTCAATAAAAGGCGTTTTATGTGTTGCAAGACATGTGAGGAAGAATCAGTCATTAACTCTATCGTCGGGCATTTCTGCTTTGAATCTATGGCGCACCACCTCCAGTCTTAGAGAGGGGAGGTCAGACAAAGGTTGTGTTCGAATTGCCCATTCATCCACCCACTCACTCACACACTATATAGTGCTCACCACATAGACAACTCGCTAGCTGATGGGGCAGACAGCTGCTGATGAATTTCGGACACTAATTGCATGCAGCGATGCTTCATAATTATGTGCTATATCTGAACCAATGGACAGCACAAGGTTGCTGTTTTTGGTTGAGAACATGTTGTAATTAACAACTTTCCACGACTCTAACATAAGACTTTATGACACAAATATATGTGCACTTGTAATTACTTTAATTGCACTGTTACCATCTGCACAAACACCATCTGCAGCTGTATTAATATAATATTCTTTAATATACTAGTAATTATTCCTTAATTTTAGCTGGGGCCTATGCCAGATACAATCCGGCGAAAGGCGGGGTACACCCTGGAGAGGTCGCCAGTCCATCACAGGGCCACACAGAGACAAAGACACACAGCCATGCACACTCACACTCAGTCCTACGGTCAATTTAAAATCATCAATGAACCAAACGAGCATGTTTATGGAATGTGGGAGGACATATAAGAGAGGACATATAAACTCCAAACAGAGAAGCCCCAGCTAAGATCCGAATTGGAAACCTGCTTGCTGTGAGGCAAAAGCGCTTACCACTTTACCACTTCACCACTGTGCAGCCCCATATACTAACAATGAATCAATATCACCCACAAACAGCAATTAAAAATGTCAAAACATAATAACTGGTAACAACTGTTTTTAGAGCTGTGGTGGAACCATCACAGTAGCTTAGCTTTCATGCAAATAATTAAAACATGAGCTATGTTACAACTCATCCTCACATGTTCGCAGTTTAGATTGAACACATATATGAATACACACATGAATTCACACATGCATATACTTTTTTATATGCATACACTCACACACACACACACACACACACACACACACACACACACACACACACACACACACACACACACACACACACACACACACACACACATATAGTGTAGATCATTTGTACACATTTTTTCGTGCACCGTGTGATGAGTTTATACTTGACTGCATAGTTAATGAAAAACTTCATGAAAAATTTCCAACAGCACTGCAAAATGGCGAACTCACTAGTACACTACATAGTGAATTAGCAGGCAATTCAAAAACAGCCAAAGTGTATCTTCCAAGTAAAGGACTGGAGGAATGACAGTTTGTGGGGTAGGGCCGTACATCTAACAACTGCATGTGCTGTGGGGAAACTGATGACGTGAGAAGTTAACAAGCTGCTACAAGAAGTAAGCACAAGTTGGGTGGGGAAGACAGTGGAAGCTAGGGAGGAAAGCTACTTGGTGTGTTTTATTCTTGTTGTGAAGATGACAGATTTGTTCTGTTCATGGCTGTTATAGCATGAGATCAGCATTCATGTCTTATCCAAAGCTATTAAATTATAAAAAAAAAGGGAATTCAGTCTGTAAACAGACATCACAGTTTGGAGCTGCAGTCTTCATATTTTTCAGGCAGCTACTTTGCAGATTCAAACCCAAAACGACTTTACACTTAACTAACTACATTGCTTGGCCCAGTAAAGTCATAATTTATGATATTTTGATTTACAACTTTTGGCTTTGACCATGGCATGGTTTTGATAAGCTAATGCAATGCCACAACGTTCATTTACATCCAGAGCTGCTTTGAATTTTTTTGAAGGTTCTTGTAATGATGATGGGAGAGCTGGACCGCTGTGTAAAGTCTTCTCCACCACATACAAAGATTCTTAATGGAGTTAAGATCTGGCATGTGCGGCGCGGAAGGTCCATGAGTGAAAATGATACTTCAAGCACCCAGAACCACTCTTTCACAAAAGGAGTCTGATGAATCCTGGCATTGTCAGTTTGGGATACGTCTCTGTGCCATCGCTGGTAAACCTAAACCAGAACAACGGCAGCAACCACAGACCAGCTTGATCCGGATGAAAGCTTTTTTTTTTTTGGCCAGGGAGTGTAAAGTGTAGAGTGTGAAGTATGTCACTGTCCCAACCACCTATCCTGGCAACACTGTGATTATGAGCAGACTAATGACTTAGAGTAGTCTAAGTCTATTTTTAGAATGTATTTTCTCTTTGTCCTGCTCTTGTTCATAATTCCTGCACTCAAGCAATGAGTCTCAGTAAACCTGGCTGCCTCTCTAATGTTGTTACATTATTCTAACGTTGTTACATTGTTACATTCCGGATATTTTTTAAGTCAATACAAAGATAGTATATTAGCATTAGGATGCTTCCACTTGCATTTAACCTTGTAAATTTTACTTTTCTCTTTCTCTTCTCAAGAATCCCTTTCTAGTTCAAACATGTACGCCCGAAGTCCCCCAATAATAGAACTGGTCATTGTATAGCAGAGCAGAACAGAGAAGATCAATGTCATCTGCTGGCGAGTGGAGATGTGGGCTATTAGTATATTCTTTGATCCACTTTTACTGAATGATGAAAGAGCTGTAGAATCGTACCCAAGCCATTTCATGACCATGAAACAAATGAGTTTTTAAGAGATTAAAAACTACTGGAGTGACACAAAAACAATTAGTCAAACAGCTGCAAACATTTTCTTGTTATTTAATTTTATATTGATTATAAGAATGTGAATGAATGTGTATCTTGCATTTTGCTACAATAAAACATACAACATTTGCCTCTGAGAAACAGAAGAGATTAAATAAAGTTGCATAAAATTTGTTCTGTAGTCCAGTGCAATAAATCTGCTTTGTTAGATTCCATTGCTGGCATAAAGAAAGAAAGATTAACAACTCTGAATTGAATTGTAAGGACAAACCAAACAAAACAATTTGTTTGTGAGATCGATTTCAGATAGCTGTCAAGAACTGGCTGCTCCAACGAATTAATGCTAAAACCAGATGATTTGAACAATAAAAAGAAGAAGATGTTTCTCAGTTCTCAAGCATAACGGTGGAAACGTTTTGGTTTGGACTTTCTTTACCGTACTGAGCAGCTTGCATTCAACAGTTAACCTTTAACAAGGAGCAAGCATTTTCAACATGATAACGATCTTCAGCACATTAACAAATCCACTAAAAAATGGCTCTCAAAGAGTAAATAGATGTGGATGCTACTAAAAATGTTGCTGAAATAGAAACTGCATGGAGGAAAAAACCTTGATGCTGAGAGAATTCTTCTGAAAAATCTGAGATGGATGGACAGTTATGCACAATGACGACCGAAGCCTTTTTTCCACAGAAGGGTGCAATTATATTGTCAAAGAGGAAGAGTGCACATCCTTCTTCAACAGAATCAATTTATATCTATAGATATTTTTTTTAAATAAATGATTGAGGAAGCCATCAACTTCTCTGGGGGTCTGTATTACTGCAACCAAACCTCTTTTCCAATCAGAGGATGATGCTGTGTCTTCCTCATTTGAGCTGCCCAGTGGTTAGAGCAGTAAGATTTGGACCTTACTGCTACCCAGTGGTAAGAGTGCCATCTGCACCAAATATTGAGCACACAAGGTGTATTTAATCTGTAATTAATACAAAGGTTTAAACTTTAAAGGTTTAACAATATCTGACATATATATAATAACTGACTAGCTTTTACTAAGTTAAAGTAAATTGTATTTGTTAGTGCAATATACAATTTCTATTTCCATAGTATTTTTTTAAGGCAATTGGTTTGCATGCCTTTTCTGAGTAAGATCATTTCATAGTGTTGATATTTTGGGAGGCAGGAGAAATCTCTTTGAAAAGCAAGCTTTTTTCTTAAACAGAAAAAAATAAAACACCTTGAATTTTGGATTTTCAAAATGTCTAAAAGAGACCTGCGCAACCTTAACCATCATCAATCCAGGTGACAGTCACAGCAATCCCTGTTCTGTTATGAAAAGATCAACATGTATGGAAAAGAGGAGAAATTTTCAAAAAATTTTGGTAATTTTGGGTAATTCCTGTATTAAAATTCTAAATAATTTCACCACAACCTCAGGCTTAGAATTTCCCTACAAAGGTTGAAGGAAAGGAAAAGGAACGAGTAAAAGTTCCGTACCCTTCTCCATGTTTAGTGGATCCGCCGATTACTTTCTTTTCCGGTTCCGCAGCAGACAGCAACAGACTTTTACAAAATAAAAGCCTGTGAGCAACAGACTTTTACAATAATACAATAAATAATAAAACAAGGGTGGTCCGTGGCGTAGTGGGTTGTGCAGTTACCCCATGTACAGAGGCTATGGTTCTCGCTGCAGCTGGCCCCGGTTCGAGTGCCGCATCAGACAGCCCTGTGCTGCATGTAATTCCCCCTCTCTCTGCCCCCTGCTTCCTGTCTCTCTGAACTTTCTATTAAAGGCACAAAAGCCCCCCAATTTTTTTTTTCTAAATTTAAAAAAATAAAATAAAAAAAATAAAACCTGCGTTAATGCACGATAATATATTTGTCGGCGTTAAATAATTAACGAGTTAACGCGATAATAACGAGTTAACTCGCCCAGCCCTACTTTCCATGTGTGACGGGAGTGTGTGAGAATTTAAGAAGAATTTTCTTGAAGCACAACATTCACAACGGCACTTCAAACCCAGCAAAACCCTCAGAAAGATACTGAGGGTGTTGTTTCAATTCCCCAGAAACTGTTAAGACAGATGGTCTTAGAAAGGAGTTAAAGAAGCCATTTATGTTGAACATGAAAAGCCAACTTTAAGCAGAGGATGTAGCCTCGGGTATCACCTGCCCAACATTCACAATGTGGTCTTGCCACTCCTCCCCAGCTGGTTTCACAACCATTCAAACCTTGGATCTTGTGACCAAGATATTGGTGAACAACCCACAGGTGACAATGACCTAAACGACCCACCGAAAGAGCAGTTTGGACAGTGACTCATATGTGACCTCAGTGGCTGTAACAACTGTCTGAATGTCCCGGCTTCAGCTTATAAATCTTAACCTCCCCAACACATTGTTAGAACTGAAAAATCCATTCAAATGCGAGGTGAAAATCCTCAGATGTCCAGACGCCCTTACTCAAGCTTTTAGGATTATCATGACCTGATTGACCGAGAATCTACCCCAACAAGTTGTGTTATACTGCCGCTACATGCTGAAATGAACAGAGTCAGTTCTCAGATAGATTTGTTTGGAAGTGGTCAGTATATTTGATTATTAGTTAGTGTTATACATTGTGTGTACAAGTGTGTCTGAATGACTCAGCGGGGAAGCCGTCTATTAACACTGACGATCATCCTGCAGAACCAGCAGCAATATGTGTCTCAGGCCAGGAGGGCGCAGCGTTTCCCTTCACAGTGCCTCAGTCTTCCCAGAACCTCTCCCTCATATTGACCTAACACACACGATACTTGGGAATTGAGGACTAAATTGTTCAACCCACTCTAATCCCATTTCAACTCCCAATGTGCCCACAATAAAGTCAATGTGGCCTCTTTTTTTAATAATGCATTTAAATGATACATTTTTCATGCCTATTCATTTTTCTCCAGGGCTATAAGCAACTGTGCGTGTTTGTGGTGAGCAAATTAATTCCTTTCTAGAAAGTAATATCTGAGCTACAAACTTATTATTTGCTCCGGTAGACTGTGATATTTGTGCTTTAATATTCTTTGACATGATTTTTATGATTTATTTATTTTTTTGGTAAAGTCTCCTCTGGCACTGAAAGTCCTTGTCAGGATTTTCTTTACGTTTGTAGAAAATGCCCCCTGACAACCCCAGAACAAATCTAAAATGTCTGAGGACCCAGCTGGGCTTTGTCATGTCTCTGTGATGAGTGAAACATTCTCTTCCTACATGATAGAAACACTGTGAGCCACTGTATAGACTGTTTTGCATTACGACCCATCATCATTAACAGCTCAGCATTATGTGCTGAAAAGTGCAAATGGACGATTCAGCACAAATGTATCTGCATGTTAGATGTAATGTAGGTTTCTAGCCTCTCTTTTGTGCAGGGAACAAAAAATGTGACATCGAATCCTCCAAGAAATACAGAATTTACACAGCAGTTCCATAAAAAGATGATGATTTGCTGACCAGACTGTCTGAGAAAATTGGGAGGAATTTATGAACTCCCAGTTTTAGTGCATAAATGTGCATATAAATTCAATGCAAAAACTGACTTCATAGGAAACACAGAGTTGGCTACATAGAAGTGGGTCTGATTTAGATACATTTTTTTTTATCATGTAACTTCTATAGTTGGTCTGAGTTGATGCAAATACAAGGTGAATGTACTATGTAAGGTATCAGTCTCGAGGGGAAGATCTGGCTGGCGCTCACTGAAATGAAAAGCCTGAATGTAACATTAATGTACAGTTTCAGATTGATATGCTACTGCAGTAAGACTGAGCCGAGACAAATGATACCAAACAGTCGAGGCAGATGGCTGCTGTCCCTAAGCCTTGATCAGAGAGTTTTACCAGAAAGTGATTATTCACAGCTCTTCTGGGTTATAGTTAAATATTAAAAGTGAGATATTTTACTATTTCATAAAAAATATGAACTCATCTTGAATTTGATGGCGGCGACATTTCAATAAAAATTGAGATGGTCTGGCAAAAAAAGTGGTACTTGAAAGAAAAAGCTTGAGTAACATGCTGCAATGAGTGCCAACAGATCAGTCGCATGATTTGGTATTTAAAAAAGCACCTTAGAGAGGCAGAATCTCTCAGAAGTAAAGATGTACAGTGCTTTGGCAATCTGAGAAAACACAGCGCTTCCTAAACGTGGAGTAATTTCTAAATGTTTCTCAATAAAAAATTGCAAAGACTTGATATTCCATTATCTACAATACTTAATATCATTAAACGATTCAGAGAACCTGGAGGCATGTCTGTTTGCAGGTCACACTAAGGAAAATCAATATTGGATGCCCGTGTTCTTGGGGCCTTCAGGCAACACTGCATTAAAAACAGGCATGATTCTGTCATAGAAACCACTGCATGGGCTCAGGAACACTTCCAGAAATCATTATATTTGTACACAGTTCTCTGTGCCATCCACAAATGCAGGTCAAAGGTCTATCATGCAAAGATGAAGACATGTGAGAGCATGATTCATACGAGCCACAGTCTCCTCGAGGCCAAAGCTCATTTTAAATGGACTGAGGCAAAATGTTGGTCGGATTAATCAAAACTTGCAATTCTGTTCTCTGTAAATCGTAGACGCTGCATCCTCCAGACGAAAGAGAGCTAATAACCACCCTGATTGATTGTTTTTGAGCACTCAGCTCAAAAGCCTGCATCTTTGATGGTATGGTTCTGCATTAGTGCTTATGGAACTGGAAACTTTCACATCTGCAAAGGCACCATCGATGGTTTATACAGGAATGTATAACAGAATGTAATATGTGGTCTTGGTTTAAAATGACACTAAAGCCAAAATACTAATCATCACTATAATCCCAATTTCAGTCTGTTAGTGTTAGGACCCAAAATTCTGGTTTTCAGCAGCTCTAAATGCCCTTACATACATATTTAGGGGAAGACTTGTACAACATGCAGAGATCCATGATCACAAACATACAGACTGTGCCGTTTTATAATGTGGCTCAAATATTCACATGACATGACCAGCTTTGCTTCTGCTACAGAGGGAACTGAGGGAGGCTTTAACTCCTTTTACATTAAAGTCTGTTTTGATGTAACCTCTGTACTCCGAAAAGTACTGTTCAGTAATCATGAAGATAATAGATCAAATATAAGCCGTGACAGATTATACACTGAGACCTCCTTGTGATTTAAATCATTTTATTATAGAGGAACATGATCCAATAAATATCTTTGAGGATCTGCGTATGTGAAACTCTCGGGACAAGCAGTTAATTCAGATGTTAAATTAGATTCAGGTGTTTTTAATCGGTGGGATGAAAATCAAGCTTGGGTGGCTGCCCTGTTTTACAGGAATCTATCACAGTTGGATTTTCATAACACATTTGTGAAAACGTGTCATGGCATGAACACAGTACATCAGTACTGAGCAAGATAATATAACATAAGTCTGTACTGAAAGCTGCAGCAGATCCCTTTAAATTCCCATAAAAATTATGTCCTCAAAGTTTCTTGGCAGAAAACCACCCTGTCATGTGAAAAAAGTTCCTTCTCTTTCAAGTTTAAGGTTTTTCACTATCAGAGCATAATAAAAAAAATCAACAGTTACATAAATACAACCTCAGATGAACAACAAAACACGACACATTACACTACGTCATTATTATGCAGCAATAACTTGAAATGATTGTTAATCTGTATTATCAGTCTCTCACATGATTGTGGAGCAGTTTTGGCCATTGCATCAGTTTATTGAGGTTTGTGGCTATTCTTTGCACCACTCTTTAATGACCCCGCCATGGCACTTCAATCAGGTTATGGTCTGGACGCTGACATAACCATCACAACACCTTCTTTCTTCTTTTCTTTTTCAGACATTCTGTTGGAGATCTGCTGCTGTGTTTGATGTCCCAGTTTCAGCCAAGCTGTAGTTGTCAGACAGATGGCGTCACATTTCACTCTAGAATACTTGGAAACACAAAGGAGTTCATGGTGGACAAGAAGGTGTCCAGGTCCTGTGGGTTAAAACAAGCCCAAATCATCAGCATATCACGTGAGGTGTTTGTGCTGATATGCTGTGTCTGGTTTTCTCCAAACGTGCTGCCGTGCATTATGACCAAACATCTCCACTTTGGTCTCGCCTGTCCAAAGGACATTGTTCCAGAAGTCTTGTGGTTTGTTCAGATTCAGCTTTACAGACCTAAGCTGTGCTGCCATGCTCTTTTTAGAGAGAAGATGCTTTCCCCTGCAACCCTTCCAAATTAACCATACTTGTTCAGTATTTTCCTGATTGTACTGGGATGAATTTAAACATTTAATCTGTGGTACTTCTTGGGGTTTTTTGCAGTTTCTCTGCTGGGACGTCCATTGCTAGGAAGATTGACAACTGCCTTGTGAATAATTTTTCTCACTGTAGAAAGATGAACTTCCAATAGTTTGGAAATTACCTTATAATCTATTTCCAGATTAATGATCAGCAACAAGTGTATTAACACACACCTGAACACTACAGAGCAGCAAACTGACAAAATTTCAGATTTTATAGAGGAGCTCACACGTGCTGATCCCCAGTATTCAACTGCATCTGATAAGCAGCAAATGGCTGCTACTTAACCTCTTGATTCTTATCCAAACATAATGAGAGTACTTCATTTTTCTCACTCTGCTTCTGCATTTTGGCTTAGTTTCTGTTCAATAAGTAATGACACACTGTAATATGCCATGTGTTGTTGTCCATCTGGGTTTGTATGTACCTGGTATAGACCTGGTAAGGACCAGCTGATCTTTTAAATGATGTCCTTAAAGGGATAGTTCGCCTCTTTAGACATGAAGCTGTATGACATCCCATACTAGCAATATTGTTTATGAACATTTTCTTACCACCCGCTGCGTACTCTGAGCCGAGTTCCAGCCTCGTTTTGGCATTGATGAAGGTAGTCTGGCTAGTTGGCTGGGGCCACAAAAATAAAGCGTTTTGCTTCTCAAAACAATATGCATTCAAAAGAGTAATACATTTGCATCACAAAATCGTTGTGCAGGAAAAATTCAGACCTCACAATCGCTTGGCCCTATTTTCTCTTCCTTGTATCACTGCGTGATTGCCACCTGCCGACAGCCGCGCCTGTTACGGTGTTTACTGCTCGGAAGCAGGGGGCTGCTCGGTCTGCACTTCGGTCTGCATGTTCTACACAGCCCGTAGTGATACGAAGGGAGAGAGAAAATAGCGCCAAGCGATTGTGAGGTCTGACTTTTCCTGGATGAACGATTTTGTTAAGAAAATGTTCATAAATAATATGGCTAGTATGTCATACAGCTTCATGTCAAAAGAGGCAAACTATCCCTTTAACATGTATGACCAGAACTACAGGTGAGTGTACATTCCTTTTCACTTGACAGTTCCATAAGCATTCAAATCATACAATCATGCATGCTTACAGTATAACATAACTCGATATGACACAGCTGCCATACAAACCCCCTGAGCTTCTTTAATATTTTATCCTTCCTTGCCGGGATCAGATATTGTATTTGCGGCAAACTGTCTTGATTAATTTATAACAAATGCAGTTATAGTGGTAAAAGTGCAGCTCAATACTTGCTTTAGCAAAATCGCCATGCTACTAATAATTAAATCTGCCAAATGGATGGTTACTTTAAACACTCTTAAAAAAGACAATTTTAAGTTTGGATTGTTTACATGTGAAACTCAGTTGTGTAATATGCAACACATGATGTAATGCGTCTCCTGGTTTGTCCTCCTTTTGCCTGCAGACGGAAAGCAGAGTAGGGAGCGCAGAGCCTCCTCCACTTGTTTTCTGCCTCCTCATGGCTGTGTTTACAGTGGACATACCGCGCCTGGAGCTGCTACACTCTAGAGTTTCACTAAAAGGGCCCAGGAAAGACTCCTGTCTGAATTTGCCCGTGTGTGTGTGAGTGATTGTGGGTCTCAAACTTTGCTCTTTGTTTATTTCTCCCCCATCCCCTGAGTATTTTGGGCACCACTGACATTCTGCTCCCTCACTGGATAATAGGATGAAGCTGAATGCTGACAACAACTGCTCCCTTATTGGATAATGAGAGGAAGTTAGACGCTGACACGACATGCGCTCTTCACTTCAGAGTCCTCTTTCATCTGGTTTCAATTGTGGCTTTTAGTCTTCTTAAATAGCTTTTGAAGAAGAGGAGAGGACGAGTGAATGAATGACTTGGAGGATGGCCTGTGGACTAATTTCAGAAATACTGAAGCTCCCATAAAAGCTGAATTCCCTATGTGTTTATCCTTTTTCTTTTTATCTCTGCAACATCATGGGTCTCCCTCTGCCAAACAGACTATAAAACAACACAAACCTTTCAATCCTCCAGGCCTGCCTTATCTCCACTCACAGGCTCCTTTTGTATGAGCTGACAGAGGTATCTGTTGAAGGCCAAGTGGGTACACGATGGGGTAAGGCTACCACAGCCCAGTTTCCCATCACTGTCCTTCCCTCCCTCATTCTTTCCCTTGAACTGTAACCTCTTGTCTATCCTCCTACTCTGTCTTACCATTTTCATCAGGGTTGATGTCTTCAGTATCGCACAGTGTGCAAAAACTGCTTACGCTGACCAGTGTATCCATTAGAGGAAATGGCAAGATGCGTTCGGGCTTTAGTTAGGCCAGAGTTCACACATTGTTTGTCCTCCCAACACCACTTAAGAAAAGACGAGAGGGGAAAAGGATGGGGAGAGTTGTTTACAGAGAGGGTGTTTGCCTGAAAAGGGCTCTCAGCTCTGGTGAGTTAATGATGAACTCAGTTTTAAGTAGGTAGACTGCTAAAAGGCAGATTTAGCTCTGCTGTTCTGCAGTGGCGACGAGAAGCCTCTCAGTAATGCATAAGTGGATGTGAGGTGTGTGATGCCAATTAGCATTGTGTGAATGCATTTCCGACCAACCACATAGCACTTTCCATCCTACCCGCATTAATGGATTACCTGAGCAGTTGGGGAAGAGTAAGGAGATTGGTTGTGAGACAAGAGTCTGTGACAGACTTATCCCCCAGAGCAAACAGACTGCGGTTGGATTACAATGGCTCGCAGAAAGCATCTGTACTCCCACTTCTGTTTATGTTGAATTCACAAAGCATTTAGAGTGACAACCTGGGAGACGTTCCAGAAATCTCATCTGAATAAACACTCAGTCCAACATTCAGTTTCAGCAAGCTCCAAAAATAATCAGATGTGGACTCTTAAATATGAGGTCTTTCACCTCAAAGTCATTACTGTTGAACAACTTTGCTGAAAGAAAAAAAAAAGACTTAGTTTAACAGAAACCTGGCTCAACCAAGACAAGTTTGTCACTTTGAATTAATCTATTTTGGGTAATCATATCAACTTTAAAAACACTCACAGCACTGTCAGAGGAGGAGTGGCAGCTAGCAACCCCAACAATTCCGCTAAATACAAACATATTACTAATTATGAAAGCAAAAAGCATTTCTTTGGAGAGCCTCATTGTTTGCCTCTCTATTACAATGTTAGAAGACACAAAAACCACATCTCTGCGTTGCAGTGTATTGTCTCCGCAGAATGTTTGTCAGAATTCTCTTGCTTTTTCTCTGAATTAGTGTTAGTTGTATACAGTCAATGTCAGGGTCTGGGAATTTGTGTGTGTGTTTTGGTTTGCTTCTGTCACGCTTCCTCCTCCTCCTCTACTCCTTGGGTCTGGTGGCTGCTGATTGCCCTGATACATTCCACCTGTGGCGGTGGAGGAGGCTCTTCTTCTCAAGCTTCAGTCTCTCCAGAATTTGATGCCAGATCGTTGGAACTTTACCAGCCAACTACGCACAGCCACTCTAGTTTCAAGTCTTGCAATGTGGAAACACTTTGTAATGCTGTTTACTGCTTCTTTTCTCAGTAAAAACGGAGGAAGGATTTCCTTTTGCATCGTGGGTCACAGTCGCAATTTCAAGGAGCCCAACTGTGCAGCCACGGGTGTCACAGTCGCGCTGCACTTTCTGGGACTACCACGGCCACTCTGCACCGCCAGTGTTTCACCATAAACCAGCATCGGGAAAGTTGGTTCAAGTTTCCCTCCTTCCCAGCCACTAGTCAGTACTCTCTGTTCTACCAAGGTTCCAGTCTCCTGAGCCCAAGTACTCTGTTAACCAGTCCATGCCCTCATGGACCAGAGGAGAACGCTCCCTCCACTTTTGCACAACCTAAGTTCACTATTGTAAATAAATCCCTTACCTTTTACCCACCTGTTCTGTCTCTGATTCCATCTTGGACCCTGCCCACCTGTAAACCTTAACAAACAGAGCCATTACAGTGGGTGTTTTCAACATTAATGTTGACATTAGGAATGGCATCCTTGCTATTGCGTTCATTAAAATCAACAGGATTTTATCAGATTAGGACCACTACATATCCACTACCATAACCACAGCCTAGATCTTGTTTTGACATTTGCCACAGAAATGGAACAAAGGGTGGTATTCCCCTCAGACTCCTTTCTTATCTGACCAATTTCACTCCTACACAAGTCTACCGTCTGGTTGACAGTGCAACAGAATGTGTTTGACTCTCGATATCATAAATAAAACAAAGTCTTGCCTCTGAATATTCTCCTTGGTGTTACGCACAACTTATTTCTGAAGCAAATGAGAAAATTGGAAAAGAAATGGTGTTCCACAAAAACCGAAGAGTATTACTCTGCCAGGAAAGCCCTACAAAAAAGCCTGGTGCAGGACTAGAACCGCATATGTTTCACTGTTTAAAGAAGAGCATAGGAATAATCCCAGGTTTCTTTTCAGCGCTGTTGCCAGCGAGCCACTGAACAATGTTTTTCCACCACATTCACCAGCAGTTTTCATTACCTTTTTTTTTTATTACCAACAAAACTGTATCCATTAGAGACAGAATTAAGCTATTTCATCCCACAAAATGTTACAACTATCAGATGTTAGAATTTCAGAAAGTAAAGCGAGGTCTGATGTCGACACTCATTTACAATAGTTCTTTCCCATTTACCCTCCCGAGTTAATGTCAACAATTCTAAACCAATGTGTCAATTGGACTGGATAGTGTAAGGATGCTCTACACTTAAAAAGGCGACTCTGGATCCTGATCTTTTGGCTAATTATTTATAGACCAATATCTACTTTTGTCTCTAAAATTTTTGAGAAAAACTGTTAATAGCTGTTTAAAACAACTAACCTCCTACTTGCTAGATTTAGTCCACCATCGTACTGAAACTGCATCAGTTAATCAAGTTATACGATTCATTTGGGCAATGTAGTCAGAAAGCAGCACATACATTTTCACGACGCTGAAGACACTCGGCTGTATTTATCAACCTTTTTCAAAAGCTTGTACGCAATTCATGGATCCTCCAAGTTTTTTTGACTTGTTTCAACATGCTCATTTGTTCTTAGTATATTCAACCTTTTGAGTTTTGTTTTTATTGCTTAAAATATATGCTACTGCCTTTTGTATATTGCCTCTATTCATGTTTCAAAGTCACTTCTTTTTTTATTACTGCTTTATTTCTCTGCTTGTAAAACATTTGGGGCGTGCACTTATGCTTGAAATGAGTTATAGAAATGAATCAAGTTATGACAAAGTTACTTTGAACATGGCAAACAGTTTACCCATCAATTGGTATGTTTGCCTAGACTCTTGTATATCAGTTTAATTTGAAGCATCTGTAGATTAGATTTTTTCTTAAAGGGGTAGTTCGCCATTTTGCACATTAAGCCCTGTTTTTAGGTAGTCTGGGGTGAATTATAGATGTTCTGATCACAATTTGGACATTTGGTGCTGAACGGAGCATTTAGGTATCCACTGCTGCAGCCCCCCCAACTTTGCATTGAGTCAATGACCACTCAAGCAAACAATCATAAAACGGCATTAAACTTTCGTTTGCAGAGACATGAAACTCACCGTGTGGTCTGTGGTGGACAGCGATACGTTGGCTTGAAAATCACCGCGAAATACGCTTCCAGAGAAGTTATATTACCATTATTGTCCGTCTTCATTGATTTGTATTGTACACAAACAACGCACTATCGCCACCTAGTGGCTGGATGTCTTGCTGCTGCTATTCAACGGTGTCCGGAAAAATAGGTCCACCAAATGCTAAATCAACTGTTTGAAGGCACATTTCGCTGCGATTTTCGGGTCAATTTATTGAAATTGACCCGAAAATCGCAGCGAAATGTGCCTTCTAACAGTTGTTTTAGCATTTGGTGGACCTATTTTTCCGGACACCGTTGAATAGCAGCAGCAAGACATCCAGCCAGTAGGTGGCGATAGTGCGTTGTTTGTGTACAATACAAATCAATGAAGACGGACAATAATGGTAATATAACTTCTCTGGAAGCGTATTTCGCGGTGATTTTTGAGCCAACGTATCGCTGTCCACCACAGACCACACGGTGAGTTTCATGTCTCTGCAAACGAAAGTTTAATGCCGTTTTATGATTGTTTGCTTGAGTGGTCATTGACTCAATGCAAAGTTGGGGGGGCTGCAGCAGTGGATACCTAAATGCTCCGTTCAGCACCAAATGTCCAAATTGTGATCAGAACATCTATAATTCACCCCAGACTACCTAAAAACAGGGCTTAATGTGCAAAATGGCGAACTACCCCTTTAAGATCAGTGACGTTGGAGCTTGTATGCAAGAAGATCTGCACCTGATGTCAAACATTAATATTTGAAGATTAACTGGTCATCAGAAGCAAATCTTTACATGTTTCAAGGTAAACACAAGAAACTTGTGCTGAAGAAAAAAATAAAAGGACCAGACTCAGTGAGTAATTCCCTATACTCCCTATATAGACCAGTGAGCAGTGCTGACCAACATATCATTGGGGTCATCAGGTGGGGACCTCCTTTCATCAGTGTTTCGTCTAGTTGGGCCCACGACACCTCCAGGAGGCTAGACAATGACCACTGGCGTCCCAGAGTCACCCCCCTAATGCCAGCCATCACTGCTCCTCACACCACAATAACCATCTTTTACAGCCACAAGCTACCTCAGCCTCTCACCAACTGCACACCAGTCACAGCGGGGTGGGGATGCAAACCCTGGTTCGGGTAGGGGGAGAAATAAAAGCGGTTAAGATAAGTAGGAATGGGATTCAAACTCTGGTTTGGGTAGGGGGTAATGAAAGTATAGAGGGTACCAGAGGTGGAGGCAGGACAAGACACACTAGCAGATTCAGCAGACAAACTCACCTAAACAGCCCTATAATCACTAAAAATGCCAGCAAAAACAAAGCCATACAACTCACTCTCACCAACTGCACACCAGTCACAGCGGGGTGGGGATGCAAACCCTGGTTCGGGTAGGGGGAGAAATAAAAGAGGTAAGATAAGCGGGAATGGGATTCAAACCCTGGTTCGGGTAGGGGGTAATGAAAATATAGAGGGTGCCAGAGGTGGAGGCAGGACAAAACACACTAGCAGATTCAACAGACAAACTCACCTAAACAGTCCTATAATCAGCAAAAATGCCAGCAAAAACTAAGCCATACAACTCACTCAAAGCCAACTCACCCAAAATGGCCGCCTGATTTCAAAAGGATCACATGGGCCAAACCCTCCACTTAAATATCCTGAATTTCTTCTTTGCTTCTTCCAAGAGTCTGTTTACCCTAAGTGCTCCCCCTGCTGGGCCCCCAGCTGCTATTGCTTCTTATTATCCAAATCCACTGACTGGATTTTACTGCTTTAGCTGACATTTCCTGCACTATTTTCCTCACACTCTGTACACTTACTAGAGGTGCACCGATACCATTTTTTTGAAAACCGATACGAGTACGAGTACAATCATTACAGTACTCGCCGATACCGAGTACTACCGATACCGATGCCCCATATTTAGGCTATTCAGAAATTGCCAAAAAAAAAAAAAAAAAAAAAAATGTATGTATATATATGATTTATTATTATTATTATGATATATTTGCCATGAATGTAGTTTTCTACCAGGGGTGATAATGATGCATGATTGACAGTCTCCGCTGCTCCCTGCTCTGGGGCAGAGTAGGCCTAAGCTGTGCTGCCAGCGGACAGCTCCGCTTCATTTCACGGTAGCGCCAGAGATTGTAAAAGCAGGCCTATAATATCCATTCTCTCTGGTAGCGCGTGTCTTCTGCAACATTGTTGCAAAAATTAATTGGATTAGAATGTTCAACGTTCGAAGTCATGGAACACTTGTTGCGACTAGACTGATTGTGTAATGGAGTGGGGAGAGCGAGGAGTGACAAAAACACACCAGCGAACAGCGCACAATAGGCAATAGCCTACATGTACGATAGGCTACTCGAAACCAAGCCCTCCTAGTATACATTACTTGCCGTCTTTTCACAAAATAAATGTGCACTGAAAGCGAAAAAAAAAAAACAGCAACCGAACAACACAGCGCCCTGCGCTACAATCAACAAGAAGACGCACAAACAGCTACTCATTTATGGCACAAACAGAGAGAGAGAGAGAGAGAGAGAGAGAGAGAGAGAGAGAGACGGTGGGGGGGTAACTGTGTCAGTGTGTCCACGCTCTTTTGCACTGGTGTCGAAATGTTTTTAGATAAACCCGAAAAATGAATAGGCTACTGCAGCAACAATAAAAATCGAATAAAAATCCAACCGGCATTTTTCTTTAATTATATAGCTGGGGCCGATATAAACAACTCTGGAACATATGACAATGCGAATTAGATGTCTCCTGTTTGTGTGTCTTTTTTGTTGATTATAGCACAGGGCGCCTTTTTGGTTCCAGAATGTTTGTCGTCTTATCTGCACATTTATTTTGTGCCAAAGCGGTGTTTTTGGGCTAAACCAAACCTAGGTCTGTGCGCCTGTGTTGTCACTCAGCTGGTCGCCCTCCCCGCTACATAATTGGTCCTGTAACTGTGTTCAATGTCTTAGAAAGTTGAACATTCTAATCCATTTAATTTTTGCAACATGTTGCAGAAGACACGCGCTACCAGAGAGAATGGATATTATAGGCCTGCTTTTACAATCTCTGGCGCTACAGTGAAATGAAGCGGAGCTGTTCGCTGGCAGCATATAGGTTTAGCGCTTCCATTTATTTTAGGTTGGAAAGCTGAAATAGGCTTGTTAATGCTGTAGTACGCTATAGGGTTAGTTATCTACTTTACTTTATAGGCCTAATGTTTTCCTTCTTTCCCTTTCTCGGGCACATTTAATGGCAGTGTGATAAAACACTATAGCCTATTTATATTTTAGCGCATGTGCTTGGGCTGGTTAAGTTATGCGGAAGAGAGGAAGGGTTAGTCGGCTTTTTTAACAGCTGTGGAGGAAAGGAAGGGAGAGGAAAAATTGGCGCAATATCACCTCGAATGCTTTTCAATGGTCTTATTAGTTATCAATAGAGGTACGGTGGCTTTTTTTGTTTTCTATCACCAATTCTTCGATTTATAGGAGAGCGAGGGAGAGATATGCGTGAAGCAGGTGTAGCCACACCTGCTTTTTTTAAGCCGGCTGCGCGAATGGAAATGGAGGGAGATGTGAAAAAATGGCACCACTGTTCGTTTTTGATGCTGGCTTTGCGCAGCTTTGTCAACTCAACTGCTTTAGGGTGCTTCTTATTAGTTTGCAGTAGGTAACCGGCTACCGTTGTAATAGCCTAATGTTGCAAGGGGTGCCGCGTTGACGGATTACATTCTGGCCACAGGCACACGGATTTTCATAATTGTTATGTCGCAAGTGAATATAAAAAAACAGACAGCTTCGGGTAGGCGGGCAGCGAAAGGGAGTGGAAGAGACAGTTCTGACGTTAGAAATGACTGTCAGAGAAAGATGTTGGCCGTGACTGCACCACTGTTACGCTACATGACTGCACACATCCTCGCCATGGAAAATGGGTTCGTGCAGTGAATGCCTAATTGTCTGAAGGACAATGCATTAGGTCTAACTACCTAGGCTACTACTTCGTTGTTTTTTTCACGGAGGACGATTATAGCTAAAGCGATGCGGGAAACACTGGTGGTATCGGTGCATGGTATCGGCAACTGTTTGACAAGTACGAGTACGAGTATATAAGTGAAGTATCGGTGCCGATGCCGATGCCAGCATCGGTATCGGTGCATCCTTAACACTTACACCCAGCTCCCTCAACAATGAGACAACAGACTTTCCAACAAATCCTCTACATCCTACTTCCACTGGACAGATTCTAACTTTCCATCCTCGCTGCTCTGCTTCTGCCCCCAACTCCACATATCTAAGCTTTTTCCTTTCATATGCTTCTACTACTAATTCCTCCCAAGGAACAGTCAGCTCTATGAAATAGACTCTCATTCTACTCCTAGACCACAAAACTATATCAGGCCTTAAATTTGTAGAGGCTATCTCCTGGGGAACAACAAGCTTATTTCCTAAATCTACCTGCATCTCCCAATCACAAGCATCCTCCAAGCTGCCGTGCCTCCTTATCGTCTTATTAACTTTCTCACCCTCTTGAACAAACTGAATTGCCACTCTCTTCACCTTAGACCCTCCTAAGTTTACCTGCCTTCGTTTATCTTCAATACCTGCAGCTAAGCTTCTTAATACTTGGTCATGTCGCCATGTATACCGGCCTTGTGACAGACTAACCTTACAACCTGACAAAATATGCCTTAGAGTTGCAGTACCTGAACATAATGAACATAACGGGTCTCCATTTCCACTGATTATAAGAAGTATCCAGTTCATTGGTTATGTCTGTTGGTTCTTTTGTTGGTTTGTCTGTTGGTTCTGTGATAATATATAAATGAATTAATATTAACGTTCATTATGAATATTTATTAAGTGTGAAGTAATCTCATAAATTCGCTGTGATTTAATTATTAGTTCACTGTGACTAACAGGACTTATTTATCCCGAATGAATGCATGCAATAAATTGTCATGGGTGAAGCATTGACTGAAGATTTTCCAAGTACATGATTTGTACCCTTATTATAAAGTTTTACCACTTGTGCATACAGAGTAATGGCATAAGTATGAAACAGGACTGTGCTATAAAAGATCATAAATGATGTTTCAGACTCTATAAAAGTAAAAAAATGTGTGTGGTGCACTTTTTCCCCTTGTAAGTCTGTTAGAACATGATCTTTTAGAGCAGAGACTTCCTTCTTCCTGAACTCCCTACGCCTGTAGCAAACTGTTCCTGATGTAGATTATAATTTCAACATTCTGGCATGTATCTGGGTGAGTGCACAAGTGTGTGTATGCGTGTGCGTGCACTTAACTGGGTTATTGTGGAAATAACACGTCCCCAGCGTGGATTCTTTTCCACGACTCGGCGGTGTGGCTAATAGCATGTTTAATTTGGCATTTTTTGCAAGTCAGCAGATTCTGAAGTCACAGCAGTACCAAACATCAATAACCCCACGACCAAACAAGAAGTGGTTTAGACCTGTGGAAGCTGCACTCTGTCATTAATCTTTGGTAAGATTATCTGGATGGACCAAAGATGGTGTGAGGATGGGCATGTAGCGACTGGATATGCAAGGTAGGAGGCTTGAGGCAGAGGTCGTGCTGAACCAACCGGGTGTTTTATTCACCAACATTTATATCAGACAGACTTGGACATAGACACATACTCCGGCCCAGGAGCACTGTGGTCCTAGCAGCATTACTAACAATTGGGAAGCTCTCTCGAGTGTGGTACAACTGGCAGCCTTATATTTTACTCAGGCTCTACCACCGAAACCCCTAGGGGATTCCTGCTCCTCCCATTATACATCCCCATAAAACAACACACAAAAACCTTAAAATACATTTCCCTCTATTATAAAATACAATTAATTATACTTCCTAGTATGTTGAAACCATAGTACTAAATCAATCAATTATACTTCCTATCATTGATTCTGGTGCACTCCCCCCTACACCAATCAGCACATGGTATGACCCGGATCGTACAAATGCTGCAGACTGCTGCAGGGACTCTTTTGCCCGAGCACCCTGGAGAGGAGACATAGGTGAGTGACTTACACACATTTCAATTACAAGACAGCATGTTCACAGTTTCACATCAGTCAGCTAAATGTATACTCATCAGAGCCTTCAGGCTACTAACAAACTGGATGTTTCCCTTTTACAGGCCTGGTCCCCCCTCCTTCCCTGCTGAGGGCAACACAGGACCTGCACACCCACATGTTGTCAATATACATATTCAATAAAACATGACAATTTGTTTGTGCCTCGTTATTTACACATTACTCATGTGATCCAAAGTCAGTAATGAACATTCCCTTCATTACAGATGGGTTGGCTGTAACTGTTTAACATTTTACAACCCATCACATTACCAGCAAGTTGAAACAGGTCACAGTTTTGAGCTAAAACGGACCACACTTTTATATGGAAGTTACATAGAAATTTAGGTACAAATTGGGCTAAAATAACCAACCGCGTGAAAGCTTCACATCTTTTCTTTTAACAATTATGAATTGCAGATTATGTGGCAAACAGGAAGGAGAGAGAGAAAAAAAAAGAAAATCATTAAGTGCAAATATTGAACAGGGGACCAAGCTACAGGCAATATTAATACTTCTTTATTTGGTTGTTTTACTCGAATTTCTGCAAATGCATTTTTTCTGTCAGATAGAAAACTTCTTAATGTACGATTTTTGGTGGGGTTTTGGTGCTGTGACTTAGCAAATGTTAAGTGTTAGACTGTAGTTTCCCCTTAAAATTGAATAGTAATTTTGGCTGTAGTTGGTCAAAGACAGTTTTAACTGAACACCGGGCGCATCTTACCTGGAGATTGACATTCCCTTCTGATAATTTTACTTTTACTCACTCATGCAACCCCAAATCCAAAAAAAGTTGGGATGCTGTATGAAATATAAATAAAAACAGAATGCAACGATCTGCACATTTCAAAAACCAATATTTTATTTTCAATAGAACATAGAAAAACACATCAATTCTTGAAAGTGAGTTTTACTATTTCATGAAAAATATTAGCTTGACTTGAATTCGAGGCGGCGGCAGGTGGGTCAATCCAGCTCCCGGACTCTTCTCTTCTTCTATGAAGCCATGCTGTTGCAATAGATGAAATGTGGGGTTTAACATTGTCTTGAAAAATGCAAAGAAAATGGTATCATCTAGATGGGGACATATGATGGTCTAAAACCATTCGGCAGTGAAGGTACTTCTCCAGATGTGCAAGTTATCGGTTCAATATGAGCTAATACAGCCCCACACCATCAGAGATGCAGGATTTTAAATTAAAAGCTGATAACAAGCAAGATGGTTCCTTTCCTCTTTAGTCTGGAGTCCACAGTGTGCATGATTTTTGAAAATGAAAGAGATTTCCATGACATAATCATGCCTGTGTAGTAAACACAGTGTAATGTAGTCTCCCCTGAGGGCCTGAAGATCATGGGCATCCAGACCAGTATTGATTTTCAGCCGTGCCCCTTGTACACAGAGGTGACGCTAGATTCTATTAATCTTTTTATATCACGTACCACAGATGATGGAATATTCAGTCTTTCCAGTTTTGGTTGAAAAAGAATTATTCCTAAATTGCGGAACAATTTGTAGACAGTTTTTTTTTTTTACAGATTGCTGAACTTCTGCCCATCTACTTCTGAGAGACTGTAAAGTGCTCTTATTGTACCAAATCATGGTACCAGTCTGTTGGCAATTAACTTAATTAGTTCAAAAATATTCCTCAAGCTGTTTACTTTTTTTTAGTACCGCTTACTTTTCCAGGTTTCTGTTGCTTCCATCCCAACTTGTTGCCATTAGAGTTTAGACTAGCAAATGCTCTTCATGAAATTGTACCTCATTTTCATCATTTGAAAATGTTTTTTTTTTTTTTCTATTATGAAATGTTGGTTCATGAGATTTGCAATCCATTTCATTCTGTTTTCATTTACATTTAAACAAATCCCAACTTTTTGGAACAGTGGCTGCATTTTTGTCACGATTTAACAGGTTCCAATTCGAGAGACCCAAATCTATTTAAGAAAAACAGATTTCTATCTCATGTCGCACTTGTTTCGTAGTCTTTAAAGACGTTTATCAAAAAAGTGTTCAATTTCAGCTGTCTGTAAGGAATTCACACACCCCAAAAAAGTGAGTAAACTCCACTCAATGAGGACACACTGAACAATGCACACGCTGACATTACCCTTGCAAACACTAGATGACGCTGTTGTACTAACACTGTGCCACTGCTTAAAAGTTCACATTCAATAGCAGTGCTCTAATTTTTGGCAAATGAATTTTAAAATCTTCAGAACACAACGTTGTGGTTGCCAGTGTATCTTTGCATTTTTCTCCATTTACCTGCTTTCTCTTTACCCGTTGAAATGATGTCATGACTTGTTTCCTTTTTGGTGGATGTCACAGTTTTCAGATGTTATTAGAACACCACTTGTCGTTCGGGTCCATGCAATTTTTTTTAACACAGTTGGCGTACTGTTGGTGAGATTGGTCCAACCTGCAGGCTGGATGAAGATGGCCTCTTTAGTCCAGCGGGGAGCTGTACGCAACCTGCATCCTGCTCATGTGTGACAACCTGCGGACACGCCACGTGAGAAACGGTCCTCCTGCAGAGGAAACAGCACGAAGCGGCATCCCCTAAATGCAAATGACCTGCTCATCACAGGCGGACCCCAATCAAGTCATAAATTTGTGGGGGACAATTCAGTTCTGAGACAGTCAATGGCTCTTATCTTGGATAAATATTTACTTCCCAGGGTTCCAACACAGGAACAGGCAACAACAACACAAACGATGCCTCGCTGGGAATTTCCGCGGCTGATCAGTCAAAAAGTTTGTGTTGGTGAGCTTGTGTGTGTCACATTCCAATTGCTCGCAGAAAAAGTTGCTGTGTGAAAGAGCAAAGACTACAAGCCTGTGCGCGCGTGCACACACATCCACATCCCAGGTATCAGGGCCCGTGATAAAACTTGCCTTCACGCCATATAGCCCCGAGGGTTGCGTGACTCTGGAAGGGTGCTAGAGCTCAAACCAATAATTTCCCAGGAGCATCAGAGTAAACAGCGAGGATATAAAAAGTCTGAGGGGGGAACCCCGCTCTCCAAAAAAACCCCAAAAAAACCCAAAACACATAAGCGTTACATTAATGCTCTGGTGACACACTGCTCCAAATCAAATAGATCTAAATTTAATATGATTTTATCATCTTTGATGAATATTTTTTTATTTCCTCTCTCGCCTGACGTTTTTTCAAGGGCCAGAAGGGAACATTCTGTCTGGTCCTTGTTTGGCTTTTTTTTTTTTTTTTTTTTTTGTGGCGTGCTCCTGAAGGAGTGGGCTGGTTCTGTGCCTTGGAGTCTCGAGTGAAAGGAAGAAGAAGAAGAAGAAGAAGTTCGCACCAGTTTTGCCTCCAATCCAGTGGAGGTTTCAATAGCAGCGGCGCGGCAGGGGAGGGACGCACTGCCAGCACTCGGGATACCCACTCACACACACTCACACACTCTCTCACACACGCTCCTGCCCACTAGAGACCAGTTAAATCTGCAAGAAAACTGCAAACACGCATCAGAGCAGTCGCTTAATCCGATTGATAGGCACCAGCAACACGCGTGAAAAGCGGAGGGAACTACCGGACACCCGCAGAGGACGACCGGAGGTTTTTTTGTTTTTTTAATTTTCCGGTGAAATCGCTTTAGTTTTTTTTTTTTTTTTCCATTTTCTTTCATTTCAGAGGAGTTTTGACGACAAGAGGCAGCATCCTTCAGATAACTCCGTCTCTTCATATTCCGAGAGGTAAGACTGTCTCCTGTAAAGATCGTGTTTTATGTTACGCACGGTTTTCCTTATTGCTTGTATAGAGTCTGATCCGGAGATTCAAGAGAATTTTGAATTCTGGAAAAAAAGCAGAAAAACTTTTCTGAGGCTTTCTTTCTTTCTTCTTCTTCTTCTTCTTCTTTTTTTTTTTCAAAGACACGCATAAAAGCCTTCTGTAAGATCAGAGCCGACGGGACTCCTCTTCCTTTGAAACGTCTGAGGGGAAGAAGAGGTTTTTGCGGTTTACAACTCCGGGAAGTTTCTAACACATTTCAATCAAGCCTCAACTCGCATGCGGTTTTCTTTCTTTTCTTTTTTTATTTGAGCTTTTCTTTATTTCTTGGCTGTGGCTATAGCCATGACACGCGGTGCAAAGGTCGTGATAAACTTTAGGAAATCGTTTTGCGTTTGCGCCTCAGTCCGGGACGGTCCATATGCTCTCACAGGTGACACAGATTTATCAGTAAAGTATGTTTGCCCTATGTTTGGTAGCTATACTCTTCACTCTCAACTTTAACTGCAAAGTGAGACACTTCTCTCCAGACTTGAGTGTCACCATGTCAACCGTGGGTGCTTTTACGCACCTGTGAGGGCCCTCTTGGAGAACAGCAGAGCGCTTAATGAGGATCATTTTTATGTATATGAAAACTAAGATTAATATATATGTACATATATATATAAATAATAGTTTAAATTAAACAGCACAGTTTAGCTCGTGCTGGCTGTTGTTTTCCTCATCCGGTCTATGTCAGAGCCTCTCAGTCGGCGTCTTAATGAGACAAACCCGGAGCGAGGATTTGAATAACTGTATTTAGCAGCCGGGTGAAGCCTGACTGCTTCCCTTCTACTTTCTCAGGAGAATGAATCATGAACAAGAAGAAGAAGAAGGGGGGAAAAAAAGTCTTGAAATGGGAAGGTCTGCGTCGCATACCGTAACTAAACCGTGATTTGCATATGAAAACTCTCCGGCTGAAAGAATTCCACCAGTGTTGCTGCAGCCGGTTGCGTCCTGAGAGGTGACAGGCTTCAGTGTATATACAGTCTCCTCCGCGCTGCTGTCTTTTGTCACATATCCAGAGTCAGCGCGCAAGTTTTTATTTCCTCGTTAAATTATTCATCATATCCCATACGCTCCTTAACCCCCCCCCCCCCCCCTCCCTCCTCTCCCCAGCACGCTCACTTTGCAAAGCCCCTCATTATGCTCCCCCAGACGGACGCAAGCAGAACTTCTGAACAGGCTTTCTGTGCTCCTCTTCTCGGCTTCAGCCGAGCACAACGTCTCGGATCACGATGGACCCGTTTCCCACGACGCAGCCGGGGCCCAGTGCCTGTGTGCCCCCCGCATGATGGGCAGTGGGTGGATGACTTTCCCATTAGGGAAGACGGGGGGGAAGACGGGGGGCATTTTCTCTCGTAATCTATAATCACCCTCACAATCACAATGCCCGCACATCAGTCAGAGCCTCCGCCACTCCCCCACCCTCAATTCCATCTGAATGGTTGTTTTACGCAGAGAGCGGCCCTTCGACCCGACCCTCTTCATAGAGACATTCCAGGATGCAAAAGCAATGTCCAGGGTGCGAGGAGGGGAGGGGAGGGTTTGGAGGAAACTAGGCTCTCCTCTCCTCGATGCCGTTGTGCCAGGCTTGATTCGAATAATGTGGATATAGCTTAAAAACTCAAACGGCGAGTGATGTTGTAGATGGCGAGGTGACAGGTCCTGAGTGATGATTTAGACTTAACACACAGAGTGGGAATGAGGAATGTGATGGTTTGGACACACTAACACCAGATAAAAAAAATCTTCATTTTTGGACCAGAGCTCTTACCACAGTCTCTACCAGCTCATTAATGAGGTGTTTAGCTGTCCAAGAGATCCAGACCTGATTTGGTTTGGCCTGCCTATAGCACAGGTCCAGGTCCTGTGTGGTTCTATTCCTTGGCTCCAGGTCCCCCCAAACTGTAATCCCCACATTGGCCCTGAAGTGACAGCGGTGGTGGAACTCTACCGAGGACTCACCATAAATCTGCCCCCAGACTGTTTTAAGAAAACACACGGAGGCTTTAGGTCTTGCGAGCCCATGCCAGGCGTCTTGATGGGTGGAATCTGAAATGTCTCTTTATTTGTGTTGAAATTAAACTGTCTTTTATTCCCTCCTGTTCTGTTAATGAGCTCCATGTGGCAGCAGGCAGGAGGCTTATCCATCTTGACAAGGAGCTGGAGGGAAGGAGAAAGAGGCCAGTTAAACAAAGTGAAGGGAGAAAGAGGAGGTCGGGGGCAGTTTCATCCGCACAGGCACATATACGTGCGTCCACGCATGACAGGGCCGGGGGTGCATAGATGTGGTCTGCCTTATATTCAGGAGCACCCCACAAACGGGATTCGTGTGCTTGTAATCAGTATGTTCTTGCTGGAAACACACTGCACTCAGAGATCAGGTGCATGAAAATTGTAGCATGTAATCGATATTTACTTGCTTTAATCTTCGGCGGATTGTGAGTTATTTTCATTTTGCAGTGGATTGTTGTCGTTGAAAAGATTGCATCCATCTGGGGGGGATGTAGATACAAAGTGTGAACATTGTGTTTTGGCTTTGCACTTGATTTGCCTGTAATGACCCCAAATTAGAGCTGGGTCAAAGCTGTTAAAGCAGAAATTCTGTTGAGAGGATGCCATTCCTCAGAAGAAGGATTTGCGGGCATTGTTGAGTTTTTCTTGTTGTGCACTTGATTTTTAAAAAAAAGAGCCATGGGAAAAGAAACAACTTATGACTCAAGAGCTGTGTTTGTCCTTTAATCTACGCAGCTTTCTACAGTTCTACAGCCTGCCAGTTAGAACATACAAAAGGTTTTTCCTCAGTAAATCCCATTGAAGTCAAACAAAAACATGTAAATAATCGGATAAAAAGCAACCACAAAATAAAGTTCACACGATTCCAGTCTGCTCCACCTTAAAATAATCCCGTCCTCAGAATGTAATCATACATTCTTCCCTGTTCTAATTAAACACTAAATTTTATGTGTTCCAGATACAGTTTATTTCAGTGTGTTATTTTGGCAGTGGTAACTGTGGCATGAGAGTAGTGCTGGCCTGCATGTCGAAGCAGTTCCAGTGCAGGTTCTGTGACCGTTTTGACACTGCTATGGTCCGTGTGAGTGCGGCGACCCTGCACAGCTGCTCTGATATTCAGATGTCATCTCTCTGCAATAGACAGAATGCTAGTATGAGGGACTGAGTGCTTCGGTATGTGTGGCAGAAGTGTCATATATGAGGAGCACATTGAAGGCACCCATCAAATGTGCTAATGACAGGGGTGATAAAACCCTTGGTTGTATGGGTGTAGTGACTTCAGTGCGGTGACCATAGCCAGATGAGGCTGTGTTGCTGCGTTTGTGGGGTGTTTTGAGAAGTTTGGAATGAAAGACAGCTCTGAGCAGCTATGTACATACCACCTTAGAGCTGTCTTGAGTATTAATAGCCGCGTCTTTGTTCTGACTGACACGTTTTTGAAGTGGAATGAGTCAAGCAGAGGCGATAAGGATCTCAACTCTCTGTGTGAGTCAAACCTCAAAGTACCACTTAGGCAGCTTTTCTTTTTCTCTCTGATGTCTGGCGTTATGACAGGAGGCTTGGCTCAGACAACAGCAGAGACCAAGACACTGACACAAGCTGTCAAGGGATTTTTCCCTTGCTTGTGTTTTTAAAGGTCCATAATGGAGAAATTAACCTACACTTGTTGTGTGGAAGTCCATCCAGGCCTGAGTCTTCAGGTTTCACTTTATCTCTCCTTGTTTAGGGAGGTAGTGAAGGAAGAGAAATGTAAAGAGGAACTGAAAGGGAAGGGTATGTGTGCACAAGTGTGAAAGAGATTATTTGCTGGATGAAAAAACTGTGATCAACAGAAAGAGACAGAGGGTGAGCAGGGAAAGGGAGAGGGAGAAGGGTCATTAAAAGGACACCATCTTGCTTGCAGTAAATGGCAGTAAAGTATCTGGCTAATCTGCCATCATTACACTGATTAAATCACCAGGGATTTAGCATTCCCATCAGCTGCAATCAATGGGGCAAAATCAATAGACAGGGGATATGTGAGAGGTTCTCAGGCACGGTCAGCTGCACCTCGCCCTGAGCGCAGCTCCAACTGTGGGCTGTACCACCAAACATTTTTATATGAGCATCAATAAAACTTAATCGACACGGATTGGGGGATTTTATGTTAAGAGTTTTATGAAATATCATAGTGTGGTTCCCTGGGGCACTAAGCAATGTCTTTTCCTTCAGACTTTACTGTTTAAATCGAATCCCTCCTTCCTTTATGTGGCCAGGGGTACTCATTCACTCTCTTTATGTTTCTCACTGTCTCTCACAGATAGTGATTTGTTATAATGAGGGTTTTGTTACATGTCAAATAACGGTTAAACGAAAAGCAAAGTATGGCAAGTCAGAATACATTTCAACATGAAATGTGATTTGTAATGGGGAAAAATGGAAGGCAAGTATTCAAAACTGGGTAATGCCAAATAGACATAACTCAGTGGAAACTCATTTTGTTTGACAATAATAAAATGAACACTGGCGATCTGTCCAAGATGTACCTTGTCTCTCTCCCGATGGAAGTTGGGTTAGTCTTCAGCCCCTCTGTGACCCTGAATTGGATAACGCTAGTATGGAAAATTAGCAACCGAATGCTAAAATGAGGGAAAAGATTAAACATGCTATTGAGAACTTAAGTAATCAAAAAATTAGACATTTTGAACACATTGGCAAAATACATGTACTGTATGTATATTGATTTATAATGTACTTTAAAGCTATAATGTGTAATATTTCACGGACAATGAATGTCTCCATGTCGCTCCGCCATTTTAAAGCTACAGGATTTGTAGAAGGACATGTCATCAGCTTCGCCCTTTCCGTTTTCAATGTGGAAACGCACTGAAAGCAAGGTCTGGTTGAATTTAACTTTAAAAAACAAAAATAAGTGCCATGTTTAGCTATTAATGAAAACATTAACAAATTTTGTAAAAAAAAAATTGGGCTGGACCCATTTAGCTTAGCCTGGCTCTTTTTAATGTTTAATGAATAAAGTATTTTTCTATTCTATTCTATTCTATGAATGTGTACTTGGGCATATTTCAAACACTCACAAATGAACAGGTTTATAGAATAAAATGCAAAACATAATTTTTTGAATGACAAACAATGGTTTTACAGGGGTACAGCTAAACTAAACAAGATATAACATGTACATTTGTGCATTTTAGAAGTCCATAATGGACTCTTTCCACTTGTTTAATTTTCATACCCGGTTAAGCTGAGTGATTGATGACCAGAAATGTATGTTTACTGTTCTGACACAGGTATAGAGACTTCTTTTTAACCAGTCAAAAACATCAAAATGTCCAGCATATTTATATTCTTTATTAAATTTAAGTAGTTTAATCTGTGTATTTCAGAATGAAGCAGTGTAAAGGTTGGAACTCGGTGCTGCTGATGCTATTGGGGCTGGGATCGTTGGCCCAAAAACTGCCTACGAGAGATGAAGGGCTCTTTCAGATGCAGATCAGAGACAAATCGTTGTTCCACGACTCCTCTGTCATACCAGATGGAGCCGAGATCAGTGGCTTCCTCTTCAGGGACACACCCAAAAGGTAAGAGCACTACAGACAGACTGAATGAATGTCATTATTCTGGCGATTAAAACTGACCACACTCAGTCCTAACTGCAAAAGAACTGCTCAGGTCCTCTTCTTGCAAATACAAAAAAGATCAAGTGTTTCCTTGTAATATGACCTTTTATGTTGAGACAGAAACTAAATAATAGATGAGATAGTCTGTCAACTCACAAGGCGAGTGGAAAACATAGACGGTGAAACAATATCACTGTGTTATTGAGCCTTGCCATCTGAATTCATGCATATACTTTGCACAATATTTAGGTTAACGTCAAACTATGCCAGTGTTCATATTGCACCTATTATTTTCTCAGGTACTACTTTGTGGTGGAAGAAGACAACACACCCCTGTCTGTGACAGTGACACCTTGTGATGCTCCTCTGGAGTGGAAACTCACCCTGCAGGAGCTGCCAGAGGAGTCCAGTGGAGAGGGATCAGGTATAACTGACATCAGGCAGCAATGGAAGAGGTTAATGGCATGTTATGTGGAAATATCACTATCCCCCCACACAATTAACCTACACAGTGATGTAAGGCTTTGTGTTTTGGTGGGTTTTAATTAAGTCATAGTCGTAGTGTCTAGTCTGACCACTAATGAGGTCTGACTCGGCCCAAGCTGACGTCTATAATTTCAGAGAAGGGCTGTACTCTAGTCAGTCTACTGAATCAACGCCATTGCATCCCTTTACTTAAGCTGTCTTGGTCTTCTTAAGGTAAATTCTACTGTTCCGTCTGTCTGTCTTCCTTCCTCTTTTTCCCTTTACTTTTTTTTTTTTTTTGCCTCACATTAAAACTTTCTCCATCTGGAGGCTGTCCTTTCAGCACATTAGATCTTGCCAGATGACTAAAGCAGTGGTTTAGAGCATAGATGTGTGATGTGAGCATATATTTGAATGTCAATACACAAGCACCTGTGTGTGTGTGTCTGTGCTCTTGTCAGATCAAATATTCCCCAATGATTTATTGGGTTGTTGCACCGCTGAGTTGACTTGAGTCTTGCTTCAAGAGAAAGTAATTCATCCTGAACTGAAAGAGTAATGACAAATATGACCTCAACACACGGAGTGCCAGCTGCATACAGTAAGTCTGACTTCACAAGATGGGCTGCAGCAAAGGTTAAGGCAGGGAACCGCTTGCTGCCTTTGCAGCCCTTTTGCTTAGATGTCTCCAGTGGGAGTAGATCTTTGAACATGAATTTTTAGAACACCACAGAGAACACCCTTTAGTTGACAAACATAATATTATGTTTTCTTGCTCAAGCTGAAGTAAGAACTCTTAGACTGTCTCTCTCACATAGAAGGTACAAGGCGCCTCTTTGTAGACCAAGTGAATGCTGGCCTCTGATCCTCTGGGATGTTTGGTATAAAAACATGGCTGCAATATCAGGGGGTTAATCAACCATGAGGCTTCGAGTTTCATCATGATCTCATAGCATTAAACATTCCTAACTAGGGGGTACATTTTTATTAATCAAAGACAAATACTAGATACAATATATTTGAAAGCCATGGCTGCAGTTGTGAGGCTGGTAATGTCAATTTGGATGTTATATTAAGCAAAGAGCTCATGTCGTGTGTGTTTGTGTTTCTTTCCAGGAGAGCCTGAACCTTTGGACCAGCAGAAACAGCAGGTGACTGTAGACGAGGGCACGGAGCTCTTCACCTACAAGGGTAACGATGTGGAGTCCTATGTGGCAACCAGCACGCCCTCTGGTCTCTACCAGCTGGAGCTGCTGTCCACTGAGAAAGACAGCAACTTCAAGGTGTACGCCACCACAACACCAGAGTCAGACCAGCCCTATCCGGAGCTTCCATACGACCCCCGTGTGGATGTGACCGCACTGGGTCGCACCACTGTCACCCTGGCCTGGAAGCCGACCCCAACAGGCTCTCTGATGGGTCAGCCCGTTCAGTACTGTGTGGTGATCAACAAAGAGCACAATTTCAAGAGCATGTGTGCCGCTGAGGCTAAAATCAGCGCTGATGATGCCTTCATGTTGGCTCCGAAACCCGGCAGAGACTTTAGCCCATTTGACTTTGTGCACTTTGGCTTTGTTCCCCCTGACAGTGGTTTTGGCAGGGACAGAGGCCTCACAAGTAACAAGATCTCACGGGCATACACAGCCAAGCCCAAAGCATCAGACATTCTGAAGGTGTGCATTGGCAATAAAAACATTTTCACCGTGTCAGACCTAAAACCAGACACACAGTACTACTTTGATGTGTTTGCTGTGAATTCTGCCACCAACACCAGCACAGCATATGTAGGAACTTTTGCCCGCACTAAAGAGGAAGCTCGTCAGAAGACCTTGGAGTTGAAAGATGGCAAAGTATCAGACGTCTTCATCAAGAGAAAGGGCAGCAAGTTTCTGCGTTTTGCTCCCGTGTCTTCCCACCAGAGGGTTACTCTGTTTGTCCACTCATGCCTGGATGCAGTGCAGGTACAGGTGAGACGTGATGGCAAGCTGGTTCTCTCCCAGAATGTGGAGGGGGTGCGGCAGTTCCAGCTACGGGGCAAGCCGAAAGCCAAGTATCTGATCCGCTTGCGAGGAAGCCGAAAAGGGGCCTCCACTTTGAAGCTGCTCGCCACCACACGACCCAGCAGCAAACAGCCTTTCCCTTCTCTTCCAGAGGATACTCGCATCAAGGCCTTCGACAAGCTTCGCACCTGCTCCTCCGTTACGGTTGCCTGGCTGGGCACGCAGGACCGCAACAAGTTTTGCATTTACCGCAAGGAGGTGGCCGACAATTACGGTGAAGAGCAGCGGCGCCGGGAGCAAAATCAATGTGCCGGGCCAGAGACCCGCAGGAAGTCAGAAAAGGTCCTGTGCAAGTACTTCCACAGCCCGAACCTGCAGAAAGCTGTGACCACAGAGACCATCACAGGTCTGGAACCAGGCAAGACCTACCTGCTGGACGTTTACGTGGTGGGACACAGTGGTCACTCAGTGAAATACCAGAGCAAACTGGTGAAAACGAGGAAATACTGCTAAATGACTCTGCAAAGAAGAAATTTATTATATATATAAATATATAAATATATTAAATAAGTTTATTTAACACTAAGTGATATTCTACTAAGGAGTGTATACAGACTGACTACTCACGCAGCTGGTGGGCCTGTGGCAGTGACTGAACTTTGTAGAGAGAGATATCAACCTGTATATTTATGTTTACATTTCTTTGTGGCGCGTCTGAGTGGCCCATAGCGTGAGCTGCTCTGTTACCAGGCTTGTCATCTTGACATCATGTTGCCGCTCGGGAGGCAGAACTTCAAAGAGGATCATATTTCATCTTGTATGTTTCTTTGTTGCTGCATGACATTTGCTTTTGTCCGTCATATTTGTCACCTCCTTCAGTTACAGATCACGATGGCTGGAGGAGATCCAGTGGCTGCCCGCTTTGTATAGATCTCTCACTGCATATTCGCTACATGTTTTAGGAGGAATTTAAATTATTTTATACTTCTCGTCTATCTTTTTTTGATTGTCTGTTTTTATTGATGGCAGTAATAGCTGTTCTAAGAAAATTCCAGTTTTATGAGGAACTTATCGTAGTTCAGACATTCCCTTATGTATCGCAGCCAGTGTTTTCTCTAGAGCTCATCTTGTAAATGTATTCTGTGCTGGAGATCTGTGTTATTATCACTGTATCGCTCTGTCTGTGTGAGCGTGCGTGCGTGTGTGTGTGCGCGCGGGTGTGTGTATGTGTCACATGTACAGAGCTGTCCTGCCAATATTCATGTACATAAAGACTAAATATAGAACAAGTAATCCCTGTGTCACCCTGGGTGTCATGTTCTTTTGCCAAGCAGTTAACTTCACAATTGAGATGAACAAGCACACTGCACCATTATGTCTGCAGAGTCAGACACCTAAAGCAAGGTTGCACAAGCAGAACTTGATAGTCAGGCATTCTCATAGATCTATAGGAAGTGCCTATTTGGGCTCCTTATTCGGGAGCATTTGTTCATTTCTGCCCAAGATCCACGATCCATTAATGTTCTATGTGTAGATGAAAAAGAAAAAGCATAGTATTCATACACATGAAAGTGCTGCAAAGTTGAAAAGTTGTTTTTGCATGGTTTGAACAGTAACATCACTGATATGTTAGATTATCTTAGCTGTGATTAAATACAGTAATGTGACTGTAGACCCTGGTAATGACTTGGAAATTGTTACATGAAATTAGGCAAATCAGTGTCTTAATAGGCAGTATAACAGGTCTGATGAAAGGGGTCAGCAATGCTGAAAATTTCTTACCATAATCTGTTGAAATTATTCCTGTCATATACAGCCCAACTGATCATTTTTATTTTCATTTTCTTAGGAGAATTTGAGAGCCACTGTGTAATGAGGTGGCAGTTTAATATTGGGCCTTTAGCAACATCCAGTCCACTTTATTTCATGTTATTTCATACACAATCCTTTTTAAATTTCTAGTAAGCAGCGTACATTACAATGTGAAAATAAGGCTGACATGAATCGCTTGAAATGTGATCCCAAAATAGAGAGAATAGCCTCCTTTTTTTTTCCAAGGCAAAAACAACAACATTTTAAAGCAAACCTTAATGAAACAAACATGCATTACAATACATGGTGGTATTTTTATTCAATAATCATTTATGGACTTCAGTTTACTCAGAGTAGACAACTACAACTACTAGAATCCACCTAGCTGTATTTATAATTGTGCTACTGCCATGTTGTTTTAGAATGGCACAGTAAGATGATAAAAAAAAGAATATTTTAGAACTCAAGAGTTACAAAGATGCTGAATAACCAAATATTCCGAAAGAGTGGATAAAATGATCCACCATAAGTCTAGATTTACTTTTGTCTTTATCATGCAAACAAAATTGTTTGGAGTTTTGTTTGTGAAAAATTGGATTATTTTCTAATTTTATTTGAATTATCGTTTACATTTTTGCTATTTTGCTGAAACACATCGAACACATCTCTTTAGGCCTGTCCCAGTCAGACGAAGATCTCAGTTACATTCAAAGTTAACATGCAGGTATGTTCATGCATAGCTTTTGTCCTTAAAAAAAAACAAGAATATGATCATTTAATTAGTGCATATAGATTATATTCACTTTATTAAAAACTGGCTCATAAAGTCACATCTTTAATATCTGCATATGTTTTTGAGTAAAGTGCATTTATCATGACACCTTTGGAGTTGGAGCTTTAGAATCGTCACCTAGGTGTGTTTCATCCTTGATATTCCGAACAGTTGGAATGGGCCATGAAGATAATGTGAGCTCAAAGCCCAGGCATTGTAGATTCTATATTATATTTATGGTACATTCATAAAACATAAAGAGATTTGAGCTAAGGTATCATACACAAATTGCTTGTTTTTTTGTCGTTTCACGCACTGAGCAGTCTAAATCTAAACGCGTGGCGGGTAAAAAGAACCACCAGAAATCATAAGCAACTCTTCCGTGCACTGCTGTGATTACTCCACCACTTATGGGTATGACATGGTCCCACATGTCTGACTCCACTCCTTGCCCTGCCACACACTTATATACAAAACCTATACATCAAAGCACTCCACTCATTACAACATAAAAGATAAACAGAGTTAGTTCTGCAGATGGTTAGCTCTCAGATAGAGGTTTCTCTGTATGTTCATGTTTGCACGACTGTTTGTGAGACGATCTCCTGAAGCATGCTGGAAAAATGGAAGCGTCTGTACTTTTTTTCCCCCATTCTAGACCTCTTGAGTTGATCAGAGAGCAGGCCGTTTTTTTTAAAGCTTCACAGCTGATATCCTTCACAGAATATCATTTAAGTGGGTCTGCCCAGCTTTATTAGTGGCAGTTTACGGGGATACCCATGACACTCCCACAGCTCTCTGAAAGATCCTCCACATTGTTCCAGGGCAACGACAGGTTAATGGAAGCCAGGTGGAGCTTCCTTGCATTTCCTTCAACCGAGAGCACTTGAATGACAGCAAGTCGTGGTGGTAAATCGGAGTGAAGCTACCCAGAATCAGTGTCAAGACGGAAGCATGGCAATTCTTAAGAAACAGCTGCTTTTCTTGGCCACATCAGACATTGAGAACTTTTCTTTGTACCTGAGACTGCTCAGTACACATGGATACATGCACTGATGTATGTCTGGCTTTTCTCTTTGCTGGTTTGCGTCCAAGTCTGTACTGGCTAATTAGCAAGTCAAAGAATTCTAGCAAAATTTGGAGTTTGTTTTTAACTGAAGGTACTTCAAAGAGAAAAGATAGGTAGGGTTGAGAAAGCCTATAACTGGTTGCTCTAAACAAGCAGGTCTGGTGATAAAGTCTTAATTTGCTATGGCTGCTAGCCTATGTATGAGTTACTTTTGTGATTCTAGAATAGGTTTCACTGAGTTTCCAATATCCCAACTGATGGACATCCTGTGGTCACATGAAAGAAGAGTAAAATAGTGGTACTATCTATACAATAGAAGTAGTGTATTTATTCCTAAACCTTCCTAAATCTCACTAGATTTAGATCCTAACTGATAAAATAGTGCCTAAACCCAACTTACCATCACAGCTTTGTGAACAAGTGAACAATGAAGTGTATTATGGTAACAGGTCAGCTTTTGAAGCACTTTAAACAAAATTTTTAACATAAATGGAAATATCCTCCCCATGGTAAATATAAAATGCAGCAAGTTTATTTAGTTTCGCACAAAAACTAAAAACAGGGGTAGGCAACTTCTCAAAGATTTGCTGGCCTGCAGCTCAAGTTGTTGCAGTATACCAACTGTTTTTAATTACTCCTATTTCACTTCTTGTCAATTTGATACACAATATATAGGCCTATATTTTAAAGTTGTTAACTTTGGTTTTTGGGTTGATCCCTGTAATCCATTTCTTTTTGCCACCATTCTAAGGACGAAAGCCAGGGTGATTGTTTATGTTCTCTGTGTCACTTAAGTATTGTGTAACCCTAACCTGAACCCTTCATTTAATTAAATTTAATATAACTTTCAATTAATTTGATTTGACTACAATTAAAAGGACTCTAATTAGCTTGAATTGGACTATATCATTGAAGTGCCTTGAGATAACATTTGTTGTGATTCGGCGGTATATAAATAAACTGAATTCAATTCAACTGAACCCCATTCGTACTTGGAAATCTTCATATTCGAATATTAATGTACAGGTCAATATTTTGTGAAATTAGATTATTGTCCCCAATGTTGATTGGGGCACTTCAGGGAATTTTTTTCATTGAATGTTTGCCCGTATGTGCTAGCTAATATATTTCCTAGCCTATTGTTAATGCATTACAGCAGATGTGGAGCGATGCACAACAAAATTAACTTAACAAACTTTACCGTAAATATGCTCTGACATCACTCTTTCATTTCTTGTAAGCTTTTGCAGTTGGTATTTGTGGGTGTTTTGTGTATGTGTGGGTGAATACACTTGCTGTTCAATGGAAAAATGAGTGACACGTTTGGATAGAATTCATGAAAAGAGAGCTCAAATAGGATCCAAAGGGAGCAGTCGTTTAGGCCAGGCTACCTGAGCAGCTGAAATCTTTATTATTGTACATTCGTTATTATAAGATATAAGTCAGCTCTACTGGTCTGTCTGGGTAGCCTACATATCTATGGTAAATGATTTAATAACCAACTTTAGTGTGGAAACGTTTTTTTTATTTAATAAATGGTGATTTATAAATTCATAAAATTGTGGAAATAATCATCCGCATTGCCACATTCATTGGACAATAATGCTGTAATTTATTTTAATTCTCACAAACCGCACGAATCTAACGGGCTTCTAAATAATTACAGCATTATTGTCCAACGAATGTGGCAATGCGGATGCTTACGATGACAATTCGATGCTTATCTTATAAATCACTATTTTAATTCTCACAAGCCGCGCAAATCTAACGGGCTTCTAAATAATTACAGCATTATTGTCCAATGAATGTGGCAATGCGGATGATTATTTCCACAATTTTATGAATTTATAAATCACCATTTATTAAATAAAAAAACGTTTCCACACTAAAGTTGGTTATTAAATAATTTACCATAGATATGTAGGCTACCCAGACAGACCAGTAGAGCTGACTTATATCTTATAATAACGAATGTACAATATTAACGATTTCAGCTGCTCAGGTAGCCTGGCCTAAACGACTCCTCGGTTGGCCTAAACGACTGCAGGGGGGCCTAAACGCCAATGGCCTAAACGACCTGCTCCCGATCCAAATAGTGACATACAGTAAACAGGCGGAAATACTGGAAGAGCTCTGTGAAAAAATGCTGTGTCAGAGAAGCAGGTCAGCAGTTGTGTGCAAAATGCTTAGGACTGGATAAAGGACTTTTGCCATATACGGGGACGGCACAAAACTAAAAGGTGGTTAAATCAAACCATTCATACTAACACTGGTGCAGTGTGGCAGAAATCTCCAAAGAAAACAGCGTCAAATGAAATCATGAGACTTAAAATCTTGCATACAGACAGGGAGCCCCATCTTGGAAGAAAGGAGTATACCAAATGAAAATGATTCCACTTCAGCTGCTCTCGGGAGAGATCATTATTGAGGATCAGGTCCAAACCAGTTCTACACAGCTCTGATTTACCAGAGGGCCAAGCAAAAAATCTGAGGCTTCCTTCCAAACCCATCCTGACCAAGAGCCCTTTCCCAGGAAGGGCGGAGAGGGACCAGTGGCCCTGGGGCATTGCTCGTCTCAGCCGATCTCCATTAGGATAACTCAAACGGTGGAGAAAAAAAAAACACTGACTGGCTCCTGAACTTTCATTTGATTTTATTGTATATTCAATTTTAAGGTCACTTTTATTATCATACCATCATATCACCAGATTAAAGTAATCCTGTACACATGATACGCATTTGAGGATAAAGAAATTGCTTTGCTGATATGTCTGCACTTGAACAAGATTTCTGTGCATGTGTGTGTGGGTCTTGATGTGCGTATGTAATAGTCTTGTGCACATGCAGGGCCGTGTGTGTTTGTGTACTCACTGCCATCGCTCCCTCTCGCCTGAGCTGCCTAGGGGTGGTCCCTCCGCTCTCTTGTGCTCATGAAATCACATCTAAGTGGTTGTAATTTCTCATGCTTCATCAGTACAGTAATTTCAAAAGGCTCCCTCTAAAGACCCTCCTTATAGTGGCGACCTAGGGTTGTCAAATGAAAACATCGTTTATCCAGTGGCCTCGAAGCTTCAGGAAATGGTTTGCCGGTTATTCAGCGACAGCCTTGAAAAAAAGGAGCTGTGGTGAGGGACTGCAGGGGTTTGTGAAACATGAAACAAAAGGTGGTCTGGCCCTTCAATCTACAGTATCAGGTTTAGGAGATTTCAGAAAAATGCACACATCCATTTGGAAAATCTTGTATGGAACCATTTGTATGTTTGCCAAAGTGAGGTTTTCCCCCAGTGAAAATATTTACTTTGAAAAAAAAAACTCTGAAAGTATTTATTTCAATGCAATCCTTTCCTTCGCCACGTCGTAACTGTGGTTTCTGTATTTTTTGTCCCTCGGAGACTGGCAGCGGCTCTGTTCCAAAGATGGGTACGCTCAGGTTGTCTTCAACCTGTGGAGCTGATCATCTAAACATCTTTGGCCTTGTCCACACCCACAAAGATATTTTTCTAAGACTCCCCCTTTACCTTATTAAACCTGTTAAAACTCAACTATGTTAATCAAAATGGCATATTTAGAAGTGTTTTTTTTTTCCTTGAAAGCAATCCTTTAAGATGTCAGAATGGCTGACCACAACCTTGACTTGCTTAACATGTGGGAATTTTGACATTGCAAATCAGCCCCGCCTGTTTTGGATTGTTGCAACTGCTATCTTTGACTCTACTCAAACACGCGCGACTCCTCTGCTAGAATGTATTGGGTAATGGCTCATGATGTGTGGATCACGTTAGACAAACCTTGGTTTAAAGAACGCTATCACCGATGGATCTCTCTCCAGCCCCAACCGTCCTGTCCAAATATTGTCACTTCTGGCCCCAGAAAGGCCAACAATGGCCAAATGGTAAACGCAAGGCTTCAAAACGGCAGTTCACAAATCAATGTACCAATTGTACAACTCTTGCTGTTTGAACCTGTGGTTTTGATATTGTCATTGATACACTTCAGTTCCATAGTTAAAATGCTCACTTAGGTCATTAACAGCATACCATTTCTCTCATCTCTAAATTTCTTCTTGCACAATAGAATACAACATATGGACATTTATAGTTTTGATTTTCATTGCAAATCGCAGATGTTGGAAGCTATTTGTTCCTATGTGTTTCCGCTTTTCATCCACATGCAAACATGCAAAATATCTTTTTGGATATTTCCAGTTTGAAGACATTCAGAAACCCTGTTTGTAGTGTTACACGTGGAGTGTAAAGCTGGAAAACTGAAAACTTTTTGAATTAACACCCTAATTAATACCCAAATGCGGTCCGATGAGATCTTCAGTCACCATGTTTTTTTGCCTTATCTCCGCCTCCATCACGTGTCTGACCTGTGTAAACAGGAAGAAACAAACTCCTTGCTTCCTGTTGAGGACGGCAAGTTTGTGGCTCAGACTGTTTCCCTTTTAAAAGACAGTTTCAAAAAAATTGAAAAGGTTTGTTGAAAAAAAACGTCATGCCATATTTCTAAGTCTTTAATGCATCAGTGTGTCAGTGTATGTGTCAGTTGGTTCGTTGGTTCCACCATTGTTGTTCAGACATCAGACACTGTCTCCGCCTCAAAGCATGAAAAGTGAAACTGATGAGCAAGTGAGCAGTTGCAAATATGCAGGGAGGGTCAAGCAGACAGTAGTCCCAACCTGGTCCTCATGTGAGCCTCCTCATGAGCATGCTTTTCTGCTAATGAAAACTGTTCTGTGGTCTTGCAAAAAAGAAATTATCCCTCCCAAGAACAGCTTTCCACTAATGGATACTGTTCTGTGTGTACCTGTTCACATGTGCTGCTTTTGAGACTAAGCACTCTTGAAACTATTAGCATCGATTTTAAAATGACGCTAGAGAATTTGGCTAATTCTTTGCCCTTAAGCACCCCCTACAGTTTTTGGGATGTAACTTCAATGTCATAAAAACAAAGTTCAAAGTGAGTCCAGCAAATGTACAACCCTAAAAAATGTTTTTTTTTTTGTCACATTGCAGAAGCTACAAAAATACCATCAAAAAGCTTACAGAAATTTCAACAGACCATAAAGCAAAACGCTGTAGTGCGGGGCTGGAAACCAAAGTTATGAACTGCAGTATCTCAGCCCCTGGCGTGCTTCGGGACAGTTTTAGACCCGGCAATTGTGCATAACAAATGTCAGTATACTTCCAAGTGAGTCATAAGCACATACTTTCTTGAGAGTGCACTCTGGAAACGTAATGAAACAGTACATTTCTGTATCAAAATCTGATGTGCAAGAGTAAAATTATGAAGTGGCAAGGCCAAACTTAAATTCTTTCCTAAACCTAAACAAGTAGCCTAGTTTTAGTTCCTGAGGTCATGTTTAGTACCAAAATCTAACAAAGACATTGTACTGCCCATCTTCTCAGTCTCTGAATTGGAACGCAAATGTTCAGGCCAATTTGCGTTCTATACTACTCCTCCTCACTTACTACTTCAAAGACTCAAGCTTGGTTCATCTGACTGATTTAATTTCTTTCTCATGACTTTGATGCTTCATCCAATCAACTTTTTTGAGGGACTCTTTTCAGACCTTTTTTTACAGAGGACATCCCAAATAGTTCAACGGAAAGAAACCTTGACTTCAGAGTGCTAAAAGGTCGTGAAAACATGGTGTAATTTGATGCCTTATTAAAAGAATGGGCTGTAGACCCATAAGCTGCTTTCAGACCAAACAGTTTTGAGGAATTGCTAAGGGTTATGGAGAATCTCTGAAGCACAACCTACCGTAATGGCCTCTCCAGTTGCATGGCATGCAAATACCACATGTCAGATTGGTAAACCGAGGGCTTCACTGTCAGATCATTGCGCTTTCTTAAAACTGTTGTTTTTTTATTTTACCAATGTTCCAGTGAAGCGTTCATGTGTTTGAATAACCGTACACTTATGTATGTGCTTAAAGAGACCCTATCAGAGGAGCTCTACGAATTACAATCCGTTGTTTCTGTGGTGCTGAAACAAATAAGAGGAGAGGCTTCCTGGAAAAGTTTGAAAAACTATGAAAAGGTTCCTGCGGTCCAAAAACAATTCTAGTCTTGTACAGTTGAGTTCTAGCCAAATGTCAAACATTTGGTAAATGACAGTGAATGGCTGACTTTCTCAGTTTGTGACTGAAACAACAGGATGTTTATATTCTCCAAACATGGAATGCTCCAATTTGCCAGTTTGACCAGTGCGGGATGTCTGTGATAATAAAATGACCAAAGCTAGATTATCACTTTGTTACGTGATGGGTTCCCTGCTTTCACAGAAGACTTATGTGTGACTTCTTGTGCAGGTGTTAGAGATCAGAGGTGGTGGGGATAACCCAGGAATCTTAGTGAAAGCTGAGTGAAAGTTAAAGGGTTTTAAAAGGGTAGAGAGGAAAAAAGGGGTCATGACATTTGATCATCCTGCCCTGACAGGCCAAGTCACTGACAGAGGAGTCGGGGAAACACAGAAATGGATCACGAAGGGCACGGGTGGGGAAGATGCACACAAAGACTCTCTCGGAGCTGTGATCAGGCTTGTCGCCCGAGTGTAACCCTCTGTCATGGCTTAGCTATAAAAAAACACCAATAATATGAATCCAGACAACTGATTACAGCATCTCAAATACAGTTGTGGTCTGAGAGGAAGAAATCCCTTTAGAAGGACATGTTTACCACCAGTTTAAGAAATAAGCTATTTCAAAACAGCAACTGGGACATTCAGTCACACTGGCTCATTGACTCTGATGTAAACATGTACATCGTGATCCGGTCTTTGCCGCAATTTTCAACCAATGCTTGTGATTTGGACCAATCAGAGAGCAGTTAGGCAAAGAGCCACACCACAACAGGAAGCCATTGGCATAAACACAAGCTATAAACACAGTAAACAAAAGCAATAGAACACTGACACACTGCTGATTAAAGAGGAGGGAACATTTGTTGAAGAGGTGTCTGAAAACAGAATATACACAAACAATCAGTGATTAGAGATGATGTTAATCTCTCACTGCGCAGGGGGAAAGTCAACAAATCAAGGTGAGCGGAGATAGAAAGAATACAACGGAGTTCATGTGAGGTCTGTTGGTCGCCTGATAGTCCCAGCACTTTTGCAAACAGTGCGTTCATAAGTTGTTATTTACAAATCACATTCGTTGCTGACTGTTTATGCTTTTAATCATTTTAGAGAAGAAAAGCCATCTGGCTTTACTTTACATGCTTTTAATTGGACAAGTCAGGACTCTTTTCCCTTCTAGTTTGTACTCTTTCATTTCTGTCTTTTGAAATGTTGATGTGCCAAATCAATTTTGATCACTTTCTTGAGGACGTCCCCTCCCCAGAGGGACTATTCTTGAGAACAGAACAGTATTTTTGGTCACACTCAATAAAAGTACGTGTTGTTAGCAAAGAAACCAGTATCCCCATGTTCTCACTGAATATTATCCCTCAAAAATGACTAAATAAAAATGCAGTACCATCTGAACATAATGTGAATTTAATACAGAATACAACCCAATTTCCAAAACGATGGGAAAACAATATTAGTAGTTCTCTTACATCCTGTGGTATGTGCAGAGGTTCTGGTGCAGTTTGTGTACAAGGTTAAGAAAATGGATCTGCCGGTTTAAATTATTGTTGCAGATGGACACCTCACATGCACTGTCACATGCGTGCATTTCTCATATCTTAGGAAAAACAACCTGCATCACTTTCCTGACTCACCAATAAGCTGAAAACTCTCAGAATATAATAAAGATGCGGGAGTCTCGGCTTCTTCTTCAGAAACCATAGTGTACTGACAGAGACAGCTCAGAAATGAGGCAGACAACCAGAGAGTCATTTCCTGTATCCGTGTCACATGGTTTTTGCCACTGACTTCACGAGACTAGCCACTGGTCAAATATGAATTCTCATGGAAGATGTGATCATGAGTATAAATTATGACTGATTATTTTGCCCTATGGTCTTTGATAAATCTAACCAACATTATTATTTATTTTTTTCTATCCCAGCCCCAGTAATTTTGATTTCTAACCAAGTGATGTCATCTATTCATTCGGCAACTTACCTCTTACAATAAAAAAATTGCTTTCACTGCCTCTTAGGAGACTGCGAGTCCTTACCGTGCCATACCAATAGCGCAGCTTGTAATTTGTTTTCCAGTGTACAGGAGCTTTGATGCCAACTGTCTGTCGACCAGAGGTACGGCAAACCTTTTCATCTTGAAATGGCTCAATCAACAGCCCAGAAACCACAATTTACTAATGTTTTAAGGCTGATGGGAAAGATGGTTCCTCATGGTTCTTCTTGCCTGGAGCAGGCAGCACAACCAAAACCTTCTGCATAAACCGAGACTTAGAGCCACGAGGAAAAGACGGTATACCTTGTTTGAAGGCTTTATATGTCAAGACATCATAAAATAATAATCTGGTCCTTACCAGGTTTTAAAATGAGGTAGATACAACCACAGATGATCAACATTGTGCGACATATTACATTGTGTCATTATCAATTTAAATTAAAGAGGGTCTTGCAGGAGGGTTTGGTTCACGCGGTTGATGTGCTGCCTGCTTTAGGCCAGAACCACAAGAACCATCCTTTCCAGCAGCCGTAGACTGTTAGTGAATTGTTTTTTTTTTCTTCTTATCTGCTGAGTGGACAGTTTCAAGGTTTGGCAGTGAATCAATTAATTCACGATGGGACACACAGAACTTTTCAGTTTTCGAAAGGGATTTGGGACAAATTGTAAATGGGGAAACTGATCATGGTGGTTTCTCTTGAGGTATTTCGAATTGAATGAACGCAGTTAAGTGCAACAATTTCCTGTGTAATAACTCTGCATCTGCAATGATGATCAACCTGGGCCATTCATTTTCTTCAGTTTGCACGCACAAACTGCATTCGAGAGTTCACAATAAGGAGTTTTCTCATCCTGTAACATAATAAGTTTGCCTGCATTAACCAAAAAAAACATTAGGTCCTGTTCATATTAATCTAACTGAAAGTGCCTTTGGGATAGTTTCAGCCCCATCCAAGTTTCCCACAGTTTATCATTTAATTCATTTCTTTCTTAATCTACAAACCAAAAACTGTTTTGAAGTTTTCTAGTTCTGCACCTTTGACAACAAAAGGCATCCAAGACTTCTTGGGAATGATTCTACCAACTTGGTACACTTCTCCTTTGGCGGTTTCTCCCACACTTTTCAAGCTCTAAGTGTTCAACTGGGGCTGTTGGGAAAAATCAGAGCGCAACATATCCCACAGAATGATGCTGCCATCACCATGTTTAACATCAAAAAGTATAAATGGGGTGATGCTCAGTGCACGGCTTCCTCCATATTCACTGTTGAGAATTGTGCTTAAGCACTTAAACCTACAACAGGGAGGATTTTTGCTTCTTGTTGTCTGACAGTCAGGTGCCTTTTGGCAAACTCCTAGTAGTCTGTTACATGCTTATTAAAGAGAAATCGCTTCTTTGTAGCCAGTGTATAATAAAGGCCTGATTGGTCAAGTGTTGCATTGATCGTTGCTTTGCTGTTTGCATATCTTAACTAATACCCTTTGGCCTTATGTGTTCAGTTGAGCTGGGCAACCAGATCTCTTGTTGGTGGTTCCAAACTTTTTCTGTTTTACAATCAGTGCTTTTTTTTTAAAAAACAGTGACTATTGATGGGATCCACCAGAGCTGTATTGTAAGGGTCATTCAAATGTCTAAATACCTATTTAAATGCTACATTGAAGTTATAATTTTTGACAAGTTAACAAAAGACTCAGAAAGCTGTTTTTGCTTTGTCAATAGTTATGTGTAGATTGATTAGTAGAAAAGATAATCAAATCCATTCTAAAATGAGCCTGAACGATAATGTATAAACTTGAAAGGGCTGGAAAAATATGTCTGCAGTGCATGGAAAATTAATTCCTTCATGTTTTAAAGGGGAGCTGTTTCAACTTTGCTTGTTTCCTGCCATATCTAAATATACTGGTGACATGTCATATCATATTATTAAACATGAGTGCAGGTGATGATAAGGTAAAGTAATCCCTCTGAGACTATTCTGACACCAGCTCATCACAGATGAGCAGGCGGATATCTGCATCAAACTGAGATTTACTCGATAGATTGATTACAACCAGGAATCAGTTTTTCACACAGCCTGTGATTTAAAGACTGAATCATGTGTCAAATCACTGTGTCACACAATAAGCAGGTAATGAATCGGTTATATGTACTTTACAGGCAAATTCTGCTATGACATTTGTTGCAGAGCATGTTTGCTGTTTCCATTCGGATTTTCCTGTCTGGATTTGAGCTCACACATCCATGGAGGGCATCGAGAGGTTGCCATTTACAGTAAGAAATTCTGTTATATGGGGGCGTTAGTTTGCTTTCAGAACTTCCAAACCAGAGATAAAGAGACAGCATTTAATAAGAAATGGGAAAATGAGAATTAGTTTAGTATATTTAAAGAACAATTTACAATAAACAATCACGTTGTTGTATTTGTAAATCAATTCGTCACACAATGGATACTACTTCACAGATCATTTCAACAGATAATAACAAACCTAACAACTATTTCAACAACATATTTTGGAGTCTCCAAAGCCTCCTGATAGTTACAGGGTTGCTGAGAGCCAGCGACTGTCTCTGCAATATGTATGAAAAACTCAGGCTTGAACTGAAATTAAGAACACTTACTCAAGTGCCGTGACCATCTTGAGTATAAATCTAATGTAGCATACTTCCAATTTTTGACGATTGTTTTATCTTACTTTCTATGCTTCACTTTTGATGGGAAATACTGTATGTTTTAACTGTACAACTCTCATCTGAAAGCTGGAGTTACCGATGAGTGTAATAATGAAGATTTTACCTATAATAAAGCAGGCTATTGCCTCAGACTAATTTCCCCATATAAACGTTTCCCACTTCAACCAGCTATGATTTTATTAACAATAACAATAACAATCAGAATAATGATAATAGTAATAATAGCAACCGTATACTTTGTGCCATTACGTCACAGTTAACCTCGATTGATGTTTTGATTGGATTTTTCTGACAGGTTTCCACTTTGACCAATGAATGCAAGAGTTTTACTCGAAATAGGGTTGTGTAAAAAATGTTATATTGCTGTTCTATTGGCCTAAACTTCCACTACGGGACAAACGGCAATGCATGGCTGTAAGAACGCTGAGCCTGTCGTGCTGAGCAGGCAGGCAGAGCAGTCTGAATGAAACGCAGGCTGGAGCGTGTTGTGCGACGGAAAGGTAGCCTCTGGTTACAAACTTTGGACCAATCAGGACGCCGCTCTGCTTTCCTACAACAGGAGCAGCAGAAGTTCAACCTGGACTGCTCCATGAAGAAACTATCCGCTTGAAATTCAAACTGACAATGCTTTCTCACTTCCGCTGACATATCTCACAGCCAACCATTTGTCACTGAAGGAAACGTTTCCGAGTGATGACAATGTTGGGTATGTACGTGCCAGACAGATTTTCTCTGAAATCGTCTAAGGTCCAGGATGGAATCGGTCTTTACACGGCGAGGCGAGTGAAAAAGGTTTGTTCGTTTTTGACTGGGGCAACTTTGAAGCCGAGGTTTGTCGCCGGAAGCGTTCAGAGCTACTTTTTAGAAGTTAGAAACGTTCTTTGGTCGCTTTTTTCCTTGCAGTCGCTGTCAAAATCTCAGTCTCAACCCAAGGCTTCTGTGACGTTAAGTGCCACGTAGCTACAGTAACTGCAGTGGTTTCTCTGAGCCCACTTCATGGATTCATGTCGGCAGAGAAGAGGCGCGCGGCGTCGGTCTCGTGGACCCCACATAAATGTTAGATTTATAAGAGGGATTTGAACTTTTTCACGTCATTCTTCTGAACTATACACACTGTCCCAGTTTCATCAGATGTTTAGGGAAGGCGTATGAAGCTATGGAATGCTTCAGTGGACGGCTGGGCTTTTGGGTGTCAGTCGGGATGTTTTTGCATTGTCATTCAAATATGTAACACTAGCAGAAGATGAATATGAATTCAACATGAATTACACATTTTGAGCACGCCCCTTGTAAGGTCAGAAGGATAAAAATGACCAGTACTGAGGGATGTGCTCACATGTCACATCAAGCAGTAGGCGTGCCTATGTGCCATTCAACACTGATCAGCAGTGCAGAAGTCATGTCCTGGGCTGAGGTGTATTATGTTTCAATATAATTCATTTTGGCTGCCACTCTGTTTTATAAAGGCATCACATTTGACAAGGGATCCTTCTGTTTATTTCCAAGGGAGAAAAGTTTGGCCCCTTTGCTGGTGAGAAAAAGCTGCCCAGTGAGCTGGATGAAAGCTCCGACACCAGGCTGATGTGGGAGGTGAATGCACACGCATCCTGCAATGTTCCAACACATTTCAAGGCACACGCCTTTAGAAGGAAGAGTGAATGAAGGTGGTGATTTTTTTATTATTATTTTTTTTTAGAAGGTTTCACTCAAAGTTGACCTCATTTTTTTTATTGGCCATTTATGTAACACCTGTAAAGCTCGATCAAACATTTCAAGTTCCCACAGTACAGCGAGCTGATGGTTATTTTCTTTCAGCCCCTGTAAAAAACAGCAGTCTGCGCATAAAAGACGGATGAAGCACTCGTTCCTGTGAGAGAAGCCAACGAGATGTAAAATACTGCCGACAGTTGTTAGGGAGTGACTCTTAAAACATCTATGGCGCCAACAGTCTCCCTTTTAAAACAAAAAACAACAAAACCTTCGTTATAGAATAGATATTCTTCAGAGATATGCCTTTTTTCATCCAATCAGGTGTCAAGTATCACTCCCCCTTTCCACCCTCTTGAGTAAATTAGGTCACTTCTAGCTCCAAATAACACCAGTGACAATGGAAAAAATACCGTTGATGTAATAAAATATTGGAGAGCATACATTTGACTCCTTTTTAGCTCTTCAACTTCAGTCAAGAGGCTGTTGATGAACTTTTTGTTTTCTTTATTAAAGCTAAAGCAAAGAAAGTTTGGACCCACCGACCCACACAAATGAATGGGTACGTGCGTCCAATCTTCTGAGTGCCACTGTATACGATAGGCTTAAATTAGTATGCGTCCTTTAAGACTCAGTCAGTGATTGAATCAGTGATTCAAAGAAATCTTTGTCTAAATGTATTTTTTCATGTCTCTGATATGATTTCCAGCAGTGACGTCACAGTTTGCAACTTACAGAACATGCTGAGCTTTATCCCCCCTCCCAGGCATGCAGGAGAAGCTGCGGTGGCTGCAACACACGCACACAAAAAAAGCTATCCGAGAGACAGTGTTTGGTTTGTCTGTTCTTTGATGCCGTAGAAACATGATGGAGCACGAAAAGGAAGACCAGCAGTGTCTGCGCGTTTAAAGGGTTCAATATAAGGTCGCAAAAATCCCCCAAATATTTCTTTTTCTATGCGATTCCGACCTGGTGAGAAGGTAGTTACAAATATCGTCTTACATTTACGACAGCAGACGGTATATAAATCCAAAAACATTGTTTACGGTTTAATGTAAACTGCTGTTTGAAGCCGAGTGACATCAGTTTATACAAAATTGCACCAAACTTAAAAGGTGAATTCCAGAATTAATTTATAATTTATCAACAGTCCAGGAAGAAACACTAAACTGTGCAGCAGAACTTTCGCTCCCTTTTAAAAATCTCGCGACCGCTCAGATTTATCTTGTGGGGCCCACTTTGAAGTTGGGGACTGCTGTACTAAAGACGTGAAACGTTTGTAAGTTTCTTTCGAACGAACTACAGCCACGTAAGCAGCAGCTGTATGGGAAGCAGCGGGGAAATGAGCATTCTTTTGCACTCCAGTGGAAGGCGCATCCTTTATCACATGACGCAGCTGCTTTTGCCAGCTCAGGTTGATCAAAGTATGCTCTCTGTTACTCTGTGATAAAGGCGAACAAACTCTCATCTCACGATGAAGAGAAGCTGCTGATGGTAACCACTAAGACGAGTGATGCAGTTATCTGTAGCCGTCACATTGTGAGGTACAGAGCCGTGCATGTGAGTAGGTGTTCATGTGCGAGGCCAGCACACTTCAAGAGAAGACAAACATTCAAAGGAACGAGAGGAGAAGAAACGGTTGCTAACTTCTGACAGCTCTTGCAGTTACTGCTTTTTTTTTTTTTTTTTCTCCTTAGGTCCGTGGCAGTAAAGGAGATGTGCTGTATATTCTGGATGCAAGTAATCCTCGCTATGCCAACTGGCTGCGGTTTGTCCATCAGGCGCCTTCACAAGAGCAGAAGAACTTGGCAGCAATTCAGGTACATTTCCACTCAGTGGACAATGAATTCCTCAGACTTAACCCCGCTCACCCCCCCCCCCCCCCCGCCCCCCAAAAAAAGAGAAAAAGTGAAGGATAAATAATACAGGCAACACACATGTGTCGGAGAAGACAAATCAAGAAATCTCTTTTTGGCATGGAAATCTTCAGAGCAAGATTGAAGGTGGGAAAGAAAGCAGTGGGGTTGTTGTTTTGGGAGGGGGTTTGTTTAGTCAAACACACAACATGATTGTGTGAGTTTTAGTAATTGTGAGAAAATGAACGCAGTGAGTAATAACATGGGATAAGACCAGTCTGCAACCGCACAAACTGGAAAGTAAACACGCTTGACAGTTATGACTGTTTTTATTCTGAAAATAGGTTAGAGCTAAAGGGGAAAAACCCATTAAATGAAATTGCTTGCTAAAAGATTCTTATTGTTCAATTATGTTGCAAAACACATCACTTTGGCTCCGGTCCCTCAGTGGCCAGATGTTTAAGCCGTTCTAATCTTTACAAATGAGTGTTAATAGGGTGTGAAATTGGATAAGGAGGGAAATTCTTTTACTCTTTTTTTTTTTAATTCTTTCCAAAATAATTAGAATTAATGTTAAACAATGGAAATGAACATTCATACACACTTTTGAACGACGAGTTCTGGATCTGGGAAACTTCCCCCCACGTTGCACTTCTAAGTAAAAGATAAAAAAGGGTCGCTCTCTTAAGTTGGAGAAGAAAAATAGAAGTGGAAGGGGAAGAATATGACCACTTCAGGTTTAAGGGCCAAGTTCCTGCCATTAATACTCAAACACACAGAGTGATTGGTTGTTTAAAGGTCATGCATGCGAGTTAAATCTCTGTGTTTCATCAACAATGACATTTATTGTTTAGCCTTCCTCTTCCTAATCATTATTTATGTACATTTAGAATCCCATAATTAAAACAAAATGACGGTTTGATTTCATTAACATGACCTTTAAGGACAGGGAAGTTAATGAACACATTTTTAAGGCTTTGTGCCTTTGACTTGTGGCCTCAATCAGACCTTAACCGACTTCTGTCCGGGTGTAATGAGTTCAAACCTCAGCGAGCTTCAATAGTTACTCAGTGCGCCTGGCCATAAAAGGTTGGAACTGGTGTAGCATTGGGTCGGAGTGTTTTGCCTTTACATTCCCTCGTGTTCCGCCCGTGCTCCAAAGAATCGTTCCATTGTGCGATCACTCAGCGATAACCCATGTTTTATTTGCCAGGATGGCGAGAACATCTTCTACCTGGCTGTGGATGACATAGAAACTGACACGGAGCTCTTGATAGGCTACCTGGACAGTGATATGGAGGAGGAGGAGGAAGAAGAGGAAGAAGTCATTAAAGATGAAGATGAGAACAGTAAAGAGGCCAAGCACCTTGTAGAAATGGGTACAGAGGAAGGTCCTTCATTGTTTTCTTGAATATTCCGGTCTTAATTAATCCATCTATGACACCCACGTGAAAGAAATCTACTGTAGCTGCCTCTCACGTTTCCGTGGCATGTTCTTTGTGTGCGCCAAATATCTGCAGAGCTTGTAATAAAGAAGGAGGACCACCCCTGCTTGTTGTGTGAGAGCAGTTTTCCCAGCGAGGAGATCCTGGCTGCTCACCTCCAGAGTCTGCACCAGAGACCCAGCACAGAGGAGAAGGAGTTCAAGTGCAGGAACTGTGGCAAGAAGTTCCCCGTCAAACAAGCTCTGCAGCGCCAGTGGGTTTACTGTTACATCGCTTGACCGGTTTAATGGTCAACTTTCTCCTATAACAGTCGGCATTAAGCTGTTGAGAAGCCTGAATGCATTAAATCAGTGCAATGTAGATTCCAGATTGTCAGTTAGGTATCTTAGGTAACTTTGATAATGTGTTAAGCAGAAGTCCGTCATAGTTGGGAACAGCACTCACTTACGTTCTTGCTGTGAATTACACCAGTTAATCAACATCAGTCTCATAACTTGAGCCTGCAGCTGATTAGCCTTGTAGTCTTGTTGTCATGCCTAGTGGATAATTAGCGGTGTCACTGCACATAGCCAAGGAAAAGTCCTGCATTTGTCCTTCATAAACACCCAGCTGACGACATATCACACCCCAGCCAAGCTAATGTTAACACCGTCAGTGCTAGCCCTTATAATTTGTGAGAGACACGTCCACAGCAAAGTGATTGTAGTGTTCTGGTCATCCGATAGAGTTACATACTGCAGTGATTTCAGAAACCGCTGCTCCTGGCAGTGTTTGTCTTCACTAAAGCCTGGGGGCTAACTTTCTTTTTACTGTGTGTCAGTAAAAATCCAGAATGTGGAAGACAGATTTATTTCACGACTCTGCATCAGTCAGGTCTTTATCTCCACCTCGGAGACACTGAATGAGGTGAACAAACCTTTTAGATAACAGGCATTTTGAAACTCAGGCTTGTGAGTTGAGCAGCTGGCCTGTTCTGTTGTCTCACTTCCCAGGGTCATGACCCTGTTACTGAAAAAGGAACCTTCTTAAAGGAGAAGGTAACACTTCAATTTGTATAGAGCATTAGTTAGAAGTAAACAGATTACAAATGAAAGTAAATTTGTCATTATATTTGCCATTAACTGCGATTAACTACACGGAGTGAGTGACAGCACTTGTGCTAACTAAACAAATTAAATACAGGGTAATAGTTAAAGGGCTTTAGAGTTTTTCTTTGTTTCCAGTCTAAATGCTAATATATGTATTTCCCAGCTCTAGTACGAGGAGGTGTATTGGTTTTTTTTTCATCAAACTGTTTTTTGTACATTTGGATACTTCTCTTATGATTTTTTTTTTTTTATGAAAATGGGATGTTTTTCTTTTTATGCTGGGTTCTGTGCAGCACTTATGAGCCGTCGGTGTCTCACCTGCAGTAGACAGCGGTCAGTGTGCTCTGTGTCTGCTGAACCAGAAATCTCTCCTGACAGGCAAGCTAAAGTTGAAGTAATCAGACTTGATCCACTGGAAAAGTTCATTTTTCAGAAGAATTCACCAAAAAACGTCACAAAATGTCCCTTTTTTGAGAGTTGATTCTTTATTTCTAATTGTTTTACCTGTTATACTGGTTGGATGTTTCTATTTGGCCTCATATTTGTTTATATTTTGAATTCTTCCTCAGTGTTTTGCATTGTTCTGAGTCACTGGATCCATCAGGTGACTCTAAAGCTCATCAGTGCTCCCTTTGCCACAACACCTTCAGTTCAGAATCCAGGTAACGTGCACCGTCCAACACGTTTACAGAACAACGTGAATTTGCTTAAATAGTCCCTATGGTACGTTGTTGTACCGTAAAAGTGCTCTCTCTTCTTTGACTTAATTTCCTTCTTTTTCTTCCTCTTTATCTCATGTGCACAGTTTTGAACAACACAAAGAAGCCTGTAAAGGAGATGCCAGGTTCATATGTAAAGCAGAGAGCTGTGGCAAAAGATTCAAAAGCAAGGATGCTCTGAAGAAGCATAAAGGCAACGTTCACACAGGTTGGAATCTCTGTCTTAACTTCATTCGCTGTATTTCTCTGTGAGGACTGTTCCACGCATTCACAAGCATAAGGTGTTTTGCATTTTCAAGAGCGAGGGTAATGAACATGATTGTCCATTAGCAGCCTCGGCACTCAAAGAACTGCAGCAACGAGGAATGACCTCGATCAGTTAAAACCTCGGTAATGTTAAGACACATCTCTAATTACTTGAGCTCGATAATTGCTGACCTGCATGTTCTGGGGTGGCTCAGACTGTCGGATAATTGGACTTCCATAGCTATTTAGGATGGGATGTAGGGCAATGGGAATCTGAGCAGCCTCACATTTGAATCGAGTATCAAGCCAAGATTAAGACTCCGAGAGGCTGATGGAGCTTAGATCTGGGCTTTTATGTTTTTCCTAAACGTGGTCAGGACAAAGGGTGTGTGAGTGTGTGTGTCTGTGTGTGGGCGAGGGGGGAAGTGGATCAGACGCAACAGATGTTGATCGTGTAATTTAGATGGAGATAAATGGAGGATGTCACTGGTCCCAAAATGGTGGGATCACAGAGCATGTGATTATTACCGGCAGTTTTCCTTTAATTTGCAATCATGCTTCATGAAATTGTTGCTCGACGCTGTCAGTTCCATAGATAGATGGGATTTGTAATTTGTAATCGTCTTCTTTTGAATTTTTCAGGGAGCGCACGACGGAAACTCACGTGCACCATATGCAACAGAAAGTGCTCCTCCTCTCTGAATCTTCAGGAACACAGAAAGGTGAGGCTCCTACATTATCTACTGCGCAGCTCAATAGTAATCCCAGCCAGATACTTTGCATCGGATCTGCGAGGATTTACTCAGCTCGCGCAGTTTTGCATGTTCCATTTTTCACAGAGGCGACTCTTCGGTGCCGTTTTCTCTGTCGCGCGGTGGTATCCATCATTCTCCACTGTTTCTGTAACCCATTCTAACCTCTCCATCTCACATTCTCCTCTGCTTCACGTGTTTCTGAGTTCACTTATTCGCTCTTTATGATCAAGTTGTTGTTTTTATGTCTTTATGATCAAATGTATTCTGGGTGACACAGAGCAGAGGGATGGTTTCCTTTTCACTAGCTCATCCCACAGGTCTTGTGAAATTTAAGAGGCTCTGTTGGCAGACTATAAGGTTTTAACCTTGGCGCCAGAATTCTCCTACTTATTGATGGATTGCAGATTTGAACACGGCTGTTTGAATGTTATTCTCATACAGATAATTGTTTGCTTTGTGCGTATCGTCCCATTCTCAGCTCATGCGTTTGCTGTTTTAGTCACTTATGTTCGACTTGTCCTTTCCAGGCTACATTCTTCTGTTGCGCACTCATGTAATTTCACTGTAATTACCTGCTATTAAATTAATAGCATTGAATAATTATTATTAATGTAGCTGACATGGATGAATGGTGATTCCAATTTTTGCTATGACGATCGCGAGCTAAACAGCGGGGAAGTGGCACCGGCCACATGACACGAGTTTGCAAATTTTTTGCTCCGGCCCTCCCCTTCTCTTCTGCTCTGGCACTGGCAGATGTGAAGGTCAAAGTTCACCTTTTGTTCATATTCACAATGAGAGATTTGCTCATTCGGTCACAAACAGTCAAATCGTTGACATATTTAAGGATAAACTTGAGGAAATGGGTCGAGAAGCACTGCAAAGGCAGATGCTTCCAAAAAGGTGCACTCATGGCTCAGCTAAATCAGTCGAGCAGGCCCAGTTGATTCGGATTAAGTATCAACATTGCAGGAGGAAAAAGATCAATTTGGCAAGAGCTTCAGTCACAGACTGCTCATCTGACTGGTGTTTCCAGTGCAGTACGGATAAGGTGACATCTGCATTTCCAAATTTTCTGATGGAAAGACAGAAATCAGGGTTCGTAAATTATAGTCAACAGTTTGGATGACCGGGATGTTTGTGAACTGGTGGAAACTGAAAGAAAAAGACAGAAGGGCGGCTCCTCCTCAGCGTACTGACGATGTCAGCGCAGTGATCTGATTGTGTCACCAGGAACAGTCTGTCAACACTTACACTGATGCAGTAGGGATGTTGTAGCAGTGAGAGCTCACTGAATGGTTTGATGGATCGAACAAAGGGGTTCAGATGCTACAGCCACCATGCTCAACCCAGTTAAACAGCAGTGGGAGATCCTGGACCGACTCGACAGTCTTTAGTCTACACCACCTTCACCAAAACACCAAATGTGGGAATATCTTGTGGAAAAATTATGTTCTATCCCTCGGCAGACTTTCACAGACTTGTCGAATCAGTGCCAACATTCATTTAAGGCTGTTGGGGTATCACGTGGCGGCACCTTACACCTTTCTGAGAGACCTTATGTTGTTTTTTCCTTGAAATAGTCCCCCCTCCTAATCATTGTGTAAGAAGCAAATATTGTTGTGTTGTTTTTTTCCCTTCTTTCGTGTCATGTCAGTCTCATTGGAAACGTGAAGCTATCACGCCTCAAAGCATTGGGAATTTGGGAATCACCATTGGAAACCATTGGAGACGGAATTGTTTTTCCGACCCCTAGTGTTGGCACCCTTAATGTGCTTCCCCTGTAAAAATGAATGAGAGGAGAAGCTGTCTTCTTTTTTTCACATAGAGCTCAAGGCAGAGTCTGTTTGAGCAAAGTGCCAGACAGAAAATCTGTCTTTGCTGCTGCCAGCATCTCATCTCATTTTAGATTTTTTTCTGAACAGTCTTTTTTTTTTTTTTTTTTTTTTTGTGTAAAGAAATATATTGATTTAAAATGTGAGCTGATGTCTGTTACAGTAAATTACTGGATTAATCATGTCTAATTATGAATGAAATGTGTTCTGTTATGTTTGAGAGCGACGGGTCAATCACTTAATTCTAGTCAAGCAAATTTTCTTGTCAACATTGTGATCCCTTTAGCTCTCCATCCAGTTTAGCGCAGCACTTTGGACGAAGTTGGGCATTATATTAGTATTCAGGTTGTCTCATGTAATATATCTTCCCGTCTGTCGTTCATTAACATTCATTCAAATGAAGAATGGTGGAATTTAATTTTCTGCTGGAAAAAGTTATCATCCAGATTAACCCGCAGACATCATTATGTCCCTGTCGGCTTGTTTATCATCAGGCCACAAACTGTGTGACATTTAACTGAGACACGATATGCCCTTTTGACCCTCCTGAAGTCTTAATGCAATGTTTCAGACATATTTTGGTCAAAATAAGACAAAGAGACTGCACAGCAGTTCGTTTCTCTTCCAAAAGGTATTATTCTATTGAAACGGATCGTTTTAGGGTGAAGCTTGACTCACTCGACTCCGCTCAGTCCCTCTCTTCCTAAGGGTCCGCCTGAGGTCTCTATGAGTGAGCATACAGTAAATAGCCCGAGAGCTCAGACCACACACCGCACTGATAGGAAAATACTTGACTGGCAATTTTATTCTTAAATACTTACATTTCTTTCATCTGCATTTAACCTGGGGCAGCTGGTGGGCTACTGATCCCTCTTTTGGACACAATCTTATTGCGAGTCATGTGTTGAACCGGCCCAAAGTCTTGAAACAGCACAGAATGTAACGGCCGCTTGCCAGTTAATAACACCATTGAGAACTCTCGTCGTAATTCCGCCTTCGCATCCGCTCCATAAACTCTGGACTTCACTGTTGTTCCATTCCTCTGTGTTTTGTTGAAGTTTTTAGCAGCTAAAATTAAGGACTGTTGCATAAACGAGCAACATTTCACCATTTCAGTGTTCACGAGTTTCCACTACCGGACTGATTAGCTCATTGAATGACATGTTTTCAGTTCTGAGGAGCCCCAAACAAAATGCGGCTGTGTTTTCCTGAGTTTATTTAGTTGGTAGTGACTTCAGACACCCAAATATATGCTTCACCTTTATTGTAACCTGGAAGCTGTGACATACAGTTGATCTGCATTGAATCATTTAACGTACTTCACCTGTGAGTTAATACCCTCCTGTTTCAGATCTCTTTGAAAAGGGGTGATGTGATATTTCTATGTGGCGTACTAAAGTGTGTATGTGCCTGGCTTTTAAACACATATACAATATTGCGGTTGTCCTTCCGTGCATACATCCCTTTCTAGGAACAGGATAACTCTGAAAGCATCGAGGGGATTCGTTCACATTTGGCGCAATCATCCACTTGGACTCAAAGAGGAAAGAATTTGTTGACCTCATAAAACACATATTTGGGCATAACTCAAAAATTCAAAGGCTAATTCTGACCAAATTTCACTGGAGATGTCGGATAGGATAAATTTATAAAGTATTGACATTTTATGTGCACAAGTTCAAAGAACAGCTTCACTTTCATGTCTTAGTTGCCTCTAAAAACCCTTTTTTTGACATTATTCAACACTCACAGTGGGCTTTATTTGTCAAGCTTGACTTAAGATCTTATTAAATTTCCTTTTTATGCTGTATTTAATTTGAGTCTGGAAAAGACATAAATGTTGATTGCACCTTGACTGACACTGCAGGCCAAGGCATGAACCGAGGAGCCTCGAATTCTCGTCTAATCACACGCTACGTCTGAGCTATTGTCTGTTAGAAAATAGAAATCAGGGAGGCAGAATGTGCTTCAGTAATGTAGGTCGCAATCACATCAAGTTTTGACAAGTTACTTTTTTCCTACCAAACATCAAGATGTACCAAAGGATGGCTTCCTGCTTAAACTTAAAGTGTTATTATAAAACATGACACGTTTATGACATGTTCTTATAGCTACAATCAAAGCCATCGGAGCATGAAGTATATTTCACGAAGAGGAGCAATCAAACTTTCCATAATGACAATTTAGCTCAAAAGAGGCTTAAAGCTTCCATTATCATCATTTAGCTGAACAAGCTCTTGCAGAAGCAGCTGTGACAAGAGGAGCTGTGTTACATTAGCATATGCTATTGTAGCCGTGCGCTTGGGAACTATTCAGTGTGCAATTATTGGAAGTGTGCTCCGAAGCAGAAAGGGGATTGAAACTTTTCATCACTTTAATTGCTTTTCTGTGTGTAGACATCAGTCTAATGAAAACAGAGAAGATTTAGCTTCAGTTGACCATCGCAGACCGTTGTCCTCCAACTTCTGCAGACATGTTTTTTTGTCAAAAGATCAGCCAGACCAGAGTGTAAAAGCTCACTTTTGTTTGCTTTTGTGTTGTAGATACATGAAATATTTGAATGCCATGCATGCGATAAAAAGTTCATCTCTACCAATCAGCTGAAACGCCACATGATCACACACTCCGGTAAGAGCATGCGCCAGCAAACAAATGCATCCCTTGGTGTGTCACGGCGGTTTACTAGAAAAGGATCTGTCTTAATCTCTCACCCGTCAGAGAAGCGGCCGTACACCTGTGAGATCTGCAGTCGATCGTTCAAGCGCTTGGACCAGGTGACGGCTCACAAGATCATCCACAGCGAAGACAAACCGTACAAGTGTAAGCTGTGTGGGAAAGAGTTTGCTCACCGCAACGTCTACAAGAACCACAAGAAGGTGAGCAAATGTTCCATCACACCAATTGATCCATTTATCTGCTACTGTCGTTAAGTGGGAGTTGTAATTATCGTCTTTATACCACAAGCTTGTTCATGTTTTTTTTAAAGGAGATATTCTGTCACTTCAAAGCTGGTCACTTGTTAGGCTGTAATCAATCACCGTCTTGTTGGTGGCCCTCCCACCTCCCTCAGGTTCTGCATGTTTACTTTTGGGATTGAGGTGTCATTTGGAGAAATAGGCAGAGGCATTTTGAACTGAAATCCCCTTGAGCTGCTCATCTTCATCAAGTAAACAGACCAGACAGGAAGTGGAGCCAGTTTCTGAAGCTTCCCTGACTTTCCTGCTGAGGCAGCTCAGCACACACATGCTGAACACCGCTGCTCTCTCTCTCTGCAGACGCACTCTGAAGAAAGGCCTTTTCAGTGCGAGGAGTGCAAAGCGCTGTTCCGCACCCCCTTCTCTCTGCAGCGCCACCTTCTCATACACAACAGTGAGTATGAATGTCTTTGTTCTTACCTGATGGGAAGTTATGTCACACATTTTGGGATTATATGACGTTTGCTTTATGTAAGGTTATAATGTCCTAAAAGTACTGCGCAGAAATCTTGAGCCGCCCCTCATTTCTTTATATTTTGCTTCTAAGCAGCCAGACTTTCTTTTGATCTTTTAAAGTTGTCTTGAGCAATAATTCTCCAGGCTTTAGGAAGCTCTTTCAATTTTCTTTTTTTTTTTTTGTTACTGGCTACTTTTTTTTTTCTTTTACTAATTTTGAGTCCAGCCCTTCTACCTAACCACTTTCAGAGGAATTTCTCTTTATGTTTAAGCCGCTTAACGCTGACCTATGAACCATTTAAGCATGAAAAGGCGTCTGACTCCAGGACCGAACCGGTGTTGTGTCTACGTATAACAGACAACTTAGAAAAAAACAACTTTAAATTCCATCTTTAGGTACTTTTACTAGCACCTTGGGGCAAGGAAACATAATTTGTTACAAATTTTTTTTTTCTAGTTCAATCTACAAAAAAATGCCAAAGATAACAGTTTCACAGACAGAAAATCGTATTTTAGCTCCAACAAGGTGACTCCCAAAGAGCTATTAGCTGAAAACGTGGCATGACGTGCAGTCTGTCCTTAAAAAAAGTGAAGAAACAAAAACAAGTGGAGGGCAAAAGAAGTGCTGGGCCAAAAAAAAAAAACTATCCAGAACAGATGAACACTATCTGAAAGGGATATCTTAGAGAAATAGAAAAAAATCAATCCAGGATCTGACACAGGACCTCAAGGATGCCTCTGGCCCTTCAGCTGATCCATCTACAGCTGACTGGAGGCAGCCGCTAGCAACCCCAGTGCAAAAACAGTCTGATACTGGGCCGATCCATACCAAGCTCAAGATGAAAAGCGTTTATCTCACATATCATGTTGACAAATGATTGTGAAAGCCGCGACCCTTGACTATAGTTCCGGCATTTCATTAGATAACTGGGGTAACTAAACCAGTCAAAAAAAACTACACATAGGAGACATTCTCACCGGTCATGTATTGAATTCATCACAGTAACATCACACAAGGGAGCTCTCATATAAATACAGTCATGTTGTTTTCAGATACTTTATATAGGGTTAGATCATTTTAGATTAAATACCGTGGATCGACTTTCTGATGTTTGTGACTTAAACGTGAGGAAAAATGTCACGTTATCCACCATAGCGGCATGACCTTGTCAACAGAATACTATTCCTTTAGAAACAGCTGACACTCATTGTTGCTACCAGCTCGCAATAAGCAACTAGAACACATTTGGAAATCGCTAGGATGTGGCGTTAGAGGCTTGCCTATCCAGGAGAAGAGCATTTCAGCTCAGGATCCAGCTTCAGTGTAATCACTCAGTTCTCTCCATCCCTGAAAGGATTTGCCAATGTTGTCTTTTTGCCTCTCTTTTTAATAATGCCATCTTCCTTTTCTAACATGCTTTTTCGTGGATGCAGTTGTTGCCGGTGCTAGGATTGTGACTTACTGAAGTACTGCTGCTATTGCATTAGATTCTCTCTCTCAACTCCAAACGCGTGCATGTATAACTACCTCTATAGAGCAGCCAGTAACGATGCTTCTGGCCGACAAGACCTGAAGGAGGGGTTGGCCAATCAGAACACAGTGAGTTAAATGGGTGGGAGGGCCTTCCAACTAGCTCACTATGACAGGAAAGAAGAGCTAAAGCGATATGTTGCAGACTGGGCTGAACTGAACTGGCAAATATAGGATAGATTTGGTTATCAGTTCAATTCATTTTTACCAGCATTAGCAAACAGTAGCGACCACATGGCTCTGGTTGTACCAGACCAGGAAAGGCTGCAGCTGCAAAACTCTTGTGTGTATTTTCATGGTGTAATGATGCATGTAATTGCCTCTGAATTCAACTGTTCTGCAAGAGGAAGAATGTGTTGCTTCTTGTGTCAAAAGGAACCTAATCTCTCTGGAAGACATTTCTTTTTTAAAGGGTTGAAATATTTGTCTGTGTTTAAAAGGGACTGAAATGTCAGGATGATTTATTTAGTTTTGTTATTTTGAATTGAATGCAGATTTTTCTGAATTTGAAACTGAACAATACCAAAACAAACCCTGCCATCTTTGATGACTGTTAGCTTAAGCAGTGTTAGGAAAAAATGACCCAAGTCATTGTGTCCATGTGCTTTCCTTAAGTCATCTAGAATAGTTACTTTTAAAACCAGCTGAGTGAGTTTTATAGCCAATAGTCCTGCGTTTTTATTCGCCGTCATCCCTTACTTACCCCAGTAGATATTTCCATTAACAACACACAGTTTCGCCCCAAAGGGACATTAGTCTGACACACTCTGTCAGAAACTTTGTTCGTGGACAGTCGAGCTGCGGTTGAGGCTTGGCAGGATGCAGCTCTAGTCTTCGAACTGAGCCAGATAACAAAAGAGATTGTAAAGCTCAAGGCATTTCCTGCCGCTGTCCCAAGCGGCTGGCAACATAATACAAGCACTTGTATGATGTATCAAGTTTTGGACAGTGTATCTGGGGCTTTGGGATCAAGTGTGAAATTTCACTCTACTGTACGTGAGAGACTTAAATAAATTGTTAATAATTTATTGCGCCATGAGATTGTCTGTCTCTAAAGCTGGAGGAGCACCTGAGCTCGCAGAAGCACATCTGTCACAGCACTCGCAGGTGAAACTCTACAGAACTAATTTTCTTCAATTCTGGAACTTGTATTATTTTTTAAACCCCACAAAAGTTGCCGATAATTGATCGTGTTCCACTCTTTGTGCGAGTTTAACTCACAAAAATGAGAATGGAGTCAAAAGAGGAATTTCTCACTGCAATGTTACAAGTTTTTCTGTCTGAATCTGCAAACAGGAAAGGTGAATGTAACTGTCACGAGTCACATCAGGTGAAGTTTCTTGGACAGTGGTCTAATAATAGTAATTTAAACCAGTGAGAGAATATTATACAATGATTGTACCGTCACATAACCCTCAGTTAGCTGACAGAGATTGAGAATTTTCCTCACAATTGCACAACTGTTTGATTAAAAGTGTCTAAAATGCATTATTTTCCAGGTGATTAGGATATTGTTTTGGTTTATTTGGTAGGGCATGTAACCTTTAAATCCATTCAGATAGAGATCAAAAAGTTTCACATTCACACTCAAATCAGCACATGTGGTTCTCGCATGAAGCACTGCACATTTATGTGTCAGCTGCTGTGTTTCAACCTTATTTTAAGATCTTGAGCATAACCCTGTGCATGTGTGTGTTTGTGTGACTGTCCCTGTTTGCGTAGGAGCATGCATGGCCTAATATCAGACTGAAGCCCCGCTCTGTATATTAATGGAATCTGTCTGAGGGTGGCGCTGACATTGATTATCATCAAGTGAATGTTCCGGGCTGATTGAAAACACGGTGAACCTCAGCTTCCACTGCTGTTCCATCTTATTGAGCTGACCATCATCACACTGGGTAATCGGAGAATGAGCACAAGCTTGTAGCCACTCGCTGCCTCCAAACTAAACTACTCTGTGGAAATTGAATGATCTCCATATAATGGAAACATCGACTCTACAACAATAGAGGCTGTTGTGTGGAGGCTGAGAGCAGAGGCGTGAAGGAAACATCAGGCTTCACTCTGAGAACAGCTGAGATTGTGCCCCGATGAATGCGTCTACGGACAGTCTGACTGGCATTTCAGCGCTGTTCAGTGGAATGATTATTAAATCGGGCATGTTTTTTTCACTTAAACAGAAATAAAGCAGAGCCAGACCATTCTAAAGACCATTGTGTGGGAGCTGTCTGGTGCAAAAAAAACCCCACCTTCTCTTATGTAGTTTTCTGTCCACACAATCACTGCAGTGAAATTGGGTCCCGTCTTGCTGTGCGTGATGGCTGTGTGTTTAGAAGCACAACAATAGCTGAGAGAAAGTTGCTCCCACAAATGATCCTCTATCCTTGCTGCAGGTGAGAGGACATTCAAGTGTGACCAGTGCGACGCCACCTTCAAGAGGAAGGACACGCTCAACGTCCACATCCAGGTGGTGCACGACGGCCACAAGAAGTACAAGTGTGACCTGTGCGAGAAGGCCTTCGTCACTCCTTCTGTCCTCAAGAGCCACAAGAAGGTGAATGAAAAGGGCTCGAGCCAGCCAGCCTCAATCACACACAGTGATTACAGGTCTGCAGTCACTTTGAAATTGAGTTCAGAGAAAATTGGTGTTGTTGTAGAAAAGTTAGAAAACAACTTATGAAACCTAAGGTTGAACTTTAAGGAAAAAAGTATTATATTTTTTATCACCAGTCTTCTGCTGAACAAAGTTTGCTGGAGAATAAATGACAGCTTTACCCTCTACTGAAATATTTCTATTGATTTGCATCTTGTCTTACTCCTTGTCTCACTGCCTATTGACGCATATGAAATAAATTCCTTTATCGATTAGAAATGGCAGTTAGTCCATTAGCTCCGCAGGGTTTCAAAGCCCCCAAACAGATCTCTCTGTAGATTATGAGCTTTAAATCTGACGGCGTCCGGTGTGGTTACGGATCAAGATTGAAACCAAGCAGCTTCTTGGCACGCAGCAAAAGAAAATGTCTGAGAGCGGTAGGACGAAAGCAGGCATGCTGAAGTGTCTCACTGATGACGGTTTCTGGAGGCCGCTGAGAGATCTGTCCTTGATCAAAGTCAGGTTGCCGAGGAGATGACAACTCGCTGGCTGTTTTTACACGGCGGAGTTACCTGCCTTTTGACTGCAATATTGTTGAAATCTAATTGAATGCAAACTTTGACACCATTCTTCTGCACAGACGTCCGTGATTATTGGAGCTCTGTGCAGCCTGTCTGACTAACACAAATGTTGAAAATTAAAAGTAAACATTTGCATCTCACCTGAACCAGGATTTTATACACATATAGTTTTTAGAATAAGAAAAGAAGATTTCAGGGTGTAAGATGAATTTGAATGATTTATGAATTTGAAAAAAAAATAGACCGTTTGATGCTTTATAATCCTTCTGTGCCACATCAGATGTCATTCGGTATGTGGATGTGCAACAGCGAAGCTGCACATATCTGCCAGAACAGGCCGGAGTAATTCGAGAAGAGCTCTTGTGTTACAGTAAATGCTTTCTCCTCATTGAGCCTGGGTTCATGTTATATGAGAGGGTGTGTAAGTGTGTGTCAGCATCCATCTGCAAGCATTATATTGTATGTGTAGCACTTTGTACAAGATAGTCTCACCTCTGGAAGACTGAACAAATAATCTTTTTTTGAGCAAATAGATACACTGTACATACGAATATGTTAAAAGTGTGTGTGTGTATACATATATATATATATATATATATATATATATACACTTGTAATGTTTCTTTGTGAAATTGCTGTCTGCTTCACACCGATGATATTTTCTCGGTTGAACAAACAACAGCCAACAACTTTATTCCATCTGGGACACATGTGTTCGTATAAGTGGATCTGTTTGTGCATTGTTGTGTGTGGGAGGGTGTGTGAGTTTGTGGTTGTTAGGGTACTCGTATCCGTTTCTTTGTGAACGTGTGTGTGTGTGTGAGAGTGTGGATGGAGGGCTTTGTAACGAAACACCCGAGGTGTCAGAGGGACACATTGGGGCGATGGTAGGAAGGACGGGGGCCCGGAGTGGAGGTGTTCCTGTACTGTTGTACTGCTGTTGAAACTGTCGCTCTGAGTTTGAGCTTTTCATACTCTCAAATCTTCTGGAGAATTAACAGCAGGCCAGGAGGAGGAACTCAGAGGCTACTTTTCAACAAGGCGAGGGGAAGGAGAGGAGCTGCATGTTCAGCCCTTATGGGCTCAACACCATGGACTGTTTGGAACTGAAAGGAGAAGAAGAAAAGGGGGGTGCAGGATTAAGAGATGAATGCATATTTGCACCCTAACCTTAAGGTCCCTAGGGCTCTGGACCCTCTTAAATCTTTATCGCCTGTTTGTCTTCTCTGATCCAGAGAGCTGAGGTTTATCTCCATTCACTGTGATGTGCATGATACAGGCTAGTTTTGCTCCAAACACAAAGTTTAGAACAAAGTGAAATGCAGATTCTGGGACTGCTTTTACCTCAGAAAAAAAAAAACGTGATTATGTTTGGATGAATCCTTATCTAAGGATATGGTATTAAAAAGCTTTTCTTTTTTTTTTTTCTTGGATTTTGATTGAATATCCGACAAGCTTAATGTTCTGACACTGAAAGCCATCTACCACGGTAGATCCCACTTTGAAATGCAGGAACGATGTGAGGATGAATGTTTTTTTGGTTTCTTTTAACCTCCATCACGTCTGTTTTATCATTTATCCACCAGACACACACGGGGGAAAAGGAGAAGATCTGCCCGTACTGCGGACAAAAGTTCGCCAGCAACGGCACGCTAAGGGTTCACATCCGCAGCCATACAGGTTAGTGGCCTTCTATAATTCAGCGCCTCTTTAGAATTCACCTTACAGCAGCTGCAGTCAGCAGCATATTGGCCAATATCCATTAAGTGCTCACAAGTGAATCAACAGATGAGCAAAAATTACTTAAAGAGGACATCTTATGAGATGTTTGTGTATTTATTAGACTTTCTAAAGTTGCTACTAACTCACACTGCGTTGGAAGTCGAAACTCTTTTGCAGTTGATTTTTCTCTTTGCACGTTCTCATCATTAGTTATATAGTTCCCTTAACATAAGAAAGAAATGAACTAATTGTTCTCTAACAGTCTTTTGTTTAAAGGAGAATTCCGGCTATTTTACAAACATATCCCATCTGTTGGAGACCCAGGAAAGTTGGCCAAAGGGAAAAACGCGAGAAATTTTCATGCCCGCTGCGCAAAGTTGTCCAATTTCCTTGAAAGCGGGCTCTATCGGGCAAGCTTTTAACCTTTCCTGAGGCTCTTAACGTGTATCAAAATACTTTTTACCGAATTGGCCGTGGTGTCAGTAGCAATACAATTCAACCCAGGGGCTAACCATACCATTAGCTATCACAGACATTATACATTTTGAGATTTCAAAAACAGCGCTTCCGTGTTCCACAGGCGTCTGCCGGTTGCGGACGGGAAGGCGAAGAAAACTCAAGGCCAAATACCTCCTCATTATGTTGCCGCAATTCGGAAAGGCACACACTCTCATTTTCTCAACTGTTCAAGTCCAGGACGTGCTTCCAATAAAATCCAGAGGGTTCTTATCTCCCGCAGCTGAATAATGGGCGAAGGTGCGCTCCTTCCAGCAGTCATGTGACACATCATGACATCACGGCGAAAATGGGTGTTGAAACGAGTCAGCTGTTCGATAGGAAACAATAACAAACATGGCAATGTGTAGTTCGGTTCCCGAGGGTCGTTTTTGGTGGACAAAAAGACAATTTTGGAATACTATAGTGTATGACTTCGGCGATCGATTTGTGCGCACGCCTGTGGAACACGGAAGCTGAGAAAGGTAAGAGCGCTGTTTTTGAAATCTCAAAATGTATAATGTCTGTGCTAGCTAACGGTATGGTTAGCCCCTGGGTTGAATTGTATTGCTACTGACACCACGGCCTATTCAGTCAAAAGTATTTTTTAATACACGTTAAGAGCCTCAGGAAAGGTTAAAAGATTGCCCGATAGAGCCCGCTTTCATGGAAATCAGCGCAATTGGACAACTTTGCGCAGCGGGCATGAAAATTTCTCGCGTTTTTCCCTTTGGCCAACTTTCCTGGGTCTCCAACAGATGGGATATGTTTGTAAAATAGCCGGAATTCTCCTTTAACATTTCATATCCCAGCAAGAAAACTGACTTCTTATTGGGGTTCTTGCATTTTTTTCCTGTCTGATTTTGGACATTTCAATTTCCCGTTTGTCACTGAATGCAGGACTATGTCGACTATAAACCTGGAGCATCAGTAAAACTTTGCTCATTTAAGCAACAGTCCTTATCGTTAGCCATTCAGAAATTAAACAACAGTCGAGAGAAACAGAGCTACAGCGAAGTTCAGGATTTATGGAGTCGATATGCGGTGGAGGAATTATGTTGTGGTTTTTGGCTGATGTGTTCACATTAACGGCTGGCGCGATGTTTTAACACCTCAACCAGTTGTGACCGGCGACAAAAATGTGCCTAAAGAGCAATTAGTACCAGCTGTCCTTCACCAACGTCTATATGGAAATGTAAGTATTTGAGAATAAAAATGCTTGTGAAGAATGTTTCCATTAGTTTGCCGTGTGCTAAAGGTTGTTGAGGACTCAAAACCTGCTGGAAGAAAAGGACTTTGACCAAAGCATGACGCAGAGTTTTAAGGGAAGGGCATGATGTCTCCTTTAAGTTGTATTATTGCTTTAATCACATTATAATATAGATTTTTTTAAGCTAATTTACCTTTTAGCAAATATGGAATGACTTGAACACAATCAGATGCAACCATTCAGTCATGAGTTTGAGAGCCCCTGCTGTAGAAGACCCCGCTTCTTCCTGTTGATGATACAACATCTGGTCTCAAGTAGGTTCCTTCACCAAAATACTGAATTATTCTTTTAAAGTTTCATCATCTAAGCATGACAAACAGACCTGATCCTAAGCAGCATTGTATCAAAGACTCTAAAAAGCCCCGATAACAGCATTTATGTACAAATTGAATGCACCTCTGCTTCCACCATCTTGCCACACACGGCAAAACCAAACCATAACCAATGGATGGAGCACGTTAGCCTGGCTGACGCGTCCACATCTCGATGAGATGGTGGTCTGGGAACTAGGTGTGCATTTTCTCGTATTTGAGGCGTGGTTTACGAATGCCTAGAGCCGTTTATTGGGCGCTACGAATGTCTATCAAATGACGTCAGGTTCTTCCCATGCTGCTTTGCGCGCGATTCATAGCCAATTGTATCACTTATACCAGATGACGACAGAAATTCGACGAGGAAGAAGAAAAAACAGTAAAATAAAAGTAAACTTGCGCTCTAAGCTACTTAAATTAACAACAAAGTAGGCCTATATGCTATATTCTACATGATTTTTTATGTTGTAGAGTTGTGAATTTATTTTAATAATGGAGAAATTGAGCAGCCTTGCTTTGTTGTCTACAGTAGTAGATCAACCCTCATCTTACTTTGAAGCTCCCAGAAGTGACGTCGATGCAGCTTTAGCAGCAGAAAAGCTATCAGGCTTGTGTTGATGATAATAATAAACTCCTGGACTATGTACAAACTTCCAAATGCATCGTTTTGTGAGTACAGACCATATTTGTACTACTGTAGAAGTTTGGTGTCATGACATGTGATTTTTGTGTGGTAATTTTGGAGATACTGCCAGGGTCCGTTAGCGCTTGTACTAAGCTATTCGGGATAACTCTGTAACTCAGCTGATGTTCAGCCAATATTGGAAAAACTTCGGGTGGGCTACTTGGCTGGATGTCACGGTTCAAATGACCCTTGGGTGAATCTACTCCGAAACACTTTCTAAGTCTGCATCGAACGGTAACGTTGTGTCCGCTGCCATGTTGGATTAACACTCTACAAGCTTCGGTGTTGCGCATAGACGTCGTCATCGTCTTGCTGCCCCCCCCCCCTGTGATTGGTTCCCAAACTCTGGCAAAAATAAGGGCGGTGGTTTCCAGGCTGACTTTGCAGTGAGAATGAAATTGAGCGCAAAGCAGCATGGGAATTCCCAGGCTAGGAGCACGTTAGAATGTTAGAAAATGTTGCAGCACGGCTTTGGAGCGCCACAAAAATAGAGCCCTGGATGTTCATTAAACTGCCTTAAACTGGAAAGCTACAAATTCCTGTGCGTCTCCTCACCAACAGACTGGTGCAGAGACCTGGCACAGCCACACTGCCACTTCTTGGCTTCTGTCCCTCTTTTTTTTCTTCTTCCTGTCTCTGCCCAACCTCCTCTCTTTCTCGCTGCCTCTTAAACTTCTTCTTCTTGTCTTGTTTGCTCTTCCCCCCCCCCCCCCCCCCATTTGTGGCTACGGACTCACCTGCCGTAAGTCTCTTAATCTCAGTAAATATTGCATGCTGTGACGCTTCCCTCCATATAGTTATCGGTCAGCCTCATTAGAGCTCCATCAAATCCAAAATGATTTCAACAGTATTTATGAAAACTTGTCAAACATTCCCTGCAGCCGCTTGTAAGATTAGTGTGTCAAAATGTTTACGCGTATTGAGTGGTGGTCTGTTAACAAGCCCACCACGCTTTGTCAACAGCTCCTTTTGTATCTGTGTGCATGCGAGCTTTGCATGTGTGTGTTTGCGTACATGTGTATGTGTGAGGGACTAACCAACAGAAAGAGAGAATGTATACCAGTGTGGTCCACAGGCCAGTCTGATTGTATTTATATGGAATAAACAAAAGGGAGGAATGCTGGGGGAGGGGTGGGAGCCGAAGGGACACCTAAAAGAAAGAAAGGAGCAAATAAAGAAAAGCCCACTCCAAGAAAGCATCCAGCCGGATGACCTGTGACCCTGACTGGCTGTAAATCTGTCCCCTCATTCTATAGTCAGGATTTTTTGTTGTTGTTTGTTTGTTGATTTTGTGTGTGTGTGTGTGTGTGTGTGTGTGTGAGAGAGAGGAGAAAAAAAGCTCAGATGGGCATTGCGAGTCGTTCCTTGAGCGACAACCCCTGACACCTTGTTCTCAAGCGGTGACGAGTAATTTAAGCTCATGTTACTCATCAGTGGACGTGGGGATTGTGAGATAAACTTTGCTGCAAAGTTGTAAAATGACCCCGTCAATGTATGTGCGGGCTTTAAAAGAGGCCTTTAAATCGGCGGCTTCGCTGGATAGCAGACAGGAAAGCTTGATCTTGTTTGTCTTCCTGCTTCACAGGAAAAAGTCAGCATTGATTATTTACCCGCTAAATACTGAGGACTTTGTAAGAATTCCCCGGAGATTTCCTTCCCCTATCATTTTACTCCTAACACAATAGAGCTTTATGAGCAAAGTCGGTGAGTATAAAGGCCAAAGTGTGAAACAGATTAAAGAGAAATTTGAAAGAAAATCAACGCGACAGCATTAAGCAGTAGGGAAGGCATGTACTGTGTATTTGAGTTGGATTTAGTTTCAGTTTCATTTGGTCAGAACATCTTGTTGAGCTCAAACAAATTAGATGTAGTGCCACAAAGGCTGGCGTGTTCTCAGAAAGCAGCCTTTATGAGATCACAGACAACCCATAAAGTTTAAGCTGTCAAAAAGCTGTAGGAAGACCTTGTGGAACTCAGCTGTCATGACGGATGTTTCTACCATTTTTCTAAACGATTCTTTTTGGCCGCCGTGATGCAGCAGATATCTCCTCCTCCACATCACAGCGCGGTGAGAGCAGATTTTCCCACCATATGCGCCACGATGTGGCAAATAACCATGGTGGGGTCATGAAAAGGATTTGTTCCAAGGGAAACGCTGACAGAACCCAGTGACTCGCTGTCATATTGACATCATAGGACATGTCATCTTGGCAGCAATGATCGCTGTCAGCCCATGAGCTGTGTTACAACAAACTGGTGTGTGTGCCTTGGAAAAATTAAGCTTTGCTGTGTTTTTTTTTTTTCACTTGCGATGAAGCCAACAAGTTTGTAGGGTGCTTACACATGTCCAGTCTCCCAAAAAGGAACATTTGTAAACTTCTAGACTTGGCTACCTGTACAAAATGATCCTCGTAACGGAAAAACATTTAAAGAGACTTTTTCCGCAAACTGAACAAGCAGAGATATGACACCGAGTGATTTGAAGTTGTCTGACATCGGATGTATCACTTTCACCATATGTCACCAGGCATGAAAGAGTCAACAGCAACACAGAACCTATAGTTAGCCCCAGCACAACAGCCATTTGCAGTGAATGCTCTCAGCTTTTTGGAGAAGCTGCATGGAAAGAATCAGACAGATTCTGTAAAGAACCTGAAAATAAAACCACTCAGTAAACTATGAAACTATGTGAATGAGCCAATTTGAGGGAGGTTGTTATGGGGATTCTTTGCATATCAGATCACCTTATAAAAACATTCTCTTTCTTGCAGTTTAGAAAGGTGATTAAAAACAAAACAAACATCAGGCAACCTCAATAATGAGACCAGGTGTCTCCTTTGTTATGTTTTCAGCTTTAGTCGCTGCCAGATGCATGGAGGAATAACTGAACATGCAGGAAAAAAAACGCTCGTATGCTGACTCAAAGACTCTTCTCAGACAGAAATGTGGAAAAGTCTTGAGCCGTCCTTCATTTCTTTGTATTTTGCTTCCAAAATGCCCGACTTTTTGGTGCTCTTTTGCAGTTGTCTTGAGCGATAGTTCTCCAGGCATTCTGCAGATCTCATGAAGTTATTCTTTTTGACCTTTTTGTTCATTTTCAGAGGATGTTTTCACTGACCTATTCATCATTCAGTCTTAATCACTCAACTCAAGGGTTGAACCAGTGTTGTGTCTACACATAACTTAGCAAATAAGACTAATTTCAATGATACTTGCAGCCTGTTGCAGAGACACATGATTTGTTCTCGTTTTTTTAGTTTGATTTACAAAAAATGCCAAATATAACAGCTTGATAGACATACAGTAGTATTTTCGCACCAACAGAGGGATTCCCAAAGCCGAAAACCGGGCATATCTCAGCACGTTGTGCAGTGTGTTCCTCAAAAAAGTGAATTAACTGGGCAAGTGGAGGAAAAAATAAGAGGATCAAGCATAAATGGGAAAGAAATCCAGCAAAGACCTGAGAGATGCATCTGGACTTTCAGTTGATCCGTCTACTGTTGGCCGAAGCCTCATCAGAAATGGTCTCCATGGAAGGGTGGCTGTCAAGAAGCCATTCTTAAGGAAGGGAAACAGGGAGAAAAGGCTGAGCTATGCCAAATGACACAAGAAGTGGACTGAAAATCAGTGGCAACAGGTCTGATGGAGGGATGAATCCTCCCCAGAGCCCGGAGCTCAACATTACTGAAGCAGTGTGGGATCATCTCGACAGAGAACGGAACAAAAGGCAGCCCACATCCAAAGAAGAGCTTTGGAACGTCCTTCAAGAAGCCTGGAGAACTATTCCTGAAGACGACTTCAAGAAATTACAAGAAAGCTTGTCTAAGAGGGCTCAGGCTGTGCTGAAGAATAAAGATGCTCAGACCAAATATTGTTTTTTAAGCTCGTTTGGACTGTACAAACTGTTTTTGCCTTACAGACCGTATTTCCATTTATTTTTGCACAGTAGTTATGACGCATCAGAATTTCCTGACTTGGAAACAGTAAAACCGATTATAAAATGTAAAAAGATCCTCCAGAGAGAAAAAGCGATCCAGTGTCCCATGATCACATCAGGATTCAATGGCAATTTAAGCTTCCAAATCCATCGGTGACCACTGAAACGTTTCATACTCTTGCAGTTTTCTTGCAGCGCGGCTACTTTCACATGTGGTTCTTTCCACAAAAGGTCCTGTCATGTCTGAATAGAGCCATATGCTTCTTCATGTAAACACTGCATTTACAGTATCCCACATGTACAGTTTGCACCCAAAGATAAAGCCAAAGGGCAGAGTTCTCACTGGTCTGGGCCACCAGGTAATAATTATTCAACCCCCCTATATTCCATTATTAACAGGTTGTTTTCAGTAGATTATATACATACAGGGGAAATCCCAGGGTCTGTTTTTCTTCAGACGCTGTGTTGAGTGAGGGGTGGCTCCCTGACATTTGCTCTGATATGTACCTCAACAAACCACAGGCTCGTGTTGCACTTATGTACTACATGTAGCTCTTTAACATCAGTAAATCGTTGCCATGTGAATTTTGAAATATTTGTCTAATTATATAAATGGCGCTGGCAGAAAACTAATATTCTGTGTGCATTTCACGTTGTGTGCTTCATGTGGGATTGCTGAGACTGTTCTGTGGCACGAGATAAAAAGGACTCTGTTCTTTGTCCAAATATTAGTGTCTAAGTGAGAAAAGAGGTGATGGAAGAGCAGTGTAAAATGAATGTTTTTAACCTATTCCTGACACTGTGCTGCACCAACTGTCTGGATAGCAGTGTCATCTACTGTGGTTCTTCTAAAAAGCCATATTTTGGTGTTTTTCAAAGCTACGTTGCAGCTTTATGTGAATTCAAGACAGAACAGCTGCCCCCAGACTGACATCTGGCAGAACTCTGGAATCACTGAACCTGTTTACGTACAGATGACTTTGTTTGTCTTAACTGTGGTCATGGTTACAATCTTGTAAAGCAAAATCGCCATGTACTGAATTATTGTCTGTTTCTTTGATGAATGGGGCCTGGCCGCTGCAGCTTTAACTGCTTTAGGGAGCCGAGATGCATGATTTATATCCAGGATTTGGTTTTGAGATATGTCAGGTTCACATGTGCAGCATGTGTGGCAGGGCCCGGGCATGGACTTGTCTCATACACATGCGACTTCAGACTTGTGTAAGGAATTGTTTGAGGAAGTGGCAAAATCATCTGAGACCCTGGCTATAATGGAAAGGTCAAGTGTAAAAGTTGTTGGGCGTTCCGTAGGCTCATCAAAGGCGATGTCTTATCATCTTTGGCACGCTGATATCACGTTACCTCCATGGCCCCCGCTGGCATGTGGCACAGGGTAGAGAGAAGGACAGTGGAGGGCCACTGTCTGCCTGAACTGGAGGAAGCCAGGAATTAATTTCTGATGGACAGCGCTAATGTCTTTCAGACTGGAGCCCCGAAGCTACAAAGAGTTCTCCGTAACTTGAATGCTGTGGAGCAGGCAAAACGACAAAGCCGACCATCTGCTAACCAGACACATGGCCGTATGCGCACACATATACGACACACAAGGGGTGCCAAACGGATCGATTAGCAGACCAGGAGTGTGAGGGCCACAGCGGGGGGTGGGGGGAGACACCCTGGGTCAAAGAGACGGTGTACTGTTTCAGCACATGCTAAATCAGTTACCATCTCCACACACATAAAGCCCTGGCTCAGTGCTGCAGCCACCCCTCATAATCCCCAAACAATCTGGCTCAATCTGGGGAATAAGTGGGGGGTTTCTAGTTACAGTAACACTCAGCAGAACAGACACTCACACGCATAACAGAGAGCGATGATGAAGGAATGTTACAATTACAGTTTCCAAGTAGCATTTGTTTATTTGACTTGCTCTTGTTTTATTCCAAGCAGGCCAGAACAGAATAAGAGCCATGACTTTTAAACACAAGTCATTAAGTGCTGGTTATTTGCACTATAAGTGACTATATTTATGACTGACCTCCCTCAGAATATCGAATACCATAATTTCCTGTTAGCATTTTCTGGATGAATCGCACATGCTCAGAGCAGAAGAGTGTATAGGTTAAGTAGGTGCATTGGTGTGTAGCCTCAGTGTGGCAGGGCGTGGCTGTATGTGCTGGGTATTAACTGACAATAGCCAGCTCCTGGAAGGGATGTGTTCCAAGCCGCAGAGTACCCTAGCACACTGCGCCCCAGTGCTATTAGCTCACTAATGCCTTCCCCAGGACTCCTCAAGGCTAGCATTGGGTCTTAACCCGATACCACACATGCTACATAAGACATGGGATTTGCTCTCCTCTTTCTCAAAACACATCTGGGATTCAGATTTTCCTGTTTGTCAACAAAAGGCCTCCTAGAGGCTGAGATTGTGCAAGGTGCCGGGGGGTTAGGGACAGAGTGCCGAGCTGTCCTCGTGCACATGTCTCTGTATGTACGATCAGGCCACATATGTCACGTTAACCCTTTCCACACTAAACTGAGGTTAGACGTTTTATTACTTGGTGTCACTGCTCCTCCCGGTGCTCCTCTGAAGCCCTCTTGTGGGAGGTTTATGGTGGGTTTAGACCCCGACGTGTATATCTGCTACATGACAGCTGTTGTAGCTTTTCTGTTGACAGACGCAGGGTTTATGGGACATAAATATAAAGTGTCAAGATAAAGCTCTTGAACATAAGTTTTTGCAAGTCGACCTTTAATAGAATTCTATTAAAGGTCGACTAAAAATAGAATAAAAAAATGGCCATTAAATACTTAGTGTGTACCTCAAACAAGGCTTCACGTCTCGACCCTTTAAGCAGACGTGGACTTGATGTGAGAAACAGGAGAGAAACGTTCACCCTACACAACTGTGTTTATATCAGTCAGCTGATATTACTGTTCTCATATGTTCCCTTGATAGATTTTCTGTTCTAATGAGCATCTTCGCATTTTGAATCCCAAGGAAACACAGCTAATTAACCTTATTACTTAAAGGGGCAACACATCTCCCCCACCAATAAAATTACTTGCTTGCCTGTTCAACACTCAGTCACTGAAGACAGATTATGTTACTGTAAAGAGGATAAGAGATTAGATGGTTCTACTGAAGGAATGAAAAACAGCATGTAGCTTTAGGTTTTATTTTTGGAACTGTTTTGGTTAAATTGCACAGTGCTAACCTGCGGGCTTATAGATGAATTCTGCAGAGAGTAACTGTCCCCCACGAGGCATGGCGCTTTAGAAAATATAGATCAGTTTGAATCCCTGATGTATTTTTGGTTTTCTGGACACAGGAATTCATTTAGTCTTTGCAGTATAAAACAAAATTAAGAAATGATTAAATCCTGATATTTGGGGTCATCTTTTATACTGAATATTCTCATCAAGATCTTTCATTTCAGCACAGTCCTATAGCTCGTTACCTCACCTCCTTTTTGTAGATCAGTAATCAACTCAGGGGCTCTTATCTGGCCCGTGGATCAGAACACGGTAAACAGACCCATGTGTCAGTGGAGCGTTTGACTGACAGCCTGTCGCTTTCTCTTTGTCATGAGCAGTGTGGGATCAGATAGGATCTGCAAAACTTTGGCTGGGTTGTTTTTGATCCAGCCGGGAGAAGCCGGATTGCTTTCTAAAGTGCTGTTCGCCAGTTGAAGCTCGGATTGAGAGCCACTAAGTGTAGCCAATACAAGCTTCAGCGCTGCAGCGGAAAGTCAATGTGTGGACACAAACAAATCCGGGCGAATGATACATGCTCCACTAGAGGTTAGGTCAAGTTTGTGTTCGATCACATCAGGAAACTCCTTTACAGGAAGGGACAGAGGTGGAGGCAGCTTACAGCTTTTTTGATGTTTTTATAGGCTTCTGAATGGGCTTGTGGACACATTCATACATTATTGTTATATCTCCAACATCTAGATTTGAGCTTAAATAGAAGTTTTCTCCTCTATGTTGTAGTTTCAGTTTTATTTGTGTCATGCACACTAATGATTTTCCTTTCCCAGGTGAGCGTCCATACCAGTGTCCCTACTGTGACAAAGCATTCAGCAAGAACGATGGCCTGAAGATGCACATCCGCACTCACACCCGGGTAGGCTTTCTCCCTGTTCCTCAGAGGTGTTTGTCTGTGTGTCACTCAAGCTCTCTCTTTATATTCCACTGTTATCTGATGACAAAAGATATCCGTTCCAGGTAGAATTGAAATTGGACGCCTTTTTCGGATTCTCAACTGGTCTTTTGGGTTTTAACCACCTTCCTTCCACGTCCAACAAGAAAAACTAATGATGTGACGGCATTTTTAGAAACGAAACATTCTGATGCCACGCTTCACTGTGGCATCAGAATGTTTTGTATAAAACAAGACTTGTCACCCACATGAGTTAATGCAGAACTCTAAATCACATCAGTCTTGATGTGATTTTGTGACGGACATGACCGACCACCTGAGCAGGCAGCTGTTTCCGCCACTGGACATCAAACACGGCCAGTGTTTGTGGACATGAAAGACATTAATGATAAACTGGAAACTACGAGTTGGGGGCTTGATGGAGGCATACAACCCGGGAGGTGGTAATTCTACTTTTCATATTGCACATTTGTCCTGAGTTTGTATTCAGCCTCGAATCTCAGCGACTATAGTTGACCGAATTAAATTCGCTTTGACCTTAAAAGCTAAATAAACCGACAGATAAAGATATACGAGCGTCTGTGTAAACATCATTATTATTTAGTGTGTCTGCCCAATTTAGACACTGATTAAAATGACAAGACAGTGAAAAGGTAGAGACAGAGAAAGATGGGAAGAGATTCAAACTCTGTACCAGGTGACCCACTGATTTTTATCGTATGATCTTTGTGTGTTATGTTTCAGCTTTTAGTTTGACAAAAAAAAAAAAAAAGCGTGCATGAAGAAACTCACACACTTTATCTATTAGAAACAAAAAGACTCCTCTGTGTCTGTGTCACGTACGGACCACTGCCTTCACATTTCATCATGAGTTAATGACTGCTGGTTCTCACTTCATGTTCCAGTTTTATGGGTTGACACAAAAGACATCCGTTACAGGTGGAATTTAAATTGAATGCATTTAACTTGGACAGTGTTGGCTTCTAACGTTCTCTCACCCTTTCACTCTTTATGAACTGTGCGAGGAAGCAGAATATTCACAGCAAAAACTGTGCGTTGAACGTGTAAAGTAAATGCAAAGTGAAGCGGTGTTCAGCATGGAGAAAAGAAACTGTTTTTCTTTTTCAAATCATCGAAGTTCTTCAGCAAAGTGACACTTTCTGTGAGCTCTTTGGTTATGTGTGTCACTGTGTCACTTCTGTTTTATCATTGAACTCCGTCATCAGCGATGACTGTAACAGTCGAGGCCTGTCATCACAGTTCATTGCAAAGCTCTGTTCTCTTTTAATGCTGACCAGAGTCCAGCGCTCTGCTGTTACAGTGTGTGGATAGTGAAGGCATCCTGCCCAGGTTGCTGCAGAAACAGGCAGGTATAATTTCCTGGCGTGCTGCTGATTAGAGTGACTGATGTTTTGTTCCGAATGTTCCCAGATCTGCCTTTGCTCACGGTGCTCTGAAACATGGGCCGAACAGTTACAAACAGCAGAGCCAGATGAAGTCACAGTTGAGAAAAAGCAATGTCATTTGGCCAAAGTAGCTGCAGCTCACTGTTAACGAGCAGATGATTCGAGGTGGATGCGATTGGAGTTTTTATGTGTTTATACCACAAAACAAACAACATCCCTGGTGAACGGGAAAAAAAAACAACACATATGATGTGGACATGAACTGCTGACATTTTGGATGTTTAAATATTTTTAAATCCCCAGTATAAATGATTACGTCTGTGTCATTTCCGACATTTGTTCTTGAGAAAGAAGCTAGTTGATTGTTTTGGGCCAGGTTTAAGCTAGTTTCAAACAGACTTTATAGGAATTATTTCCTATAACAGTTATTTCAAACACAGAACTTATAGTTGAGCCCTTGTGGGAATGTAGCAGCTAACCTTCTGGAGCATTTACTGCGAGTGAGTATGCATACTAGTAAGAGTTGCTGCTCCATCCTTTTTTGCGGACTCAAATACGTCTAGATTCATTTGAGCGTAATCAGGGAGTGTCATCTGCTGTTCGCAAAAGCTGAATTGCCACCGGAACCTTTTTTAAGGAACTAGTGGTTTTTTTTAGGTTGCGTTTCCTTGGCCCCATCTGTTTCAACCACAGAAACCAGGGGCTGAAAAGAGTTCCAGAGGAGAAATTTCAGCCCCAAAAAGGGCCCTGGTTGGAAAGTAGCGCTTTTAAGATCACCCTGACTCTTATTTCCACCTTTCTGTTACAGGTTTGATATCTGCAATAGCTCATAAAATCAGTTGATTTACCTCAGGAATATTTATTCGTGTTTGTGAACTCAACATTCAAACTGACATTCTTTATGGGACCTACAGAATGAATGAGGAGACAAAACTCAGATTGGGTTAATAATGCAATTAAATCAGAGCAATGAATCATTAATCTGTGAGTGTTTCATAGTTATTGTGCTCTAATGCACAAAAAAACCCACCTGAAACCCTACAGCTGAGGGGCACTTCTTTGCATTTTCCTGTTCTGACTGTGACAGGGAAGCAGCAATAAATTACTAATCTGTTTTTTTTCCCCCACCAGTGATGCTATAAGACACACACAAAAAAAACATGGTATGTGTACAATGGACAGGTTTTGAAATAATACTGCAGATTCCTGGCTTTACTGCAGGCTCAACTTGGCGGTGCTAAATCAACGGCAAGCGTTGATGGGGTGGAGTGACACACTTCAGTGGACCCAAATTGTCTAACCTACCCTGAACCTTAGACCTCAATGGAATTGCAATAGATCCAGGACTGAAATAATCTTTTAGCTCATGGGGGGGAAAAAAGGCCCTGGGGGCTTAAGATCTGGATGCCGTTGGTTCAAATGCACCTCGTTAACAAAACAGCATTCATGTCCTGCCTCTTTTACGCTCGACTCAGATTCAGCTTCCTTGTATTTACAGCCGTGAGAGCGCATCTCCAGCACAGAATCTCCTGCTGTGAAGCGTATGCATTAGTGGTAGCTGCAGAGAAAATCCAGACCAAATTACACGCACAGTTTCCAGAAAATATCCAGTGTTCATATGTGAAAGCAGTTTTGTTCCAGGCTGATGAGAACGTGTTCCATTTTGAAATAATTGAGTCATGAACCAAAGCTTGACAAACTTAATATTTTGATCTTTGGTTTTGGACAAAAAAGTCATTCAGAGATTCATGAAAAGGAAATGTAAAAGTCAGTGTTCTTGGTATCAGATGATACAATTTCAACGTGGCACCAGATTACTCTAGAAACCAGAAAGTCCATCGTTGCTTACATATTAGACCAAAGTGGCAGACCAACCACTCAAATGTCTAAAAATCATTTAAACCGACTGTGTGGCCGGTTGTTGGTTTCTGCCTGAAGGCTCATGGTGCACAGCAACTTCCTGCTGGCGTGCTGCTTTACAAATGCCTGCATATTTAACATGTCATATGAGAAGTTTTTTCTGTGCTGGAGTGAGTAAACAAGACTCTATCCTCACATTTCACTATGTGTTCTTTGTGGAGAGTGGTCAGATTCAGAGGAAAGGTCGGGTCACAGGTCAGAGGGTGAACAGTTGCTGAAGAGTGAAGGTCACCAGGTACAGATGTTCGATGTTACCAGGGGTCACAGTGATGCATTCTGGGTATTCCCCATCACCCAAGTCCATCCATGTGTTTTTGGACCTTTAAACTTTAACCCCTTGCAGTTTTTTTTTTCTTCTTCTCGATCGAAGAAGATGATCCCTGTCAAGGCTCAGGATTTAAGTTGAGATTTGCATTACATTGATCAGCACAGGATCTGTTTCTCTGTGTGTGTATGTGTGTGTGTGTGTGGGGGGGTTCTCTCACACATATAGGGCTTTATTTCCATTGTCCCCCTTTATTCTGTCACATCCACATAAACAGTTGCATCCTCAAAGCCCCTCACAGGCACACATGCAGTGAACCTGATCTTTACCTCCTTTTGTATCCTGTCTCACTGGGCACTCCTTGCCCAGCCCACACGATAGCGCCTTTCCCAGGACCCTTACTTCCTGCATTCACCCTGTTCCCATGACAACTAAGCCTAAAATGGGTAGAGCCTCTGCTATCAGCCAGGCTTGTCAAAAACAGCTTCCCAAAGAGTGCCACTGGGAACCAGTCCCTTGCTATCTCCTTCTCATTTCTCCTCAAGTCTTTCAGGTGTCAGCACTGTTTCCCCTCAGCCGGAGCAGCACACGCCTACTGTTCGCCCTCTCCATCATGCAGACTGTACATGCACACACACACACACACACTCATGAAGGAGTGGAGATTTTCTGTGAAAACACACCAACAGAGAGATAGAAGCTTTGACTGCCTCTAAAAGGCACAGAGGAAATGTTCTTTGGTAAACTGATGAGGTGTGGAGACAGAGGATTGATATTCTACAGCCCCACAGTGCCAGCGCACTGATACATGTTCAAAAGGATTTTCTGTTCTGTGTTTTCCTTACTCTTTTTAGGAATCCATGTGTTTTTGATGGCCCCTATGCAAGCCATTTCCTCCCAACTGCAGGGGCTGTGCAGGCTTTCATTCCATATCTCCAGAAACACACAGGGAGACCTCTGTGGTGTTAAGTGAGAGAGCATGTATGTGTGAAAGTGAATGAGTGTGTGCTGCAGGGATACTTCCACATCTCCTTGTGTTCTCCTCTGTTCTGTGCGTGCCTGTTTGTTTTTGCTGTGTGTGTTTGCACGAACATGTGTGTGTCATTACAGTTTTTTCCTCCAGGTTTTGTCCATATGTGATCAAAACTGGGGGATTATTTTGGATGGAAGTTCTGCTGCACACGGTTAGATGGGGTGCCCTTTTTAAATCCAGTGTGTGTTTGTGTTTGTGTGTCGCTGCAGGAAAAGCCGTATAAATGCAGCGAGTGCAACAAGGCCTTCAGCCAGAAAAGAGGACTGGACGAGCACATGAGGACGCACACAGGAGAGAAGCCTTTCCAGTGCGATGTGAGTCTCCGTCTACCTTCACGCTACCTCCAAAAAACCAGACGCTGTCTTTTCTCGATTCTTGCTCATTTTTGCCTGCGTGTGTGTAAATGTGACAGAGCTCCGGCACGAGGCCAGATGCGGAGCTGGGTTAGAAGTAGATAGGGATCTTGCTTCTCTGTAGGGGCAGAGTTGGCTGATCTCACGTAGACACAGTGAGAGTCTCAGAGGGATGCATTACCTGCAGCTTATAGTATTGCTGGAGTCATAATTATTCTCAGACCGGAGGAGGGAACACGCGACAGAATTTGCTCTCAGCGTTTGGAACTAACTTTTACAATGTTTACACCATTTGTGAAAATTGGAAACCTATTGCGGTTTGGAATTTTTCAGTTTTATATTAAGATATCACAACAGTGTTTATTAAAGTCTCTTCAATTTAAATTAGATAAAAATGTTTTTTAGATCATTAAACATTTTCTTGTAATGGATAAAGATAAAGCAAAGACCAGTCGCTGCAAGTTAGCACAGGAGATTCTTATCATTATGCATTTGGTACTAATACAATGCTGCAGAGTTTGGGATGGGGACGGAGGAAGGTGTGTGAGGTGAAATGCACAGAGACGCTGTTTAAACACTGCTCACATTTTGTCACTAACACAGTCCTGTAAGTAAGCTACTACCTCTTGGAGTCATAACGTGGACAAATATGAACCCACAGATGTTTTTTATATTCCGCGTGACTAACATTTTCCAAGGACATCATTATCTCTGATGTTCATCGTGAATAAATTCAGGAGTCTACTTTGAGATCCTGGAAAAGTCCCCCCCCCCCCAAAAAAAACTTCTCTTTTGTCGTGTTGCATTTTACTGATATTTCCCCACTTATTAATAATAACATTGTACAACAAAGGAGCTGTCAATAGCCAAATCTGCATACTTAGTGGATCCAGTTTATCAATGTGTAAATAAATACAGGCTAAAAGTGTGGCCCGAGTTGTTTACCTTACAAGGCAGCTGCATTGCTTTGAAAGATCACCATAATCATCATTATCACAGAATCCATGTTGCCAGGCTTCAGGCTATGCATCTGTGACAAAGTCACATGAGTCTGGACCAATCAAGATCTTCCACTGACAGGTACAGGAGGGCTTTAGGTGCGATGCCGGTTCACACCTGCTGGGTTTCTGTTGCTGTTTTTGATGCAAATGTCATTTAGGAGACTTTAAAAAACATTGATGAGCAAAAAATGTTCACTGACTTGTTTGAGGTGTTTTTACCTGTTAAGAAAAAAAACTACAAAGTGTGGCTGACCTGCACCTGGCCGAAGAGTTAAAACAACACGACTCTCCAGCTGTCTGAGCCAGCAGACTGACTGACCAGCATCTTCCCAGATATGATATGATATCCCAGACGTTCCCAGAGATAAAAGATTCCCGATGTTGCTCCTGTGGATGTCCATCGCAGTATTTATTTCTTTATTTTTTCCTGGCCAGTCCTACTTTACTTTGAACCTGTTGATGGAAATGTGTCTAATTCATTCGTTTTTCTCCTTTCTTTCTTTTTTCTATTGCAGCTTTTCAAAAGATTTTTTTTTTTGCTTCAGAAAAATTAAGAAATGAAAAGCAAAGAGCAACTTTTGGAGAACATTGCAGCTCTCCTCCCAGCTGGCTACAAACAAAGTTTGATTGTATCAACTGGCTCCTCTGCCAGTAGTTTATTGATTCAAATGGTTAATGTTCACTCTCGACTATTTCTTATTTCTTTATTTTGAAAGCGCTTTCGCTTTTTTCCGATCAGTTTTCTTAATTACCATCTATGACTATCTAGAGGACTCGGGGTAACCATCTAACTGCATCGGGTTAGTAGATAATGGCTGACTATCTGAAACCATGGCAACCTTACAAACTCAAAGAATCCCCAGAATAAGTCAAAGAAAATAATTAGAAAGAAGATTAATGAACTGTTTCATGGCAGACTTTGAACACCTTTGTTCTGGACTGTGGGTCATGAACAATAGTGAATATAACAATTCTTAGATTTTTAGAAAGTCAGACTCTGGATTCTTAAACCACAAAACACACACATATCTCCAGAGAACCATCTACAGTTGGAGTTTAAGGCCTTTCAAATCAGTGTCATCACCGGAAAGTGTCTCCCAACAACATCCAACCTGATTCTGGATTTTTCTTTTCTTTTTCTCAGCTTTGGAAGAGACATATCCTGCAATAAATGTGAGCCTAAACTTATAGAGAAAATAGAAATAACTCGTGTTTTGAGTCAGACAAAAGGACTGCACACTCTGAGGAACATTTTCCAGATGCGCTGACGGAGCTGTGGTGATGCAGCGTCTGTCTTAACAGCATTAAAATGTTGCAGAAGCATCCAGTAACATCTGGGTTACAACGGGAGGCCAAGGCCATCCTCTCTTCTTCTCCTTTCACTGTTTTACGCTGTAAAGTTTAAATGATTTCACTGGCACGGGAGCTGAAGGCAGCTGAACCACGCACAGCAACAACAGGCTTTCAGATAAATGAAGATGTCTGCAGTAAGTTACCAGAAAAACTATTGACGTCGCACAACGTAAGCTTTCTTTCACAGCTTATGTTTTATGCTGTACACCCACAGATGTATGTCGTCTGTTAGAGTCTCTGAATGTAATTCACAGATGGAGGAGAGGAGGACGCATGCTGTGAGTCCCCAAAGCTTTATGTCAAAACTGAGCGCCTGCCAATGGTGGATTATCCTGATTGATGGAGGGCCGAGGAGTCATTTGTACAGCATGAAATGACTCATTTAGGATGGATGTTAAGGTTGCCTGCAATCCCTCCCACTTTTGGTAGAGAAAAAAAGCAAATGTCTATCACTGAGCGTCTTACTCACAGATCAGTCTGCGTCACTGGTTGCGTCTGCGATAAGCCTAAACTCTGTGGTTATGAGACTGAAATAAAGCCCGTTCGTTAGCTGAAATTATGACTGAAATGACCCAGTGTTTGTTGTGTTTTGAAGGTGTGTGACCTGTCATTCAGCTTGAAGAAGATGCTCAGCAGACACAAGCTGACGCACAACCCCAACCGGCCCATGGCAGAGTGCCAGCTGTGCCATAAGAAGTTCACCAGGAACGACTACCTCAAAGTACACATGGAGAATGTCCACGGGGAGACGGAGAGCTAGAGCCAATTACAGGAGCCCAAATGAGATTCCTCAGATAAAGTTCAGCATCGTGCTTCATGTACCAGTAAAGTACATACGTACTGTATACACAGATGGATAGATAGCAGAAATGTCGCCATTAACAATAGACACATGTAGAACATGGGAAACATTAAGGCGAGCATTTGGAAATTGAAACATAGATTGTACATTTGTAATTTTTTTTTCATCATACCGTAGCCACATTGTTTTTTGATATTCGAACAGATTTGCAGATACGTTGGACCTGCCTCCGGAGCCACTGTGTCTGCTCCCAGAAATGTCTTCCATTTCACCTCCGGTCCTCCTCAGCTCTGATCAATGTTACTGAACATCTTACTGTCTCAACTCGACCTCCTTCACTGTTGTTTGAAGACGTCGCTGAACAAATGTTGAAGAAAACCCGCGACCAAAAAAAAAAAGCTTTCAGGTCCCTGTTTCTGAGTTCTACCTGTTTGTGTTCCACGTGTTCACACCTTTAGGCATCTTTAGTCGTGTTTGATTATTGAAGGAGTATACTATGCATGCAACCTAACAGTATTGTTGATCTGTAGATGGAGAAGTGGAGCTCTGAAAAAAGCAACCAGCTCCATCATCTGAAACAGCTCACGAGTTTCTGCTGTTGTTTACGTGATATTCAGATCGTATAAACATGCCGTCGTTAGTCTTTCATGCAGCCTTCCACACCTATGTAGGGGCAAGGTAGTTTAATTAGAGCCAAATTTCATGTATTTTTTGTCTGTTTTCGGTAGGATTTGTTGATGTAGCTGTTGGACCTCCATCATTAGCCTAAGATGTATGGCTTCAGTTATGAAAACCTTTCCCATGACTTACTGTATGGAAACCGGTGGAGCTCAAGGGATGTTTCTGTTTCTTTGTCACCAGTTTGTGGAGAAATGTGTCCCAAACTACGGATGAAAAGAAAAGCCAAAGTGCTGTCTCTGTTTACTCTCATAAGGAATTGCTGAGCGTTGCCATGTGTTGTACTTTACAGTATGTGTTTACGTTGTTTTATATTAATCACTGTTCAATACAGAATGTTATGGATTTCATCAGAAGTGCTATTCTGTCCTTTTTTCCATTCATTTCAGTTTGCTCGCTCATTTAGTTCCCCTCCGATCCCCGTTTCCTAGCTGTTTAGTCTTCATCTGGAAACTGTGAATTGTCACCTCACACTTTTGTATTTTGAAATGTATAAAACCCCATCACTTACCAAACATCCACACTTCCTCCACTTGCTCTCTTTATGTGTTTGTGAACTGTTGACCTTGGAGAGGGGGTACAAGGGGAAAAAATGGCTTTGAGAGTTGATTAAAAGCATTCAGCTCTTGTTGTTAATCTAACCCCTATTCTTAGGTTGGCAGTGTGATGGAACGAAGGATAATTAAGGCTTTTTTTCTTTTTCTGAGACCACAGTCACCACTCGCCTGATCTGTAAAGCCACACACCAAAGAGTGCCTCTGATGGTTTCTCTCTGTGGATCCGAGGACTTCTTCTCACATCCATCCCCCACAGAGGCTCTCCGGTATCTCTGGATTAAACTGTGAGAATCTTGTGAGAGATGGACTGAAGTGGGAGGACTGCGAGTTATTCTCATCACGCGGGCTGCTGTTCAAAATCACTAAATCTTGCCATGTGTGGTTTTGGCTTCCTAAAAACCTAACTATTACAGTATGTCTTTCTTTTCATTTTTGAGCGTGTGCTGTTTGTTCAACGATTAACTCCTTTCGGGCGTTCATCTTCGGGTGTTCAGCGCGTAACGCAGAAATCAAAGCCTGCAAGATCTCCCTGGGATTCTGTGGGGCTTTTTCGAGGAACGTGATTTGCAACGACTCTTACATGACAGGCAGCCGGGTTAACCTGCCCTTCCCCTGGAGCTCGGTTCACCGCATGGAAGCGCAGGGCGCGGCCTGAGCCACCGGCCCTGCTGAGGCCCGCTCTGCCCGCTGAGCTTGCGCTGCCAGCTGCCTGCTCTTTAGTGGTGAGGCCCTTTTGGCCATACTGACGCATTCTCACAGTGGCATTTATATGGCATCTTGTAAACAGAAGGGGGAAGTAGAGAATTGCAACAGTGCAACATCATTGTCCACCACGTGTCAAACTGAAGTGACTGACAGGACAGACCAAGTGTTGAGCTGTCCCTGCTTCTGATCCTCGCTGCGCTTTCTTAAGCTTCTGTCTGCATCAACGTGTCGTGCCTGTCACCGTCCGTGTTTCCATGCTTTTCCATTACAGTCCAGCAACGTTTGATTTTTATCATTGGGACTTTTGCAGCGACCCGTTGTTATGGTTCTTCACTTCAATCATTCCTTTCATAAACCCCGCGTGCATCCCTGCATGTGTGTGTCTCTGCTTTCCTGACGGATGTATCATGCCAAAGCTCCCAGTCAATGTGTTTCTAATTACATGTTTTTACTGGAAGCCCCAGTTTCCTGTGTTGCCTCCCCATTTGTGAGTGTGGGCCAGACTGGGCCCCGACCAGCGTCCACAGAGCCGAACGCCAGCCCCGCCCACTGCACAGGAGTATCATTACCACGCCAGCCCGGGTTTATGGGGAACCGCTGTCACGTTAGGAATGGCACAGACATGCTTGTCTGACCCCTGTGTTTGGCTGCCGTTGCCCAGCAACAGGTAGCCTTCCCCTCCACTGACCATAGAAATGTGGAATGTGTGTGCCCAGCGTAGAGTGCCATGCAAAGGAATTTTAATACAATTGGGCAGGGTGTGTTGGGTATTCTGGGTCTCCCTTTCAGCAGTGATGGACATTTTCTCAAAGCCTTTTTTCCATGGAAACAGACAGCAGTTTTTGGGTACCAAAAAAAAAAGAAGCTATGACATGGAAATCCAGCAAAAGGTCAAATGCTTTGCACCGGGCCATAGGACTTGAGTCGGAAACTTTTGTATCTGAAGAAAAAGCACACGCACGTCCTCCCATTCTCATGATATTTCTATCCTGCTCAGTGATTTACAAGACGGTTCTGATGTGATTTTCATACTCCTCTCTGGGCAAAAACAGCAGTGTATGAGGTCAGGTAGACAAGGATTATTACATTAGGACCCAACTGAGAGAGGTACTATCATCAGACACCACACCCCCACCCTGAGTGCAGCATTCAACATAGAACATACTCATAATTATTTAGTTTTCTGAGATTTGAGGATATTTTGCAACACTAACATGTTATACACTTGTGTGGAAATTTAATGCAAAAGAAAAAAAAAAGGAATTTCTTCTGTGCCTGAGGACATATATTTGGGTATCTCCAGTCCCTAATTCAAAAAGGAAAAAAAACAACACAACCCTGGCACTTTGTTTTGGAATATCTAATTCATTGAGACGTTCATATTTGCAGTCGGATTTGTACGTCACACTTTGTGCTCAAATTACAAATGTCTAACCTCTCCATCTTTGATTCCCATTTGAAGTTAAAGTCATTTTGTATTTATTGTACCAAAAGAGTGGGAAGTCGAAACTCTTTTGCTTTTTTGCTTTGCTATTAACAACAAATTCTCAATAGCAGTTACCTTAGAAGGGGAAAAAAAAAGAACTAATATTGCTCTATCAGTATTTTGTTTAATGTTCTAGATCCTGCCAGGGAAATCCAACTTGCGTACTAATTGACATTGTTTCATTTTTTCCCAGAGAGAATTCCCATCCCTGCAACACCTTGCTGCCATTCAAAGGACAAGCGTCAGTTTAACTTCACCCATAATTCAGTAATGATTCTTAAGCAGCCTCTAAAAACACAAAAATGATTTTTTTTTTTTTACATCTGTATTAACTGGCCAGCTGACCATTATGTTCTTGTAGCGATGTAGTATCAATCTGGGTCAATTCGACACATGACTCGCAACTTGGTGTATGCTAGTGTTAACTCTGAGGCTATTACTATAAGTTCTTCCACATTGTAATATTGGTCTGCATGGGTTATCGAGTGTTACCAATCTCAAGAGAACTTAAGGAAGAAAGGGGTGTTGTTGCTGACTCCCCACCCTAAAACAGGACTATGTGAATAGAGGTGGAAATTCATGGTGGAAAAGGGAGCTGTTATACTGTATTTCTGTGGTGATTTGACCAAAGCGTGTCACAGACCTTCCAATAAGAGCTCAGGAAATTATCAACTGGTGAAAAAGAGAATAAAACAGAGAATTCTACATTTATATTTTCATACTAACAATGTATTTAATGACTTTGTGTAATGTGGAAACAGTCGCACAAGGTTACAAACCAACAAAGAATTATCATCAAACTCTGTATTGGCGTATTTTAGTATCTGTAAACTTTTTTGTTCTGGTTTTATGAACTCCAGCTTTGCTGTTTTTGTCCGTAATTGTTGTGTTCATTATCACAGTCATCAGTGTCAGCCAGCTTTTTACTACAAAGGAGCTCTTTAAACCCTGATGAATGTCGGTTCCCCAGCACCAGACAGAAGAGAGACATGGTGAGGGATTCTTTAAAGTGATGGATCTTTCCCTCAGAAAATGGTCCAGACCAGAACAATACTTACATGTAAGTGAATATTGGACTCAAAACAAGGTTGCCAAACTCTTGTCTACAGATTGTAAAAATAGGCAATCACAGCAAGGTTATAATATGTCGGTGCTGTATTGCAGCTTCTCCCTACTGTCACCATGTGGCCAAACAACAGCTATCAGCAACTATCATGATCCAAATGAATACTATCATTTTGCAGAAAGTTTTGTTACCCATGTGAGAGAACCCTTTAGAATTAGAATCATGTATGCTGCTGGGAAACGGCATGCCCTCGTTGTTTATGTTAAAACTGCTTGCAGGAAATGGAGCCATATTTTAAACACCAGTGCACAATGGTGCCTTGCACACACCCATGTGAGAAAGACTAGAACCCAGCAACATACAGAGGCAAAGAATTGGGACAGGAAACACAGAAAAAAAAGTTCTCTTTTTCTCACCTTTGTCCTCTTAGGGTTCTCAAACTGTTTAAGAATGAACCAGAAAGGTAGCTTTTACTGTAAGGAAATGAGGTTGTAGGCTTATTCTGAAAGGCTTGAGGGTTAAAGACATCAGTCAGTGCTCCGGTCATGCTCTGGAGTTTCAGTGTCGGGCGGCACATTGTTGCTTAATGTCATCACTCCTCGTCCTCGTGAGGCTGTCCTCACTTCAGATACATCTATGTTTTTTTCTGGTCTCTGTCACGTGATCATGCACTTCACTGTAGCAACAAAGCAGATGCGAGAGCTCTTGATATGTTTTGCGATCTTACATAATGGACCAGCACTGATGCTGTGCTTTATTTCAGCTGCCAAAGCAGAAATTCAACTTGGCAGAAAACATACAACAAAACATAAAATCCAATAATATTCCGACTTTTGCCAAGACTCAGCATGACCCACAGAAGAGAAGATGTCTGTGAGGAGCTGCCAAAAGCCAAATTCAAACCCCCCATTCTTTTTGTTAGTCTGTGAATGTTTGAAAATGCTGTGGAAATGGTAGCCCCATCCTGCAGCCAGACTCCACTCTCTGGTTCTGTCCGTGCCTCCAGAGAGCTGCTCTGGGATTTATTGTAAGGTGATTAGCAATGACAGAGACGACTCAACAGGTCTAGCCAAAACATTTGTGGGAATGTGTTGAGCGATGCGACAAGATTCCTCTTTTTTTCTCTTTGGTCAGACAGTTGCTCATCCTCCCCCTCCCGTGTGCTGTTATTGTCACAGCCCCCATAATCTCAGGGAGACCCGTGTTACACGGCGCAGCACAAATGACACCAAACTCCCGCTGTGCAGGAAAATCGGGGGTGAAGACTGCGAGAACACACACGGAGATTGCAAAGAGGCAGATCCCCTGAATAGTCTGAAGTGACAATAAGTGATAAGACTCTACTCTAAAACATGCTAAACAAATTTAAACCAGTAACGCATGAAAAGACAGAAAAATGTGTGAACTATATTACACTGATGTATTTGGAAACAGCAGCGAGCAATCTGTGGAGTTAAACCTGAATATAACATTGGACTTATTGTCCCCGTTCACGCTACGTTTCTGTTTTGAATTTTGCAGCATGTTTGAAATCGAGTCGTGTGTGAGCGTGGAGAAACCATACACCACAGCGAGGGTCTGTTTCCTGTCAGAGCAGCAGGAGAAGCAACACTGAGATACACACCTTTCATGTGCTGATTTGGGTTTTGGTCCAGTGAACAAACACACACACACACACACACACACACAGCCAAATGTTCACAAGGACGGAGGCTTCAATGGAGAAAAGGTCTCCAGTGTCTGTGGCCCTTCTGAAAAGTGTGAGGTGGGATCGGGGGTTTCTGTCTGGGCCCTGTGAATTGGCTGCCAAGACCACACACACACACACACACACACATATAGACAGACATGCACCGAATGATAATTCCCTCGCCATACAGGGATATCATGTGAGGGGAGCGACTGTTGTCAGAGAACAGCTGCTCGGGCCAAAACACATCTCTCTTCCACAGGAAATTATTGGTCAAACAAATGTAACAAATCTATTGTTCTTGTCCTGGTGACTGTGAACATATCTGTCTCCCCCTATCATACACAGCCCACACTAATATACATACACAAAAACAACAAATGTGCATGTTTGCGCTCTCATTCTCTCTTCCTCCCACTTCTCCCTTTGACAGAAAGGGTGGCGTGGAAAGATCATCAAGGTCTCTTGAATAAAAGAAGGCCAGTTCGCTCCCACACCCATCTGGCGTCGGCACTGGATCAGTAGCTTGGGTAAACATGTGAGATATGTGTGTGTGCATTCATTTAGACAGTGTTTTTTACCTTTAAAAAGAGCTTGTAAGGCAGCTTATCAGTGCGTCTTATGGCTTTTAATAATAGTTTTTAATGCAAGCAGAAATTGATTGTTATACACTTTCTCATGGGTTCCTCCAGTCAGTTATCTAATGGGTAGAGAGTGGGATACCCAGGTATGAGGTGTGTCACTTCCTTTTTGGCCACATAAACCGAAAAGTGCTGTTAAAACGACTTCAACAGAAACAGAAGTCCAAGACACGCAACAGAGAGTGAATAGGACTGTTTTTATGTTACAAAGTTGAGTTTTTTTTTACTTTAACCGCACACTGGAAATCTTTTGTTGCGTTTCTTCACAAGTGAAGGTGAAAGTACATACGAAACATTCAAATCCATTCAAGCTCCTGCTTGAGGTGAGCTTGTGTAATGTAATAGGATTTAATTAAAGTAATGTAAATGTTATTAAATTATATTCTCAACTTGCATTACTTTTTTAGCAACAGTATTAACCTTGGCAATAAATTGGCATGCTGTAGATGTTTCATGCATGAAAGATTGGGCTGATTTACACTGAGCTGGAGAATAGAAATTGGACTCATTTAGATTCTAACTGGATTACAATGAACTTGATTAAAATTTGATTTAACTGGACTTATAACTGATTTCTTTATTCTCCACGTAAAGTGCCTTGAGATTATATACTGGAGCTATATAAATAAACTGAATTGAACTCAAATTAATTGAGTTGGATCGAATTTAACTGAATTGAATTGAGCTGCCGGCCAGGATATACCATCCACAACTGCACATGAGAACATAACTCTCCAGTTCAGAAGGGGGCAGTAATCTATCACAGCAATGTACAAAGGAAACTGAAAGTGCAAGCAAAGCAGTTTTTAATTACCATTACAGCATTGTCGCTCACTCGCTCTAGATGTTTGTGTGGTCTTTGTGTGGTTTGAGGATATGGCTAGTGAGAACTTTGTTCAAGGAGCGGCACTGGCAATGTGTGGCCTGTTGGTTGTAAAAGACAGGAAGAGGGAGACGGGAAAAACAAGAGGAAAATGCACTAATTGGGTGAAATCATGAATTCTCACAGCTCACAAAGATCACAAAGATTCCTCTCACTGGGTCAGTCAATGCTGATTCAAAATGCCAAATCAGCTAAAGAAGAAAAAACACTGAGGCAGGGTCCAACCTTGACACAGTGCCTTCTACCTCTAAAGGATGAGAGAGATAAACAGGCAACAACGGGGAAATTGTTAGTTCTGTGTCTTAAAGGAAATGATCAAAGTCTGGGCACCTCACAATTTATATATTAGTACAAAGTACTGTTGTACTTAATTATAATTATAATTATAATGGAGAAAGATACTCAATAACATAATAGCACAACTGGCAGTTAACCAATTAAGAAAGTCAGTTTATACCCAGACTGCAGTCAATCTACAGAGAGGCCAGAGGGGAGCTCAGTCTGTGGTGCTATATTTCATCAAGGAATAAAATAGATGGCACACACGTCAGGCAATGCTCTGCCCTCTTGCTTCTCAGCTGTCATCAGAAACAAATGATTTATCTGAACCTGTTTTCATGTCACTTGTTGGAAAGGGGATAAGATAAGGAAGTGCAGATACCTGTTTCCCCCGAGCGGTGCTCTGTCAGACATCAGCCTTGATCCCATAACTCCAGGAGCCCAGCGCTGTCATGCTGAAGAATGAGTGAGTCCGACCTGGGTTACAGTGCAGTTGGGGCCTTCACATTCTCATAAATTACACCCTTGTTATAAATAAAATCCTGTCTGCAGAGTGAACCAGGGAGTAGTGGTGAAATCTGGCTGCTGTTCACCGTGATGAAAAATCAAGGCAGAACATAACACAGAGCATCATGCTCTTGTCCGCCATTATAGTGAAGGAGTATTGTCTTCTTAAGACAATACCTGCATCAAAGGGACAAAAAGGCTTTTCTGTCCATAAAAAGAAAAGAACCAGATAGTGAATCAAGAAAGACTTCATTTACATTCTCAAGTTTCAGCTTGCACTGGATCTGAGACAGTTTACCTCCATGTCCTCGAATGAGTCTTTGATGCCATAACCCTCAGTCTCTGTGCCTCAGTGGCACACAATGATGTTTGTGTTGGACTTTCCGCTTGTTTCTTCTGGCAAATGTGGGCAACCCGTATATTTAACCTCTTCACCAAACCTTTACAGCCATTGCTCTCACATCTCCTTTTCCCCTACCACACAGTTTAAGCTGATACCATCACAAGGTCACTCATGCACACCAGTGGAGTGCAAGTGGAGGGCTGCTCACACTATCTGGGAGCCATTGTGCTCTCGGTCGTTTCAAACACTCTGGTAAATGAGCATGGCTACTCTTAAGCTCCATTAAGCAGAGGGGCAGTTATTTACTTTATTTGTTTTCTTTTCCTTGAGTTAGGACACGACCGGCTGCAGGTGCAGGCAGAGACCTCAGGGGCAGAGGACCACCAAACACAAAGGTCTCTGTGGGGAAAGTGAGAGGCCTGCCTTGTGGCCTGACTGGGAGAGTGGCCTGATACAGAATTCTTGGATGAGATTTGGACTCTCGATGATTTTATGCTATGGTGACGCTACAAGAATAATTTCTTTCCATAAATAACTGATCCTGAAAAGAGAGGAGAGGAGAAGACATGCAACAAAGGGCCCCAGGCCAAGATGCCAACCTGGGCCAGCTGTGCCGAGGAACTACAGCCTCTGTACACGGGACACCTGCTAAACCTGCTAAAAAAATTCATATTACCAAATATGAATTTCAGGTTCAGGCATAATCAATTTAAACTGATAAACTAATTGTATAAATTACAGAGCGCTAAAAAAGCTTAAAAGGAAATTGTTGTCTGCTTCTTACTAGAGAATCATGATGTGTACTGTAGGAGTTGCAGGTCTTTCCACTCATATTTAGAATGTTGCTTACCTTCAAAGCTTTCCAGGCTTTCAGTAGTCTAAGCTTTTGGCCCTTACATCCCTTGAAGTCATAAGCCAACTAAATTGTAGTTTATCCATATGTCATAAACTTTTCAAAACACACTGTAATTCTAGATAGCAAAGCCAAGAAGTCTGTCTACATCTGTCAGGCTGTTTTGCAGTGTTTCGGAGAACAGGATGCTTAGATGGGGCCTTGTTTGGAGTCGGCCTTTTGTGAAGCCCTGGTGTTTGGAGTTGCGAGCATGCTTTTGCCCAGGTTACCTCTGCTCCAGCTTTTGATTTTCCATCTTTGTTCTCCAATCAGAAACGTGTTTCAGTTTGAGTTTCATTAAAAGCATGTCCTGAAATTGGATCCACCTCTTTGTTCACCCGCGGAACATGAACAGTGTGCAACCTAACTGGAAGCAGATCATCCTGACCTTCTTCAAGCCGGGCTGCAGATGTATGTGTGTTTGAGTGCGGACAACCACTGGTGTGCAACATAGATTCCAGTATTCCAGTATGTAACGTATCTGTGCTTGTGAAACACTATAGCTCAATGTGTCAATCTCTTTCCAAATGGCTTGACAGGAGCACACATTCAGTTTTCTATGACATCATTTTACCCCTCAGACATATTAATGATTATTTCATTCTCTCCTCCTGCCAAGGAAACACCCTGGTCTGTAACGCAGCAGCACACGTAGCATACATTTTCCACAGGAAACAGGCTTAAAGTGGTTCTGTTGCTGCCTGCTAAGGCAAAGAAATGTCAAACAAACATTTCTAAGATTTCATGCTTTGCTAACAGTAGATGCCACCATGTTATTACACACATCACAAAGCACCTCATCCTTAAACACAGGTTTCACTTTTTTGACCTTTGTCAAAGAATCCCTCAGAACAAACGAGGTGTTAAAGACTCTGGGACTCACAGCAATTTGCTACCATTTTGATCCTTCTTTATTCTCCCCTTATTGAAGGAAACTGATCCCGTAACAGCAGGGGGGGGGTTATGTGTCCAAAACGTATTCATTAGCCCAGAGCTGTTATGTAGAAATCTCAAGTCTCCTTCATTCCCATCATTACAGGAGCTTCACAATCAGACCTCCTGGGAAAGGGAAAGTGAGCAGAGAAATGTCCATGCAGCACATGTAGAGAAGAGCTTCCAGATGTGACATGTCAGCATCAACGACAGTCAGTGATGAGGTGGAGATGCTGATGGGGTGGGAGTTGACTGACAGAATGAGTGGGAACATCAATCCGAGAGAGAGATAAATAATTGTACTTTCAATAGAAGCTCATGTTTGCATTTTCAGATATTTTTTGAAGAGAGATGGATCCTGCTTGTGTTCTTGTTTCAGTAACTACATGTGCCGACATGAGGGTGTGAGTGTGAGAAAACAGGACACATAGTCACTCACTCACCAACTGAAGACCTATGAATTTATGAGCTTTGAATTTTTATGCTCATGGCTGTATATGTAGCTATGGTGAAGGTTGGTCAAAGCATTTACTAAAAATTAAGTCCACTGAAGTGTTATGGATAGGGACCTAAAATATGACTTTAGTAATACAGATAACAACATAGAAATAGAAAAAACCCTATTCATGAGAATAATAATAATAATAATAATAATAATAATAATAATAATATTCATTATTCGTGACGAGCTCAGAGCAGGAGTTGACTTAACTTTTCATTGACCAAATGAGGTCTGGTAATCAGAACTATGAAATTTACTGTGCCTGCCAAGAGCGAGCTGTTCGTTAGCCCCCAGAAGTTCACCATTAAGCATCTGGCCCAACCTCCTTTGCATGGACAAGTGACTTTCACTTTGCTCCATCATATAAAACCAATTAGTTTTGTCATTTATTTTCCCTTTGATATTATACACAGTAAAAATAGGCTTTGAAAAAAACAAATGGGCAGTTTTAAATGATTTCATCCCTTCATCCCACTATCTTAAAAAACAGCAGAGATTATTTTTTATAAATGTATCAAAAACCCTTATTATAACCTGTTGTGTAAAAAAATAAATAATTCAAATTTTCTTTTTTTTGTAACAAACATTCAATGTAAATGAATCTCGTCCCTTTCAGGGCAAAGTTAATGTAACACAAGACATACCAGATACTTATCAGCCACTACCACTAATGATGTTTTCATACAGTCAACAAGCTAAGTATCGACCAATAACAATAGTAAGCCAGTATGTTTGTGCTTCACTTTTTCAAACCCAACACTTTCTATTACTTCTAAGTCACCTTGAAAGCACTCAACCAGCGAAACACAAAATTCCCGCCTCTGGTCCACGCAAACTGCATTTTAAATAATAAAACAGGGATGCTTTTCTGCAGTTTCAGGGAATCATTTTAATATTTTGCCAAAAAGTAACAGGGCAAGATGAGGAGCAGCAACAGTGTGATGAAGAACTGGAGGTGTCAGACTGCACATTTCTATTGCAACATGAAGTAATTAAGCCAACTTCCCTGCCCTGCTGTTATGTTGAAAACTACTCGCTGACAAACATGCTTGAAGATTGTTCTGTTTCTGATGTTTCTGTTACATAGCCCTTAGAAACTAAACCACTTTCATCATGATTTACACACATAAGAATTTAAACAGTGACCCAGAGGATGCTAAAATGAGAGTAGAGGACACCATCAGACTCTAGTAAAACAAAGAAATAAGCCAGCGGCCAAGCTGTGTGTTGATCTGCTGGATGCGTTGCATGATCTCGGCCCAGTGTGAAGTTTTAGAATCCAGATTTTATTCGAGCAGAGCCGCAGTCTGGAAATGCTTTAAGCAACCACAAGTTCATACATTGTGTTAAAGGGCTGATTTTCAAGCACAACTTCTGACGGTTTAGCCGTCATACCAAAGACACCCCCCCACCCACCCATAAAAAATAAAACGAATGAAAGTGGCTTTCTTGGAAATTGCTGTGTTTAAATACACTTACAATCTGTTTTTTTTTTACCAAAAGGTGCAAAAGGATGGAACTTGATTTTGGGCGATATGGACCAACAAGCTTAGATGTCGATTAAAAATCCAACTTTGGCGATTTTAACTCAATGTAAACATGCTTTGAGACTTTGTCTGCACTCAAAGCAAAAGTGTGAGGTACAGAAGTGTCCATAAAACGGTGATTCCAGGGATGGTAGTATGTTGAAAGGATGTCTGCCGAATACAGTGTTCATTAATGCAAAGATGCATCAAAGTGCATCATGTGCTGCTGTGCAAGCTCTGCGGGGCGTGTGGAATATGTTGTCCAGCCAGAGGCAGGAAACCATACTGAAGAAGCTGACACTCTTCCTAATGTGAAGAACACACACTCAGTTTCAAACACATGTGGAAAAAGGAACTTGTTCAACTCAGTCACCAGGTCGGCTTCATTATCTCAGAGGCACGGCTCGGGCCATGGCACTCTGGCTAAAAGGGCGATGGAGATCCCATCAGGCCGGCAGTTTCCTGCTAGGCACAAAGTCGCTCTCACAAGCATCAAGCCATATGTCAGCCAGATGCTTTTGGTCTCACTCCCCTTCAAAGAAACAATTAGGAACAATTATCGCAACATATAAATGAATTTCATCCATGATTAAAATGTTTGGGGTAGGGGGCGAGCGGGACGCCCAGCCAGGTGGTTGTAATCTCGATGGCAGTCGCAGTGGGGCTTCGCTCAAAGGGGGAAAAGAAAGAAAAACCTGCAGAGCTGTTTATTCAGGCACTTGTGAGTCTGGACAAGTGCTCCCACTCCCCACTTCTTGGTGCATGTTCACCCCACCAATGGAGGCATCTGTCCCTTAATACCGCTTTAATGAAGGTCATTCATTTTAATGGAGCCTCATTTCAAACTCCAGCAATTAAAGCTTGGGGTGGACTTGACTGGGAGGTTGTTGAGACAGTGTGAGTACCAGTTCTTCAAATAAACAGTCCCCTAGCAAACCAGTGGGCATCTGAGCACCATAATCCGCTTCACAGAGGTGGAAAGGGGAGAAGGCCGTTCAGCTCGGAAGAAAGATCAAAACCATGTTTGAGAAATGAAAACCACATTTAGGTAAGTGGCAGGAGGAATGACAGGTGGCTCTGGTATGTTCCGAGGATAACAGAACAATCACGAATAATCAGTTTTGAAAGGTTGAGAACACAAAGAGGAACTGTGGAGTGATACAATGAGATTCTGATGTCAAGTGTTTGTCAGACCTCAACTGGAAACGGCTCGGATCGGTGAAGGATCAAACTCGGTGTAAGCGTCTGTGAGTGTGAGGGTGTGTTTATGGCATCCTGTCGAGAGAAATATATGTGCATAGAGCATCTGAAATAATGGTGCTCATGCTGAGGTAAAAGATGAGGACCTTTACGATCAACTCTCTGTGTCTCTTCTGCACAAGATGGTCAAGGTCACATGAAAAATCACAGCACGGTCAATCTTAAAGAGACATGCACATGCAGCAAAGACATGATGATGATGCATTTTGATTCCCAGATGAAGGGTGTGACAAGGGACACCGCTATATATGAACTTGTCAAACCTTCCGGTCCCACCAGTATAGTGAGGTCATGACATGACACTGTCAAACACCCACACAATGATGAATTCTACCAAGGTAAAAAAATTCTTCTATTCTTTCCATCATTAGCTGTATGCTGGCGTCGCATGAAATTAAATCTTTTTAAAAATGAACATGCTTAAATTCTACATCTCAGCTAAACTGAAACCAACTCCCCATCCATGTGCTTCAACATATCCCTGGAGAATTTATGTGTTTACTCCTCAGATTAGAGAGATCCATCTTTCTAGGTATGTCATCTACCCAGCATGCTTTGCAGCTTCCTAGTGTCAGATGGTATAATGTTGATGTATGATCTGTGAAGAGCAACCTTGTTTTATCTCCTGCTCGGTGACATAGGGCGGTTGTTTTATCTCCCAGTGCAGAGAGGCAGGGGATGGTCGCCCCACACCTTCCAACTATCTGTCTGCCTGCTGAGGACCTGATGAAAGCACAGGGCCACCTTGTCAGGAAGGCAAACATCCATCAGAAGAGCTCCATGTCAAACGATGAGGGCAGTGCAGAGTCGTCGTCAGGGCGAAAGAAGGGTATCGGCTCGGTCAGACGGGTTTAAACTTGACTAACACCCCTGTAATAGTGCTGTTGGTTGAATATTAATGGGAAGCGGCTGGTCATTTTTACATTGTTGCCGGCCGTTTTGAGGGTCTATGCAAGAGTTTTTGAATGTTAATAAATATTTATTGCTGCACAGTGTACTTGTAACTTAAAATAGATGTTGTAGTATTTTTTACCAAGAGCGTTTTTACAAGGTAAAAAAGTACAACAAAAATCAGCCAAGGAAGCCTCTTTTTCTTATTCAAAATGGTGATAACAGAACAACAACAATGATGCTGTCTTTACAATGTCCCATATTGTCTGCATTTAAATGTTTGCCAATATCGTTTCAACTCTCATGTCCGAACTTAAGTTGAGACTATGATGAAGAGTAATACTATCTCGTAACTGAAATATTACAATTAAACACAATATTTGTGCTCCTGCTAGTAGCTGATTGGTGGATCTTCCCTACTGCCCACTCTTTCCCTCTCTTCTGAGTCTATTGAGATCAGTGGTATAAATTCTGCTTCCAGGCTGCACGGTGGTGTGGTGGTTACCACTGTCACCTCACAGCAAGAGGGTTCCAGGTTCAGCTCCCAGCTGGGGCCTTTCTGTGGGGAGTTTGCATGTTCTCCCAGTGTATGTGTGGGTTCTCTCTAGGTACTCTAGCTTCCTCCCACCATCCAAAAAACATGCATGTTAGATTAATTGGTGTCTCTAAAAAAAATTGTCCTTAGGACTGAGTGTGAGCATGTGTGGTTGTTTGTCTCTTTGTGGCCCTGTGATGGACTGGTGCCCTGTCCAGGGTATACCCCACCTCTCGCCTGATGACCGCTGGGATAGGCTCCAGCCCCCCCGTGACCCGACTGATGGATTCAGTGGGTATAGAAAATGGATGGATGGAGGTTTCTGCTTCCATGATAAAGTATAGTTGGTCCACAGTTAGATTCAACTCTTTTCTTTGGAGTCATTTTAGCAGCAACATGCACACCAAAATACACATCTTACACACCAAAAAGTGTGCAGTTTGGTCGAATTACAGAACATTCATTTTGAACTAGCATGTTAACATGCTAACTTTGCTAATGGCCAAAGAGTCACATAGCCCAGTTATTTCACAAATACTTGAATTTCCCTCACATGCATTTAGGCCACAGACAGTACTAATCCCTCTTTTACAGGGCCGTTTCTAGCTTTGTGGGGGCCCTAAGCAAGATACCGTTTGGGGGCCCCTAGTTTGTCAAACAACAATGAAGAGATTCCTAACCATTTAGATGGAACACTAAGATCTATTACACTTTATGAGCAAAACAGGCTAGAGTTTAAATTAAACATCTTAAGTTGAACCACTCAGGCAAGTTAAACTAATAAGAATATATAATACAAAGAAAACATTAAATAAAATATTTTAAGGTTTTTTTAAAATATTAAACTGTAATGTACAGCGTCCCTTTAAAGATTGTACCCAATTACAAAGTAGAAAGATACTTTATTGATCCCGAAGGAAATTCAAGCATCCAGTAGCAGACATTATAAAGCAATAAAAAATGTTTATACAATTATAAACACTTTAAAAACAATCTAAGAATTTAAAAAACTATTTAAAAACAGTTTAAAAATCTAAAGTGGCCAGTGAAATACAGAAGCGCCATCACTTAAAGCTGTTGTACATCCTGATGGCCAGAGGAACAAAAGAGCTTTTGAAGTTGTCACTTTTAAGAAGTTTCTGCATTTATCTACACATTGTACTAGTTAAAGTAATAAAACTAAGAAAAATGATCCACTGCCACAATATTCTAAAATAATCAACAGGATGCCTAATATTTGTATATCACTTAAAAAACTAACAGTAGAACACTTCTAATTAGAGGCCTATAAATAACACACCAAACTTGGTAAATGAATCCTAAGTAATGCCAAAATCGTGTCAAATACCTGAGAGACAACTTCCACTGAACAATGACAGAGCAGGACAACAACATGCCTCCCTCCCTGCTAGAATCTGAATAAACTGGAGTCAGTCAGTCATTCCCGTGGCAGGACTGACTGTCATACTCATCTTATATAAGCAAACTTTCATGAGGCAAACACTGAAGCCGAGTTTATAACGAACAAATCCCAGCCAGCCACACAACATTTATCCGAGGCTAGCTAGCAGGACAAATAAACACAAAAAACGTCCCACCTCCAGCTATCCAGCCCACATCACCCAACACATGCCTTACCTTTGTCCTCAGGCCGTTTTTCTTCCTCCGTTTTTCCGCGCCACTAATATAACTTCTTTATGATGCCATTACGGCGTTTGTCTTGTTAACTTTTCTCGCTTTTTAGGGGAATGATGGGTAGATGTCAATCATTCCCGTCACACCTGTTGGCGGCCTGCTACGCCACTCAGCGTGTGACAGTGCTGTACTTTACACAAACTCTACACACGGTCGCCAGCATTCGTAGATTTTGTTCGTAAATCCAAACTTTTTGTCAAATCCAATCGCTAACCAAGCCTAGGTTGCTGACGTTAGCTGGCAGCAATATCACTGAACGTTAGGTTAGCTAAACAATTACACCAAAAACACAAACTTACCAGCAAGGGATGCACGAGCGTCATCTCTCCCTTTTCTTTTCTTTCTTTTGTCAGCGCCAGAATCATGTGGCCTTTTACTTGACATTCTAAATCTTCTTCACTGTTAACGGGCATAACTCGGAAAACGTCAGGTAGGAGGATGCTCCAGCACCTCCGATGCGGTAACTTTGAAGACTGTACCATTTCAGGAAGGGGGGGGGTATAGATAAGGTAAACACATCTAATTTGCCCGAATTGAGTAAAAGGGCACACAATTAAGAAAAACAATGCTGGGCCTGTTCATAACTAATTTATATAATTTCTTTAATGTAATAATATAATAACTATCATTAATTTTTTTTAACAACCTTAATTTTGGGGGCCCCCGCCAGGTACTTGGGGCCCTACGCGCTCTGCGTACTCTGCGTATGCAGAGCGGCGGGCCTGCTCTTTTAGGCACAACATGGTCGCAAGTCTTGTTTTGAAACTGTCCAGGTTGGAAAAACAGATGAAAAATATCTGGCACACTAAGAGTTTTTCGCTAATGGTTGTCTTACGGTGACTTTACAGCAGCTGTAATTCAATCGTTTTTGTTCATAGTTACACTGATCTAAGAATGATTGGCAATCAGTAAGTACAACATGTGCACAAAACACTACAACATCTCTGATTCTCATCGCTGATACCTCCAACAACTGAAGGCAAACAACAATACAGTAAAAACATTCTTGCACTAGCAGCAACTCGATTAAAATGTATAAATGGCACAGCACAGCCAGATAATTCCAGGCACATGGTTGTGAGACAACACTTTATAGGCATGATAAGTGAAAACAAACGCACTCAAAGACATGAAAATAATCCAAGCTTTTTCTTGTATTTCTCCACTAAGAGATCAACACACCCGCACACTTTGAAGTGGTTTTTGAGGGCAAATTATTGGAACATTGCCTGGTCTCACAAATCAAATGTTTCTATTTTTATAAAGTGATACCCCCTCTGCCCCGCTCTTGAACAAATAAAGTCAAAATGCAACATCCATTTGGAGGCAATTGCTCAAGCAGGCCGATCATTTCAGTTTGGCCCTTATAAATATGTGCGTTTTATCCTTGAGGCTTAGCAACATTCAAATCTGTGAACATAATGTCTCTCTCTTGCTCTCTCTCTGCTTTTCCTGATTGCTTCCACACACTCGAAGCAAGTCCAGCTGGAGACTGTAAAAATAAACTTCATGTTTAAAATGGGGAGATTAGCCCTTTTAAATTGGTTTCTTTTCATGTTTTCGCTACCCTGTGTCCAGCCTGGCAGGAGTCAGCAGGTTGAGCGTGTGTGGGTGTGTGTGTGTGCAGCATGGGAACATACGCAGAGGAGTGCAAGGAAACACTAATTGGCAAGAGAGACCTGTCGCCCACCAGATGTTTCTGTGTAAGCCGTTAGCACAGGTTCGCAGCGAGGTGTTGGAGGCCTACGCATGCATCAGAGACCCGTCAGGATCATGGACTGCTCTCCTGCGAGACACCTGGCTTCCTGGCTCACTGTACAGCTGTGCACGGCTGCGTGCTACATCACGTTCAGGCTGGTCCAGACAGTCAAACAAAAAAAGTTAAACCTATATCTCACTCCTATAGTTTTATTACATAATGACCTTGCCTTTGAAGATCTTATCTGTTCTCTGACATGTAAAGATAAACAATGGGAGAAGGCTTTTCGAGCCACATTCAGAGTTTCTGGTTTCCCTCTCCCTGCCTTATTGTGCACACAGTGCTATAATAACACACTGTAATGATATTTGTTTTTTCACGCAGCACCATTGGAGGTGTAGGATCAAAATGGTGACGATTGCACGTTTGGTTAAGTTGAGCTGTCTGGGTGCTCTCACGGCCACCTCTCTTTTTTCAGCAGTCTGTCATTTTTCTATGGCACATTATGAAACCTATTACTCTTCACTCATCACTTTTGAGGAGACAGATGGGGAGACAGAGAGAGAGGCTTAAAGCGAATCTCATGCAAAAGCCCATCTGGGAAGCTTAATTACAAGTAAGCTCTGTTTAATAAGCAGTGGATCATATATCCCATTTCAGCGTGTAGAACAGGAGAGAGGAATCTCCAGAGGATAAGGAATGTTGGTGTCTATGTGTGTGGATGTACACGATTGCATGCCAGCAGCACTGTGCCGAGGAACTGTTTAAAGCTGGCATTGAGATCCACTCTGGCAGAGGAAAACCCATGACTAACTCCCTCCCTTTGTCAATTCTTCCTGATGAGGTGCTCTTGAGCAAGACACCTTCAACAGGCCAACACAGCACCCAGGAATGTGATGAACTGTGTGACTGAGATGCAGTGTTGCCACAGTAGAGTACAAGAAACCAAAGATGGTTTTCATTTGCATGCTTTTATGGAAACGTTAAATATTTGTGTGGAAAAAATGTTTTAATGCTTGGCTGAGGTGAGAAAGGAAGTTCATATCAACATGGATATCAGTAACAACACAATGACATCACTATGTTCATGAAATATTTGGTAATACCTTAATAATGTAAGGAAGAACTGGCACTGTCAGCTGTTTACAGCTGTTTATCTTGGTGTATCAGCTGAATATTCACATTGAGATGGTAGATGGAAAATATGAAACCTGGTCAGAGTTCCTTACAGCTCGAGAATTTACTTGTGGTGGTGGGTGGCATCCTACAATTGACCACTTTTCACATGAATTCTCACATGCTGGCATCAAATAGGCACCAAACCTCTTCAAGTTTAAAGTGGATCAAATGAGCGGCTGCCAAGAAAAGCAAAGAACACAAGCGTGTATGCATTAGTCAGATGCCATAATAACCTCAGTGTTCTGCCATGCCGTCAGTGACATACTGATGGTTTTTAAAGTTGTTCTCAAACACCATTTCCCTTATGATCAATATCTTTGTGAGCTATTTTCTTTTCCTTTTTTAAAAAAAAGGCTGGCGGGTAAAGCAGAGAATGAAGCATTAAATTATGAATCCGAAAAAGCTAGAGGTGTCGGGGTCAATGATTCCCCAGAATAAAGAGATTATATCAAATAAGCCTCTATATGGATATGCCCTGAATTTACAATACCTACTTCTAATTCAGGTTTTAAAGAGAAATATATTGTAGTTTTAATGCCATTTCTATTTATCAGAAAGCTTTTATTACTTGTGACTTTTCAGAATTATCATTTGACATACAAATGTTTGAAGCTTATGAATTATTGTGCCAGTTGCTCAAGATCGAATCTTAAAAAATAAAGATAAAGACTTGATAATATAATCTACAAGTCGTTCACACATGTAAATAAACCAGAATTTCACAGTTTCACAAATGTGTGACTTTGCTGCCAATTTTTTATTTTCACATAAATATCTGTGACAATCTTCACCCTGGAAGGCGGATATTCAAAAAATGCAAAGTAAATTTATTTTACAAAACAAAGTACAAAAGGCGCGGCTGAGCCGGATTCAAAAACCTAAACTATGGAAAAATATATAACAAAACAAATCACTTGGCATAGCATGGAAAATAGAATTCTGTGGCGTGGCGTGGCGTAGCATGGATGGTGACGGGGAAGGATCTCACAAAAAATGAAAGGGAACCTGGAAACTAAATACTGTGGAGGGTGATTAGGGATTGAGTGCAGCTGATGGGGAAAAACATGAGAAAAGAACTAAACTAAGACATGATCTAAAACGTGAAAAACCCAACATGACCTAAACATAGTCCCATGACAGAGCCCCCCCCCCTCAAGGGCCGAATCCCAGATGCCCCTAAAAAGTCTGAGGGTGGGAGGGAGGGGCTCGAAGCCGGTCAGACGGGGGACCAGAACCCCGGTGGCGTGGCTGCAGCGGCCGACCAGGCATGCGGCAAAAGCACCGGCCTCGGGCGGCAGGAGGCGGTGGTCTGGCGGACGCCCAGACCACTGACGGCATGGCAGGAAGAGGCGGTGGTCTGGCGGATGCCCAGACTTCTGTCGGCGCGGTGGCAGGAGACGATGGTCTGGTTGGCACCCAGACTTCCGATGGCGTGGCGGCAGGAGACGGTGGTCTGGCGGGCACCCAGACCCCCGACGACATGGCAGCAGGAGGCGGTGGTCTGGCTGGCACCCAGACCCCCGACGACGTGGCAGCAGGAGGAACCGGTGACCGTCCAGCAGGCGGCTGGACAACCGACGACATGGCAGGAGAGGCCGGAAACTGTCCGGCGACGTGGCAGGAGAAGGCGGTGGTCTGGTAGGCGCCCAGACCTCCGACGGCGAGGGGGGAGCCCCCCCTTAAGGGATGGATCCCAGACATCCCCAATATCTGGGGGTGGGAGGGAGGGGCTCGAAAACGTGAGTCCATGGGCCAGGGCCCCATGGGCTCTGAGGCTTGGTCTGGCCCTGTGGCCTCTTGGTCTGGCCCTGTGGCCTCTTGGTCTGGCCCTGTGGCCTCTTGGTCTGGCCCTGTGGCCTCTTGGTCTGGCCCTGTGGCCTCTTGGTCTGGCCCTGTGGCCTCTTGGTCTGGCCCTGTGGCCTCTTGGTCTGGCCCTGTGGCCTCTTGGTCCTGCTCTGAGGCTGTGGCTGTGGTCTGCTCTGTGGCAGGGGCCTGCTCTGTGGCAGCTGGGTCCTGGGGCTGCGGGTCCTGGGGCTGTGGTGTAGGAAAGGAGGAACTGTACAGCGCAGCTACCTCTTCTGGCTCCAAGCCGAAAATTTCCAGTGAGGCAGTGCGCTGTACAGTCCTGACCTCCTCCCAGATAGCTGACATCCCTGGTATGTGCTGGAGGACCTGCTTCTGAAAAAATAAGTCTATAAAGTCATTAGCAGCTTCCAGCTTTCTCCAGGAGGTGCTGCCCGGTCCCGAGCGGCTCCAAAAATCCTCCACCAGTTCCCAGAAGGCTGTATAATCCGCCGCGTCCATGGTGTGAGATCCTTCTGTCAGTAATGGTGGGTTTGAAAAGGACACGGATGCGGATATTCAAAAAAAGCAAAGTAGATTTATTTTACAAAACAAAGTAACAAACAAAAGGCGCGGCTGAGCCGGATTCAAAAACCTAAACTGTGGAAAAATATATTACAAAACAAATCACTTGGCATAGCATGGAAAAATAGACTTCTGTGGCGTGGCGTAGCATGGATTGTGACGGGGAAGGATCTCACAAAAAATGAAAGGGAACCTGGAAACTAAATACTGTGGAGGGTGATTAGGGATTGAGTGCAGCTGATGGGGAAAACACAGGTGAGGGACGTGAGGCTGATGGCAGGGCAGGAGAGGGTGGCATGACATGAAACTAAAACATGAGAAAGGAACTAAACTAAGACATGATCTAAAACGTGAAAAACCCAGCATGACCTAAACATAGTCCCATGACAGTTTGCATGTATAAAAGTATAGAAAAATCTGCAGTTAGGAAAATACCCGTGTTCATGTGTACACGGTCTTAGAAAGGCTATCTCTACGTTTCACCTCATGATCGTAGGACATGGATGTTTGAGGTATGTTTTGTCCTACTACATAAGGTTATCCACTTTAGAAGTATCTGACTTCTCCAAACTGTAAACGTAAACTAAAAACACCAACCGGTGAGGTCTTGACTTTCATACAAATACAAGACAACTGTGCTCCTGTTTCCCACTCAGATTGGACAGTTCAGTCACCTTCCCAGTATTACTGTCTCAGATGAAGCTATTAAAGGAGATCTCAAACTGGTATTGCATTCTCTTGCAAATCATCAGGTTACACTGTAAAAACCTGCACACAGAGATATTGCATTTACTGGTGTCGTAGGAGAGTGACCTATAAATACATAAAACGGGTGATTTGACTCTCTGCAAAAAGGCACCTAAGAACCAGCTGTAGATTCACAAGCGAAAAAGGATCTGTAAAACAGAACTCTTCGGCACAATAGGAATCATATGTGCACTTTTGGCACCTGATGCTGTGCTGTACTGTTATGGGTGTTGAGAATGTGCCTGTCCTATTGATATTTGTCTTACATTCGAGTTGGTAGCTTGTGTTCCCAGCTAATCTTTGTTGGCTATGAAAACCGATATGGTTTGGGTGGTTGCGGTTGCTGTGATGACATCATCCATACACACAGTGGATTTGTGATGTGCTCAAACAAACATGAACGTTTTTCTCCTCCTAACAAATATGCCCAGAGGTTGTGCATGTCACATCACTCTGACACAAGCAAGATGCAACTTTTCTACAGCCACCAGCATGATTTTAATAATGCAACGTTCACTCCATCTAATCTAGGAGTCAGCTTAAAATACTGAAACAAAATAAGGGTTTTAATGCAGCATAATGCTCACTGACCGGGATTACCCAAAAAAAAGTTAAAGTATGCAGGTTCTATAAACTCTGGAGGATCTGATGAGTGACGAGATAAGATAATCACCTCTCCTGCCAGATGACATCACCTCCTCTACAAAGGTACTGAATGCAAATTTTCCAGTCATTTTTTCATTTGGATTTCCATGGCTGCCGGGCTCAGAAGAAAAGATTTTCTTTTTTCCCCTTTATTTGACAGAGAGCGAGAATAACTGCAAATGGCCACAGGTCAAATTGGATCTCGGGCCTCGGTGTGTGGAGTATATGCTCAATCAAATGCTACAGAGGTGCCTTGCGACAACTTCTGGTTTACTAAACATTCACTTGATCTTTGCCAGAAGGGATTTCACCCTAAGAGTCTCAGGATAATAATAACTCAAGATGGTCAGTCACTTTTCATCCACTAAAACAAAGTTTTCCTGAGGTGAAATGTCTTCAACATAAATACCACAGGAATAGAGAACAACTGGTACCTTTTGAACCTTTTCAATTTACAGCTCTTTTCAAGCAGCTGGTTTTTGTATGCAGGGCTGAGCCACTCAACTCCAAAATTTCTGATTTGCACGAATGCAGCATGATTTCAAGTTGGGTTGAGAAGAAGATGAGGAGGTTGGATTGTTCTGCTCAGACTGGGTCTGTGATAGAGTTCTAATTGGGACTGTAGATAAGCAGCTATATACCTTTCAGTAGAAAGAATGATGTTGTCAGCCAATTAGCAAATGTTAGCCATGTAGCCAGCTTGGATAGACTCCGAGCGACCCTATATTGGATTAAGCTGGTATAGAAAATGGATGGATGGATGGATAGCCATGTAGCATGCTAAACAACGTTAACAAACAATGGAATCAAGACGGTTGTTGCTTTTTACGATATTTCCCTCTCCTGAAATTTTTTATAAATGAAGCATTGTTTCAGAGCACACAGCTGGAATTTAGATACAGTACTTGTTCTACCATGAAAAAAGGTTTTGAAAGAAGTCCTACAAAGCAGTTCCCATGACTGAAACTCGCACAAATCTGCCATCCACTCCTAAATGGTCCTCGAGTTCCAGCTGTGGAAAACCACCTAATGGCACGCTGACATGTTTTCACATGATGGCATTCAAACTGTGATTGTAAGCAGCTGAGTGAGATCAGCCTCTCATACCATGTGTTGCTGTTGTCAAACATCTCATATTCCCAAGTTTTGAGGTACCAAAGTGACAACAAAACCTTGAACCAAATCAGTGGCATTTACACCAGATACAATTAAAAAGTAATCGTTTAGATTGTTATCATACGTCTGGTAATTTGTAACAATGCAACAATAGTTCATTTGGATATGTTACTTGGTTGATAAATCAAACTAACAATCTTGCCCAATCTAAACTGGAATGTAATGAGGTTTTCAACATCTTGTCCATCCACACATACAGTATGTTTGACTTTCAAGTTGTGACTGAGACTGGTAATGTGAATTATGTGATGATCCCTGCAGAACCTTAGGCAAAAGAAGCTGATTACGTTGGTTAAGGTAACCGCGCTCTACGTTTCCTGTACGAGCCAAACTATGGATGCCCTTGCATAAATATTTTGTCATGCCCCTGATTATTGATGGCTGTGAAAATGAATGCTCGCTAATCAGCCATGACTTCTTTAAACGTTTATCTCAAACATACTTCAGCTTTACATTTCTTATCATAGTAAGTAGTAATCATAATTGCTTTGCTATCTGTGGGTCATTTTATTGTAGCAACTCTTCAATTAGTTCTCTGTTCTGCTTAAAGTTCTGTTGAAGGAGAGATGAAGGATTTCTGACTTCACTAATAGCCTGAGCACTAATCTAGGGTGTTGATTGACACTGTCTTCAATATTCATGTTTACACAAGGTCCTGCCGTTAGCATCTGTCATCCAGTCACCTCTCATACATGTCATGAAGTGCCCTGCGTCCCCGCTGTCTGGCTCTGAGTCAGTGAAAGTTACACAAACACAGCTTCTGTCGTCGCTAACTAAACTTCCATGTGCTCTTTAAGTCAAAAGCAATAACCCTATGCATGTAGCTCACATTCTTTATGAAGTTTGTTTCGACTGGACTAACCGGCTTTACTATTACTGCCGATGTCTGTACTCAGCTGTCATAGTTTAACTCGGGTGGGCTTGTTTTTGTCTGTTTTAGAAAAAGTTCTTTGCCAGCTTTTAATCTTGACAGTGTGAACAACACCAGGAAGCTGCAGCACTCATAATACTAAATTAACTCAATAAAATATTTGTTTAATTTACATTTCTTCATTTATCTTGGTTAGAGTCTCACTCCACCTGTTATTAATCCTTTAAAACTCATTTGGCTCTCGAAAAACCTCTCGCCTTAAAATGGTTGGGTATGACACTACACGTTTCCCCCTCCATTTAATAAAGAAGTTAAATTCATACGCTAATCTGGCTTCACTCACCTTCCTGTCTACATGCTAAATACATATATATACACATATATATATACACATATATATATATATATATATATATATATATATATATATGTAAATATATATACAAGGTTGCAGGCAAGTGGTAGTATCAGAGTGGTAATGCATTTACTTTCTATTGGTTTCAACAACATTAAAAAAGTAACTGTTACGAATCTTAGCCTTTGGCCTGACAATGTTATCAGCTGGTAATGTGTTACTAATGTGAGCTAAATCTTAGTAGATCCCTGCTTCCAGGCTACTTCCCAAGTAGTGGGGGGATTGCAGGCAGGTAGCATCCCTGTGTACTGAGAGACTCACTGCTGAACACAGGAACTGTGAACTAAATAGATAGATAACTTACTGGTTGACCAACATGGCAAAACTCAGCTCTTTTTAGTCAAATTTGCAATGTAGCTTTCTGAAAAAAATGACTACTGCAGATGCTGTAATGTCTCCAAATAAACAGAAATATTTTCTGTCACAGTTAAACATCTATAGGTAAGACACGATGGTTTACAGAATGGGATTTTGTGGTATTCCGCCCATAAATAGTACACGTCCGATCTACAATCTTCCCAAAAAGCCTGAAACTTAAAAAGCAGCTTCTCCTTCTTGCTTCTGCTTCTCTCTTCTCCACCCAGCTCGTACTAACTTCTCCTTGTAGCTTGCGACAGCTTCTCATTTTATCAGTTTCTGCCTATGTTCTGCCTTCAGAGCTGCTGCTGATGAAAGGGGTTCAATAAAGCTGTGGCTTCACAGAGTTTAAACAAAAATACTGTTCTTTCACAGCTCAGACTGTTACTATTTTGTCGAGATAAACAGGAAAGAAAGTTCCAATTTTAAAACTTGTTTCTCTTATCTACACATGTTACTGCTCTGAATGACACCTCTGCTGCTCTTTGGTAACAAAAGTAAGGCTCACTCATGAATAGAACATTTCTTCACAACAAGAGGCTATTTTTCAAATCCTTCCCTCATTTGTCATTCACAATAAATGTCTGATTTTCTCATCTCTGTGGTGACATTGATGCAGTGTGTGGGGTCTGAATGGAGCACTGAACTATATATTCCAGCTCAGTAATTACACACTACGAGGTTCTCCCGGCAACCCTCAGGATATGTCGCCATGGCTTTCTGACGACATGGGAATTTCCCATTACTGTGAGCTGCCTGCTGTTTCAGGTGTTCAGAGATGATTTAATATGGAACATCTCCCAGAAGCCTTTCCCTCAGCTTTGGTTTTGTATTCTTCAGGTAGGGTTATAGTTCTGTTGGAGGTCTTTGATGAATAATAGGAGTCCCCTGACAGACAGTCTCTGGTGCTCTTTACCTCAGTCATCAAAGATCTTGTGCTCCAGAAAAGACTTAACATTATACCGATTGTTTACTTGTGATGCAGGAAAGCTCAGAAACAGCAGCCTATCAGAGTGAACAACTTTAATATGAGGTGGCAGGATCAAATGCGACCAAACTGGAGTGACGATAAGGTTTCGTGCAAAAGAATGATTTAACACTTCTGGAACATTTCACGTGAAACACATGGCCTGGCTAGCACCCTTCCAGGGGAGGGTTTTATTACGCTGCCCGGTACCTGTTCCCGGAGCACTGCCTTCACAGTTTCCCCACTTCTACGACTTCAGTTTGCCTTTGGGCACCACAAAATGGCATTGTGCACTGTGCATCCTTTGTGGGATTTGGACTTAAATGCTCTTTATCCTGGCAGGATATACAGTGGGTCTCAGGTTTTTCCATAGTACCACAGCCGTAGTGGGCCTCACAGACATGACATCATGCAGCAGACAGATGCATGTTAACAGGCAATCCTTCATGACAACATTTCATCTCAGCCATCATCTTAAGTGTCTTCTACATTACCCAAGTTTTGGATTTCTTCAAATCGATGGCTCTTGGCACAAGTGACTGGGCACAGAACAATAAGGTTTTAAGCATTTCGGACATGTTAGAGTGGGTTAAAAGTGATGAAAAAGGCTCTTGAGACTTCAGGAAGACTTTCACTAGTTGTATGTTTTGCAGAGTATAACCGTGACAAAGGTTTTGGTGAGAAAATGTAAGTGTCAGAAAATACAATCACTCTGCCTGTATACTATATATACACGATACAGCAATGTAAAACTAAAAATAGCTCTTTCTGCTGTAACACTCATATACCCAGCAGCACCAGAGGCAGAACAAACCAGCTGCTTTCAGCTGCAACATAAGTAGCTCAACCAGTAAGATGGTTGTTTAAAGTATTTTAGGTTGTAAGATGAGTTCAAACTATGAGTGTGTGTAGCCTATAGTAAGCCTGATATGAAACTTGCAGGCTTCAAATAGATGTTCTTGATTAGATTCGCTGCCTTAAGTTTTTGTTGAAAGAAAGCTTAGAAACATATGAAGTGAGTAAGAGTATGTTGCTGTTATGTGCTTACATGTGATACTGTTGGATGGATTTACTTCGGTGAAATTCTAAACGTACTTATTCACATTTAACAGCTCTTTATAAGACTTTGTGGTGCAGTACCAACATCAGTGATAATAAGACAAGCTAGTTGTTGGATGGTAGCAAATGAACTAAAGATATTCATTGGACTGACGCTTAGAAATGCCACTGGTACATTGCACTCTATTCTGTCTTCTTAGCCAAAAACTGAAGTAGCAACAGCTAAGAAACAATCCCGCTCATTCAGCACTCCGCTGGTCTGACCTTGAGTACAGAGGGCAGCTGCCCACTCGCCTCCTGAACTGGCCTGTGTGTTGCCAGGTTTTAATGACAGATGGGTGGAATTTGAATGTAGTGTGTGTATAGATATTGGCAATCTTGAAGCTTGGGCAATGTCAGAAAAACAAACTGAACTTATGGATCCATGAATTATTAATACACCGGATTTGTACTTTTACTGCGTAATGTTAATACAATCTTTCCAAGGTGACTGTTGTGATGGAAAATGTATTGCTCCTCATTAAGAATGTGCCGTGTTGTTTTTCTCTGTCTTACAAACAATGGGTGCTTCATCCTGTGTTTTTCACACCATTTACACACGTTTTTCTATCACTGAAATTTCCTGATTGCAGCAGCTTATTGTGCAGCTGAGATGGCAAAGCCAGCAAGTAATAATCTTATTGGTCCCATACACATTGCCCACCTTTTGTGTAACACTCCACTTTTGCATGTATAAGTTCTCATGTAAGTTCAGACTTCTTCAGAGTTGCAGCCCAGCGCCATTAAACATACTAAACCTCGGAAACGTTGGTGCAGACTCACTGTGCTTTGAACAGAATTTTCCACCACACTATAGATGCAGATGTTTTTATTTTTAGTTGCAACAACTCAGCTTTCATGAGATTTTAACACTTTTGCTGTCATGAAACTGGAGAGGTTCTCTTCATACTCTTGTCTGACACTTTAAGGCAATTCACATTTTCCGTGTCTACTCATCTTCGAGGTCTGTGTGATGTAATGGCAATTTCATCATCCTCAGCGGTCCACAAGGGTCCCTTTGCGGCCAACTGCGTGCAGCAAGATAATTCTAACTCTGTCGATTGAATGCGCCAATTGCGTCTGCGCCTGCATCAATGTGCATTCAGAAAAACAACATACCAAAAGTGAAAAGACGTGGAACACAGGAACAACATGGTTTGCTTTGAGGAGTAATTTGCTGTTATCAAATCCTCTTAAATGTACTGTGGACAGATTACATGTCAGCACATGTGAGCCAAAAGATGGTATATACTGTATTTACTGTATTTGAGATGGTTAGTATCTGATTTTGGGGAAAAACTTCAAGCAATGGTATTTCTGGGGATTTTGGGAAGATGACAAAGTGGAATGCAGTTGGTAATGGATAAAAAAAAGAAACAGCTGATTAAATGAGCTGTTGACAAACAGAACAATAGAACTTTAAGACCTTTGAATACACCGTTATTTTCCCACCATAATAATATGCAACACAATTACATCTTTTGACAGAAGACTTCATTTAGATTTTTTTTTTTTTTCTTCAATCTTAAAAAGTTTAAGCCTGAGTTTCCTGGGTCTCATCTCTTGTGTGCATCTTATCCTGTCCACCCTCTTCCCGCTGTGAGTTAAAGACAAACCCTCTTCTTTCATCACAAAAGTTCATTTGGAAAGTCATCTTCTCAGCTGCAAAAATCATTCTTGTGTTAAGACACAGCCCTGTGGCATGGGCTTTTAGCACTGTGAGCCCAATGAAGCGTTACTGGCTTCGCAACATGGTCTTAGAGTTTAGAGCCACTCAACAGACAGGCGCCAGTAACAAAGTCAGACCACAGCTCTTGTTCAAATCAGCACGGTTCCGTCTTGTAAGAGGTCACTGAAATAAAGGACTGATTAATCACATAGCTTTAATGGTAAAATTCTGGAGAACACATTAAGCCTCTATGAGTCCCTGGTGGACAGGAGATGAAGGACGTGGTACAGTGCAGAGGCCAATCTGTCACACAATGCGTCATGATCCAAAATTCCTCTTTTGAACACTTACCTCCGGTATAAAAGCCTCCAGATGAGAACTAAAAGCGACTGGTTTTATTTTAGTAGGTGAGTGTGTGCCTGCATCTTTCGGTCTGTGTGAATCAGTGAGCGTCTCCAGACTCTAAAGTAGATAAGAAAGGGCAGCAAAAGGCACAGGGGTATCCATTACTCACTGGATGCCTATGGAGAGCAGAAGAGGCCGCACCTGAATCCGGTTTAATGGTGGAAATGGATGCGCAGTCTCCCCGTGGAGTAATCCCTTTTATGGCCAAAGCTCACCTGTGATATATGGAAAGAGGACAGATGCCAGCGAGGGAGGCAGTGGGACACAGAGGTGATTGGACAGATTCTTCTGGGTGATGCGGAGGCCGTGTGTAACTTTGAACTCATGCCACAGTCCAGGGTCATGCTGAGGGTGATTAAGTGCTACTGTGCTCCCGGAGGAGAGGAAAAAGAATGAGAACTTGTCTTCAGTGAGCCAACTGACCGAAAATGATCTTAATGGCCATACCTCAAGCCAGGGTTGCTACACTGCACTCTGAAGTCAACCTCGGCTTTTAAAAAAAAAGCCCAAAAACAATCTCAGCTTTTGCGGTAAGTTTCATCACAGCTTTTAACATTGATGTGTGTATTTATTGAAATTAGCACAACTTTAAAGGTTTTCTAATGATAAATAATATAAATAGACATTTTATATAACAAACATAAAAAGAATTAAGAATTTTCAGAAAATGAACCTAAAGTATATCATGAACGTTTCTACATTCAATAGTTTTTCAATTCTTGAACTTTGACTTATGTTGCATCTTTCAGTTTCATTCAGATGTGAATAAAACAAACCTGCACGCAGTTTATTTCCACAAACTTCCCAGCTTATTTTTCAGCAGTATTTCTGATCATATTACTTCATGAATAATTTATTACAAAGCAATAAGAAATATGAAAAGGCCAAGCTCGTGTTAAGACAATTGCCTTAAAACTTTTTAAATATTGACAGACGTCTGTGAACTGTAATAAAATAAATGAAGGCAATATCCAGAGCAACTTACTGGGGTTCAGCAGGCCACTTCCTATGCTGGATAAATGATCCACAGGCTAATTCATATGCTGTATAAAATGAAAGCTGACATTCTTGTGTGTGTGTGTGTGTGCGTGTGTGTGTGTATTTGTTCACGGTTATGACACAAGCGTGTTTAATAATGGATATGTCTATGCCGCAGATGCTTTGCATTTATATCATAAAAAGTACTTGAATGACACTGACCTATTGTCTTAAAAATTTCAGCACAACTTCAAGAGAATCAAACGGTCCCTCACAGGGACCACACCACAATCACAGGCCTAGTCATTGTGAGTGGTTATTACCAGTCACCAGAACCCCCCCCCCTCCAAACTACCCCTTCCCACTAGCATACAGGGAGTCACAACACAGAGGATTCATCGACCAGCGCTTTTTATTGCTTTATTGCTTCCTCCCAAAGAAAAGAAGCACAAGAGACTGCAGAGCACTTCCCTTTTCGACCTCCCCTCTTAGCCCCCTACCCACTCTCCTGCTGGGAAGAACAGGCCTGCGGAGGGCAGGAGGCCTCCCCCTTTCTGAAGGCCAGTTCCGTGAATAGTTGGCCGCAGCCATCGTTATCCTCCCAATTAACACTCGTTTGTCTTCTGTGAATTCAATTAGAGCCATATTCATGAGTCATCAGCAGGAGAGTCGTGCAAGTGGGAGGGTGGGTCACTTCCCTACACCACATCAGAGCACTGCAGGTCAGCTCTTGTTCAGCCAAGACATCTATACATATGCAAGGTAGCCCCTTTCTCTGTAGGAGAGAACAGAGCAGTGAGAAGCAATGGACCATGCAGAGAACTGAATATAGATTAAGGAAGGAATTTCAAAAAACATGTTAACAAGCCAACAAGAAAGCCAGATTTTCCCGTGTGGGTGAAGATACTGCTGATCCAGGGTCTTTCCCTCAAAGTTACTCTGTTTAAGTATGATGAATATCAGTAATATCCGTTTCCATGGAGACGCTTTAAGTATATTGCACTAAGCTTACTTAAAAGATTTGTTCTCTAGAGTCAAAGGTTGTTCTATTTAAATAGAGGATTTTGGTCCTTAAAGTTGGAAGACATTGAAGATATAGACATGACTTTTTAATGACCGTATTTACTTTTAAAACAGCATATTCTGTTGTAAATTTGAAATAAATTGCAATTGTAGCAGTACAGTATATACTTGAGATCTTAACAGTGCTTAAGAGTCTGTAAACCAGCTGTTCTGGTGAGCTTCATTTATCCCTAAAAATGATTCATTTTTTGTATTTTCATGTATTACATTTTACAGTGATTTTTTTCCTTTCAATTATTGTCTTTTTTATTCATAGATGTTTTTATAACTATAGTATTTTCCATTCACATTTTTCCATTAGCATATTTACTTCTATTTTTCTGTTTTAAATCTCTCTGGCTCCTCTGTCGTCAGCTACAAAAAGAGATCGAGACAACATCACTGGCAATAAGTGTTTATGCACTAAAGACCAAACTTTTTGGACTGGAGTGTGGAACTTAAGCAGAGTTCAATGCACAGTGCAATGTTGGCTCAGTCACAGCAGGACGATGTGTTATTTAGATCTATGACTTGAAAAGTAACCTTTTTATGCCTTTAATGAACAGGACAGTTGAAGAGAGACAGGAAGCAGAGAGAGGGGGAATGACATGCATTAAAGGGCCGTGCGATGCAGGATTATAACCTCTATAGATGGGGAGCCTGCACAACACACTACGCCACCGACCACCCCAGAACTTGACACAATTTAATTTTGAATACGATGTGAATATTTTTCACTTTGTAGGTTTTGGCTCTAAACCAGCATATGTAGCAAATTAGAATATTAGAATAATAATAAAACAATTTAGAATGGGATGATCAAAATGATTAAAGTTTATTCTAGTGGGGTTTTGAAATTACTTCAAGCTTATGGCTATTTTGACAACTACAGTATAATTATGTCACCATGTGAACCCTGTAGTGGTGAGAAATGAAAAGCAAAAGGATCACCAAATGCATCACGAATTTAGGAACAAAATCCAATGCTAATCCATGCAGTTGCTGTTCAGATTAATCTTGCCCAAGTAACTCCCATCCCTATAGTCAAGCTGGCTGTGTGGCTTAAAAATGACACTATCTGGTTGGTGCTGTTATTCTAACTGTAATTCAAATGGTTATTTTGAAAGCTCTAAACTCTGCTGAGGTGTTATTTTTCATGTGAGCAGACTGGAGTAATGGTAGCTAAGTGTAGTGTGAGACAGCATCGCTGAGTTCAGGTTTCATTCGGGGGTTGCTGCCTCCAACTCTGTCGCTACGTAAGGCTCCCTACACATGCAGTGCAGACAGGGTGCGTTGACAGATAAAACCAAATGAAACACATCTGTCCAGTCGTCTGGACTAAGTTCTCGACGGACAGCGCTGTGTCAGCACCGGGACACACTGATTGCACTCACAGCTCCAACTCCAGTCCCTTGTATCCACAGGGAGATGAGGGGGACATTTCTGAGTGGTGAAGCTGAATGAGCAAAGTTCGTATCTCTCCGTGAGTCTGACACAGGGGGGGGGGTGATGGGCCAGCCAGATAAGATGTTACTGAGGTTGAGCAACTCTGACGGTTTAATTGAGGAGCCTGGGCTGCTGCTGCTCTTTATGAAGCATGAGATGGTCCTGAGTTATGAGTTTTCACTTCCTGACTTGGCTTGAATCTGCACTTCAGATTAGAAACATGAATGAAAACATCCCATCAGTCGACGCCATGTTTGTTTGACTTAAACCATGGCCTCTATTTAAACACCCCCTGACCATATTTCTATGCATGTGACACAATGTCTTGTTCTTCGTACTTTGAAGTTACAATAACATATTTTGGCCTCTTGGGAACAACAGACACCTGAACATAATGCTGATGCTGAATATTTGTTCCTACTCCCCCATCAAGCAGACATTGAACAAAATTAGCACAGTTGGGATTTCTCTCCTTGTGAGTAAAATATTTTCTTTTGAACTTCTAGGAGAAATATGCGTTCTGTTAGGACTCAGACTACTGGTTCTGCTACCACTCTGCATTGGTACATAGCAAACCCACATCTACATGTTGCCATTTGGGGACCATCTTATAAATATGTGGAAAACTCTTGGTTTCGGGTACTCTTGTGTTGGCGTGCTGTTGTTGGTCCTTCAACTTTGCTCTTCTATGGAAAAGACAGAAATCATGTTAGTGCTTTGACCTTTTCGTTGTAAATTCGGTTGCTGTCGGCCCCTTCAAGCTCAAGCTAACCTTCAGTTAATCGCAGTATTTGACCTATATGCAGCATCATTTCTGATGGTCTCTCACTGTTTTTGGAGAACTCCATGCAAGCCTCTGCATGATTGAGATAGATTATTGAACCCTAGCTGCTCAATGTTCCCTAACTCGAAGATCACCAGATAGTTTTCTGCAGTATATAGTCTACGGTTTTGCACTAAGCAAGTTGTATGTAGTTTTTAGAGTTTTTTTCAAAGAGAACAGCTACCTGTTGGAGCCAAAAATGACACTGCGCAAGTGTTGCCGGCCAAATATAAACAACAAAGCCCAGAAAACCTAGTAATGAGATTAACATGTGCTGTGCAGCTCTGTAGAACTGAATGTAAAGCAGACTGAGGTGATAAATCTCTGTAAGTTCGTTACAGTGAGCCACACTTTCCTTTTCACTAGCCCGTTTTGCCCTTGCACCTTACACCCCCACTGCGTGCTGCGAATGTGTGTGAGAGTTGTGGAGCAGAAACTTGGGATTGATGTGTGGTGAGTGGATCTGCACTGGTGGCTTTCTCTTTTCCAACCTTCTCTCTAGCTGTTCTTGTGATTATCTTTTATTTCTATTTTGCTCTGTACTTTAACTTCAATTTCAACCATGTGACTGATCCATTGCCAAGTCTGATTTCCCAAGTAACATGTGAAAATGAATCTAACTTTTTCTTTTTTAAGAGTTGTTGTTCATGTTTTTCTTGTTGAATTAATTCCGTATTTACTCTTAATCATCTTATCAGTGATAAAAAACATATAAAAAAAACCAATTATCATTGAGTTGCATGACTTGTAAAGTAAAGAAGGGATTTAGTATAAAAAAAAATCGTGTGTGTCGTGTTTCAACTAATACCTCATGCCCTCATTTGAGCAGTTAAGGATGAGCCAGTTCCCTTAATGTGGTGCTGAACTAAATCTTTATGCTTCACAAATTCTGAGATAATATACTGGTCCTCTTAGAGATGTGCAAGTGATCACATCAGTGTGTGTGTGTATGCTTACCCGCCTGAATGTTAAGCAGCCTTGGTGCACATTCATGTCATTAGCCCTCAGAGTTCCAGTTTGTGTGTGAGTGTGTGAGGTCTGCCTGCTTGGAGAACCCGCCGGCCCACAGCCCGGACACTCAGGCCCTTGCGTCTACTGAAATCACCTTCATGTGGAGTGACTTTTTGCTCCACTGGCGACAGGACAATCCCACTCTTCATTTAATGGCTCATAATTACTTCAGAATAGTTTAACAATCGTACTAAATTCAAGCTGAAGTGTTTAGTCCTCTTGTCTCCAGGATACAGGACAGGCCTTGTGTTGGAGTGGAAGCTTTTCCCTACTGGATCCAGTACAATGGGCCAGCAATCAGTCCATGTCTTCACTGTTGGAAATGATTAGTAAAAACAGAGTAGAAAAGAGCGAAATTATTTTCAGTTCATTTTCTTTCCAGAAAATGCCAATAAGAAGAGGAAAAAAAAAGGATTGTCCTCCAAAAATGGGCTAATTTTGGAACCGTGGCATTAAAAATCAAGACTTGCATCCAAAGAAATAAAATGATTTTTCCCAGCAGAATAAAACTGCCCACAGTCAAGAGAAGACGAGACAGTTTTAAAAGGCTGGAAAGTTTTATATGACTGCTCTTTCTTTGAAAACAAATGTATGTAATTGTGAGAGGCAGGCCTCCTGTGATGTGCTTTTTCTATCCTATAACCACTGAATTCTAGCATTTCTTGGATCTATTGTTACAACGTCAGGAGACTTTAAGAAGACAAAAGTAATCTCACATTATATCACAAACCCCCTCTATCCTCAATGTGTTGTTTCGAGTGAGCAGATGTAAAATGCAGAAGAGAGAACACGCTGCTGGTGTAGAACTGAAACGTTTCTTCTTACCTTAATAAACTTCACTGATGAGTTCATTTATGTAAAAGCATGAGCTCACTCCACAGTTGGCGCACATTCAACCCAGTCAAAACATGAGGAAACGGGTCCAAAAACAAAAACAAGCTTGTGCTCTGACTTTTGCGGTTCTTCATAGGATCACACACCATTGCCGCTTTCTAAAGGTCACGGGGTTTTGGAACAAAAAAAAAAAAAAGTCCATCTGGAGGAACCTATGACACGGGGTGCAGAATATCAGGTAACATTTGGGTTGTATTTTTTCCCCAAGTGTCAAATTTGGAAATGTTAAGCCCTCGTATGTGCGTATGTGTCTAACAGGGTTTCACTGCAAGATCCCAACAGGCTTGTGTTTGACTTTAACGAACACTTCTCTCTGTGGCTCTACCAGCGTCACTCTGTAGAAACTCATGTGAAATGTGGTTTCTGCGGATATGACAGTCATCTGCAGCTAACGCTGTTTTTGAAATGTTATACGTCTTTCTTTGTTGAAAAACACAAAAAGCCTAATAAAGCGACGGGGGCAATTTCTTTTGCTGGTCATAAATGTTTCTTTTGCCACTGATGTGACAAATAGCTTTGGTAGCTGTGACAGCAAGCAGCTCAACAGGACACTTTGATTGTATAGAATTAAATGCAAGCAGCTGCAAGACTAATCGGGGAATATGCCATTTGGCTTTAATTACTGAAATGTCATGAAATAACCACACCAGCAGAGTCGAGCTGAGAGAATTGCAAAATAAAAGAGATCCTTGCAAAGATTTTCTCATAAAGATCTGTAGAAAGTAGCAAAAGAGCAGAGATATATGACTGGAAATGGAGAAACCACCGTTCTACTCTTGTTTTTATGACCCCAAACTGGGATGTTTTACAACCTATAGGTCTTCATTCTTTTCAGAAATATAGCATGCGGGGCTTCTCTTACAACTTAAAAACATTTTACTGACAGATAGTTCGCAGTTTTAGAGGTAACTCGGGTATGTTTTCAATCCGGAAATAACAGCTCTGCTGAAACATATGATGTAGACTGATGTATATTGGATTGGCCTGTCCTCTGTTTCTGCTCTACCCATGTCCACTAAACACAAGACCAGTGTGATGTGTGCAGATGATTGTATGAGAAAGTAACAGACAACACCAACAAAAATAAAGATTTGGCGTGTGAAGTTAAATAAGTGTGGTTGTGGAATCACCCTTAAACAGATGCAGTGGATGAGGGGTGGAGCATGACCACACCCAGCCGGGCTCAGACTCTTTACACTGGATTGATTAGTGTGTAATTAGGTTTGTCGCTGATCACTGGTTGACAAAAATACAAATCACATCCTGTGCGCTGTGGACCAAAGAGCCACAAGCTATAATGACACAACAAGTAGTCCACACAGTAGCCTACAGAAAAGGAAAAGTCCGGCCTTAAGGCTTTCCTTTTTCAGATATGTGACATTTACCCAGGCATGGTAGCCTGGCTGACGCGTCCACATCTCGATGAGATGGTGGTCTGGGAACTAGGTGTGCATTTTCTCGTATTTGAGGCGTGGTTTACGAATGCCTAGAGCCGTTTATTGGGCGGTACGAATGTCTATCATATGGCGTCTGGTTCTTCCCATGCTGCTTTGCACGCGATTCATAGCCAATTGTATCACGTATACCAGATGACGTATGTAGAGTGACAGAAATTCGACGAGGAAGAAGAAGACGCTTTACTGTGTATGAGAAGACGATGGCGTTTAACGATTATTGTCGTTTGTACAAAGTTAATATGAGGCTACTTAAAACACTTTCTAAGGCTGCATCGAACGGTAACGTTGTGTCCGCTGCCATGTTGGATTAGCACTCTACAAGCTTCGGTGTCGCGCATAGACGTCGTCATCGTCTTGCTGCCCCCCCCCCCCCGTTCTGTGATTGGTTCCCTAACTCAGGCAAAAATAAGGGCGGTGCTTTCCAGGCTGCCTTTGCAGTGTGAATGAAATCGTGCGCAAAGCAGCATGGGAATTCCCAGGCTACAGGCATGGGGGAATTCCATGTGGTTTTCTGTTGACAGCTGCAAGTGGGCATAGATCACATAATGCTAAACAAAGCAGCTTACTGAAGGTGATGCAGCGCCAAGGTAAATGGGAGTCTGATAATAGATAAGGACTGAGATCATGTAGACCACATGAGAGTGGAGTATCAAGCCTTGAATGTCCAGGTCAGCACACCACGGTGAATGCAATAATTCAGTGATGCTGGAGTGTCAAGTGTTGGCAGCTGCGTCACAGCTGGTCACGGTTTCCTCTATAAGAGCTGCGGCTTTGGCAGCCACTTCTCCAGGATGGTTATTGTCAGGGGAAGCAGGGAAAAGACCAACCACTCTTCCCCAAGCTCAAGTACAGAAGTCTTTTTTTTTCCTTCACCAACTCAACTTTGTTTCTTTTCTTTTTGTCTTCATTCACATGAAACCAAGCTGTCGTCACCAGCGCGGGCGTCTCTCCTCTCTGCCCGTCACATATTGCCAGAGGTTAGTCTGTCTGCTCCGAGGCTTCCTGCTGAACCCTGACAGCAGGTGAGATCCCGGTGAGCGCTGAAACCCTGGAATCTAAAATCATAAATAACGAACTGTTTAAATGTTTTGGACTAACAAGACTCTGTGACCAACTGGAGTTTTCCACATTCCTCTGCCTAAACTGATTCCGTGTTCTCCCCCAAACTGGCTTAGCTTTTATCGTAAAGCATAAACCACCGCAATGGCATGCCGTTTTACAATATAGCTGTATATCACCCATATAAAGATCTTCAAAATAAGCCAGGGTATATGTTTTTCATTGGATTCACTGGGTTAAAGTTACAAAAATGTTTCCATAAGAAGATTAAACTGTCAGCATCCACTCTGAGAGTCTAGTGTGTGCTGAGTAATGTAACCTCATGTTGAAAATGAGACTTTGCCTCCCTTCCTTTTGGAACAAAAGACTGAAAATACTGACCCAAAACATTTCTTCTCCCTTCTAAGTATTTTAAATCACTTATTGCAGATCTCATAAATGTAGAAAATATGCATGACAGGAACTTCCAAGAAATAAAAAACTACTTCATACTGTAGGTGTTCAGCAGCAAATCTGGAAGCGCTTTTGTATTACTATTATAAAAATTTTCATGGGAGAAGTTGCAGATTTTTTCACTTTTATAGAAATAATGCATAGAATCAAAGGTGCGCAAAGTCACATGGATCTTTAATGGACAGCTGTGGGTGGTGGATCGGGGCTTTGAGGTTGAGATGTAAGAAGATAAAAGGGAGGATGGGACATGAGCCAAGCTCAGGGTTCATCACATGACCCTCATTAAATAGTCTCCTCCTTTCAAGGCCTGAAATTTAACCTCACCCACTTACACCTTCAACTGTGCAGCTTTGTATATCAGGAACTATCTTAGGAGTATCTCAAGAGATTATATTGTTTTATGACTGCTACAATTTTTGGAAGGCCCCCCGAGCGAACCTCATCCTCACTTCTTAACCTCCACAGGCTAGACTCTAGGTTTGCCGGCATTCCAGGCAACCCATGGGGGTCCTCCACCATCGCTCACCAGAAGAGCACAGAACAGCAGCACATAATGTGATCCCATTACAAGAAAAATGCCAGAAAATACCATTATTTATTACCTACTGATAGGTAATAACAATTTATCACTCACCCACACAACTAAACTGAAATTTATTGTTTATCTTTGATTACTGGTGAAAGATATATATATATATATATATATATATATATATATATATATATATATATATATATATATATATATATATATATATATATAAATATATATTTTAGAAAAGAGAGAACTCTGCAGCAAATGCATATGTTTTGAGGGTACTATTGACTGCTAATTAAATGTCAGCCTGGGTTATTTAACTAAAACATGGGGCCAGGGGGGGCCAACCCATACATTAGAACAAAATCCACAACAAATTGCAATCCAAATCTGCTAAAGGGTTAGGGTGTCACAGAGAATAAGTCATAAGTGACAGAATATCTCCACTGTTTTTCACACAAGTTCCTTATCTTCCAATAAGGCAACCTAAAGACAACGCTGTGCATGTGCAAGCAGCTCTCAGGTGCTGCTCCCTTTGACGGAGCAGCAGAGTGGAGGCAGAGAGATGCATTCCTGCTGCAGAGCAAGCAAAGGTCATTGTTATTTTATTTTTAGTAATACTCTAACTCATTTACTAAATCATAATTGTTTTTCTGTTTTAATCTGGTGGAAACAGACAGTTGTGCCGTAATGGGCACGACCTTCAGTCATTTATTCGTCCCGTCAACTGCCATTTGGTAAGGGTTGGAAAACGATCGTGTTAGAACTAAATCATATTTCACAATGTAAGTGTCATCCTCATAGACATAGTTCGCTGGTTGTCTTGGTTACATGTAAACAAGACATGTTACAAAGAAACTTTTTGACTTCCTTGTTGGGTTTATTCAATAACTTCTCTTGGTTAGGGTTAGAAGAGACTAAAACACCTTCTTTTTACAATGCAAACCACTTTTTTACCATTAGTTACTGTCATGACCACTATTTTTTGTATTCGTCATTTCAGCCTGCATGAACAAATGTCTAAAGGGACATATTATAGTGTACAATAGTCTAGTTTTCTCTTGGATTAGGGAAGTTAGAGGGTGCACTGACCCTATTTTTTCAGACATGGCACTAATAAAATGTAGCTGTCTGATTGGTCTCAATAACCCTTCATAGCGACTTGACAATTGCAGTTCTTTGCTCTAGACCAGCAAATATGTGCTACTTTAGCTCCAGTTTTACTGTTCCAGAGCCACTGCATTGGTTGTTGAAACAGAAAGAAGTGGTTCTAAGTTGGTTGCACCAACAACAAATCAAAATTTCTGATTTGCTCCCCTGCCATGCCATAAATAAATCAGGAGAAAGAGGGTCATAATGAAAATGAAAATATTGACAACAGGCCAAACAGACCAACACTAATAAGATGTCCACTGGCCACTGAGGTAGGCTCATGTTTTAGGTCCTGCTCCTGCAATTGCCAGCATGTGTCCACTCACCCCAACTGTTAAAGCTGCGGTCGGCAACTTTTTTTAGTCATATTAGCTTGAACTGTCATGGGATTCTGGAAGTAGAATATTAAATAGGCTGTTTAGGAAAAATAACGAAATCTGTAGCTCCCTCTGAAGCCTGTAATCATGCTTGCAAAAACCGAGCGCTCCCGGCTGTTTTTAACCAATCAAGTTAGGGTGGAGGAATCCTACCTGTCAATCACAGCTTGTGCACACGCTGCTGAGCGTGAAGGCTGATTCTTACTCGGCGCAACCTCGCTCTTACTAGCTGGTCGCAAATGGGGCAAACGGTCACGTGACCCAAAATTCCGCCACGCCCCCCGTCGCAAGCTAGAAAATCCTCGCGCGTCGCAAGGTCGTGCACACAACTTTTTTTCTGACTTCGCGCGCGCTCAACCGGAAACAGCTGACCAAGAAAAAGAAAAAATGAACACTGCAGAGACCGCGGTGACCGAGAGGGTGCGCCTCTACAAACATCTGTACGACACGTCTATGAAGTTACACTGGGACAACATTTGACAAAGTTCGTCTTGTTGCAAAGGACGAACATTCCACCTTCTCTTCTGTTTTTGCCGCAGCCTCTTAGCTCTGAGATACATATACAGTTCTACACCCAGAGTAAATTCATTCCGCATCAGATGTGCCAGCCTCTGCTGACGTGACACCACAGGTGGCATTGTGTATGCTTTCTTCGTATGCTTTTCAGCTTGTTTCCTCAACAGTGACGCCCGCTGGTCTGGAGAGAACTGCAAATGTGACGCATACTCGGCACAAACTGCGCTTATGAGCTGAAGGAACTGTGAAGGGGCTGGCGCTTTCGATGACGTCATTAATGGTTCTCGAGCCAGAACAGTTGCGCGTTTGCGCCGAGTAAAGGCGGTAGCATGGTTGCCGCGTCTGTCACGGCGGTGTTGCACCGTGACGTCAAAATGACGTTTCAGGCATGGCGCTTCCCTTGAAAAGACGGCGCAGCGCGTTGTCGTGCACCAGTCGATTTTTGTTACTTGGCGGCGCCGAGCACAACGAACCGGATGGACTGTTGTGAGACCAGGCTCAGTGAGGAGGTGCGTTTGTACAGGCAGCTGTGCGAAACTGCAGTGAAACAGCACAGGGAGCACGTAAACTCCCAAAACCCGTGCACAGAGATGGGCAGAACTTTGGGGAAAGAGGGAGAGTTCTGTAAGAATGTGTGGAAGAAGCTACGGGACAGATACGTGAAGGCAAAGAAGAGGGTAGAGACTCTGTTGATGCCGGGGGCTTCAAACCTTCACCTCTTTTAACTGAATTAAAAAATTAAAATGATCCGAAAACTGCAGCAGTATCATTAATTACAGTATTCCTGCTCTTGACAGCGGCATTGTTTTCTTCTCCACTTTCCTGGTTGTAGAGTAGAGGTAACCTTCACGTAGCAGCGCCACCTCTGTGACGGAGAAAATTGCAACTACTGGCGCGCAACGACTTGCGCCACTATATAGGGTCCTATGGCGGGCACGAACTCGTGACGTCATCAACACCGCTAGCGCGAGCAGACGCGGAAACCATGCTAGAGCCTGAAGGCCGATTTCAGACCAGAGCGTGGCGTGGCGGCAGCGAAACGACGGCAGTCTTACGCCGGTTATCAGGCGGTGTGTTCAACTTGGCTTCACACCGGACAGTCCGCGGCTGCGGTAGTTCTGCTCCAGCCCTGTCTGCATTCCCCATTCATTTCAACGGGACACCGCCGGCCGCCGCCAGCCGCTGCCGTCCAAATTCCGCTCGAGTTCTATTTTCCAAAAGCCACCGCCCGACTACTGCCGCGTCGGTGTGCAAGGACAGATCTGTTTCCATGTATTTACACCTCCGCCGCTGAAAATCGCTTCCGTTCCGCCACGCTTTGCCGCCCTGGTTTGAAATGGCCTCCGTCCCGCGCTGCTTTTGGAAAATAGAACTCGAGCGGAATTTGGACGGCAGCGGCCGGCCGCGGCCGGCGGTGTCCCGTTGAAATGAATGGGGAATGCAGACAAGGCTGGAGCAGAACTACCGCGGCCGCGGACTGTCCGGTGTGAAAAGCCAAGTTGAACACACCGCCTGATAACCGGCGTAGACTGCCGTCGTTTCGCTGCCGCCACGCCACGCTCTGGTCTGAAATCGGCCTTAGGCTGATTCATACTCGGCGCAAACGCGCAACTGTTCTGGCTCGAGAACCATTAATGACGTCATCGAAAGCGCCAGCCCCTTCACAGTTCCTTCAGCTCATAAGCGCAGTTTGCGCCGAGTATGCGTCACATTTGCAGTTCTCTCCAGACCAGCGGGCGTCACTGTTGAGGAAACAAGCTGAAAAGCATACGAAGAAAGCATACACAATGCCACCTGTGGTGTCACGTCAGCAGAGGCTGGCACATCTGATGCGGAATGAATTTACTCTGGGTGTAGAACTGTATATGTATCTCAGAGCTAAGCGGCTGCGGCAAAAACAGAAGAGAAGGTGGAATGTTCGTCCTTTGCACCAGAACAGAGAAGAGACTGGTGAGTTCTTTGTCCTTGTTCTGCCAATGAGGACGATGGACGAGCAGAAGCACTTTGGGTACTTCCGAAAGTGTTCATTTTTTGTTTTTCTTGGTCAGCTGTTTCCGGTTGAGCGCGCGCGAAGTCAGAAAAAAAGTTGTGTGCGCGACCTTGCGCCGCGCGAGGATTTTCTAGCTTGCGAAGGGGGGCGTGGCGGAATTTTGGGACACGTGACCGTTTGCGCCATTTGCGACCAGCTAGTAAGAGCGAGGTTGCGCCGAGTATGAATCAGCCTTTAAGAATCAGGCTTGAGTCTGCCCCAGCTTGTGTGCGCTCACACTGGTGTGAACTCACGTGCACAACCTCGTCCACAGAGGGGGAGGGGTTTGGGGGGCGATTCGGAGCTTGTTAGAGGTTGGGGGAGGGACCTGAAAGTTGTATCAGTTCGAATTTTCCGACTTTAGACTCGGAATTTTGAAAACCTGCCGACTGCAGCTTTAAATGTATGCAGACAAAACTGTTTTTGTAACACCGCATAGGTTTCCTAATTCCAGTCTCAGATTGTTCCTAAGCCAAGACTCGACAGCCCTATAGTAGTGAACCTCTTTGTTCATGGAGTGTGTGGACCAGAACAAAATAAAAAAAAAGAGGTGAATGAATCTACTGTATGCACATAATCCCACACACGTCCAACTAGAAATATGATACTCGCAAATCTTCGAGAGAAACAATGTAACACGCGACTTTAATATCCACAGTGACAGCACATGTGAGAGAGGTCTACACACCACTGCAACCCTGCACACTTTTGCCATTGAAACATTTAGTGGCTATTCTCGTGCCCGGAACTATGTAATTAAGTTCCTGTCTTTCTGTGCTCTCAAACATTGCTTAACATAAACTGAGGCTTGGCTCGTTGATTAGTTCCAGTGTGTGATCACAAGCCGCTGCTCTCAGATGCTGAAACAAACCCTTTCCCTTCTCTCTAAAGCACTGCGGTGGAGAAGGGAGGGCCATAAATGAAAGTGGAACATCAATCCTGTGGACGCGATGGAAGGGAGTCAATGTCACGTTAATGAAGAGAGCAAGGGAGGCCAGTTGTAACAGTAGACCTGACTGTGGGTGCGGTGACTTGCTTCGTTATTTTCTTTGTTGCTTTAAACTTTTTACTGCATGGATTTAATTTATTGCGTTCCAGACATTTCTGTGTCAGCTCCTTTGAATTGTACGTTTAAAGATGTAATTGTATGGATGCAGGGAGGATGTTATATTCTGTTATTTCCATATTTGACAGGAACCATATGTGACAAATCTACAGTGCAATGTATGGTACAGGTGGAGACATGAAGTTTCTCAGCTTTCATCTTCAGATGCAATTACTATGCTATGGATGGAGAGTGATGATTAATGCAACCCAGTGATATACAGCACTGCGAAATGGAAAGGCATATTTATGAAGTCCTTTAATCTCCCTTGACAACAGCCTTGTATGAGCCAACAGGCTCATCTCCCATGGCCACATTAGACCAACTGCTCTCCTCTCTGTGAATTACTGCTGTCACCTGTCGGAGATTTCACAGGACAGCGCCTCATTTGAGGTCAATTTCTGTCTTTCCCAGCAGATCAGCGGGTCCAGCAGAGAGGCAAGCCGATAAAGTTTGGGATTTCGAGGAGTGCGGATTATAGGATCAAAAGGCAATGGCGCTAATCCCTCCCCGTTATTAAAGATGATAGCGCTATAAATGACAACACATGCAAAACTTCTCCCAACTCTAAACTCTTGGTATGTAAGTACTTAACGGAACCAAGCTCAAGGGATGGGGCTTCCTTCAAGCTGGATTAAGCAAGAGAGATGGGATGTTGATCCTATAGTTACTCTCTCAGTTCCTGAAGTTTCTTTTTTTTTCCGCCCGTTCTCTCCAAGGAAGTGCACAAGTGACTGTAAAATGGAGACAGGAATGCAGAAGCATCAGCAGCAGCGAGGTTGTGGGAGCTACTGTCTCTTCACTGTACACTGCAATTATCTCAAGAAGCTCATGAAGCTAATTGGAAGAGATGTGGGATAAATCCCAGCCTGGGGGAATTGTGCTAATTTCCCACTTTCAACTGACCTAATAAGAGGGCCAACCACTTGCCACTGGAACGATGGTAAAGTGGAGGAGGGAGAGAAACAGTGCCATTCTCTTTCTGTGTTAACATGTATATCTAATGACCCTCAAACACTGGAATCTAACTGCACAACACAAATTATTTTACACCTACTGTGTTTGGTGCCTTCATTGATTTATACAGGGATTTTGGTAATATCCATGTGCACAAGGGTGTTGTTTCTGGGAACTGAGCCCAGTACCTCTCCAGCTGACATTACCCTCATATTACTTTGTCCAAGGAGCATCCCAAACACCATGGACACTTGCTTCACGGATTCCTCCTGAGCAGTGAAGTGTGTACAACCACAGTAAGGGCTCCTCCGTGCATATGACAAATCTAATCCTCCCCTGTCGGACTTCTAACAGGAAAGTCTCTATTCAGGCACAACTTTAATCACATTAACCCCCTTTATTCCACTATGTGCCAGACATGTAGCTTGAACTTAGATCCAGCCTTCTGCTCTGTTGGGTAGAGCCCAAGTAGAGGTTGTCCAAGAATTTAAGTTCTGCTACACTGCCAAGTGTAAACACCACAAAATGCCACAGAAGATTCTAGGAAAGTATTTTTTTCTTCTTCTTTTTCTTTCCCATTGACAGATTGACAGGAAATGAAGATATTTTCATATTCAGAACTCATATTCATGTTTCAAGTTACTATTCTGTGTTCGTATTCCTACAGTTGATTCCTACATTTCCTACAAATTGAGAAAATCAGTTGCTGGACCTTTGAGAGAGGAATATTGTCCACTTCTTGTCTAATGTAGGATTCTAGCTTCTCAGCAGTCCTGGGTCTTCTTTTTCACACTTTGAAAGTTTTAATGCAGAGCTGCGTGAGGGCATACAGATTACATTGTGTCATCGTGTATTGTTTTCAGCCCTGTCTCTTCCACACAGAGATGTTCTGAATATTTCAATGACCTCATGTACTGTATATGATGGAATATTTAGTCTTTGCAATTTTATAGATGTTGATTCTGAAATTGCTTAATAATTTCTAAATGCTGCTTTTTGCAGATTGCTCAGCTTCTGTCCATCTTTGCTTCTGAAAGACTCTGCCTCTCTAAGATGCTCTTCTTATATCTAATTATGTTACTGACCTGTAGTTAATTAATCTAAATAGTTGCGGCATGTTCCTCTTCAGAACCACTTTTCAGCTGTTTGTTGCCCCAGTCCCAACTTTTGAGACACGTTGCTACCATCAAATTGAAGCTGAGCTACTGTTTTTCACAAAAAAAAAGTAAAGTAAGGCCCCACTTTTAACATTTGATTTGTTTTGTTGTGAGTAAAATATTGGTTCATTCTGTATTTATTTATATTTTCATTAACAGCATCCAAACTTTTTTGGAATTTGAGTTACTGTGTACCAGTAAATTATGGCTGTTTGTCAGACCGCATGGTAATCATCAATCAGTTTAAAGCTGCAAAAGCGAAGGCTAAATAATCCGCACCAGTCATACTGAATTAAATGTTCACATAAACACTATGATGTCACAGAATTGTTTGCAAATTATCATTTAATTCAGTTGCACCAATTGTTCATCTTTGAAAATGATCTTTTTAATCCTTATTAAACCACATAGTACACAATTGAATCAACAATCGCCAGCAGAGTATTCATGCATTCGCTTTATGAACAGATGGGAAAGTTGACACAGAGGATAAAATTGCAAGTCTTGATGAGTTTCTGGAAGCACACCCAGGCTAAACATTTTATATGATTTTTGTATAGTTTTTAATGACAGATAAATAAACAAGAGAATTATTGCAAATACTCAAAATACTTGTTACACTGCACTTTGCAAAAAATTTATGCTAATGGAGTTAGCAGTAGAAGCTGTTTGGCTATTTTCCATAAATGTAATTTCATTAAGCAGCGTTGATGCAAAGAATTAAACACAACAAACCTTTCCTCACAAAAGCCCAGCTCCACATTCTTTATTATAATTATTCATTTCTATATTGTGCAAAAATATTCATGTACTGACTAAAAGCTGTGCTAACAGTAATACTGGATTGAAATCTTCCTTTATAGAGGATATCTTTTCTGTATAAATGATTGCATTCATCTCAAGTCTGAGCTAGAAAAACACAAATCTGACCAATCAGTCATTACTTTAAACAAAAAAGGGACAATGTTGTCAGGCTACTACCAAACCCTGCCTTACCACTTAATTCCAACCAGTGTAACCTGGAAAACATGTGATTCTTAGCTGAGTTAGAATGTATGACAGATCTCTGGATGGCTCAGATCATGGGATGTGCAGCATGTTGGGTGAGAGCTTTGAAGTCACTCTTAGAAATGTCAGTTTTGATCACCATTCCTTTCTCGGGGTTGTGCAGAATATTTGCAATTAATATGTTCATTTCAGTTTATACGTTCATATCTCAGCTATGGTTGACAACAACAAAAACTTGCCTGGAAAGCATTGCTAAGGTGTCCTCATGCAAGTTGGATCCTTTGACACGTCTAATGTCTCCGCTGTGTCTTCTTTTTTTTCAGCCTCAGTTTTACTAACTTTTATAACACTTGGGAGCAGAATTACTGCAGATTAATCAAAAGAAACAAGAAACGCCCTTCAACAGATGCAAGCAATGACATCCAAAAGCCTTTCCAGATTCCAGCACATAATGCTTTTTAATGGTCTTGTTTAACAAGCAAGGGAAGTGGTTTCCCCCCCATTACCCACAAACCCTGAAAAGTTGCCCGGCTAAGGACAGGGATATCCCAGAGTTCACTGGGAGCAGCATCAATCTTCTTGTCCCCAAAGACATGTGCTTATTCAGTGGGGAAGGATCAACCAAGATCTGGACCGTGTCAGAGCTCACTAGACATGCATCACCCAGCCTCCGCTGGTCCAGCCAAACCGCTCGCACTAAACTCAAATGCCACCAAAACAATCTATTGTAACTGATGTTTTCTCAAGTGCAGTCTCAGCGTCACTGAATAAACACAGTTAATCATCTGCAGACCATCAAGACTATCTCTCTTGGGGTGGTCGGTGGCGTAGTGGGTTAAGCAGCCGCCCCATGTACAGAGGCTACAGTCCTCGCTGCAGCGGGCCCTGGTTCGAGTCCCGCACCGAGCGACCCTTTGCTGCATGTCTCCCCCCTCTCTCTGCCCCCTGCTTCCTGTCTCTCTCCAACTGTCCTATAATTAAAGGCATAAATACCCCCCCCCAAAAAAAAAAAAAAGACTATCTCTCTATCCCTCAAAAAGACTTCAAACACTCTGAGGGTTTTATTCCCAAAAATGTCATCTAAACTTCTGTGTGACAGCAACATTTCACATACACAGACTTTAGGCAAAAAAAGTAAGATACGTTATTAAAGAAAAGCTACAGTCTTGTATTTTTCCATATCAAGAAGATCTTGACTATTCAGTTTTAAACAGTCTGAGTTCAACCTTTAAAGTAGCACAATGAATTTTCACATCATCCTCTTAGATTCAGTTAAAACAAAACAGCCACTGCAAACTCATTCCACACTGTTCTGCCAAAATGCCAAACTCTCAGATCTGGAACATTTAGAAACATAATCTGCCCATTTGTTGCTGCTCTGACTGGAATAGCCATAAATTCCCCTGCTTCTCAAAATGTCTACAACAAAATTTAGAAGACAAGTTAATGTACATATACTCAAACTGCCCAACAACATCTGCAGAGAATACAGTAGTGCGTAGTTTAACAACTCAACAGCATCAATGTTTCTTATTCTTTATCCAGGACTGATTCACTCAAGAAAAAAGAAAACAAAGCAAAACGATCAAGCAATGTAAATTACTTTTCTTTTCGATTTCTTTTAGAAGCTATTCTTCAGGCTTAAAGCAGCTACAATTGATATCACCACAGCAGGCAGTTATCAGTTAAAAAGCCACCAAACTGCAGTGTATACAATCAAATGGGAGGAACAGTTAGCTGCTAGCTGTAGAATATAAAGCATAGATTAACAACCATTACATTTATCCTCAAAGTTTAAATAAATCAAATAAGTTACAAGCATGAATTACACAAATAAACCCATTTCTGTTTACAATTGGACTTTACTAAGTGTTCAAAAAATTGCTTTGAAGCTTAAAACATTTTTACTTTTTTTGCAGATACAACAGCATTTTCAAACGTTCACTGCACTTCACTGCATCCTTAAATTGCTGAGGCTTGTTTCACACTGCTGAGGAATCAGAAGCATGACAAAAACATTGGTTTTCAGTGCAGGGTGTTTCACCATGCTGTCTTTATGCTTCACATACACGGAAATATGCCGCTGTGACTTTTCACTGCCACCAAAGAGGTGCAGTAAACCTCTCATTTTGTCTCCACAACTGTACAAACGGTAAGATGCAACCAAGGAACAATAGTCCAGTTTTAAATGTCAGACTAATTCCTATGCTGAATTAGACTAGCACATAATCACAACTTGTTAAGAGCGAGCACCAAAGGCAGTGAGAACGCCTGTGTATGTTTATTTCTCGTAACATTTTTCAGTGCCCATACATGCTCAGAAAGTCATGAAATTTGTGTACTTCCTCGGGAAAGAGAAATAAAATTGGATATTTCATGGGTGTTGTATATGGGCGGGGCAACATGGCTCAATAGCATCACCTATTGTGACAGACATAAAACTGCATTTCATGAAGAATTATTAGATTTGTTACATACATGTCAAATGTCAAGACTTACAAAAAAGCCTATTGGAGCCATTGGACTAAATCCAAAAGAAGTCATTTTTCCAATTTTGACATGCACATTCTAACGAACTCCCACAGACTTCATCACATGTCCATCAAAACTGGACAGCATATTCTTATAGCCTTTGTTTTGTAAAACATGATTAAAAGCTTGAATTTTTTGTCAAATGGCATATCTGTGGCGGCGCATCAAATTTTGATGTTTGGCTATGAAAAGACAAGTTGCTAGACATGCTACAACTACACATTGTTCAGCACAAACGTCACGTGCCACGTTAATTACAGAGGAAGCAAGCTGCACATCCTTCGAACACCAGACTTACGCACAATTAGAGAATGCCATTTTTTGCAACCGCACAGGTCACCATCGTGCAGGCCATTACAAATAATCTATGTTTGAGATACTTCATTTTTCAGACAGGGAGGCTACGTCCATCTTTTATATGGTTTGGAACGGTAAGGCATCAGTCTACAGTACTACAACAGCATGGCTCCACAGTGAGAGTCCATGTGCTAATCCAGCCTGCCAGCAGCTACGACCTGTAATTTACTGAAACATGAGAAGGCTCTAAATGTTGAGCGGTTAGGATCTGACATCAAGCTATACTGGGAAAACAATCTGCTTTCAAAACTACAGTAACTCGTCACGTTTGTTTCTTTTCAGCGTGGTGTTATAAAAACTAATTTTAAAAAAAGGTGTTGCAACATAGTGGTAAACAGTCACAACAGTCCCCGTCACAATTTTGTCATATACTAGCATAGAAATTGAGTTTGATGGCAGAGAATAAAGGCACAAACATTAATATTCAAAATGAATATTAATAATATAATAATATAACAACATTTATATCAACATTTTTTATTTCTTATTTTATTTCTTAAACTTACAGTATTGGTATGAAATGCACACATAGCAATACTAAAGGGTTTTAAGTACATTTTTCCAGTTTTTTCATTTAGGTTTCTTTGTTTTGAGTGACTGTGGTAAGGTGTTCCTTCTTCTTGGTGGAGCAAAAGGTCTGGCCAAGGGCTGAGAGCTGTTGAATCTTGGAGCAAGCTCATCAAGCTATACCATGTGCAGCCGGACTACAGGGGGTTAGGTGTCACGGTTTGGCAATGGAGACGAAGGAGGAGCACCCAGATGCAGACACGAGACAGGAGCCAGAAGGAAACTTAAAGGGGTTTATTATAAATATAAATAAAAATCACAGCAACTGCTGGAGAACCCCAAAACTAACTAGAAAAACAACAACACCAAGAAGAAACAAAAACCAGACTGTACATGACGCAGAAGCAGGACCAAGACTGACGGGGAAAAACCATGGGAATAACGCCAGGAAAGATCATGGGTAGTTTGACGGATGATCTGACAAAGACTGAAAGGAACTAGGAGACTAAATACTGTGGGGGGAGTGATTAGTGAAGCTGAGGATGATTGATACAGGTGATGGGAGTGGAGCTGATGACCGGCAGGAGGGAACTGAGGAAAGGTGAGGAAATGGGAAGGATAGAATAATGAGAAAACTAAACAGACAAACCAGAAAAAACACACAAAAATACATGGATCGTCACATTGGGTTTAGTTAGTCTGTGTCTTGTGTTTCATTATTGACATTCATTTTGTTTTGCCCTTTGGGTTATTTGGTTTGTTTTGTTAAATACATGTTAAGCTACCTTCTTTTGAATATGGTTACATTTACTAGACCTCTTTGATGGACCTACTCATCATTCTTTTTAGACTTAGTAAAAATGTGGAATTTCAGTGTAAATAAAAACCCATTTTTGAATGTCTTTACTTGTGCCCTCATTACCTAACTGCTTGGTCCCTAACATTGAGTAAAAAAACATTAATAAAATAACAAGGGTGGTTACTGTATTTATCTGTAACTTTTTGCAAGAAAGGCATGAAGCATATTTTCAAATATGTCAAACTACTGAAGTTAGGGTACATAAATCAACTGTGAGAGTAGCAGGTGGGGGGGTTCTTTTTGACTGATGGAAACAGCCCCCTGAGGATGGTCTTTTATTTTGCAGCCAGTGGAACCAAAGTTCAGTGTCTTGTTCAAACTTAAAGTATTTGGGTTCAGAGTTTCTGAACTAAATACCGTGAAAGTCACACCCCCCGAAATCAGTGTGAGATTTTATAAAGTCACTGTATGCTTCCAATCTGCAATATCCGCTCTGCTCCAAAGATGCAAAGAAGGAGAAGAAAAAAAAAACATAAAAGCAAACCCCTGAGGTTTCCTATAAGGCTCACAGTGAACATTATTGCACTGTGTAGACTTCTTCTGTAGGAACTCCTTATATATTCTCTAAAAGAATCCAGCCCTTTACTTTAACTTGCTTTTTGAAGACAAATGAAAAGAGTTTCTTCTATTTCTTTTATTCTTTTTTTTCCAGGTACTGACAACTGTTGTACCATCACAAAGTGAAAACATTCTGTGGTGTAAAGTAATTTACTGGGTGCAGTGTGAAATAATGCTTGTTATGGTCAGCGACTTTTGAAATTCATCCAGAGGGTAAAATTCCGCTTAGCTCCAAGAATGTCATCAAGAGAACTCTGTACTTCCTTTACACCGATGCGTTTCACATTTCACACGAGTAACAGCTCTCTTCTCTCTTGTTCATTTTATTTCCCTATACTCTTCCTCTTATTCCTCCTTTTCCCTCCATCTGTCATGTTAATGATCCTCCCATTTGGGGTTTCTGATATCCCAGCTCCTCTCTGAGGATCCTGCTCGGCAGAAATAGAGTTTAGAGCAGCAGAGCAGTTTCCTCATTGATTTTAGATCTGACCTTCCTGTAACCTCACGTAAAACAATCGCCTGTGTGCTCAAAGTCCCCCCCCCCCCGCAGCGGTGGGAGTCCAACTGCTGACTGCGGACACAGTCAAACATAGACAGGCAAAGAAAAGGGAACTTTATCACACTTCCCTCCTGACAAAATGGTCACACAACACGAGAGTACTACCGGACATCCATCGCAGAGCTTGTGGGTCTCTGTAAGGCGTCGATCAAATAAAGTGTATAGGTTGAGGTATACTTCACTATATGGGGTAAAAGATGTCCCGTACTCTCCAAGGAAACTGATAAATTAAGGAGAGGGTGAAGAGGTGAGCCAGTAATACCCCGCTGAGTGTAGGCCTTAAACGAGTGAGTGTGCCGGACTGAAGATGACGGACAACCTAAGGGTCATTACTCTGTGATTTAACACTGTATGCTCCAGAAGTCAAATCTGGAGGGGTGGGGGGTTGGAGTGGCTGGAAATGATAAATACACTGTAGTTTAACTGGTGCCCAGCGTGACCAGTGACTGGCCTTCCCCTCGTTGAACCTCGCACTTCTCAAGTCATTTTCTTCACAACTAGCTCAGTAATTAATAAAGGTGTTTGCTCACCTTTTCCATTTTCAACATGCACTCAGGTCACCTTCATACACATCTGTTTCCACACTGTCTTATTATCACGGTCCTGGAACACAGTGGGCAGCGTGCTCCATAATAGAGATCACAGTGATGGATGAGCATGAGTTTGGAGAGACCTCTGGAAATAACTTTGGAACCTGCTTATAAGATTTGACAGGAGCCCAAATAACCACAGAGAGAGGCTGTAAAGGTCATCATCAGTGTAGAGCAGGCTGATCATTTTCTCACTGTATACGTGTTAAATGCTCTGTTCTGCTGTCCTTGACCTGCACAGTGACTTTCAATAAGTTTATAGCAACTGCACCACAAAAATGTTAAAGCTACGTGCCACTCGCACTCCCCACTTAGCTAAAACACACCAATGGGCGCGTCTCAGAAGGAAGTACTTAAATGCTATGTTACGCCGTCGAGTTCTTTTTAGGACACAGCTTCCATTTTAGAGCGCCCCTAAACTTTCCTTTACTGTCCTGTTACTGAGGTGAGACATTTTTTCTATTGAAGGTGTGTTCGGTCCTACTTTTATTGCAGGACGAGAGCAGAACAATTACTAAGGCAACTGTTAGTGTTGGTGGTGAACCAGCAGATTGCCAATTATCAATGCTTATACTGTCCTGTGGCAAAATGTGAATTTTTAGTCGGTTACACATGACTCAATATTAAACGTTGCATAAACTATGCCCCAATTCCCCGTTTTTTGTTGCAATTTTTTTTTGACACATTTGAACAGCCGCACAACGATCTATTTAGTGAAGCTATTCTATTTTGGTGAAGCTCTTACTTTTAGAAAATTTCAAAATAATGAGGACATAAGGATTAGACCAAGAAGCAGGGCTGCAATCTTAGGGGCCTTTTACACCAAGCTGACAATCGACCGTCCAGAACATCTGTAGTGAAGGTGAACATGTGTCTGCTCCGTGCGCAGGACCAGTACTGTTGGCCTCTGTTGATGTCTTGTTTTTATTTGTTGGTAAGCGAGCTCACTCTGCTTGGAGGCAGTGATGACAAAAAGCAAAAAGTACTAACTTTATGTCACATAAAATATCTTCCTATTGTCATTTTTATTTCTCTAAATTGAGAAACACCTTCACAACAATATGACCGTGGGGGAGTGAAGATTCTGTAGTTAAGGGTTAACAGACCACTTCTGTTTGGCATTACCGAAGAACACAAAACACACATTGCTATGGTTATGTTTTCATTTTTGTTGTTGTTTATTTTGTTTTTTTAACTTCTGGTGGTCTTCTGGTTTCCCTTACTGTATAACATACACACAATCGCCCCCCTCTGAACTGGCTGGTTCTTGATGACAGTTTTGTTTAAAAGTTTGCATTCTGGCCATTGGCATCTTGATCGTTTGAAAGCAGATGTTGTGATTGAGAGGTGGATCTGACTGAGAAGCCTGGAAGTGGCATATGGGTAGTGATTTTCATTTATAAGGTAGGACAAAGCATACTCTATTTTCTTGATTTTTTTTTTTGTTTTGAGACTGTCATGGAAAAATTTCACATCATGGTGTAATAAAGAAGACTTAAAAGTAGCCATTTAGGCCGTAAAATCAATTGGAAAACATTTTATTGTGGTAATAAATCAGGCAAGAACCATTTATTTGTAGAATATATACAATGTGATGTTTTGCAACCACTGATTTTGCAGAATGAAAGACAGCAGGTTTAAGGCACTGATGTCCATCTTTTCTCCCTTACCTAGTATCACCAATTGCATGTGCAGATGCAAACTAATCTATCTATTGGCCCCCACAACCCAACGCCTGTGAGAGTTCTCACAGAAGTTCATTAACATTATAGCAGGACTATAGACAGTTAAAAAAACAGCTATGCACTATAGCTGAGGTTCACATTTATTGCTCTTCTTCATCCATCCGTTTCTCTTTTTGTATGGTGCCTCGCTAAGGGTGTTTAAGGTCTATAATGAGACGTATTAGCAGCCTCACTGCTTGTTAATTGCTTTTCTTTGTCAAAAATGGAGAAATGGGAAATTGCTCACTCTGCACATTTTAGATAGCATCACCTCCCTTGGCCTCATTTTTCTTTCATCTGCTTTGCTGCAGATGTCAGACATTGTCACGACTTCTCTGGAACCATTGATATGTAAGACAGCAACAGCCTGAGAACACGACTGTGAGAAACCATCAACAGGCAGTAAAACTCACCAAAATTACACAAAGGAGGGCATGCTGTGAAGTTGCAATGTTAAGTTTAAGAGTGGATCCAAATAAGACATTCCAGCCGCTTATCGCTGGCAGCTCTGCTGTAACATCAAGGAGGGAGGAGTGGAACCTTGACACTGAGATGCCCTTACCCCCTGCATGCTGAATGTTAAAGTGTGTTTTCAGCCTTATGTAATGACAGCTCTGGGGTTAATGGTGTAACAAGTTTTCATATCAGTTGTAACTGAGTCAAATCTCAGACAGACTATGTCATTAGTGATCTATTAACAGAGTATTTAAGTATGTAGGTCAATGTTTTATCTAAGAGAAAAAAGTCCAGTTTTTGCTTTGTTTTTCTGATCTTTGCAATCAACTCCAGTACATACCATGAAATGGTGCACATGGCCTAATTTTAAAATGTTTTTTCCCCTTGTTTTTTTTGTTAGGCCTGGTATGTACCAAAAAGAACAAACAGACTTGGTGTTTTGGGATAGCATGCTGGCATGGTTGGCTTTGGTGCAACATATGGTCTGTAATTTATATATATTTCTAATAAAATGTAGATTTGCTTGGCTTGTCTTAATTACTAGCTGTATAATGATCTAAACAGATTGATAGCAGTAGTTAATGCTGTTTACATGTCCAAAATGTCCATTTGCAGGTGAGGGTCAAGATATTTCTGTTTTTGCTAGAGGAAGATTGCAAAAGCTAACACGCTAGCTTTGTTAACATCACATCACTTTAGCATACCTTTAGTTTTCATTTCTAAGTGTCAATAAAAGTTAGATGCAGCTGTTTTGCTTTGTGATTTAGCATGACAAACTCAGTGATGGAGGAAGTGTCTGATGTCTCCTCTCTGACGGCGCACTTGATGAAGAGGACAGGAACTGAGCTAAAGGAGTTAACCTTGAAGCAGGGAGTTTTGTATCCAAACAATTTCAGACAATGCACAGGCACTTTAATGACACTCCCACAGCCATGGTCTTGACTGATCTTAAAAAACAAACTTGGGTCATATCTGTCCAAGACCGAGACAAGACTGAGTAAAAATGCCTTCGATTCAGAGACAAGACTTTCAAGGAGTCAAAAAGTGTCTCAAGGAATGACACAGAAACAGCCCCATAAGTATGCTCTCAAAAGGACATGATTATTGCCTTCTGAATTAAATTATATTCAGATGTGGGGGGGTTTTGTCGTTGTTTTCGTTTTTCAAGCCTGGACCTGGAGTCCCAATTGTGCACTTTAGCTATAAGAGAAACACTACAATGTAAAAGAATTTTATCACAGTTTGCGTATTTCTGTGCTCTTTGTCTGGATGTTTGGGACACATGAACATGCACTGCATGATCCAGTCAGTAAGTTAATTTTGTGTAATGGGTTCATTCAGTCAGGTTACTGAACTCCACAATAGTGCTATCTTGAGCCCTGCCTTTACAGACTGATCAAGACCCGGGTGTGTTCGTGTCTTTTAGTAGACACAGTCAGGGTGGCTACGTTGTCATGAATTGTATATAAATGTAAGGGTTTTGCTTATTTTACTTTACTTTTTCATTTGACTAGAGAAAATTTGATAGAAGTACATTGCTTGTTTAATTAATCTTTTGCTAATTTATTTATAACCATCAGGACAAACTAAACCTGATAACCCTAATAACAGTGCTACAGTTTAAATATTGACAGCTCATAACTACTTCACACAAGACCACAAGAAAAAAAAATCCTTTGAGGTAATCAAATCAATCAGTCTTGGTAGTATTTTAATTTGTCTTAATTTATTTCTTTAGACTCTTATCTCTGGAACCTTTACTATGTTCAACATTCAGGTATTATTGGCACGGTGTGGGTAAATACTGATCACAATCAGACCCAAAGATAACAGGTTATGGCAGAAGCCAAGCTCCTGAATACAATTCATCCATGCCAAAGGCTGAAAGTAGAGCGCTATAAATCATTGATTAAAGGAATAGTCTGTAATGGTTGTATTTATTTCAACACTGTGTTGTAACATCTACTTTTTTAAGACGCCACACACACACATACATGCACAAAAAACACATGCACACACACACACACTAACAAACTAACAAACACAGACACACAAGAGTTATAACCAAAGATGACAAAGTTTACTAGGTTTTATTTAGAAAAGTGCAATTGGTTGATATTTTAGCTCCCTGTCTAATAAATAAATCTGTGCAGTATGTCAGCTCTTACACTGGAGCGTTTTAGGGAACAGCATTGATAATCAAGAGTTACTACAAGAGGATTACAGGTGATTCTCTATAAGAATCACATTTTCAGGTAGATCCCCAAACTCTGTTCCACATTACAGGAGCCTCCTTTTCTCCTCTCGATTCACAAACAAGTCTTTTTAATATGAGCACTGGAAATGTTACAGATCAACAACTCATGTTGTGGGAATGCTGTATTTCTGAGTGAGACCCAGCTGCTTTCCCGGTTGGAACTTTCAAAACTGTTCAATCAATCCGTCATCTCTTTCCCTTTGCTGTTTCAGCGCCCTCATCACCCCACCCTTTTGCTTCCTGCCATCCATTCTCCTTTTTTTTCCACCCCTCCCCTACCCCAATCTGTTTTTTCCTACCTTCTGGCTTGCCACCCCCCCCCCCTCTTTGCCCAATCTGTTCCATGGCTTTTTTTTTGCCCTCTCCCTCTCTTGTCTGTCTCTCCCCAAGACCTTTTCCACTGCGGCCATATCACCTAACGCTGATGGGGGTTTTTAATCATTTATAAAGGGATTGCACCCAGTGGCATTAGATACTCTGTCTGCAGAAAACAGACAAAGAGACAAATAAGAGAGAAATAAGCTACATTTGCACATCAAGGAAACATAAATGATCCTGCCACTCCCTGTTTATGGCAGCAGAATAGCCCTTACACCTAAAAGGGAGCAGTACCAATCTATCTTTCCATTTAACTGAAGTAAACATAATTCTTAGCTTACTTTCAAACTGGATCATAACATAGAATTCCATCTGTCCCTCTAACTTAACAAAGTGGCTAGCCAAAGCAGACGACCTTAGGTTATGATGGTAGATAACAGTTAAATGAGCAGATGTCGAAGTAGAAGCGTAGCAGCATGCTGCCACCCAATTTGGCCCTAGTTTGGCCCAGCTTGCAGTATTTACACAGGATAATGTGTGTGTAAGGCTGGGGTCCAAGGAAAGAATCGAGGCCCAGGCCCAGACCCCATAGATCTGGAGCCAGAGTGGGTCTAGTGGCCCCTGGGCTCTAGTAAAATTACAAGCAGTTGGAATGTGGATGCTTTTTAGAGTGAAAGAGCTGCGTCTATGTAGCTGCTCAACTGGGACTGAGCTGGTGGGGAACACCTGTCTTTAGACTGGACGAGTCCATATTCTCTGAGCCCACATCGTAAACAAAATTTTCAGTGTTGAGTCATGAATGCGTGTGGATGTGCTGACTTAAACAGACATAAGTGATAAGCAGGGAAAATAACATCTGTTCAGGGTCATAAAATCCTCTCTTGTTCCTGAATTTTGGCTCATTTTGGAATGAAGGATTAAGTTTGTCAAATATTTTTCTGTGAGAGTGATGTTTCATTTTCAGTGCTCTGAACTTCCAGCAGCAGTGGACGGAAGCTGAAAAGGTTTAAATTCTGAACTTGACAAGAAATAATTCTATACTAAATTGTACTATTTTGTTCTATTTTGTAATCAAATGTTACTTGTGTTTACGTTGGTCGTTGTGCATCAACATGTGCAGAAATGTTTGTTCACCGTGTAGGTTTTAGAGAGAACATGCACATGTCATCTTTTTCTGATAATCCTCCATTTTTACTTTTATACTTGAAGTACATTTCAGAGCCTGTACTTGTTCACTTATACTCAAGTAAAGGCGTTGAATCAGGCAAAGAAATTAAATGAGTACTTCTACTTTTATCAAAAAACCTCTTTTGAACAGATGTACTTCTACTAGAGTAAAGATAACGTGTATTTTTGCAACCTCTGGTAAATTGCCATTATGAAAGATTGAGTGTGGTTTGCGGCCACCACGACGTTGGCCTTTCTGGAGCCAGAAATGACCATATTTGGACAACAGAGTGAAGCAGGAGAGTGAAAACTAATTTGACAAAAGGACATTTCTTTGAGGACTCATATCTATTCAGTTTTAAAATCATTTTCTGAGAGACCACAACACTAATAAAATGTTAAGTTTTTAAGTTCTCAAAGGCTTGCACCCTTTTTAAAATATTTATCACCCTTAACGTCTCTATAATAGAGGTTTTTCTTGTGTTACAATACAATACGCTGCTAATACTGGAGGCCGACTAGACACAGATTTACCGGTTACATCACAGCTGACATATTTTCCACTGCTCTTGGGGCTCACTCTGCCCCACAGCAATAATTATTGATTATTGCTTTATTGTTTTTACTGCTTGAGGGCACCACGTAACTTATTAACTTCCAACAAATGATGACATCTGCACGGTGCAAAATGGCCCACATGGCAACGCCAATAACAATTTAATGCTGTTACCAGGACAGAAAATATTCCAAGCTCAGTTTATGTCTGTTTGTCATGGAGGAGGGGGGTGTTGTGTTTATTATGTCACATTCTTTCACACGAAGTGAAAAGGCAGGAGTTTGTGAGTCCTTGCGTCCATTCAGTAGAACATTACCATGTTCTTTGATGGACTTCATTGGGCCCAAAGGAAAAAGACGTAACCCTGTTTATTTAAATGCACAGCTTTGTGGGCCCTTAAATGCTGCTCTGTCTTCATTCGTCAGTCACTGTGCCTCCATTCACAACAAAATACAAAAACCTTTGACCCCTTTTATCTGCTTCATTTGTTGCCCCATTTGATTGCAATCTTTGTGCTTCATAGTTTTTTCAATTAAACAATTTTCCAGTAAAATGAGGCTCTCTCTTTAGACCTGCCTTTGGCTTTCTGGGCCAGGTTTGTGTGGCATTCTGGTGGGAATCTGCACCTAAAGACCTCTTTTTTTGCTGCAACGCACTAATGGGAATGCTTACCCGTCTGACATTGGCATAATAGATTTCAGTCTTTCTGCTTTCTTCCCTCAGCTTGTTACAATTAAAACCGTAAGCAAAGACACAAAACATTCCCAGCCAAGCAGACCCAAGGTCTGGCCAGTTGTTCTAATTTCAGATAATAGTAGGATTAACTCATTTGTAACGGGCCATTATTTAAGCATATATTCAGCCCTTCCTCAATTCAGTGCCGGCTTGATCGACCAATGTCTCCTACATTCTGCAAGATTATATTTCATCTAACAAAAGAGGTTTTCACATTTTATGCATTAATTCAGCTTTCCTTTTAATCTCTTTTTTTGTTGATTTTCAGCTGAGAGTCAAACCCTTTAAGGTGATTCATGGGTCACCTCTTAAAGAAATCACCATGATAAGTGCAAAGCTTTAAGAAGTCAATTTAATAGAAACTTTAGCTGCAGTTCATTTGAAAGATTTTTACATTTCAGGCAATCATTTAATCACACTCTGATAGTCCTATTCTGGTGTAAGGAACCACTGGTGCTTTAAATTATTGTTAGCACAATGCAGTTAATGCATTTGTGTGTCCCGTCAAATGCTTTATGTATCTGGGCTGAGTTGGTGTCAGTATATGGGCAGCTTTACGAGCTGGTTGCAGCTCTGCTCCCACAGAGGGACGGAGGGGCCTTGAACGGTGCCATTGACTGGGCTAACAGCAGTCCATCTACCGCCAGCTAAAATCAACACCAGTATTATACGCTTTAGTGAAAGACCTGCCAGTAAAACACTTCTCTGAGAAACTGCACTGTGGGAAGTCCCATTGTGACTTTTTTCTTTATCAACATATCTGTCAACAAAAGATACATCCACTCTGGAACAAAATGTATTGTCATAAAATATACAAACAACGAAAACAGAAAGTTTGGCCAACTCCCTCGTTTAATGACCGAGACATTTGCCAATTTTGACTCTCAGGAGAAACTATGACCTCCTCCTAAATTGTGACCCACCACAGAGAGGGTGTTAAAAAAGGGACAAAGCAGAGACAGACATGGAAGTGTGGTAATATGAGGTGTTTTATGATACCACCAGGAATAGCCTGATAATCGTGAAATACTGTAGCAGCGCTGGGACCAGAAATTCAGCCTTCATGAGCCTGGGCAGTGTTTCCCATCACTGGGTCATAAATTAGTTTGGCAGTTTAGTTATAAACTGAGGGCCACACAAGACAAAGACCCAGACTGAGAGTGTGGCCTAATTCTTGAAACCTTGGAATGGTGATAACAACCAGAATGGTGCAAAAGTCATGTTGATATGATTCACAGGTTGGGTACCAGTCATTGTGGAAAGACTGCGATTACTCTTTTCGGAGCCCATACTGAGCAAACGGGATTCTGCTTTGATTTTGAAAATGCATTATTTTCCTTATTCTGCGTATCAGTGCTGTAAAACTTGTCACCGTCTGTCTGAAACACTTAATTTATGCTTTTGTCTCTTTAAGGGCCCCGTCTGCTCTGATGGTCAGCTGATGGGTCAAATATGATTGTGGCCCCACTAGGCTGGTATTAAGCACGTTTTTCATGGTGATGTTTACAAGTCATCAGAGAAAAGCCTGGACTGCAAACTGAAAAGTTTCTGGTTGTTTCAGTTGGAGTAACTAATACTGAAAGTTCTTTTCGGAGTTTACATGCACGGAAGTGAATACCCTCTGTTATATTTGAACACAAAAGTGAGAACTCTTTACTGTGAAAAGTACACCAAAAGACACACATGATGACTCTGAAGCGTGAAATTTGCGCCTCATAAGTGGACTCTGTGAGTTTGTGTGTCTTCGTTTTTGTTACTGCTTTGGGACCTAATCTGGCAAAAACACAGGACTAGCAGCCCTCATGGGGTCCAAAGTTCATCTCAATGAGACAAAACATAATTTCTTGGGTCTGGGTTAGAGGTAAAATGTGAGCTGAGATTATATTAAGGTTAGGGTTTGGGTTACACTGTTCATAATGGACGGAGCTTTAATTTAACTGCATACTTCCTCACAGGGACAGCTGTCATCGAAAAAACTGCTGATTGCTTTCTCTGGGTTGAGACCTGGCTTAGAGGTAAACCTTGGGAATACCTTTAAGGATTTTGTTAGGGTTTGGTATTCAGTTGTGGTGGTTTGGGTAAGGAGTTTGGAGATGTGTGTATGTGTATGCATGTGGTCGTGTGTGGGAGAATGGGGCAGCTTTCGTTAACCAGGGACTTATAAAATGAAAAGGATTTATATGAGGTGAACAGTACGTCCAAGAACCACTTCTGAGTTATGTGTCCAATAGAGACTTGTCCTCAGTCGCAGACCAGCAAGGAGCACTAATAAAATGCTGTAATCTGGTCTGTGTTCAACTATTTCAGTTTCATGCCTGCAAGTGGCCACAAGCATTCAGTAAAAAAAAGAGAAAAGAAAAGAAGAAAACTTTTCTTTTTTTTAGACACGCTGCTGCCATCAAATTCAAGATGAGCCAATATTCTCCATGAAATGATAAAATGTCTCATTTTCAACATTTGATGTGTTTTCTAAGTTCTAATATGAATAAAATATTGTTTTTTTTTATTAAATTTGCAAATCATTGCATTCTGATTTTATCTACGTTTTACACTGTATACCAACTTTTTTGGAATCTAAATGTTAGCTAACGTTGTCCTGGTAGCCTAAGCCTCATCACAGTCATTTGATATTCTTATACAATTGTTTTTTCTCCAGACATATTTCCAGGTTATATTGTCTTAAATGTTTCTTAAAAAAAATATTTAAAAAACAACAAAACAAAACACAATTCACGGTTTCCTCATCGATTTCTGCGTGTGATGTTAATCTAGTAATCCATGAGCGCGCCAACTATGGGTGCACATAGTTCCATCTTCATTCAGGACAACAACATTCCTGACAAAGAAGAAGCGAGGCAAAAGAAACATGGATGACTGTTTTGTGGAGAGACCTTGCAGGAGAATTGCCTGTTATTCATACATCTACCATGCAGTGCGGAGCCTTACCAACTGGAACACTGCCTGGGAGTTCACACACACACACACACACACACACTCAATATATCTGCTGCATCGACGCTGCACCTTGCTATCTGGAAGTTAAAATGTGTTAAGTGATGGTTCATGGAGTGTGCAGTTGTAAAAGTCCAGCAGAACTTAAATCAAAGTTCAGCTAGACTTTTACAATCATCATCATCTTATGGCAGACTTTTTAATCTAAATACTCTTACTAAGAAAAGTTTGTGTATTCTAAGAAGAGCAATATCTCATCTAAATGGAAATTCAAATTTGCTGATGCACACCAGTTGACGGGAATTTCAGATGTTAAGGTTGCAGAGGTGATTTCAGTCACCATTAACTCTTACAGCATATGCATTTAAGTGATAAAAACAACCAAACACCTGCACGGATTTGCAAACATGAAGAGAACTCAGAGTGAACATATAGCACTAATGACGTGAGGTTTGGAGTTGAACAGTTGACAGGCATGGATTAGACAGATAGGTGGATGTGTGGAGAGCAGGTTTAGTGACAGTGAGGAGGAGCAGGTCACAGGGAGGTCAATGGGACTAGCTTGGTGGTCTGCAGATGCAGAGAGTGACAGTTAAAACCTGGGATCTCTGCGGCTCAGCCAAGGCGGGGAGGTTATCGCAGTGACCATCGAACACCTTGCAGGTTCTGGTGACATGTTATGGCTATCACCGACAGCAGCTTAAAAGCAACAAGTTGTGTAAAATAAAGAGCTTCAGCAATGCGTGTAAAAGCCCTTTTACTGCAACACATGAGCCACATTAAATCTCTGCCTGGTTCATTTTCCGACCAAGAGGCTGAACACATCAGCAAAGGTTACCAAAAAATTATTTGCTTTGGAAGGGCTGAATGATATCTGATCAAGAATTTTGTTAAATTTGCTAAAAATGAGACACAGTTGAATGTCTTCTCAATATGGTGTACACACACACGCTAATGCACACACACACATTAGCTGAGGCAAATCCAAGAGGTTTTCCCCCACTTTTTAAATCCCTGGGACTTTCTAAGGTTGCTGCCTGAGTAAGAATGAGTCATTGACCTCACAATGGGCCACAGTGACAGGCCGTCCTCTGCACAGCTCTGATAGACGGAGAATGCCACTCTGGGAGGGTTCAGTCACTTTATATTCTCTCCACGCAGAGGTCTTAACCCCCTGTGTCAGCCCCTCACCCCTCACCTCCTGTCTCCTCTAATGTGGCTTTATTGACTGTGACACACTGAGCATGGAGACGATGACCAAACAATTAAAAGTGCCCCCATAGGAAGAGCCATTAGAGTCACAAACTGTTCTATGGGCTTTGTGTGCATGTGCACAGGTTTGTGCGTGTTCCACAGGGTGACAATACACAAGGAGCTGTGATAAAATCCATCCTCCCGACAGTCCATGAATGTGAAGCAGAGTCCTTATCTGGACCAACGCCACAGGAGACAACGGACACCGCAAATGTTTCTCATTTTGGTTTAATTACCAGGAGATGAAGAGGATCATGTGATTACACTGTATGATTGCGAGCCGATAAAAGTAACTCAACCCTCAACTCTTTACACTTACCATTTCATAGAGCTCTTTCTCTAGATTACTTTCTAACACATTCTGCTGCACATCTAATCTCCTGCAAACTGGGTTATCAGAGAAATCAAGCTCACTAATGCTTCCCAAACATCTCAGAGATCAACTGGATTATGATACATTTCAGACTGGGGTGTATTCAGCTGCCACAGAAAGCTTGCTCTCTGCAGAGATAGAACTCTAATGAAGTGGGGGGAAATGATGACAAGTGGCTAATGCTCTTAAAGGAGTGTGCATGCTAACATGAATGCAAAGTGTTCATGACAGCTTTGACGGACCTAATTGTGTCTCTCTCTTTTTTTTTGATCTTTGTAAACGTGAAGCAAAACCCATAATGAGGCTGCTAATGGTCTGAGTGACCTCTGACCTTGTGTTTCTGCTCGGGTCTCCACAGGGCCACAGGCCAGTATCATAATCACTCCCATGAACTTACTCACAGACCTTTTAAATGGGACTTTTAGCCCCACCAGAGAGTTAAATGTTAATTTTGTGAACTGTAGCAAATGCCGGTCTGTCACTTGTCGTCAGGTCTGATTATGTTCGTGAGCCGTTGTTTGTCCTTCTTTATTAGTTTACGATGCGATGAAATGATCTGTGTTTCATTATGACCTACTCCAAACAATCCTGTTGACAATTTAGGGACCAAGCACACATGCTCATATTCATACCCACAAAATAAAATAAATCATCTGGCAGGAAGATGTTAGAGCATCTTACCTATTAAAAGCTGTTCTTTGTTTTGTTTTTCAGCGACCAGCTGTGCAATAAATTTCCAAACCAATATTGTTGCATCCAGATACGCTGTTTGTAAATTTGAATCTGTGTTAAACTTTTAACAGCCCCGCACTGAGGCAATTTCATTATGATGTGATGACATCACTTAAACCACTGGCCCTTTAATCTCAGTCAGGAACAGTATCAATTGGATTTTCTACCTTTGAGAAAAAACTGGAAGAACATAGGTATAAAGAAATATTTTTTCTCTGTGTAAGTTTTCATTTGCAGAGGAAATCATTCACAGGTGAGCCACGGGTGTAACATCTGAACTGAGTTATCAGATGTTTTGCAAAAAAATATTCTGGATACTAAAATGTCTACAAGAGTCAGCTTCAATAAATTTATGGTCATGATTGCTTAATATTTAATGGTTCAGGAGATATTAACACAATAGGCCAAAGGAACATTGATTATCTTTATTTTCATTTTTGCATTGTGAGTTAGTACTTAAACTTCCTTCCTTACACAACTATATCTTTTTTAGTGTCATTCAGCTCATTGTTTTGGCAGAATACATCACAGAACAATATCATTGGTAGAGGCAAAACCATAGTAGGAATTTAGAGTGAACAGTGCTCTTTTTTGTGCCAGATTATTGTTAATTTTACTCAGTACCTACACAATTTCTAAAACAACTTACACTGAATAGATAATATATCGTACTACACATCAGCCAATATTCCCATTTTTCCTAGGTTTCTCTCCCAGCACCCTCAAGACAAGTCAAGACCCATGTGTGCAGTTGCTCTTTGTGTTGTCAGCAGTCTTAGCTGACGCAATTAGCTCACTACTGCTGTTGTTATTAAAGTTGTTCCATTTGATCCGTCTTAACATAAGATGAAACTTAGTGTGACACCTTAAAAGGCATTAAAACAATGGTGGCTGCTCCAGCGATTCAGTGTGTATGTGTGACACATAATTGTAGTCTTTAAACATGAATTCTGTTAGATAGAAACTCCAATGATTCAATGCAACTTCATGACTTCAACATAATCAACATTTCTGGTTACTGTTGCGATACCCCTCACAGCAGAAATTACTTGTATATAGGCTATTCGGCTTAAAGCCTCATTTGTAGTGAAAACAATAATTTTTTCACACATCCCACGACACAACTAGACATCAAACTGTTGCATCAATAGTTTGGCTTTTGGCCAGGCTGGACTCATGTCATGTCATTTCCCTGCATGTACGCTATTTTTTTAGGACTACAGACAAACTATTCACTGACTAGTGCAGGAACAAGTTCGACTCAGTATCATAATCAATAACTGATAGCACGATCAGTGTCAACTCAACTAATGAATAAAACAACTTTAAATGTTCTCTGTGGTGCAGAAGCCACATCTAGAGTTACCCACTACTACCATCTACTGGAAACTGTTATGTCCACATGTCCTCCACGCGGTAACACCTGCCACCGATGACTGCATAAAAGAAGGATTACTTTCTTATGTTTCAAGTTTTGGAACCACAGTGTGCTCTAAACAAGAGATGGAAACCCTAAAAACACACCAGAAGCTGATGAAATTCAGCTGCAGTTCAGAAAGCAAAACTCCCAATTAAATTCTCAACATGCAGCTCGAGAGGATCATTACTCCGACATCCAAATATGATCTCACAACACTGGTGTGAGTGGGGAGCGACCGTAGCCAAAGACAAGAATAAAGCACCAAGTGTGAGCCATATGAACACAGGAGCTGCTGACTCTGATGAGGTCAGGCCTCTTTGCGCTTTGTCCTGTTGCCAGTCTCATTAAAGTGAAAGGCGAAACAAAAAAAAAGTTTGCTCCTCTGACTCATAAGTAAGGAGAATACGAATTAGAGCTTAAGTTTTTTATTTAATCGTCATAAATTAGGAGCTGTAGGACCTGTTTGCTCTTGCTGAACAGGTAACACGTCAAGAGAAAACGTTTGGAACCTCTTTAATGAAAGACAAATGCCTCGATTTTATAAACTAACATAATCTGTTTATACCTGTGGTTATATTGCCACTATTACTATCTGAGAATCATTATTTGTTGTTACATTCAGCAATATTAGAGCCTCAACACATGGTGCCAGTTGGTGATTATGTCAGTTGAAATGCCTTTTGAAACAGTGCCCCCCTCTGGATCAGTTTAGAAACATCAGTCCTAACTGATCACACAAATGCTCAAGAGCATGCTTACATTCATGTGTACATGAATATCATCTATTGTTTGAATCTGGATCACTGTAACAGGTGCACATCTGTGGATGATAGATCAAAATGCTGGGAATATTAGCAGCTTTTTGAGAATGAATAGCTTGAGCTATCATTATAAATCCAGTGTGATCAACTCAGAAAAAAAATCCCATTTCCCAAAGTGTTAAACTAGTCTTCTTATGCTGCATACTAAGGTATTTCAATCACCTTAAGAATTTTTTTGACAACTGTGGAGGATCCAACTTTTCAATGTAAAAATGAATCTCACGGAGTTCTGCAACACTACCTATTTGCATTCTGCTTAATGCTGGACATTTACATCTGTTTGTTTCTCTCCTCTCTCTGTTCACTTTTAATGTGCTTTTAAACAGCTGAATTCTCATCAAAGCTGCTCTCATTCATATATTTTCTTAGTATATTTTTTAAGTATTTATTTTTTGTCTGATGGCAAAACAAGTGTCAAATTTTGACTGAAAAGTGACACTTTCAGGCTACATGTTAATCTGCGGTCAAATTAAAATAATGTCAGCATTGTTCTCTCCTCTAATTGCATCTTTATTTCATAACTGCAACATCATCTGAAAAAATCACCATCCAAATAAGTTAAAGACAACATGTGGGCTGCGATTTTTCAGCTGGATTCACATTTATCATAATCTCCTAGAGAGAAATATAGAAGAGACCAAATGTCTCAATGCAGCACAAGGACAACACTGATGAGTAAGAACCTCACAGGCATTGCTGCCTCTGATGGAGCACAGAAATGAAGAGAGACCTCGTCTTTGCACAGCAGTGCAAGGACAAGGTGATGTTTGTCCTTAAAGTGATACTCCGGAGTAGATTCAACCTGGGGTCATTTGAACCGTGATATCCAGCCAAGTAGCCCACCCGCAGTTTTTTCGATATTGGCTGAACATCAGCTGAGTTACTGAGTTATCCCGAATAGCTTCGTACAAGGGTTAATGGATCCTGGCAGTATCTCCAAAATTACCACACTAAAATCACATGCCATGACACCAAACTTCTACAGTAGTACAAATATGGTCTGTACTCACAAAACGATGCATTTGGAAGTTTGTACATAGTCCAGGAGTTTATTATTATCAACACAAGCCTAATAGCTTCTCTGCAGCTAAAGCTGCGTTAACGTCACTTCCTTGATCTGGGAGCTTCAAAGTAAGATGAGGGTTGATCTACTACTGCAGACAACAAAGCAAGGCTGCTCAATTTCTCCATTGATAAAATAATTTCACAACTCTACAACATAAAAATTCATAAAAAAAAAACATGTAGAATATAGCATTTACTTTGTTGTCTACAGTAGTAGATCAACCCTCATCTTACTTTGAAGCTCCCAGCTCCAGAAGTGACGTCGACGCAGCTTTAGCTGCAGAGAAGCTATCAGGCTTGTGTTGATAATAATCAACTCCTGGACTATTTTCAAACTTCCAAATGCATCGCTTTGTGAGTACAGACCATATTTGTACTACTGTAGAAGTTTGGTGTCATGGCATGTGATTTTAGTGTGGTCATTTTGGAGATACTGCCAGGATCCATTAACCCTTGTACGAAGCTGTTCGGGATAACTCAGTAACTCAGCTGATGTTCAGCCAATATCGGAAAAACTGCGGGTGGGCTACTTGGCTGGATATCACGGTTCAAATGACCCCAGGTTGAATCTACTCCGGAGTATCACTTTAAGGCCGGAAGATTTGTCGCTAGTCACCTGGGTGTTACAAAGTGCGATTTTCTGCAGTGTCGCTTCATGAGTCCAACTCCAACAGTTTAAATAAAAAAAAGGTTAAATCTTGCAATTGTACACTCTTTACTGCGAACTAAAACACACGCACATGTTGATATGAGACCGCATATTCCTTTTGAATGAAGGAAAATGAAAGTAGTAGCCTACCAATCTCCTCATCTAACTTCAACTTCTCCATAAAAGTAAATTTTATTTTTGACAGCGTTCCATTGTGGTCCCCTGCTTAATCTTTTATAAAGCATGACACGATGTTCAGTGTTGGACCTCAAGGCCAACAGCCAATTAGCAGCCGGCTTACCGTCTTTATATCAACAGCTTTGGGTCCTTGTTGACAATGGCGGTGCCAGCACTTTGCCGCCCAGACCTCAGCCCCTGTCATCCCAGCGTACACAGTAGAGAGAGGTAAAATCACTAGCACATGGGCCCAAATACACACACACACACACACACACTAGCACTCACACATATACTCTGCTTTTGTCTGGAAAAAATTGCATGCTCAGCGACACAATCCTTTCCCCGTCTATTCTTTACAAATAATGAAAAAAAGTACTCCATGTTTGGAACATGAGATGATGTAGGAGATATTTAAATATTTGGAGAAAAATAAATCATAAACCTTGTATATATTGTAAATGTGGTTGCAAATGTTGATAGCAGCAAGTTCCCAACACATCGTGTGTTGCTGGTGTTTGAGTGCTCAGTTTTCAAGTGTCAGGGCATGTGTGAATGCTTACATGTTACACAGTGAGCTCTTTGTGTTTCACTCCAAACTTCAGGAGGCACCAGCACTCATCGGGCCCCAACTTCATGTCAACGACTTTGTGACAATATTTATATAATGTTTGCATAAAATTCTGAATATACAGGTGTATTTATCTGCGTGGACGGGGGAACCGTTCTGCTTTCCCACTTGGTCTTTGAGAGCAGTCACTGCGGAGGTGGTGTTGGACACATCGGGCCTGTGATTTGTATGTTTGTTTAAGCCTCGGGTTTCAGGTTTAGCTTAGTACGTGTCATTTTCATTAACACGTTGGTGCTCCGGGCCATGGGACTGCAAGGTCATCTAGAGTTACACGCTCTCACTTTGTGGTTACCATTTGTGGCGTTTATTTTATGGGGTAGAAAATCTGCAGCAGTATACAGAATTTCTCTTGTTACTAAAGCTTGGTACTTTCTTAATTGCGTCAGTTGATTTAATAAATGTATTGTATTTGTGTTTTAAGTTAATTTACTGGATGCTAATTTTTTACTCTAAGACTCATCCTGTACGGGGGAGGGGGGGATCTGTCACTTTTCTGTGTCTTCTTTGAGAAGCGTTACGAAGTTTTACTTTAAGGTGCAGGACAGCCAATGGACAAAAAAAAAAAAAGAATGCATCTAGACTGGCCTTCCCACCTCGGTGGCCTCAAAGCTGCAGTATTATCCAGCTTGCAAGAGATTTATGAACTTCTCACAGCTCAGTATATTAAACCACTGCTGGGGTGTTGCAAGTGTCAGTGGAAGTGTGAGGTGAGCTCAAGCTGCTCAATGGCCCCATTATGAACCCTACATGTGTGCAAAAAAAAGAGGGTTAAAAACATCCTGAATTGAGGTTCTTACCATTATCAGACCACATCTGTTAAACAACAAATATGTAAGCCTTGCTGAGATTAAAGCCACTCGGCATGGCATACTTTTTAATTTTCTCTCTCTTTCCTTCCCCGTTATCACGCACCTAGATAATCACAAAAGATGCCTTGAAGGTTGCAGCCAGTGCAGTAATGATATTTTCCAGGGAATATTTCTGCAGAAACACATTTTGAGCAACAAAATAAACCAAAGAGAATACATGCAGCCTCATTAGTGGCCCTGTTACACTGTACCTGCATGTTAGGCCCCAAGGTATTTTTTGTCCCCCATTCTGTATTCTAATTTCCCTTTTTTCATGTTTTGTCAATAATTGTCCTCAGTGTTACCTCATAGAACCATGTAATCCCCCTGGGTATTAACATTGTATAGGTCTATATTGTGGCCACCAGTTCCAACTTTCCAATTTCAACTTTGTTCTTTCGAAATCATGTTTTATGTTTAATGCTTTGATGTATAAAAATTGCAAAGTGGGTCAAATTATTTGGGCACCTCTGGAACCACACGTGGCCTGTAAAAATGATCTAAGAATGACAACAGGAATATTTTTAAAAATGCATGAATTTCCATAAAGGGCACGTATGGTTCTATGAACAATGTATTTTAGTTTTCTGGGATGAGTGAAATGTCTCTCTAAATGTGCTGAATCTGTTTGGCTAGAATATAAACTGCCTTTTGAAGATATCAAATTTAAACAGTCTTAAAGTAACTTTCACACTGAAATCCATCCTTTTAAATGACTAAAAGTTATTGTGTTGGAAAATATGTAAATAAATGTATTTAGCCAAGAGACACAATAAATTAGTTAAAACGCTTATGGGTGTGACCATTAAAATTCCACAGTTGATTACTTACATCTTTCTTTATCTATCTTTATCTTTATAAATGTTTATAAATTGTTATGACTTTTTATTTTGGAATATGCAAGTATAGTATTTTATCCTATTAACATGTACTGAGTGCATGAAGTGACAACTGTTGTAAAATAATGATGGAAAAATGTATCTTGATATTATCTTTCCACTTGTCTGAGAGACTATGTTGAATAAAGCTCCAAATCTGAAGCTTGAGTTTCAAAACTTAATCACATTTTAACTACTGATTTTATCTGATTTTATCTATTGTTCTTATTTCTTTCTTTTTTGTTTAAAATTTAAATCGTGCTTTTAATTTCTAATGTTTTAATGTATCTGTAAAGTATTTTGAATCACCTTGTTGTTGAATTGTGCTGTACAAATAAATTTGCCTTGCCTTCCCTATGTGTTAGACTCAACATCCTATAAATAAAAAAATATATATTTTTTTTTTAACATGAATTTATATGGTTGTGACTGCTTCCTTTTTTCTTAATAAAATAAAATATAAGATATTCAAATAAAATGGGGGGAAAATACTCCAGAACCAGCTGGTATATCTACCTCTACAGCAGGCTGAAAGGGGCTAAAATACCATCAGCCTCTGGCACTATGTAAAAGGAACTAGTTGGTTTTGTCAAATTCTAAATGCTTTCTCATTAACATCAAGGGATGGTGCCATACATGCTGAATTCATCCACACATTAACAATGAATAGATTTTTGTAGCAAACTGCGTTTTTTAACTTTCACAACTGCAATTTTTCCCCTTACACTTGGGACCAGGTATTACATGACCAGGTATTTCTTCAATGTGCTGGAAAACAAATATGGTTTCACATACTTGTACCTATTTATTCTGTAAAAGATGCGGTCAATCATTTCCACTGGCAATCAAACCAGAGGAGTTTATTACTCATCCGGGCCATTTTGACCATGAGACCAGAATAACTAACGGGACTGTTGCATCGCTGATATAATGTTCGCTGACAGTTGTGGAAATATTTCACACACACATAATTTAAAAAATACATACACAAATATGGTCTTAATATCAAGGAGAAAGAGCAACTGGCTGACAGACATAGCCATTGTTTAAAAAAATTTGATATTCATTTTGAAAGAAAACAAAGACTCTCTGAAACCTAATAAGCCCACATGTGGTTTCTCCATTTCATGTGGAGCCTAACAACAGAATTCCTCTTATGGGGAGAAAAAAAATGACAACATCTAACGGTGAAATCTGAAGGAGTAACACACTCTATAGGGCCTACTTGTTATTGTCCATCAGTCACAGCCAGGAAACCCAAGCCTCTGTGGGAGAGGGGACTCAAAAGGAGGACCATCTCTCAGCTTTTCCTGTCTGAAGTTTTTCTGTCACTGTCCTGCTGGTATCTTAAAGTTCCTCTGAAACCTCAAGATTAAATTCAGTGGCATTTTCATCTGAGCTCCGGTAGGTTTGTGTTAAGCATGGAGCAGTCTAATCCAACCCGACAGTTCATTTTGGGGTCATTAGCCACCAGAAAGTTGCCGATTAAACCTTATTATGTCGATATCCTTTTGATGTTTTGGACCCTGAATTATGGATCTGTTCAGTCCAATTAAATCTCACAATCACCAGGTGGCTCCCCTGAAAGGTCAGTGCCAAAAAGTGTTATTCCTAAATCTTCCATGTGAACAGAATTCATTTCCGTCTGTCACAACAGTTTTGTTGTCACGGTTTGATGTTGTGCTTCAATCGTCACAATCAAAATCCCGCTCACTGATCCAGATGTGCCGACATGCTCCTTCACTGTGATTGAGCCGAGCCCCAGAGAGAAACAGTAGTCTTCTCATTTTCACTTTCCTTAATAAAATGCTTCTATCACATCAGGGCCTGTGGCTGAACCCACGTTTGATTTGTGAGTAAAAGAAGCAGAGATAATCGCAGTGCCTCCATCCTACATGACCAAAGCAATTTGTGTTTATGTGCTCATGATGCAAGCCAGTGCAAGGGGCTAAACTGTTTTTAATTTGACCAGGGAGGCTTTAGTTAGATGGCAGGCAACAAAGTGGGAGGAAGAGGAGGTTAAAAAAGGGGCGTCAATGAATCAAACTGAATAACGTTGCCACAGGAGCCCAAATGGAGTCGATCACTGATAAAAACTCACTTGTTCTCAAATGTCCGGTGGGGTCTGAGGCGTTAATAACAGACTTTTAGACAGAGTATAATATAAAAGAATGTAATGGTTATAGAAGATTCTTCTGCAATGAACCAGTGGAGCCCCAGCTGTTCAGCACAGAGGAGGATTACGCTTATTTGGATTTAGGTTTCCTTCATCTATCAGTGCCAATCATCAGAATGGGGTTTTTGTTATGAAAGTCTCTTTCTTTTATTCCTTCACTTTTGTTCTTTGGGCCTTGAGGATCCAAGACAGACAACAAAGACGTAGTTGTTCTTCCCTTGGACAATGACCTCGGAATCAGTACGAGGTGGTCGAGGCCAAAACAAACGTGACTTTCATTTTATTTTGCTGATTTAAACCTTATGACAACAAGCTTAAATATCACTTTGTTATTTTCCTGGCGTGAGCCTAAATATCCTGAACCTGAGAACACTGGCCAAGTTGGTCCAAATATAACGTGACGTCTAAATATGCAGCAGATATCAGCAACAATGTTTAACATTCTTGTAATTCTCTCTGTAATGTGTAAACGAAGATCAGACGCTCTTTTTCTGTTGCCATCCAACAGAACAAAGCACTCAACCTTCAGCAACCACCAGAAAGATGTGAAATAAGGTATTGCTGAGAAAAAAAGACTCAACAAGCCCAAAAAGTACTTGGGCAACAATTAAATTATTTCATCCATGCCAAGTGAGAGCAGATGCAGTAAGAAAAGGGCAAAACAGCTCAGTTAGAGAATGGGACTGCATGTCAAAAAGCATACCTGAAGGCTACAATGTGTGCAGAGCTTCTGGCGGACATGATTGTCTCTGTCTGGAGCCTTGAGGCAAAGTCCACTCTGCTTCTCAATCACCAGCAATAGTCCACTGCAAACACAGAGGCAGTGGGAGAACACGGATGGCACCCAAACAGCCGGAAGAACATGATTTGATTGATCATAAAATTAAAGCATTCAAATGGCTTTGAAAGAATTGTTTGATATCTGGAAAAGTGTGTGTCTCCTAATTTTTGGTTGGCTGAAAATAAAACTACAGTCAGTCACCAATAAGCTGAGCTTATCTTAAATATGTCATTTATGACGGCATACAACAGTTTTTACACCGAGGGGACAAAGAGAACAAGTTCATCTACGAATCAGATAATCTTTTTTTTTCTTGAATTTTTTTACATTTTGGACATTCGAAAGCTAACTGCTGATGTTTATGCATTTCAAACACTTGGGCCAGAGGTGGCCATCAAACAGGCCGGGGGGGTCAGGCACCAGGTAGAGCTTTAGCTAACAGCTTCCTTTTTTACACTTCTGTGGTATTAGTCAACTTATCCGACAGTCTGCAGGAAAATTAATGCATGCTTTCCAAAATGTGCTATTTTCCTAATGTTGCATTTCATTCTGTAGGAAAGTATCGTTTTGGATGGTACAATAAAAAAGAAATATTTCCCTGTATCGTGGAGTCTCTCTCCCTCGTGTTGAAAGAAGATATCATGAACTAACCCATGGGCTGTGAATTTATCCAACCAATTTTATGCCTTCGATTAATAACTGCGAGGAGCTGGAAACTGAATACTGGCCACTTGATATGACAGAGCATAAAGTGTGATTTATGTTTCAGAGATCTAATTGGCAGCACGTCCTTTGTCTCCAGGCGGCTCTCATCAGATTTCTGACATATCTGAAAACCTTGGGAGATATATGTTTGGCCTTAAACTGTGCAGGCTGGTTTCAAATCATTTATCTCTGTCTTGACCTAGTACTGAATAAAGAGCTGACCTGCTGCTGGGGCTGACTGTATTGCTCTTTGGGAATATTGATTTACATACCGTAGTTCAGAAGAACAATGTCTTGGTGGAAATTTTCTTACAATGGACAAAAGAAAAGAAAGAAAAAAGCATAAAAGATTACGGCAGCAGTTTGCAGAATAGTTTCTATAATTTTACAACAAACTATATTCCTCAAGCCATTCTATTATGACCTCAACATATCATGCTTTTTATATGAAAGTTTTGTAATAGCATAATTATTTACATTGGGCTTACATTGGGCCATGTGAGTGGCTCCACGGCATTGCTTATCTGCATCCAACGTCTCAGCAGCTGAAATGTAGTAAAAGTTTTTGTGTACCCATATTGATGAGCTCTTATTACATTTGTGTTTGGTTTGTGTTATATGAGAAAATACCAGCAAACAACATTAGCCCATAAAGCCTATTGCCTTTATTACTACATAAACACTGAAAATGTATGTATGTATGTATGCTTTATTTGAGTAGATTTTATGGCAAAGCTATATCACATCTCACAGCTGTTTATGCTAAAGTGGGTGGTGAGTGCACATCCTTATTTCACAAATCAGAAATGTTTATCAAGATGCTGCTCAGTCTGTTCTCCTAAGGCTAGTTCACATGAACAACTACTGTTAAATATGGATGTAAACTGCAACTTGACTGATTCGTACAACCGTAATGTAGTCATTCTGATGAACTCGTTTAAATGTGATCTTTCTACCACAGTGTATCACTATGATGGCCTCATAAAATCTACAGTACTTTGTTGTGGTCTTTTAGTCTTACTTGGTGTTTTTCCAGTATTCTTGTTGCTGTTATTTCTCTGCCCAATGCACTATTTTCTTAAGACTTTCTAAACTATAAAAATATGTGCTACATTTGTTAATAAAGTGACTTTTAATGTCATTTTGTGGTTGAGAGGTCTGCTATTTGTTTTTTAAAATAACAGTTCATCACAAGCACGAAAATGATTTAAAAGTGATTCTTTTCCACACTGTTTAGCTTTGCAGAATTTACTGCCCCATACACACTCATTCATAAAATGTAGTAACTCCCACTTGAGTGACCTCTGTAAACAGCACCAACGTCTAATTCATTGTCAGCTGTAAGTTTTGCAGCCCTAATCAGAATTATTCACAGTTCTGTCACTGCCGTGTTATGCAAACATGCAGCACATGTCTGCTTCATAAATCCTCACACCATATCTGGTGCAGGGAATTATCTCGACATGGCAAGAAAACAAGCAAAGCCTTTTAGCTGTTGAGGCACTATTGATTTGATTTGCTCCCTAAAAGGGGAAATTTATAGATGCACTGCATCCTCTCCAGAGAGTGATATTACTTTCCCTCAGGAGGAAAGGAGACTGTCTGAGCGAAGCGTGAAGAATTGGGTCCAGACTCAGCCGGAGCATGGGCCCCTTTGTAAATGTATAACATGTTATTAAATGAGAGAAAGTTGTTACAGGACTGTTGCTCTTGAAGGTAACCCAAAGCTATCCAGTTCTGTGGTCACAGGAAGAAAATTTATATCTCGCAGTACCCTGAGCACAAAGACTGCTGACGATATTAAACCCCTTGTCTCAGCCTCTGCCTGCTTTTCTTCTTCACTCACCCCAAGTTGCCTCCTCAGCTACCTCCCATCTCTTTCACGCAGCCCACATTTTCAATTTGGGAACAGACTGTACAAGATGGAGGGTTTCTCTATGTGTGCAATGAATGCAAACAACTGACTATGCATTAGTCCCGGAGGTTACTTTGTATTACTTGGTTGTAAATAAATACATGGTTGATGCTTTTGTAGTCAGAGGTCTTTCTTCTTGCATTATTACAGATTTCACTAAAGCTGTTGAGGCAGTTCTGCCTTGGGAAATGCAGTGTGTTGAGTTTTAACCTTACAATTATTACAAAAAAGGGGAATAGATTTATAATTCATCCAGAGATTCCCAAAATTTCTCCAGTTAAAATGACCAAATATATATTGTTTATACCTCTAAATATAACCATGAGGGCAACCTTAAAAGTACCACCTACCTAAAGGCAGCAGGATAGAATTACGTTGGAAGCTCACATGAGCTTTTCCACATAGGAGCAATGTTTACAAGTCAGAATGTACTGTTGAGGAGAAAGCAGGGGTTGGGGTCCAGGGGTGGATGGCGCGAAAAATAGCACTTTCATTGTGTGTGACTTTGGCACGCAGATTATCCAACTGTTTTTTAACTTCTTCAACACTTTTCAAGAACACTTTGGTACATTCTTGGTTGGGTTTAGGCAATAACATCATTAGAGTTAGAAATCAAAACTACTGTGTTAGAAGAAAATGATAACGGTTTGGGCTAAAATACATTCTTTTTACATTGCTACTGTTACCTTAATGGACGCTGTTTGGCAGATGCTTTTATGACATGTCAACACAAAATGTTGCAACAAAACTTTGTCACTTTTTCGTTGAATTTAACAATAATATCACTTAGTTAGGGTGAGAAAACAGACGTTACCAGGTCGACCTTACATAGATTGCTCTGTTGACCAGTAGAGGCTGTTACTGCCTGCATGAACAAAGAATACCTGACGTTTTTGGGAGGAGTGTCAAAGAAACAGTACACATTTTATTTCAAACAAAGCAAAATAAAAATATATTCAGAAATGTAAGAGTTGATATAGTTTGTACACATACAAACTACCTTGAGCTTTAATTGAATATGCTTTTTTTTTTTATGTGTGTTATCGATCACATTTCAGGCAAGGTAAAATTTTTCCTGGTTTATCAGACAAGTGATCAGTTATGGTGGGGCTATGCTGGAATGTGTTGTCACCTCGCTAACTTGCACAAAAAAAACTGAAGTGTTGGGTCAGTAGAGTCTGGGTGGACTACTGGCAAGGAGTTTTTTGTCCCACATCCACCAATTCATTAAAATCCTGCTACGTGTGACACTTCTAGAGCGATCCCAATTCCAAAAAAGTGAAAATAGAGTGCAGTGATTTTCTAATCTCAAAAAAACAATACTTTATTTATAATAGAACATAAAAAACATAACAAATGTTGAATGTGAAACATTTTACCATCTCAACAAAAATATTATCTCATCTTCGATTTGATGACAGCAACTTGTGGTTGGTACAAAACAAAAACACCCCAAGAACATGTTGAAACTAATTAGATTAATTGAAAATGGGTCAGTAACAGTTGGGGATAAAAAGAGCACCTTAGAGAGGTAGAAGCTCTCAGAAGTAAAGATGCAAAGATGTTCAGCAATCTGCAAAAACTGTGTCTCCAAATTATGGAGCAGTTTCAGAATAATATTACTCAATGTAAAATTGCTTCTTGAAGGAATTTTAAAAGTCCTTCATCTACATTATTTAACATCATCAATAGTTCAAGAGACTCTGGAGTCATCTCTGTGGGCAAAGAACAAGGTCGAAGGTCAATATTGGAGTCCCATGATCTTTGGGCCCTCAGGCAGCACAGCATTAAAAGCAGGCAGGGTCCTGTCATGGAAATTATTGCATTGGCTCAAGAACACTTCCAGAGATCGCTCTCTGTGGACACAGTTCGCCGTACCATCCACAAATGCAGGTTAATGCTCTATCAAGCAAAGAAGAAGCCAAGTGAGAACATGATTCAGACGAGCCACAGTCTTCTCTGGGCCAAAGATAGACTGAGGCAAAGTGGAAAACTAATCAGAAAACTTTCTTTTTATAACTTCTGGACTAAAGAGGGGAGGGATCATCCAGCTTGTTATCAGTTCCCAGTTCCAAAGCCTGCATTTGTGATGATATGGGAGTGCATTCATGCCTTTGGAACTGGCAGCAAAACAAAGAAGACCCAGCACTGTTGAGCAGCAATAATGAAGTGCACTATATAAATAAACTGAATTGAATTGAACTGAATAATCTTTTATCAGACAAGAATGAAACAACATTCCTTTCCCAAAGGTCTAGCGACTGGGGTTGTATTTATCAAATATTACATTGGTATTGTAAATTTCCACAGTATTTTGAATGTCAGCCATTTGAATGTTTTTATTTTACTGTGTAGATTGCAGAATTTAAGGATATGATAAAAGGATGTTTTTCTTTCCACAAAAAAACAGGCTGAAACTGCTGGGGAAATGTATAGGTTTCTCTTGGTAACATTTGTTAAAGCTCCATATTTTCCCATCTGCAATCTGCTCATTTCTTAGTTCTGGCAGACCAACTAATGCATCTGTGGTACAAGATGTTTTTCTCAGACACAGTCAACCAAGAATGCTGATAACAAAGTTTCCCAGGGTCAGCATGATCTGCTTTTGGGTTGTCAGACAGACTGAGCAGGTATAAGAGAGCTGAATGGAACTGAGAGAGTTTAAATCTACCCTTCACACGGACACCATGCTGCAGACGCTGGCCGTCCTCCTGCTTCAGGCAGTATTTGGTGAGTAGTTTGGTTTGGCTAGGGAAAAAAAAATCCTCTCATTCTTACAAAATACACATGTCACACATTGACATCAAGTACTAAATACATTTGTTTTATAGAATTTTTTATTTTGTATAATTAGTTTTTGGATGTGGCACACCTGCTGTCCAGCCAAACACCAATAGGGTTGTGAATGGAGAGGATGCTCTCCCCCACAGCTGGCCTTGGCAGGTAACCACAACACCTTCTTATATTGTACCTACTCTTTTATTTATATTGTATTGTATAGTATTGTATCCTGAATTATCTATGCTTTTTTTTCTCAGATCTCCCTGCAAGTGAAGCATGGCAGCCGTTTCCATCACACCTGTGGAGGAACTCTAATTGGACCTCGCTGGGTGCTTACCGCTGGACACTGCATCTGGTGAATAACGCCCTGCTGTGTGATCAGTGCAATCTCATTACAATGCAAGGGCTGAAAAAGATTAACATCATAAGGAGAAACTGCTGCTAAATTTTACCTTTGAATTAAAAAATTAAAATTAAAATCCGCAGGCCAGGAGATGTGTATCGCATTGTCTTAGGAGAGCACGACATGAGCAAGCAGGAGGGCACAGAGCAGATCAGAGATATCCTGCGCATCATCGTTCATCCCAGTTGGGACATTGACCATGTGGCTGATGGGTGAGAATGTCATATATATTCTACATTCTATATAGTCTACTTGTAAAAAATAAACAGAAATTGTATCTCCAAAAACTGTAAAAAAAATGTACAGCTCTGAGCAAACAGTTGTTCATTCATCAAGTAAATGCAGCAGCACATTAACAAGTATCATATTTTTCTAGTCATTATATTTATCGTCAAAATTTGAAAACTATTCAAATCTGAAAGAAAGACATTAGCCAACCAAAAAAGTCTCTTTGATCTTCCTGATCAGTAAAAATCTTACCATACGTCTTTTTTACCCAAGAAATGATCTTGCCCTGCTTAAGCTGGATAAGAGCCCCATCATGAATGACAGCGTCGGCGTGGCTTGCCTTCCAGAAGCAGGAGAAATCCTCCCCCACGGGAGCCCGTGTTACATCTCCGGCTGGGGAAACCTTTACAGTAATGTCACTGCATACTCATCTGTTCTGCTGTTTTTGCACTGTACGTCAGCGCAGGTCATTCCATAGGTCCATTTATGTCCAACTCAGAAGGATTTTTGCTCCGAGAGAAGGACATGCAAACTGCTTTGCTTTGTTGCAAATTTAAGTTTCCTTTCTTTCTTTCTTTCTTTTTTTTGAGTCACCATAACCCTGTTGGCCAGGCAGGAATCAATGAATGGAAGAACCAATGCACATTTGGAGTTTGTTGTTGCCAATGTGGGGACTTAGCACCTACTCAGAATCTCCTTGCAACAGATCTAGAATTTTTTTTCATGAAGGAAATCTTATTGAAATTACCAGCAGCCCTCTTTGGTGTTCTGGTCTGGTGTTCATAGTTTCAGGTCAGAAAAAGCAACTCCCTGTATCTTCAAATGATGGCTGTAAGACATCTGTGTGTGGGACTGGCTTTTTCCTTTTTCCTTTTCTCAAAGATGAAAATAAGATTAAGGAGACATTTGTCAAAGAGCTGACAAGGAAAATCCGCTTTTACTGTCCGCATTGATTACTAATGCATATACATTTAATTTCTTTCATTTTTAGAACGTTCCCATAGCTGAAAAAATGTAATCATAGTTTTGTGACATGATCACAATGTAAAGTCATGACCTGAGCAGAAATATAAAGGTGTGGCCAACAGAGAAAAGCTGTGCTGTGGACTTTACAATGCAAGCAAATACATAATGTTCAGGTCAGGGCACAAAAAGCTTATTAAATATGAGGTGCCACCAGGGACATAAATCAGAATTAACTTCCATATAAACATATGAAAGCTTTTCAGTAGTGTGTATGAGAGCTTTTTACTAGTGTGTATGAAAGCTTTTCAGTAGTGTGTATGAGAGCTTTTTACTAGTGTGTATGAAAGCTTTTCAGTAGTGTGTATGAGAGCTTTTTGCTAGTATATATGAAAGGTAAAGCTTTTCACCAGTTTATATGAACGCTTTTTAATATTTTGTATGAAAGCTTTTCAGTAGTGTGTATGAGAGCTTTTGAGTAGGTTAAATAAGAGGTAAATGTTTTCACTAGTTTATGTGAGAGCTTTTCACTTGTGTTTGTGCAAGGTTTTGAGTATAGTATGTGGAAGAGTTTAATTTCATATGTGCATATGGAAGTTAATTCATTTAATTTACGTTTCTGATGGCACCTCATAATTAACTACCTGACGCATACAGTCTCAAACTGCTTTTTACTGCTAAGTTCATAGAAAATGATGCAAAGTTGGTTTCCGTTTTCAAATAACTTGCCCAACTCTCCTTATTGATTGCAATATACACGATGAAATATTTAGATGTTGAAGCAGTTCTGTCCTCTTTGTTCATCAGCCCATGGCCCCATGCCTGATAAGCTGCAGCAAGCATTGCTGCCTGTAGTGGAGCACAGCGTGTGCAGCCACAGCGACTGGTGGGGCATCAACGTGAGGAGCACCATGGTCTGTGCAGGAGGGGACATTGTTTCTGGATGCAATGTGTGTGAGGCATCAAAAGAAACCAGTTTGGACCTGTCAGAGCTGAACAGCTGCACCTGAGGAGAGTTTACTCCTTCACACTGCGCATATGTCTCTGTCTCTCTCTCAGGGAGACTCCGGCGGTCCTCTGAACTGTTTGGGTCAGGATGGTAGGTGGTACGTCCAGGGTGTAACAAGCTTTGTTTCTTCTCGCATCTGCAACGAAGTAAAGAAACCCACCGTCTTCACTCGCATCTCTGCTTTCACCGAGTGGCTCAGTGAGGTAAATGAATCTTGGTTCCTCCTCTGTTGATGTGCAGTGAAACCTCACATCTGCACAGGTCTGTCTATGGAGACACAGATACGTACTGCAGCAATGAATCAAATATTTCATGTCAATACATTATTTTGTTTCTGCAGGTCATGCTGAAGTACTGAAGAGCTGCTGTATACCACTTGAATCACAACCAAAAAATATTGAGATACAAGTTCAAAATTCTCTTTGTCTGCACAGAATTGTTCATACTTTGGCCAGTGCCAGAGTTTATAGATAAGCTTTTAATTTTCAAAAATAAAAAAATTCACAATGAAGTATTTGAAACACTTGTGTTGTTCTTAAATATTATAATATCACACTAATACTTGTTGAACAACAATCATCTAAATCCTCGAATCATGCAAAATCGAACAAATTGTTTTGCAAAACATGAAGGAAAAATGAAGTAGGCTTCCCACTCAGTTTTTAGCTCTTCATTGGTCACTTCTCCTGCTGCGTGATAAGAGCAAAGACGGATGGCTTCCCATCAGCGCATGTGGAGGACTTATGAATCGGTACTTCCTATTAATCACCACCAAGGTCGGCCAAGTGTCGGCGCAGGTGAACACATACTGCTGGATGCAGGCAGGTGGGAGCTGAGCTGGAAAGCGCTATCTCACATCAGATGAATAGCAGCAATAGGTTACCTTGATGCACGGCCTTAGCAGACTGCTGCATCACATAGCAGAACATGATTGAGCTGCTTTAGACAAATCCACAGCGGTTTACAAAAGTGTTGATCCACCCCTCATTCGTTTGTATTTTCTAAAGAACCAGACGTTCTTATGATAGCTTAGTTATCATGAACTGTAATTCTCCAGGCTTTTTGAAAGGCTTTCAAAGTTGTTTTTTGGACATTGGCTGCTTTTTCTCTCATTTTAATTCCAGTCTTTGTACCTTTTTTTTGTTGTTGTTATTAATTAATTTGTTTATTCATTTGTTTTGATCAAGCCAACTAACACTGACATTTCAATCGTTCAAGCATATGGAACCCGAGAGATGAACCGGTGTTGTTGAACTTTTGGGCACTTTGTACGGCTGCTTGTCATCAAGAGACATCATTTGTTTAAATTTGTAGACACTTTTGTCGACAAGAAACATTAACAACTTTAATGTGACAGGCATAAGATAGTATCATTTAAACCATAATTTAAAGCTGCGGTCGGCAACTTTTTTTTAGTCATATTAGCTTGAACTGTCATGGGATTCTGGAAGTAGAATATTAAATAGGCTGTTTAGGAAAAATAACGAAATCTGTAGCTCCCTCTGAAGCCTGTAATCATGCTTGCAAAAACCGAGCGCTCCCGGCTGTTTTTAACCAATCAAGTTAGGGTGGAGGAATCCTACCTGTCAATCACACTGGTGTGAACTCACGTGCACAACCTCGTCCACAGAGGGGGAGGGGTTTGGGGGGCGATTCGGAGCTTGTTAGAGGTTGGGGGAGGGACCTGAAAGTTGTATCAGTTCGAATTTTCCGAATTTAGACTCGCAATTTTGAAAACCTGCCGACTGCAGCTTTAATGTTTGCATTTCTATCCCAAATCAGTTTTCAATTGAATATTGTCTGATGTTTAAGATAATCACCATCTCTAAGGGTATCTTCTCTGGTTTCTTACCTTAAGAGAAGATGGACCTCTATCTTGCCTGATCTTATACAAAAACTACGGTCAGCTCAGCACTGAATTGATGTCTCAGGTTTTGCTTCAATTCCTTTTGATGCTCGTCTCTCCCCATCTGCTGGTACATGTTGGAACTCCACCCAGTGGACAGAAGGGAAGGGACGATGGGGGGGACGATGAAGAATGTGTGCAGAAATGACTGCTATTGGCTCCTTACCGTATGTCACACCATGCGGTGTCTGCCTTAAAGAATAGTTTTGGCCTACTGCACTTAGACTACTGTCTATTTTTGTCTTTTCAAACACCAGCCTCCTGTTGAGATCCAGAGAGGACATGTGATCAAACGATGTTGTTTTTCTCTCTCCATGTTCAATTGTAATGCTTCATCCAGCACATTGTACCGAATAGAGGGAAGGGAAGACCTATAGACATATTTTGGGGGCAAAAATAAAAAATATTCTCCTGAAATATTCATAACAAATCGCTGTTTAATTTGCAAATACGACAAATTTCTTATAATTGGAACCTAACAAGGAAACACACCATGATTTTAGGCAGGATTTTCAAGGCAGTTTTAAAGCACAGAACTACAATAACAGGCTGTGGTGTAGAGGTTAGCACTGTTGCCTCACAGCAAGAAGGTTCCCGGTTTGAATCCTGGTTGGTGTCTTTCGGTGTGGGCTTTGCATGTCCTCTGGCTTCCTGAATGTTTGGTCGATCAGTGATTCTAGATTTATTGAGTGAGTGTGTGCATTTATGGTTGTTTGCCTTGCTTGTCTTTGTGTGCCCCTGTAATGAACAGGCACCTTGGTTTTGTGTGGGAAATGAATTTTAATCAACATCTATTGTTTCTCAGATTCATTCAAAGCTTTGAGAAACTTAATGCAAAGAGGCTTCAAGTAAAACTCTTCTTCTGCATTTTTATCCTGCGTTTGATAACTCATTAATAAAATCTTAACATTTAAGTGTCAGTAAGGATCAAGGGGCTCCATCTGATGCCGTCCCTTGTGCCTTGTGCCTCAGACTATCAGAATAAATACATGTAGATTTAGCTAAATTTAGAAAATACACTTTAGGATTATTTCGTGCTCTCTCTTCATGAAGTATCAATTGGAGTTTTTTTTGTGAGGTTGTTTTCCCTTCGCACAAAAACAGACCAGGCTGTCAAATGCTGGATCTTAACCTTGTGATTTTTATTATAAATATCATCCTTCTAAACAGCATATTAGAATCTTCTGTTAGTGTTTGCTTCAGTCTCTTTGGAAACCAAAGATAGAGCCTGTAGAAACACACTGACCTTCCATCACGCTCCATTTCTGTGCCCTTCTGATTTTAACCTTTATAGTCGCTCATTCCAGCTACCTGCAATGACTTAACTAGTTCGGACAAGTTTTAACAGCTGAGCTTTATGGTTTTACAGCCCAGCCTACGCAGCGCGTAGTACTACAGGGCCGCCTCCCGCTGTAACACGAGGGCAAACTCTCTGACCCTCTTTGGAATGTGCCAGCATGGCAGACCGGCAGGATCAACATGATCAGTTGAATATATTCTGAATATATTCATATGAATATAAAACTAAAACTAAAAAAGAAAACAAAATATTCTAAACTTATATAATAGGACTAGGATTCTGTAATGTTGCTTAGTACAGGGAGGAGTGGTTAAGTTTTTGTTTTTTTATTAATAGATTTTTTTTAAAGAAAGAAGAGCTGTTTTTACCACACAAGCGAGCCAATATATGATTACCGGCATGACCAGCAAGCATTTTGATTTGCATGTGGGTGGAAGGACAGTGAAATTCCAAAGGTTAAATGTAAGCCTCAGATGATCTTTCCATTATATGTGGGTCTTCTGAAGTCACATGGGGACAAAGCACAGCATCAAATCTAATGGGTTAGTCAATGAATAACTAGGGGAGACTGTAAAATGTTGCCTCTTCTTGATGCATCTTCTAATTTGATTTTACCACCAGCCTTCAGTCATGTCATGCTCAGATCATGCTTTATTATTGTAAACACTGTGAGGTCAAGGTCGGAGCCAGAAATACTGCTGGAGAGACTCGGGTACATAACATTTGCAATATTGCTGCTCCTAACTGCACAGAAGCTAATCCTTTGGCCGCCAGCGCACAATGAAAATTATCAGTAAGATAAAAAAGATATTTAATCATTATTCAGCTAAGGATAGTGTACTCCACCTGAGCTTTATGTCTTTTATCTCGAACACAATTAAAGCAATTATTCTTCTCGTGAAATGCAATCTCTATTTGCTGAAAAGATTAAAATGTTGCAGGGATTTACCACCCTCAACCGCCGTTATCATCATATGGAAAATATTTGTCATGTGTTAATTCTAAAAATACATTTAATTTCTTTATTTTTTTTATTGTTCATGCGGTGAGATTCAGATTAATGTTGCATGATATGAATGGAGGAAAACAAAATTGATGAAATTTATTGAAATTTGGACTTAAAGGGAGATTTGGTCATTTGTGTTTATGCACACAGTTTGCAGGTATATTCTTTATGTGATAGCTGAAACATTGAAAGGTGCCTAAGATAGCAATGTAAAGGAATTTTTGTCTGTTGATTTTTATTGCTAATAGGTGAACAGATTGTAATTTGAAAATGATGAATTTCCCTCCTGTTCTGCATTGTCATTGCGAGCTGATTTCAGTTAAAAAAATCTCAAAAATGTCAAAGACATTTCAAATTCTTTTTGCCAGAGAATTTCAAAAGTGACACTTCCAGAGCACCTTGCATGAATGCATGTTTTCAGTGTGCAAGCCCAGCTAATGAAGGCTTTGATGAAGAATTTGTTAACGTGAACAAATGTCTCCCACATCCCAACACAGACCACGCAGAAAAAAAGGGCTACATCAAAGAGCACCTGGCTAAATGGGACTGATATTGATGGGAACATTAAGGGTAACTTTGATATTGCATTTGATTCATGGCTGGGGCGTAAGATTTGTCAACCTATAGTGCCGCTTAGCTCTTAGAAATACAGTATCTCCACACTTTATTTAATAATGCTAAATGAAGAGTCACAATAATAGTCCATCCATCCATTTTCTATATCCGCTTAATCCGTTGGTCGGGTCGCGGGGGGCCTGGAGCCAATCCCAGCGGTCCACAATTATAGTTTATAGCTTAATGATACCAGTGTAACTCTAGAGCATTCGTCAATCTGCTACAATTCAAGGATGTGCAGTCTTCGCCCCAGCCCAACCATGTCTCGTTCAAAACCAAGAAATAGTCACAAAACAGCATGTCATTTCTTTTCCATTTTGCATCACTTTCAAATTGATGTATTTCAGTTGCTGAAATCTTTATTACAGTGTCTGTTTTCCTGACCTTAACCATGTAGTCATCAATGCTTAACCTTAACCCAACTATACTGTAGTTGTTAACCCTAACTGAGTTTTTTTTTTAATGCGTAAAACAGCAAGAAAAAAGATAGAGCAGCTAAAAGTGAAAAGAGAGAAAAAAAGCAACAGTTTCGTTTAGGCTACTTTAAGAATAAAGCGGCTTGGATGGGACTCAAACGCAGTTGTTCGGCTTTATAAAAGTGTGTGTGGCTCCATCACCCAAAACAGGGAAAATGATTTCAGTGGGTACAAATCAACAGATTCAATTTCTGTGGCTTTTTTTCACATTTTGCTGTGAGTCTGGGTCGTTAGTCCTGTATAGGCATCACCAATACTTTGACCCAGAAAACTCACTTTCCCCAGAATCGTTTCATGTGCAAATGTGAACACACGCAACTGGATGTCGAGCGCAGCTCACGTAACAGCTGTCCATATATCTATACCCAACTGTTATGTCACAGCTACACAAAATCCTCTTAAAATGGCTTTCGTTTTTCAGGTCTCAGAATGTATGATACGAAATTTAAAAGAGAAAGCATTCGTATCTTGAAATGGAAATTAAGTTGTTCACAATCAAAACCAGATTCTGGGTACTTTTTTCCTGCTTCCCTCCTTTGCATGTTTCTGTGTAAGTCACAGCGCCCTACTGTTTATTATGAAGTGTACTGCTCTAGAATGCCAACAGCTTATCATCAATTTCTTTGAAATGGGATTTTATTATGTTGTTCTCTAGTTATGAGTCTTTTTTATAGTATGTGTTACGTAACAACTTTGGTATGGGTGGGGTGTTCTCCCCAACTGGTCATTCTGTGAACTGTCAAACTTTTACTGGAAAAAAAAGTCAACTTTGAAATAAACTTTATTTTTTTGTTGTTGTTGTTTTTAAAAAAGGAAAAAGAAAAAAAGTTTTACTGTTTTATGTTTTTTATGTTTTACTGTTTTAATCTATCATCCAGAGTTTAAGGTGAATGCTGAGTTGCTAATGTTTCACTTCATTTGCATCAAGCTTTGACACAGATATGATCATATGTTGTTTTATTTCTGAGTAGAATTTAGAATCTGCAATTTTATGTGTTTGAAGACCAGCTCTTCAACATACCAGCTTACATGTGGGTGCTGTTTTGTTTTGTTGCATACTGAACCTGGCACTGCCTGGAGATGTAATCATCGTATTTATTGTGTCGCAGTCAGTTAGTACAGTACAATGATTAATCGCTGGTCAGCGGTGGTTAGAAACCACAACAAGAAGGATCAGTTTGCAAATCAAGGCAAAGAACAGGGAAAAGCATAGACTCTATGATATATTTCCATTAACTGGATTCATGGTTGTTTTTCTCTCCTTTTTAAATACAATGTGTTCATCTCTTTAAAGACATAAAACATTCAGAAGAAAATACTGTTTAATAAATGTGCAGCTAGGGATCTAGAGGGACCAAAAGTAGATAGTGCATGAAGTGAACTCTTGCCAACAAAGCAGATTAAAGAGACCCTTAAGACCCCCTGGACTTCATTTTCAGAGACGGAATTAATGTGTTTGAGTGTAAAAACAAACAGAAAACACCACCAAAGCAAAACATTTACCATAAAACCAGTGAATTTTATGCTAAATGTGTGTTTTGATCATCATCATCATCATTGTTCAACAGAAATCTAAACGAACTTGACGGAAATTTCATTTAACCCATTGACGCCGGTTGTTGCGTAGCGCAACATTGTGCCTAACGCCGGTTGTTGCGTAGCGCAACATTGTTCATTTATCATTATTTTCAAGGCGCATGTAATGCACAATGATTGGTATTTGTTTGGAGAGGATGAGGACGAGGACGAGGAATTTTTTGGCTTTCAAGTAGACTGGCAGTCCGCTGGATTTCGCCCCCGACGTCAACAAAAGTTTACTCGTACACCGGGGCTGAAGGTGCCAATATCTGAAGATGCAAGTCCTTTAGATGTGTTCTCGCATATTTTCACTGATGAAGTTTGGGATATGTTGGTGACACAGACAAACTTATATGCGGATGAGGCGCGCGGCCACACACCACCCAACTCGAAGTGGAGCCCCGTGTCAAAGCAGGAGATGAAATCTTTCATCGGTATCTGCCTAACTTTTGGAATAATCAAACTACTAACTCGCCGGGATTACTGGAGGCAGAGCAAGTGGCTGTATCAGACAAATGTCGCCCGAGTGATGGCACGAGATCGTTTTGACATGATCTGGAGGTAATTATTTATTCTTGCGCTTCATTCTGACGACTTCTCATTCTTATTTGAGTGGCGTTGCCCTTATGTAAAAAAAAAAAAAAGAGAGCCCGGTGCGAATTACTGCAGTATAACTATGATGTTTTAGAAGTCGTGTCACTGAAGTTTACAGTATAACTGCAAAATGCAAGATATATTGCAGGGTTTTTTATCATTCATTATTATTGCTGATATTATAATTTTGCAATGACGTCTCTATCATGGCCAGAAATGTAGCTGAAGTGGTGCCTACATTTACTACTAATACTAATAATAATAATGATGATAATAATAGTAATGATGATTAGTTATAGTATAGTAATAGTAGTATAATAAATAGCAGCATTGGGTATTATCCTGAATCATGTGTGTGTCTGTGTGTGTGTTTGTGTGTGTATTGACTCATCTTTTTCATTTTTTTTTAATGAAAATGTGTTGGTGTTAATGCTGAATGAACATGACGGAATAAAAGCAGAGAATTTAACCTTTAAAATGCAAATTATTTCATGTCTTTATGTGTTTCAGAGGCTGAGACTATTGAATTGTTCTTAGGTGTTTTCAATTAATTGTTTTTAGTTAAAAAAAACCTCAGGCATTGGGGACCTTTTCTAAAAACTGGCTTAGGCATTGAGCAGCTTTTTTTGCAGGTGCTTTAGGCGCCAATGGGTTAAATAAACTAATCTGATCTGCGTGAAATCTCTGAAGTGGATTTATTTTTTCTTCTAACAACTCAGTGAACCCTGCTTTTATAGGCAGGACATTAAAGCCATCATGATTATTTTATTGCAGTTTGGGAGTAACGTGATAACTGATAAGTAAATGTGATAATTGGTTAATCATTAACTCGTATTCACACCATTTATTTTAGATAAAATGATATGTTGTTGCTGCCCTATCTCTGCAGCATCTCCCACATCAAACACAGTTAGCAATAAATATGCGCACGCACAAGCAAGCGTGTGTGTGTTATCTAAAGAGCTGTAAAGCTGTGCACGAGTGAGTGTGTGTATACGAATGCACGTTCAGGCCTAAGTGAATACCAGGCATGTAATCAAAGGTATAGATTGATAGGTTGTTTTTTTTAATTTATTCTTTTTTTCAGTTCTGATCAGCCAACTTTTCCCAATTGAAGACTTATGGCAGCTTGCAGCAGAAATTACAGGACCAAAATTATGTGGGCTTTCTGAACAATATTGTCTACTTTTTACCTCCTATTACTCTTTACTAAGACATGAGTAATTCGTAATGATTCTTTCAAAGTGAAGAGTAATGGAGAGATGAAAGCATGAATTACTTTCTAAAAAGCAACAAAAAATGGCACGCAATGACATTAAATATTGATTGTTCTGAGAGGTATCTGACAAGGTGTGAAATGTGTTACCCTTACCACTAAATGGTGAATAGTGTTCCAACTGCAACCACTAGGGAGCAGTTTGCTTGATTTTATCAAAGCTGTACCTATTGCTCAGACTGGAGCAGAATTGTGCAGCTCACTGTGAGAAATTTCAAACTATTCGGTTGTCTTATTTGTTTGCCTTAACGTTACTTAGCATAATTCGTGATAATTAACACCTGCCAGAAAACTTCACCAATTTAAAGGAACAGAGATTCAGGTGAAGTGAAGAAAAGCTTCCCATCTTTTTCCTCATTCAGAGCTGTGATCAGTGTCGGCCTCAGCGGAGTCCCTCTCTCATGAATAATCATGATATTTCTCATTTGGTTTATTACAGGTCAGCACGCGGGCAGATGCTCAGCACAGATGCTCGGACTCTGCCCACAGGTGCACGACCTTTGAACTGAGAGCGGCGGGTGTGCGCTCGGTGCGGCGCTATAAAGGAGGAGCTCCGCCTGGACCGAGCATCAGGTGAGCCAGGTGAGGACTCCTGCTCTCAGCTCCGGACACACAAACGCTCTCCTACAGGTGCGTACTCTGCCTGCCACTGTTCTCTTGCCCGAGTGGAGAAATTAGTCGAAATAAATACCTGGAGGTTTCACGGAGTGGGATATGCGCCTTCTTAAAATGGCACCCTTTTTGCTTTTTTTTTTTGTTTGTTCTGATGCGTCAATTCTTAAACATTTGATCCACTGTTGACCGAACACAGACGTTGTCATGTTAGTTTCTCATAAAATTGTTTGTTGTATTGTTGCTCTGACTATTACACAGCTTTATGTAAAAGTACAGTATATTGCATTGGAACGGTGATTTATTTAGAAAAGTTTTAGTGATGAAAGCTTGATCACTAAAACCTTTACCTACATCTAAATCCATGTGTGGATTATTTATTCTTTTAACGTTTTTGTAACTTTTTTTTTGTCTCAGACAGTCATGGCTCCAAGACCACAAGAGGGGAATGATTCCTCTGCCACTATCAGTATGTCCTTCTCTCTTAGATCATTCTGAACCTCCTCATGCAGTTGTTGCAACTTATTTTCTTCTAATACTCCCTCCTGCCTGTCCTTCATTAGATGACAACGCTCCGGCTAAAGACAAAGAGATACCACCAGCCTACTCCACCTTGGACCTGGTGACTGATGAGGCTCCTGAGGAAGATCCCTGGGATCTCCCAGAGCTCAAAGACACGGGGGTGAAGTGGTCAGGTGAGGCAGCTCTGCATTCAAACCGCCCTGCATAGCACAGATCCCTGCACAAAACCTGACTCTGACTCAGTATTTTGTGTTTCGTTTTTTCCTTTACAGAGCTGGATACAAAAGGAAAGATTATGAGAGTGCTGTCTGCTGTTGTGAAGCTGGTTCTGCTGATCGGATTACTCTACCTGTTTATTTGCTCGCTGGATATTCTCAGCTCTGCTTTCCAGCTCGTCGGAGGTGAAAACAGAATTCCTTTGAATACTGTTGATCATTATGTGTAATCACCCATCTAATATATTCTATCTGCATGATAAGAACGCAAAGTGCTTACTTAATGCATGTAGAGTTATATAGAGTTATTGACCTGAAGGCGTGTGCGTATTTGTATGCAGGCAAAGTTGCTGGTGATATCTTCCAGGACAATGCTGTGCTATCCAACCCTGTGGCCGGGCTGGTGATCGGGGTGTTAGTCACAGTGTTGGTTCAGAGCTCCAGCACCTCCTCCTCTATTGTGGTCAGCATGGTATCCTCCGGCTGTAAGTGGGCACACAGCTTTATTGACTTTGTACATATGCAGCATCTGCAACCAACAGGAAATACATGCATACATACATAATGCAGCAAAGCTGCTAATTTGAAAAGCTTGAACCACGAATGCCTATCAGTTAAAAGCTACGTTTCTTCTTCAGTGCTGGAGGTCAAGTCCGCAGTGCCGATCATCATGGGAGCCAACATCGGAACGTCTGTCACCAACACTATAGTGGCACTGATGCAGGCAGGAGACCGAAATGAGTTCCGCAGGTAAACCAAAGCAAGCAATGATAAAAAAAAATGTTCAGGAAAAGGACTCAAATCTCACAATGTACTGACAAGTGTTCCTGCACTTTTAGGGCATTTGCCGGTGCAACGGTCCACGATTTCTTCAACTGGCTGTCTGTGCTGATTCTTCTGCCCTTGGAAGTCGCCACAGGCGTTCTGTACAAACTCACCCACCTCCTGATCGAATCTTTCAACATCCAGGGCGGAGAGCACGCCCCTGACCTGCTCAACGTCATCACAGACCCTCTCACAAACTCCATCATCCAGGTAACAAAGGCACTGTCAAGAAAATGCAGAAGGGATGTTCAAAATGATGCCTTCTATTGACATAAAGTATTTTCTCTTAGCTGGACAAATCTGTTATCACTGGGATTGCAACCGGTGACCCGGCAGCACGAAACAAGAGTCTGATCAAAAAATGGTGCAAAACAGAGACCAACACGGTAAGAAATCAACAAGAGCTGCATCACGCCAAAGAAAAAATGATTAGTTCCAACATAAAAACACATCTCAAAGCTATGGTTACCTCTGCTTTTTGCTCTTAATGACTGATATTGTCCTTCCCCAGCTGTGACCGCAGTGATTCAGTTGTTAGATCATGCTTTATAATAAGGGAGAAATCCCATGCGCAGTCATAGACAGATTATCATCTGCAGCGGCATTAATTACCGGGCTATCTCTTGTTTTCGGCGTCGCTCTCAGACTTTCTGGAATGCCACAGTGGAGAGCTGCCCTGCAGGTGCAGTCTGTTGGCTGGAAGGAAACCAGACCTGGACCGAGATGAACTTTACTTCCACCGACTACCAAGAGAAATGTAAGCACGCCTCTATGCATACCTTTTTTTTTTTTTATGGGGAGGATTTACAAAGCAGCTAGGTCCATTAAAGCTCAGTGAAATATGAGAGAGCCATTTGGTCACAACAGCCTCCTTCTTCCAGACCCTCTGATGTTGGGACAAAGCCTACCTTTGAGATGTGATAGTGCCTCAGTTTATACCTTCGCTTTCCAAGTCTATGTCCTCAATAGGTCTTTTCATTTTATATTGAAGCTCCTGAGTGCCTCGTGATCATCAAATGGATCACTGCTTCATTACTGCTTTAATTTGCAAACAGAAATATTTATTTTTTTCAACTTGATACCATCAGAAAGTGACCTCCACTAATATACCACCCACAGCTTATATTACAATTACCTCTAGTTCTTATGGTTTGCTCTGGAACATGTTAAACATAGAAGGCTTTTCATAGTTGACCCTTCATGCCTTTAACCATCCTCTGCAGGCAAACACATCTTTGTCAACGTTAACTTGCCAGACCTCGCCGTCGGCCTCATCCTCTTGGCTCTGTCTTTGCTCGTCCTCTGCACCTGCCTCATCCTCATCGTCAAGCTGCTCAACTCCATGCTGAAAGGACAGGTGGCTGTGGTCATCAAGAAGGTGCTCAACACAGGTACAGAAAATGAAACGCAAGAGAGAGCCTTCTCCGTACGCTCTGAACCGGCCTGTTCGATAGTCAGCACATCTGTTTTGGTGGTGATGCTTGATGAGCAGCACAGGTACAGCATTCCTGTTGCTTCCAGCTTGCCCCCAGGTCCAGCAGTTCTAGTGTGTGATGCAGGGAGCTCAGGCACAAGTGCTCATTTTTGCAGAAATGCTCTTTCGCTCTGATTGTGTTATCAAACCCGCTCACTTTATCGGGTTTGTTGCTTACCTCATGCGTTTTTGGTTTTTTTTGTTTTTTTTTACTACAGACTTCCCCTTCCCCTTCACTTGGGTTACTGGCTATATTGCAATTCTGGTGGGAGCAGGGATGACCTTTATTGTCCAGAGTAGCTCTGTCTTCACCTCAGCTATAACACCTCTTGTTGGTAAGGCATCATCAGCACATTGATTTCACTCTATTTGTTTCTTTTTAAACAACAGAACTTACTTCTCTTCGATCTTCTTTCACCAGGTATTGGTGTCATTAGCCTTGAGAGAGCTTATCCTCTGACACTGGGGTCAAACATTGGTACAACAACCACATCTATACTTGCTGCTATGGCGAGCCCTGGAGAAACGCTCGCGAACTCGCTGCAGGTAAGACGGAGTCAAATGTTGTCCTGATGCCCCTGTTCACAGTCATGTTAGCAATGTTAGCTCTTAAAGTGGCGATGCTGGTTTGTCTGTTGATCCGAAGGGTTAGGCTTTAAAAATCCATGGGTAGGGTCTGATGATAAATTGGTGGATAGAGTTTGGGATCCAAATTTTTTTTGTGAAACAAATTTTTTATGAACAAGTGCAGTATATCTATAACTACAACTGGTTTCAGGGATTTCCACTAAGTTATTTTAAATTAAAGATATCCACAGACACCAGAGAATGCATCATATAAACCTTAATCACCTTAAGGGTACATTCATTCAGATAACAAAATTTAGCTAATGAGCAAATGTTTCTGACACTTTCAACAACAATGGTGAATAATAATAATAAAGTAATCGTATTTTTCTGTTTTTTAGATTGCACTTTGCCATTTCTTCTTTAACATCATGGGCATCTTGCTGTGGTATCCGATCCCATTCACACGGCTGCCCATCAGGTTGGCCAGAGGGCTGGGGAACCAAACAGCCAAATACCGCTGGTTTGCCGCCCTCTACCTCATTCTGTGCTTCTTGGTTCTCCCTCTGGGTGTATTTGGCCTGTCATTAGCTGGCTGGCAAGTCCTGGTCGGCGTTGGCGTACCCATCGTTGCGTTGGCCATCTTCGTCATCATCATCAATGTGATGCAGTCTCGATGCCCCCGCTTCTTGCCCAAGGTCCTCCGGACCTGGCACTTTTTGCCCCGGCCCCTTCGCTCCATGGCGCCATGGGACGCTGTGGTGACTTCAATGTTTAGCTTCTGCGGCACGCGCTGCTGCTGCTGCAGGTGCAGCAACTGCTGCAACAAAGATGAGGAGGATGAAAAGATCTCGAGAAACAGCAGGAAGAGCCTGGAGATGTACGATAACCCGGCCATGTCACAAGACGAAGACGTCAAATCCACGCATCTTTAAGATCATTATGTTAAAAGTGTCCATATGCAATACTTAATGCAGTAATATGTTTATAACACACTTGTGATTGTTCCTTACTTCTCAGGTTGTGTTATGTCATTGATCATCCGAAGTACTGTAGCAATCACTGTCTGTCGCCTTCGTGCTGGAGAGTTGCACATATTCTCATGAGCCCTCAGTTGTTGGGCATGTAGTGTTTATTTCCTTATGTTTTCAAAGTATTGTACAGACTCACTGTCTGATATGACTTCATGTGGGAGTGGATGCGGATACGTTGATTTATTTTTATATTTAATATGACGTGTGGAAGGAAATTTTGGTTTTCTTTTCGTCCTTGAACAACTTCAAAATGTTTTATGTAGCATTTAATATGCAATGTTTTTTACATATAATATCCCTCAGTATTTAAGATGATATAATATTTGTAAATAAAGAAAATTGCTATTTTTAAAGTGCTCATAGTCATTTTTTTTCATCTAGTTCCATTACCGAGATTGAGTTGAAAGTCTAGTTACTGATTGGACATATCAAACTGATCTAGGCTGTCAGCTGAGATAATGCTGGCCATGCATGCGTTTCACATCATGGATGAGAAGATAAAATAAGTGTGCTCGAAGAAGATGGCACCCTGTAAGCACATTCATATCTGATAGCCTTTGAATGGCAGGTTTGTAACAGGGACTTCAGACTGAAACACATCGCAAAGTCTAACCACAATAATATTACGGCAACATAAAGCAGGTCACTGAATACTAGCGCATCTCGAAGTCAAGGATGCTCCCTTAGTAGGATGGAACCTTCCAAAGAGGGCACTTCTTAGGTGTGCAAAGACTTCCTTCTTCCTCATTCCTCCTACATCTTCAATTCAGAATTATAAAAGCAAAAGAGCACAGCTCAGCGGTCCCACCTTAAACAGCTATTTATGCTGGCAATTTGACCTTTGTAATCTCTTGACACATTAAGATGCTAATACGGTAACTTACTTAAATGCACATTTATGAAGCTCTCTATGCTATCTTGGAGGTGCGTAAAGGATTGTGGGTCCTTTGAGAAGGATAAACAGAGGCATCCTTGAATTTTCACCAAAAGAAGGACCCGGTCCTTCAAAGGATCCTTGACACCAGAGCAGTCCTTTGGCAAAAATTTGGTGATGTGTTAAGGATCCACACTTGACTGGGCAAAAGTACCTATGATTTATTCTTTCAAACCATTTTTTTAATGCAAAGAAGTCATACATTTGGGGTGTTTGAAGTGTTTGGGTATAGAAAAAAACACAACGTCTCTTCAGTTTTTAAAGCAGCCGTAAATGTTCCTGCATTTGCTGGAACGCTTCGACCTTGAGAGCCCAATTAAAGCATCTGCTCCTCCCATCCCACTGCCCACACAGTCGCACCTGAACTCTGGCCTTTATGTATTTATGAGGTCAAAGAGCCTCAAAAGAACAGGACGCTCAGATCAAAATCAGGCTTTAACCATGTCGTTTATAGTTCTTTTCATTATTCAGTCATTGCTAATAATCACTTATTGGCACAGTGGACAATGCTGTCAGAGGTAGGTGATTGATATCAGTGGTTGCTGTTACGTTTTTCCATGCCATATGTGCTCTTTAATGGATCATTAATCAAGACAACTTCGGTCAGTACCCTGCAGAAAAAAAAACTTTATTTAAGTTCTAGTATGTCAGCTTTAATTTTGTCAAATTACCGTCATGCAGCACAATTACTCAAAAGTTCCGATATTTTATCTATTTGTGCTGAATGTGAGGGCCCAATGAAAGTAAGCTAATGAACACAGTTGGTAACAGCCCATGTGTCCTGAGCTGCAGCTGCCTGTTATCAGTGTTAGATTTAGGAGTTCGGAGGAAGGAATTAAGCTCTTTTACCTTATTTCTTCCTGAAATATGCGCACATAAAACATAGTTGCACAATTCAAGTCAATGTTGGTGAACAAAGGGGGAATGAAATGAAAAGTGATAAAACACATAGGCTATACGACAGTAAATATTTAACTGTTCTTTAGAGCTGATAGCAGTTACAAAAGTCACTATCAAGTCAGCTGTTTGGGTGCAATGACATATTGTGTGTCTATTTTTTTTTTTTTTCTTCCATTATCGTTATTGTTAAGAAATAAGGAGAAACCACCGCTTTCAAGACCTGTAAAAAAATAGAATAATAACTGTGAAAAATATATTCATCATTAACATGAAATGGACTTACTGTATTCACCTGTTCCACTTAAAAATCCAAGTATTTATGTACACTCACAAATCAGGAAAATATGGGATGGAATGCAAAAGCATATTATAATGTTGTCATTTTCAATTGCTGTTTATTTGAGACCTGGTCTTCACACATTTAAATTTCTTAGTATATCAATTTCAGTCTTTCTTTGTGGGACATTGTTTTTAAGCAGTCCAATGACTTTTCTCATGCTTGTGCTGAAAAATTAGAGATCCATTGCCCATCATTGCTCCTCAAATACTTGGGCTTTCATGGATGCGGTTTTAATAGGCAAATTTCCAAAAACTGGATTTTAAATTCAGAAATTTGAAATAAACTTGCCTTTTCTGTAGCATAAACAATGGTAAATATTCAGTGGTTAAAAGACTCTCGTTGCTTTTAAGAGTGCCGCTCCTATCAGGCAATAAACTGAATGTCCAACTCTCAAGGTCAATCATTGTTAAACATTTGGCATCTTGAGGGATTCAAATGAGGACAATAAAATGTGTTGAGCACAAGGGCTGCTTTACATCACAATCGTTTGACCTTTATTAAATGAATAAAAATGATAAATCTAAACCATATTTTGTGTTATTTGAACTTCTGCCAATAATTCTGCCAATAAAATTAAATATTTTTCACGCTTTTCAGCCCAAAAACTGAACTGAAGTGAACTAGTGGATGCAGTAGATGGAAATATTGCTAAAGAGAGCCGTGAGAGTGAAGCAAAACAACAAGAATCTGTGTTTGTCCTTATACCACCTCCCTGTAAGCCTGTGACTTTGAATAAACAAAGATATTTTTGTGTATGTGTACAAAAAAGGAACATTCCTGTGACCTTCCATTTGCAATTTTGCACATTATTTGTTTAAATAAAATCCTGGCTTCTCTTGACTGCCTTTCCAGCAAATGAAGACTATAATGGGAGTTGCAGTTGATCTGTTTGTGTCCCTCTAGCCTAACTCATGCATGCTGAGTGTTGTTTTTCTTTGATTCTAAATCGACCGGTGTTATCGATTTAGGCTCCTCATACTCAGCATCAGTTCACAAATCCGAAGGATGAATGGACTTGCTGCATTTCCTCTTGGAATTAACGTGAACATGCATGTAGCAATGTGTGTAAGGTGGCATGCACATCAGCACCAATCTGGTAGAAGGCAGAGCTAATCTCGTTATTAACGATACTACTAATGGTTTTATGGCATCGGTTTACAGCATCGAAATTACCGGCTGCTGATGGGAGAAGATCCACAGCAGCCTGATGACAAGTGAGCACACACAGGGACTGTAGCTCAAGGTAATCAGTTTTTGTCGTCAAGGTTTTTGCCACTGGAATGGAAAGTGTGTATTTATGCTTCAGCGGTGGCTCGTATTTCAAGATGATGAAGCAGACAGAGAGCAAATAACGTGATGCAAGGGGTCAAGCCACTTTCTCTTTGAGCAGCGAAATGTGAACGTTATTTGTTGAAAAATACCGAATGTTTGGCAAAAAGGCTAAAGATATGGATTCCGCTTGATTCATTATTATTATTTTCTTTAAATTATATGTTTTATGGAGGAAGATGTTGTGCCAAATGAGGTTAATTAGCAACAGGTCAGTAACATGACTGGTTTTAGAAAGAAAAAAAGAGCACCTTACAGAGGCAGAGTCTCTCAGAACTAAAGATGTTCAGCTATCTGCAAAAAAACTGTCTCCAAATTCTGGAGCAATTTAGCAAAATGATTCTATTATTATTCTATCATTTAGAGTTGAAAATAGCATTGATAGATTCAGAGTATCTGGGGACAGTTCTGTTCACAAAGGAAATTGCTAAATTGAGCAAGCATGATTCTGGGATCCTTTAGTGCCAATGGAAGTGACAACTTATACACCTGGAAAGCCTCCATCAATCCTGCAATATATAGTCACGTATGTTCACATTTAGATGTCTTTTTCGGGAAAGGCATTGCATATGTATCCCAGGTTTAATCCCAGGTTTCTTTTCAGCACTGTAGCCAGTCTGACTAAGAGTCCGAGCTCTGCTGAGCCAGTTATTCCTTTAACTCTCAGCAGTGATGATTTCATGAGCTTCTTTATTAATAAAATTGTTTCTATCAGAGAGAAGATTGATGGAGTCCTTCCCACTATTATCAGTGATGTATCATCAAGTACAGCAGCTTTAGAAGTATCTTTAGAACCTGATTTGTATTTAGACGGCTTCTGCCCAGTTGATCTCTCTGAACTAACAACAGCAATAGTCTCTTCTAAACCATCAACTTGTGTTTTAGACCCAATCCCAACCAGACTGTTCAAGGAGGTTTTCCCATTAATTGACACTTCCATTTTGGATTTGATCAATCTGTCTTTGTTGACAGGATATGTACCTCAGACTTTTAAGGTTGCTGTAATTAAACCTTTACTTAAAAAACCTACTCTTGATTCAGAAGTGTTGGCTCATTATAGACCTATATCCAATCTCCCTTTTATGTCTAAAGTTCTTGAAAAAATAGTTGCAGCTCAGCTTTGTGATCACTTACACAGAAATAATCTGTTTGAAGAGTTTCAGTCAGGATTCAGAGTGCATCATAGCACAGAAACTGCACTGCTGAAAGTTACCAATGATCTCCTCTTAGCCTCTGATAGCGGACTTGTGTCTGTGCTTGTCCTGTTGGATCTCAGTGCTGCATTTGATACGGTCGATCACAGTATCTTATTACACAGACTTGAACATGTTATTGGGATTAAAGGAACTGCATTAGGCTGGTTTAAGTCATATTTATCTGATAGATTTCAGTTTGTTCTTGTAAATTGTTACATGCCAGGCATGTATGTGTGAGTGTGCGTTGTGTCTGTGTCTCTCCCCCCTCCCCTGTGTCTTTTAGGTGCTTACAGCAGAAATGCTGTTCACCTGTGCAAGCAGGCTCGGCTGCTCATTGGCTCTCTACCTCCCCAGCTGGCCTATGGTGACAAGGGAGAGGCCTTAAAATGGAGGACATCCCAGACCTTTGGCCCCTTTTTTGGTTTTTGCTTGTGCTTGTTGCTGTCCTCGTCTGGCTAAGTAGTGTCTCTGACTCTTAATTTGGACTGTGTGTGGTGGGAGGTTTTGGGTCTAGGTAAGTTGGGGTACCCTTTACATTTGTTCATGCACGTAGGTGAAAATTGTTATCTCACTAGGTTTATTGGTTGTGCCACTCCTGTAATGTTTTGAAATGTTCTTTTGCTAGAGAAGCCAGTTAGCCATTTTGTTTGCACTTTATTTTCTTCAGAGGTAGTTTAGGTAGGCCTCCTTTTGTTATATTAATTTCATTTGTTTTGGCACAATCTCTTTATCCCATCCTCCCCCACTTCAGTGTGTCTTTTTGTTTTAATAAACCACGTTGTTCACTTTCACTAAGACTTGTTTGATTTCATTGGTTGTCGTGTTATTGTCTGCTGACTGGGTCACCAAGTGGACGTAACATAAATGAAGAATCTTCCTCACACACCAGAGTAAGTCATGGAGTTCCCCAGGGTTCTGTGCTTGGACCGATTCTTTTTACTTTATATATGCTTCCATTAGGTAACATTATTAGACAGCATGGCATAAATTTCCATTGCTATGCTGATGATACTCAGCTGTACTTATCTATAAAACCAGATGAACCCAATAGGTTGGTCAGACTACAAGCATGTCTTAAAGACATAAAGACCTGGATGACTCAGAACTGTCTGCTTCTAAATTCAGACAAAACTGAAGTCGTTATCTTTGGACCTGAGCGTTTCAGGGAGAAATTGTCTAGCTATATAGTTACTCTAGATGGTATTTCCTTGGCTTCTAGTTCTACAGTGAGGAACCTTGGAGTTATTTTTGACCAGAACTTATCATTTGACTCGCATATAAAACAGGTTTCTAGGACTGCCTACTTTCACCTTCGTAATATTGTTAAAATCAGGAACATCTTGTCTCAGAGTGATGCAGAAAAACTAATTCATGCATTTGTTACTTCAAGATTGGACTACTGTAATTCTTTATTATTGGGCTGTCCCACATATTCTCTGAAAAGCCTTCAGTTGATCCAAAATGCTGCAGCCAGAGTTTTGATGAGAACTAACAGGAGAGATCATATTTCTCCAGTTTTAGCTTCTCTTCATTGGCTCCCTGTTAAATTCAGAATAGAATTTAAGATTCTTCTCCTTACATATAAAGCTCTTAATAACCGAGCTCCATCATATCTTAAAGATCTCATTGTAAGATATTTTCCTAACAGAGCACTTTGTTCCCAAACTGCAGGTTTACTTGAGGTTCCCAGAGTTTCTAAAAGTAGAATGGGAGGCAGAGCCTTCAGTTATCAGGCCCTTCTATTGTGGAATAAGCTGCCAGTAAATGTCCGGGAAGCAGACACCCTTTCCACTTTTAAGACCAGGCTTAAAACTTTCCTTTTTTATAAAGCTTATAGTTAGGTCTGTTGAATCTGATAGTGTATCTGCTAGTGTGTCTTGTTCTGCCTCCACCTCTGGCACCCTCTATACTTTCATTACCCCCTACCCGAACCAGGGTTTGAATCCCATTCCCGCTTATCTTACCTCTTTTATTTCTCCCCCTACCCGAACCAGGGTTTGCATCCCCACCCCGCTGTGACTGGTGTGCAGTTGGTGAGAGGCTGAGGTAGCTTGTGGCTGTAAAAAGATGGTTGTTGTGGTGTGAGGAGCAGATCTATATAGGGAGTATAGGGAATTACTCACTGAGTCTGGTCCTTTATTTTATTATTTATTTTTTCGTTAGCACAAGTTTCTTGTGTTTACCTTGAATAGGGATGGCTCAGGTAATCCTGAAACATCCCATAGTTAAGCTGCTTTAGGCCTAGACTGCTGGGGGCCTCATCTGTCACACCTTTCCTCACTTTACTCTCTTTATGTATATGTGATATTATTGTGGTCATTAACTCGTGTTTCCCTGTTCCAACAGATATCCTTTGAATGGTGTTACAGTGCCGCCGCCGCCGCTGCGGCCCTCCCCCCCTTTCTGTCTTCTCAAACCCCAGCTGGTCGAGGCGGATGGCCACCCTTCCTGAGTCTGGTTCTGCCAGAGGTTTCTTCCTGTTAAAAGGGAGTCGTTTCTCTCCACAGTCGCCTCAGGCACGCTCAGGCCGGGAGATTGGACCGAAAAACAAAAAGTTTTCAGTGCAATCTGTTGGTTTTCTTAGCTAGGAAATTGTTTTTGAATTGGCTCTATATGAACGAATTGGATTATTTTATGAATTATGATTATTATTAATTAATTGAATTCCAATTGGCTTGAATTGGACTTACTATCTAAGTGCCTTGAGATGACATTTGTTGTATTTGGCGCTATATAAATAAAAATGAATTGAATTGAATTGAACATGTCAGCAAGACAATTCTAAACTGCACATTGCGGTTATTACAACAGCATGGTTTTGTAGTAAAAGAGTCCAGGTGCTGGACTGGAAAAACAATAAGTTAAAGAATACTTAGGACTGTTGAGCAGTCAGAATACTATTTCAGACAAGAAAGGAACTCCATTCTTCTCCAAAGGTCCAGCTCCTCACTCCACGGACATTCACAGACAAGGAGAGACGCCAGTGTCCTGTTTTTGTCCCACTTTGTTTGAGATATGTAGCTGACACCAAACTCAAGATGAGCACGTTTTTCATTAAATAGTTAAATGTCTCACTGTCAGCTTTTTAAAAATCTTTTTTCTTTGTTTTATTGTGAATAAAATACTCTCTCATGAGATCTGCTGATAACTGCATTCTGTTTTTATTTACATTCTACACAATGTTCCAACTTTTGGAGTTGCAGGTAAATTACATGGAAAGTCACATCGTTCGCTTGTATTGCCAACTCAAGAAACATTCAATTACAACTGATGTTTTGAAGCTTCGATAGACAATATTTTCAGCATTTCATGATGCTATCCTGCATCAGCTATAACATTTTCATACATATGAAAGGCTGCTTAGGCAATTGATCCCTCTCAGAACACACATTTTCCCTGCTGAGTTTGAGCTTTCATGTTGTTCAGACTGAGTTTAACTTGTTCTGTTGTCTTGTGGTTGAAACTGCATCGTAACACTCCAACACACCTTTGCGGATGAAGGTATCAGGTTTGTTGCAACTCTGGCTCAGTCAAACCAGAGGCATTCACTGCAGCTTTTATGACCACATCCAACAGTGATGTCAAGAGAAACCCGTGAGTGAAATACACACTTCTTTCACAAGGTGACAAGTTAAACAACTGGGGGTCAGAAAACAGTAAACAGTCTTCAGATGAGCCTGAAATGATCTCCTGGCTCGTTGCCTTTGCCCATTTACTCATAATTCAAAGTAATAACTATCATACTTACTGCCAATAAGTGCTATGCAAGCAGTGCAACCTCTATGAACTGTTGACAAAATGACTTCCCACTGTGGGTTAACGTGATGAAGTGTAGCGCACTTTCATGATGACACAAGTTTTCCCAGGAGGGCTGTCTGTTCGAGCTCCATGTGGGCACAGTGCCTCAACACTGAACATTCAGTACTTTTCATTTGCTGATGACATTTTCAGGCAAAGTGCTACTCTGACCTTGAGTCAGCAAGGGAGTTGGGATTGTATCACCAGAAATTGTGGATACTTTGCAAAAAATATCCTGTTCTGTAGGGGAGCAGAAACCCTGATAACATTCCTGACTCACTTTGTGAGTTTGTCGTCACTCATTCACTCAATTGTTACATTTAACACGCATTAAAATAGTCCATGTGCGCAGGAGCTGTTGACTCCTGTGGTCAACCAGGGCTTAAGGCCAAATAGAGTTCATCTGGCAGGCCGGCAGGTCTGCAACTGGGGATTTGTGCAAAAACTGCTTACAATAGTGATTATCATTACAGTAAAAGGAGGCTGTCTTACACCAGAATATGTCCCAGCACAGCGTTTGTTGATGTAAGCTAACAGGCTATACATACGTCCATAGAATATAGGACCTCAAGCGATCATGAGAACAACTGCGTGTGAATTGTAAAAATGGTCACGTTTTAAAAAGAATGCATTTCCCTAACTTTGATCTTTCTCTAACCTCGACCAAGTAAATGTTATTGCCTAAACCCAACCACGAGACAAGTGGTCTATGCTGTTATTAACCGAACGGAATTCAGAATTGAAAAAGGTCCACACTCACATGGTGGTCTTGAACTCACATCAGAAACACATGAATAATTGACATGCTGCACGTTACCATGCCATCAACCCACTCGCCCACTTCAGCTATGTCATTTCTCATCAATAATGAGCCTCCTCAAGAGGCTCCTACATTTGCATAATGAAGCAGAAATGCATAAATGCATACAAAAAAAATTTGCATAATGGAGTCAAGAAAATGTACAAGAAAAACGGAAAAAAAGCATGTAAATGAAAGGTTTTAGGAAAATATAAATATAGGTGGAAAAATGCAAAGAGTAAATATTGGAGAAATAATTTTTTCTATGTCCAAAATGTACAATAATTTAATTAAAACAGGCACTTTAAAATCCCAGTAAAATACATTAATAAATAGCTTTAGGAAAATGAATCAAGGGAAACGTAAATGAAAATATACATTCAGAGATAAAGAATATAGAATAAAGAATATAGAAATTAATGAATGACGAATCATTAAATCAATAAATGAAATAGAAAATTAAATGACAAAGAAAACGATTGGAAATAAAAGCAGAAATATAATTTTATTTCACATATCCATTCAATATTACATTGATATTTTGTTTTATTTTAGTAGATTTTATTTGGTTTAAATAATTTACTGAGGAATCTATACATTTTTGCATTTACTTTGAATTATGGCAGTTTCTCTCCAACATACATTTTCATATTTCGAAATCCATTACAGACGATAACATCAGTTTGAAATATCAAAGGCAGCATACAGTGAAAAATCAGACATCCAAAATACATGTATGCATACAGAAATAATGACTAAATGAAGCCTACAGCAGGACGTGTTAAATCTAAATAACAATTCAAATTAGGCAGCCTTATTGTGTGGGATAACACAAAACTGATGGAAAATAATCTTATCATAATAATTCAACCTGCTCATTACATTATGACTGCATGTTTTAGATTTTATGTCCTTTTATCACCTCACCATCTGCAGGGAAACTGTTCGATGTTTCCAAAGTCCAGCTGAGGTTGTTTGGAGATACAAGCTATTTTTAGACGTTAAAATGCAGCAGGGCCATATACTGTGCATGCTATCAAATTATTTCATAGGTGGTGAAACAGCAACCCAGAGTAGAACTTTCACTCAACAAAGTGACTTGAATAGATAGTTCTGTCACTGCTGCGTAGCTCTAGATGTGGAATATAAGTAGCGAAGACATTGTCACATCCCATGAACGTGTGACGTAAGCTAGTTTACCGCCAGGGGATTTGGAAGCAACCACAAAACATAAAGCATGGGAGTTTTAGTCAGATAGAAATGGTGATCTGTCTGAGGACTGTATGTCAGCTGGTCTTTCAGCGTGGAGTGATGCTGGTCAGCCTCAACAATACACAGGATAACAACTCTGAATCACATAAATCCCTGTTTTGTCAACCCATGAAGCAATCCAAAGAAAATGCAGTGACAGAAAATATCAATGCTGAATGTAAGAACTCAAAATCCCTCCAGTCTTAAAAGTCAACAAAGTGGCAATTTAAAGATTTGATTTTCTATTTGCTGATGAGAGGCCTTTGTTGCTGGTTTAGTTTTGGAATTTTCATATTGAGCCACGACTACAGCATAGAATTGTGGTGTAACTATGGACCCTGATGAAACACTTGCATCAGTTAATCATTACTTGATAGGAATGATGTCAGAGAGTGAAAAGAGAGTCAGCTGTTATGTTCAGTACTTTAATAAACTGCTCCAAACACCAAAGGTAAACACAGAAACTGATTCTAAAACATAGTCTACGCTAAAATATCTGACTTCAAGTGAAATATCTTTTCCAACAACGAGATGCCATGAAAGTTAGAACATAAGATGATGGTGATGACTTCCAATGACTCCGATAACTGACCAAACCGATCATCTTATCAAGAGAAAGACACCCCAAACAATATCAGCTTTGTACTGACACTGACAATGCTGATGGAGTTGCACTTGATGGCACAAGTAGAGATGTTTAATGCACTGTATTATACAGCATCGGTCAATAAACTTTTGAATGGTTTTGCTTGTATATACTTCTAAGCCCTTTTCCAAATGAGGAAACAGTTGGAGCAGATGTGGAAGGTGCAATCCAAAGTGGTCCCAGTAGGAGTAAGAGCATTAGGAGCTGTGAATCCCAGACAGGGAGAGTGGCTCCAATGCTAAGATATTACGCAGGAACACTCAAACTCCCAGTCCTGAGCTTTAAAGACATACACACCACCTCCAAAGAGTTTGAGAGCAGACAGCATATACATCCTCAGCAAAGCAGTCTTCAGCAGGACATCTCTGTTTAACGTCTCATGACCTGATCATCACACCTGCCACTGTTAATGATCAAGTGTTTACAACTGTCTGAAACCTGACCTTTTCACTTACAGAGATCACTACACACATATGCTTACTTAGATCTCTTGTTCAGGGTTGCTGGTAGCCTATCGCCGCTATCATGGGGCACAAGGAGAACATGCAAAGCTCCACACAGGAGGGCCACGGCCGAATGGCAAACCAGGAACCAGCTTTATCTGGTGCATTTTTGTCACGGGTTTGATGCACAGTACTGACTTGCAGAGCTGCTTGCATGGCTTAGCTGTTGAACTTTTTTATAGCACGTACTGTTACTGACAAAGTTAAAGAACCCACTATTTACTTCAGGTGGATTAACAGTATGGATTTCCCTCCCTTTAACTGGGTTTTGCTTTGTTTTGAGTTTCGCTGATGGTAGTTACGGTAACCTGTCGAAAATGTTACCACAAAAACTGCAATGATACATTAAGAGATTACTGCAGTACACGCGTGCTGTGCTGTTGTTTTGTTAACCGGCTTCCTTAAAGACAGAGACAGATGACGTCCGTGACAGAGTTATAAAAAGGAAGAGGGAGACCATCAGTCAACCCCCAAATTATACACAGTCACTCTAAAGTGAAGCAGCTCTGCATGGAGCTGTTTACACTGTGGAAACTTCTAATCTAACAAATGACAGCTCCCTGAACATTAGCCATAAACTGCACATTATCACATCACAGTCAGTCAGCGCTGTAAATAACTGTTAGCACCAAAGTGACATTAACTTTTCCTCATAATAGCTGGCAAGGGTAGAAACCCTCCATCCCTCAAAGGTTATTTTCCACTCTGTCTTTATGAACACAGAAACAAAGACACCACAGAGATGCATTATTGTTTGACTAATACACCAACAGGGCTCTAAAGGTGCATTTGAAGTGTCAACCATTGCTAAGTTAACTTCTTGTCCCGCCGATCTTTCCATAGCCATGTTTTAAGCTGACGTCTGCTTAACATACTTATTAACCAAGGACACCTGCCCAGCAAGAGCCTAAATCAATAACATTTGAAATTCCACTGCTCTGACTTCAAACCAGACATACTGTTTGAGTACCCCGCATGCTTTTGTTGCATGTCCTGTCTCTTGCACGATGTTTATCATCGACATGTCACTGATAGGACTATGGGACAAGCCTTAATAGTTGACTTATTAGAGCACAGCTGGTACAACATCTCTCAACAAATCCATCTCTGAGACTCATTCTATGTATTTATAAAGAATCTTATTCTATTTCTATTTGTAAGAGTCACACTCCTCCTTAAGCTCCACACCCTTATGAAGGTGTAAGGTGTAAGCTGGGCTCAGTATCAAAATAAGTGTTTTATTTTCTATAAACAAATTAATGGTTAGTGGTTATTAAGGAAACACCAAGATAAAGTAGCTGTCATAACCTGACTGGTGCTACTCTTCCTTTAGTCTTAAAATGAGTCACTTTCAGAGGCACAACAGCTTAACATGAATAGTTCTGCAACTCATCGTCTAAATGTGGGCTCCCACAATGTGTAGTGTCTGAGGGCTTTTGCTGTGGCTATTGGATCACTGCACCTGGCATTGTATGTCATAGGAGGTGATACAGGAGTGCGGTCCAGAAAGCGCACAGGCACACACCCGAAAGAGTCACAGCCAGATCGCTGGTCTGGCGAAGCCACTGCTCGCCATTCATGGTCAGCCACGGGTCCTCCGCTGCTCGGTAGGTTCTTCCCACGATGCCACCTCGCTCTCTATTCGAGTCAACACCTTGCTGGCTGACAGAGGATCTCCTTCTCCTCGGAGAAAATGCACAATATCTGTGCTCTGCGTTCGTTTGCAGATGAAAACGGTAAAACAAGGTTAAGACATCTTCCATGGCAAATGAGCTTGTAAAAAACACATACAGACATAGGGAAATTACGCCATCTTGTGACGGATACTCGCAAGTGGTGAGCAGTAGTGAACAACACCATAACTTACCGAGGCAGCTGTGCAATGGAACAGTGATAACAATGACTAAGATGGAGACAAGAGATGCATATGCCTGTGGAGAGAAAAGAATCATTACAGTTTCTCTTTCAAAAGTGCAGCCTTTAAATTATTTAATGTCTTATTCGTGATCAAAGTCAAATTTGGAATTTCACATGTGTCCATGATTCAAAGACAGATAATGATAACATACAGTAGGAGGGCAACTTGTGGTGTGTTGATTTTTTTCCTCCTACTACATACAGTATGACTCGACTGGCTCATGCCTACCAAGAAGAGCTGTGCACGGTTCTGAGTCATCCTCCTCAAGGCTTTTCCCATCTGGAGACCAAGCAGAGCTAAAGAACAAGGCGTAACGGCCTCCTCATCCTCAGCCTCTACACATCTAAGGATACAAAATAATGGAAACCATGTTACTCGTGATAAGAGATTTACCCTCAGTCCTCACACTTCTGCACACGCGACAGAAGCACGCCACTCCAACTGCCTTCAAATGTTATCATCTGATTATCATTGCGCCTTGTTGTGGCAGCGGATTTTTTTTAAAAAGCACCTTTTTAAGATCTTCTCAGCCACAGAGTCCGGCTCATCGCGGCGTGACGCATCGAACAAGCCGAGGACGCTCGGTGGAAAAATGTGCCCTTGTTTCGCCAAAACAGCCAAGCTGAACATTCCCTGCGAGTCAGTGTGAAAACAGATTCATAACAGCAGGGGTATTCAGTCGGAAAGTCTCCAAATAATAACACTGTGTAATGCTGTTTGTGGTTTTTATTGCGGTGGGCCTCAGCCCGTGGAAGTCTAATTAAGTTTATCATAGGGTGATGAGATTACAGCCCAAGTAAATCTGTCACCTGAGGGTTGCCCACTAGAGCTGCTCTGCTATACATTGATATGGCCTGCTCAGCCATGGATAATGACTCCTCTCGTCTGCTGGAGGAAAAGTAGTTGTAGTAGTAGTCTCCCATTTTCAGCAGAGCTATAAAGAGGAAAAATATTTGCTGCTCAGTGACCAAATTGACAGTACAGAGCAAGGTTAAAGCAAAAAGAAATGAGTTGAACTCACCGGATGGATGAGGATCAGAGTTTAATATAGAATAGTGGAGATATCTCCACTGACAATCGTTACTGAGATTCAGCTCCTGGGTGCATGGTGAGAAAGAGCGGCATAATAATGAAGGTTACGTTATCCCCCTGGCATTGTTCCCTTCTTTAATTGCATGACTGGAATGAAGTGCAATTTGTCCATCAGCCCCCATCACAACTCCAATTATAAGACATCGATTGCAGGACTGTGTTAACAATCAATTTTTAAAAATCACTGGTACTAGTTTTAACAAGCCTGCGATCCGACAGTTGGGTTAAGCGGGTATAGAAAATGAATGGATGGGTGGATAATTTTAACAATACACGCAAAGGGTTTGAAACTAGAGAAAGAGCGTATATTTACCTCACACAGGTGTGCAGCATTGCTCTGTGCCAAACCAAGACCAGTTTCAGCTGCCAAAACATACTTCACAAATGCCTCTCGCCTGTTAGCAACACAGTAAAGCAAACATGAAGAGGTGGTGACAAACAGTACAGGTCAGAGAAAATGATTAAATGGGGATGATCGAAAAGTAATTGAAATTAATGTCCCTACCAAGAGCCCTGGATGTAGGCCTGAAGAGCCTCTCTGATGATAAATCCAAGGTGTCCGTTTTGTTCACAGACCCTTTTAAGCATTCTGCGCAGAGGTTTAAAGATTGCTGGTGAATTGTGGAATACAGTTTACTTTACATAAATATAGAATATTCTAGCATGATCTAAAAAGTTCCAGATGTGCTGAAGTTTTTCCTTGAAAAAAAAAAAAAAAAGCATTAGTAAAAGGAGCTTCTTTAAATTCTTAAGACACCAGAAGAACTTGGCACAGCAGTATTGCTCTGTGCCCGGCATTAATGCGGTGACAGTGGCTCTTATTTTTAGGTATGCAAATGCCGGGTTTCTGACCTTGAATTAGCCACCGTCATTGAAATGAGATGCCACTGAGCTGCAGGCTACAGTGCAACAGCCCATAACAATGCTTTTTTTCACCAAGCTAATGAAAGCCTCTTACATCACAGCCCTCTCCACATCCTGAGACACCCCTTCTAGGCTTCCTGTGGAAAGGTACCATGCTGCTTCCACTGACGCAGCTACGTGGCCATGTCGAGATGCGCTCAGAAACTGCTGGAACGCAGCACTCTGTGGGTAACATCAAAAACATATCAAGTACGCCATCGTACCTGAAAAGTGCGAAAAACTCCTCTTTGTCAAGGTGTGAGAATCCAACCTCGTTCCTCCAAGGTTTGTCAGGATTTCTCCCGTTCAGGTGATAAATTCCCAGGTTAAACATCCCATCATCGCTTCCATTTAAAGCAGCTTGCTCAAAGTACTTCACTGCGTTTTTGTGGTCGTTCAGCACAGTCCCATGGTACCAGCCTAAACCATTCAAGGCGGTAATTGAACCCTAAAACAAGGAAGCAGACACTGCTATTCAGATTGAACTTGTACGTTGTAAACACAGCCATTGATTGCCACTCGCTCACCATTGCGGCCGCTTTTTTCAGCAGCTGAAATCCTCGAGTGTAGTTTCTTTTCACTCCCTGGCCCTGGAGGAATCAACATCAATCAGGTAATCAATAAGTGTCAAAACAAAGACGGTGCGCACAGACCCACGCACGCACACTCATTGTCCAGTGTTCAATTCATTCACAAAATAGGAGTCTTCATAAATTTGCACAACCTTCATCAGGAGGATGGAGTAGTCGTACGTCGCCGAGGGATCCTTCATTTGCAAAGCGCTTCTCTCAAACCACTTCACCGCGCTCGCTATGTCTTTTGAGATTCCATTTTGTCCCCAGTAAAGCATTGTTCCCAAGCGTTTCTAAAGTTAATAGAGTTTGTATTAGTCTGTTCTGGATACCGATTCTGCCACTGACCCCAAAGGAGAAATTACAAAAGGGCCGAACGCCTCTTTTTTATGTCTCTATACCGTACATCTTACACAGATATCCACACACAGTTTTAATTAAATAAAACATCTCATGAATAGTCAGACATACCTGAGATTCTATGTCTCCCCTCTCTGCCTGGAATTTTAAAAATTGGAACACATCACTCGTCTCGTGCGTCAGGCTGTGTAAATCCTCTTGGTTGATTAGATAGATATATTCAGGTGTGTACTGCTATGGAAAATCCAAACAGAATCACTATTATAAACATTGCAACTAATTGATTTGAGATTTGACTGACAGTTCTGGCAACGTAAGCAAACAGCCTCATTACTGTCATCAGACTGTGATTTAAATAGTGCTGACTCCTGGTTTGAGCTCAGATATCACCTTTTTTTCTTTAATCAAGCTCACTCAGCGTCAGTAAGAGGAGCTCTGTGCAGTGGAGGCAGGCTTATTTCTGTTCTATATTTCTTAATCATAATTGTAAGCAAGCGCTGCTCTGCTCTATCATCTACTCGAGTCCTTTAAAAGTTCCCGGTTAGTTAAAATTCTGCTGATGAAAATATTGTTTTCCTGATGCATCGCCTGCCTATTCAAACTAGAGCGGACGGTAAGGCTTCTCTGCTCTTTCTATGCAGCTCTCTTGATTAGATGCAGCTTATTGAAATAGTCAGAGAATAAACAGGAAATCAGCTGGAGGCAGCCTTTTCTCGGAGCAGGCTCCTTATCTTTGGAGTGCTCTCCCCCATTCATCAAGACAGCTCTATTTTTAAATGAAGATTTAAGACCCAGCCTCCTCTGATCCAGCCGGCTGGACCAACAAACAAGCCATTAATCATATTTTGGAGACAGTACGTTGAGTGCGACTGCAGTCAGGTGTACAGCACGTTTGTACGTGCAAATTAACTTGTGCATGACTTTTTATTACTGTACAGTCAAACATCTGATATAGAACATTTCTATTAACATTTTATGTCTACTCTCTTTCTTGCCAAGAGAGGATCAAAAAAAAAAATCAATACCACTCACATCTGTTCGAGCTGGAAACAAAGAGAAACAGCTAGTGTGGGTGTTTGTGAAGACCACAAAAACTGCCTATTAGCACCTTTTAAGTCTTCAAGAACCAGTTCGATCTTGCTAATTAACATGTTTCCAACATGTTTCTTGAATAAAAAACTGGGATTCAATGAGAAGGCTACCCAATTTGTTTTACCACTTTCGTCTCATCAATTTAATGAAATAATCAAGCCGCTTTTAACATTTAGACGTACCGGATTAAGCATTTGTCTTGGTGACTCACGATTATCCTACAATGGTGCCGTTTGACTCATTTATTGGGAACCACTTGGGATCAGTTCAGTCTGCCGATGCGCACGGTATGTGTGCACGTCTGTCTCAATAAAAATCCTGCTGATTTAGATTTGATGCAGAGCAGGGGGTCTTCAATCAAGTCAAGCTAACTTTATCTATATAGCACATTTAAAAACAACCGAGGTCGACCAAAGCGCTTCACAGTATAAAAATGCAACAACCATAAAAACAACAATAAATAATACATCATAAAAATTACACTTTTTCTGCTGGGATAAGAAAAGTGCTCAATTTGAAAGGAAGGCTGAGAAAAAGAGATGAGCCTTGAGCAATGATTTGAACTGCTCAACACTGAGAGCAGATCTAACATAGAGAGGTAAGATGTTCCATAATTTAGAGGAAGCTACTGCACAAGCTCAATCCCCGTTTGTTTTTAGCCTGGTTCTGGGCGCATCAAAGAGGAGCTGGTTGGCTGGACTATGTCTCTAGCTGGGGTCTGCGCATTTAAGAGGTCAAGGGAGTAAGTTGGAGCCTGTCCATGAAGGCGTTTAAAAAGTAAACAGCGTTTTCAAATCGGTCCGAGCGGGCAGCATTCTGAACTAACTGCAGGCGTCGAATTTATGACCGATCTAAAGCTACCTGCAAAAAAATGACAGTAATCAAGCTGAGAAGTTATGAGGGCACGGACGGCCCTCTCCAAATCTTTAGGGGAGAGATGAGGCTTTACTTTTGCTTTAACTCTTAATTAGAAAAAAACTGGACCTGACACCTAAAGGGATCTGCTAGACAAATTTAAAAATCAACATGTACTCAAAGATTCTTCACAGAACAGTGATTTTTACAAGCAAGTGGACCTGAAGTACCTATACCAAGAAATTCAGGATTTCCAAAGACTGTCACCGTGGTTTATTTTCATTTCGCTTCAGGAAGTTTAAGCTCATCCGTGACTCAAGAGCTCACAACAGAAATTTCAAAGAGTTGTTTCTTTATAAATAATTCTGTCTGCAAGCTGTATCAAGGCTTCCCATCAATTAACTTTTTTTTTTTATATATATTTTATGCCTTTAATGATAGGACAGTTGGAGAGAGACAGGAATGCAAGGGGCAGAGAGAGAGGGGAGACATGCAGCAAAGGGCCGCTCGGTACGGGACTCGAACCGGGGACAGCTGCAGCTGAGGACCATAGCCTCTGTACATGGGGCTGCCACTTAACCCACTACGCCATCGACCGCCCCATCAATTCACTTTTACGATTAGCTGAATATGAATATATGAGTTTGACTGTTTGTTCAGGTCAGTAGTTTTTTGTTGTTTTTGGTCCTGTTTCACTGATAGTCATTCTGATTTCTGTGCTAAATTTGGCTAGATTAAAATTTTGGCTTTTTTCTGTTTTGTTTCACGTCCTGTATTCATCAGTCCTTTCATCAGTTCATCAGTTCCTTGTAGTCTTGCTTTCTCTCCTCTTCCCGCGTACCTGGATTCAATTACCCAATTACCACACCTACCCTTAGCTCCCTCTGTATAAATACTCTCCGTTTTTTATTTTTCTCTTTTCAGGACCAGATCCTTGTTCCAAGTTTGTCTGTTCCTGTCAGGTTTAGCTCTCAGTATTTTTTTGGGGGGGGGTTTGCATTCTTGGATGCCCTGCATCAGCAGTGCCCTAAAGCCTGTTTTAAAACACACTTCAGTAATCCGTCCACCTGCCTGCCTCTGGAGTAGAATCTGCATTTGTCTCCTCACCATAACGACACACAATGGCTTGTGACATTGTCGAGCTGGTAGCCTGCTTGCTACTAATTTTATCTAACCTCTCGGCACATTGTGTGGTTTCTCTAAAGTCAACTGCAAAAGGTAAATTTGTCAATGTGCTCAAGGTAAACAAACACTGGTAGGGGGACAAAAACACAATGCAAGTTCAAACGTTCTCAAACAACACTTGCATATGTAGAAATGGGGAGTGAATGTTTTGTGCACCCTTACAGATTTAGTTTTGAGCCTTTGAAATAAAACATTACAGAAAGCTATGACCAGTTATACAAATTACAAAAATAAAGGCCTCTAATAAAGGCCCAGCACTCTAACCAGTGCAGGTAAGTCAAGGCCTCAGTGTTTTTTAGGTAATATGGGTTCTAATTTGTTTAATCCTCACAAAAACAATGTGCAAAAAACAACTAATTGTGTATTTACAGGGAGTTACTGTTTGTGTATGAACATTTTTCTTCTGTGCTAAAGCAAAGCTAAACTAACTGCCTGATTGTAGTTTTATTTAGATCTGATGGGCAATGTAAGGAAAGAAGTACACGTCCCAAAAAGATACCTTTACACTAAGACAATTACCTGTAACAGCACAGTCTAAATGTATTTCTACCACTGCAATCCCCATTACTGCCGACACCTTTACTGTAATGCTGCTTATATTCATCGATGAAATGCACAATGATTGATACCTTATTTTCGTGTCCCCGGGAAGTGTCGACGCTAGTCTGTGCCCCAGCATTGGAATAGTAGCCATAAGCCATGTTCAAGTCTTTAGGAAACCCATCAGCTCCGTGTGTGTGTTTATATCCTGCATGCATCAGGGCAAAACGATCATCGGCCAAGGCACCAATCAAACTATAGACGTGACCCTGAAACACACAGGAGGTCGGTATTAAGAGTCATTGTTACCAGTGTGATTAAACGTTTGCTAAAGTAAGTAGCAATTAGGATACATGGGAGGTATTAAATCTACCTGCTCTTGACTGACTGAGTGTCCCAGTCCGGACAGGTGGGTGGTGGCCAAGAAGAGCGACGCTCTGTGATTTCCAAAGCAGGAGGATACTTCGAGCAAAGCAATTGATTTGTTTGTGATTTGCACTTGTCCCTCAACCACAGGGAACATTGTACCAACTGCCAGGTCAAACAAAGAAGTTCTGAGGTGCTTGATACCCAAAGATCCTGCAGAAACAGATAACAGTGCTGTAGAGCTGCACAATAAATCCCTAACACAGCACACACCTTATTGGGTTTGTATGTAAATCTGTAGCACCTGCTCTGATTTCACCCTCTTTTCCTAGCAAGAAGTGAAAGAATGTGTTGTGTTTGAGATGAGTTTCCCACGTCCACGCTTGTGTGCAGGTTTGCTCTTTCTTTCCAAACTGATCCCACAATCTTAGGAAGTCAGGAGTACACACAGCTGAAATAAAACAGAATCTGTCAACGGCAATGTTCACATTCTCCTTAACGGTGCAACTGAGTATTTGCACCCTGGATAAGGCAAACACTATGTACAAGGTTTGTCTGTGGATATGGACATTGCATTTATAAGTCATGCCAAAATAATATTTCACCTTCGTTGGTTGTTGAGAAAAGGTGAGTTTTAGTTACTTCTCGTAGAAAAGCTTTCGTAAATGTTCTTATTTCTCGGCATTCTTTATGAGCCCTCTCCAGCCCCTGTAATGTTGACTCGGGGTGAAGTTGATTCTTTACCTATGAAATGAAAAGCACCACATTTGAACCTGGAATTCAAAGCCAGAAAACAGCACAGTGATGTTTAATTCATGATGACAGAGTAGACATTTCACCTCTTCTGTTCCAAAGCGGTAGTATTTGATAGGCCCAAAGTAGCCATAGATGCCTGGCATGTATTTCCCTCCTCCAATCACAAAGTATCCGTCAGTGTCATCAAAGTAGATACTGTTCTGAAATCTATAAGATATTTGATACTAATATAACCAGAAATCCTAATAATGTTGCAACCTAACAAAGTCACTTCTGGACTAAGGACAGTGTTTTTCCAGTCTTACTTGTATACAAATCGGTGAGTTTCTTCATCCCATGTTGCATCCAGCACTACCTGAAAGGCAGACACAACAAGGCATCAGGCCAGAAAAAACCCATTGAACTGTGAACAACTTTAAATTGAAGTACACACTGCAATCGCCTCAAGTCTCCCAGCTGGAAAGAAACCATCTTTCAAGATCTTACAGCTGTTCTAGCAAAAAACCAAGAGCCAGGGCACAAAAAGAAAACGATTGACTACAAGCTCAGTTTCAATTTCAATTTCTAATCCAACCACCCAGACCCTCAAGTTGGGGTGCTGTACCTTTGAGTCGAGTACGTAACAGTCCAATCTAATCCACTTCCACAGGGGCAACACTATAGTGGCTTGGAATGCTTCATCTTCTCCTGTTGTCATATGTGCCTGAATTATGATTTCTCCTACAAGGAAAACATGACAGACAGATATTTCACTAGAGGAAATCCAAAGCTTTATTTATACATGACACAGTCTGTTCCTCAGTCTCACAAACACACATCATCCCTCACGAACGTCTCATGATACCTCAGTCAAATCCTGTATGGCAGTTTGTGTCTACACAGGCTGCTGTGACCCACCTGTGTCTGAGAGCTGCAGCAGGACGGAGTCATAGAAATTTTTCCTGCTGACATGATGGATGATCCCACAGCGCTTGCTTTGACACCGTTTTAGCAGGTAGATCCACACAGATAAGGTGACGCTGAAAACCAAGCAACGAGATTTGACAAATCATTTCTTCAGCCACTCGAGCGCGAGGATGGATTTAAAACGCTGCGCTGTCTGCTAAAAACGCCTGACCTCGCTGTCTTTCAGTGACCGTAAATAAAAAGCTTATATGCTCTGGTGAAGAGGCTTGGTGAAGCTCATAAAGTCATTTCATGAAGACACTGAAGTAAAACTAAAAGAGGAGTGTGCTCAAACAGATGCCTGCGCTGAAAAGGAAACAATCATTGACCTGTAGCCTGTCAACCTGCTGATCTCAACACAAACCACCGGCATTGTATGCTGTAATCTTTAAGGTATGTGTGTTGGTATCAACATTTAACATCTGAAAGACTACCTTTGCCTTTGTTGACACCACAGGCGATGTTTTTGAACTAACCCATAAAGAATTCCATCTTAAATAAGGTAAATTAGGAGTCAGTGTGTGAAATCTCACCTGGGCCGTGTCACAGCATGAACTCGGGCTCTCTCCAGGGCTCCATTAAGGAAAGGCTGGAATCTGCGGACCACCCCAAAGTGCTCACCAGTACTTGCCATAGGGAATTTGAGCATATCGATTACATCTGTGAATAAAGAACACAACAAAAGACTACATTCGCAAACAGCTTTCTCATGTTTCCTTATGCTTTGGAGAAAAAATTTCAATATGATTAAGAGTCTAACCTGTCTCATGTGGGCACTGGTGGATTCTGTCGGTGGTCATCTGCCGTATCAGTTGAGCAGACCATGACGGGCACCCAGTGGGAGGTTGGCTCATCCTCTGGGAAAGGGGCTTTACTTGAAGCACTTTGTAAATTTTCAACATGGACCTGTGGTATGTGCTGATTTCACTGCCTTTTTTTATATAATCCAGCCAGGCGCGAACTGTCACATTCTGGGTGTCTAGCATGTTACCGCTGAAAAAGTTATGATGATGTGAAATGGACGGAGGCAATCTGAGCAGCACCTGCTGGATTCTGTAGACTCGAGTTGTGCTGCTGATCCATTTTCTCCTGAACACCACCAAATCTGTCTTCCTTAATGTTGACACCACCACCTCCACCGCAAGATGACATGGCCTGAAGCACTGATACCGCACACGGACCACTGAGCCATCTGCCACTTTGTCAGGGACTGAGTCAAACCCTATGAAATTGTCAGGCATGATGTCACCACTCTTGGCTGAAATAGCCTGTAGCGCACACTGTCCCTGGGAAGAGTGAAAAGAAATTACATGAAATGAACTGAGGGTAAAGAAAAACAGGCAAGTGTTCAGTCTGTTTCCCTCAAACAAATGCGTGTGGGGTGGGAAATGAGAGTTGTTTTCCAGCTGCCTCTTATCTGAAAACAACACTCTGAGTGCAGTATGATGTCCGGAGCGATAAACAATGAGCTGAAACTTCTTATGAAGCCTTATTAAACTGAGAAGTGCTGTGGATTTCTGTAATCTAATTTAGGTAATGAGCTAGATAATTACAATATTCACTAAGTTCAGCTCGAAAAGCAATCACTACCACAGCGTCACTTTGTTTTCACGTGTAACCGAATTCAGTTTTAGTATGAAAGTACTTTAAAGAAAACATTTATGTTCAGATTTATGTAGAGAATATATTGTGGTTTAATTCTCAACAAAAATAAGTTGTGTTGAAGTTGCTTACCATTAGAAAGGAGGAAGTGAAGACATATCCAAAAATGATGGACTGAAACCGATTCATTTTTTCGGTCTTTTGGGGTTAAGAAGTAGAACTTAAAGAGCATCTAATCCGTGGATTCATTATTACCCCATACGACAATGTTGTTTGCTGTCATTTAAGATAGGCTCCTAGTGTGACACCTCGCAGCATACTTCCCAAACAGTTTGCAGTTGCTGTAAGCGTACACCCAGTATAATGCAGCAGTACCTGATATTCTGGTGTTGCAAGTTCTGCAACTGGTATGAACCACCTTCAAAGGGCTCGAGCCGTAGACGGCTTACCTAGATACAGTCTGCCGTGCAAGAAAAAAGTTTGATTCACCTTTGTTATTCTATTAGGGAACTCCTCCATGAGACGTCTGCATCAAAGCGTAGAGTCTGACCTTAATTTGTTGTGCACTGGCTAAGACATCGCCGTCATCCTGCGCTCCCGTTGGCCTACGCCCACGAAAGACTTTGAAGAAACATGATCTGAAAACAACCTGATATCACAGCTAAAATTAATTACCCATGGGCAACTCAGTGTTTATGTTTCAAAGAGAATGAAACATTCATAAAGTTGCTGACAGGTTGTTTTAGCTGACCACACAGGAACATGAGCATCATCTTGTCGTCTATATAAACGGTGACTGCTGCTAAAAGAGACCGTGTATGTGTCTCTATGAGGCAACTGACATCAATACTTTGGACTGGACCTGATTGGAGACAGGATTTGTAAAACCATCAGGAAATACTGGATAAGAATATTTTTTTAGAGTATTTTCTTTTGTGGCTATTCAAAAAAAACAGGACATCACGCTCAATGGCTTTGCAGGATCTGTGCAGGGACGCATTTGATGAAGGTATATCCACAGAAAGAATTTCACTCTCATTTGGACAAAAGACTGGAGGTTGTGACTATGTAAGCCGTTTACCCTTCGGCAACAGCACAAGTCTTTTGCAGTTTTATATACCTGTGGCAGAATATCTGGATGAAAGTCCAATACAGTTCGGGCAGATCAGCCCCATCCAGAGCTCCGATGACGTCTCATTTCAAGGCTCTCTCTTAACATCCTCCTTGCCCACAAACCTTCCATTTGCATCCTCTCAGCCTGTTCCGCTCCCCTTTCCCATGTCTCACGGGACCACCACCTTAGCTTTCATCTTTCAGGGTGGCGTACTGGCTGCAGCGGACACTCGTTCCAGTTGCTCCGGCCTCGTGGCGTGCCCAGCCGCCCAGAAGATCCTGCCCATTCACAGTCACTTGGTGGGCACCACCTCAGGAACTTCGGCCGACTGCGCGCTTTGGAAACGGATTCTCGCTCGAGAGCTGCGGCTTTACCAACTCCGCCATGGTCGCCGGCTGTCCACAAGAGGAGCTGCCAAACTGCTCTCACACATGCTTCACCCTTTTAAGGGAACTGAGCTCTGTGTGGCTGCCACACTGTGTGGGTGGGATGGAGGGGAGCTGCATGATGGATGCTGTGACTCTGGAGTCACAGAGACTGATCCCACAGAGATAAGAACGAGTCAAAAGACTGACCCGGAAACGATTGGAGATGCCACTGATGAAAAGGTCTCTGTGTCAGAGGCAAAGACTCAGAGCTCTTCTTTCACTCAGCAGTGCTGTGAAAAAAAGGAGAGAAGTTTCTCTGGACCCAGTCTGGTTTATGTATGCAGCGATGGCACACGCCTGCAGGGAACGCTCTTCTCTGTGGGCTCGGGATCCCCCTATGCCTACTCCATTTTGGACCAAGGCGTTCACTGGGCACTGGCAGTGGAGGAGGCCACATCAATAGCTCGAGAAGCTGTGTACAGAGCCACACACAGGGACGCATACTCAGGAAACTGTGTAGACATCTATCACGTCACCTCAAAGGGATGGACTCGCAGGACCAGGGAGGACTTGAAAGAAGAATACTACAGAGAAAAGGAAAGGCGAAGACACGAGGGAGAAACACAGCGTGACTTTGCCGGAGTAAAGACACAAATGTCATAAGAAAAGAAAAGCAAACATCAGGGAGTAATCTGAAGAGACTTGACGGCGTCTTTGGAGCAGATACTAAATTAATGAACAAGCCAGGCAGTTGCACCCTCCAGGCTATTTCTCAAATGATTTGGGCTTGCATATCGTTCCATTTAATAAACAGCTGATGTTTTGTTAGCACTGATGATAAAATGTACTCTAACAGCGCTCTGCTGGCTGGCTTTTTGATGTAGACGTTAAAGCATTATGAATCATTTCATCATTCCAAGTACAGAAAACTGAAAACAGATTTGTGTCCGCTGTCAGAATACATCTGGATTTTCTATGACACTTCAATATATGAATGAATAAATTAGATTTAGCTGAAGTTTCCTGTTCATTTTGTTTGAGTGCTGTGGCCATAAATTAAGTAAACTAGATATTATTTAAGGCACAAAGATTCTGGACGGACAGGGTGAAACGTGTTAAGCCCTTCACCCTCACCCTCGGTGCTTAGCTTTCTTATATTTGAGTGAAAATAGCCAAAATGTGGGGATGAAAAGTTTCCAGGGCAACACAGTTTACCATTTGGGAGTGGTTTACAGCATATGAATAACGCTGCAGTAAAGCACGTGTCAAAATGTTGGAGTGCTGCATAAAGTTCTGTTTCTCCACGACAATATGATTAGCTCATTCAGAAGTATTGTAATGCAAAGTGTATGACTTTAATAGCTAAAGTATTCTTATGTGTGCAGCCAGCATGTCTGTGTGTTATTAACAGTGTGAAATAAACGACACGCAGAGCTGCGTAACTGCAACACGGGTGGAGATGTGTGCTAGTACCACTTTATGAGTGATTGCAGCTGCGCGAGTGAGAGGGGATCGCCTCCCTTACTCCCCGACCTCGTCCGTAATTCCCATCCTTGCAGGATCATTAATGGCAGAATTATTGAGCAAGTGAAAAGAAAAGAAAAAAACAAGTGGAAACCGATTTGGATGGTCCACATTTTAAAGCTTGCAGGGACACTCTTGCACAGTGCAGAGCTATGTGTTTTTTTTTCCAATAGAGGAAAAGAGGAGAGATTCATAAATCAAAGTTTTGAGCCTTAAAAAATTGAGCGAGCAGCATTTCTGCGTTTGCTTGGCCTCAAAGCTTTTTGTTAAGCTTTGGCAGTCTTGGCTCCTCACACACAATGTCCATGCAAATGGAGAAAACTCCTCTGGATTCGACCAGAATGTGATATGTCACAGACCCAGCCTTCGAAGCTACGATGGTGCATGTATTCTGTTTTCATTCATCTAAAAGCACTTTGAGAACATGACCTTAAAAAGCAGAAATTTGCCAAAAATCCTTCGACAGCTCCCTCTCACAGTATGAGCTCAGAACATGTTTTGTTAAATCCTGGTGTACTCACAGATCTCCCCAGCAGGCTGGTTGCTGCTTGAGTTTGTGTCGCTGTCATTAATAAACCTCGGCACGCTGCCGGGTACAAGGAATCTGACAAGCAACCTCAGGGTCATCCCAGCTTCTACCCAACTTGCTTACAGGCTGTCTTGATTCTTAGTCATCAAAAAAAACAAAGAATGATCAAGACTGTGCCCAGTAGTCACTTCTTACAATACTACAAGCTCAAACACCGAGGCTACGCATCTGTTTCAATTAAGGTGCTCTTTTATTAATCAAACGACACGTTTGTCTTCTTCTTTGAAATGAAGAATATCCAAACATCTGTGCCTAAATGCAACATGAAATAATCCAAAATGCAGCTAAAGATAGATTCAATCATATCATCTTAACATAAGGGCTTTGGGTTATTTACAAACAAAATATTGAAGCTACTTGCACAACTGTCCAAATTTAAATGATATGTTGAGCTGAATCTTTGCAAGAATTAAGTAGGTGGGCACCCATGATTAGTGTCTCCAATTTAAGCTCACAGATTCCCCTTGTGCTCCTGATTTATGGTAGTTACAGAAATGTGCAGGTTATTAGGTTGTTCATTATTACCATGAAGAAAACATCGTGACAGATCCCGTTGGTCAAGTCCTGAAATATACTAGTAACTAGTAGAGTCAAACCCATGAGACATGTTTTTAAGAAGTTTACATGGACACTGATTAAATGGATCTTGTTAACTTGTACTAGCCAATGGCAATTTTCTGGAGCAGCTTCTGAGTGGCAAAAACTAGGAAATTCAAAGTCACTGGAGATGCTTCTGCAAACTGGTAATGTCCAAGCAAATGAGAAGACACTGCAAAGCTTGTAAGAAAAGCCAAACCACACGATACTTTAAACAAAAGACGCAATAAAACAGTGAGGATTAAAAAGAAAAAGCTAGGAATCAGAAGACATTCTTGCCCAGGAATTACAATATCAGACAGCCTCATTTGTAAGGGTAGGTCTCCACTGTGTGTGCGCGTGTATCTCACCGCGCGTGTTACTCACTGGTCACATGTGTCAAAAATAGTAGGCTTTTAGGGTGACTCTCGGTCCTTCTGTGGTCCAAACAGACTAATGGAGAGAGAGAGAAAGAGTCACAGTGAGGGAGGGAGTTACAGACAGCGGGAGACAGACTGGGCTAAGTGGACAAACCTCGCGTTGAGTTCCAACGAACCTCGGCATCCTTTCTCACGTTGGCTGGGAAGCTCCGTCAAACCTCGGGACCACCGGAACACCGCCGCAAACACACAGTAAGCTCTTTCCTACTCCAATGAATGACTTTATATCCTCGTGATTTACTAGTTCACAGAGAGACGTGACAAGTTTCCAGCCGTCGTCTCTCTGCTTTGCCGCTCGGTTTCTCGTCTTTGGGGGCTCTCTGTCACGGCGAGTTTCCGTCAGTTTTTAAATAATGAGCAGAAATCAAACATTTCTGGTTCATTTGGTTCCATGTTTGAGCCTTTTAGGTGAAGTGGTGGTCGGCTGAGCGAAAGGGTTAAAGGAGGCACTGTTGGAAAAGAACTATCATTCATTTAGTTGATACTGCCGAGATTCCCCTCGTTTTTTTTTTGTTTTTTGTTTTTTCAGCGAGGTATGTGTAGCGCACGCGCTCGTTTAATTTGCGCGCGCCATAGGCTACTCACCTGCAGCGTGCTGGGATGTTCGCCTCCCAAAATCATCGGAGTGGACCCCGGTTAACAGCCGACGGCAATATTTTGGGACGTTGCGTTCATTATAACAGTTTTCCCAAGTGTATTTAATCACATTAAAATGCATCAAGTAGGTCATTTTTCCGGTTTGCTCTAACAAGACAAGGTCACGCTCCGGGCTATAGTGTATCTCCATACTAATAAGTGTTCCAGATGTGTGTGTGTGTGTTTGTGTGCAACTCAGACCAAAGATGACTGTAACGAGGCATGAGCGTGCTTTGAGAAACCTAACAGCCCTCCGCCTTCACTGTCTACTGTCGCAGAACACATCGAGGCATTTTCATTTGACAAATAAAGTACACGGCTGGACTCTTTGCTCAGCAACAATGCGCTTGCTGTGCTATCACTTAAGCTGTCTGAGTGTTAAACCTTGACAATAATGAGGTGACTGATGTGCTGAGTACAGTGGGCCTCTCCTCAGCAGTCTGATTCGGATGGACTTAAGAGATTTCCCTGTGTGCGACCGAGCTGGTGAAAATGGATGGGAGCTTTGGAGGCATTAAGAGGAGCGGCAGAGGCAGAGAAAGCCAGAGATGTGCAAATGGAGCAGAATCTGTCCAAGTCCTGGCAGTTAAAGCTACTAACGTTGCCCCCCCCTCCCTAGAGTACTCCCACCACCACCCCCCACCCTTTGCTACTTCTATGCCTCCATCTCCCATTTCTTCCCCATGTAAAAGGCCTGACATGCACAGGCTATTTTTAATAAAAGTGAAATAGCGTTGTTGCAGTGAGGCGACTCGATGCAGAGTGAAGTGAGACTGAAACAACGATTTGCAATTTGGGGCTATGTCACCACTCATCATTCCATTCTGAGGCAGCAACAACAAATCGTCCTCACGCTTTCATCCTCTACCCCTGCCTTACATTTCACACACACACACACACACACACACACACACACACATTTCATACACACTCCTTTTCTAAAGACTTCAAACAACGGTGAATGGCATGTACTGCTGGCGATGTGGGCTTTGGAGCAAAGCTGGCAGAGAGAAATGTAAGCCGAGAGCTCAGTCTATGCTAATGCACAATAGCTGGGGAAGACAAAAGTATTATAGAAGGGCCACTTCTTGTGTTTTCAAAGATTTAAGATGCAGGCAAACAGATGCAGATGGTGAACGAGGCATTACATGTGGATGACTTGTGTTATTGGCGTATTTGATGAAGGAAATAAATACATTTGAAGGTGGACTTTGATTGGTCAATAATAAATAATTGCTCATTTGTCTGGTCTCAAGCCCACTCGTTTAAGTGGGTCAATATCTGGGGGGGGGGGATAAGTGCTTTGGTTTAATTTTTATCTGTCTTTCCTTTCATATGGAGCATATCAGTTTTTATGCATCATAGAATGTCATGGCTCATATTCTACTGTACTGCACAGAGCCGTCAAGGGCTTCTGAATTTCTACAGGCACAATCTCTGCCTCTAAATTAATCAAAGCACGTGCTTATCTGGACATTCATAAGATAGAGCAGAGCAGAGGATTTAGGTTTGTCTGTATGAGCAGCGCTACATCTCATGTCCCTTTGCCAAATTTGGGCAAAATATAGGAATTCTTTTTAGAGTTGAAACAAAGGAAAATGCGTTGATAAAATCTTGATCGAATATGTTTGAAAACCCCGTCTCTCTGTGCATATGTGACTCATGCTCTGTTGCTCTGTGGAGATGGTAATGCATGCCTTCATATGTGCATGAAGGTGAAAGTAGATGTCAAAAAATGTTCCATTCATTGCAGGAAATCAGTGAAGCAGAGTGATGGATGCAAAGGGGACACGAAAGGGAGAAAAAAACTGCAATCACACAGTTCGGTTGTATCCTGTCGCCGACACTTTCCACTGCGTCAGGTTTCATAGATCAGTGTCTGTCTCAAATACTGATGAACTGAAGATCATTAAACTTTTGGGAAATGAGGACAAGTCATCGATTATGTTATTTATGAGTCTAATTAATCTCTTAAGGGGAACTTCTTTCACTATTGGGTACTGAGGCATAGGGAGACCATCATTAGGGATGACATCAATCATCTGCTGTTCAGGCAATTGTGTGTGACAAGGCGCTGTAAAGCACCTGAGCACCACCTCATCGCCAGGTCCTCGGGCTCTAAATTAATTGAAAATTTTAAAGACCCCACTTCTCTCCGAGAGCGTGATCAACAACCGGATTCACCCTCAATAGCACAAAGTAACTCTCCTTTTTACGAGCTTTCTTCTTGCATCATCCTGAGTTAAAACTCGCAGCTATTTTTACAGCAGCTGGCCGAGACCTCAGATGAGCAAACAAAGCTGTTCACAAACAGCAAAGAAACATTCATGGAGAAACTCGTCTTAAAATAACCTCCACTTTGCTAGATAATGAGCAAGACGTCAGCTTGTTTGTATCTTTTCACTCATGTATCTTGAAGCACTTGTTACCCACATTAATGAATGCAGTCAAGATCCCACTAATTATGTTTCCTCTTAGGTGATCCTGTGCAGCATGTGCGCTGCGTGGAAAGTGTGAGAAACGAAATGAAGACGCATTCCGGGGAGAGGAGAGGAGAAACCGAGGGACGAGCCGCGGTAATAAACCGTCATGAAAAAGCAACGTCTGATCAGCTGATCCTCGGACATTCCTTGAGACAAACTGGTCAGTGAATAAAAGCAATGGCAGCACGCGTTGTACTTCTCTTTTTGTTGTTCTGTCAAGGGGAAAGAAGTGGCATTTCTGAGGCTGCTGGCCTTTCGGCGGAAGATGCAAAAAAGCAACAAGTCTCATCTCTTCCAGAGACCATGGACTTTTTCTTTGAGAGAATGAAAGAACTAGGAGGCCTCGGTGAGGATGTGAAGAGGGATGAAAGATATTTGCCAAATGTGGCTTTTCAGCTAAGGGACCGAAAACGCAATGATTTCGACTTTGGGAGGCTAAACCCAGCAAAGGAAACTCGCATGCTTAGCCGCCCTGAATCTTCTGCTACACCCCTAACGTCTAAACATAGCCCTGAACTCGCTGTGAACCGCAAGCAAAGGAGCAGCTTGACTAATGGGGAGGTTGAAGGTGTAATTAATGGGCTCAGCCCGGTGCCAAGGTCAGAGCAGGTGTGCGCTGTCCAGCCTGAGCAATATGTGGGCACGGATGGCGGTGACGTTCAACTTGAGAGGACTCGCGGTTCTAAAAGGGTCGCAGAGACTGAACGTCGATTCTCAGGTCCGCGGCCCCGGGGCCGCAGGAGCTGGCTGTGGAACCAGTTCTTTGTGATCGAGGAGTACAGAGGGCCCGAGCCTGTGCTCATTGGACGCGTAAGCTCTTGTCACAACCTGTCAGCATGCGCATGTGAGTCACCCGCATCTATTTGTATGAATTTGTGTTTGTGCTAAAGCACAAACACAAATTCTCCAGAGGGCAGACAAAGATTTTTTTGCAGGCACATTTTTGTCGGTGAAAGTTAAACATGCAAAAAACATAATTTACTCAGAACAAACAAAGAGACACACGACTCTCAATACATTCATTTACATGTTTGCCATTATAGTGATAAAACTTACCAAGGTGGCCTCCGTCTGTCTGTCGCCCTGCTTCATGTGTGCAATACAACCGAGTTTGTGCTTTCGAAAAAAAAAAGTGAAAGATCACCCAAAAGTTGTCCGCTACACTTGGCTGAGATGCAGAAATTGGCATATCAACATCGGTGTCATTTACCACGGGGACTGTTGGGACATTTCCCCACCACTGTCTGAAATGGCTCATTTCGTTTCCGTCACTTTTTAAATGCGCAAATTGTTAAAAATGTTCTGAAAGGTAAGTTGCAACACGAAATGAGGTTTTGTAAGAAGTGTGAGGGAAGAACACCCGCATGTTATCACAGCCCCAGTAAAGTACATGCTACAGGCAGTGAGTTCTCATGGTGGGTGTCAGCGTGTCCAGGCTGCAGCGTCGTGGTGTTAGAAGGCTTCAGAGGAAATAAAGTACTTATTTAAGAGTGCTACAAAAATCTCTTGCAACCCTTCTTCATCAACAGAGCGGCCTGGTCTGTGGAAGCCAGTAACCAGCTATGATCCAGCCTAGATTCATTTAATGAAACTAGTTCTCTGCTGTTTGAAGATGAAAACATGGAAAATTTAACATCTTTCTCACGTGTGCCGGGATGTGTTAAACTTGATTCGGGAACTAATGAACTCTGTTCCTCATCAATTAGAAAATGAAATGCAATATTGAACACTTAAGGCAGTTTACATAACATTTAAGGCCAAATTAATATATTACCCTTAGTTTAGCTATTATTTTTTTTAGGAAATTACAGAAAACAGTGAACAGTAAAGTTTACGCCTCTATCAATTCAGCCAAATTTCCAGTAAAGACGCTCTTATTCACATATATTTCTGTTTCTTTTGTCGGATGGCTAAAGAAGAAAAGAAGCAAATTCCTGAAAATTGGTAGATGACCAACTACAGCTACTATAAACTTCATATGATTAAACCCTGTACCTGCTAACCTATCCCAGCAATTTTACTTTACACCTATAGTAATGCAAATAGAGGCAGTCATACAGAATTTTTCCATCAAAATCCAATTTTCCGATTCATTGGAATTGGGACCCATGCCTAAGAAAGTTCCAACAGAAAGCAAAGCTCATTTCTGCCTCGTGGTATTTTCCTCCTATTTGTCTTCTCGAATGGGTTTTCTCCTAAAACAGATGTTCAGATGTTACCCAGCGCGGGTAAATGCAAGAACTGAGCATTGATGTGGATATTTGAAACATGCAAACACGTTTGATGAGGAGCACGTTTTACATTTTCTTTGAACAATAATAGTTCCTCTGGAAGTGCCATTTATGTGCTGACAATCTCTATTATCTTGTTCCATCATTTGCTCCGGAGTGCGGCACAAATAGAATTTGGATGTTTGCCACGTGCCGTCGTGTCACATACTTGAGCTTCTCCAGCCGCCGCACCAGCAGCCTTGATCTGCTGTCGGTGTCGCGACATGAAAAGTGACTGAGATGATTTAGTCCGCGGCGCACCTGAACTGTTCAGTCCCAGGGGTTTACTTGTAGCTTTTCACAGTCAGCCACTCCTCACTAATGCAGCCGCTGGCAGCTACAGTGTAGTCAGAGTAGGATTATATCAGCTGGAACCCTAACAGGGACTGCTGCCAGCCACTTTGTAGCTAGCAGTATACTTTACAGTGACAGTCTAGATTGGATTCTTACCAGTGCAGCATACACCTCATAAATGTTTAATCTCGCTCTCTAGTTGTTATTGATACAGTCAGGGAGGGGTGTCAAAGCAATCAGCGGTCACACGAGACTGCTCATTCCGATTGCAAGCACATCCTTGATGCTGATATTCATGTTGTAAAGTTGTCCTGCTTTGTAAAACGGTCAGAAGCACAAAGTTTTCTGTCAAAGGGAGCTCACTTGGCCAAAAATAGATAGAGATGATCCTGTCAAAGCCTTTACCATTACAAGATTTGAGGTGTTCTATCAACAGTTTAAATCACAGGTGCTTTAACCAGTGCGAAAGAAACAAGAATGTCTCTGCCGGTGAACGCAGTGTGAAGTAGATATAAACCCTGAGGTGGGTGTACTTGATGAGTGAGAGGAGGAGGAGGGGAAAATGGAGATTACAGCGAAGGAGAGCAGTTTCCTCCTTTTCTTGCTTTGTTAGATGGGGTGGATATATTTCCTCCACACTGTGAGAGTGTTTTTCCATGCTGTATGAGGCACAGCAGGACTGAGTCAGCAATTAGACAGTGGGGAGAGGGGGTCTGGGTGGAAAGTGGGAGGCGAGGGGGAGGTAACAGGTGGGGGGGGGGGGCACAGACTTCTAACAAAGATGTCTCTCGTGGTGAGGAGGGGGATCAAAATCAAAGCTGGTTTTAAGGAAGAAAGGGGAGAGAAGGTGTGGGTGTCAGGATGAATAAAGATGTGGCAATTTATAGGGTATACCATTATGAGGCCGTATAATCCCCAGCTTCATCGTCCACAACATGTAGCAAACACATGGTGGACACGTCTTTTTTCCTCCTCTCTGTTTGCATGCTGTGCAGAGTTGCACTCGTGTGAACATTGTTATTAAAACAGATTGGTTCACATTTCTGGAGCCCTTCTGACGCAGTGTGCTGTAAATCCTAGTTACTTTTAAGCATACATCTGTCTTTAGCACTCAAATGGTTTCAATAATTGTACCCTTATTAATTAGGCAATTAAATGTGTCTTGTTCTTTGATGCACCAGCAATTTTCATGGCAAGAAAATGAATATGTCCTGCAAAAATCATTAGTAATTGCTCTTTACAATTTGAAAACAGACGATGGTGAAGCTGCATTTTTAAAGTCAAGGCTTTAGTTCTTCTTAGTATCTAAGGTCCTCAGCAAGGGTTGTGAGTAAGCCTTGTGGATTATGTACATGTGCAGATGTGCCTTAAGGATAGAGAGTGAGTGTGAGTGTTCCTGGTCAGAAAGCTCAGTGTGATGAAGGCTGAGTAATCTCTATTTCTATCTATTTGGCCTTTTACCTATCTAGCTGCCACTAATATCCCCTCTGCTATTAAATACCAATCCAGGACTCTACACCAGAGAGCGAAACAGACTTGGAGGGAGACAGAGAGGGGAATAAAGAATGTGAGCAGATGGGCAATCTGTGTAACCGAAGTAACTTGATGAAAAAAGAGGGGGGAAGAAAAAGAGGTGGTTTAAAAGGTAGAGGCAGAGTCAGACAGATGGATGTACTAGAAGGGGATGGAAGGGGCAGATGGATGAAAGAGACTGAAAGATTTACAGATGGATACTGCCTGGGTCATCAGAATGCATCTGTGAATATACATACATGGCATTTGCGGGGCCACTTTCCGCCTTGATGTGGATTTGCCCTCAACAATCCCCCGATGGCATATTTGGTCCAATGAGTTTATTAGCTGCATGCATCCGCACTCAGCCTGGTCCCATATATATCATCCACACCTGGTGCCATTCCTCTCAGATTCACCAAACACATCCCATCTTAACATAACTCACCCATTTCACACATTAAGGCTTGCTGTACATGCCAGACAAATAAGGGAGCGTGAGTAAGGGATACCTGCATCACTTACTCACGTCAGAAAGTCCTGCTGCCTAAAGGTGCGATGGCGATTCACTCTGCTTGTATTTGATTTTGCAGCTGCACACAGATATGGACAGAGGAGACGGGCACACTAAATACATGCTGGAAGGGGAGGGAGTTGGTTCTGTGTTTGTTATTGACGGCAACACAGGGAACATACATGTCACCAAGTCTCTGGATCGAGAGGAGAAAGACCAGTATCGTCTTGTTGCGACAGCTACAGACCGTGAGACTGGCCGAGCCCTGGAGCCCTCCTCAGAGTTCATCATCCGAGTGCAGGACATCAATGACAACCCACCTGTCTTCCCCAGTGCACCCTATGTTGCCATGGTGCCGGAGATGGCCAACGTAGGTATGTCAGCGGCGGCGCCGTTCGTCATTGAGAGCAATGACTTTGCTCGGCTTCAATGTGCGTTGCTTTGAATTGATTCCAATGAATCCATGTAACAACTTTTAGTAAAGTCATCTTCTCATACAGTATAATTAAAAAGAGTAGAAGCTGTCCCAAAGTGCTTTTCATTTATGGTGGTGAAAGAAATAAATCAAGCAACCATACAGAATTAAAAGCAAGAGAGATTTAATTTCACCAGCGGTGGAGCAAGATAAATTATGAAATGGAAGTCTGTTCCAGAGTCTGGCAGCAGCGACTGAAAAGTCACCTTTGATTTTAAGATGTGAGTGACAGACTGAGAATAGAAGCTGTGATGATGACCTAAGTAACCTGGCGGTAGAAAGAAGGGATTAATATATCAGTAGTGTTCTGTGAAGCTAAACCACGAAGGGCTGTAAGAACAAATAACATCTTAAAATCAATGCTGTCTCACTGGAAACCAGTGCAGTGGAGCCAGAAGCGGAGCAATGTGCCAATGTGCCTTTTCTATGTGTCAGTTGGAAGTCTGGAGGCTGCATTTTGACAGGAAAAGTTGGACAGAATTGGTCCCATGAACAAAAAGAAATCACCAAGATTTTCACTGTATCATACACACTGCTATACTGAGGACCAGGCTTATGGATGAGACTGCTGATGGAGTCAGGTTGACCAGATGTTATATTTTATTTTTTTTCTTCATTTAATTGTCAGCCTTTATTGTCATTAAAGGAATGGTTCGGCGTAAAATGATAATTTGAGCATCACATGGTCATGCCACATAATTTATATGGGTGATGAGCCTTTCTCTGAAAGACCGCGGCATTCCGAAGTTGGCTATTTTGAAGTGTTTTGTTAGAGACGCAGCCAATGCTACTGTACGGGGCCAATTTGGAAAATATAAGAAATGCAATGTAAAACAAAACAAAAAAACTCACCTTTGTCTATTAGCGACACAAAATGTCTTTTAAATGACAAACAGGTGTTTTCATTCAGCATATCTGTGCCTAACAGTTCCCACTCCTGGCAACAGAAGCTCTCCTCCTCCGACGGCATCACCTCGCAGCACTCGAAGCTATACCACCATGTACCTCCAGTACGCGACCGAGCAGAAGCGCCCACTGACGCTTGCTCCGCACATGCCTGTTGTTCCTCCCGTTCCCGCAACTCCTCGTCTGTATATTCGGGCTCAAACAAGTATGGTTGGCCTTCAAACGCAAATGGCTCGTCTTCGAAAAAATTATGGTCGTCTTCTGCCATATTTGCGTCTCAGCCTCCCTTTGATAACTTGAAGCAGTAGGCCTACATCCGGGTCAGACTAGGAGTTGGAACTACCGGTGATGCCTCAAAAAACAGCCAGTGAAAGGCTGTGTGGTCCGATGAACTTCTCTGTGCCTCGGTTTGCTTGACGAGGCCTTTGTTATGGCACAGCTGAAGTATGTAGCGCTTTTGAGCTTGTTTATCGCGGAAAAACAACCGATTTCTTATATTTTCCAAATTGGCCCCGTACAGTTGCATTGGCTGCGTTTCTAACAAAACACTTCAAATTAGCCAACTTCGGAATGCCGCGGTCTTTCGGAGAAAGGCTCATCACCCATATAAATTATGTGGCATGACCATGTGATGCTCAAATTATCATTTTACGCCGAACCATTCCTTTAAGACAGCTGAACAGTACTATCAGTGAAATACCTTCAGATTTAACAAAGGGGCCATGATGTACAAAGAGAATAGACGGGGGTCCATGATGGAGCCTTGAGGGATTCCATGTTTTATGGAAATCAGCAGTTTCCTGTTTTGACGGAAACAGTTTTGCGTGTCAAGCAGGAAGTGAACCTCATTAATACTGTCTCTTGTTGATCAACTTAAGCAGAACAGTTTCGTCAGTATGTTACGGTCCACGGTGTCAAAAGCTGCAAAGGAGGCAAAGCGAGGTTATACAGTATTTACCAGAATAACATGGGCGAAGACTAGCCTGACTACGTCATACTCACGATTCTAGTCAGAATGTGAGTCTGATACCGCTCAATAGAGTTTTGAGTATGGGGCGTGTTTCAACCGAACCAGGAGAAAAAATGCCTCTTCGCTCAATTGGATAGACCTACAACCAATCAGAGCAACGTAGTATGTGACGTAGATTAAGCAACACACACTTGTTGTAGGAAGGACGGCAAAAACATCTTTTCTATCGATAAAAGCCTTTATCGCGTTCCACTGTTTGTCTTTCAAAATGAATGCAATGTGGAGATCCTGTAGAACAGACTCGATGGCAGAATCTACACACCCTAGCTCTCCAGCTCTCTGATTGGGTCGACCGATTCTTGGTCGGGCATAATGATTTCCCAACTGAGCAGAGCCAGACCGAACTTCCCGACCAAAACTTTTATGGGCGGGGCTAAGTTCGGCTGGCACTCAGGCTAGGCGAAGACCACATTAACATAAAATTTTTTAAGTGAGAATTGCCAGCATATTGATTTGATCCTGTTAGTATGCTGACCAGCCCTTTTGCAGCAAACGCAAAGTATAGGTGAGGATTTCACAGTGAAAATATCATTTGTCATGGAGATACTTGTCGCTAACTGACAATGATGGAGGTGCTGTATTAAAAGTCCTCGGCTTGCCGAGGACTTTTCGGCAAGGAGATGAGAATTAATCTGCTGGACACCGTCACATTTGATTGACAAGCCATCCAATAATTGCTGAGATATTTCAGTCAGAATTAAAATGATGGACTGACAAACAAACTGACTGTGTCAGCTTTCAGATACTGTGGCTAATAGGCACAGTTATCGTAACCTATTTCTGTTGTAAAATCAATAGTCCAGTTTTCTGTTCATGTCCTCCATATGGATTTAAAATGATCATATTGTCCAAAAAGTTTCAAGGAGGACAATTATGCAACACTGACTGATTATACAAGTATCTGGTTTTCAAAGTATAGATTTAGGTCATAATGACAGTTTATGACTTTCATTTTAAAAAGATTATGTGACTTTTCCCTCACGTCATGGCTTCTGTTTCACAGGCACATCCATAATCCAAGTCACAGCTGTAGATGCTGATGATCCAACATATGGAAACAGTGCCCGACTGGTATATGGGATAATACAGGGCCAGGACTTTTTCTCTGTGGACCCTGAGACAGGTCTGTTCATATCCTCACATGTACCACACATCCCATTTAAAGCAATTTTTTTAAGATTGTCTCTCCAGCCGATGATTACACTTTATGTTGTAAATCCCAGCTCTTTCAGATCATACAGCATGTTTCATCCTTTCCCACTACATCTTCACTTGCAACAACTTGACTTTTATATGATGTGTTTGGAAACAAAGGGGGCCTGAAGTCAGGTTTTAAAAAAAAAAAAAATCCGAATTCTAAATGACTCGCTTTGATGGTTATGAGAAGGGACACTGTGTCCCTGTGGAATCTGTAGCTGTTGTGATTTTTTGCTGTATGCTCCGCTCTCCTCTCCACCAGGCGTCCTGCGGACAGCAGTACCAGACATGGACAGGGAGACGCGGGATGAATATCTGGTTGTCCTCCAGGCCAAAGACATGGGGGGGCATCTGGGCGGATTATCAGGGACTACAACCGTCACTGTGAAACTGAGCGACGTCAACGACAACCCTCCTCACTTCAGAAGGAGTAAGTATTACCTTATCAGATCCCAGATCTAGCTGATGTCTGCTTTCCCTGTAGCTGTAGAGAAATGTGAGTGTAAGAAGATTAAAGTGATTGAATATCTTGCAATGGCACTTGTGACAGCATTCTGATATGTTTTGCCTACTTTTGGTACAAGCTGTCTTGACAGTTTCAACATAAGACATAAGCTCGAAAGTAGCTAAACAGCTTGTGAGTCCACTTTTCCTCTTTCATTTTCTGAATTGTCGTTGTTTATAACATCAGTTGAAATAACATGACCTTTGCAAAAAGCGCTGGCATCAACGTTCATATAAGCATTCCCTGGTGGTCCCTGCACCTCAAATGGACTGCATCTCGAGCTAGAAGAGTGAAAGATCATGTCCTCTTTTTCTTATCCAAGCTTTTCCCTGTTCCGTGCTATTAATATTTCATCTTATAGTTCAGTGCTTTCTGCTTCAATAGACAGCGAAATCACTGCAAAATGTGTCTAACACTTTCAGACATACCCTGCATTTCTTTATATACTAGTTTTTCTCTGTTCCCTCGTATTTTCTGCTTTTTCTTTCAGACAGTCTCTGCTTACTGCCATTCATCTTAGTCTTTAAAGCTCCCTCTCTGTATGTTGATATATTGTGCTGCAATACACAGCTTTATAGAAGCAATATTATAATTCCAAATGTTGGCAGGGTTATTTATTTACCAATATCTGGCTGTATCTTCCCTCTCTCCCCACCTCACTGCAGGCCATTATTTTCAGTTTGACAATAATGCCACAGTTTAAGCAAACGGCTCATTTGGTATGCTCTTTGAAACCGAGGGGTAGGACTTCTGAATTTTCCTTATGTGGAGGAGGCAGGCTGATTTGATGAAACCAGAATCATTTTTCTGGATTTGCTGTATGTTGCCGTGCTGCGTTACACCAAGCAGAACTCATCGTTGTATTCCAAGTGCACGGCGTAACCTGCCACAGATCACTGGCTGCTCCTTCATGCCTGCAAAGGGGACGGACTTCAATCCAAGCTAAACAATAACAGTAGAACAGATTAACTCTGCAAGGCTGAATTAATGCAACTGTGAGTTTGTGTGTTTCTCTGTGCCCAGGTTTCCAGAACCAAACAATAGTCTGGCATAATGCTCGTAACTTCACATTTCAGTAGTTTGAGCTATCTCGTGTTTGCTGCTGTTGCTGAATAGTTAGTCAGCCAAATAAAACTACTGATCAATCATCTGTTTCTTAACACGAATATTTTCTCAATGCTAAGTTTGTCGATCCACATTAGTGTTGTTGGTCATATTAGCAGCTCTGCTGTACAGTTTTGCTTCTAGCTAAATAATAATATTAATATGCTAACATGTAGTGACTCTGTTAGCACGCCGATGTCGAAGGTTCTTGGTGTGTTAGCATGCTGATATCTTCTGACTACAGTGAATGCAATATATAGTTTTATTGATTTGTAGATAATTGGTCTTAACCAAAGAAGTCAGCTCATCACACCCACTTGTAGAAGTTTTGTGGGAGAGGAATTCACAAGATGGCTAAAGGAAATGGGGTGCACATGACACAGAGACCATGATGAATCAGATATGTCAACTAGCTCCAGGGCAGTCTCAGGCCCAGAAATGTGCATAACAAGGGTCAGTGTACTTGGATGTTGGACATTTTTGGACATTATTAAATGAAAAAACTGTAGAAAGCCTTCTTCTTTGTGATGTTTTTATCTAAAATGGACAAGGACTGTCTAAAATATCAGGCTGTAGGCGGATTGTGCTTTCTAACTAATAGATGACAAGATATTTGAAGGACGTCAGTTTGCTTTATAATTTAGAAGGACAAAATAAAATATATATATATTCAGCATGTTCGATCATCTGTAATCAAACATTGTGGTTCTAAAGCAGCTGTCAGTTGACTTTGGGTTTGCCATGGATCGGCAATTTTAAGCATGTTTTAACAGAATGGGAAAAGGGACTTAAATAAGATCAAAAACATAAAGCAGCCTTTTTTTCTAAGAATCTTTTTCACCCAGGCACCCAGATGTTTACTCATCTTAAGACATTTCATTGCACCGTGAACTAATTTAGACTGATGTCGACCTAATCAAGAAGTCAGGTGATGTAGACATTTTTTCACCGGAGGGAGCACTGACCACATCTCCGTCTACATAGAGGCGGACATTTTTATGTCATTCTTGTTTCACCAGAAAAAGCCAAAAAGACTTCAAAACCCATGACTGGCTGACTTTTCTCAGCTTAAACATGAGAACGTGGACAAAATACATAGGTTTTTATGATCGAATGGATTTAAATCAATAACTACACATGATTTGATCGTACAGTTCCGAATTAAAGACACTCGTATGTTGGTTTAAAGTGGGTCATTTGTTAACAATTCCTTTTATCTTTGATCTAAAGAATATTTGCATTTGCTTAGAATGCATTTTTACTTTCCGAGACTGTTTGCCCACTTTCCTACTTTAATTGCTTTAAGAAGGAATCTTTCCATTGCAGGAAAGCATTTTGACGTGGATATTAACAAAAAAGGGTGAACAATGCTTCAAACCCCATCATGAAATGTTTTTCAGAGTGCAGCTGTGTCCGTTACGTAAATAGCAGCTTTGTTTTGAGTCAAAACTGAGCCAAACACTGTCCTCATCAACATTCAGTGCCAGTGCTCCAACTGCTACATTCATTGTTTTCCTCCCTGCAGGTGCGTGGTCGTTCTCTGTGTCGGAGCTGGCTGCACCAGGTGTGGAGGTGGGTCGTGTCACCGCCACCGATCCTGACCTGGGAGAAAATGCACAGCTGGAGTTTACCATCCTGGACGCAGAGGAGGCTGAAATATTCAATGTGACTGGAAGAGACAAAGAGGCTGTCATTGTGCTTAACAAGGTGAGGGTCGAGATGCAGGTACAGACACACGGTAATTGGGAAGAAGCTCTAAAGGGATATGTGGGTGTTTACGCTTAGAAGGACACATTTCTTTTAGGCCTTAAAACGCTTCAGACACCCTCTGTCGCTGATAGTTTGAGACCATCTCCAAAATGAACTATTCATGAGCAATTATGAACTAGAAATCAGCTATTTAAAAAAAAAAAACAGCAGCTCATTTGAAGTGAGGAGGTTAAAAGCAGCCAGTGTGAAGCTGTCGTTTTACATTTAAGGGTTTTAATAACACTGGGCATTCAAAGATAATTATTGTGCTGTGAAGTATTAAATTAAGGGTAAACAATGAGGAGAAGCTGGTGATTAGTTACTCAGAAATCTATCAGAGCCAGATATAAAAGAAAGTCCCAAATGGAAGATGTGAACTATATAGAGATAAATAAAAGTGGGAAAAGGACTTTAAATGAATTATGAAGTACTCTACAGTATGTGGTCAGAAATAGACCACATAAACATATTAATCATATATGAGAGGCCTTTAGTAAAGTGTAGCCAACTGATTGCTTCATTCTTCACCCAACAGCTTCTGGATTACGAAACCCGCAATTCGTATACTTTCTCTGTGGAAGTTGTGAACCCTCTCGTAGATGCCCGATACATAAGGAAAGGACCCTTTAAGGACCAGGCAACAGTCCGGGTCATGGTCCTCAATGCTGATGAGCCACCGCGATTCTCCCAGAGTTTGTACCATCTGGATGTGTCTGAGAACTGCCCCCCCATCTGCTCTGTTGGTCGGGTCCATGCTGTGGACCCAGACACAGGACAAAGCACCAATATCAGGTTTTTAATACACCATCGCTCACTCATTTAGCAGCCCACCCTCTGTCAGTGCTTTCTTTTTCCTTTCAACTCTTGATAGTGTCTATTTCCGTGTCTTAGGTACTCCATTGATCCCCAGTCAGACCCCGAGGCTTTGTTCCGCATTGCCTCCAACACGGGTTTTATCAGCACAGTGATGGAATTGGACCGTGAGGAGGAGCAGTGGCATAACATCACAGTCATCGCCACACAAAGGGGTATGACATCAGCTCTGCACTGTGCGCTTCACGGCTGACGAAACTCCCATTTCACTGAGTGGACTGGAGTGAAAAATTTAGTTTTTTGTTTTTTTGTTTTTTTTTTAATTCTGTGATCATTTCAATATTAGTGTTGGTTTCTTTTTTCATCAGACAACCCAAATCTTGTGTCAAGGATCGTGGTTGCCATAGAGACACTAGACCAGAATGATAATGCTCCGGAGTTGGACAGACAGTACACAACATCAGTATGTGACTCCAGTGCCCCTGGTCAGGTCTGTTCTTGTTTTGTTTTTGCCTGATATTATAGTCTCAGACTCCTGCTAAAGCCTCTGTCTGCAAACTGGAATAATTTCGCCTTGTCTTCCTCCATTTTTGCAATAAAGTACAGACAAAATCCCCTCAACAGTCTAACAGACGGGGATATTTTGTTTTATTTATTCATTTTTCCTTCTAATATGGGCAGTTTTGGTGAATTTGGTGAAATACGTTGTGCTAGGCTTTAGTTGTTAATGCTTTTTGTAGGGTAATAATTCAGCCCTGATTTAATTTAATCCTGCACTTTCTTTGAATTGATCACGTTTTTAGCAGTCTATGTTTGCCGTGACCACCTCACGATTAAAGCCGCCCCGTGTTTCATCCGCAGGTCGCTTTTATGGTAATGATTTTAATTATAGAAATAAGACACTTGATTTATTTTTAAAAAGAAAACACACTCAAGTGCAACACACAGCCGTTTCAGATGTTTCTGCACTGAATTAAAGCAGCTGCTGCTGGAAGTGACAGATTTGCATTCGTCTCTTGGGGTAATTCACGTCACTCGTCGAAATCTACTTCAGGTGGATGAATTAACAGAATTTCTAACCTCCAAGTTGTTGTTTTAAACGTCTTGATGTTTCACAGGTAGTTCAGGTTCTTCGAGCCATCGACAGGGACCAGGAGGGACAGGACACCCCGGTCCACTTTAGCATCTCCCCAGAGTCCAGCTCTGCTCTCAACCTCAGCGTCAGGGAATCTGGAGGTAGGCTCAGGTTTTTCTTTTGGTTTTTTTTTCTTCATGTCATGCAGAAATCAGACACATGTCACCATCCAAACTGATGCATGACTGCTGGGTTATGAACATTCTTCATGTGCATGTGTGTGTGTGTGTGTGTGTTCTTGTCACATTATCAGGTGTGACAGCTAGCCTGGTGCTCCAGTCAGCCTTGGAGCCGCTCTCTGGCTTCTCTTCATCTTTGCTCACCCTCTATGTGCCCGTCGTGCTGCGTGACGGGGCCTCAGGTCTGACCAACACTGGCACGGTCACTGTGACCATTTGCCCGTGTCTGCAAGGAGGCATGCAGACGGAGGACAGGGGCCGACCGAGGGACAGGAGATGGGAGAGACACACAGTTTGTCTGCCAGTGCCTTCTGCCTCCCCGTCTCTCATATTCAGTTTGGTCACATTGCTGGCCATGCTGGCTTGTGTCACCACTCTGCTGGGTAGGTTTGGTCATTTCTCTGAAGCCTTTGAAATACTATAAATATGTTTTCTGGTGACTTTTTGAAAGATACTGAGCAGTTTTGTCAGGTTGCTTCTGTAACATTCGAGGAGTGTGTTCTCATTTGTCTGTTTTTTGCCCTTTAGTGGTGTGTGCACTCTCGCTGTCATTGCGGCATCAGAAAGGAGACTCCCACTCACCCTTTGAGGAGGATGATGTCAGGGAAAACATCATATCCTACGATGATGAGGGGGGAGGGGAAGCCGACACCGCAGCTTTTGACATAACAGCGCTGCAGAGCATGCACAGAATACAGCACATGCACAACAACGGAAACATGTGAGCTCTTCCAAAAGATAAAAAAAAAAAGAAAAACCAAGTTTATCCTTGTCATGGTGGCTCATGGCTGTGTGCGACTGTGTGCTTTTCTGACTTTTATCTCTTGGCACAGATGGTACACCCAACAGAATCCGCCCAGGGCCAGGACGTACAGCTGGAGCCGTCACCCGCGCCCCAGCCTGGGCCCCCAGCAGCGTCCGGGCTCCGCTCCGCTGTACGGACGTCTCTGCTACGGCATCAACACTCTGCCTGTTCTCAGAGATTATCCAGCCGGGCCACTGGAGGCAGGCCTTCAGCTAACTCAGCTGACCCAAGGGCTAACAGGAGGTCACTTTGGCAATTCCCTCTTCATCCCAAACCAGAGCACCTTTGAGCCTCTGCTGCGCTCTCCTGAGATGAGCCTCGGTAGTTTTGAAGCAGAACATATGCTGGCGAAGAAAACAATTACAGACAGAAATGAAAGCAGCGAAGCGGACGCAGCTGGTGCAAAAGAGAATAAGGACCAGACCGAGGTCAGAAAATACTGTCAAAATAAAACAACAACACAGTTGCTTTATATTTAATATGCGTGTTGAGTTTGGTTATGATTGGTGCACATTGACAGACATCTGCTTTTTACCACTAAAGTAAAACCTGTGAGGGGAAAAAAGCCCAAAAATATGTGTCCATGTGAATCCCATCGTTTAAATATCCAGAGTCTTTCATTTTTTTTCTTTTCCCACAAATTCAGTAAGAAATTATTTCGCCCCAACGGTCGAAGAGCTACACTCAAAGTAGGTGAATTGGCATCAGGTCAAAATTGAAGACATTAGGTTCGATTTAACACTCGCGAAGATTTGGTTTTCTCTTCATTTGAGATGACAGAGAGCAGCTGTTTTAACGGGGATATGAGAGATTTAGTAATGTGGGGTAAATAGAATTTTAAAATGTAGAATACAAAAATGTCAAGTATTCCAACTTAAACATCACGGGATGAATGCATACTACTGTGCAGATTTACAAATAAAAAGAACACAAAGGTGCAAATGTACGTGGATATTCTTATGTCAGATTTCTAAGGAGCTGTGCCAATGCATGGTTCTCTTTTGATCATCTCAATCATTCAAAACCTATTTCCTCTCAGATGTTAGACATGAAGGGATGTAGACACTCCCCCGATTGAATCATTTGCATATTAAAGCACCGTGTGCAGCAGAAGTTATTAGACACGGCAATAAAATCAACAGCAGGGTAGGAGCGCCGTTTCAACTATTGTTAAACTCAGACTCTCATCCTTTCTATGAAGGAAATAAACTTATCTGTTGTGAGATCAGAATCAGAAGGACAGCTGCTGAACAGAAAAATAAATAGGGCCTATCGACTCCTGGAGTTGTTAAAATAAAAGAACAAATGAGTAAATTGATAAAAGATACAGGCCTTCCTGCTAATGCATGACCAGGTCTTCAACAACAGCACAGCAGCCATCATTAATGCGCTGTGTTAATGCGGTTTGTACACTGCATTAATATGTGCGTGCGTGCTTATAATCAGAAAACTTTACACTATTAATAAGAAATGCAGAGTCTGTGAAATTGACTGCTATATTGTCTGATAAAATTCTGTTCCAGCTCGTGTTTTATTTCTACATTACCGTGTCAAGTTTGACTAAAAAAAAAAAGTGTGCCCACGTGGTAGAGAATACGCTCGTGTCAAACAGAAAGTACTGAATCAGAACAGAACATCTTAATATAAGGTAAATACAACCTCAGTACTGGCATTCAGGTGTGTGTGACGGCAAGGAGGAAAGACATCAGCAATGATCTTAGAGAAGCTGCTCATCAATCTGGGAAGGAAATTTACAGCGAATTTTCAGTCAGTTATTGTGCATGGGAAATGAAAAGTGATAAAAACAGTTGCCAGTTCAGCCAGGAGTGGATGTCCCAGCAAGTTTAACCCACGGTCAGATACTACACTGTTCACAGAATTTGCAAAAAGCCCAAGAGCTACATCTCAGACTCTACAGGCCTCAGTAAGCATGTTAAATGTTAAAGCTCATGCCAGCACAATTAGAGAAAGACTGAACAAGTATGGCTTGTTTGGAAGGGTTGAAGGAAAAAGCATCCTCTCTCCAAAAAGAACATGGCAGCACAGCTTAGGTTCGCAAAGTTACATCTTAACAAACAAGACTTCTGGAACAATGTCCTTTGGACAGAGCAGACCAAAGTGGAGATGTTTTGGTCATAACGCACGGCAGCACGTTTGGAGAAAACCAAACACAGCATATCAGCACAGACCAACTGTCGACCACAATGGTGGAGGGCTGATGATCCGGGCTTGTTTTGCAGCCTCAGGACCTGGATAACTTGCAGTCATCGAGTCCACCATGAACTCCTTTGTGTATCCAAGTGTTCTCGAGTCCAATGTGAGGCCATCTGTCCGACAGCTACAGCTTGGCTGAAACTGGGTCATCAACAGGACAATGATCCCAAACACTTAGTGTTTTTTAGTTGTATTGACATCATTTTAGCACCTTTTTTTCATAAGTACAGCATTGGAAAGAAGTTTCTTTTTTACATGACTTCTATATTCATGAGGCCCTCACATCCCTCTCCATCCTTTACAAAGAAAAACAAGGGCATGGTTTCTGTGTCATCTACATACAAATCTGACCTACCTGTAAGATTAAGAAGCCGAGTCAGCAAAGAACCAGTTGCTGTCAAATCAGGATGACTTCTGTCAGTCATTATTTCTTTTTATTCTCAGGAATAATAGTTACTTTTTGCTTCCATCCATTTATCTCAGCGTATTTTTCCTTTCCAGATAAACCAAACAGAAACGGAGTCGACAGCAGCCGACATCGCTGCAGATCTGACCTATGAGTCTTCATGCCAAAGTCACACCAGCTTCTCATCAAACCAGCAAGAGGGTCGGCCAGGGTCATCCCAGACGCAGATCAGCACTGGAGCCACCAGCTGCACAGTGGATGACATTGAAACTGATTCCTCCATTCCCTCCGTTTCAGAGCAAAATTATTCAAACGCCAGCCAAGTCGGCAGCGCAAACCTTCCTGCGTATCTGAAAGGAGACACGTACAGCATTGTGGGCTCGCTGAACCCAGACAGCCTGGGGACGTGTATGAACGGGACAGGCAGCAGCGGGCTGTACTCAGCGGGGCTGCAGCTACTGAACGTGGGCAGACTCCAGAGAAAAGACATGACCCCACAGTCTTTGCCCTTACCGGGGGGCTTGTTTGGCCACAACAAGAGCTGGGCGTCAGGGGCGGAGCCTGAGAGAACAGAAGCCACCAACCCGCAGCCTCTCCGGATGGAAGAGCTCCTTAATATCCGCCTGGATCAGGTCACCTTTGACATGTCGCAGCCGCCCTATGACTCGCTGCAGACATACGAGTTTGAGGGCCGCGATTCGAGGGCCGAGTCGCTGAGTTCACTGGAGAGCGACGCAGAGAAGGACGACAGGAAGGAGGAGGGAGGCATGGACGAGCTCAACCAGAAGTTTAGGAGGCTGGTGGAGATCATCCGAGACAGGAGAAAGGAGAAGGAGAAGGAGAAGGAAACACAGGGGAGCGAGGGAGGCGAAACCGCAGAGGCCACTCTCAATGAGACTCATAAACAAAGTGAGGACAAAGAAAAAGAAGTACAGAGATGGGATTTCTAGACTCCAGTAATTAGACACTTTAGAGACAGGAGAACGGTCTTTGACAGAAATGGATCTTTAACACAGCAGGGGTGACAAAAGACAGAGCCTCTGACAGAAATCCTCTTGTTTTTCTCCCTGCCATGAAGAATCCAGACAGCTGCCAGTGCAGTGAGGACCTGTGGGGCCATCAGTGCAGTGCATAGTTTTCACTTCCACTGTGTTCAGATGATGCATATGGAACCCGTCACTGTTCACACTGATCTTGTAACTGATATTAATAATGCACTTGGGGCTTTCAAAGCCAAACTTATGAAAAATTAACTTCTTTTTTTTTTTTTTAAATATTGATTCTAAATCCTGAAAGCAGCATTGTTGGAAAATAGGCCTCATCAAATATTGACTGGAATTGTGATATTTAATATTGATAGTCTAACAGTCGCGTAACCACAGGAAGATCTCTGGATTCAGAATATATTTGGAGAATTTAAAGTGTACAGTTAAAAGATGTGGGCTCACACTGCCACGCGTACACAGAGCCGCTCAGACTGAGGGACTGTGATCATTTCTATCATGCAGCTTCACAGTATGGTTCCCTCAAGTTTGTCACTTTTACAGCAAAACAAAACTGCTCACAGCTGAAAATGATCAGACTGGCACTATCAAAGTCTTGTGTACTGTTGTAAAAGTACAGTAAGTGACATTCACATGTAGATAAACATCAACCTCAGCTTCAGTTGTTGTTGCATACATTATCTTGGGTGCAGGATATTTACTGGAAAGACCACACATGAAATGAAGTGTCTGAGATGCACACTCACACGACTCGATGTCCACCCCCCTTAAATCCCCCCCGCACATGAGATTATCTGTAATCGTCTTTTGTGTCAGCGTGTTCTGAATGATTTTTTTTCACCTTCTTAAGAGACAAAATAAAGCAAAAGCTTTTATGCGAAGCAGCACGCACGTGCAGACATTGTTCCTGTGATTAGCCCAGAACACGGGCAGCAGGAAAACAATATTTCACTCTGAGTATGCATAATGAGTGATTCCCAAACAGCATTTATTATTCCGATAGTTGCTGGAATGACCAAAATATGGACGTTATTTTCAGTAATGTGGTTAAATGCATTTGGCTTTTTGCAGTTATTGCCACTTCGTCTCCTCCTCAGCAGATTAAGAAGTTTAGGCCTTAATCATCCCTTCGGCCGAATTTTGTCAAGAAAAAAAATGTGCTGAAGGGAAAACTGGACTCGTTGGGTGAGAGAATGAAATGCAGAGTAAAAAGGAGAGGGCTAGATGTTAACTGCATATCAGCAGCAGGCTGCAGCCTATTCTGGCTGGGGTTAGGTGAGGTCGCAAGTAGTGGGAATGTTTCACAAAAGATGGCTGTAAACATCAAGTTAACTCGCAACAGTCAGACTAAATGAGGCGAATATAAGCTCATGTCTGAGCTTTCGGTTCAAAAATGAAATGACACCGCTTTGGAATGTTTGAAGTGTTTTACAGGTGCATTGGCGTTTATGTTCATTGAAAGAGATCTAAGAACAAATGCAGTGGAGTAGAGGAAGTCGGTGTATTTCCTGGAAGCAGCAAATGACAGAACGATGGTGCCACCTAAAGGTAAACCTGAGGAATGCATCATGTGTCAGATAATCAAAGTCTTTACGATGAGTTTTATCTGGAAACACAAAGAGACGATGTGAAGAGTACCTTGGAAGGCAGGCCAGACAAAAAGGCTTCTAGATTACGGGGGCCTTGCAGCTTTTTTTTTGTTAGTTTTTTCTTCTAATTTATTGTAGATAAAAGCCACTCCAGATCATGAAGGTTGATTTTGCCTTAACAAACTACAGCTGTAGTTGTGAAGTTTAAAAAAAACAAGAACAACAATGAAAGTTGAATGTGTCATTAAAACACCACTGGGCCATTTGGCAGACCGATTCATTTCATTTCAGAATTTTCTCTGTAATTTCTGTGATTTATTTATTTATTTTTACTCTCACTCCAGTTATTTGTTACACTGTTATATTTTAAGTGCGTGTACTCCATTTAATGTGATTACTGCGACTCTACGGTTTCTGAGAACCTCACATCTTTCTCTCTCCACTCAAGAGATTCATTCAACTGTGAAGAAATGCCCAAAAGAGCAAAAGCGCCTTCTCTCTGCAGCTTTCCGAACAAATGTACCTTAGACACGAATCACATGAGATGTTTGAAAGTGAGTCCAGAAATATCCCAACTGGAACAGCCATTTTACTAACTGGATTTAAAGTCTATAATCAGTGCCGCTAGCAAGCTTATTTTATCAACATGATAATGCGTCCAGGCAAGCCAGTTGGTCTGTGTGAGACTGTGGGTTGCTTTCCTTTAGAGTTACTACCTTCTCTTCCAGTTGATTTTGTGGAAGTGAAACCATTCAGAACTAGCATAACAGTCTGCTCTCATCCAGGGACAATAGGGAAAAATATATTTCATTGTGTTTTTATTTAGTCGTCACTTGAAGTGAGCAGAACAATGCATATGTGGACAAAATGACAAAAGGCTATAGTAAAAGTTCAGGTACTTTACCCCAGATGGCCTGCAGGGGGCGGTAGAGTGTTAATCTAACATGAGTTTTAAACCGACTGCAGGCTGACTCCTTTTCAGACATTATCTTCAAACTTTGCACCAACTTAGTGCACAGATAAGCACATTTTAGGGTTTTGACTCAGCATTTCATGATATTTACACACCGCTTTAAAAGCAGGCACCTTCGTGTCTTTTCTTGTAAATGGTTACTGGAGTCACCGGATTTCTTTCTAAAAGCATCATCAAAGCAACATTTGTTGATATAACTACACTCATATCACACAGCGAGCTTTAATTCATCATCCCTCAACCCAAACCGACCCATTTAAGGAATAAAAGGCAATGAAGTTATTAAAAAAGACATCTCCAAAAGAAAACGAAATCAGGAAAATAAAGTTTGACACTAAAATCATGACTTTGCACATTTCTAAAAGAATATCTCAGTGCAACAAGTTCCACATAGAGCAGCTTAATAAAAATTTTCCCATCTTATCTCTGACATGGCAGACTTTTTCTGTGAGAGGCCTTTTTTTTTTTTTTTACATCTGTGTGAACCGTTCATCATCTGAGAATGCAGTGTTGTAAACACCGTCACTTGCTGAGCCATTTTCCACCGTCTTCACCCGTGTCTCTTCATCGTCTTCCTCGTCTGTTTTCTCGTTCTTCTTGCTGGAATAAAAAGAAAAAAAAAGGCGAATCCAGAGTGTTGTAAAAAGAGAGTGACGACACTCCCATAGACTTCTATTGTAAGAAAGGAATGCGGAAGTCACGTGGGTCACGGCGACGCCAGAGTTCCAAACAAGAGACGCAGCTCCGTTAACCTCAATTGCTCGTCAAGAACAATTACTGGTAAGTAGGGATGGGAATCGAGAACCGGTTCTTGTTGAGAACAGGTTCCCAGTGTTTCAATTCCTTGGAATCGTTTGGCGATTTTGCAAACGACTCCCTTATCAATTCCAGTGGGTGCGAATGACGTCACCACGCAACGTTGCGTGGCGAGTCCAGCGCAGCCAGCAGCCAACAGTAAACATGGTGCCCAAGCCGTACAAACGCTCGAAAGTTTGATTACACATCCCTAAAAAAGACGACAACAGGGCAACTTGCAAAGTGAATATTTCACCAAATGGAGGAAATACTACCAACATGCAATAACTATGAATGAATGATTAACGTCGGTGAATCTGAACCTAGCAACGTTAGCATGTCCTCGGCTAACACTGCAGGTAACTAACTAACAAACACTGCCTATCATGTTAGCACCATTTGCCTCATTGTAAAACCTGCTATTAGTAACGGTTAAGTTTAAATGAATGCCTTCTCATGCATTACATTTAGATGAAATCATGAGAGACAGAGCCTGACTGGCTCAGAGCCAGAGGCTGGTGGTACTACCCCCAGTTCACCTCTACCTCCAGCTTCTCCTTTCACCAGAGCAGGGAAGAGTTAAATTACCCAGGCCATGATAGACCAATGTGGACCTCACCGTTGTTGGGTTTGTGAGGTCATGACTCGTGTTACTTCTAAACTAAACAAAGTTGATGCTAATCGACCGGTTTGTTGTCCTTTTTCTCCAAATGAGAATCGATAAGGGAACCGATAAAGAACTGAATCGTTAAGCAGAATCGAAAATGGAATTGGAATCGTAAAAATCTTATCAATTCCCATCCCTACTGGTAAGTTAATAAAATAACAGCATTTTAAACGTTTTTTACATTTTTAAGCATTATCTATCAGAAGTATACTCTTAGATATCGTTATTTTTACATTTGGTTGGCATGAAATATCGGTGTTGATGTTAAAAATGTAATGGATTTAGGGACCTAACTGAAAGCTTAGTAACGGAGGCTAACGTGAGGTAATTAACGTGATCATTCATGAGGTCAGCAGATGTGGTGGTCGCTGCTGTCATGCTGCCATGGATCAACCCTTATTAGGGCTTCAGAAATTTCTACAATGTCCAAACCCTTAAATTTGATCAAATACAGTTCATTGTTGCAGATTAATCTACCCAACAGTATGAATAGCAGTAAAAGAACTTCTTTATTAAGGCTTGTTTTACTTTTTCCATGATGACATTTTATAATAAAATGTTTGGTTTAAATCTGTTTGGTGTTTTTTGCACAACTGACACATTTATTTTGTCATTAATATAGTTTTAACCAGAAAAAAAGTTATTAAATTCATATTTTAATCCATCCATCCATCCATTATACCCGCTGAATCCATCGGTCGGGTCGCGGGGGGGGCCGGAGCCTATCCCAGCGGTCATCGGGCGAGAGGCGGGGTTCACCCTGGACAGGCTGCCAGTCCATCACAGGGCCATATTTTAATCAATTAGTTAATATTTTACAATAGTTTCCTGGCTTGAAGCACAATAAACAGGGTTACAGATGTATTCTGTTCACATGAGATATATTCGAAAAATGATGTCTACTACAGAAAAGAATTGATCCCGGCTCATCAGTCAAAGCATCTACAGCCACATATTTCCCTCCAAGTCATTTAAAGCTTCTTTAAAATAATTTATTCAGCTCAGCTTTGCTACTCAGCTCATTGTCCATCTGACACCAGAAAGAAATATGTGACTCAAAATACATTGTCGGTGAAGTGATCAATGCACATTATGGGTCAATATTTACCGAAAATTGCGTCATAAATGTTAAAGTTATCGTTTTTGTGCCCCGTTCCGCTAAAACCCGCTCAAACTGACTGACAGCGCTGTGAAGTTTGGAACTCCGGAGGCTCACATGAACCACGTGACAGCCCTAGCAGCGACATCAAAGCGTGTCGCAACTCTGTATTACTCTATAGCAGGGATGTCCAAAGTCGGTCCTCGAGGGCCGCTATCCTGCAGGTTTTAGATGTTGCCCTGCTTCAACACACCTGATTCAGATCAAGACATCATTAACAGGCTTGTACAGAACTTAACAATCTGTTGAGAGATCCTTTTAATCTGAATCAGTTGTGTTGAACCTGCAGATCAGCAGCCCTCGAGGACCGACTTTGGACATCCCTGCTCTATAGCTCTGGGCGAATCAAGCTCGGCTGTCATGTCTTCACAATGATAAATCTAAGAAAATCCAGGATCGTCAGCTCACCGTCTCCTTTGGATCGCAGAGGTCACAAGCAGAATGACGATGCCGGCAACGATCAGACCCATCACCACGCCAAACACGATGAGCCACGGAGGGGTGTTGGGGAAGACGGGCGTTGCCAGCGTGGGAAGGATGCTGATAAACTCCAGAGTTTCATCAGAGAGCAGAAAGGCACTGTTGATGCGATTCCTGGACTTTCTATTAAGTGAAGAAGGTTGGATTCAAAATGAAACTGTAAACAGTGGTTGCTTCCTTATTTTTGACAGCAATAACAACCTTTAGGCAGTTATATTTTCAACACAGTTTACCACACTATGCTATAGGAATATCACTATTTGTTGGCCACCATGTGTCTTTTACGCGTCACACTTTGCTGCACATAATGGTGTGACATTATGTCACTGATGATTCCAATTATCTAGTTTAGAAGTTTAGCTTATTCTGGTCAAGGTTGCACTTTTAGGTACAACCCCAAATTCTTTCCTGGCAACTTTTTCATCAGTGCCTCCTTATGGAGATTATTGAGTATTCCTGTCACAGGAAAAAATGTCACAAAGCGCATTTTGGAAGTTATTAAGTTAACTTTTGGGGATTTTTGAACCATGCCATATGACCTCGTGTATCACCACTTGGGACCTGTACAGGTGTAGTGCAATAAATGAATTATTGTCTCTACTGTAGATGTGTTTTTAACCAGAAGGCAAAAATATTTAGTTACCTGACAGTTAATAAATGCACCACTTTCATTTTTAAAATTACAGAAGCGGTCTGGAAAATGGAATAGTTATTTCTTTTGTTCTAACTCAACGACTGAGAGCAGAAAGCAGTCATGACTTTGTGCCAATAAAAGTGGCGTTCACCCTTCACCTTCATTGACAAATCCTTTGACCACTGCAAACATTTGTGTGGTTCAGGGCTACAAAATTCTTTCTCTACACAATGCCACAGCTGACTGACCTATGGAGGAACAGAGCAACTGGTCTGCTTTAGGCTGGAAAGGCAGACCGGCAAATGAACATCAGTCTAATTCAACATTCATCCAATTAGCTTATTTTAGCTGCTTGCAAATCCCACAAGTAAGGCCACAGCCTATTGAACGATTTGTTTTTTGGTTGTAAATCCAACTTCATCTCTAAGAGGAATATGTCATTTTGAACTGAAGAAATACACATTTTTACACACATGACATTTTATTGTCCAAATTTCTCGTGTTTTTGTACTTTAAATGACCATAAAACTAGCTACAGATGCTAGTCTTATGTACTTGTTCTAGAATTAGCTGCTCACGGTGGCTAAGTTAAGCTAATGTTACGTTAATAGCACATTTATAGGTATGCACAGCCTCTTGTGAGTTTGTTTGGCAAATATATTTACATTGATATTTTTTTTCTAGATAGCAACGGCAAGTTTAAAACAGAATGAAAAGAACAGGCATTAGCCTTGTGGTTTGGTCTTGTTTTTTTCTGACTAGGTTTGGTATGAGCTTAAAGTGGCTAATTTTTGCTTCTGTTAGCAAAATAACACTCTCATATTCATATTCGCCCTCATGAAAATAGATCTGAATTAAAAATTTCTTTAAAAAAAGAAAAAAACAGGCATCTCCATTGGGTTTAGTACTCCCTGGGGTTCGCTTCTGTCTTATGCTAATGCTAATTAGCCAAAATACACTTATCCCATATTTTCTCTCAGACAAAATTGAGAATCTTCGAGAAATATAGAGAAATATAATTTATATGTCTAAATCCAAGTTTAATTTTTACAGTATCTGTATCCAGATATTATATTTGTGTTGTGTAATTTAATGTTTTTCCATGTGATCATTTGATTACCTCACAGCCTCCTTCACGTCTCTTTTATCAACAAGGCGTGACGCGTCCAGCGGCGATCTTACCACAAACCAAAAGGACACTCTCTGAGTCTCATTACACACGACGATGTTTGACACACTGTTCCACAAGACAATAAAGACCACGTCATTCTCATAAACCATGACTCACAGATCTCATAGTGGTAAACAAAAGACAAGAAGAAGGTAATAAGAACCCGTAACAGTTTACTTACTTAAATTCCTGTCCTTCGATGTGATTCCTCATGGCAAAAGCCAAAGTTGCTTGAAAAAGGAACCTTTCGTTTTCATTCCAGTCATACTGCAATACCAACAACATCAGATCATGGCTGTTTTGCATGAAAGACCTTTAGGGTTTTCAGATTATGAGATGGACCTTGTTCTCATTAAAAGAAGTCACATGCACTTACAGAGAATTGTAGACAATATTCAGGGTATCAATACAATTTAAAAAAAAGTTGTGAGGTGATGTAAATAACTATATAAAAGTGACTTTGATACCAGCAGCATCTTTAAAACAAAAAGTTGGGACAGTCATGTTTTACACTATTTTGTAACATCTACCACAAAGTTTTGGGAACCGAGGAGCCGAATTACTTGAGTTTTGAAAATTAAATTTCTGACTTAAGATGCTTAACAGCTCAGCAGATCCTTTAATATTTGTAATGCTCCAGTGGTTTCATTGGGTTACATGTGTGGACTGAAGAAGGCCAACTAAGCACAAAGTCACTGTGGTAATACAGCCAACACAGACTTTGGTTTGTCATTGTACTGCTGAAATAAGTAAGGCCATCTGTGGAAAAGATGTCTCTCCTGAAGAACACCTGCATAATTCATTTCAGACGTGTAAGTTGCTCATCCCATCACAGATGCTGGTGTTTGAACTCTGTACTGATAATGAGCCAAATAATTATTTTTTTCTTTAACTTGGAAGATGCGGTGTCCACGATTTGGAAAAAAAAGATTTCAAATTCTCGGTTTTGGCGTCAGCAAATATACCAGTCGTCTTGAGTTTCTCTTGCACCAACTTTTCTGAAAGATATTGCTGGTATCAAATTCAAAATTATATCTTTTTTTTGATTTAAAAAACATTGGTTTGCAAATGATTGCATTATTTTCATTTCCATTTTAACCAAGGCCTCAGTTTTTCTGGCAACAAAGGTTCTATATCGCCTCAGAAGAATTCACCCCTCTTAGCTTTTCCTGTTTGGTTGCACTTCAACCTGTTGTTTACATGGAACAGTTGTTTGGAATTTATTCAAACTGGTGAAGTGAAATTCAAATATTTTTCTGTATTTGTTTCATGTTTGTTTCACAGTCACATATATTTTGCATTCTTCAACTTGCTAGATATCTCGTGTTGATCAAATTATACAAAATCCCCAAGAATACGTTATTAATTCCAGGTTATAAGACAGCAAAACAGGAAAATGATGATGGAGGACAATACCTTTGCCAGGCGCTGTGTTATGTGCTTTCAAGTTGTCAGAGATTTATAGAAACACTTCTCTCAAGATTATGAGGTATATTAAATTAGGTACGTACAGCTTGATCTCCGAGAGCAGTTTTGATGCTTAGTCGAACTTTGTTGGCATTTGGAGCATCTAGAGGAGGAAACATATTGAGTATTCTCTACATGCCATGAATTTACGTCAACACATTTAGCCTTAAACAATGTAGCAGTATTGTGTCCATTCAGTTTCTAATAAATCCAAATGTAAGTACTGATAGTGAAGCCAAAATAATGTCAATCAGCTGTTCTCATCCTTTTTGGCAGGCGATTGACTCGCATATGTTTTACTATCATTGTTGATTTAAACCAGTTGTTAGGAGACAAACAGCTCAGTGATGCATCTAATCTGACTGTATTCCAGCAAAGAGATTAGAAGATACATTCCTCTCTGACTGCCTGAGCGACTACCGTAACAATATGTGGTTTCTGATGGTATACATATTGAGTGTGAACACAAATGATTTAATCAAAAGTTATATTTCAAGAGATTACTTACTTGGTTCACAGAGCTGTGCTGCCAAAGCAGACGGCAAACAGAACAGCAAGAAGATCCTTTCCAACATTTCCCCGGACAATAAGGAGCAAAATAAACCGAAGTTGCAAAAGCTCAGGTGTAGCTCCCAGTGTTCAGTGATTTGAGGAGGTCAGCAGAAGGACTTCATTGGCTAAAGTTTAATGGTTAAACCAGGACACACCTAAACTAACCTGACCTCTTGTAATGAAATGGGAGTCACTGCACTGTACTACCTGGATACAGTGCAGTGGATCCTGCAGTTTATGTGCTCCTGTTTGTTCAAGCTGCCTAAAGGAGCCAGACAGGTCTGCTAATGCAAGAGAGGCCGACCTGCACAGGAAAACACAATGCTGAGAGTGCCTCTGTTTACTCAGCTCTGAGCTTGTGACCCAGTGTCTCAGACATTCTTATATAAAGGAGCAATATTTTTTCCCCATTTCTAGGACTCGGAAACAAAAACACTTGCATTCAAATACAGCTATCTCGAAAAGAGTGAAGTGTTTGACCAAATCTGCTTATTATTTCAGATAAGAACTGCAGCTGCATTCCTTGTGGGGCAAAACCTTGGTTTTGCACACAGGTTACAACTCACCACTAGTTTGTGTCTGACAAAGCTTCTTCTTTTTTTTTGTTGACAAGTTGTACTGTTCTCATTCTTTGTTTCTCCAAGTTATCGGGCCTAACAATCATTTTATTATGCAATGCCAAAATAAAACCTCCCAGACTCTAGTGAGCTCAGCATGTTAACCAAAAGACCTTTCTGGAGGGGGAAAAAAAAACTTAATGGACAGCAGAAACTCTCAGTGAATAATTAATGTCTCTAAATGAGACGCACTGTATATTTAAGGTTAATCATCCATTTTACCCTGACAGATTTTTAGTTAATTGTTTAACCATTTCAGCTGTTTGTAAGAAGTTCACTCGGGGATCAATTTCCAATTTTGTCACTTAAATCTCAGTCGACTGAACTGAGAGCAGATTGTATTTTTAGTTTCCAATCCAATCAAAGTCTCCCACTAAACTGTGCACTTGGCCTATAATAAACGATCTTTTGCTCTCATAAAGTGTTTTTCCATAAAACTGACAACACCCGACAACCGCTCTTTGCCCCCTTGTCCAAAATTTCTGTCTGAAAGTATATGTGGGGAGCTTTATATCATGAGAAAGAAAGAAGTGTTCCTGAACACAGACAAAATACTAGTAGCTTTAGGTGTATACTAGTTCTTTCAGCTTTTTTAATTCCAGATCATCCAGAAACAGCACAACAATAACAGAGACTTGTGACCTGGCAAAGCATGCATTCGAAAGCAAAACAACTTAACTAACAAGTATTCTTGGCATCTAGATTGGGTACACTTCAGTGCTCTCTTAAAGGGATACGCTGCTAACTCTATAGTAAAGTCAGCCAAGTATATTACAATGTTTCACATGCACATAAAATATAGCACTCAAATAAGCAGTTATCTATACAGTAAAGGGCTTTTCTCTATCATAAATCAACACAGATTAACACACCGGAGACAATGAGCGTTTGGTGTCTTGAGTAAGGAAAACACAGTCAGACTGACAAGCCAACCGCTCAGCGTCTTATAAAAGCTGCAAATTATGTAGCAGCTTCTGCAGTCTGTGAGCTTTACACTTTCTTAAAGTAGACAACTGTAATTTAGCAACATAAAACCACATTTTCTGTCAAACACCTCGTATCTACTGTGATTGTTGGATGGATGACAATCGCCATTGTAACGTGTGAAATGGTATTCTACTGTAACGGCCTGCTCACTGGGCTCTCTAAACGGGCTATAAGACAGCTGCAGTACATCCAGAACGCTGCTGCTCGAGTCCTGACTAGAACCAGGAAATACGACCATGTTAGTCCAGTGCTCAGGTCTTTGCACTGGCTTCCTGTCGCTCAGAGAATAGACTTTAAAACAGCTCTGCTCGTGTACAAGTCTCTTCATGGTCAAGCGCCAAAGTACATCTCTGACATGTTAGAGCCATATGAACCAACTCGGACTCTGAGAACCTCAGGGAGGGGTCTCCTGCTGGTGCCCAGAGTCAGGACTAAACAAGGTGAGGCTGCGTTTCAGTTTTACGCTCCTAACATCTGGAACATCCTTCCAGAAGATGTGAGACAGGCCTCAACTCTGACAATGTTTAAATCCAGGCTGAAAACAGTTCTATTTAGCTGTGCATATGACACCTGAAAGTATTTTATCTGCACTCTTCACTTTTAAATTAATTAATTAATGATTATTTTTTATGTTTTTTTGGAATGATTCTTGTGATTTTATGTAACTGTAAAGCACTTTGAATTGCCTTGTGTACGAATTGTGCTCGACAAATAAAATTGCCTTGCCTTGCCTATTTTGCTCCTGGGAAGATGGTGGTTGGAGAGGCATTTAATGATTTACTCCTGTGGATTATCATCCACAACACCGGCTTTAAGCAGCGCAGTGTTGGCAGGATGTAAAGTTCCCTCCTTCTCATGATGAAATACATTTGGAGGCATAGGTGATCAGATATGTCATTACTAAATAAAGTGGTGCTGTTGCTACTTTAGAAAGTATTATTCGAAAACTTGGGTTGGTTCTCTACTCTTATATTTATATAAATGCACAAAAAAAACAGAAAAGAATATTTTACTATTCTTTGTTAATAAATAGTCAGACTGTACTGTAATATATGCACACATAAAACATTCAGTTTGCCTTGTGACAGAAGATCCAGTTTAGGTTTGTGTGCTCATATAACAAAAAAAAAACAGGAAAATATGTAAATAAATAATCTCTGTTTTCTTGGGAACAATATCACTGTAAATACAATTTCACAGCATCGGAAAAGAACAGTAATAAAGTTAACTGTAATATTACCCCACAGTTTACTAACACTGGCTAACATTAACCACCTTATGGGCAATAACTGCAGGTGTGACTATGCGATTATCTGTAATAAAGTAAGTTTTACAGCCCAAGAGCTCAATTTTCCATTTGTAAGAGGAAGAATGTTTAGCCTTGGTTTAGCGTCACTTCAGCTATACTCAGCATTATTCTAACTTCGCCAGCATCTTTTGTCTGAAACCTCCTGAAAAGTACATAAAGTTCTGCTTCGGTTTTTATTTTCATACGTCAAAGGTTATGCTGAAGTTTTAATACTAGTGGAAACACATTTAACTACTCTTAGTACATTCTGACTTATGAGGAAATACTATAATTTTCCAGTCATGTCATTCATCATTTTTCATTTTGCATATTTGCATACAGGATGGCCCATTAAACACAACACGTCTTCTGTAATTATACAATTTAACAAAATCAATGACCTGTGTCAAAATAACTTGTAAATATATCATTTCAATATGTCGGAATATGAAGCACGCTCTTATTTCCTCCCTTCCTGTGCTCTGCCGCCCCCTGCAGGCGCAGAGCAGAAGTGTTACAATCAGCCACAATAGGCAGTAGGAGTGGACAAGCCTGAGCCGAGCAGGCGGTCTGTCTTCACGGGGATCACTAGGAGGTGATACCATTCACCGCTATTCCAACCCCCCTTTCTTTCCCGACCTGAAACAGGAACCGGCACCTGGAGCAGAATGTATTGATCTGTTTTGGCTGCAGTGCTTCTCCAGCGGATCCTCCATGCGTCAACCCCGGGAATGGATCAGGAATCCGCTGCGGCGTCTGGGAGTAGTTTCATCTCCCTGAATGAACATGAGCAGAGGTATTACTCAGGTCTCCACGGTCTGTGTCAGGTTGACACTTCAGGAAAGCTGTCGTCCAGCAAAGTGGCAGAGCTGTTCAAGGCGTCCCAGCTACCTCCCGAATCCCTGCATAAAGTGAGTGTGTGTGTGTGGCTGCGTGTGTGTGTGATGAGGTGTGAGAGGCTGAGAACTGCGGCTGCTGCGCCCCAAACCCAGTGGTGAGCAGGATCTCACTGATCCGGCGTCTCCTATGTATTTTATTGAGTCATATTTTCATTGTCAACGCTGTGTGTGAAAGAGAGCTTTCACACACCCCCTGTTCCTCTCCCCCTTTGTCATACAGGAAGCCTTCTCAGTACATAGCTGTGCGTTTGGTCTATTGCAGTCAGCTGGTCCTCAAAAGGCAGTTGACAGATTTTATGGTTAGGTCAGGCTTTTAGTTCTTATTTGTAATGATGGGAGGAGGTTTTAAAGGTGGAAAGGTTGGCACTGAATCTGTAGCCGTCAGCTGCCAATAAGAGCTAGGGCTTGAAAATCACCTCCTTGTCCTTAAAGAACCTAAAAGGCTTTCCAGTTTCTTCCCCTTATTTCCAACACATGTATTAACATTTTAGTTTGATTGTGTCACACATCACTTTTAAGTTGCACGGCAATAGCTGTAAACTTTCTCTAAATCACCCTAACCATCTCAGTTAACAGTATTATCAAATGATGTGTCCATCATTTGATTTGTTGTTGTTGCAGCTCTTGCCAACCATTGACTTCTATCCTTTTCTATCCAGCATGATAATCAAAGACTTGTGTCTGTTGTGGAAACCATCACAGAAAACATCAATAATATTATGTCAAAGTCACGTTGTTAGTCTGAGTTATTGCTGAGAACACTTATCAGCCTTAACAGTATGATGCTCACTGTACATAATGTGAGATTTTTCAGAAGTGTGCTATTTGGCATAGAATATATATATATATATATATATATATATATATATATATGTATATATATATATGAATGGTTGCATCAGTGGCTGCCTGGACCAAGATAAAGACACAATAACATGTCCTAAACCAGGCAAAACTATCACATCAGTGTTTGAATTGAAAAAAGTTCCAAATATCTATTTTTATAGATAGGACAAATACCTTTTTTTTTTCTTTTTCATGGTATTGATAATGTTTTAAGGGGCTGATCCCACACACCCTTGACAGCTGGTGATATACGGTCCTTTCATTGGCTCCAACGCACAACTACCAAGTCATTTTGCTGACCCATCACAGGAACAGAAACACATTTTTCCAGCTCAGATGAACAACACTGCGTGTTGCCGCCTCCATTTCACGATACACCCTCTGTCCCGAGAGGCCGGCACCCGGCAGTGGCAGCCCATTGTGCGTCTGTGTGGGTGTCAGGAAGTTTGGCATTGAGCTGCGCTTCCTTCCTGTCCGGCCTGGGTTGCCGCCAGCACACGGGGATGATTGACACACAGCCCTCTGAGCTGTGCTCAGCCCTGCAGCAGGATGCCTGCAGGATCACTCCCGGAGTCAGGGCTTTCTTCTGGGTCACCGTGTCACACAGTATTAGCGAAAGGTTTATTTCCTCTTGGCTGCATGCTGAATCACACATGTTATGATTCGGGATCCCTATGTTTTACTGTAAAAACACTGACATTTGTCAAAACAAAGAACATTTTTTTATCATCTGCCGTGTGCATAATTTATTATCCACCTACATAGACCAGACTTACTGAAGAAGGAGCGTTTTGTCATAGCTGTGTTGACAGCAGAGGAATAGAAAAGCACGACACTTCCTCCTGCTGCAGTGAGATCAGTTGTTGCTCAGACGCATATGGACTTCAGGTCACGCTGCTATTGGCTGATATCATTTGTGCTGTCAACAAAGCAAATGTTTCCCGTAGCATTTTATCACAGGAGTATGATAACAGCAACACCAGCCAGTGTTTGTGCTCGGAGGCATGTTCAGATGCCTGTTCACGTCTATGTTGACAGATGAAGTTGCCAAACTGGTCTGGCTGAATGAGGTGTTGTTTAGGTTCTTCTGGTTGGTGTCACATCCAGGTCTGATGGTGTTAGCATTGCCCGCTGTGGTGGAAGAACTACATAGATTTGTATTTGTGCAACTAACCATATAGAATTATGCCACTGTAAGCCCTACTGTTAAACCTGAACGTATTTGGCATTTGGCATAGTGGTTTTCAACCTTGGGCTCAGGTCCCTTCTAAGAGTTAAAGGATTAGTTTGAGGCTGGCTGCGATCTAATCTAATTTAGCTTTTTCAATAATCAGTTTTTCAAATCGATATAGCAGAAACTATATATATTTAGGATCCTATCCACATACAGTTAGCCACAAAAGCTTGTGTCTCTGGTTTAATCTTTTTATAATGCATTCTAATTTCATAAACTAATCATATAGTTTTTAATGTAAACGTGTGATCAGACAAGGAACTAAAAATTCTACATTTCAGGCTAAAGTAATAGAAAGCCTTTCCCTGTGAAGTTCAGTGTAATAGACGCCTGCATCATTACTTCAAAGACACAGCAAACATGTGGGTTTTATTAAAATCAATCAAATTATTTTTATTGATAAATATGATCAACACAAAATATATGAACTCTGGTATGAGTTGAATTGTGTAATTTAGAATAATCAGCTTTTTTTCTGTGGCAATACTTGATGGTGTCCTAAACAGGTAATTCTACTGAAAAATAAAGGAAGTGGAAATGTGTGACAGCGAGCTTGCACGCAACAGTTTGTCTCATTTTCAAATGTAGTTTTCTCCTTGACAGTCTAAACAAGGCATGCGACTCACTAATATGCTCAAAGTCAAACCTGTAGTAACATTATGTACGTTGAAATGTTGGCTTATTTCCCTCTCCCTTAAATACCTTTTCTTCCTCAGGCCATAGATCGGACCTGTCAGTCTGGTTCTTCCAGACCTTCGCAGTTTCCCTTGGAATAATCTCATTATCTTCTCCACAGGCCTTGTGCACACTGACTAACACTGCAGCAGACCTGACCTCCCCTGAGCTCAGCCTCTCACGCAACACCACTTGTTTTGTATGTCCTGTCCCTGTGAAAGCTGTTAAATGAACACAATGCAGGTCAAGCATAAATAATCTCTCATAAATCAGTATGAGCCACATGCACTTAACCAGTCCCCCACCCTCATTAGACCATGGGAATTAACTGCTCCCTTGTCATTCTTATTTAGAACACATATAGCAGCAAATCTTTTCTAAAATGTGTGTTCATGTAGGTTTGCACAGCATTGTGTTCAAGTGCTTGACTTACAATCTTCTCTTTTTTTTGTCTTAGGTAGCTAGTGTTAATCCCCTGTTGCCACAAGAATACATATCCTCTGGAATCTTTCAGCGTGTTTGTAGTAATGATAAAAGTGACTTACTTTTAGAAGCTGCTGGAATCATCTTAGGTCAGGGTGATGAACTCAGCTTTAATTTCAAGTGTATTCAATTCAATTCAAAATGTATTTATATAGCACATTAAAACAACCTCAGCTGACCAAAGTGCTTCAACAGCAACTGCATCACATATTAAGAGAATCATCAATAAAATAGCAATAAGAATAACTTCATCACAGATAAAAATAAAAATTGAGATAACATTAGCAATAAAATAACAATAACAGTAACAATAAAAGTAGCAAGCCAAGGTAAACTCCATTTCAGCTAGTGGAAGGCCAGGGAAAAGAGATGTGTTTTTCAGTCTGGAGTGTATGTGAATTTTTAAGAAAGACTTGAACTTTGTACTTTGTGATAAATTTTGTCAGTCAGCAGCAGTGACAAACAATGAAAAGATGTACACAATTGGATAAGAGCTTGTCCAGGTTTCTGAATTAGTAATATGTTATCATGTAGGGATACACAATGGTGTAGTGGTTAGCAATGCTGTCTTTCAGCAAGAAGGTTATTAGTTCGAAATTCAGCCAAGGCCTTCTCTCTGGGTGCTCTGGCTTCATCACACAGTAATGGTGTTAAATGGTGTTTCTAAATTACCGTAGAAGCGCGTATAATTGTCTGTCTTATTGTCTATGTGTTGGCCCTGCGATGGACTCGCAGCTGGTCCAGGGTGTACTCAGCCTCTCACTCAATTGCAGTTGGGATTGGCTGTAAATGGAAAATTAATTAATGTTTTCATGCGCTAACAGAGAAATTGGATACTTAATAAACCTGATTTTATCGAGGATCCTTAATTCTATTTATAAAAATATAAATATCCCCTACCTCATAAAAAGTGAAAACACCATGAGGGTTCCTCCCACCTGCGGTGATTTAACTTATCCAATAATAATAATAATTTTTTTTTACACTTTGTGTGAAATATTAAGTGGTGATCTATTTAAAGTGTGATGATAATTATGTTCCTTTTGGTTTTGGACATGGTTAGGTTAGTTAAGTTAAGCTAACCAACCAACTGCTGATGGTTAGCTTAGCATGCCATCAGCTAGCCCAGATTAGCTCATAGTATCCTTTCTTTTGTTACTTTCTCAATATTTGGTTGTAAAAGTAGCAAGCAGGAATTAGTTAATTAAAACATTTCCATTGAAAAACTATAGTGGAAAGCAACATGTGGTGGTTTTAACTTTAGATTTCCCACTGACATGCAGTTCTACTGTTGTTTTTTTCTTTATCACCAACTCTAAATGTTAAGCTAAGCTAACCTGTCAGATGGCAGGAATTCTAGAACCAGTCTTCTCTGTCATACAGAAAATTACCATATTACCCAACATGTTAGCCTGTTACCCATACAATATGACCCATCCATAGGGTGTCTCATCTTAAAAATAATTCAATAGTCCTACTGTAACTTAATATTATTTACACATCCATTGTCTTGAACTAATTTTCCTTCAGGAAAATTACCCAAAACTGGCTTGCATACAGTGAACATAAGGCAAGTTAGTCTTCCAGTACAAAAACACTAACCAGTGTCTTGTAGTCTAGGATAAATAATTGAGGAGAGTGTGTGTGCACAAGCATGATATAACAGAGGACATTTTATTTTTTAACTATATGTTTGTGGTTTGTTTTTCCTTGATTGTCCTACAAACCTTAATCTCCGTTGCTGCCCCTAAAGCAGTCATTGTACCTCTAATCAAAAGAGTGGGGGATAAACAGATCCCACTGTGCTGCTTATCCCTCACATACTGTTTCCCTCAGCTTTACTCTGAAAACAGAACTCATAATTTTGTACAGCGCATTATCTTGATCTGAGTCTAAAAAAATAACATGCTTAACTCACTGTGGTCCTTGTAGGTCAATGTGTCAGATTTTTTTTTTAACACTTCTTTTGAAACTGAACTGGTTTGAAAGTACTGCACCATATGGACCTTACTTTTCCTTTGATTTGAAATTCTATAATTCTTCTTTTTCAGGTGACCGAAGTGTGTGGAGCAAAGCATCTGGGTTACTTTGGAACACCTCAGTTTTACGTGGCCCTGAAACTGTTGGCGGCTGCCCAGTCTGGTCTGCCCATCCGCCTGGAGAGTGTAACCACCAGTAAGTCTGCTGCTCAGAGAGGAGGCGTCTTATGAGTGCAAAAGGGGATCAGAAGATTATCTTAACATGGCAGGATTTGGTCTAATCTGGCTGAAAGGGGAGTCGTGTGGAAAGAGCTAAGTGGGTTTGCCCTTATTTCAAGACTACTCAATCAGTTGGACCCTGACCAAAGACGAAATCAGTTTTCTCCATAACGCCACATAGTTTGATGGATTATATGTGGAAGTTTGTTCAGAGGTTCATTTGCACTGTGGTTTGTTGTATAAGGCCTGTAAGAGGCTCATCATGATTAATTCCCTAAGTCTTATTCTAGTTGTAGCAAAGGTCACCATGCAAGAGATTGCTGGTCGGACAGCTTTTAAAAAGAAAATCTTTGAATTTGTTTTTCTTTTAGTCAGTTTCAAGAAAAACAGTCTTACATGGAAACTGAATAAATCAGAAAGAATCCTAATCATGTCTCTGTAGATCTACCTCTGCCCAGGTTTGTTGGGCTGAAGAATGAGCCAGAGATGCGATACGCAGCCGTTCCCCCGGGCACAGATGCTCAGGCTGCTCTGTGTGGGCCTGGTTCTGTCCCCTGGACCCCGGCGGATAGGAGCACCGTCAGAAACCTGGAGGCTAGTGCAGACAAGAAGGTGAGGTCTGTGATGAAATTCAAAGTGCTGCAAAGCATAATGTGTGCTGCCAACTTGCGTCTCTAATGTACACTTCAGCCTTTGAGCTGCGAGAATGGATTACTGTTCAGATATGTTTTTTAGCGCAGGGCCATTAGGGCTGCAGAGAGTCTTAATCGTTACAGCAGAAATTACTGTTTAATGAGAGATTAGGGAACGCCGAGCCGTGTTCGGCTTACTGAGTCAAACCTAAATTTGATGTCAAGGTCTTCTGCATTAGCTAAAGGATGGGAACACTTTTGCCCCAAGGGTAACTAAAAATCTGTGTGTAAAGGCTAGATACCATTAAAGTGTGTTGAATAACAAATGTTTATGCTTCCTCTGTGTACGAAGGAGTCTTGGTCCCCTCCTCGATCACCATGTAGCTCACCAACGCACTCTCCGCTGACCTACCGCAGCTACCCAAACACCAAGCAGAGAAACGGGGTTGACACACAGATCAGTAAGACAGTTTCCAGTCTTTTTTTTTTTTTCTAACAAAGTGGTTATTCTGTCTTTAGATTGATGGAGCTCACATGCGCACTTGTGTTGGAAAATACGAATAAGAAATAAACTGAAATATACTAAGACTCCATCTTAGGCTCCTGCTCATTCCTCCATGCACTGATGTCTCTCCTGGTCCATTTGATCTTTAGATCTCTTATTCTGTCAGATCACATTTTTCAGAAGTGTAATCAGCAGGAAATCTCTGCATGTCAGGCTCCGGTTTCTCCAAAGGTGTGTTTCTCTCATGTCCTTCAGCCTATGAAAGCAAACATTCCCCACGTTCAATCATTCCGCCAGAGCAGCACTCCTCGCCCAGCCACTACGGAAACAAACCTGCTATGGAGCATCCAGCTATGGCTCGGGTACAGACAGATTAAAAATGACAACAATTTTGCAGTTTATTTAGTGTACATTAAACTATGTCTAATTTGCATTACTTTATATATGTTCAGGCTTCCTCTGTAGAGAGGCTCGATCAGCAGGGCACAGTGAACGATGACCCCTGGAGGATCACAGAGGAACAGCTGGAGTATTACACCAATCAATTCAAAAGTCTCCAACCTGACCTAGGGGCTCTGATCCTGGGTATGGACGCCACAAATACCTGCTTCTGATTGAAAATGATTCAATCAAACTTTTTTTTAATTTTCTTAGCACTGTTTGCTCTCTTTACAGGAGCTGTAGCAAAGACATTCTTCACTAAATCCAAGCTACCAATACCAGAGCTGTCTCACATTTGGTAAGCGCTGACTCAGTGTAACAGCTGTCCTTGTTCCATTCTGAGGTCAGTTGGCTGTTTATCAGCAGAGTGCCTCAGTATACCATCTGGAGCAGAAACAAGAACATTTTGATCTGGCTGATGATCCCTGTTTTTCATATTTCTTTTAACAAAAAAGCTTTCAAAAATAAATTAATCCGAACTAAAAAATCTGGCTTTGTGCCACATAATTTTAAATGTGTGGGCTGTTACAATATTAAAGGAAGACTTTGACATTTAGTTTTGTACATAAACAAAAAGACTAAAACCACTTTCATGACTTATGAAGCTACAGCCAACAGTGGGTTAGCATAGCTTAGCACAAAGACAGAAATTGTGGTTCAAAGCTTGGTTGGTTCTTATTCAAAGCTAGTGAAATCTAGTTACCACCACAGTGAATACATTTATTTTACTTTTTACACAAATTAAATTGACAGAGTACAACACGTTTTAGCCTTTTCCTCTTTCTTAGTTTCCTCTTAGTTTGCTCAGCTAAGAGGCTACTGTGTTTTTGCTTTGCTTAAAACAAATACTAAACTGTTTTTGCTGTCACTCTCACTGTTGCCTACTTTTTCTTTAAGTGCCTTGCAGCAACTTTAAGGGCAAACAGTCACAGGTGCTTAAAGCCCATGTGCAGTGTCCTTGTCGTAGTTTGTCAGATGATGCTGCAGTCATAAAATCAGGCTTTTATCGCAGCAGAGCTGATGCCTGGAAATGCCTTGAAAGGGACCGCGTGGGAACATATAGTCTTAATGGAGTGTTTTTCAGTAAAAACTATTCAGACTGATTTCACTGTCTGACAACAGAAACAGAAAAAGTGAGAGCAGCTTTACTGGGAACCGGGCTGTACTGCTATACAGTACACTTGAGCAAAAATAGGAGAGGATAAGCAAACACACGAACACAATTTCACGAATATGCTAATTAGCATGTGATAACATTAGCCACTTTTTAAGCAGGCTTTAGCTATTTTCCACTGGAAGTATTTGTTCATACTGTGAAAAATACCACAGTGTTAACTGTATACTGCATGTTGTCTTTCTCTGGAAACGTAAGCCACAAATGGGCTCAATTTACTGCCGATTTCAGTGCAGCACGAATAGAGGAAAGCCCTCACATTTAACACTCAAGCTTCTAGCTTGAGTGCACTCTGGCATCACCTGGCTTACTTTAGCGTAAATTTACAGCATACAGTTAGCAAAATTACTTTTGTCAAACAATTCCTTGTGTATTTACTCGTGTCCAAACACTTTATCTAGTCATTTGTTGTGATTTTTAACTTTTATTGCTAATAAATACTGAGCAAATCTGTAATACTGAAGCATATGATTACGCACAGATTACCCGCTCCAGTTATATGCTAACAGTTAATACAGCAGCACTTCATTTCACTGGTCTTTAATTAAGCATTATTAAATGTCATGTAATTATGAGAAAGCTTCCTGGAAAGAACTTGATAATGTGGAACAAATTATGAAAATTGCGAGTCTAATTGGTCATAAAGTCAGTGCACAGCATATCAGCTGGAAATGAAAATATTGTGGGGAAAGTTAAGCCTTATTATAATACAGTGTTTGATCTAGCTTTTCTTTAATGAGAATTTTTTTTTTCTTTTAGGAGTGAATACCAGATCATATTTTTTTTTTTTTTTTTACCTTTATTTAACCTGGCAAGCAATTAAGAACAAAAATTCTTATTTTCAATAGCAGCCTGCAAGAGCAGAGGCTCGATAAAGGGAAGGGGGAGGAGGAGCTAACAGTTAAAAGAATAGGGTTATATAAAATATACAACAAAAGAAATCAATTAAAATAAATAAATACAGTACAAAACAAAATACAGACAAACAGTAAACAGTATGGCAGGAGGGCAGGAGGGCATATTAACAAGTGCAGGAATCAACTGTGGCTTGGAGCAGGTTTGTTTTGAAGACAGAGATTGGGGTGAGGACAGACAGTTTCAGGGTGTGTTGAAGTGCGTTCCAGTCGTATGCTGCAGCAAAACGGAAGGCACTACGTCCAAAGACAGTCCGGGCTTTGGGAATAGATAAATTGAGGAAGGCATTGGATCTTAAGTTACGGGCAGGCTGGGCAATGTGCAGAAGGGACGAGAGGTAGCGAGGTGTAATGCCAAGAATGGATTTGTAGATGAGAATAAACCAGTGGTGAAGCCGTCTGGTGTGAAGTGATGTCCAATCAACCAACTTATATAAGTCGCAGTGGTGAGTTGTGAATGGAGCTCCAGTGGCAAAACGGATGGCGGAGTGATGGAGGGGGTCCAGTTTGCTAAGAGTGGAGTGGGAAGCTGCTCTATAGATGGTGTCACCGTAGTCGAGGATGGGCAGAATGGTCATTTTTACAAGTTTGTGTTTGGCTGCACGGGTGAATGAGGCCTTGTTTCTGTAAAGGAAGCTCAGGCGAGCTTTGACTTTAGACTGTAGGTGCTTGATGTGGGTGGTGAAAGAGAGGGAGGAGTCCAACCAGAGGCCAACGTATTTATAAGAGGACACAAACTCCAGCTCAGAGCCGCCAGCACAGAGGATTTTTGGGGCAGAAGGGGAAGTGTGTTTCCGGTTGAAGATAATGCATTTGGTTTTTGTGGTATTGAGGAGAAGGTGGAGACTATGGAAATGCTGTTCAACAGAGGTGAGACTAAGTTGAAGTGTGGCTGCCGCTGAGTGGAGAGAAGGGCCCACTGAATACAAAATGGTGTCGTCAGCATATAGGTGGATTTTGGATTTGCCAGCACTTTTTGTAATGTCGTTGATGTAGATGGAGAACAGCAATGGACCTAAAATAGAACCTTGAGGTACTCCTTTGGTGATGGTGAGAGGGGCTGACACGATATTTTCAGTTTTTACTTGCTGGGTTCTGTGACTTAGGTAGCTGGCAAACCAACAGCATGAGTGGGACGACAGACCAATGTTGAAGAGCCTCTGAAGGAGGATGCGATGGACGACGGAATCAAAGGCCTTAGTGAGATCAATGAAGGCAGCGATACAGGACAGCTTGGAGTCCAGAGAGGAAACAATGTCATCCAAGACCTTCAGAGTGGCTGTGGTGCATCCATGACCAGGCCGGAAGCCTGATTGTAAGTCAGACAGGATGTTGTTGGAGGATAAGAAGAGGCTAAGCTGCTCATGAATCAGTTTTTCAAGAACCTTAGCCAGGCACGGCAGGATGGAAATAGGCCTATAGCAGTTGGGGTCAGAGCTGATGCCCCCTTTGAAAAGGGGGAAAACAAGAGCCGATTTCCAATCAAAAGGAAAGATGGACAGATCCAGAGACAAGTTAAAAAGTTGACAGATGGGAGCTGCGATAACCGGGGCAGCAGCTTTTAAAAACATGGGATCGATCCCGTCAGAGCCAGTTGTCTTACTGGGGTCCAGGCTGGAGAGATGCTTCAAGACTTCAGCAGTCGTGATGGATCTGAAGGAGAAGGAGCCAGAGCTGGAGGATGTACTTGATAGTGAGGACGACGGAGCAGCATTGGAAGGCTTGGCAGAGAAAACAGGATCTGAGCTAACAAAGTGCTGATTAAAAAGTGAGACCATACGAGACTTATCAGTGATAACAGAGTCACTAAAGGTCAATGCACTGGGAAGATGGGGAGGAGTGAGCTTGTTTTCCATAGATTTAACCGTTTTCCAGAACTTCTTTGCATCTGAGCCGCAGGAAGCAAATTTGTCCAAAAAGTGAGTGATTTTGGCCTTTCTGACAGCCTGAGTGCATTTATTTCTGCAATGCCGGAAAGCGAGCCAATCAGCAGGAGCCTGGGAAGAACGAGCTATCCGCCAAAGTGTGTTTTTCTGGTGGATTAGCACAGCCAAATCATGGAAGAACCAGGGACTAAAACGATCCTTGATCCGTAATTTTATGAGTGGAGCATGTTTATTGATGATCTGGCTGAAGGTCAACTTGAAGAAAGACCAGGCCGCCTCCATAGAAGTGAAAGTGTTAAATATGTCCCAGTTCACAGCGGCAGTATCATGAAGAAAAGCTTCCAGGTCGAAGTTCTTCAGGGAACGTTTGGAAACGATCACAGGAGGGCGTTTAACTGATGAACTGGAGCGAGTGCAGGCAATAACACAATGATTACTCAGATCTTGACTGAAGACACCACTTTTATAAATATTGGGAGCGTTAGTGAGGATAACGTCTATCAGTGTGGCAGACGAGGGTGGTCTGTAGCAGACAGCAACAGAGAGAGAAAAATTCTTAGACAGGATGATCTTTAACACTAACAGTTCAAACTGCTTAGGAACAGATTTTGACAGAGAAACAGAACATTGCAGGTGGTCTTTAACATACAACACGACACCACCTCCTTTAGTGGCTCTGTCCTGGCAAAATATGTTAAAACCCGGTATGGAGATAACAGAAGTGGCAATACTTTTCTTAAGCCATGATTCAGAAACAGCAAGAACATCAGGATTAATAGTGTGAATCCAGGATTTCAACAGGTCAAGTTTAGGCAACAGGCTGCGAATGTTGATATGCATGAACCCCAAACACGTGCGATCACAGAATTCATTAAATGCCAGATTAGGAACTGCATGAATAGCACTAACTGGGCCTGGGTTGGGATGGATGTTACCTGAGATTAACAGCATGAGAATGATTACAATGCGCCTGGCAGCAAGGCTAAAGTAGGCTTTTGATGGTGTAGTGATGTGACTCATAGCAGGTTTGTCAGGATCTACCTGCAGGCAGGAGGAAGAAAATTGTTGCAGCAAAATAAGAGAATAGATTGTAGAGCATGACAAAGACAAACTTGGAAGTCCTGTGTTTGTAGTGATCCAAAAGGTGGAAGTGTCTCTAGGCAACAGCCTAGTGTCCAGCGTGCCACCACCATTGAAGGCTGTTGCTGACCTGCGCAAATGTCCACCCGCATGTCCAGGGAACTGGGCCACAGCGAGCAGGCAGATGATGGAAAACGCGAGCCATTGAGGTAAGGGAGATGTCGTGTGAAGAAACATGCTCATATGAACCGGAGGCACAACAATGCTGGGAAGAAGTGTATCCGTTTTTTGGGCTGGAAAAGGCTAGCTGCTGCAGGGCTGAAGAAGGCTAGCTGCTGCAGGGCTGGAGAAGGCTAGCTGCTGCAGGGCTGGAGAAGGCTAGCTGCTGCAGGGCTGAAGAAGGCTAGCTGCTGCAGGGCTGGAGAAGGCTAGCTGCTGCAGGGCTGGAGAAGGCTAGCTGCTGCAGGGCTGAAGATATAGTTCATGGCAACAAGTAACACAGTTCCTAAATGTTACAATCAGGAATATGCTTTTTTTTGAGGATTTGATTATAACTCGGCTTTCAGATTTAGCAGATGTTCTTCATCCTGTCAACGAATTTTTTCTTTTCTCTTCATTTTCTTTTTCAGGGAGCTGAGTGATGTGGATAGAGATGGAGCTCTTACTTTCTCTGAGTTCTGCATAGCCTTTCATTTGATTGTGGCTCGCAAGAATGGTTACCCCCTCCCAGACAGCCTCCCTCCAACCCTGCAGCCTGGGTTCCTGCAGCATGAAGAGGACACACCCGATACCCCTGAAGTAAGCAATGTACCTTCAACAGGCTTTATTGTTAAGATTGTACTTTAGTCTCGATTCAGAATAGAAGTCCTGAAACTGCGTTTTCTCGGCAGAGTGCCGAGCCTTTAATTGTCTTTGAGGATGCAGAGCTGAGGCCCGGTCAGATGGTGAGCTGAATCTTCAGTTGCTCTGACTGATTAATTATGTGAGGTCCCACTTCTATGCCTGTAGGGGGCACTAACAAGCTGATCATGAGACAGTCCTGCTCAGTCTAAACCCACTGGAGTCTCAGCAGCGTGTTGACTTGGAGCAGAATATATTGCTTCCTGAAATGCACTGCACACTTAAACATTATATCAGTCTTCGCAGGCGGTGATGGTGTGTTTGTGTTAACTTTTTTAGGATCAAAGCATTATAGAGAGGTCCCAGCCGAGCTTTGCCGCAATAAAACAAGATTTGAAAGAAGAATCCAGCACACAAGGTAAATATTGTGTCAAACATAAGTCTTTTTTTTTTAAGTTTCAGCTGAAACAAATATATAAAAAAATACTTTTTTTTTAAATGCAGATAAAAAAACAGGTGCATTTATTTTGAGTGAACTTGGCGCTCCTCTTAAGTCACAACATTAAATGAACTTGTCCTTGGTGGATGTTGGTGTCTGAAAAGTCCAAAACTGTGTGGCAAGAAGTTTTTCCCATTGAAAATGTGAGAAAATGAGCACATGCGAGATTCAGCATATGAGTTTATCCTGCATGCATATAAAACCAAACAAACTTCCACACCTGTTACCCCCTCGGACTGTTAGAAAATAAACTCAGATCAATGGGAGAAAAGCTGAGCGACGCTGTTTCAGGCCTAAAACCATTAGATACACCTCTTTGTTTGCACTTCTGATTTCTTTCTTTTCGTGTGTCCAGACGCCGGGGTGAAAAGTTTGGCCGCATCTCAAGAAAAACCGACTCGACGGCTGGGTGCCCTTCCTGAGAGGCCAGGTGATACTGAAACTCCTTTAAACTTGGGAAAATCAAAGAGGTTTTTCTGTTCACGTACATAAAGTGGTGCAAGTTTCAGATTCAGCCAGCGTAGTGTAATACCACAGAAACCCCATACACTGGCCTGAGAATCTCTTTTTTTTGTCCTCTGATTGTTGGCAATTGTAGTGTGATTTAGTTGAGATTGTAGCATGGAAAAAAAAGCATGCCTTTGCAGTTTTGATGTGCAGTGTTGAATGAGCTGCGTTACCAGGTTAGATTGCAGCTCATGGCTAAAGGGAAGTAGCTGCTTCTCATTTGCGACCACTCCAACGACAGTAAAAGCCTGACACAGTTGTGTTTGTCGAATGCAGCCTTTCTCACAGAGCCTCAGCCTCAGGATCTGGACCCACAGATGAGGTCAAAAACTAGACCAAGGTGAAAATGACCCCTGTCTTTCTTTGGACTGGATTAAACAGTACCCTTTTATCGTGTGCTGCTGATTAACCAGCATTCCATTCTTTGCTCTGCCACTACAGGTCCTACTCCAGCACTTCTTTCGAAGATGCCGTGAAAAAGGCAGAGGAGCCGCCCACCCCTCCGCCTCGACCGCAGAAAACCCACTCCAGGGCATCCTCGCTGGACCTCAACAAGCTCTTCCAGCAGGGCGCTCCAGGTACTGTCCGCACCCACGGCTTCTTCCCACAACACTAGTGCTGTGACACAGAAGGTGACGGCGCGAGCAGCCAGGAGCAACCGCGCATTGTCCGACCCAGCTATCAGGTTCTGTTTGTGGCACTTCCCTTTTCAAGGGGACAAAAGCAGAAATGGAAACGGCTGTTTGTTATTGTTTAGTGTGAAAGATGAGCTCACAGCAGTGAAAGTCAGGTACTGATTAGGACAGTGTGGGTGACATATTTATGTTTAAAGAATGAAATCGGACTCCTGAGAGCAAACAGAGGCATAACATAATTTTAGATCATTTTTTGGGGGGATTTTAGGAATAAAGAGTGGATGGCCCCTGCCTCCTCCGGCCCTCCCTCCCAGACCATCGACTTCACAGGTAAGTCTGCACATTGTTCCTCTATCAAATGAGAAAAGACACTTGTTGTTCCTCTGACCCACGCCAGTGTAAATTTCTCATAAACTGATGTAGAAAGAAAGCTTCGGTCAATCAGTACCTTATATTTTTCTTGTCAGGTGTCTCATTTTATCAACGTCTCAGAGAAAACTCCTCAGAATAAAGTGCAGCAGCCAAACTTCGCCGACTTCAGCCACTTCAAGGAAGAGGTGAGAGTGAAACCTGCTGTGCCACAACTTACTGTTCCTGCTTTCTCCATTTTCATAAAGCAGCAACACCAAGTATTTCTGCAAAAGAAAATGATAATATTTTTTAAAGATACCCAGCGGGAAAATTCCATTTCAGAATGTCAGCGTTTTCCACCTCATAATTGTGTCACCGGGGTTGTGTTTGCCAAGCTTACGAGCCTCTATTTCCAGGCATAAATAAACTCAAAGGTTATGGCAGCGGTGACCATCAGAGTCTGTGTCTGTGCACTGAGAGGAAATGAAGATGTAAAGAATTATTTATGGCTTAAGTGACTTAAACTTAGTCTCTTCTGTGAGATCCTGAATGCCGAAGGCCTGTTTCACCGCATATTTAATCCTGTGGATGTTTCATAGCCTATTGATGAATATTCTAAACACTTTTAATGGTTGTAAAAAAAAACATTAACAGGAAACCATTACACAGGAAAAAATAATGATATATTCTTACTCAGAGTCACTCATCCTCCAGCAAGCCGTCTCTGATCAGCTAAACATGATATTTCCTCTGTAAAACCTCATGTTCACCACCTGATGCCCTTTCATTCCTATTTCTCTTTTTGTCATTTTTATACTGCTGCACACGAGAACCTTTATTGTTTCCTCTTCTGTCACTAGGGAGCCGATTCTAGGAAACCTAAGCAATCCCCATATTAGGAAGTATCCTCGCTCAGTTCATGCTTTCGAAAAGTTACACTGTGGTGCCTGCGAGATGCGAGCTCAAGATCCCCTTTATAAGCTTCATTACTGCCGAGTGATAAATGATGCACATGCTGATTACCGTGCCGCATTTGTGACTCCCCCCCCGTATGTTTGTTTAAATCAGTTGTTTGCCTGCCAGGCATAAAAAAACAAAATGTACAGATTGCAAAATATTGTATTTATTAGACCTAATTAGATGGACCCTTTTCCCCTTGTATTTACACAGCTTTATGCATTATTTTTGTTGTCCTCCTGGGAGTAAAGCTTTGAAACTTCATATTAATGAAATCCAACCTTCTGGTATTTCTTTGACAAATCAGACGCAGTCTCGCTGTTAAAGGCCACAGCTGCTCCTTTCTTTTTCTTTTTCTTTTTCTTTTTTTAACCAAGCTTTTTCAGCCTTTAAACGAAAAAAAAATTAAAGAAAGGACGGACGGACGGAAAAAAGTGTAATTGGCAAACAAGGGAAAACCCCCATCCTCTGGGGTCCAGCCACAGACGTCACAGAAAAAGAAAAACGGGATACAAAAAGATAAAAATAAACTGATAGAAACAAGCAACTTACATGGATGTGAGGAGGTACTTCTGCAATGGTCATGAAAATAAACGTGCAGTATTTACTGGAGATCATAACGGGGTCCATATATCTCCAGTGTATGATTTATAGTCCGTCAGAACGAGTGGTGAGCATACCTTCATCTCAGCGTTTAACCCATAATTTATCGGATATTTTCCCCATGATAAAGCATATAGTCTCTGGTCTTGTAGACAAAGCGCCTCCCCCCCCCCCCCGTTTTCTTTAATTTAATCTTGGCTTTCTTTGTTTAGCCTAATTAAAACCAGATGAGCCCAAAGATTAACGTTGCATGTATATTTTTCACTTACTAAGACAAACTGTAACCCGTACCTGCCCAGAGACATGTTTTGTACGCGAGTGAACTATAAGTGTCGTTAAAAATGGCTTCCTCAACATAAAATCCGCCTGAACCTGTGGGGAACTCTAAGGAGTAGTTCAGTTTGCAGACTCACATCTGGACATTTACAATTTTCCTTGCTTTCTCATTTTCTCAGGGAAAAAAAAATCGTATTGCGTCTCATGTCACTTAACTTCTCACTTTTTTATTCTCCGAGCTTCTATTTGGCCTCACTTTTCTTTCTTTACCACACCTTTAAGATACTAAGAGATAGCATCTATTCTTTCAACCAGCTTTCCCTTTACCCTAACTTTACTTAGGCTTTTACTTCTTCTCTTTGCATACCTCACCCCACTACTACTTATTACTTACTTCACTTCTCTGAAAACCCCCACTTTATTCAATTTTGCCTCACTTCATCATATTTTTATTCCCTTTTCCATCTTTTCCAAGACACTGCGGTGCAGTTGGGGCCCTGGGTCTTACCACCAGGACTGATGCTCCTGCTGCTGCGTCATCTTTGCGTCTCTTAAATACCTCTTAACTGTTTGTAATTGTTTTTGAAGCGGGTCAGGAATAAGTGCTCGCTCCTCCTGAGAGTGGAGGCAGTCAGTATTGACCCGAATGGAGACTACATCTGTTGTAATAAACCATTGATGACAGCGATGACCAGTGATGACACTTGTTTAGAGATCCCGGCCCTCGCGTCACTGGAGTGAAACGGCCCTGACCTACAGCTCATGTGACCACACACACTGCCTTTTGGGCTCCTGTGGTTTAATGCCACTGCAGCAACTACTACGGCGCCCTTAAAAGTTTCCGTGCTGCGGTTGTGTTTCACGTCCAGCGGTGTCGTGAAAATATTAGGACCATTTATCTGCAAGTCCGTTGCATTCTCAGCTAAGTCCATTCTTGGGTTTCTTGGGGACGTGGACCAACTGTTTAAGCCATTCAGGAAAGCCCAGACGTTTCAATTGCCTCCATAATGGAGACAGCAACCCATCGAAAATTACGTGGACAAATTCACTACTACCAGCCTTTACCGCATGTGAAGCTCTGTGCAGACGACATCCACATCCAGGGGCTGCCTTCTAAGGAACGCTTCCAGTGTCTTTAACAACTTAACAACTATGAGTATTGTGAAATGAAGAACTTCACTGTGAAAGGCCTGTTCTCACTCTTTTGCACTATTAACCTCTCTGCCGAATGAAAGCAGGTGGTGATGCATTAAGCATCATGTCCAGAAAAGAAGAATAGCTAAAATTCAGCAAGGAGATGCCGTTAAATCATGTTAATTCATCACAGTTGCCCCAGAGCAGCCAAGTAGCTGTGTCTGGAGAGCACTACATCATGTTCCCTATGGGGACGGGGCTGATTTATCCACGGTCAGGGCAGATGCATTTCATCTAGTCTCTTTATCGCCATTCTTTTGTGTCATTTCACCCCATCATGACATCAACACTCTTCTCTTGCCGGTAGATATCTTCTATCCAACAGTTTTTCAGATCTTTAATTTTGCTCATGCTTTCTGTCTGCGTTGCAGGAGGAGAGCAGTTTGAAACCTCAAGAGCAGGGAGGCCACCCTGGCTTTGGACCAAGTGCTGAAGACCTGTCAAATACTTCAAAACAGGTCAGAGCTTCTTGCAGACGAGACGTGCAAAGGGGCCATTCCGGTTCTGTTGTGCAAGTCAGTGGCTGCGTGTCTGTTGCAACCATGGTCATTTTTGTTTCAGGACATCTCTGGGACTTCTCACAATCAGCCGCCACAGAAGCCAATCCGCAGGAAGTATCACCCGGAGAGCCAAAACCTGGAGACTGTACCGCCTCCCGCCATGCCGTTTCCTACCCCTGCCAAACCAAGCCAAAAGTTCGTCAAACATTTAAATCCTCACACTTCAGTATAATCATATTACGTTTTATTGTCATTGAGCGACTTTACCTAAAGCTGGTAGCAGTAGCGGGAAAAAAAATAGCATAGTATTGTTTTTTTGTTTTTTGTTTTTTAGTATTGTCACTAACTAACTAAATCAACAGAAATGATTAGCTAATTTAGCAATGATAACAGAAAGCTAAGGGGCTAAAGCGGCAAAAATCTTCCCCAGCTGTAAAAGACTCAGAGACTATGAGACATTTCTTATATCTGCTTCATGTGTAATAAGTTGCTGTTTGCGATCAAGTTAGCCAGATCAATTTTATCCGGAGACTGAAACGCCAGCCTTTACAACTGCTATGCCTTCTTGTACTGCCCTCTAGTGGCTAAAACCATCAATTATTATGAATCGGACAACATCTTGCTATTTTAGGCTTTGAAAGCTTGAGAAATCTCTGTGAATATTCAAAGCTTTGTTGGCGTGTGGCCTGATACCAAAAGAGAGTACAGATGCGCCTACAATATTATGACAGTTAGTTGCAGTCGGTTTCTAGTGTGACTGCAACTTGCTGTAAGCCTTCCATATGGCTTTATGCCACTCTTCCAGTTAGGTACTAAGAAAACATTTCTTAGTCTAAGAATAACTTTAAAAAATCATGTTGTTAACCCCTTTCTATAATTTCGACGTACTGTATCCCCGTTTTGATTTTTTTTTATGGTAATGGCTGTATATGATTTTTATATGTACTGATTAGGGGCGTTAGTTACTATGGCGTCAGGCGTCTTGCAGCATTTGGGTGAGTCCTTTTATGTACTCCAAAAGTGTCAGGAAATCCCATGAAACCCACCTAGAAAGGGGAATTCACCAGACATTGAAGCCCGCACTAATTCACCATAATGACTCTAGCATGTGTGCCTCTGTCTCCGTATTGACCACCAGACATCTCATTGAAACTGTCAGTGCAGTAGAAGGTGACCATCAATAACAGTGGTGGCTCCCAGCGATGTCTTGTTGATGGATGTGGAGCCGCTGTGGCCTTTTCTATTGGTCTGATCCTTTCATCGAGCTCTGGGTCATTTTAGCTCAAAGCATTTTATTCCACCTCCAGAGAGATCAAGCGTGTGTTTCATATTTTTCAAGTTGTGTACCCTTTGTTATCAAGCTAAGAAGTGAGTTTAAAAGCTGATGAATTGGGGTGATCTTGTCTCAGGCTGCTGTCCAGACAAAAAAGGGAAATCCAGATGGCGATCCGTAAGAACAAGGAAACCAACGTGGTGCTGAAACGCCTCAATAGTGAGCTTCAACAGCAACTTAAGGTCAGTCTATTCTCTAGTTCTTGAAGCACAGTTTGTAGATACCAATACAGTATTTTGTTGAAGAAGTGTGAGTCCATCTGTGTGAACTTTATGACATTCCCTGCCCTCTGCCTCTTCTGGGAAACGGGTCCTGTCTGTCTTAGAGAGCACATCAGAGAGTGCACATTTAAATCTAACAGTTCAGTCAAGAAACAGAGACAACAATGCACACTGCATTTTAACCCCAGCCACAAGAGTGTTGGGTTTTTTTGTGTTAACGCTTTTTCAAAAACTCTCCACTATGTGTGGGAAGTTGGATTCTACTCATTTGCAACTGACAGCAAATATTCCCGCCGGCCCAACTTGCTGAAAAGCCCCAAGCTCAACTGTCTGCTCCCCTGCCCATCACTCATAGCTGAACTAATGGCTAAGACTTGCCTGTTTGCATTGGGGATCTGCCTGTGGCACACGCACTCACATTACGAACACATGCTGCATGCCTGTCATTCTCCTTGTAAGGGATCCAAGAGTGAAACCTTCACGCTCTCATGCAGGGCTTTTATAGCTTTGATGCAACTGAGGCTGAAGGATGACAAAGAGAGCAGGACCAGTAACAAATGGCCTACTCTGTGCCATTCTTCTGTACAATGCAGTTCGATATTAGTGTTTTATAATCATATTCTTCTCACATTTTTTCAAAAGGTCATCTGGGATGATAAATATTCTGTCTGCGTCCTGAAAGCATCTGTGGAATTCTGCAGAGAAAGGCATATGTGTCTTTATATAGACTCAGGCCTTGTTGAAATACCAAAACAGCTACTGGCACTCACAACTGTCCTCTTCAAAATAGAGCTTGGGTCGGTCAGGCATCCAACTACAACAGGGTGTGTGAGCACGGAGAGGAGGCTCGATGGAGAGGAAGTTCTTTCCTGACTTTGCACCAACACCGTTCCAGAGAACATCTCGAAAAGAGGGAACTATTTATAGTGCTTTCAATAAAAGTTTCAGAACGAGGATGATTCAGAGTGCTTCTCCTACTACACATGCTTAAGCGAAATGAACGGGTAACTATGTCTGAACTTTTGACAGGAAGTGTAAATGTGGCACATCTTCCACATTCACATAATAATCATTTCCAGGTGAAGAGGTAAATCTGTGGAACTCATCAGCCTCAGAACAAATCTTAAGTTTTGACTGCTGGTAAAACTCTGAGAATCAGGGATTTTCTCTCTCTCTGTTCAACGCCTTCATGTTTAGGCTATCGTGAAGATTACAGGACATCTTTTAGGGGATTAATCTTAGGGAGAATTGTTACGATACCAAACAGGCTTTACTCACTTGGTAGTGTTCCCCGTGGAGGAAAGGTCTTCTCATAACCGCTGGGCTGAGCTTTGTTCTGTCTTGAAGGGAGTGACCAGGTCAGAGCCTTGATTTCAGATATAAATGATACATTTACACAATTTGTAACACATTTTGGCTCTCTGAATCAATCCTGCGGCCTCTCCTCTAGCACTACTTTTAGGACAGATTTGATATTTGAACCTTTCTGGGGCCTCTGGCAGGGTTGTGTTCTTGACTGTCGTCACCACGGCAGATAAAGCAAACAATGCTTTAAGCGCCTGAGATGCATCTCTTTCTCTTAAACTGCAGTGATCAGAGGTCATGTTTTCTTTTGGTTGGCTGCAGGTGGTTCACCAGGAGAGAGTCACCTTGGAGACCAAGCTGGAGCTCCTGCGGCCTCTGGCCTCGACATGACCGAGCCTGAGGTCTGGTTGGGGTCACGTTGGCAGCCTTCACCGGAGAGCATGAGTTTCTGTTTGAGGCCAGAAACAGGAAGTTGTTTTGAGTCATGAGTGCTGAGTGAATGTTAAAGGGCTGATAACGGAAGCAAAAGTGCATTGTCGACTCAACAAACAGGGATATAATTCTTCCTTGATCGGGAACTCCTGCCCCACATTTGTATGTGACTTTCAATGACGTTTTGCAGGAATAAACGTGTATTTTTAGATCACTGTGTATGATGCACCTGTTAAAGTATCATGATGTTTCCATTGTGACATTCTAACTTATTATTCTCTTTTGACTTCCTGTTAGTTTCTCCATATAAATCTTAAATTGTTTACAGTACAGTATGAGTGTGGCGAGTGTAAATGTTCTGTGGTAATCATGGGAACTAGAATCCTCTGTGGGTTTTTTTTATATATATACAATGCGCTTCATGTGTCTCCCCATCCGTGGTCTAAAGCAACTGATGGTGCTACAGATTCCTTTCTCAATCATTTACTGTTTGCACTTAAAGAAAAACTAAAACGCACAACATTGTAAGTGCTGTTGGCCAAAACCACACGAGACGTGAGGTGAATTTGAATTGGCTATATATTTTAAGCCTGCACACAAAATGCGGCTGACAGAGTAAAGCTGGGACACACGTGATCATTAGAGCACTGAAGAATGTCGACCCTGAAATGAAAGTTTTGCCATCTTTCATTTGAGCCTTGTCTGTTTTTATTCATTCATGTTTATTATCAGACAGAGTTTTTCACCGAGCTGCATCCCTGCTGTCATGATGATTTTGCCCATATTCTAGTTGGAAAAAAAAATAAAGAAATAAAGAAAAGAGCACAAATGTCCCACGATCTGCTGAATGGATGCTAACACAGAAATGGGTTTGAGATCCGGTGCCACTTAAAGCTTGCTGTAGTATGTGTCCACGCAACTGAAAGGACTGAAGTGATGAGACGGTTGAACTTCGTGATGGCATGACCGATTCTGCATGTTTGCTGAAATGTTGTGAGCTGGACTGTAATCGTGCACAACTGAGCTAATGGGCTTAAGATGCAAATGAAACTAGTCAATAAAGCTGTCTATTTTTATTGCTCGTGATCTCTTTCATTACAACTATTGCTTTTTTCACCCTTTTACTGCTTTGATATTTATTGACTTGGTGCTCTTAGCGGCATGAATGTTGACACCCTTAAAAACAGAAAACTTAATGAAATGCTCAGATTAGGTTTTGTGGGAGAAACAACAGCAATCTACTGGCATTGTGATTTATTGACAGAAGCAGGAGAAGCTATTGTCACACCATCAGACAGAGATCAAACAGGCTGCAGTCATAACCCCACGGCCATCACAAAGCAGCTGGGATTTCACAGACACGCCGCCGATGCTCAATTATTTCACCACTAATGGCTGGCTTCCCAGATCCTCTCTGACGCCCGAAAATATATGTCCACACACTTGGCTCTCATTTAAGACACTGAACATACTAATGGGCCCGTTTTTCAAGTCTTTCGCTCTCTCCCTTATTCAGGACCATGGAAGCACTATGGTTTTGTCTGGATATTGTTACTACAAATGAACATGTGACATCACCGCAGTGATATCATTACTGTGGTTTTGTAAGGTCACTTGTTCAGCCTATCGGTCTTGGTTGTATCACTTTGTGCAGACATTAGATATGTCCTTGGCTTCCGTAAGTAAATTTTGCTCATTATTTTCACCAGAAGAGGAGTATGAATTGGTTGTATTAATTTTGCTTGTGATAAATAACAGTATTAAGTACCTTTAGAATTTCCCCAGAAATACATGTTCTTAAAAGGTTCATTATATGGTGAAAGGAAACTTTTGGAATAGTATTATCAAGCCCTAAACAAGCACGAAAACATATTTTAATACGATTGAAAATGTGTTCACGAATGTTTTTTTCTTATTTGTCTCACATCATGCATTTTTTTTATTATGGAGCCTTTTTTGGAGCCTCCTGTCAGACAGATTAAGCACCTGTAGTCTAGAGTAACAGAGGCCCTTAAAAAGTTTGTTGTAAATTAAGACAATCTTAGCAAGAGGTTTTTATAGTCGAAATTTGCAGAAAAACCTTTAAGTGGTTGCCCCCTCTTCATCTTTTGGGTGGCCTTGTCTCAAAAAAACTGTGCCAAACTGACCAAAACGGCTCAATTACACGTTAGCATGTTTATGTTAGCATGCTAATGTTAGCATTTAGTTCAAACAAACTCAAATTACAGATGAACCAAAGTCTCTGGGTTGTGTATTTTCTCCCCTGTTTCTCCTGAAAATAGTAGATTTTGAGGATGTGTTCTGCAACATTAAATTGAGTGTAGCAGAGAACCCAAGACAAGCACGACTGAATTAGTCTTTTTGGGTAATTAAAACAACAAGATGAGAGCAGAGTGAAAGAGATTCTTAATCCAAGGAAAGTAGCTAATAGTGCTTGAGCCTGTGTGAAGGTGAATGGGAAGAATACATTGCTCCCACATCTGAAAAAGGGAATGGAAAGAATAAATGAGCCAGAGTAAGGGAGTTCAGTCTGAGAGACAGATATTGAATGCCAGACGGCAACAACAGGGCACTTGAAATTCCTCTTTGCCACAACAAATATTTGGCATAGTCCTGCGCATGTTGTAGGTTTAGTTTAATCTTATACATCAAGAGTGGGGTATGTGTAGTCATTAAATTAACCGATTAAAAAGGGAGCCATTATCACTGAACTATAAATACTACTTGAAAGTGATGGTTTGTATTGCATAATGACAGCTGCACTTGATGTGGAAACTAAGTCAGCCGTGTGTTTTCTTTAAGTACACGCCTGATTAATATAATTGCCATCTCGCTGTCTTCCACTTAGCCTACAACTGTCTTATCATCATGTAGGCTATATGGTTATTACTATTAATGATGCATGTAGTTGGAGACAGATACTTAGTGCTCTCAGAAGCAAATTCTCAGTGAGAGAATTAGGCCTCCATATTGATTCATATAATTTAAAATGCCTGGTTTAAACTACAGTCACTCAGATGTATTCAAAAGAAACAAACAAGCTCAGTGTAAAGAAAATGTATCCATATCATCCCCGTGGTTACATGGTAAATCTCACTCTTCTCACAACTAAGATTACTCACTTTTATCCATTTAAGTTGGCCCTTTTGTTGTAGCAACATTACTCAAAGATGACGGCATGCGCCGCTCCTCTGGTCTCTCCTTTGTGTGCAGCAGGGCTTTGCAAAGGTTGCACTTCTGGTGTGGACATTGGTTAGGCCACAGGATGAGCTTTCAGACTGTCACCTCTGTCGATTCTGGCTCCGTCAGCTGGTGGGATTTAACTAAAACACTCATTCAGCAAATGTGAATGAAACTCGGCCCAGGCTGTCGGGTCTCCCAGTCTGTACGTATACACTTTCAAGTTTTCCACATTAGTTATATTTCATGCCCATCTCAAGAACGGCATGGTTAAACAGATTTTTGACTGTTTGGGTGTTTTGCTAAAACATGATTTATGTAAGTGTTGAGACGCTCAACTTAGCATTTCATCAAAGCACATTTTGCGTCAATGATAGCCTCAAACCTTCACGGTTTTTCCATTGGAATTTTACTCCCTTTTCTTCCCCATTTTAGGCAGAAACAATTGAACTCACCCAGGCTGAATGGGGAGAGTCAGTGCATAGTTTCATTTTTAGGTTTCTTTGAAATCCTCCACTGTTCTCACAGAATGTTCCTGAAGCCACCTCTGTCTTTACAGTTTGCCTTTGCCTCAAGTCTGAGATTCTGAACATTCCAGAGCAGGTTTTTGCTCAGGTTTGCTCTGTATTTTTCTGCATTCATCTTTTCCTCTGCCAGCACCACAGAAAAAAGCATCCCCACAGAATGATGCTGCCGTCGACGTGTTTGACTGTGGGGGCGGTAATTGATGGGGAGATGCTCAGTGCCTTCTTTCTTCCACACACTGATGGGAATCGTTGCTTAAAGGGATAGTTCGCCTCTTTTTACATGAAGCTGCATGGCATCCCATATTAGCAATATCATTTATCAAATTTGACTTACCCCCTGCTGCATCCTGTGAGCCGAGTTCCAGCCTCGTTTTGCCGTTGACGAAGGTAGTCCGGCTAGTTGGCTGGGGCTTAAAAAATAAAGCGTTTTGCTTCTCAAAATAATATGCGTTCAAAAGAGTAATACATTTGCATCACGAAATCGTTCTCCAGGAAAAAGTCACATCTCACAATCGCTTGGCGCTATTTTCTTTCCCTTCTCATCACTGCATGCTGCCACCTAGCGATAGCCGCACCTGTTACGGTGTTTACTGCTCGGAAGCAGGGGGCTGCTCGGTCTGCACTTCGGTCTGCATGTTCTACACAGCCCGTAGTGATACGAAGGGAGAGAGAAAATAGCGCCAAGCGATTGTGAGATGTGACTTTTTCTGGATGAACGATTTTGTGATGCAAATGTATTACTCTTTTGAACGCATATTGTTTTGAGAAGCAAAACGCTTTATTTTTGTGGCCCCAGCCAACTAGCCGGACTACCTTCATTAAGGCCAAAACGAGGCTGGAACTCGGCTCATAGGACGCAGCAGGGGGTAAGTCAAATTTAATAAATGATATTGCTAATATGGGATGTCTTACAGCTTCATGTCAAAAGAGGCGAACTATCCCTTTAACACTTCAAATGTTGGTTCTTATCGTCTGACAGACATGGTGCGGTTCTGGCTAGCTTAAAACGGGCTGTCATGTGTCTTTTGGTGAATGGCCACTCTGCCAAATAGGTTGGACAGGAGGGATGTTGCTCTAATGGTTGTGCCTCTGTAAAGTTTTTTCAACTCTTCAAAGGAATTCTGAATCTCATTCAGTTTGACCATCAGGTTGTTGGTTATCTGTCAAACAGTTTTAGAATAATCAAGAGTACTGTACTTTTGGATACTTTAAAATGCTCCAAAGACTTTCTTGTATCCTTTCACAGATGCGGGCCTTGAAAAGGACGACTTTTCTCAGCCGAACGGCTTCCTGTTCTCTCTGGCAAACACAGTTGTTGGCGCATCTCATCTCAATTTATTTCAAATAAATCAGCAAAAACTTGCTTCAGCTTTGTCATTGTTTACTTCACACGAGTCTCAGTAACACCATGTGGAAAACTTGAAAGGATCTCAAAGCTTTGCTTTGGCCCTGCAAATTGCACATACCAGTCACTAAAGGGAGTCCTTATTGGACATTCAAAGATTAATCCAAAATAAATAATGCTTAATACATGTGTGGAACAAAGAGAATATATTCATAGTTACACAAAACCGAGCAAAAAAAAGTACTTTGTGATAAGTGGTAAGGCAATGATTTCCTGAATGTGTTATAAAACTCTTTAATACGTGTTGATATGTTTTAGTTTTTTTTTCATATTCTGTGGTGTTTTTCAGTATTCTGTCATATCGATTAACATATATTTATAACTTTCCTCTTACGATGTCACAATGTAGTCTCAACAGGACCACCAGGCTGTTTTTCTGACTGCTCTGAAGCCAAGGAGTCCTGATCCATAAAGCCATGGAACTCCACTCCAGGTCTTGCCACTGACTATTTTTTAAAAACCACCTCCAGTTTAGAGCAGTGAAAAACACACCAGCATTAGGGCAGCAGATGACCCGGCGCAGCGGCGAGGAGCACAACAGTCCTCTCTAACAAATGAAAGGATGGGGGGCATTAGCAGCAGCTGAATTCAGAGAAGCTGGATCAGGGACTGAGGGCAGACAACAGCTTTCTGCTCACTTTTGGGCGACTTTTGTTGGATTTATTCACCAGTCCACAAAAACATGCCATTTGCCAAAAGAGTCGTGCAACCTCAGCTCCTGTGCAGGTATCAAATTCCAAACGAGGAGGGTTTGGTTTTCGAGGATCTGGTCTCCATCAGTAATGTGGCTCTATCTCGGACCCTGCGGCAGCTGTCGGACCTGGCCAAACATGCCTGCTCCATCTTCCAGGAACTGGAAAACGACCTCGCATCCACCAACCAGCGGGTCAGGGGGCTTCAGGGTAAAATTAACCAACTTCAGCAGACCTGCTCCGAGCTGGACCCCAAAGAGGAGGCAGTGCGTGAGTATCCGAGTTTTTAAAAAAAAATGTATTTCATACAGGAGCTGCCAGCGCGAGACCTATGCGCGGCTCTGACAGAGCACCGCACGAGGAGGCATCAGTTCCACCACTTTTCAGCAAAATTAATGACGTGGTTGAATAAAGTTAGCCAAGTCCGGCACAACCCATGCTACTTAGTGTCAGGTCAGTACAGCAACTATAGCATACGATAGCTACGTTATTACTTCCGACAAGGTTTACTTATTAATTTATTTCTTTTTTATGACTAAGTCAATATAAGCTTCAATATTTCTTTCGCACGTTTGGTCGCCATGAGTCCAGTGCAGCTCTGCCTCTTCCCGGGCAGAGGGGCGTGTGACAGTCAGGCTGCCCCAGCCTCATAGCAGCAGCCGCTTAGCTATTACACCGGTATTACTTGTCCCAAGAACAGTCTTTAGCTTTAACGTTGTGGCTTTTTGTCACTCAGTCGCAGGTAACTTGTTAATGACGGTTGGGTGGCGCGGGGAGGGGAGCTATTTTGAGTGTTTTCCCCCCTTCTAACTTCGTTAACTTACAACGCTGACTCTTTTTTTTTTTGGCAAGTTTAAACGCATACGTCAAAGTATCGTAAAATTCCTTATAGGCTACTCTCGTCTCCTTAGTGTCACCGAGAAGTCTAAAACTTTGACATGCCGTTCATGGCTTCCCCGCTTTGTGTGTTGAACTTTGCTTGCCTGCTATAGCAAGAATTCATTACCCTGATAACGCAGCATGTGGCCATCCCTGGATCCTCTAATCTCTGCGCCCCCCCCCCCCCCCCCCCCCTCTGTGTGTGTGTGTGTGTGTGTGTGTGTGTGTGTGGTGTGTAAACCTGCCTATGAAACCTGTGCACCCTCTCTGAAACCTCTCCACCTCCCACCTCCCAGAAGCAGCCTGTCCATCCCTGGAAGTTCCCCTCAGCTTGGACATACCCCAGTGGATTTAACCCCCTTTAGTTTAGGTTCAGCAAGTCTTTGCATGTTCCACAGAGCCTGCTTCCTGTGGTCTGTGAATGGGTTATTTTGCCTCAAGGTATTTATGTGTGAGATGGATAGTAGACTACCACAAAAAAAAAAAAAAAGAGGGGGGAGGTGACCTCTTAAACCCAATTTTAATCTGCAGAAATTCTTCTTTTTTTTCTCCATCAGTGAACGTTTGCGGTTCTTGACTGAGAGGTGTTTCTGGGTTTTGTGCATGGCATCTTGGGATATGGAGTCACGTTATTGAAACGCCATCCTGGTCATGGATGATAGAAGCAGCTACATTTGCTGTTTGGTCTTTAAGAATGGTTTATCTATTCCTACTCCTCTGTGACCTTAACAGTTTCACTTGTTTTTGGACGAGTGTAAGAGATTTCGCTTTCTCTAGCGTCCTGTGACTCAGCTCTCTTGATTCCACCAGTCTCCATGCAGGTGTGGACAAAGTTCGGGCTGATACAGTGATGTTACAAAGAGGCACTTCAAAATGAGCCGTCCACAGTCCCGTCCAGCCATTTTCTACTGCTGTGTGGAAATTTATGAACGGAGACACTAACATTAAATGATATTCTAGTGAACCCCTTTGGCCTCAGAGAGCCTAATTGCCCTTTTTTGTGCTTTAGTTATTAATGGTGCCAGGCGTAGCCTTCAACACAGCAGTATCCTCTCTCATCTGAAGGACAATTGGTGTAAATGGAGCAGTCTGAGGCATGGAGACCTCAGAGGGTGGGGGTGGGCCTTCGGGATGAGGCTCTGACACTGCTACAGATTCACTTGCCACACTCTGAGGCAGATGCCTACCTGTTGGTAAAGTATCTCAAGGGCTGTCCCACGTCGGTACCCTGCTGGTTACACAGAGTTTGTCTGGTTGTGCATTAGATGGACGTGATTTGAATTGAGGTTGAATCGTCTGTGGTAAAATCTGCATGTCGGGCGTGTTTTTAAATCCGGCATGAGATGCTGACTCATGCAGGTTTGCTTAGATAGCACTGTCTGTCAGGTTTGCTTCATCTCACATTGAGCTCGCTGCCCCCTCACAGTGGCACCGGCTATTTGTGAGACGTAGTAGTGCTCAAGGAAGTTGACATTTGAAATGTAGGCATGTTTTAGCAAAGATAAAAATGCACTTTTCGTGATCCAACGCTAAAAAAAAGAAATCCTTCTTGCGTTTTTCCTTCTCTCTCTGTCTTTTTCTCTCTCTCACACACACACACACACACTACAACACACAGAAACAGACCAGGCACCTGGCATATATCCCTCAGCCTTGTGTTTGGACAGCTCTCTTGTGACACCCCATCAATGTCTGCACTGGACTACCATCAGAGCTCCTCAGGCAGACCGGACTCTGTAGTGCGGTCCCATGTCAGAGCACTCTGCTGGGTTTTAAGTTACACCGGCTCAGTGTGGAAGGGGAGCTGTAATATTTGCGGCGGCAAGTGGCCCTCTGGCTTTTCTGGTCTGAGAGCACATGGCTGGCAGTTTAAACACATTCTTCGTGCAGACTGCGCCAGAGACCGTCTCACAGCCCCAAACAGAGGAAAACAGTAGTCTCACTGCTCAGTAAACCTCGTCAGCAAACAAAACAGTAATGATTCCTCATCACCCCGGAATCTACCTAAATCCAAAGTGCAGCAGTGTTGCAAACAGCAGAGTCTTGTGACACGACTTGCCGGACAACACAAAAATCAGTCAGAAAAAAATGCTCATAGTTTTAGTTTCCTTCATTATTTATTTTATTTCTACCTGAGCAAAATTAGTATAAACATGCTCCTGGAAATATGAATGGTGTTTAATTTTATAAGACAACAAGCAGAGCCAACATAAAAAAGATCAGACAGGATGTCAAAGTCTTATCTTTTAGATAAGCACGTTTCTCTGATATGGCGACTGGAGGAGATGGCTCCTGCTAACAGGAAGCATTTACAGTTCAAACGCTGGACATTTCACTCTTAAACCTTTAGAAATCAGCCAGCTGACTTATACACAGTTTTAAATATCAGATGCATTCATTTAGCTTATCACAGCTCAGAGATTAAGCCCAGAGATCCTGACCGTAGCATTAATGCATCTCTGTGAGCCTGGAAGTAGAGTTGCTCTGTGGGCCCAGCAGAAGCAAATCACCTGAGCTACTTTTCAACTCCACTGGAGCAGCTTAGAGCAGGAAACCACATTAACTCGCTGACAGGCTCTCCCTTCTGCGTTTCATTGACCCAGTCTGTCCATTACTGTGACTTTGATGTACTAAGTGAAGCCGCATTGACGAGTCAATACGCACTCCATCCGTGGTCGATATCCGTCAGCGCTGGAATTTGCAAAAGAGCTTCAGTTAATGAACGTTGTCAGTGACTGGAATTCAGCTTCAACGCCAGCGCTGTTTCACGCAGTCCAATTTTCATTTATGAAGATGTGAGTTGAAAAAAAGGCGGAGGGACAGACAGGTTTAGAGACTTCCAATAATTCACCGAAGAAAGTAAATACATCAGTGTGACTCGGATCAAGAGCCTCTAGCTCTCTTTTCTCTTTCATTACCAGAACCACAGGCATATTTGTGCAGGTCCAGACAACCAGCCACTGATATACTACCCCTGCTAATTATAGTGCAGGTTTCAAAGACTTTGCTCACTCATTTGTGCACCCACCCCCTCTGTCCTCCTATTTCTCAGACAGGCAATGAGAAAGCCTACACGGCCTTGATGCTGCAACTTGTTTGCATTCAGCTGTCAAACAACTGATGACACTCATTTCTACTCCCAGAGCGTGAAAAATGAAACAAACAGATATTGTTTTTAACCGTAATGATGTGAAAGTTCTGCAGGGGTACCAAACCGAACTGGCGGTCTCCCACCCAGCAGACCCCATGAATATGTGTTCATCTCAGCGCCTCGGCCCCCAGGTAGATTCGCTGGGCTGCATTCAGAGTCGTTTCTGTTAATCCGTTTTATCAAGTGAAGCATTCCAGAAATCCACTGGCCGGGAAACCGCAGCGCTCGCTTGCACTTCTGCGACCTTGGACCCCAGCCCTGAACTGGCCCGCAGAGCTGGTGTCATTAGGGAGAAACCGGAGGCTCTATTTGTTTATCAAAGGAGGCGTTTTGTTCAAATGAAGGTTAAGGCGTTTCACGGCCTCACCGGAGTGGAAATGTGGGAGTTATTACACCTTACATTCTTGTGGTGGGCCCTCCGGGAGAGCAAGTGCTCCTGAGTTAGTTTTATACACTCATCTCAAATCCCTCCGCTGGTGCTGTGTATATTTTCAGGTGGGTAGGCTTACATTTGTATTCAGGGCCTTTCCAGTGTCACATATGTGTTTTAGAAAAATCCTGTTTTTGTAACATCGGGTTCCTCCCGAAGAAGTTGAGGTTTAGTTTGTTGTTGGCAAGAGGCAGTATCGTTTGTTTGAGGCTGCAGAAATCAGGAGCCATGATAAGATATCTCCCTGCCCTGAGGTATGTGTGTTTAACCCCCCCCACCCCACACACACACACACACACAGAAACACACACAGAGACATGCACTCATATGCATTTATGAAATAAATTTCCCCAGCAGTCATTACCCTTTATGGACTTCTGGCACCACAGGGACAATTAAAAGCCTATCCTTAAGTAGAGGTGGGGGGGTGGTAAAGTCATCAACCCCCTGACCTCAAAAGCCTGCTGACACAAGCCATCAAAACACAAAAGAGCAAACACGGCCGCCCCCATTTTGCTTATCACTTGCCCTCTAAAGACTTGACCTGCCAATTAGAGTGGATTTAACATTTGATGTGATACTAGGTTGCCACAGGTCAGCAGACCTGTGAAACACAGTAGACGGCCTGGTCTGACTGAACTGTCCACTCAATAAGGTAAACTAAGCCCTTCGTCCAGGTTGTTACTCGTTGCTGAACAGCTCCATGGCTAATTTTTGATGTTTCTTGTCTCTTACTTCCCTCCAGGTTCTGTAAGGTAACTCACTGAGCTGTGCTGAAAGTCCGCTCAGAAACAATTGGCTTTTGATTTGTGGTCCTCGTGACCTGTGCCACCTGCATCCGAGCAAATCTTCTGCGCAAAGCAAGAAACTTCACCAACTAAAACCACAGCGAGAGATCGGCTCTCTATTCTTGTTTCCTTTCCGACATCTGCCCGGCCCACCGTCCGCACATCCATGCAGCGGCTTCACCCACTATTCCAGAGAACAAATAAATACGCGTCAGACATCAGGTTAAACAAATTTTACTGCAGTGTGCGTTTTACAGCGCCTCACCGCATTCCTTTCCGTGGCAACCAGGAGAAATATTGACAGCTCAGAGGGCTATAAAACCATTGTCGGCTGGTCTTTGTCTCGCCGCCGTTAGCCAGAAGCATTTCACACCGCTTGTGCTAGTGTCCTCTTCTCATTCAGAGTGTCTTTAAAGGATATATCCCACCCCCGACACTGCCGCCGCCTTAATGACACATTTAAATGTTATGCAATGGAGTTCCTTTTGTGACACATCTCTGGATCTTAATAAAAAGTCAGATCAAGTTCTCATGGCCTATCCTGTTTTTAGTCCTTGTGAGAAGAAGAGATTAGTTGGAAGCAAGAGATAGAGGATCTGAGATGATGACTCACAGCTATAAAAACATTAAAGCCTTATAGGAGGTGAATCCACCCCCTCTGTCTGAAAGACTTTCATTTTCCCAATAGAGAGTTGCTGTGAACCGCGGTGTATAGCTTTTCTTTGTGGGCAAAAATAAACGCAGTCATGGGACGGACGTTTCGAGGAGATATTCTCATGCAGCATAATGGAGAAAAAGTGAGCTAGACTGACTTGCTGTTTTAACAGGAAGGAAACACATGTGAACATGCAGTCTCTGCCATGCAGGTGTTTAGACTGGGAGATGACTGGAATGTGAACTCCCTTCACCTCGCCTCTGTGTACAAGCTCATAGAGCAGCCAGGTTGAGTCTTTAAAGTTGAAAGAGCCTCTTCATCAATCATCTTACCATCATTCAGGTGATGCAGAAGTAGGAAGCACCTGTTTGGTATGAGGGTGATGAAAAGAGGCTCATAGGTTTAGGTTTGGTTTTAGACGCAGATTTTTTCTTCTACCTTCTCTGTCCTAACTTAGTAACCATAACCGCAGGCTCCTCCGGCTTTTCATTTTTTGGTAATAAAGCGCTCCGCCGCACAGAGCTTCAGCCTGAGTAGTTGGTGGGCTCCCTCTTTCCCTTTTACTTAACTTTTCTGAATCTTTTTGACACTGAAAAGAATACACAGATGGAGCTTCACTCAGAAAGAATCTCCTGCCACTTCAATTTTTCTGTCTCTTTCACTCCAGGAGGGTGTCTGATAAGCTTTCTTCTTCATTTCTCGCAAGACTTCAGTCATCTCAGGCCAAACTCCCTTTTCACGGTCTTATCTGCTTCCTGCTGTGCTTGAACCATCCTGTGAGCCTGCTCTTGTCACATTGATTTGTGCTTTTAGCTCAAGGGGTTGAAAGCAGCCTGTAAGAGACCAGTGGAGTGTCTTTGAACGAGCATCGCTGACCTGGATACAGAGGTCTCGGAGCTCTGCTTTTTGTCACTTCAGCATCTCGTCACCGTCGACACAGATTGTGTTTATGTCCTCAGAGGCCACCTTTAGGTTTCCGAACCTAAAGATTCCAGTCATACCCCCAGCTGGCCACATACTGATGCCTTTTTCTCAGACCTTTTGGCCTCACAGACGGTACATTTCCACGCCCGGTTTTCTAGCTTTCTTTTCTAACAGCTGGAGCAGTTTGATGCAGGAGTGACTTGACTTCCAACTGCATTATCTGGGTGTGTTAGCTGAGTTTTGCATGTTTTCTCAACATGCAGGGTTGTGAAAGGGTCTTTTGGTGCAAACTGAGTTGGAATCAAAGTTTAAAAGAAATTATAGATAATCTCCAGCATGAAGGTCACACGGCTTCTTAAACCAGCACTAGTTCACCCTTCTGTGACTTTTGCTTCTCCCCTCTGGGACACTTCTTCACCATCCAGATTCATCTTTTATTCTTGCCTGTAATTTCTGTGCCTCCGCTCCCTCAGGCATTTTTTATACTTTGTTCCTCTCGTCTGACTCCAAGCTCTCTCTCTCTTTCTCTCCCTGAGCTTCTGGGTCTCTCTCTCTCTCTTTCTCTCTCTCTATCACTGTAAATCTTCTCAGTATCCCAGTTTCTTATTTTGGGATTCAGCCAGTCCCGCTCCCAGCAGCCCCACTGGGGAAAGACCATCCTGCTATAGCAGCAAAAAAGTGCTGGGCCATAAAAAGAGATGACCTCCATTATGTACTGCTTTTCAGCTCACAGCCCTCTGAATTAAACATTTACTGACCACCAATCAACCCATGGAACCGAAGCTTTGATTAAATCTGTTTGGTTTAATATTTGATACAGTTTCCTGGCACTAATTTCCAACTGACAGAACATAATCCAAGCTTACTATTTTCTGGGTTTCCAGAACTTCCCGGCAGTCAAATGAGTAATCAAATGTCTCTTGGCTCAGTTTATTGGATTCATTTGATTTCCCAGTAAATCCTTTCAGTTTCTTTCTGACCATTGTTCCAGCTCTTAGAAGACAACAGACTTCCAGTGCTTTACACAGCTTTTGCTTACAGATGTTTGATTATGTGGAAAACAGGAAGTTTTGTCATCAATCTATCCTTAATCCTTAATGCCCACTGGGGAGGTCTGACTTACTGGGAACTTCCACTGACATATGAGCACTGAAAACGAGTGCTGAATGAAACGCTGTATTGTTGCGACTCTATAATGATGGTCCGGAAACAGTTAAACCCTCAGACTCCACCTGCTTAGATTTCAACATACAATGCTAGATCTTTCTGCCTCTTCAGAACTGTCCAGATCCGTCCTACCGTTAAACAGTAGTGTAATTCTTCTGTAACAAACGACATCCATGTTTACCGTGCACTTGAGAAGCCAAGAAATATCAGTCGTCAAGTGGAGGGATAACACCCATTTGTTGTGTGCTCCACAGCCTTTGATGGTTGGAAAGGGGAGACGTGGAATAAAGGAAAATGATATTTGGGACTAACCCAGATTTTTATCCTCCATCAAAGCTGCTGTAGGTCTTTTGTGATGCTTTGCCCAGTCTGTCTTGGCCGCCACCCTACTCCAGGAACCATCCATCGCAGAGCAACTTATAAATGTGAGGGTTTATGCTTCATTCTCAGTTATGCAGCGTTAGAGCAGTCAGATTTTCTTCTGGTTTTCTCTTATTCCCGAAGAAACTAATGGAAAAATAGGAAGGAAATTAATGATGTGATTTTAAAATTTGGCCCTTGTTTTGTACACCGTGGAGGATAACCTGGGGGGGGGGGGGGGGGGCATCCTTCAAAGCAGGGGGATAAATGGAATCTGCACAATGGCATTAGGTTTCTTTTTTTCTTTTTCTTTTTGGTTAAAGTATGATTATTGTAGATGAAAACTGGAAATAAAAAGAGACTACAAACGTCTAAAAAGCATGATTTACTGTCCCAGTCTCTAGAGTTGTGGTTTTCTGCCTTGTCAGACCCTAGAGAAACAGTTCCTGGAAATAACTTTTTATGGCAAGTTGTTCATGGGAAAAAACGAGGGCTGCTGACCAAAATGCATCAGAGGACTCACGGAGGATCAGCCCGCCATGGATTGTTCACATCATTTTATCTGAGGAAAGTATTTCTTGCTCGAGGATGGACCTGAAATGGTAGCTGCGCACGGTGCACGTTGCACAGGGAGGAAAGTACCCCGAAGGTGCTGCTGTGTTGTTACCGGCTGAAAAGCCCCATCTGTTGGCCGCCAGCCCAGCTCATAGCTCTGTGGAAGGTGTCTTTCATTAGTGGCACGGACTTTCATTTCGAGTCGGTTGTCCTGCAGGAATACTCTAAACTCTAACCAGACATCAGTGTGTGTAACATTTTCCTTTAACCATGTGGGAACTTTGTGTGAAGGTTATTTATTGTTTTTTTTTTCTTATTTTTGAATTGAAATGATTAAAATGAATGTTTCCTCCCAACCGAAAGCACTCGTGAGGTTTAAGCTATGATGTCTATACTCCATGGAAAATTTGTTCAAGTAGTCAGTTTAGGAAATCCAACCCCATCAGTTGCATCTGTGGGGAACTGCTGCATTATTGTGATGTCTAAACATGCTCTCAGTCATATGACTGCTGGGGTGGTTAGCACTGGCTGTTTACTAGTTTTAAAACTCTTCTGTATTTGGAATAAGCAAATTATACACATACGTCTCTGTTTGAGAGACACACTACAAATTTCCCTAGATAACCTTTCAAAGCAGACCAGGTTGCATTTGCATTCTGACTCCAAATGCAAGCTTGACTGCTCCCATCCCAGTGAAGCCTCGGAGCCTTTTGCTCGTACTAATACGTGTATTTAGAGCTGTCAGCTTGAGATTACATACACTGTTTCAGGTATAAGGAGTGAAGAGGGCCCACACCCCTGAGTTCCCACCAGCCAGCACAACGCAGCATAGGTGTGTCAGATGATCCCTGTATAGAAAATAAACACAAACTCGGTAACATGTCTGACTACTAGATACAGACATTAAAGCACTCGTGCGAATGAAATGAAAAGCAGGTCACGAATGACTGGCACACTCAGACAGACGAACGTTGGGGCCAAAGATCTACCCTCGCAGTTCGCTGCACGCCAGCTGGCTGGCTGCTGGGAAGGTTTGTGTGACTCATTACGACTCCATTGAAAGGCACAAAGACGGGGCACACTTGTCTCCCGGCCTCCCGTCTTCACCTCAACACGGGGCCAGTGTCACGGCTCTCGTGCTGGGACGACGCCTTGCAGCTTCGTCAGCCAGGAGCCAATGAGTAGCAGAGATCTTAGTCACATGGCCAGTTTGAATGAGGCTGTCAGTCAGAAGCCTCTCCATTCATTGGCTGCCTGCGCCGTTACCTCGGCAGCACTTTGAGAAAGCGGAGAAATGTCCCCGTGAAACCAACTTGGCGGGACCCATTGATGACTATTGATTTGAATTCTTTCACTACATGTGTCCTTAAAGTGTGCCCCGGTCTGTTTTATTGACCCTCTCTGTTTGCTGAATGCCACGGTGGCACCAGTCTGCAACAGAAATGCCTCATTTGTCTCCTTGATGATGACCATTCATTCCCATCATAAAGCTGAAGCTTTTTGTCTCGGCTTCCTTGTTAGTTTGAGCGGGGCCGACTCTGAGGTGGGGGAGCTGTGTGTTTTTCATAGGTGCAGCAAAAAAAAAGGGAGTGCGTGAGGTGGATCAAAGACGACTTCGTTCTGATGGAATAACACAGTAATCACAAGCATATGCTGCATGTCTTTGGAAATCCAGGTCGTAGACGGAGCGCTGGGATGAGGGAGCAGGTATGCTGTGAAAAATAGCCACAGTGTTATTCCGGGCTTAGAAACATAACAAATACCCAACTGCATACTCGGGCAGATTATGACGACTTAGCAAAAGCAACAACAATTTCTCTGTTTTTCTTCACCCTTGCTCTGTGTGTGGGGCTGTGTGGTTTTTCATTTCAGTGAATCAGCTCATATCAGGTTAACCTTCCATCTGAGGGTGGGAACCTGTAAGACACTACCGGGGCCATCTGTGACTCTGCAGATGGCCCTGCTTGTTAAAGTGGGCCACGGTAGGACCCTGTCGTCTACCCCGGACGGGACAATGGAGATTACGGGTGTCTGATCTCCTGGTTTAAACACAGTCTGAGGACTTGAGGACACGGGGAGGGGCTTGGTGCCCTGATCTTTGAAAGTGTTTTTTGTATCAACATCAGGGAATTATAAGATGCAAAGTCACTGAGAAGGACAGCGCAAGTCGTCTCACATTTAAAGGCTGAGTGGGAGGACTGAGTCTCACGCAGGCTTTCCCAGCTTTTTGGCCAGTTGTCTCTCACTGGCACTTGTGCTGCCTTTTGTTGTGTTGGGGCTTTTTATGGTGGCTTTCAAGAGAATGGTAATCATTTACAGAGGCCAGAGCTGGAAAGCGGGGGTCCAGAAAAGAAAAAGAAAAAAATTCCCTCTTCAATTGTTTTTTTATCATTGTATCAAGCCTTTGCTCCATGAAGCACATTTCCACACCCTGTTTGGTGTTTCTTGATCTTTGTTGATGTTGGTAACGTGCCAGAGACTGATCTATGTGCTCAACCTGCATGGCTGCGAGAGTGAAACACAGTACTCTGGCACATGGTGTGATGAGTGGGCAGAAGGTTCTGGGCTGTACTAACAGGGGAAGGAAGAAACTAACTTTTCCTTGAACCTAAATTTATGTAGCTCAGAGACACATTCATGCACATGAAATATCATTTCAGTCTGGCTCAGTGGGTCACTTGCATTAGTTTTGGGTGCATAGCGACTTAATCACTCTTCAGAGTCTGACGTTTGTTCATGACACATGTATACAGGCAGGGCTAAATCCCACCTCCTGTTCTGCTTCCTTGGGGGTCTTTTGGTGAAAAGAGCGCCCATCCTGATCTCATTAAGTAGGTGTTTGCCAGCAAGTGCGAGTTTAAAGTAACATCTTGGTTTCCTCATTTAAGACGGCTCAGGTACTTGGCTTTACGCTAGGTTATTTATTAGGATAGGAACAAAAACGAATAGCTGTGTCAGTGATGCATCTCTTGATTTGAACGATCATGGAGTACAGATACGTTTTTTTTTTTCAATTGTGTGTTTTGGCATTACACTGAATTTTGAGTGATTGCACAACAATCACTTGACTGGTTCCTCCTCTCACAGCTTTTGTTTTCATGACCTCTGCCACAAGAATACGAAAGAAATATGAGCTGCTGGGAAGGATTCAAGGCTAAGGTATCCTACAGTGATTTACCTCTCTGTTTTAAACCTCCCTCATCCGTGAAACACCTCGTAATTTATGACTTGATGTGAGGGAGTGAAACAGTCCCAGAGTCTGTCAGCGGACTTTTGAATCCAAATGATTGTTGTTACTGCGTATATGCGGTCTACACTGTGTATCTTAAGGCATTGTTACGTCATTATTGTGCGAGTACGAACCATTGATTCATTACATAATCATTTCTGACCTCTGTTTTTCTTCATCGAACAAGATCTTCATCGCAACAGCCGATGGTCAGGTCTAATTTTTTCAAGATGTTGCAGAATAGCTCACATGTTTGGCTGAGGTTTTCTAAATGCCTTTTGAGCATATCATGTTGCACCACAAGAGAAGCCGTGTCTCATTTCGTGCAGTAGAGTTATGACAACGGAGGACCACACTAGCATAACCCAAACTCATGGAGCCATTAACATTTCTGGGTTAATTCAGAGTTCAGTTCATCACTCACCCCTCCATCACTGCGCACACCCTCTGAGTTCCTACAAACAATGCCTTCCTGCAGTGGCAGCACACATGTCTTCCCAGTGATGTCATGCGCTGCCACTCGTGCCAGTAAGTTAAAAAAAAAAGAAAAGAAAAAGCCGAGTTTCCTCTTTGAAAGGCATTGGGCAGCTGCGTCGTCATTCTCCATCTGTGAAATGTATATGTTCAGCACGGGCCTTTGTTGCTCAGCGGTGATGGAACCGACCCAGGGTCAGGGCTCTGAATCCCACTGTGGCTTCCCATTGGGAAAATATACACATTTGTGGTATTTTAATGCAATTTAATTTGGACCAGGTGTTACCGTCTTTCAGCAGCCTGATTAAAATCTTTGCAAGTGCACAAAAGTAAACGAAGAAGGAGTGGCATCAACAAAGCCATCTGTCTTATTTGAGTGTGGGCAGACAGAGAGTTAGACATGCAATCTGTGTTTTCATACTGTCGGTCATACCCTTTCACAAGCGCACAACGGTTATTTTTTACCCTGAAGGGCTTCGCAGCTGTATACACCTTTCGCACATCAAGCTTTGCGCTTATTGCTGCCTGGGAGGCTGATCGGGTTTTTTTTTTTGCTTTGTCAGAAATAGCTTTTTCTCCCACCAAACTTCTGCGTCTGAGCAAATCAAAGCTCGTTCTGCATTCAAAAGACATCAAATGTTGCTGGAGTCTAGCTTACAGTTGAAATAGCACTAAGGGCATGAATGACAATCGCAAAACAAAAATGAATGCAGGTTATGAGTGAGCCTCACAATGCAACTTTTTTTTCAAATCTTTTTAGCCAGATGTTAGACTGCAGTTTGTCTCTACATGTTTCTGAACGGGGCTTTCATTTCCTGTGTTTTTTTGTTCCCAAGTTTGAAAGCAGAGCAAACCCGAGCTGAGCCGAGGTGTCCTGACTTGATATGACCGTTTCCATAGCAGCAGTAAACACACTGGGATGCATGGGTCGTGTGAATCCATTTAGAGTCCCAGGTCACACGCTGTCAAACATAGAACACAAATTTCTTGTTGTTTTGTGTTCACAGCAAGTTTTACGACCTCATTCGTACCGCAACGTGGACAAATACTCCCTTTTTTTAAACTCCAGAACAAATAGGTGCGTTTGGCCCGCCGCAAACACACAAATTTGCATATTGACTGCCAAGAAAGTTGAGCAAAACAATTTGCATGCTTATTAGCGTTGGATTAGCTGGGATTGTTTTCATGAATTGCATTTTGCAAGTGGCGACAGTGCGGGCTGTTGGTGTTGTAATCCCGCTGCTCCGGTCGGCGTGGGAGGATCTCTGTGGGACGGTGCTGATGGCCGAGACAAAGAGGCTCTTCAGCAGCCCTTCACAGTGGGCAGAAAGTTTATGATGAGATGTCAACAGGGCGCTTGCTGTTCAGGGAACAGAATTTCACATGTAACTTTGAAAACATGAGGATGGTCCAGTGTTTGTATGGTGTGAATTCTCTCTTTTTTTTTTTTCAAATCTTGTTTTTTTTTAGCTTGTAGAGCTACTGGAAAGCACGAGTATTTGCACAGTATATCTCCCTGATCCTCTGGATTTTTTGACTGAATCTGTCTGTTATGACACTCTGGTTTTCATCCAACTGAGCAGCTCGAGGTTAGTTTTTCAGGTTTGTCTTTTTTTTTCCCCACCTCTTCTCAAAGTTCGTTCTATAGTCCTTGTCGTGCCACATGGTTCCCCTCGGTCACGGTCATCAGTGCAAGTCTAGAAAATCCGAAGAGAAGAACATTACAGTCTTTACATTCCCAAAGCCCTGAGGGTGGAGGAGTATAGGGGTGACAGGGGATGCATTCCTCAGAGCGCAGATGTGACCTCCCCATCTGGACTTCTACTTTCTACGGGGGTCACAGATAGCTGAGCGGCAACAAAGGAAACTGGAAGTGTGATTCTGTCATTTTGCTCATGCTCCTTGTCAGATATTGCACCGCAAAACTGCCGTTTTCTCACCAAAGAGAGTGACAAGCCTAAAACCACAATCCACTGAGACCTCATTTCCCTCTACAAACAAACTGTGGAGGGTCTTTAGAGGGACCTGGTCAGAGCGTGCTCTCTTTGTGTTCTTAAAAGCACGAGAGGTTCACCATACAAACGTACACATGTACATCACATCAGGGCTTGTTGAAGGGATCGTGTCAGGGGTCACACTAGGTAAGCATCACCGTGACCCGCCGCTTGTTTTTCCTTCGTGTCCCTCCAGGCTGCGCTCTCACAGACGGAGAGGAAAAAAGGGGTGGATCAGACGTCGAAGTCTCTTAACTTCTCATCTCTCAACACATGAGAAATTACTGTTTGTTTTTCACCGGTGCTCACAGACACAGCCGCCACGACCAAAGATGCCTGACGTTTTGTACAATGCCGCCATGTCGCGCGTTGGTGCTCGTGTTTGGGCTCGTGGCGCTCAGAGGCCAGCTGTTGAGTGCAGTTTAGAATCAGCTCTCAAACAGTTCTTGCAGCAAAGTCTAATATTCCATTTAAAAAGAATTCAAGCTGTTACAGGTGTATTTACATTGTGAGAGACAAGAAAACTTGGAATTGCTGCCCCCTTTGAGTGATAAGGATATATAATAACTGTCATTTTGAGATGCAAAGTGTTGTCCGTATATGTGAGTGAGGAAACACATGGGGTACGTACCTGACCTCAGACAGATCTGTTTAATCTGGGACGCTGGTCGCCCCTAATCTGCTGTTTAAAAGGGATCCCCGTGTTAGGCGGTACACTTCCTCCCACTGTGAAGTGTAATGCTGACCCATTCAAAGACAGAGCATGTGGAAAAGCCCTTTTTCTTCTCATTAGTATTCAGTTTTGATCACAAACTCCACCCACACAGGCTTCGAGTGACATCTGGTGTGTCATCTGTGATGTCACTGACCCAAACTGCTCTTTAATCAGGTGTTTTTATTCAAATATCTGCCGACTCAGACGCAGGTCTGTTTCAGTCCGGGGGGGTAATAATCTCATTTGATTTTCTTGTTAGTTAGATGAAAAGACAGACGTCACTCAGGGAAAGTGAGGCTACATGAAGCAGCAGCTGATCAGTTTGTATAAAACCTCATCTGGCTCGCCCCAAAGGGAAGAAACTCCACCAACCACAGACTGTGATGTTGACTTGTTAATATTCTAAATCTCACATCTTCCGGGATTCCCCAATGGTTGCTTGCTCACTGTGCCTATCCAGAAAATAGTCACCCACACCTCCCCCCAGTAAACAGTGTTTTATTTTTATTGAGTTTGGATTACACAAAACCATATTTCCTTAAGCTTCTTCCTGATGTGCTCATAGGAGTAGCCTAAGTTCTTAATAACTGGGCTGGTCGTCAGCAGTGATGTTCTGATCCGTCAGCCCTAAACATGCTGCTTTTTAACACCCTCAGCATATTACTTGATATCTCACAATCCTCTTGTTCATGATTAGAGGGTCTTTAGAGCTGCAGCGAGGCTTTGGACTCCCAGACTGGTGCGTTGGATTTCCACTGAGGCCTGCCAGGTTGGGATAAGCTCACAGTGATGTCACTGTGCCTCGGCTACAAAGTTGATGTGATTACCATCTCAGAAATCGCTGTCAGACCGCGGAGAGCAAATTACCAAGCTCGCTCCGTTGGCTGCTTCTCCCTCTCTCCCTGTCTCACATGATCAAGCCCTCGCTGCTCGGCTCCCCGTCTCACGGCGTCTCACGGCGTCTCACGGCGTCTCTCGCTGCGTCTTCCTCGTTCCCGTGGAGCCAGTTTCACCCCACTGTGATAGCATGTCCAGTGGAGCCAAGCTAATCACAGTCACTTCTCAGGATCATTTCCACACTCTCTGAGACATTGATTCAGACAGCGGACTGTCTCTTCTGCTTAGTCAAAAAAGTGGAAAAATATACTTTACCTCTTGCTTCAAGTTTGCCAAAGTTTTTTTTACCTCCTCCTCCGTGCAGTCCATTTTCTTCCTCTTCTGTTCCGCTCTCACCGTGGCCTGACTTTGCCCTAAGAAACATGTGCCAATTAAACACCCCCCCATATCTTACTGTGCCTCTCCTTAAAGGGGAGCTCATTCCGCTTTCACGGAACCACAGGAACTACACAAGTGGCTTGTGTACAGGCTTTCAGTGGCTCTAAAAGCATTGTTGGCTTTTCTATGCGCTCGCATTCCTGCAGCTCTCTTCGAACAGCATCTTGACCACACAAGAAGGCTCACGGAGCCGAGGAAAGACAGAGTTTGCCAGTTATCAAATATTTACTCTTGTGCTCGCGCGTTGGCAGAGTGTTAAGATCTGAGGCATCAGGAAGCAGATTAATGAGCCTTTGACAGTGTTTTGACTCTCGGAAGTGGAGGAATTAGAGTTTAATTGGCTGTTACAATTAGTGAGGCCGAGAAATTGTTTAGGGGCTTGAAGACGAAACCACGCAAACAAATCAGTGGCTCTCTTCACAAGATAAAAGCTCATTTGATGGGAGTGGCTGGTGGCCATGCGTAGCTGAGAGTGGGGTCTTTCACATGGGGAGAAAGCATCTCTGACCCCCTTCCCTACCCCCGCACACACACTCGGCATTACACATATGCACATTTCTCCATGTGTTACAGTTAAAAAGAGCCTGAAGTTTGGGTTTGGTAGAATCCTCCTCGTTAAATGGTGCTCTCCTTAGGGTCTCTAGCGCTGTAGCCGCATATATAATGAGAATTTTAATGTCACTTGGCAGTGTTTTTCCCTCACAGAAAGGTCTTGTGGCATTTGGGAAGGTGTGGATTTGAGAATGCCTTGAAAATGGATGCAGTTTTATGACTATTTTCTCAAGGAAGCAGATTGTTTAAACATTAACCATGAGTTTGAAGCACTCGTGAGTCATTTTCATTATCTTCTGGACTAACCTGCACATGGTTTGGTCCACGAAATAAGAGGAAACAGTTTTGGTGTCTTCATATTTAAAATTTTGTTTCCAGATGTAGTCACCTCCCATAGCTGCAGATGTGACTGCTGGTTATCGGATTCTACTTCAGTTTCATGGATCTTTAAGATGGTCGTACTGCCCTATGTGATGTGTTTGATACATTTGGTGACAAACAGATTTGACTTGAACTGAACGGTCTACAGCACACTGTAGTTAAACTGGGACATAACTGTAATGTGACGCAGCTAGATGAGTTTAAAGACCAGATTTCACAGTGGATAAACACTCAGTAAGATCCACGCAGACGTTAACAATCATATCAGCCTGGAAGGTCAGTCAAAATTACAATCTGTCCTTTAGAAAACACTCATTATGAAATTAAAGTGGGTGTAATTGTGCCCAGATTGTCCAAGCTGCTACTTTAGAGGACCTGCCTTCACTTTAGTCTATAAGGTAGCTCCCTCTCAGACAAGTTGCAGGATATTTCATGAAGTGGAGGAGAGGGGGGGAAACTCCGGTCGGTATCACGCATTACTCGGAGCGGAGCTGCCAAAGCTCCGGAGCTGTGTTGCCAGGCAGGGTGAGCCTAAGCTGCCTGCTTGTATTTATACTGGCCCAGTATTTGTGCTGAGAGAGACAGATCATCATTCTGTAACTATGCTCAGACAGAAGTATGAAAACCAACGCAGCCTTTGGAGAATGGTTTCCTGCAGAATGAGACCAAAGAAAAGGCGTTTTGAGACCGATCAAATGATAGGAATGTGCTGATTCAGTCTTTTTGTGTTGGACATGATCTGGCGACCTGTTTACGATGCTCACTGTATGTGCGGGCTAATGGGCACGAGCAAGTCAGTTCAGTAGTGAAAGTGAGCACGAGATGTGCCACTGTGAGGGCTGGTTATTTCACAGATTATGTGTGTTAATGGGTAAGTGCAATGAAAGGACGAGACAATGAAATCATCTTGCTTGGTTGGCTTCAGTATTGAGGTCGGCCCTGTTTTGAACCGCCCCCCCCCTCCTCTTCCCCCCATACACACACACACACACACACACACACACACACCACAGCAGAGGGATGAAGAGAGCTGAACACACATGCAGTAACAATGCGGAGCCACACCATTGGCTATCTGACCACGCACTTCTGGCCAATAGCAGCACATGAAGATTATACTGTATTTAGTTCCCCAGAGAGTGTGTTTTCCTACTCTGGGTTTTAACTGAAGTTGTGCCTGTGTGGAGCAGCAGTCTGAGTGTTGCATGCATTCAGTGCAGTTTGGTTGAAAAAGCCAATCAAACAGACCTTTTGTTTTCTGTACAGTGGTCTTTTAAGTGCGGGGGTATGTAATCTTAAACTATCAGTCAGCTGATAATGAGCTGTCAGCTCGTTATTGATAACCTTCTGACTTTTACAAGCGAGATCAGAGGAAGAACCAGGTGCCGTAAGCATGTTTAGACTTCACCGCACATCCAGGCTGATGTCATGTGAGCCCGACTCTGACTTTTGGTTACATAATGTGAGCATGTCATGCAGGGGCCGGCCCCCGTGGTGACTTCATCGTCTCCTGGCAGAGCGTATCTATTTCTGAGGTATTTTCTGAGGAACTGAAGGTGTTTTGGAAACACGAGGGCTGCTGGGAACGGCTGTTGTGTTGAAAATAGCTAATTGATAAACAGGACCCTTATCCGTTTATTCTGTTGCCTTCAGAAAGATGAACAGTTCATATCATCCTTTCATCCTTTACAGTGTGAGAATCAGAGGGTTGTGCGGGACATATCAGGGGTTATTTAGGGTACAGGGTAAATTAAATGGAGATGACTTGTCCATGTGACGTTCAGAAGCTGACATGAAAGGCATCAATTACTGTTCAACGTTATGTTCTGCGCTCCTGTGAGACAGCCAGACATAAAAAGTACTGGATATCGGCCACGGTCGATGAAGTCTCTGCTTCACTTGCAGTCGTGTTGTGGGAAAGGGCTGTTGACAGAGTATGTTTACATATTTTGTTCTCCACTATGGTAACTCTTGTTATGCATGTAGAAATTACACAATACCACACAGAGGAATTGCCAGCAGCCCTTTTATAAGGAAAGCTATTGGAGGAAACCTGTATTTCTTTTTTTTTTGCCCATAATGAAAGCCATTCAGCAACAATGAAGTTTTGGTATGAGCTTGATATTTCTCATGTAATTTGCAGTATGTGAACACAGCCACACATGAACGCACACATATCCCGCAGCTATTATTTGGGAGTGCGGGCGGATTCTGGCATGAATTCCCAGAAAAAAAGCTGGGATTGTAACATCTTAATCCACTGCATTTAGTATATTTCTGCAACACGTGATATACACAACCCCTGTAATATGAAAACAGACTGGATTGCATCATAACAGGCCAGCACATGAATTTTCATTCCCCAGCCTTTATGGTTTCAGTATTTGAGGAGCCCCGTGCTCATAGACCGCTGCTTCCTGTAGCTCTTTTCACCCCAATACAAACCCTCATCCTTCGCTCTACAGAGAAAAGATCACCGGGCTATGAAGCAGCTTGTGTTTTAGTGAAGAAAATATTAAAAGAAACAAGAACTTTGGGGTTTTCCAGACCTTAAATAACTATTTTCCTATGCGGTCATCACAAGGCCTTAAACAGCAAGTATCTGCTCTGTGTTCGATATGGAAACATTTCATATGCAACGTCGCTCATTCAGACGAATGGAAAAGTCACTCTGTGAACTCTATAGTGGTGAAAAGTTGTGAATTTTATTGCTAATTCTATGTTTTATCGTCTGAAATGGATGGTGAGCCTGCACAGTTAGTGTGAGATCTCAGACTGGTTGCAGTTAAATGATGACTGACAGTGTTGACACACGGATCGTACCAGCTGACTGTTTGGGTTCCTGGTCGCAGTTCCTGGTTCGTGTAACCACCGGAATAGTCTGGGATCAAAGAGTGTGGGGAGGTCAGATCTTTGTTTACCTGGCTGGACATGGACCGGTTTGTATAAAATAACCATCTGGGAAATGGCATGCGTCGACCCGTTTCAACATAAACCAGTTGGAGGTTAAACTTTTCGCATCTTTCCCCATGAGAGAGAATGCCTGCTGCTTTCTGCTTGCCGTTGTTGTTTATAAGACTTTCTGCAGGCGTTCCAAGCTGAGCGTTGTTGAAACTGAGAATATCTCAGCATAGCGACAGGACCTGTTTATAGTCCAGGTTGGCCCTTTTTGGCTGGGCTTGCTCTGCAGAAATCTTGTGGTACGGCCGCTGTTGAGCTGTGCAGGCTCTGCCCAGTCAGCATTTAATCCTGAGCTAAGGGATTCATTATAACATAGCATGAGTTTTACGAGAAGTTAGCTTTTAGTCAATAGAATAGACGATCTTTCGTCTACATTTGACGTTGAGATAGCAGCGTCCATAGCAACCACCTTAACAACGGTAGAAAACGTGATATTCTTACGTTTTTTCAAGGAGATACCAAAATCTTCGGCGAAACTACTAAACGAAAGATCGTCTACATTCTCTGAACGAAGATTCTGAAAATATTATGCATAGTTCTCGCTAGAAATGCCATCGAAATGCATACAAATGCAGATGCTTTCTTAAAATGGTTGACAGTCGGCCATTTTTCTTTTTTAGCTGAGGGAAACTTGATAGTCACGTGACCTGGTTGCAAAGCAATGTAAATGAATAGGCCAAAGAAAACGTGGTATTGTCACAATTTTGGGGGCCAAATTGTGACAATACCACGTTTTCCCTTGTGGACCAACGTAGCTATTACACGTTTTTCTGTGAGACTGGGTTGCCTTGCAGCACAACGATGATTCAGAGCAGGGCTTTAGAAGTTGGAGAGAGTAATGAAGAAATTCCACTCTCCCCGCTGATCTCTCCATATCTGCCTTTTGTAGATGCCCTCCTTCTCTCTTTATTGGCCGCCTATGCCTAGTTCGCCCTAATGCCTGCGTTATGGGAAGGGACAGGCAGCACTCCTGGGAGCGTCCTCCAAGCCTCAGATCATGCGAAGACGCGCTGTGAGTGGAGCGGGCCGGTGTGTTATCTATATAAGGTCAAAAAATCCTCAGATCATAGGCAGGGAGAGAGAGAGAGAGAGAGAGAGAGAGAGAGAGAGAGAGAGAGAGAGTAGCTGATCGTCAGATAGAGGAAAAATTAAACACAAACATGAGCTGTAAGAGCCACCTTTGAGGCGCACAGCCACAGATCCTTTCTGTGCATGTGGGATCCGCCATCGGCCGACTCACAAAGACGAAATCCCTTTAAAAAGCCCTTTCACACACGGGGCAGCTTCCATTTTTCATAGCCCTTCACAAACTGCTACGGACACTCATGCACATTCAACACACACACAAAGAAGCATCCATTTACTCTTTATTGGTCCTTTTGAAATCTAGTTGTCCAATGAAATCAGGTTGACTCCTTACGATAACAACAGTCATCCCCATGGTGATACGTTCACTTATTAAGAACCCCCCCAATTTACTAGATAATTCAATAGAGTTGTCACTTGCTCTGTTGCAGACCATCAGTTTTAACTGCAGCTGTTGCATGCGTTGAATAATTCATTGTCAGGCGCGCTGCTCTCTCTGTGCGTCTTGTTTAATTCATCACCTCTTAGCTGATTGTGAGGCTCTCAATCAGCACTACAGAAATATATCAACAATGAAATATTTTAATGATTTTAAAAGGTGTTATTTTGTTGTTCAGCCTATCTCAGCTCCATTCAATTCATTGTATCCCTGGTGCCAGACTCCAAACAGTAGACAAACAAACCGAGTTATTAGCTGGTGAACAAAGTGGAACGTTTAGCAACAACAACAAAAAAAGCTTCATGTATAAAAAAAATTGTATAGATATGAGGGTTGTTTTCTCAACTGGTTCCATTTTCATCAACATTATTACAGCTACTTTATATCCAGAAATGGCTTTACTTACATAACACCTTAGATTAGATACTGACGCTGCAGCCCACTGAATGTTTGCATCGTAATGCGATCAGAACTCTCTGCAGGAAACAAAGAAACATATTTATCGCACGTGCATAGATTGGTTTAGCTGAAGCTTAGCTTGTCAGAACAGTGAAAAAAAAAAAGGCACAGAAACATCAAACTTCAAATGAAATACTACTCTTATGGGAATAACTGCGACAAGAAACTCTACACGCCTTCTCTATGAAACACAAAGCAGCTGCTCAGATTGGGTTCACTGCTTCGGGAGGACCTGAATCTCTGGAGGCCTCCGGCTGACTTGTGATATTTAGGCAGACCGGACAGCAATAATGCCAGGGGATATGTTATGTTGTGTGTGTGTGTGAGTGAGAGAGCGTGTTGGGGTGGTTTGAGTCCCTGGATGGCAATCCAGCCTGCCAGCGTCACGTTTAGACACCTGAGGCGTCAGTGGAACCGAAGCGGCTGCCTCAGCAGCTTTGTGAAAGTGCCTACAGCTGTAACGTGTAACTGTAGCAGAGTGTAGGGTGCTCAGTGACACCCGCTTCCTCTCTGATAAGATTTCTAAATATCATGACAGTCAGACGTGTGGCATTTATAGCTCTGCAGCCTCCTCTGATACATCTTAGATGTGCCTACGGCGGCATCAAACTGACATGTGGCGCCCGATATGTTCCTCGCGAGCCGGCATTGTATATCATTCACATTCTCACTGTAAAAATACTATTCCATAAGTCAGAAAGAGTTATTCATAAACATGCGGTGGTTTCAGTTTCCTTTCTAATCGTCTCAAGTGAATTATTTTCCCAAGCAAGTCAAATGACTCATCCACCGAAACGATCTGTGTTTTTTCTTTGGAATTTTGTTGCTTTTTTTAACAGCAACTGTTCGAGGGAAAGTGATGACATTCAAACCAAGAAAATACTGATCGAATTCACAAAGTGCTATCAAAGCCCCTTCTTTGCCATGAAGACAGAATAATTAAAGACACATTCCTGCTCGAGTACCAAATGTTAGTCCAAAAAAAGTTCCATGTCTTTCTGATGATTTAAGGATCAAAGGGTGGTGCTTGCTTTGGTTAAAAGTACTCTTGGGGGTTGTGTGTTTTGAGGCATTTATAAAAAAAAATTGTATTCCTGGAATCAGATAAAGGGGAACCCTGAAACATTTGATTTAATTTAATCTTATTTTATCAAGCACGCATCTATGACATTTATTTACGAGATACACCCAACGGTCAGAAAATGCCTCATGGCACAGTAGCTGACACTGTGGCACATGACCACAGTTCCTTGAATGGCACCATGTGGGAAGTGTTTGGGTTCTGTTCTTTTGTCATATTAGTGTATTATCAGCAGTGCTGGTATGCTGAAAGGCAGAGGGTTAGGTTGATGCTCACCTCAATAAACAGACATCCTGTATGAACACACACACACACACACTCATACGATACGCACTCCCGCCTCCCTGACTGACACACCCACATACACCACTATATGCTGCAAGAGTTGTTTGTTCAGCTGGAGCAGGAGATCCTCCTCTTCTTTCAGCGAGGAAGTTAAATTCCATAGTTCCACAGAAACCTCTCCCGTGTCAGGGGCATCGATGGCGGCGGCGCACTGCAAGCAGATGTTGTATTTTTCAGCCCTGATTTGCTCTCCTGGGTAGCGACCTTGGGAGCGATGCAGAGTAGATTTAAGGGCTTGTATGTTTTTATTACTTGGCTGCAGCTCCCACAGGTGCTTTTGGGGAAAGAGCCCAACTCGCTTGTTATGATTATGTCGCTACTCTTGGCCCCCGAAAGGAGCTTGTTTGGCTTGTGTTTTTGGTCAAGCTGAGGCCCTGTGTAAAATGACAGGAAATATACAGAAGAGTTTCCACTGTGGGCCCTGAGTGACACCAGAATCGGCCATAGCAGCTCAGTTTCACTCACGGTCATTTGTTATCTTTCGTGCGGACGCATTGTTTCACAGCTTGCTTTTAGTTTGGATTCCTGTGTTGTTACTGGAAAATCTTATTGCATATCTCAGCATTTGCTCTGATTCCAAAGTTGTGAGTGTAACTGAAGTCGAAGCGGCAGTGTAGTAACTCAGGTTCAAATTTTCTCTCAGTCTTATCTTTATATTTTAGCCTCTGACACACTTGTCCTACGGTATGCCTCTGACCGCCATCTGTTGAGAAAGGCCATCTGGTGGAATTTGGATTCCATTAGAAACAGCTTGACTGGATGAAGATAACTTTTCCCCTACCACCTCTGCTGTGCGCCGGTGGTCTCAAATACGTGCAGCCACTCAAACTGACTATGAGGCGCACACACCCAGAAAAAAAGAGTGCTTTAAAGTCTGATTTAAACAGAAATAAATCAATATTCTGCTTTTGTAACATCACAGACAAATGTGTTGTTAATTACTCACTCAGCTAAAAATAAATTACTAAAATGATTACCAGGTAAATACAATTACATTCTTCAATTATTAGATATTTTGGTCGCCTGCAAGCTTCGGACTTTGTTTACAACATTGTTTCGATATGCTATTTACCTTTTTCTACTTTTTCATGGCAGGTATGTTCTGCTGACATACCTTAGCAGCATGAGCATGCAAGCCAGGGAGGAAGGGGACTTATCGTGCATTATCATATCAGTTGATCCCAGGTGAAACAAGAGCTACCAGGTGAAAAATGAGGCAGGTGTTGTTGGTGATCCTCAACTTTATCACCGTAGCTCTGCACAAAGTCAACCCACTGAGTGTCCACCTACTGTAGTTACTCCTGAAAGTTGTGCACATTCATTCCTGTAACAATTGCGGTTCAAGATTGTTACCTTGGCCCTTTAAATCCACTGAGCATAAATCTGATTCTCTAAACTGGTGGGTTGCCAGATTTGTGGTACTGCTGAATTTCTGCTTCACTCTTCACGAAATGAATCCAGTTCCTCTTGTTCTCATTATTCCTCTGCAACTGAAGTAGATAGCCCAACTGTTTAACAGTCCAACACCACAATTCAGTAAAACACAGTTCTCAGTCTTTTAACAACTTTTAACCTACTATTGTCGAACACATAAAACACGCTAACATGCAAATTTCTGAATTTACCTTACACGGACCTTAGAGGACAGAAAGAGCACGGACACCTCAAGAATTGTTTTGTTTTTTTCGGTGGTGCCAAATCTGTCATTGCATGCACTTTTCTCCTGTGGTTCTTGTAGGTTTCTCCCTTAAGGAGAATTCTATCCAGTTTGACAGACTACTGGACACTACATACTCATGCTGTGTCTTTGTTTCCGCGGGAGATGTCTCCGTGCATCAGAGGAAAATAACAACAAGAGCAACTTGTATTCTCAATGCCTCTGACTTGCGTAAAACTGTCACCACATACCCAGCAGAGTGTGTCATGGGTGCTGTGTCTTTGGCTTCACCCATCAATTTTAAATCTTGACATAACAACAGGACCCATCATTACCAAAGTGCTGCTGCTGCAGTTTAGTTGTGGGCACATCTCAGCGTAAGTCAGAGCGCATGAGATTAAAGAGACATACGGTTTGTCCTCAGAAATGAGGGAATCGTTAGAGAAAAGACAGAATCGCAAATCTAGAGGGCACTGCTGCTCTTTAGCTACTGCTTTTTAGCCAAAAAGAATATTTGCTCTTTCACTTGGATGGCGCCTGTCCATTGTAGCATAATAACCAGCGACTTCTGTGATTTCAATGCTTCTTGGCATTCATCCCTTTGGCTTGCCATTCACAAAGCACTCACAAGAGCAAACCCTCCAGGGGCAGCAGGCTATTCAAGAGTCAGGCCTACTTTCTCTTCTTAGCCTGCACCCAGGACCATTTCTTTATTTTTCTCAACAAACTCCCCCGGGATAAAGCCGCATTCACAGCGAGGCTGCCGACGCGTGAGCTCTGCCCCATCAGAGGCCCAAGTCTGGCATCTGTAAAGTTGTGTCAAAGAGAAACACCCCAGGGAGCACACATGTCAAGATTAGAAGGAGGTGAAGAGGGTTGCTTCCCTGCTCGGGACAGTCTCACATGCTGGATGATAAGATTTTATCTGGGAAAAGCAAAGTACAGTTGTCCCTAACTTCATGAAAAATAACACTACTGCTCGTGCGCTCTCTAGAGATTCATTTGAGCCCCAAGAAAAATGTTTAAATCAAAACAAGATGGATTTCTGATATGTTGCTCCAATCAGCTAATAATGTGTTCTTTCTTTCTTCTTCACGTCCCCCCCGGACATCCTACATTTTCCTGCTGATGATCAATAGGTAAGTACCAATAAATAGAAAAAAGTACATCTGACTGGAACCAATCTGTTTGATTGACTTTAAATTCTACATTTGGTAGTTAATTTCCCCCACTGCTGCTCATACACACATCTGCAGAGGACTCATGGGTCACTGCGACACTGTACTTGAGTTTCCTTCCCGCAGCTGATGTATGATGAACCGTGAAGGTACACCCTCACTTGAGCACATTTCTTGGTGCATGTGTGCCCATTTCCATGGAGATGCAAAGCTTGAAGTAATACAGACAATAGCGTCCTTTTTGTAATTTGCTGGCATGAGTTCCTAGAAGGTGTCAGTGTGGTGCTAACAGCCCAGCTGTGAGTTCCACAGCTTGTTCACTCCAGTTCATTAATGTCGTCTGCTGTGCTAACGAGTGCACACACACACCTCTCTGTTTCAAATCTACGCCCACACACTGGCAGTCACACTGCAGGTCAAAATTTTAGCATAACGATCTCCAGCAGTGTATGTTTGTGTTTTTGTGGCAGTGTGCTTACTCAGATGAGCTAAAAATAGATATGTACACGTGGTCTAATTCGGGCATGTCAAACTTAAAGTAAATCTTCCAAATAGCCGTTGGTTGTCAGGTATATGTCTTCTCCCTAAATCTTGCCAGTAGAACTCCTCATAAACAGCATGTGTTTTTGGGGCCAGCTGGGTGTGGTGCTGGAAGCCACCAGGAGCTGGTATGGTCTGATCCTCTCCATTGTTTCCACTGAAAGGGCTGCTGGGTTGACTCCATCCTCCCTGCCAACTGTTGGTTTATGTTGAACCAGTCAGGCCTCCAGTTTATTCTCCTTCTCAACTGAATCCCACCAGGCAGAGTTGGTTGAGGGATGTTTCAGCTCAGCTCGGTCCTGCCAACTCAGACTAATGCCACTCCCGCTTAATGACTTTCCCACAGACAAACACAGGTCACCCGCCTGCAAAGTTGACCTCAGCCCGTCCATATTTGTCAGTTAAAGAAAGGTTTCCATTGCAGTCGTTCGATTCAAATTCTTTCAAATCCTCCTCTTCTCTTTCCAAACCACACCTTCCCGAATGTCTGCGTTCAGGGCTGCTTTTTTTTTTTTTCCCCTCGTTGTATTTTTCTCCCTTCACAGTCTGTCTGCTCTGCTTATTGTGCTCCATGTGAGCGGTGAGTGATGCCAGTAAACTGGAGAAACCAGAGTCTGAGGCTCACCCAGCCCTGGTGTTTACACAGGAAACAGTGGAGAAAAACCCTCTGCGATTAAACCACTCAGACACTTACATAAGAGTCTGCATATTCCTGTCTACCTTCAGTCAGGTTGCAAAGCGATTGTCCAAAGGTGTGAGGGTACAGACACCTGAACACACAGATACACATGTGTGTTTCCATAACCTCTGTGGCTCCGTCTGTGACCCGAAACTGTAGTTCTATGCACTCCTGTAACCCCTCTAACCCCTCAGCTTTTTCACACACTGAATAACAAGTTGATGAATGACATCTGAACAAAACACGCTCGGGCTTCCATTTTTGAGCGCTGGCAGCAGTCATACAATACACGGCATTTCAGTCAGCATTTTACAGACAAGCCATGTAATGATAGTTTGAATCTTGTAGTACCGAGCGAGTCCAACAACACAATCCTATTTCACTCGCCCCAACTGCTTAGCCACATCCCTTTGTTTTGTGTGTTTATCCCAAGTTCTGGGGCGTCCTGATTCTTTCTCTTCGGGCTGAAGTTAGTCCAAAGGCTCTGCGAACTCTTTGCCTGGGCCCATCTCAGGGGGTTTATCCAGCGATATAAAAGCATACATTTCTTCTTGACAGAGATTTTTCAGATGCAAATTAAAAATGGAGTGTTGGAAGACTATGAGAAAATTCCACCACAATTCCGTAAAGTAAATGCATTTTGTGCTCACAGCAACACAAGGTAGTCCGACGTATACAGAAATCACTAATGCTACCCATGCTAACTAGCATGTGGCTTGCTGACAAATTTTGTTTTAGTTTGGTGAGGAACATGCTGTACCACAGACTAATTCCCAGCTGTTGGAGGCAGTTTAGTTTCCTCAAATTTCTCGGATTTCCTGAAGACAAAATTATGCCTTTAGCCCACTTAGTAGAGATCAAAATAGCACCTGCTTTGTTGCCTCTTTTTAGGTTATGGGAATCAGGGACAACGGATTGCTTTCTTGAGGGGGGCAGGGTTTATAGTTGACTTTTCAACTATAAACCCTTGTAAGGGGTAAAAGGACCCACTCTTTTTGTAGATGCTTTGAAGTTTTTTGTAATGATGGGTTCTGGGACTGTGCTCATGTGTATATCTAACATCTACTGTCAGATTAAGCTGTTGGACCACCACGTCCCCCCCAAGAGGGCTTCAGTGCACCTAGGAATTGATTCCAAAAGCCTTTTTGAACTTGTTGCTGTAGGGATGCAAGAGATGCATTCTTCCAATAGACTTTCCCTCATCTTGTGTGATTATGGTGATGTATACCGTGTCATACACCAGTTCAGAATCTCCCGAAGATGTTTAACTGAGATGCAGTGTTGTGATTGTAAAGGCCATAGCAGCGGATTCACTGTTTACGCATTGGCACAAGCAAATTGCTGGAGGATGTTGTAAGTGATGAATAACGGTTCCCTCTCTCTGTGGCAGCGCAGTGGTTCAGTGGTGAGCGACTTCACAGCTTGCTGGCTCAGATTTTGAAATAAGATACATTCTCCTGCCAGTGCCATCCTGATGGCCCTGTTTTGAAGGCAGATAACATTTACAGTTAATAGGCATCACGACGCAGACTTCACTGTAAGCGTGACATGCAGAGGCTTACATGTCAAAGACTCATCTTATTTGCTCTTCTCTTCTTGTTTTTCTTAGCTTTCTGCTGGTGGGAAGGTAAATTCACTCCTGCGCTGCTCATCCTGTTTGGCCAGAGAGAAAACACTTTTGTTTCAGCTTTTTAAATGCAGCCTCATTCCCGTAAGCCCTCAGGCTCCTGTTGACAGAACTGACTGTGCAGAGGCCGCTCACATTACTTTTTCCCTTGTTCTAACTTCAGGGTTTTTCATTATCCTCTGCCTTGTGGTTAACTCTACCTTTATTTCCAGTAAAGCCAGGAACGCGTTCTTTTTTTCTTTCTTTTTTTTTAAATGCTCCTGCCGAGAATTCCCGCCTTTCTTGAGGTGCCTGCAAGACGGGAGCGCAGACTGAACAAAAGCAGGAGGTCAAAGGGCACAGGTTTTCATTTGTGAGACTAATAGGCCAGGTGTACCTGGAGGGTACGGAAAGCCTGAAAGCCTTTTCAGCAGGGACACTCCCCTTTAGGGCTGGGTATCACCGCCAAGTTCCTGGATCGATTCGATTTCGATTCTTAGGGCTTTAAATCGATTAATCACGATTCGATTCGATTCGATTCGATTCGATCCGAATCGGTTCCATCTGCTTCTCTTGGCGCCAGGATTTAACCTCAAAATGTTGCATTTTGACATCAATATTTCAAAGGGCTGTGGCTTGACAGTGTTAACAGATTGTTACATTATATTAGTAACACCTGAAGCCACCCAGTGGAAAGAAGTATTAGCAAGATTTTACACTATATTCAACGTGACAGCCTACTTAATTAAATACATTTGTAGGAGCCATTTTAGTCTCACCTATAGGTAGGTTTTAGTGTAGTTTTAGATTTAGCCACTTGGGGGAGCACTTCTTTTATGGTAGCTAACTTAGTTCTAGGTATAATTACAGGTGCCCAGAATTAGTGGGTTGATGACTGCTTGGACTGGGGAACACATGGTTCTTACCGTAGCCGTGTGGATTGGAACCAGTAACTTCATGAAAAAAATCATTCATGAAAAAAAAAAAAAAAAAAAAAAATTAAAAAAAAAAAAAAAAAAAAAAAAATCGATCTCATGCCCTACAAATCGATTATGCAAATTTTAAATGAAATCGATCCAAAATCGATTTAATCGATTTTTTTACCCAGCCCTACTCCCCTTCCACCTCTGCTGAGGCTGGGCATAGCAGTTTGCGAGTACTTCAAAGGTCTAGCTAGCGAAAGCAGGGACTCGGGCCAAGCTCAGCGGGAGTGCTATTACATCCGAATAGGAATCAGCTGTGACCTCAAAGACCGTTAAATGATGTGATATGAGAGGGTGTGCTGCAGTTTCTGTGTCAAATCAGGAGGGCAGAGCTGTAAAGTGAGCTTCTTGCTGATTTAAGGGTTGAGGGAAATTTTAAGTGGACCTCAGTGTGAAGGCTTTGTATTTCTTCCCCCCTTTTTTTTTGTTCTTTTTCCTCTTTATGGTGCATAAACACCGCTAAATACCTGCTTGACACTAATTCCGTGTCCCAGATATGATTAAAGACCTCAAAATGAACAAACTCACTGCAGTAGCTCTTTTTTGGAACTTAATGAATGTGTTGTTTTTATATAAAACATATGCTAACTCAACCTCTAAGGCCAGCATTCACTGTCACGGGAGGCTAAGTGGAGTGGATGGCCAATGAGCTGGTTATTTACTTGAGTGTTTAATGATGTGAGCTGACCTCCTGTCTATATGCAGGCCTAATAATGAGGTGTGTAAAGGTCAGGAGGTAAAAGGTTGCTGAATGTGGGTCCTGGCCCCTGCTGACCCCGCTGAGTAAACACATAATGGACAGAAAAATGAAAAAGCTGTTTCTGGGAGCCGCTCTCAGAGTTTTTGTCATGCTGCAGTTTTCCTATTTATTGCCAAGAAGGCATGAGTCAGTGAGAATAAAACAGAAGGTGAGGCCATATGCAGTGGCTTTACTCAGAGGTGACTCTTGAGACTTTGATCAGGGAGCCTTTGATTACAGTGAATCTCATCATTGTTTCACTTTAACTGAAAAAAACCACCGGCTTTTCCTGTTTCAGCTTTTCGGTGTTACTTAGGGTTGATTGCACCTCCAACATTATCTAGTATCTAGGATACAAGACAAGAAAGTACGATTAGGAAATTCTGGTCAACAGTAGATCTTGGCTCAGATCTCAAACTGTAGCCAAAAGCAAAAATTCTTTTGAATGGCTAGTGAATTGTAAAAAGGAAAGGTGTATAGACTTGAACATACTTGGCCACTGTTTCTTAAATATAGCCCCAATATGACCCCTGACTATGAAAAATCCTGGCTTCATTACTGGCATTTTTATTTTATTGTTTGAGTAAAATTGGTTTAAACTCCAGGTTGTTGTTAGCATAGCTTCTTTATCAAATCAAATCAAATTTATTTATATAGCACATTTCATGTACAAACAGTTCAAAGTGCTTTACATAAAATAAAAGCATTGCAGCAGGGAGTGCAAGAAGCATTAAAAATACATAAAAGAATATAAAGAGAAACAAATAAAATAATTTAAATGAATTTAAAAACAGGCAACAGTCTAGATAAGTTAAAAGATATTTCATGCATAGACACATGAGAAAAGAAATGTCTTTAACCTGAAATTAAAAATGTCTACATTTGGTGAAAGTGCTATGATAACTTTAAATGTGTCACGAAGGGTGGGTGCGAGGCGTAGAAGGACAAGGATACGGACTTCAGAAGTAAAAGCAAACTGATTTATTTTCAAAAACAAGGTCTGAGCCGGAAGACAAAACTAGACTGTGGTGAAGAAAACATGGCTAAGAAAAAACAAAACAAAGAACATCACTGGGTAATACATGAAAGAACTTAAAGGCCTACAGAAAGCTGACACTACACCCAATACATAATGATAATACATACACAGAGGAACAATAATGATCATTGGACTCTACACCAAAACATTTCATAAACGCATGAAATTTGCGATTTTGAATTTGCCGCTTGGAAATCCTTCCTGGAATTCCAGACTGGGGGCGGGGCTTCCGATCGACGTCACATGTGCCATGGTTTTTCCTGGCGGCCGCTATTGTAGTATGCTTGTTGAGTGGTGAAGGCAATAAAACGTTGGGTTCAGTGCAGTTTTTATTGCGAGTAGATGTACGAAGTGCTGTGGGTGCGCGTGTTGCCCTCAGCAGCTCACACCACCGGGGACAGAGGAAGCAGAGAGACCTGCGGTCGGAACTCTGTGTCTCGTTGTTCGCCTGCCTCCTCTCTGGTGAAATCAGCCGGAGCGCATCCCGCCGTGTTCAGCTCCCTGCGGTGCGGACACTCAGGGGGAATCCACCTGGCGGAGAGCGGACACACCTTGGGATGGATGCCCTGAAATCAGCCGATCGTCGGCGGCGATCATCAAGAGCCCCGAGGTGTGTCCACGTCGGGGCTCTTGATGATCGTTCTGCCGAGATTTCCACTCTCCACCTGGCGGAGAGTGTGTCCGCTCTCCGCCAGGTCTCTCTGCTTCCTCTGTCCCCGGTGGTGTGAGCTGCTGAGGGCAACACACGCACCCACAGCACTTCGTACATCTACTCGCAATAAAAACTGCACTGAACCCAACGTTTTATATTTCCAAGCGACGTCCCGCGGCACACATCGAAATTTGCCGTGAAGAAGCTGTCCAGGTCTGGCAAACTGCTGGCTTCGCTACTAGAACTACTGGGGGTTGTTCCAGCAGCTGGCACTCGCGATGTCACGCACCTGTCGTTCCAGTTTGCCAAATTCGAGTCAAATGTGGTGATAGTTTATTGGGCCTAATCAGGACTATCCAGGGGCCTAAAATTATTTTAAAATCATAAAAAAATTCCATGGTATATAAGGAATCGATCTGCTATTTCAGTTTTGTGCAAAAAAATCACCTTTCTGTAGGCCTTTAACATGGCTTGGGTTGGCGTCGTGAAGGTGCAAGGGTCTGAACAAGTGCGTAGGGAAACCTGGAAACTAAATACTGAGGAGGGTGATTGGTGAATGGGTGCAGCTGAAGACAATGAACAGGTGACGTGAGTGAACTAAAGACCTGACATGGGAAATGAGGGGAAAAAACAATGGCAAAACTAAACTAAACATGAACTTAAAACTAAGACGTGACATAAACTAGCACATGATAAAACTCAAAAGAACTAAAGACATGGGGAAAACCCCATGGACATGACAAAATGAGCTAGGTTTGGATATAAAATTCAACAAATACATCATACATACATAGTAATGCTGAGTTTTCAATAAGCAACAAAGTTCCATAAACCCTGTTCATGCGAGCTCCACTGATTTATTGCCTAAGAGCGCATTCGTGGTAGCACGTATGCTCTGTGTTGGTGCTCTGAAAACACAAGTCTATCTCCCACCTGACAGCAGTCTGAAAAATGTGGAGCAATCTGAGGTGAAGGCTGTGCTTGCTTGTGTTGGTGCTGTTGTCGGTCCTTTAGCTTTGCCTTGCTGCAGAAAAGACAGAAGTCCCCAGCTGACCCCAGCTGGTCGAGGCGGATGGCCACCCTTCCTGAGTCTGGTTCTGCCAGAGGTTTCTTCCTGTTAAAAAGGAGTCGTTCCTTTCCACTCAGGCCCACTTAGGACGGGAGATTGGACTGAAGACAAGTTTAGGTGCAATCTGTTGGCTTCCTTAGCTAGGAAATTGTGTTTGAATTGGCTCTATATGAATGAATTGGATTCTTTTGAAATTAATTATGATTACAGTGAACTGAACTTGAATTGGACTATATTATTTAAGTGCCTTGAGATGACATTTGTTGTAATTTGGTGCTATATAAATAAAACTGAATTGAATTGAGACTGGACAAAAATCTGCTTTTGGGGGAATTGAACTTTTCATTCATTTTCCATCCTTCTCTCTCCTTCATGCAAACTTTCTTTGTCAAAAAAGTCTGTTACGACACTCTAACGACATAGCCTGCTCAATGCCGTGCAGTACAACCTGCCACACGCTCCCGTGCGCATTACACAGACAGGAAAAGTTTTACAAGCGATGTGTTTTAGAGAACATCAGACACTGAAACCGTCATTTAACACGTCCGCCTCCACTACTCCCAAAAATCTGCTCTCCCTCTCAGAGTGAGAGATCTTCTCACTGGCATTGTGCCCACCCTGCGATATGCACCACTCTGGGGGTTTCAAAATGGAAAGTATTTCAAAGCCGCCGCAGCCTGCTGTCAGACTTTGTAGTGGTAATATGAAGCAGCTGAGAAAACAGGCCTCAGTCACACACCGCACCTCTTCTGCAGCTCTGAGCTCTGGGCGCAGTTCGGGAGGATTTTCAGAACAGCAGCGTGGTCTCAGATATTATCCAAAATAATTCTTTGTCAATGTGCTTTAAACACTGTGTGTGTGTTTTAGATGTGGATAAACATTATAAATTGTACAGCTCTGTTGAGGGGTGTGTCACTAGTGGGAAGCTTTGAGGTTTGATGGCGGGTTTTAGATCTTTTTTTTCCTGTTGTTCAAATATCTTTTTTGTCTCTGCTCATTTGAAAGTGTTGATACAGTCCGCTGAATATTTACACTATGACATCTGTCTCATTATTTGCCATCAGCAGAACATTGTGTTTATTGTGAGGTAATGCATTTTTTTAGTGGAAACTGTGATATCTGATGGGATTTCCCCCACTACTTCCACATTTCCACTCTTACTATACCTCCCAGCACACGAGCAGGCGGGCACTTCTGTGGTCTAGGCGCTGGTCCAAGATCTGAGCGTAAAGCAATGTCTCCTGAAGCACACGTGTGATTTCATTCCCCCACCAGACGAATTTTCATGTGTGGGCTTGTAGCGCTGCCAGCGCGTGCTTTCTGACCTCAAGTCAGGAAATACAAGTAGACTTTAGTGAGCTGCAATTAAACAAGGACAGTTGCTCGCTCATTGTTTTTCCTGCACCGGTGAGGTAATTCTTTCACATAAAAGTTTAACTGTATGAAAGAAGTAGTTCAACCAAATGTCATTCAGTTTTACCAGCCAATGAATCGAGTCAGCTGTCATCGTGTGCCTTTTATCCATTTATTCAGACACGTAATTAACTATTGAGGGGCAGTAAAGCACTTCAGGAAGTCGACTAGCGGTGTGATTACAGTCGAGCAGCCGTCTGCAGTGGTACCTGCAGGCTGCTGAGAGCAGCTTCAAGCCAGGTGACACGAGAAAGAGCCTCCTTTAAAAGGTGTGGTAGGAAGAGGAAGAACAAGGAACTCTAAAATTAGTCTCAGCTTTGACTGGTCCGCACATGCTGAAAGTGGATGTGCTCGGTGGCAGTTTGCTGATGAAGTGACGTATTAGTAAATTATCAAGGGAATTAGTGTTGCATCCTCTTTCGAGCTCCAAAGCCCATTTCTAGAGATGTTGCGAAGTTTTCAAAAAGTGCCATATAAACTTAAATATATCATTTTTTCATCCATTTGAATCTTTATTAAACAGACAAAAAGTATAAAAGATATGATTCCCAGGCCAACTTCATTGGATTTAGAAAACATAAACAAATCTAGAAATTGATGCCGGCAATACTCTCGGAAAAAGTTTGCAAAAAAGGCAAAGAACGAAGATTCTATAATCAGGAGATTAAGTGGTGACAGGTGAGGGTGTCAGGATTGGGTATAAAAGGAGCATCCTCCACAAACTTAGTCTTTCCAACCCTTTCCTAGCTAGATTCACGGCCACGGACCGAAACCGGGGGGGGTTTAGTTGATCTACTATGAGCTGGCAAGGGCGGTAGTAACAAAGACAAAACAGGCTGTCTGTGCAAGGACAAGCTGACATTGTGAAACACGTTGCTCTAATCAACAACATTGCCATCACTCAGCTGATGCTGCGACACCTGCTTGATGTATATGAGCACACAATGATGCAGAGCTGAGCCGGCTCCATCTGCCATGTGTGAATTACAAAATACGAACAGCAGCGGGTTCACGAAGATGTCTTTTTTTCACCAACAAGCCACAACCACTAAAGGGCTACAAAAAGTTGCAAAAGCCAGCCTTTGTGTCAGTTAAGAGTAAGAGTTTTGGAGAACATGTGCTACCATCAAAGTGACAATCTCTCCCTCGAGGTATGGAGTCATTTCAGCAGGACAATGATAGATCTCATTCTGCATGATTCTGCAGCATTTTGAGTTTGCTGCTGGCATCAAATTCTAGAATTGTTTTTTTATTTTCTAAATACAATGAAGTTGGTGAGTGGAGACTGAATAGAAATAATATCCTTTGCACTTCTTTCATTCATTCATTCACTGGTTTTCCATACCTGCTTTATCCTATTCAGGGTTGCCGATGAGTTGAACCAGTCCCTGCTTGTACTTCTGTTTGTTAAATAAAACTTTCTTTTTCAAGGAATCAGGTAGTTCTTAGACTAACAATCAGGAGAGAAAAAAAGAAAAATACACATGTTAAAGGGCCACTTTGTACTATTGCATCTCCATAAAGTTTGGGGGCTTTCAAAGAACAGTTTGGAATCAGAGCAATGTCTAATCAGATTTTTAGCCTTTGGTGTTGGTCATGCTCCACTGATCCTAGATCCTGCACTTTCCATCATGCAGCTTTGTTAGACCTTTCCTGCCAAGCTCAAACATTGTGCATAATTGTTATTAAAATATGCTTTTCTGTTAAATATGGGTTGATATGATAAATACAACTAGCAGACAAACATATTACAGATACATATGTCTTTTATTTTAAACTGATGACAGCCTTCCCCAGATTTAAGAACTTTTTTTGTTCTAATTGGCCCTTTAACTGCAGTACCAAAGTCTAGCTCACTCTTTGATTTTTATTTTGTATTCCTGTCCAAAAGTGATCTAAAACATTTGCATCGTCAAATGATACGTTTCATAGACAAGCATATCTTTTTACACATCACTTTATGATTATCATTTCAACATTTCAACAACTCCCCCCCCAGAACAAAGCCGTTGCAGTTGTTCCCCTCATGATTTCTCTCAGCAGATTATCGTATCAGGCCTGCGGGCTGTATCCTCGCATCCTCGCTGAGTGTAAACAATCTGGTGCCCCACCTGCTGCAGCGGGTCAGCAGCATCAGCGACCATCAGCTGGGCAGATGAAGGCTCAGAGCGGATTACCGGGGAGACGGATGTTATTGTGTGTCTGCTGGCATTGGGACTCTGCTCTTTGTGCTTTACTAATCAGACCTCTGAGCGGACTTTCTCCGGCGGCCGACACTGCAACAGTGACATTATTTTCTGTGACGAGAGAGGCTTTTACTTGGCTTTTTTTGTTTTTGAATGTGGATAATTCTATCTGCGGTGTCACCTGTATCCTTTTCAGTTTTTTTTTCTGACTCCATTCAGGTAAGTTCGTACATTTGTAATGTCTGTGCAGCGTGAAGTGAAAAACATCTCGGTTTAGACGCGTACATTTTTCATTTCTATATGAAATGTGAGGGATTGAATCGTCGGCTGCGTGTTTCGTTCTCCACCTCCTTCATTGGCCATCAAAAAGACTGGATTTGTATTGTTCAGAGCATCAGATATGTCTGCAAACATTGAATCACAGCTCCAAACTTAACTCCTTGAATGTCATGACAATTACAGAAAGGATGCTGATATCCACCATCCTGTGCATCCTCTGGCATTCCTCTACATCCTCCATTGTGTGTTAGGCGGTCAGTGATTTTTGCAGCTGTTTGGATTAACACTCCTCCTCTCCTGTAGCACACCATAAATAGATTAGTGGTAGCCCAAGTCACGGCCTGGCGGACCATCTGTACCCTGCGCTGGATGGGGAAGGGGACATGGGGGAGGAGTGTGAACAGATGTTCCAGTGGAGCAGGAGGGCAGTGTGGCAGCAGAACTGAGGGAATATATCTGGAAAGATATGAAGGACACAGTGTTTTCTGCGGAGGTGACTGACGGGGAGATTGCTGACTGGTTCAATGTGTTGCTCTGATGCTCCGAGTTAAAACCACACGGCACTGTCATGGGGCCTGGATGGTGCTTAACAGTCACATCTGAAGGTACTATATCATTTTCTGGGGTTTTGATTGCACAGCGGGAGCCTCCCATTTCGTTTTGCTCTGCAAGCACGACTGCAACCGCAGCAGTAACACAGACATGCCTGCGCTCTGTTGGAGGGTTGTCACAAGATGTAAGAAATAATGAGAGGAAGGCGTTCCTCTTTTCAACAGATGTTCCTTAATTGTTTTGCCTGGTTTGTTTAACCTGTGTAACAGAGTGTGAACAAAACCCGACTGCAGGAAAGCAGCGTCTGTTTAGTAGAAGCAGACTTCGCCTTATCAAGTGCACAGAGTTGAACGAGGGCCATGTTGCTCACCTGTCTGCATGAACCTCTCTTCTTATCCGAGTATGGCCTCAGACTGGCTGTGTTTTCCCAGGCCACAGGAAAATTGTAGGTGTGTGAGAGTGTGAGTGTAGGTGCAGGGGTGGGCTTGACTTGGCTCCTGTCTGGGCCAATCCCAAGTAAATTACAAGGCAGAAGCAGTCTGAAGACGTCACCCCTCCCATTCTCCCGGCCTGCAGGGCTGATAGTAGTGGGGTTATAGGGGGATAATCCTGCTGCAGATGAAGAAGAGGAGGAGGAGAGGATTGATAGGATGGTGCAGATAATGGAGTGTGTGATTTCAGCTCCACAGGGAAGTTCACAGAAGGTGTTTCATTTAAAAAGTAATGACAGGTGACAAGCACAGAGAGTGTTCCTTGTCTTTAAAAAGCTGAGTCAAAATGAAAACTCAAATAAGTGCCAGAAGACTTCATCTTCTCACCTGAATCCATTTGGCTTATTTGAAGATCGATCTCTCAGCCTGGCTGTGAAAGAAAGAGAAAGCTGCAAGAGGTCGATGAGATGACAGAAGCCTGCTGTGTTTTCTTTGGCCTCGTTTGAAACAGCAGCTGACCACTAAACTACCATTAAAGTCTTCCCCCATATGGATATCTCCCATCAGAACAACCTCTCTGGAGGCCTGTCATGCATTCATGCATGCATTAACTAAAAGTCAGAGAGGGCAAAGGAAATAACTGATGAGCTTCTTTAGAGCGGGGCAGATTAAAGCAAAGACAGTTGAATGGAGCCGGTGTGCCCCAGTTGTTGTTGCTGTTAAATGGGGTTTTAGTGTGATGGAGACACGGAGGGTGTCACGACAGGGCCAGCAGTTCATATCTCAGCAGGGAGCAAGGGAGGGCGGGGTATGACAAACACATAGTGAGACTCCTTATCTCACTGCAGTTCTCAGCAGAAATACATTGCGGTCCGTGTGTCACGCACAAATATCGTGCGCAACAAATGCAGATGGAGCCACAGGAATCTGTGTTACTGACTATTATGATCAGTGAAGGAATGATAAGAATCAAATGGTATGCAACACATTACAACCCACATAGGAACGTCTTGGTTAAGTACTTACTTGTGTTATTTTGCAGAGTTGGATTAAGTTGATTGATTAGCTTAGCATTAATAAAGGGTGAAATCACAAAGATTCTGGGCGTTTTAGCGTTATTCTGCAAAGTTTGAAAATATACCCACCAGTGTTTGAGATTTTGCATAGCTCCTCTCTTTTTGGTTAAATCTGTGCACACATCTGTAAATGCTGTCAAGCCCCTTTAGCGCTGATCAAAAACAGCACTAACACCAGCTAATGTCTTGGGCTTTGAGTACAATGGCACAATGTTCAGTCAGCATTCAGTCCTGCACCAAACAACTCAGCTCTACCTCGGGTGGATATTTATGGAAATTCAACAACTGTGCGCACATGCTAATATTCGGTGAAGGTGCTGCGCTCGAAGCTGCAAGAGCGGGCACAGCTCGCTGAAAAACACAAAAAAAACTAATATTTACCAACGATAAGCTCTGAGATGGAGACAGGAAACAACAGCTGCTGGAGACCAGGGGCCAAGTTGGATCCACAGCACTGCTCCACCAGAATAAATGTGCTGAGTGTTCCCAGCTCAGCAGGGCCACACCAGAGGGTTTTTAGGTCACTCCGGGGTGTTTTTTTTTTTTTAACAAAAAGGTTGTCTTTGAATAGCAGACAGACCCACTGCCTCTCCTGGGTGCTGCCTGTATTTCACCATGTTTCTTGGAGAAACCCTGCCAGACTGTTGCTGGGGTAGTAGTGCAGTTAGAAATACACTCAACATAAGCAGCAGTTGCTGAGCTTCAGTGGGCCGCCCTGACCTTTGGAAGCAGTCTGGAGCTGAGCTATGTCTTCCTTGACTGAAAGGGACTAAAGTTAGCTCGTAGCTGCACTACAAACCAAACTCGAAGTGTGCTCAGCCAGAGCCGCCCCTCATCAGACATGGAGGTCAGGCAGGGTGTGTTTCAGCAGAGCTCGCAGGTCATGAACATGTCCTGATTTATCCACCAGGTAGGAGAAGACTGACAGATGTGCTTGTCTGCTAAAGCAAAGACTCAGCAGTTAATCTTCATGACAGTCTTAAGGTTTCATTTCAGACATAGAATATGCAATCTTACACCAACGATCTTACTATGCTGTTATTTTTTATTCACTCCTGTCCGTTTCTAAAAGCTGCTTGTACGTTTGGTTTTAGAAAAAAACGGTGCTTGACAGAATCAAGTCTGACTTCAGTCGATGATCTTTTTTTTTAAACAAAATTGAAACTTACAATATTCTCAGGTCATTTGATTGGGTAAACGGCGTATCTATTGAATGTTCACATGGTTATTGTGAGTCACTTCTCTGTGCATTTCAGGTGTTCAGCACTCAAACACACAACAGCACACAGACCAAACAGCCCCTCTCAAACCTCTCCCTTTCATCCAGCACCTTCATGCTTTTGGTGTAATTTCAGAGTCAAGCATTTCCCGCTCTGTAACTTGAGGAGTTGTGTGAGCGTTTGGTGGGGTGGGGGGAGTTCAGTGTGATTAGTCCAGGTATTGGTCAACGTTTAGAGGATAAAAGTCACACTATCAGGTTACATTAAGACCTATTGTTTGGCTGTGGGGAATAGCATTGCATTAGTAAACAGGTCCCGCTAACACTGGGTCTGATTGTCTTGCTTTTCCTTCTCAGGCCTCAGCTACAATAATGCAGCCTCACGTTACAGCCACAAAGGAAGGCTGATTTAATTTACTTTTGTCAGAAGTTGTGGAGTTATCCTTGACGATCTTAACCGGTGTGTCACCACAAACATGTTTGAGTAAAATGTGAAGCTATACTTACTTTACCAAGATAACAGAACCCTTAGATCTGGTGTGCTATAACCTATTTATACAAAATGAATCAATGATGTTGTAATTTGAGTTTAGTTTATGTCTGGTTCTGCTAGCTAAACTGTTACTGAGTGATTGCACTAAACTGGCAACAAGCTATAAGCTATTGCATAGTATCTAAGTAGAGAAGGGCAGATTAAACGTGGCTGTAACAAGATATCTGTGTAATTAACAGCTGGCACAGGTCGTCTAATAGACTTAGAAAATAATTTGTGATGCAGTTCAAATAATAACTTTCTTTATTTTTCAACTTTTGCTGACCCTGTCCATATCTTTCTCTGACAGCCGTATCTAACCTGGATGTGGAGAGTAAGCTGACGGTACATTTCCAAGCTCCCTGGCACCAGCAGAGGAACGTTTTGCACCCCTCCACACGTCCAGCATGTGTAGAAGAGCTGCACAGGCAAGCCAACTTCAGCCTGTGGGCCCTGGACCAAGGTGGGCCCCACTTCCCTGTTTTATACCTCTTTCATTTAAAAGTTCTTAAATAAAAATCACCTCTGGTGTAGATGCATCCCTATATGAGGGGCTGGATCTTGGGATTCTTGTGTTGGTCTGCCCCCTCGTGGACTTAATTTGTAAATGCAACTGAACTGAAACACATCGCTCCAGTGTATGCTCTGGAGTTCAGTCACCATCTCTTTTAATCAATACCAAACGTTTTTCATCTTTGCCACAGAGTTCAAATTTTGCTTTGAAATGTTTGTCTTTTTTCCTCTTCGTCACAGACCGTAAGTGTGTGTTTTGGATGCGTATGTTACAGTGCGTCATCAGCCTTTTACGTGTTTTCTGCCCCAGATCACCAGAGGACCCCATCGGGCAGCAGACATCGGAGGGTAACCATCTCAGACTTGCCCCCGATGCCCATGTACCCCTCCCCTCCCGTCACCCCGAGGCAAGAAAAGAGGGGCACAAGTTCAACTACGGTGAGACATTTTTGGCCTCTTTTGAACTGAAGAGCTGTAAAAGATCTTCTCGATGTTCCACTTATCATTGTGCAAATCCAAAGTTGATATATAGACTAAATGCTTAGCAACTGAAATGAAAACGTAACCGCGAATTATTCATGTCAATAATTAATCTCATATGTCAACTTATTAACTGTATGCCTATGTCCAAGGTGCTATACTGGAGCTGGCTTGAAGGAAAAAAAAAAGTGAAAAACAACACTTGTTTATGTTTATGCATTTAGCAGATGCTTTTATCCAAAGCGACACTTCTTCCACATTTGAGCGTGCACAGACGTGCCGCTCATTTGTATTTTCAATAATATTGATACAGCTTTAAGCGTGCATGATGGACAGATTTTTCCTAAACCTTTGAAGTGATGAAGTCATATTCCTCTCTTCCCGAGCAGCCGGAGAGGCATTTTAGAGATGCGGCCACACAGTTAGCACAAACACAGGTAAAGAGGAAAGTGGGCTGTGTAATGTGTTTGTAATGTCCATCATATTGTTGTAAGTATGGGGGATGAATGGTTTCCCTTTTCACAGCCCCGATTCATATTCAGTTCTCACCAGTGCTGCATTAATTGTTCTCAGGGGTAATTAATTCAGCCTGCTCTGACCCAAATCTCTGTTACATTCCCTCTAAGTTTATCCCTGTATTACCGTCTCAGTGTGATCATGCAGAATATCCCCATGTTCATTTCTGTCTTTTGTTTTTATTGTCTTGTTGTTTTTTTGCCCTGTAATTCAGTTCCAATCCACCCGCTCCTCCTCCCCCACCGAATGTTGCCACCTCTCTCCCTGGAGCAGAAAGGTACTGGTCCTCCCCTCCCACCTGGCTCCTGACTCCTCTTTATTTCACTTTATTTCACCTGACCTTGTCTGTTTGTTTTTTCCTCGAATTTACATAATGAAAGTCTTTTGAAATGCATGGCTCCTCACAGTTTCTGTGGCATCTTGCTCCGCCGAGCACGGGGCCAACGACGGAGGTCACCACTTTAAGTTTAATCCAATTCGACCATGTCACACGCTTTCAAGCTGTTGTAGGGGTTCATGCAAAGGGCCAGGCTTTGAGTTTGAAGTATGTGAGGAATGTATGCGTGAGGGCCGCAGTCCCAGCCGCCCAGCAGGCTGGGTCTCTAATGACAGGGTTGACTTCTGGGATCTTGCGTCTGTGATTACCCATGATCCCTCTGTGCTGCGGTTTCCTCACTGCACAGCTGACAGCCTCATGTTTCTCCATTTGAGCTGCTTTTTGGTCAGATATATCATGCTCGATGCCCACTATGAGACAAAGACAAACAGCAAACACTGCCACTCCTTTTTTCTCTCTGCTCCTGTATCCACTCTTCCTCCATTTCTCTCCCCGTCACTTTTTCACTCTTTCGTCTGGCTCATCCTGCCTCTCAGACTCTCCTAAAACCGCCTTTCTGCTCTCTCAACAAATCAGCTGTAAATGGTCTCCCTTTGATTTTTTTTTCTTCTACTAGTTGGGAGAAGTTTCCAAGGAAACCAATTTCTTTTGTGGCTGGGGTTTTGTCGGGGTCTCATTGGTCTGCTGGGAACAGAGGGCACAAAGGCTGGAGAGTTGGCTTTAAATGGGGGTGGGAGGTTGTCGGGTTGTGGAGGTGGGAACCAGTTCAGCCAGAGAATCATTTCCAGTTTCACACGTGTCTCTCTGTTGGCAACTTAAGGTAAGACATTGATATCCTAAGTTTGTATTACAAGGAGATTTAAGTGATAGATGCTCTTCAGTTCAGAATTCCAACTTGAGAGTCTGAGTGGGCCCATGGAAAAAAGATCTGTAGTTTTTGGGGAAGTCTGCAGGAGGGGGGGGCAATAAGCAGTGAATGATACTGAAGCTCAGAGGAATGCTGCCGTGAAGTATTTCCTCTCAAATCTTTCCAGAGCCTCATTATTATGCTCACAGAGCTCACAGAGGTGCCACAGATTTCCGGAGTATGAGCAGGAGTTTCCAAAGCAGCATGTTGTGACTGGAAATGACAGTTTACTCTGTTACATCTCTGCCCTGCGCTGTTGTTGTGAGTGAAAGACACGTCTTCCTTTGCGATTGTTATGATTTACTGCACAGTGTGCATCAAGCTTTTCATTGGTCATGAGTTTGTGCGAGCTCGGACACTGTCAGGTTTAAACTCTCTTTCTTTTCTTTTTCCTCTGCACAAAACTCTATGAGTTGATTCTTTGAATGTTTCCTGTGCTTTCCATTCTCCTTTGCTCTGAAGCATGTTTTATCTTCCATTTCTTAATAAATTCATTTCACTCCAATTCCAACCTCAGCTGCTGAGAAGGTCATGTGTAATGATTTGCCTCTGTTCAGGCAGTAAGCCATAGGACTGGGATTAATAGGACACTAATCTCTACATCTAGTCTTCTGCTCTTTCCCAGATAAACACTTTGACAATACCAGTGTAATCCTTGACTTGAGACACTGTACTCTATACATTCCCCTCTCTGAAGCTGAGTTTGGTCTCTTTTGTTTATTAAACTCTGGCGCACCAATTCTCATGTAACGCCATCTAACCGTAACAATCTAATCATGCAAATATCCATCTGTTGCAGGCTACGCCCTCTGACCCCGACACTGACGGGGTGGCTCTAGGTCACCGGTCTAAGTTTCCCATCCCTAACATCCCCTCCACCCTGGACAAGCAGACTAACTGGTCTAAAGCTCTGCCGCTGCCTACCCCAGAGGAGAGAATGAAAACCAATTCCCAAGTCGTCAACTCATGTGTCATCCCTATTAATGTGACTGGTAAATTTAAATCACTTCCTGTTTTCAGGCTAAATCTGTTTATTGTGACAGGGCAGAGCTGCTGTGCCCTTCTTTTTCTCTTATAAAGGCATGGAATGACATAGCCTACTGAGTAACGTAAGCGCATCGCCTCTTATATGCAGTTTCAGAACATAATATGTTGTCTTTGGAATATATATATATATATATATATATATATATATATATATATATATATATATATATATATATATATATATATATATATATATATATATATATTATATATATATATATTATATATATAATATATGTTACCAACATCCAATTAAATTAATGAATTTTATATTTTGAACCAATTTTTTGGAAAAAAGTTTGTTAAAATTTTTAGAAATTAGCTTTAAACAAACTGATAAGCTGACTTTGTCACTTTGAGGACGGGTCAAGTTAGCTTATTTTCTTTCCTTCAATACTTATGCTAAGCTAAGTCACGCTAAATGTCTTCTTATACTAGCTGAATGGTTAGCGCACATATATGATATTAGTGTTCTTATTTAAGTCATGGCAGCCAAGTAGCATGTTTTTCAAATTATACTTCTGCCTACCATCACCCCATTGTTTAACAGCTTAAATATTATAGATTGTAAAGCTATGAACAAGCTTGTAATCACTAGTGCTTGCCAAGCACTAGCTAGGTCGGCTTTTTCCAGTCTTTGCTGAAGCTGTTAAGCTAAGCTGTCAATTTTTCCAGAGCTTCATACTCTTAGTAATGATATCAAATTAGTCCCAATCATCTCATCTCCCAGCAGTATAAGATTTTCCAAGTTTCAAACCAACAGCTAAGGTTGTTTAACACACAGAAACCGTGAATATTGTGAGAAAGCTAACAGACAAAAAGGTGCACAATGTGCCATGAAATACATACAGTCACTTCCTTTCTTTTTACTTCTGTTTTTTTGGTTGTTTTTTTACTCTCATTAATACTGCATTTTTTGCAGTATTTAGGGGAAAAAAGCAGAACACTGCATTTCAGCATAAAGCCGTATCATTGTTAATAGACATTGATGCTGCCTCAGTGTCACTCTCAATGTGCAAGTCATCTTTGACACTTTGTGCCTGCAAATGCAAAGAGGCACGATGCTGTGACACGAATGCCAATTAGTTCTATTTCAAATGGTTGAAAAGGCCAGCTTGATGTTATTTACTCTCGGTCTCTGTGGCCCAAGAGGAGAGCTGTCTGCCAACACTCAGTTAAGTAAGAGACAGTTGAACATAAAAATGCACATTGTAAGCAAAGTCCTACAATTGCCATGGTGCTGAAAGCCCCAACTTGTTGTCACATGATAGTCATAATGTGACGTTGGGGCAACATGAGGATTAAGAGGTAAACTGAAGCAGAAGCCTTCCTCTCTCTTCTCTTGGTTTGTAAACCCAAAAACACGTTTTGCCATGTTTGTCATTTGACATGTTTCTGTTTACCATTTCTTTATGTTTATTCTAAAAAATGTTGCAGCTTAGACATTCCATTAAGCTGTAAATAACTCCACATTCTGAGTTCAAGCAGATGCATTGTCTAGCTGTGGCTTTGAGCTCTCTCAGATCTCTAACAGCCTCTCCTAACTGCTATTTTCTTAGAGCACCTAATTTAGTTCAGCCAAGCATTTCTTTTGTATTTTGTTTTTCTTTTTTCTACACAACGACGTGAGAGTTAAAGAAGGAATTTCTGAAGTTGCCACCAAATAAAAGATTCCTCACATGTCCTTTCTCCGTTGCAGGGGTTGGCTTTGACAGAGATGCTAGTGTGCGCTGCTCGCTTGTTCACTCGCAGTCTTTGCTTCAGAGGAGACGGAAGCTGAGGAGACGGAGGACTGTAGCCGGAGTTCCCAGACAGGTGCAGCAAGATTTAGGTACGCAATTTAAACTCTCCCTGTCAGTCAGAAATACAGGATTTCTGTCATGGAAGTGCTGTTGGGTAACCTTTTTTTTTTTCACTTTAAAGACATTGTTGCAAACAGCAATTCTTTGCCATTATATTTTAAAAACTAAAATAACCTAAAAGTCATTGTAGAAACTTACATTTTGTTGCTTACCTTTTATAGAACTTGTTGACTATTTTCAATGGAGAGATGACAGAAAATGACACGCTAAAAAAATGACCGTCTTACAAAAACCTTTCTGATTTATTGTAAACCCTTAAAAAAAAAAAAGATCTCTAAACTAATATTTAAACAAATTAGCCCAAGTCTCAGAAATGTTGTATGAAGAGCTGATTAGTATTCACGTCCCAGTTTTCATGTGTAAAATGGCATTCTCTTTTTCTTATGGTGCTTTTGCTTCTTTCTATCGGCAGACTCTGATGACTCTCCTGGTTCCAGAGAGCGGACAGTGATCGTTCACACCAGTGCAGATATCACTCCTTCCAGCGAGGAGCTGGCCAGACATCTCAACACCAGAGACTCAGGTTGCCAGACGGAAGAATTTCTGATCTCAGGAGCTCCGTCTCGGAGGAGGATCAGAGTCCAAAGAGGCCAGGGAGTGTCCCTCCTACTATCCCACTCTGCAGGCAACATCTCTTCCCTGCCCGACAGCGCTGACGCCATGTTCACAGCCTCTGTGGGAGCTTGCCTGCGCTCACGCAGTCTGCCCAGAGACACCAGTCGGATGATGAACAATGGGCACAATGACAGCGACGATGAGGAGGACCTCTCCCTCTTTAACACTGAGGCCTTCCTGCCTGGACACAGGGAAATTATTCTGAAGGATGAAGAAGAGAGCACCGATCACCAGGCCATGTCTGAGCACCAGCTGGGGAGCCTGAAGTTCACCCAGCTGTCGGAGAGTCCGGAGTGCAGCTGGATGGAACGGGCCAGATCGCAGCTGCCCAGGAAGGCCGACATGGGCAGCTACGAGATCTCATCCAGTTCCGACACCTTCAGCAGCCCCGTCTGCTCTGTCTCAGCTGCAGGGGTGCTGGGTGGGCAGATGGATCATAAAGAGGACCACCAGTCTTCTAGTGGGAACTGGAGTGGAAGCAGCTCCACTTGCCCCTCCCAGACGTCGGAGACGATCCCCCATGCAGCCTCCCCCCCCCTGACGGGCTCCTCACACTGTGACTCTGAGCTCTCCTTAAATGCTGCCATTCACACTACAGACGACCAGACCAGCTTTACGCTGGACACCTACCAGGGACTCAGGACCCAGCGAGCAGGCTCCTTCTCCTCTACAGCTATGGATATATTAGAGGAAGTAGGAGTCTGCACACCTGTCGAGGGGGAATGGGGTTATACCCATGCAGATCCATCGCGCTCCCAGGGCTTCAGCAGAGAGGCTGAGAGCAGCCTGGGCTGCCCCAGCTACACCAGCATGGCCACCTGTGAGAGCAGCTTCTCTGACAAACCCCCCTCAGAGAAAGCAGACACGGTCTCACACTACTCTGTAGACACTGAGGGTTACTACACCTCCATGCACTTTGACTGCGGTCTGAAAGGTAGCAGAAGCTTCACTTATAACTATGCACCCCCTGGTTCTGATTGTGGTCTGTCGGACTTTGGCGGTCACCTGACGCTGGGGAGACGCTGCCTCTCTTTAAGAAAACCAAAGGCGAAGCCGTCTCCACCAAAGAGGAGTTCGTCCTTAAGAAAAATTTGCAGTGAGGGAAACATTCCTGACAAGAAAGAACCAAAGATTACATGCGGGCAACGACTTCCTCTGTCTTCCAAGGAGAGGAAACTGCAGCTAGTTTTGTCTGGCTCGCAAGGTCACATAGAAAACTCTACGCTAGTCCAAGAACCCTTTGTGGTTTGGGGGGTGAAGGGCTCAGCTGATCTACCTGATTTCGGCGTATCAAGCTCTACAGATGCACACTCGTTTAAGGATGAGGGCGTTGTACAGTCAGACTATGCAGATCTGTGGCTCCTGAATGATCTAAAATCCAGCGATCCCTACCGATCCTTATCAAACTCCAGCACGGCGACAGGTACGACTGTGATCGAATGCATCAAGTCACAGGAAGGCTCCGAGTCCCAGACATCCCAGTCGGGTTCCAGAGCCACCACCCCCTCACTCCCATCAGTGGAAGGGGAGTTTAAGCTGACGTCGCCAGAGAAGCTGGCAGGCCTGGCCAGCCCATCCAGCGGCTACTCCAGTCAGTCAGAAACTCCCACCTCCTCCTTTCCCTCCGCCTTCTTTCCTGGGCCAATGTCCCCAGCAAGTGGCAAGAGGAAGCCCAAAGTCCCAGAGAGGAAGTCCTCTCTGTCCACCCAGTCTCTGCAGTCACGGTCCTGCAGGGACGGAGCAACCTTGAAGAGAGATCTGGAACTGCCGATTATTCCTCCCTCCCACCTTGACTTAAGTGCCCTTGACAGTGTGAGCAATAAGGCCTCTGCCTACAGGACCCAGAGAGAAAACCAACAAAATGCTGTGGTGACGGCCAAACCTGTAGCACCTCCCAACTCAGAGGTGTTCAACACCCACTCGCTGTCCATCACACCGTCAGTGCTGCACTCAGTCCAGCTTCGCTCCATCAATAAAGAACACAAAGAAGGACATGATGACAAAGCAGTTTCCAGACTCCAGTGTCCCACTGTGAACTTAGCCAGCATTCTCTCCAGTAGTCCAACTTTAGAGCGCAAAAGTCCCCCACTGCACAACTCGCATCATCATCATAGTGAATCCACAAAAGAGCTGTGTGAATCAGTGTTTACTGCAAACAAAGAGCTTTGGAACGAGGCGAGTAAGCAGCAAACAGGAGAGGCTCCTTCAGAAAGCATGACATCTGTCAGGCTGTACTTAGAACCATGTTTAGATCAGAAAGGTTCTGACGTCCCTACGAGCTCCTCTGGTCATGAAGAAGAGCCGTGCAGAGAGTCACAGGAAACGTTCGTCTGCATTGGAGATTACAGCTCACAGTTGGAGCCTTTACTGCCGCATCAACATGAACTGACTGAAGAAGAAACATGTCTATCTCCTCCAGTTCTGCACAGCTCACCCAAGAGGTCAAACAGTCTGGATGAAGCGCCTGCTACTGACAGCCAGCTGGAGACATCACAAGAGAGCTCGCTGAGCAACGAAGGCAGCAGTGGGGTGGAAAACGATTCATCGAGTGTTTCAGCCGAAAGTGCCTCGCCGGACAGCAAAGAGGAGTCCACAGCAGAGGCAGATGATTACTCCAGTAAAGGTAGATTGTCAATGTCGCTGATGTATCCTCCCAACCCTTGTTTCATTGTAATAATGACAATAATACATACACTTTGTTCATTTCACAAAGTGCTTGAGACAGAAAATAGAATATGGCTCACCGTTCCAATGAAAGTAACAAAGGGCAATGAGCGAAGTCACGAATGACTATTCTTTATGTCATGGCTGAGGCTTGTGCCAAGAACTAATGTATAAAAAGAGGAAGCATCAAGAAGGTTGATACAGAACATAGAGCAGAAAAAATATTAAAATGTGTCAAAATGTTTGTCAGCAGACTCTACACCCAGTGACAACTCGTCTTCACCGCACGATGAGTCGAGACCAGAGGATGACAACGTGTTTCTGTCACCCAGCAAGTCCCGCACCACTGAAGATCTGTTTGCTATGATTCACAGGTGAGTGTTTGGATCGGGGCCTCTTTTGTTTCAGTGCTGCTGAGGATTTACAGATTGTTTAATGCATTACATCATCCTCAGGTCCAAAAGGAAAGTGTTGGGGAGGAAGGACTCCACTGAGTTGGGCGCGAGGAACCGCCATGGTGCTGCATCGGGAAACACGCCGCCCTCCAGCACTGTGAGCTCCCCGGTCCCGCTGCCATCCCCCTCATCTGCGGTGACCCCACCAGGCCTGCACAGATCCCCTGGCCCCATCTACAGGAACGTAAAGAAGTCCAGCACATCCAACGAAGAGTTTAAACTGCTGCTGCTGAAAAAGGGAAGCCGCTCGGACTCTAGTTACCGCATGTCGGCTATAGAGATCCTCAGAAGCCCCGTTACTAAGTCACCTGTAGATTCTCTGACGGAGTCCCCCAGACAGCCGGAGGAGCCCGCCTCCCCCCTGCAGCAGCAGCCAGGACAAGACCAGTTCTCCAGCCCCTATCCCAAAGCCAACGCTGAGGGCTTCTCCCCAAAGTCCTTCCTTACATCTGCTGCTTCCAGACAGGGGCGCTCCAGAATCCCCCCGCCTGCTAACAGCAGCCGCTACAGCGTGCGTAGCAGGCTGTACTCGGCACCCATGCAGGCCATCTCTGAGGGGGAGACAGAGAGCTCAGACGGAAGCCCCCAAGACGACCGCTCGTCACAGGGCTCCATGTAGGCAAGGTCAGAGGTGAAAGAATCATGTACATTTAGAGAGAAAACAAATGGACCAGAATGAAATTAAAATATATATATATATGTGTGTATATATAAATATATACATATATATCTATATATATATATATAGATATATATAGATATATATGTAGATGAAATGTGCTTGAGGCAGAAGAATTTATTTAATCATTTTGATTCAACAACAAAAGCAATCAGAAATATAGTCATTGTGGATGAGACTGAAAACTGTTTTTTTTTTTTCATTATTCCGCACAAGAAAAATGTACCTGTTGGTTGGAGGCACATTTCCAAAAGCCATGTATACCCACACTAACCGGTTGCCTTCCTTCAGTCCAGCACATTGATGTTTCATCATATCTGTTCTGCTGTCAAATTCTTCTCCATAGTTTAAGAAATAATTCTCACCGGCTGAACCTTTTTTTTGGTACCTTGTGAAAATAGATTATTATTTACTCTATGTATTCTGTGAATACCTATGCAATAAAACACACAACTTGTACATTTCCTTAAGCCAGTTATACCAAATCATTTTGACCCCTGGCCCGACCCACTACAATATGTGAACCTCGAGTCTCTCTATTGTTGTTGCAAACAGCATTTACAACAAAAAAAAAGTCCTTTTTAAAGCTTGATATCAATTCCATTTTTATGTAGCTAATTGTTACAACATCTCAAAACTGTTATGCAATAAACAAGATGCGTTAATAATGGTTTAGCAAGCAATAACTTGACAATCTCTGGAGACGAGAAGGGAGCATGTGTTAATATGGGAGATGAAAAAGTGATCAAAAAGCTAGAGGTGGTGAAATCGCAGAGAGAGAAGAAGAAGGTTAAAGAACAATGGTCATTTCTGGTTTGCTGACTTGGTGGGTTTATGAACTGTTGGAAGAGATGAATGGAAAGTGCTCAGGAGGATCAGATATGCCTTATTTTACTCGACAGGAGACAATAAGTGACAGAATAAGTGACAAAGCAGCGGTGTTTTTTGGGGGGGTTGGGATTTTTCAGCTTTGACGGAGGATGTCGAATGTGGAGCCGGGTTATCGTGTCTGATGAAAAAAAAAGTTGTTCAGGATTTTGGCATTTGCTGCTATTTTGTGTCAAATGCTCCTCGACCCCCCCCCCATCCAAAATAGAACTCTCCTTTTTTCTGTGTAAATTAACAATCGAAATACGTTTATTTTTATACCAGACACAGAAATTCTCTGTGCGCCCCGAGATTTGGTTTTCGCCTTTAAAAAAAAAGAATAAATGAACTACAATTTTAACAAGCAGCGAATTGCTGGTATTTTAAAGACTGGTTTTATTTAGATGATTATTTTGTTTATAAGAGACAAATCTACGATGTTATTTGAGACACTGGTGGCGGAGACGAACAGGAAAAGAAACATTTAAGAGTCATGGAACATGGCGTTAACAGCCATAAGCTACACGTGAGGTTTCAGTTGGAACCCCCTCGCACTCCGAGTCTGTGTTTCTGTCCCAGGAACTTCACATGCACATTGTGTTTACTGGTGTGACGCTACAGGACCACGACGAACAGCTGACAGAATCCATGTGACCACGCTGTCTGATAGAAGATTGTTCTTCCTTGCAGGTTCACTGCCAATGCCAACTCAATTTTGGCCTCAACGACACTCCATACAGTGCAGCGACACACAACAGGGTACACCATGAGTTTAGCCTCTAAACCTTCATTCCAGATGGGTTTTTTTGTTTTTTTTCGTCTGCACTGATAAAGTGATGTTTGTAAAGATTTGTTTGTCTCTTGCTGTACCTGCAGATATTTATAGATCCTTTCATGGAGCTGTTTAACTTTCCTTGAATAATGTTCACAGTCTGATACACTTTTGGAGTGGAGGACATAGATGGCCAAAAGCTCGAGCATGTTGATGGCATTGGACTGTTTTTCTCCTCACATTTACTTGAGTGAAGTACTAAAGGAGAATCACAGCAGAGCATATGGTACTAGATCCATTTGATTTGGACCCTGGCTCAACCTCTACATTCAGTACTGTAGGTATCAGCTTAGCTTTTTGGAGTTTTTTGTACAAACTTGTAAATACAATAACTTTTCTGAAATGTCACAAAAGTTGTTGAATTGTTTCTAAGTGAAAAAAAAAAGGAAAAAGAACATGATTTCAAAGTTTACATTGATTTCAAAACCTTTGTATATTTTCGAGTTGTGGAACACTTTTTGTCTTGTATTTATTTTTTAGTAAGCGTTGTGGAAATCCCATAGTAAATCTTATCGAAGCCAACTGCTAGCACAACAAGCTGCTTAGCAAATGTGTATAAACAGATAAATAAATGTGACTGCTTTGAAAATGACTCTGTGGGTCTGTGGTGATGGTGACTGCCGTCGTAGAGAAGAAGAACTGCGCATGTTTTACTTCTCGAAAGTTATTGCACAAGCTGAGCAAACAGTTACTTGCTGCACTGTGAAGATTATACATAGAATATAATATAATAGAAAAATATTTTATTCATAGCATAAACCTAAAATCATTAAGTAGCAGAAGCAGCCTGCTTAAAGTTGTATAACAGTAATCATAAAACACAAATTTTTTCATTAACTGTTTTGATTTTTTTACTGATGATATTTTGCTGAACGGTTTCCTTTTATGTTGATGCAACTTTTTTTTTCTTCCAGCAATTACTAAAACAGGTCCCTTGACAAGGAATTTTACGCAACCTTTCACGCCACCACCACTATCCATACTGGCTGGCCTAGTCACAAGTATGTTAAGTTTCCACCTTTTCTACAGCTTTAGGATGGCGAGAGCAGAAATGACTCATTAGTTAGGAAGCCTGGTTCTATGTGGCCAGCCTGTGTCCACATCTAACTTAATCCACCGGAGCAAGTGTTCATACCCAGTAGTAACTTCTGAATTATGGCGAGCTTCAGCCACTTTTCTTTTTAAGAGAACAAAGAACTTGAAGTATCATTCCAGGCCTTTTACTGGGCCATATCCATTTTTAGACAAGTCTGTCTAGAAACACGAATGTTGGAGAGAAGAAATGTTTTAAGGATTGAGGAATGGCAATTAAGGTTTGAAGAAGCAACTCTCATGTTTAAAAATCCCTTTTTGATCTGCGAAACAAGATGATCGTACTTAGCTGTGAATAGCTGAGAGGATTTATTAGTCAAAATGACTCCTCGGTATCTAAAGCTCTGCTTTAATCCGTTTAATATCATCTCTCTGTCAGCTTCCTGTGCGCATCACTGCTTCAGATCCCCCTTCACTGACCCTCCCGCTTACTGGCCAGGTTCACCCTGGACAGGATGTGGTCCATGACAGCACTGATAGAAGGACAGGCAGCTTTCTCTGTAGGTGACACTTGTTTTTAGATATACATCATGACTCTTGTTGAAAGTTGAATATACTTTCCACATCCTAAAGGGATCCATTCAGTGTCAGCTCTTGTACCCAACATGCCTGCAGCTCTGCCTGTTGAACCAGGAGGCAGCCAAAGGACCACAACCTGCTTTGATCCCCTCACTGTCAGCCACCTCATCTGAAAAGGCCATCGTAGTTTCATATAACAGTCTGCCACACATGACATTCTGAAACTGCTGCGAGATAAGGCCACAACAAACCAGCAGGCTGCTCAAAGCAACGCCAGTGCTGGAGGTGAGAATTTCAATCCCATTGAAGGTTTACTCACAGTATCAGAATAAGAGTTTCATCAAACTCTAGGATCTAAAGACCAAACAATATTAACTCTTCAACAACAAAACAGCGCCTGGCTGACTTAAGTGAAGATATTGTCTTATCTGCTTTACAAAGAGAACGTCATTCATTCTTTTGCTTCCAAGAAAGCACAACAACTGGAAGCAGAAAGCACAGAAGAGAAGAAGAAGAATTTAGCCAAGAGCTCCCCAAGTAAGGGAGGTGGAACTGGTAAAAGAACAAGTGAAATCTCAGAAAGCTGAAATTGAAAAGGAAACAACTGTTCTGTATCTAGAATTCAATAAAATTGAATTTAAAGAGCAACAAAGCCAGTGGGAGCAGGACAAGTCCCGTCTCCTGGCTGAGCAGAAGTAGCATGAAAGCAGCTGTGATGGAGGCCCAGCAGGACCTGGAGAACCAGAGGCAGCTGTGGCAGAAGGAGAAGTCCAGCCTTCTGGAATCTTTATCTGCAATGACAGAGGCACTTGAAGCAAAAGAAGTGGAGAGAAAACAATCGTCAGAGGGCTTGATGGACGGAATGAAAAACTCGGAAGAGCTGATGGAGAACTTATAGAAACAGAAACCAAAAAAAGAAATCTCTTAGGAAGAGATTCCTCCAGATCTGAAAGGACACCACCTCAGTCTGACCTCTGCTAAACTCACAAAACTCTCTTCTTTCGAAACTTTCACACTTTAACCTTTACAACCTTTTTTTCCTTTCTTCCTAGCTAAGTTTCTTTAGCTCTTAATCCTTAACCTGAACTTGATGTTTTTGTCTTCTTCCCATAACCCCCCCTAACCCCCTGTGTTTTTTTGTTTTTCTCATCTTTGTTCCCCTTTATTCTTTAATTCTAAAAAAAAAAAAGATAGATTGAAATCAAAACAATGTTTTCAACACCTTTTCTGTTAAAAATGCTGGACATTGCAAATCTTGCTATTAAAAGGAAGAAATTTCTTCTATATCTAAAACAAAAAAAGTAGACATCTGCTTTTTGCAGGAGACTCATTTAAATAATGAGGAATCAACTAAGTTACAAAGGGATTGGGTTGGTAAAATATTTATTCATCAAGCCAACGAGGCATCTGTATACTAATTCGTAAAAATTTAAACATCACTATCCACAAACAACTCTCGGACGGGGAAGGTAGGTGGGTTGCTATCAGTGTAGACCTATGTGGCAGCAGATGCTCTCTTATTAATGTCTATGCACCAAATATAGATTCTCCAGATTTTTTTGTTGACATTTGCAATGTTGTGAAACAAATGGGGAATACATACGTTGTTATTATTGGGGGAGATTTTAATCAGGTAAGAGACCCGACCCTAGATAAGTCAATGGTTGCCAATACAAGATTAGTACATAAATCCCAAGTAGCTATTGATGTTTTAGAAGAGGAGCTGGGTCTAGTTGACATTTGGAGGACTCTGCACCCCCAAGATAGGGAATACACCTTCTACTCAAACCCACATTCTTCATATTCACGGATAGACTATTTCCTAATATCCAAACAATTAGTGAGTACAACTATCACTACCTCAATAGGTAATATTGTATTATCAGACCACGCTCCAGTTGAAGTGGTGTTAGGTTTGGGGTCTTTATCTGAAAACCCTAGAAGCCGTTGGAGACTCAACACCTCTCTACTTCAGAATGAAAAATCCTGTAACTTTATTAGAAAGGAAATTCTTGAGTATTGGGAATTTAATGAAGGATCAACTACCAACCCAGGCCTAGAATGGGATGCATTCAAAGCCTGTTTGAGGGGCCGCTTAATTCAACACAGTTCTTATTTGAAAAAACAAAATACTATGCGATTACTTGAATTGGAGAAAGAAATTAAAGATCTTGAAAAAATATATGCATCCCAATTAGATCCAGCGGTGTTTACACAGCTAAACAAAATGAAACTTGAATTAAACTGTATTCTACAGAAGAAGGCAGAGTATGCATTGTTTCAATGTAGACAAAAATACTACGAGCAAGGTGAAGCGGCAGGGAGATTTCTGGCCCAGAGAGTAAAACAACAGTATAATCGCACTTTAATAACTTCTGTGGAGAATGAAAAAGGGACCTTAATGGCAGACAGGGGGGAGATCAATGAAACATTTAGGGTATTTTACCAAAAATTGTTTTCATCCCAGGGTACAATTGACCAGGAGGATATAGATGAGTTCTTGTCACAGGCACACCTGCCGACCCTGTCCGAGGAAAAACAAAAAAAAATAGGGGGAGATGTCACATTAGAAGAGGTTCAGCAAGCTATTAAAAAAATGAGCTCTGGGAAGTCCCCTGGGGATGATGGACTACCGACAGATTTTTATAAGGAATTTGTGGACCTAATAGCACCAAGGTTAGTGATAGTATTCAGGGATGCAATTGAAAGGGGCAAAATGCCAGAAAGTATGCAATCGGCAGTAATTACTCTGATACATAAAAAAGGTAAGAATGCGCAGCAATGTGGAAGCTATCGCCCGGTGTCTCTAATTAATGTAGATGCAAAGATATTGGCCAAGATATTAGCTATAAGGCTAGAGGCGCACCTGCCCAGTCTTATTCATCCAGACTAAGTTGGTTTTATTAGAAGAAGGTCATCTGCAGATAATGTTAGGAGATTACTTCATTTAATTTGGCAAGTAAGAAATAACCCTGAACCTGTGGTCGCTTTGTCTCTCGACGCTGAGAAGGCGTTTGATAGAGTGGAGTGGGGATATTTGTTTAGGACACTATTTAGGTTTGGATTAGGCTCCTCATTTATAAAATGGATTAGACTTCTATACTGTAACCCCAAGGCCTCAGTGTTAACAAATGGAAGAATGTCCCCACACTTCCTCCTTCACCGGGGTACAAGGCAGGGTTGTTCGCTGAGCCCCCTAATTTTTGCATTAGCGTTGGAACCCTTAGCAGCTGCCATTAGAAATAACACAAATATCAAAGGTATCCAAGCTGGAAAGATGAAACACAAATTACTTTTGTATGCGGATGACATTTTGTTACTGACCACAAATCCGGAAACAGCTGTCCCTCAGATTCTGTCTGTGATTGATACCTTCTCTCATATCTCAGGTTACAAAATAAATTGGGGAAAATCAGAAGCAATGCCCCTCTCTAGACTGTGTCCACCAAGTGTTAGACAGAATTGGCAGTTTAAATGGCTTCCTTCAGGTCTAATGTATTTAGGGATAAAGCTTACACCAGGTTTAAAAGACATAATGACAGAAAATATTCTCTCCCTACTTTTGAAAATCGAGAGCACCCTACAAAACTGGGCTAAATTAGGGTTATCTCTGCTGGGAAAAATAAACATTCTTAAAATGATGGTTGTTCCACAGATTAACTATATCATACACCTACTACCCATGAGCTTCCCTCCTGCACTACTTAAAAAATTCAATACAGCAGTAGATGCCTTTTTATGGGGAGGTAAAAGACCTCGTTTAAATCGAATTAAAATGTGTGCTGCAAAGGAGGACGGAGGTCTCAACCTGCCAAGAGTGGACTGGTACCACTATGCCTTTTCTCTTAATCAGATGGCCAAAATATATACTGCAGAGGACCAAGCTCCGGGTTGGGTCGTGATTGAAAAAGAACTTACTGAGCCAATCCCGTTACAGGCTTTTATTTCACAAACTGAAGGAGAAATTCCATATAGAAACCCACTGTTGTTGTTTGCAAGGGAAACCTGGCAAGCATCACATCGTCTTATTAGACTAAACCCTTTTTTTACTAGAAGGTCATCCCTTTGGCATAACAAACTATTGAAAGTGGGAAAAAAAACTCTCTATTGGAAGTCCTGGATTGAAGCAGGGATTGGCTATATTGGGGATGTTTTTGAGGGGGACAATTTTATGTCTTTTACACAAATTGCAAATAAATACAGAATCCCAAAACGAGACTTTTGGAAATATCTGCAATTAAGAAGCTGTATAATGTCTGCACAATGAAAACTCCCCTTGTTACCTCAAACTGAGTTACAAAAACTAGTCCAGAGCAACCAGGGGACTAGGGGTGGGGCATCTAGATATTACAGTTTTATGAGACAATCCCACCCACCAAAACTTGAGGGTCTCAAGAGAGCATGGGATGAGGATCTACAGGGTGAGATAACTATGGAGAAGTGGAAGGAAATAACCGGATCCTGGTGAGATGCTTGAGATGTTAACCCTGTGTATGTAGATGTATGTAATTATTTTTATGTTTGGATTAGTTTAGTTTATGTAAGCATTTTTTGGCGAGTAATGTTTTGTGTGTGGGTTTTTCTTTTTTCTGTTTTTTTTTGTTTGTTTTCTTTTCTCATGTTATGTTGTTTTATTCTTGTCATTGTTCATATATGTTGTTCCTTTTGTCGTACTGTTGAAAAGCAATAAAAAAGTCAATTACAAAAAAAAAATGCTGGACATTAGATTCAAACCATTGAAAACAGCACGATAAATTTTGTATTAAAGGGTTTCAGCTGGTTAGCTGCTGTCCTCTTGATTTTTTTAATCCATTTCCAAATCAATAATATACATCCAACTCGGGGTTAGATGATGAATGCACTTCTCTGACTTCATGCGGTGTTTCTTTTTGTATTTCATGATTATTAGATGCATTCATGGCAACAACCTTCAACTCAAGCTACACAGCTGAACTGCACTGTAATTGTTCAAATAATTCACAGGATTAAATCAAACTTGATCATTTCAACCTGAATAGTGGGGGAAGTTATCGTTGACTGGATCTCAAATATCTTTGTAAATTGTGATCATCACTGTCTGAAGTGTCTCACTGTAAAAGTTTTCAGGTTCATTATTTCGGTTTAATTCAAGTCAGTTTCTTCAAGATCAAACTGATCAGTTCGTTTTGAATTCCTTTGAACTGGGGGTCTGATTCTTCAGGGTTAGATGTGTCAGCATCAGTCAGGTGTTGCAGGGTTTTTTTTTTCAAGTGTTCGCCAGTGCAGCCCCTGCACACCACAGGCAGATTTCCCCTCTGGCTGTTTGTGGTCTGGCAGATTCTCAGAGTCAAAGGCATAAAGCAATAAAAACCCCTGATTCTTCTCACTGAATCCGCTTGGCGTTTCTGACTCAAAACACTTAAAGGGCTTTCGCAAACACGATTCTATCTTTAATTCTGTTTAAGGTTTTCTCTCCAATTCCTCTGTTGAATCCATGTCTTTCATAAAGGGTCTTTTTCAACACATTATTCTCCAATACCTACACCATCATCATCAATGATTGACAACATTTGTCTCAGTGAGTAATACTCAATCTATTTTCTTTTTTTTTTCATTGTCTGATCCTCATTCCAAAACACAATTTAGGAGTTCTGCATAGTTATTCCATAGACTTAGTAAGTGGAAGATCATGTGTGTTGCTCATCAATTTTTTTTTCCATTTCATTTTTCTTAATGATTCATCTGACAAGCTTCTCTCTAACAGACAGAAGTCCGTCCTGAAAATGACTAAAATCCCCTTATCAAATGCTTATTTCTCTGCACACAGAAAGTTATCTAAAACAATGTTTCAGGCCTAAAAAAAAAGTCTGTTTTGACAGGTCATTGTTTTTTAATGTGAATACTTCGGTATTGTACATGTGCTGAATGTAGTCTCACTGTGTAGTTGTGTTGATTTAGCTCTGCTTCTGTCATCTCGGTCCAGACTAATTTGTAAAATAGTTATTCTTATCTCAATGGGACATTTCCTGGTTAAATACATGTTGAGTAAACCACCCGGAAGCGGCAACACGGACACTGATTCCGGATGAACACTAGAGGGTGATCTTTAGCTGAATCTAGGGAGCAAAGTCGTCTGGGCAATTTAATGCAAATTGAAATAAATTTTAAAGTAGGTCACTTTGTGTACTGGCTGGAAATTTTCTGGGGTGGGGGAAGGAAAAGAAAAAAAGAAGAATATTTGAAAAGTTTCAGCAAGTTCCTTCAGTATAACATACCCAACTCTTGGTTACGTGCCGCTTTTACATTTGCTTTGTCATTTTCTTGGTCCTGCTCCAGCCAAACAGTCAGTGCATGAATTCCCTTTGTTGTTCTGGCTTATGTCAGATGGGCCGGTAATGGACAAAAACGCCTTGTTCTCTGGGTCCTTGCATGTCAGCTGAGCTGGGACTGTGAGAGAAGAACTTGAAAAAATGTAAACAAAGCCCTGAACTGTTTGGCATCTCAACTGAGTACCCATCAAAAGTCACACTCACCGTGATCCCTGACCCTGATTTACACTGGAGCCGAGAGGGCTCGGCGGTAAGCCGGTGGTGAAATCAAGTGCTGTTGGTCTCAGGAGAAATGTCCGGGAAAGCATCACAAATGTAACGTAGACTGTTGTGCCCAGACTGGGAATTTCATGTGGCATGTCAAGGTTAGCTCTGCAGTATCTCACCAGCTACTCATGGAGGTCAGCTTCAAAGATCTCTATCTGTCTTTGTGATGTACTGCAGGCTTTGTATCATTATTTGTCCTCAGGGTTCACAGACAACACTGTAGATAGTGTATAGGCCTTCCCAGCATTATTTTTTATCTTTGTTTAAATTTGAAGAGGGGAGACAAAGGCAAGTCAGGGCATCCAAAAGAACACACACACGGTTTCCCATTATTCCGTCAGCGCAGCTGTGCGGGACAGCATGGAAGTTGTGGAGCAGGTTGGAGAGCGACAGAGAGGGTGGTGTCAAACTGACTGTGCTTTTCAGAAGGAAGCCCGTCTGCAACCCCAAATCAGAAAAGGTCGGGATGGCATGAAAAATGATTTTTTTTCAGGCCATCAACACAACCCTAATAAAAGTTGAGATGAGGCCTAATAATGAGGTAGAAAAAATGTATCATTATAATGACAGTGATGTTTTTATTTTTAAATAGGTGATGCCCACAGATTATTGTAATCACGATTCGGTAAAGCAGCATCCGCAAAAGGCTGAGACTTTGAGGTGCAAAAATGGGCTTCGGTTCCTAAAAACATGTGTGGGGAAAAAAATCAAACAATGTTCCTCCAAGAAAAGATTGGAGGGGAGTTGTATATTTCTCTATCTATACTGCATAATATCATAAAATCATTGAAGCAATCTAGAAGAATTTCAATGCATAAAAGGACAAGGGAGAAAACCAAAGTTGTCCAGCCATTATCTTTCAACTCTTGCATTAAGCACTGCATGAGTCTGGTTCTGCCAGAGGTTTCTTCCTCTTAAAAGGGAGTCGTTCCTCTCCACAGTCGCCTCAGGCACGCTCAGGACGGGAGATTGGACTGAAGACAAGTTTCGGTGCAATCTGTTGGTTTCCTTAGCTGGAAATTGCTTTTGAATTGGCTCAATATGAATGAATTGGATAACTTTATAAATAATTAGGATTACAATTAATTGAATTCCAATTGGCTTGAATTGGACTTTAATATTTAAGTGCCTTGAGATGACATTTGTTGTATTTGGCGCTATATAAATAAAACTGAATTGAATTGAATCAAGATATGTTATTCACTAGTAGTTAATAAAACCAAACTGAAAAAGGATCACTGTGAGAAAGCTTTGTCACGCCCTATAATACAGCGATACATTCACGAATGCCATAATAAACTCCCCTGTGCAAAAAAAAAAAGCCTTGTTAACTTTGTTTAGCAACAGCGTCGACTTCTCTGGACTCTCAGACATCAAACAAATCAGTATTTCAGATCTTTTTCTTTTTCTTCAAATAAATTGACAATGTGTGCTCTGGACCAAACACAAAACACATCCAGACTGTTTGAGCAATAAGTCCAAAAGCCTCTGAGATGGTATGAGGCTGTATCAGAGCCTTTGGTAAAGCTCATTTTCATGTCTGTGACGGCAGCATTTCAAGACCACATCTTTCCCCTTTTCTCCTTTTCAATAGACTACTGGCGACTAGAGACAAATCTGGCCACTATTAGAACAATCTGGCAACTTCATAGAGTGGAGAGTCACCATTACTGTCACTTTGAGGGTGGGACCTAGTTGTCTGCTGTGTGAGAACGCGTACTCACAGCCGCAGTGTCACCGGCATGACAGAGCTGAGAAAATCGAGCAGCAGCCTGTGCCTGTCAGTGTTTTGAGACATTCTGCGGCCTCTCACTTTCTTCCTGAATGATCATCAAACGTGTTAGTATCGCCAAAATCCCAGCACAGACATGTCTTTAACATAAGTGGATGGTGGTTTCATCAACTGACCCTTAAAATATCTATGGGTTATCAGAGAGGCAGTCTCGCAAAGGTTTGAAAGTGACATCAAAGTTGAGATTTTATCTTAATCATAAAAATGTGTGAATGATAGCTGCTTCATTCTGCTGTATTTATTCACATTTCATAGGACAACAGACAGTAGGAGAGAAGCAAACTGATGCAAAAGGCTGGCATAAAGCAGAATGCAAATGTGATTTCATGACTTTTTTTATATGACCTCATCCTGCAATGATGACCAATTTCTTATTTTATTCATTGCTTGATTTTCTACTGGAAATATTTAGCAACACTAACCTTGTTTTTGAGCATTTTTGAGGAATATTTGCACTTACCTTTCATATAGCACTTTAAAGTCATATCCACACATCTTTTGTTTTTCAAATCCCATTTTTCCATTTTTTTCAATTAAAAAAAAGCTGTGATTTACTAAAAAATCTATAGTGATTAGTGATCACCGACTTCACATCTAAAGCGAGATTTTGATGCTCCTTTGAAACCAAATCAGCACACATAGCTCTTACCAACTTTCAAGCGCAGCACGGCGGTGGAGGGTTGATGATTTGGGCTTGTTTTGCAGCCTTAGGAACTGGGCTAATTGCAGTCATTCGGTCGACCACAAACTGAGATGTCAAATGTGACCTTCTGTGTCTAACAGCTGAAGCTTTTCTGAAATTGAGCAATGCAACAGGAAAATGATTCCAAATACAGCAGCAAAGCTACAACAGAATGACTGAAAAGGAAAAGAATCAAGGTGTTGCAGTGGTCCAGTCAAAGTCCAGACCACAGCCTGACTGGAATACTGTGGCGGGACCTTAAGACATCTGTGAATAAACCAAACTCTACAAACGTCAATTAGCTGAAGGAATGTTGTAAAGAAGAGTGGGCCGAAATTCCTCATGAAACGACATGAGAGACTGATACAGGCGTCATACAGAAAACTGTTACCTAATGGCATTACTCTTAAAGATAGATGTACAAGCTGTATAATCATTGTGGGGGGTAAACTGTATTCAGGCTTAGTTTTTGTTAAATTAATAAGGACCCTGTCTATGTAATATGTCATGTTTCATTGCTCATCTGAGGTTGTATTTACTTCATTTCAATGACTTGTGAAAACAAGATGATTCTTTAGAATCGTGTCATTTTCCCCTTCTGTCATAACTGTAGATTTAAAACTGCTGTGTTTCTTCACGTGAGGGATGCTGACCACATACTGAGGGGATACTAAGGGGGAGACGCCCGAAGGAGGCAACCACACCAAAGTCACCATCATGCCACCAGGGTATATTGTGAGGCTCATTATAGTGCATTAAACAGCATCCCTGCGGAACAATGAGAGGCCCTGAGGCAGAGCCCGAGGCTGGCTGGGACTGATATGGAAACCCATGGGATCCTGCTCACCCAGGCCTGTCACTACCAGACTCTCGTCCTCAGCTGCCAAGCTCCATTCTCCTCTTGCCTCAGTCATCAGCCTGTCACCGGGCAAATATGGTTTTGTACTATTGGGAAAGAACAAAGGTCAAACGTTTCCAAAAAGTTCCCAATTATATAATGCCAGGATTGTGAATCCAAATTACACACAGTGTCATCATATATTTTTGCTTTCTTTTGTAAATTAAAAGACGAAGCCATTTCCTTTTTAAAGCACATTTCTTCTACAAAGGCCACATATAGTGCTAGAAAATGCTTTAAAATGCTCAGAAGAGAAGAATAACAGTGTAAAAAAAATCCTTAAATAAAGCTAAAGATGAAAAACATAAAATAGCCCAAAGAAATGTAAGTACAAACAAGTTAAGACTGAATTTAGCCTGAGAAGAAATTACATAATAATTTAAGACGTGCTAGAGAAAATAATAATAAATGCTCAACCTTATAACCTTTTAAAATAAATCTTTTAGGATGCGTTACTGTTATTTATTGTACATTTCTATTCCAAATGTCTTATTTTTTATATGTTTCTTTGTGGAGGAAGACGGAGGAAGACAGAGGAGGAGGAGGAGGAGAAACTCGCTGACGATGCTGCGTGCTGCGTGCGCAGCTCTCGTCTGGAGTCTCTACGACGGGACCGCAATGAAGAGATAAATAGCGACCTTATCTATTTCTTTTTTAGTATTACGGGTTTCATTTCATTGTTAATTTAGAGGGAGCGGTCCGAGAAGACAGCTGCTAATGCTCTCGTCCTTTTGAAAGGTGAGAAAATGTTGGTGTTTGTAGTAAAACTGCGCATTTAATGGAAGGATTAAAAGGAAAGGGGGATGAAACAGGGTGAGCTAAGGCTTTTATGGGGTTTTTTTATGTCGCTGATAGGCTGAAACGTTAAATGACAATAGCGTGTCGATTCATTATGAGTTACTTGGCGACTTGTGTGTTCTCGGCTCTAAAATTACTATTTCTTCTTCTTTTTTTTTCTTTTTTTTACCAATTTCTCAGGCGATATGCGCAGCTAGCTTGCGTTGTCAATATCGCGCGGCGGTTGACAGCGCAAGCTCTGCCTTTAAATGTACGCCAGCTGAGGGAGCAAAGGAGAGATTTTAGCAATAACAGGTTATCTTTCAGCACGAGGACACCTCTCTGTGCCGTGTTTACTGCTACAACGTCAGCGGTTGCCTCACGCGCCCTCGGTCCTTCGACATTCAGAGGTGTGCGCATACGCGGCGCACAGCCTCCCTGCTTTTCATGGCGAGCCGTCGGCTTGCGCTAGAGACGACACATATCTTTCCGTGAGCACCGTCGCTACGGGGAAATGGAAGCATTAGCCCTGAAGAAGGGAGGATAATATCCTCACATGAACCCGGCAGTTGCACAGCCAGGGTCTGTTGCAGATAGCCTTGGTTTTCATGGGCTGTGCTTGTTGTTGTCCTGACCCGGTGAAGTGCAGTGAAAGCGGGGGAGGAAAAGCTGATGAGAAAACAGAACATTTTAGCAACCCTACAATTGGTTTCTACCATGGATGTATTACATTAACACCCATGGTTTCTACTCATATGGACATCCAAATCTCAATTGTCCAATGTCTCTGATCTAATTCTTTTTGAAAATAACGTTCAGCTTATATCAAGGGTGATGTGTTCTGATAGTCATATTTGAAATACTTGCCACTGTAGTGCAGGTAGATTTATATGCAATCTGGTTGAAGTTAAAAAAAGAGGAACCATTTGTCACCCTTTCAGTTGTTTTAGGTAGGGGTGTTGCGCTGTTGTAGAGACCGAGGCTTCATTGGGGGCATTTAGGGGATCAGCTGGAGGACTATATGCTGAATAAAAGATCATCTGCTGATGTGAAAGGAGGGTGCATCATGATGGCAGTCTGTGAATCTCTAATGAGATGTAATTGGCTAGTCGAGCGGAGGGGTGTTGATGGAGATGACCTTTAGATTATCTGTTGTGCTTCATCCATCCCCGCTGCTTTTGTTTGCTCATGTGGAACTCTAGACCCATGAGGAACATTATATGAGAGAACAGAATAGTTCTTGTAATGTATGTGGGCTGCAGAGCAGCTCAATTCAATTGAGATTAAGGCATTGTTGTTTTCTCCCTGCTATTGACTTACTACGGTATACATTCCATCAATGAGGCAAAGGGGGGGGGGTGTGTGTGGAAATGATTACAGTAACACGGACAGGGGAGGGATCTCATTTGGCTCGTCGTTGGGTCTCTTCATGCCTATTTACTCAATTAGCTGTTGCTGGCTTGTGACCACAGAGCTCTTACAGATGACGTGTGAGATTTACGAAGGCAAATGTGCTGCTGATTTGCTCAGTTGTAAAAAAAAAAAAGAAAAGAAAAGATTCTCTGCATTCATTCGAACACGTAATTGAAGGTTTGTTTTTGTTGCATGCCTCTTACATTAGCTCACGTTTCATGAAAGTTGTGTTCCACTCGAGCTGCTTTAAAACAGCCTGACCCACTAACTCTGTAACCGTGTGGACACGGGAAACGCTTGCGCAGACGACACACTGGATTTGGGAAGTTTAGGATCTTGACTTAAGGAATTCGTGGAAATAAAGTTAGGTTATCTGTCGGACAACTGTCAGAGCTTCTATTTTGATTGTGTGCTCAGCCTATGTCCGAATTTCAGCTGCGCTCTTTGACCATAAGTGCATGGGTTATGCAAGCTGACTTTAATGCATCAGGGGAGAAGGACTAACTTAAGTCCTTCGGCTCACACGTAGCAGATCGGTGTTATTAGAGTGTTATTAAATTATGCTGATGTGACATCTTTCTTCGACCTTGCCTATCTGTGATAACACAGAGACAAAGCAGAGTCACCGAGTCAGATAACGTGACAGGAAAAAAACAAAGATGAGCAGAGCCTGTGTACTTTGGATCACTCCAAAGTGTGCTGGTTAAACTTCCTTCTTCTGCCTGCTGTCTGCAGAGTTTGACATTGTTCTCACATGATTCGAGTGTACTGGAGGTGACGCAGTGACCTGTGAACTGCACCGCAGGCTGGCGGCGGGAGGGACCGACAACATGTCACTGGAGCGGTGATTACTGCTGAGCATCAGGTCACCTGATCTGGAGCGGTGCCTGGCAATGCAGTGTGAATTCTTCTCTCGTAAAAAAAGTGGCTTCATCTTGGCAGCTCAGCTAAGAGGAACGATTAAGTGAGGTCATTATCTGGGTTATTTCCTCACTTTGTGCACAACCGGGACAAATCATTGGAGTCTGTGACAGTAGGGGAGTCTCAACCAAGAAAGACTCCTTTCATATTGGTCAGGGAGGCATTATCGTGTCGCAGACCTCATGACCGTGTTATCAAGCAGGAAATATCTTGGCTCAAACTTCCTGGAATGCAAGTAAGACCACAGCATCCAAATAGTGGAGAAATAGATCTGAATTTCCTATTTAACGTCTTAAATTAGACTTTCAGACCCAATTTTTTGTTTGTGTTTTTACAGAAAAGGGAGCAACAGAGAAAATTTTGGTACCAATTAGGAGAAAAAGAAAATGTTGAAAGAGTCTCTCATTGCTATCTGCATACCCAGACGTTCCTTTGGTTTCATTGAGTCAACTATTTGCTCAAGTCCTTTTTGTCTGGCCTGTGATCTCATGACTTTCAGGATGAGTCCGCCCTGTGAGGACCAAGAAGGGAATGTAGTTCGCCATCATTCATGGAACTAACGCCCCTTTATTATTTCTTTGAACCCCTCCAGACTATGCAGGGGAATAAGCACGGGAGCTTAAAGTTAGAAGTGCAGGAAAAGCTTTTATTGGACTTTAATAAAGTATGTTTAAGGATGTTTTCAAACAAGATTACTGCCTGCCTGTAGACTGCACAGTGTAATCCATCAGAGCCCTGTTACAGTGTCTCATCTGTGTTACAGAACAATATAAAACCAGCCTAGGGGGGGTGGAGGTGTCCTCCCTGCTGCTCACTGAGGCAACCCAACTCCACATGAAAGCTGCTCACTGGGAAAAGGTGTCAGGGTTTCACTAGAAAATTATAACTGCGTTTAATTGTTTTTCACATAAACGGCACAGCGAATGTTGTTCTCTTCCAAAGGAGTCAACGTACCCCCCCCCCAACCATTGTCCTTGTTGCACCCATCAGTATGAATAATTGACTCTGCTGATATTGGATGCAATGTCTCTCCAGGCACCCAAGGGACGCTTTAGGAGTACAGATGGATGGGGGTTGTCAGCGATCGCAGGCGGGACATGTGTTGTGTAGTGAGGACAGCCTACACATAGTTGGCTCACAGTCTGAGGTATAGTCTTTAACCGAGAGATGTGTCGATTAAAACTGGGTTTAGTCATCTTTTTATGAAGATAATTTAGGCTTGGTGTGCCAGTGCCTCCCATTTTAAACGCTTCCTTATCTAAAAGTGGCATATTACCACCTCATCCAAAGCAAAGGTGACGGGTGGAGGAACTGGGAGAGTGGACAGATAGGACACAGAATCGAGTGAGAACTGTGCGCACTGCCCCTGAGATCAGTTGTTTAAGGCCGCACAGGAGGTAGACTACCGATTATTTTTAATCTCTGACGAATCTCTGAGACATTTGCTCGATTATTCAATGGGTGGGTGCAGGAAAATGAAAGAAAATCTTTACAAAACACATCTACTAATAACATATTTTGTTCAAAGAGACCAAAGCTCAGTGGGTTGTTTTAGGGCCACACGCACCTCTTCGTCCCCCAGTTCGAATCCCGGCTCGGGGCCCTTTGCTGCATGTCCTTCCTCTCGCTCTCTGCCCAATTTCCTGTCAAGCAACTTTCCAGTAAAAGCTAAAAAAAGAATGCACTTCAGAATATTTAGAATTTTTGCTTGCAAAGACACAATGATTTGATTTGACTGTTGTATCTCAGCTGTTGGAGAAGAAATCTTGTGTCTTGCTTGATGAAGATAACACTTTTTGTACTATTTCCTCAGAAAAAAATGAAAAACAGCTGAAACAAAAGGAAGTAATTTTAAGTGTCGTACACAAGACTTAGAACTACTATCGTTGCTTTCAGGTCGAACTAGTCTACGCCTACCTTTTGGTTTTGAACTCAGATCAGTTAGCGGCTACTTCCACAGAGTAACTGTGTCAAACTTGGTCCCATTTATTGGCCTTTTCTTAAAGTTATTCTTCTGATTTTACTTCACATTTTGCCGGAAGTTCTCCTCAGACCGTAAAAGCTGTTATATAAACTCGTGTGGCAGAAGCTTTGTCGAGTCTTGAGAAAATGTCACATCAGATCAGGGTTGTAGATGAATGAATTTACAGCAGAACGCTTCCCCTGAAAAAGCTTTGAATAAGTGGGTATCAACATGGGAGCCTGATGTAAACGCAGCCTTGCCTGAGGGCCCGAAGACCATGAGGGTCCAATACTGATTTTATTTTTCTTATGATATTGTGTACTGTAGATGATGGAATGTTCAAGCTCTTTGCGATTTTACATTGAAGAACATTTTTCTGAAATGACTTCACAACTTGTAGACACAGTTTTTTCCAGCTTTGCTTTTGTCAACGTGCTCTTTTTAACCTAATTACGTTAGTGACCCATTGCCAATGAACGTCACTGGTAGCAACCCTTTTAGAACCTCTTGCTTTCCCAGCCTTTTGTTACCCCACAACTTTTAATAATAAACAAAATAACAAACGCTCTAATTTCTCCTTCCACCATAACAGCAGTCTTTGCTGAGCTGCATTAGACACAACAAGCAGCGAGTGTCCTTCCAGTGGCGTTCCTCGGTAGAAATTCCAGAGGATTCAGGAACACTGTCTTTCTATGTTTTGGGGACGTGGCGTTTTCCACAATCTGACATTTTTTAACCACTGCTCACCGTCAAACATTCTGTTTCCTGCGTTTCAGGGCTACCCAGAGGAATAATGGACGAGACCTCCAACTAACACTTGATGATTTTTACCAACCCTTCTGGCTGAACCATGGAAAGTAACGACGACGTGCCTCTGACCGCGACACAGCCGCAGATTGATGCGTGCCGCCGTGAGGAGGGAGGAGGAGAAGTCTTCCGCAAAGTGGAAGAAGGAGCCACTCCACTGCCTGCTGACTCCCTGCTGAACAAAGGAGGCCACGAGAATCCCGCGGACAATCCCGCGCCGTCGGTGGTGAGTCCCGCTGCTGAATCTCCAGCAGGAGTGGCTCTTAAAGTCGCCACAACTGTACTCCACCCAATGTGTCTGGGCGACAGTCCGCTCATGCTGCCCATCCACCTCCAGATGGCCGGAGCGGCCGGGCCTCAGCTCGGCCAAATGGGGGGAGCACCGTACTTGATAACGAGCCCGAGTCCAGTTTCCCTCCCCCTGGTTTTGGACCAGCAGGTCCTCCAGCACATGGGTCCCGCTGTCATCCCTCAGAGCACTAACTGCGCTCAGCTGCCGCTCCAGAACAACGTCCTGTGTCAGAATCCTTTGACGTTTGCTTTACCTTCAGCTGTTGACCCGAAGGCGGCTGGACAGACGCAGGACGCCAACCTGCTCTCTCTCCTGCAGAATCCAGCGTTTGCAGCCATCTTGCAGGACCTCTTCCCTCCTCAGGCGGGTTCGTCAACCTGTCAGTCGCCCGGCTCTGTCTTCCCCCTCCCTTCCCTCACACCTCCCTACACCTCCCCTCTCGCCCCTTTGGTCCCTCCTGCCACACTCCTCGTCCCCTACCCTGTCATCATTCCCCTCCCTGTGCCTTTGCCTGTCCCTCTTCCCATCCCCATCCCTGTCCCTCAGACTGAGGACTCCAAGGGGAACATGCCAAAACCAGTTTGCACTGTGAGTAAAAGCACTCAGACGTCACCAAAACATACTACCTCTCCCTCGTTGTCTTCAAGGAAATTCATGCAACCGCTCCAGCCGCCAAACGTGTCGCCATCTTCTATGCCTCTGCAGGAAGGGCAGGTTCTCGATCTATCTGTCAGAGCATACCCAATCGAACCAAAACAGGAATATCTCAGTCCACAGGAGGACAGTGTGCTTGATTTATCAATGCCTGGTGTGAGGAAAAAGTGTATTCAGTCAGACAGACAAGTGCTTTTACAGTCAGCTCAGGACACGAGCGGCACTGCTTTGTCTCTGGGTGTTGAATGCACTCAGAGTTTAGATTCCAAACTGCTGGGCAGCTTGGCTTCGCTGGAGTTCAGCCGGCAGCACAAGTGGCTGGTTGACACCAGCGCTGCTGGATCTAGCTCTCTGGGTCAAGAGGCATCTCTCAGCGGAGGCGGAAACCTCGAGATAGTCAGCACCTCGCAGACGGCCAAGGTCATCGTATCTGTGAAAGACGCGATCCCAGCCATCCTCTGTGGGAAGATTAAAGGCCTTTCGGGGGTCTCCACCAAGAACTTCTCCATAAAACGAGACGGCAGCCAGGCGGCGTCCCTGCAGCAGCTCTACGGGATGCCATCAGCGCCTCACAGGGACCAGCAAGACCCCAACAACCCTCATAAGAAGGTCTCTAAAAACAGAGCCATCAAACTGAAGAAAGTCAGCTCACAGGAGATCCACTTCCTTCCTATTAAGAAGCAGAGACTCGCAGCGCTGCTCCCCAGGAAGTGACAGCGCTCAGCAGAGGGAGGATTAACGCTGGACAGTTCTGTGGGAATAGAACATAAAACACACAAGGCGGCATTTGGTAATCAAAGCCAACCCCTTGTCTGTTTAATCAGAGAGCAGTTCGTCGCCAAAAGCGAGGCTCCTGAACATCTGACAGTAGAAGTTACCAAAATGGTTTCCATTGGACTTCTCTGAATTGGTGGAGTTTTTTGGGGGGCTTTTCTTTTTGATAATGTGCTAGTCTACAGTGTTATACTAAACCAGAAATGTCTTTTTATCGGTGTTTGTGTTTGGCAGCTTGATGGATGCTCTGTGTGTCTTTGTCTGGATAACTCAGACATGTCGGACTTTATCGTTACCGTTACAGCAAAGACACGTGGGTTCCATCCTTCCATTCGGGTTCATAGTTTGTTTCTTCATGTCATCTTTAGGTAAAAGCACTGAAAACCTATATATATATATATATATATATATATATATGAAAGAAAAAAAAAAGAAAAGAAAAAAAAGCTGCATACTGGGAGGATGTAACCGAGTTCAAACACGTTGCCTCAGTGGAAATTCCCTCAGTCATCGTTAGCTCAGTGAAGCGAATCGTTCTCTGCTGATTGGCTGGGATTTAGCCTGACAGCCTAATGAAGACTTGGCAAGACCAGAGCCACAATTTCATCAAATGCATGCTGGCAACATCTGTCAGATGCAACACGACACATCCTTGTTTTGTCGAAAAGCAGGGGGGGGGGGCTTTTTCATTGTTTTCACATTTAAACTGACCGTTCCACAGGGGCCTGTTCAAATATAACAAAAGCATTGTGGGGGACTTGATTTGCCAAAGTTTCTCAAAACGCCTCGCAGCAAGTGTGTAAAAGCCTCTTCCTGCTTCCATTAGATTATAAGGTGAAAGTGTCGATGGTCATTTCGTTTTTTTTTAAGATCAGCTGCGAAGGGGAGCCGAAGGGAAGGTTCTCAACAAAGAAAAAGAAAGGCCTGTTTCGTGTGTGATTAGCCGGATATTAGGATCATCATTGATCAGACTCCCCCTTTAGTCGGTGTGAAACATTTTGGAGTGTTATTTTTTTCATTGGTTTGTGGAGCACGTTTTTTTTTCTCGTGGTCATGAGTTATGAATGTGGAGCGTATTGTTGTGTCTGTGCTGTTTATTTATCATATTTAGTGCACTTTGTCATAGTTTAGTTGGAAAAACTCACATGGTGTTTACCTATTTTGTTAAAACTGCATTATCCCCTCTGTGACTCCAGCAGTTATGTAAATCTGCAAGTCGCAGGCCAAGAACTAATAACAGCCATATGCAGACGCTCTGAGTGATCAGAAATGGAAAATACCCACAAGCTGTACTTTTTAACCAGTTCCTTTATTTATAACCATGTACTTTAGCAACTCCAGAACATCTTAACTCACAGCAGCAGAGCGCTCTGCTTCAGCAGGTTGAACCGAAACGCTTTTTTTGGACTGAATTTCTCCCTAATTTATTATTTGTGCTACTTTTATTTATGGTGTTTTTATGGACTTGGACGGTCAGATATGAGACTGGATATAAAGGCGTCGACCTCTGGAAGTGCTCTCTGCTTCTGACCACAGTTAAAAGTAAAAAAAAAAAAAAAAAAGACCAGTCGAAATGTGCTGGAAGTGAAATATTTGCCAACTGTACTGTATGTGTCCTTTTGTACGGAGGTGAACTAAAATCTCCCGATCCACATTTCCTTTCTGTCCGAGTGGTTTTTTGTTTTTTTTATTGAAAAATGTGAGTGCTTTCTTGTTGAAACTGGATTAAAATCGGAGGAAATTGTCCGGAAAACAAAAGAGAAAAGAAAGAAAAGGAAGATGAACTCATCATATTTGTGTTTTGCCTGATTCACCATCATCACTTTCAAATTGAAACAATTTAAAACGCATTATTGATGTCTGTGCAAATTATTTCAAAGAAGTGTATAGATGTCCATGTTTCAGTTTAGTCCAGATCAGTGATGGCGTCGTTACCATGGCAACTGACATCCCTCCAGACCCACGGATCTGTCGGGCAACAGTTGAGCAATTCAACCATTTCTCCTCTAAACTCTGAGCTAAGTGGGATGTAGTTATTCAGAAGTCGGCTCTGGTTTGCCTTTGCTGAAATGTTCAGTGAGTCTACCTGTGAGCTTTGCGAACAGTCCAAGGAACACACGCTACGATAAAGCATGTGCCATCAATCTGAAGAATTTTTTTAATGCCAATGACTTGTTCTCAAATTGTTCGGACAGTCGTCTTGCGTTTGAGGTCATAAACACAAACAGCCCTTTTTCTGTCACTTGTCAGATGAAATTCCCAAACGAATGCCCCAGAGGCTGATTTGAGGGAAGGAAGAAGGAAATTTTGGACTTTAAAGTGAAAGTGATTTGGGTAAAAATGTTTGTTTTTAAAATGTGTAACTGTTGAAATTAACAGGACTCTTACTGTCCATCACACATCATCATGAGAGCTGTAAATGGAGCCAAACTGCTGTTCTTCTTCTCATGAGATTTTTGGGAAAAATAAGACATTCTATCCATAATAAGTTTGACTTAAAGCATAGTACAGTGTGAGGGGTGATACGTTTTCTTTGCCTGATCCGCCACACAGTACATTTTAGACCTGGACTCTAGTTGTAATTAAAGGGGAACTCCGGGGCATTTGAAGCGCGTTTCCATTGCTAGAGGTTGTCAAATACTGATAGGACACAGACTGGTAGCCTGACTACGTCATACTCACGATTCTAGTCAGAATGTGAGTCTGATACCGCTCAATAGAGATTTGAGTATGGGGCGTGTTTCAACCGAACCAGGAGAAAAAAATGCCTCTTCGCTCAAGTGGATAGACCTACAACCAATCAGAGCAACGTAGTATGTGACGTAGATTAAGCGACACACACTTGTTGTAGGAAGGACGGCAAAAACATCTTTTCTATCGATAAAAGCCTTTATCGCGTTCCTCTGTTCGTCTTTCAAAATTAATGTAATGTGGAGATCCTGTAGAACAGACTCGATGGCAGAATCTACACGCCCTAGCTCTCCAGCGGCAGCCGTGTTCAGCTCTTTAGTGACGTAGTCGATAATGTCCCTGTTGATCATCTGTCCATCATCGTATAAAGCCCGCCCTGGCAATCTGATTGGTCCGACCAATTCTTGGTCGGGCATAATGATTTCCCAACTGAGCAGAGCCAGACCGAACTTCCCGACCAAAACTTTTATGGGCGGGGCTAAGTTCGGCTGGCACCCAGGCTAACAGACTGGTGCAAATCGGCGCTCCCTGTGCGGAGATTGCGCTGTTTGCGCAGCCTGTCATGCGAGGCTAATACGTGGTGGCTAAGGGGCAAGTGCTAACCCTTCCACGTAAAACAACAACTTGCACACTGCAGAAACGTCACACCACTTTATAAACCATCCGACAATAAAGTCACAAGCCTTACCATCAAAACCATATGCATGGTTCTCACATTACTGGCATGGGGACGTTACAAAACAACTTTATAAACAGCATGTAACTCACCGGCTGGTTGTAGGCTCGCGCATGTGAAAGCCCAAAAGAGTCGATGGACGATAATCCCATATACAAAACAATTAATCTTCTCTAGAAAAACTGCGTTCAAGTATTTAAAACATTACAATACATGCCCAGTAATATTGTTGTAATGTTTTAAATACTTGAACGCAGTTTTTCTAGAGAAGATTAATTGTTTTGTATATGGGATTATCGTCCATCGACTCTTTTGGGCTTTCACATGCGCGAGCGTACAACTAACCGGTAAGTGACATGCTGTTTATAAAGTTGTTTTGTAACGTCCCCATGCCAGTAATGTGAGAACCATGCATATGGTTTTGATGGTAAGGCTTGTGACTTTATTGTCGGATGGTTTATAAAGTGGTGTGACGTTTCTGCAGTGTGCAAGTTGTTGTTTTACGTGGAAGGTTTAGCAGTTGCCCCTTAGCCACCACGTATTAGCCTCGCATGACACGCTGTGCGAACAGCGCGATCTCCACACAGGGAGCGCAGATTTGCACCTCTCTGTGTCCTACTATCAGTATTTGACAACCTCTAGCAATGGAAACGTGCTTCAAATGCCCCGGAGTTCCCCTTTAAGCAGCAACCTCAAGCAAAAAAAAAAAAAAAAAAAAAAAAGTGTAAACAGTACAGACACACGTGTGTATTCTGTTGGTTTTGGTTGTTTTATATATATATAAAAAAAAAAATTTTTTTAAAAACACATCATGAACACATCCTTTATCTGGTGTGACTTAATAAACAGGTGATGTTTTGCAACATATTTTCAAGTACTTTAAAGATGCAAGAGGGAAATCAACAGCAATTCGATCCTGTGTTGAAAAAAATATGGCACAAGTTTTAAAGTGAGAGGTGGGGGTAACAGGAAAATTCTTTTAAGTGTATTATAAACATTATGCTACAAAAAGCTTCTACTAACAAAGAGCACATAAACCTGAGAAATGTCAGAAAGTAAAGCAAGGCAGGGTCGAGCACTGGGAGCATCGCAACTAAAAGGGCTGCTGCAGGTATTAAAAAGAATGGAAATCATTTAGTTAAATATTCACCCCCCATCCCCTTTGTCTTCACATTTCTATCTTACGTATATGATTTTCTTAAAATATCAAGTTTCTACAAAATTTACATTCGGTTGCTGATATTCATGGTTAAACCCATAAAACTGTACATATCTGTTTACACTGTTAACAGTGACTTGTGTCAACACTGATGTCTCAGGCAGGCCAGCGAGCTCAAGGGATACACGACTGATAAAAACCCACATTAAAAACCTAACATCAGAAGCCCTTAGAAATGTCCTATGTGCATTCCTAAACATTCCGTCCATTGAAATTGATAAACCGTTTTCGCGTGTGACCTTGGGAGTAAACCGATGTTGAACTGCATGACGACCGGTAGGAGGCAACTCTGGACCCACTAAGACAATAATCCACGATGCCTCACAGCAGGTAGTGATTCCGCAGGACGCTCTTGGGAGACTAAGTTCAATTTAAAAAAAATATAACAAGACCCTTAGCTATGACACTGACGGGGTTCGAGCTAAGGAAAGCGTCCGTCTCGCATGGTGTGAAATGAAAAATGTGAAGACGTTGGCGTCCTTCAGGCAGACGAATGTACGAAAACAGCTACACAACAATAAAATTCTTTTCATGAGCAGGAGGAAGAACAACAATTATACCAAATCTTCCTTATTAACTGGAAATTCAACAAGAATAAAAACATTATATAAACATTCTCCATCTTTGGGGATCCCAAACCAGGATCAAAACATTTCATCTAAGTTAAAAAAAGAAAAAAAAAGTGTCCACATGTGCTATGCAATGTAAACACGACAGGGATTACACTTTCCTTTGGGATTTTTTTTTTCTTTTTTTTTTTCTAAAGTCAGTGTTGTCTATGAGACTTGAACAGCTTTTTGTCCACTGATAAGGGGATGAGGTAATGTGTCAGCAATGCACGGCACACTGTTTCCACTCTGTAAGTAGGGATGAAGTTGTAACATCTGATCTGTTCCTCCAGGAAGAATCCAGCGGAATGTCTAACCCCTGCATGGCCCGCGAGTCAGGATCCAAAGACTGGCTCTTTCTGGGCTTATTGCTCGTGGGTCTGGTCGGGTCTGTCCCTCCATGACCCCCCGTTACAGTTTGCCTTGTTTCAGCCTCTCTATGTGATGGCATAACTTCAGAGCAGGGCCCAGTTTTAGACCCATGTACTTCATTATCATGTCGCTCCGCAGAAGCATCAAAGCTTTGCCATCGATCTCCTGAGGAAACAAACAGGAGATTCCTCTCATGAAAACACGTCTGAAACCAGAACTTAATATTTGTGTGGCATGTAAAAAAAAAAAACGTTTCTGTAAACTTACATGTTTTCTGAATAGTTCAGCATGAGGTGCTAATGCTGTGGGGTCTGCATCCCGGACAAACTGCATCACCTCTTCTATGGACCAGCAGGAGGGGTTTTTACTGGGCAGCTGCAGACTCTCTCGATCAGACCCCAGAGCCTCGGGACCTGTGGTGGAGCTGGCTGCTAGCGAAGCAGACAGATCCAACAAATGAAGCATCAGTGCAGGATAATGTGCGATTGGAGAATATGACCTGAAATGATAACACTCTCATTCTCCGGTTCTTTCCGTACCTTCGACCCGTCTCAGAGGCTGTGTGGAGCTGAGCTCTGCGAGGTGAGAGGAGTGACGCCGCATCGGTGCGCTGTTGCCCAGGTGGTAGAGGCTGCCGCCCTGGGAGTGGTACTCAGAGGAGCTCCTCAGCGTTTGGGGCCGCGGGGTCATGGAATTGGAGGCAGAATCCATGTACCGCTGCTCTTTTATGTGACCGTTCTCTTCGTGGGGCAGAGTCTCTGCTGGAGAAAGAAAAATACAAAGCATGTTAAAATGTTGCTCATTAAACTGAAAAATGAAAATGACCATAGATCTCAAACTGAACATCACAGTTCACCATCAAAAAACACAAAACACAAATAACATGTAATGGTACTTAAAAAGCAGTCATACTACGCTGGTAACCTCATCTGTCATCCTTAATGTTCTGTGAACAAAACACTAAGAGTTATTTTTGCATCATGCCTGTTGTGCCCTTCCCAGCTGCCCCTCTCCAGTATTTCTCTGCAGAGATGGCAGGTATTTCCCCCTGTCTTCTTATCTGGCTGTTTGGGATGTTTTTGATCTACAACCTCTGTAGCAGAGGGGATGCAGACACCAGCCAGTGACAGAGTGTGAGTGAGTGTGAGATGTATGAAAACAAAGAGCTCGGTTCGGTCATTGCCTCCTTACTCCTGTCGGCCGTCTGTGGACGTCTGTGCCTAACACAAGTCAGGCTCCATCAGGCTCCATCAGGCTCCATCAGGCATCAGGGGACTTTCACATACAGTAAAAGTTGACTGTGCAGGACTTCCTGGAGGAGTCGAGGGTGTTCTTTTGTGCTTCACAATGTCACTACTGTGTATCCATAAATTAGGGTTTAGTTCTCCAATTCACTGCACTGTTCTGCAACTGGCTGCAGCTTGTCTTTCACTTTCTGAACATGTTCATGGTTCTCAGGCAAGATTCTGTGTGTCAGTGTAAAGTGGGCTGTACCTTCTGATGGGTGGGCCTCAGCACGTAAATGTTTGGGAGACAGAGGGGCTGCATACAATGGCGAGACTCCAGGGAGACTTCGTTTACTGCCCCGGGCCAGAGACGGAGTATCCAACGCCTCCTCTTTCACTGGAACACAGAAAAGAGGAAAAACTCAGAGTCCAGGACTACTTTATGTGTCCAAACTCAGGTCAAACAGGGACTCTAACAAAGCACAGGTGTTTCTCACCTGAATGCAGGACTTACCCGACTTGTTCCGGTCATAAACTGTGTAGTGGCTGAACGGCTGGCTACTGAACAGGTTGTCACACTGAAGATGGCGGCACATCGTTTCCAAGAAGCGCAACACAAAGGAAGCGCTGGAGGCTGACGGGAGTCTGATCACACGAACTCCACCGGTTGTTCTCACTGGGGTGACAGACAACATCTTTGACCGATTTATCCAGAATCTTCTGAAGCCATTTCATGACATTTTTTCCAAGTCTACTCCAACCAAACAGCAGGTTATGATAACTGGGAGTGTGTTTTCACCTCTGACAACCTCTCCTCCTCCTGAATCAGACTGCAGAGCACTGAGCAGGACTTTTGGTTGGTATGCGCAGTCTATACATGATTGCACTACTTGTTGGAGCACAGAGTTCACAGGCCCCGGGCCAAAGTGGTCTGGCAGATGCTGCATCTGCTTCCTGTCCAGGTGGGGGCCGCAGTTTCCATGCTTGTTCACATACACACACACTGAAACAACACACGCACGACACGTTGAACAAATTAGCCATCTTAATAAATGAGAGCAGAACAGCTAACCGGGGAGCAAATGAGCATTAATGGTTACCTGTTGACACCACCGAGCTGTGGCTGGGAGGGCTTTCCTGTGGAACCTGGATGCTCGGCAGCTGTGTTGGGCTCTGAAAAATCCTGGACTTTCTCTAAAGAAAACAAAAAACATCATCTTCATTTGCAGGAATACTATTGGAGATAAAACAAAAATCAGATGATGCGTTTAGGAATCATTGAGAGCAAAGCCAAGTGTCACCTTGCTTCCAGGTTTGGGCCCCCTCTTCTTGTGGACCCGGGGCACGAGCTGTGCGTCGTCTGGGACGGCTCCGTTCTGGGCAGCCGCCGCCTCTGCCACCGCTTTGAGCAGAGCGATGGTCTCGCTCTTGGGCCGACGACCTCTGACCCCCTTCCTGACGGGCAAAGGGGGCAGAGGGTTGGGGAGTCTGTAGGAGGACGGCATGGACCGTCTGCTGGGTTTGGAGGGCGACGATGGGAGAATCTGCAGGCTCTTTGGAAGAGTTACTGCAACGACAGCATTAACAGAGCAGCTGAAGCATGGCCCATCACTGTGGTCTCACCAAGTTTTACTAGGGAGACAAACTATTTGTCATCATCTCTTATTAACGCAGTGTTCCTGCTGGAGGCTGAAATTAAAGTTAAACTCAAGAGTGAGACATGTGACGCTTGTCAGCTTCAGTCACTGACTTCATCATTTTTTCCATCTGTGTTTGAAAAAGTAATAAGAATTTAAAAAAAATAGCATTGCATTTGTTTGTATTAAAACCATATTATGACAGCAACTAGGCAGCATTAGGACACACTGTGTGAATTATGATTATTATTAATTAATTGAATTCCAATTGGCTTGAATTGGACTTACTATCTAAGTGCCTTGAGATGACATTTGTTGTATTTGGCGCTATATAAATAAAAATGAATTGAATTGTGGAGGGAACAGACTGACATGAAAGCCTTCTACAAATATCGGCTTTGAACAAACACATTTTTTTTTTTTTTTTTAAATCTCTGCAGCATCTAAACTGTGAATGGAATCTTTTCTTTGGAATCTAAAGTTTCTAGTAAAATATCTTTATTTTTTTCCCCAACGTGTTTAATACAAATGTTACCTGCCAACACTTCGCATGACATCATCAGCTCTGTTGTTGCCGAGCTACGAACACCAATCTTTAAAGTCTCAACTGCACCCTTCTCTCTGCTAACACTTTATTTTGTGCCTCATCCATAACAACAATCTATACTGCGGCAATAGAATTTCCTTCTGGGTTTAAATAAAGTATTATTGAATTATTTTGTCGTGGTTAGTAAAATCAAACCCTCTTAGATACTCAGATGTGGCATCGATTTTCTAAAAGTCAACTATCATTTTAATTTCATACCTTTCCTACTGCTTATCTTATTCATTGGAGGCTTTTTTCCTTCAACATAACACATTTCTTTGCCTAAGTAAGTATTGTCTCAGCATTTTGACAGAGAAACCTTCCACACGCACACACCTGCTCACAGAACACACCATTTACCTTAATGGTAAATATTTTCTGTTTCTATGTCCACTTACGATTCTCGTAAGTAAGTGAAAAGATTTTCTGGAGGCGTCGCACTGAACAGACGATTAGTATTAGACGGCACATAGGTAGAGAAAAAAGATGTGTGCTTTTCATTTCCACTTCCAACCTACTACAGCTCACTCGTGAACTGGTAATTTAAGTAAATCTAAGAGAAAACCTCAGTAAAGCTGTAAGTCTTCCAGGTGTTTGGTGGTTGATCATCTTATCCTGTCCATCCAGGGTCTCGGACACAGACATGCTGCAGCTGAGTATTAACAGAGCTGCTTTTATGTAAACAATTCTTTGCAATGTAAACAGGTCTGATGTGAGGGGCATAAATTTTCTTCCTGTGCCTCCCTCGTGTAATTCTGCCTGTTCCCACCCACCCGAACAGAGACGCACAAACACACATACAGGACTCCACACTCTACCTGCAGTATCGTGTGCAAGATTAAACTTATTTTTGCTGCACATTCACCACCTGCTAAAAATCTGTTGCACATTTGAGCTGTGCAACAAGACAAGGAGATTAATGCTAATTGAGTTTATATCACTCCAGCTGCGGGTGCAATTTCCTGAATGTGGGGTGAGAGGCGCTCCACTGCTACTAAATGAACATGGATGAAAAATTGATGACAAACAATGGCATCTGCCTCAATGATCATTAAGGCCTCGGTGAGGCGCACACACAAGTATGTGCTGCCACCTAGAGTCCAACACTTACCACTGTTGCCTGGTGGCTGGAGACTGTGCTTGGTGAGAGAGCACCAGCCCACAGGGAAGATGTCCCGGGAGTCGTACTTGCACCAATAATCGAAGGCACCCCGCCAACCATCGAACATGATGAACACCTCGTCGCCCTTTACCTCTCCTATGGTGGCAGGGCAGATGAGGTATGGATTCTTCTTGTCCACGGCCTCCAGCTTCATTCCTGGTTTGAAATTGTTTTGCTGGGGCCTTGGAGGTTCCTGAAAATAAACGCAAGATTATGCATATGGCGCCTTAGTGTTGATAAAGAGACATTTTCAAAGCCTTTGAAAGATAATACGAACCTTTTTAAAGGCCGTTAATGGTGCCATCTCAGCTCCATTCAAGGTTCTCAACAGGAACATCGGCCAAGAGGAGGCATTCATTCGAAATCCTGGAGGAAACAATTTGAACTTAAAACTGAACTTTACCTTTTCAAATGACAAAACATATCTTTATTAACCGACCCTAAAGTTCTTTGGTGTTAAAATCAACTACTGTCTAAGAGTAATGTTTGGTTTGCTCTTGTGATGAAAATAGAATGCTCACTGAACTGGAGTAACCTTTTTTCACCAATTCTTCAATGGGACGTGGGTACACTCTGACCCGGGTTTTTTTTTTAATCCAGAAACTACGAGAATATTTCTGCCCCGAGTCCCCCAGAGTATGGCTGCACCTCGACAGTGATCCCCATTGGCCCACAGTAACACCAGGAAGTCTACTTTTTCTGCATGAACTTAAGACCGGTCTATGTTACACACTTGGATCTTTTGAAATTAGGCTTCAGGGCATAACTGTTCCAGTGTTACAAAATGTTTATGTTACAAATTTCTACAAGATTGTAAGTGTTTTTATTTGTGCTTTAAGCACAACTGCTGCTACCCAATCAGAGATGAATGTTACATTGTTGCGTCTGATCTGCTTTCTTGTCACAATCTGAAACGTCTCCTCATTCATTCCTAGTTTGAAAGTTGCGTTTACAGACAGTAACGACTATTCCAGCTTTAAGTACCACAACCAGTGCAAATGTGTGTGTGTGTGTGTGTGGGGGGGGGGGTTAATATATTTTAGCCCCTGGTTCCTGCAGCTGAAATGCAGCTTAAGTTGCTAGATTTCTAATGAGCACTGAATCTGAAAAAGAACAAGTTCAAAGTACAACACTTAAAGAATTATGTTGTGCACCTTTAAACACTTCCTGACTTCAGTTTTTATTATAAGAATATTTCTGCCAAACCTTTTGACTTCAGGTTGGATTTTAATTGGAATGGAATTTTATTTATTGTTATGGTCTTTTTTTAAAAATGTTTTTCCATTTCTGAGCTTTTATTGCTGAGATGCATATAGATCAGATCTATTAATGGAATGAGTCTCTAAAAATCTCACTTGCAGCGTTAGACCATTTGTTGAGAGTAAAAACTAACCAAAGACGACTGACATGTTCCCACACATAGCTATAAATCCCATTATCAATGTGCTCCCTTGTTCCTCTTACCCAATGGTGGCTGCAGCATATCGCCATTCTTCTCGCAACTGCCAATAGGCTGGATATCAGAGGAGTCAACCAGTCGCCAGAAGTCATTGCTGTTGTCACTCCCATCCAGGCGGAGACGCAGACGAACCCCGGTTAAACCCATCACTGTGGCAATACAAACCGAGGTGGAATTACGTGGGTCATGAGCTTCAAGCTTCATTCCCACCTTGAAGTCGTTGGACGGTGGGACTCTTGCCTGCAGATATGAGCAAAATACGAGTGTTGGTGGCAGAATTTCCCAGATTTAGTTTTATTCTACTGGAGAGAGCGGTATGACTGTGTGACAGCCAACAGTGGGAGGGGTGTTCAAACTTCGAACTGCAGGATTTTTAAGTAAAGAGGATACAAATCCAGCTTGTCCAACTCACTGCAATCAATAGAAACATGGTCACCCTCAGAATGCTGAACAAAGTGCACGAACAAAGAAATCTGGATTGATTAATATTCCATATTAGGGGAATGTACTGAAATACGTCATAAGGACAAATTCAGAATGTCTCAGCAGTGAAATCTACTCACTGTCAACCAACAGCCAGAGCCTTATTAACAGCTCTGCTGTGATTCACAGTACACTTCCTCATTAAAACCACATAACAAGACAGCTAAGCCACAGAGAGAATCGTGATGTGGTCTTTTAGTTGTAAGGCACTGACAGCTGAGATACAAGGTTGTGTACGCTGTTTGTTAAAGTCTTGTTTTTGGACAGACTGCATGTGCAGAATATAGGGTGATTACTCATTTATTTATTTATTGTTCTCTGAACTGCACTCGCCTACCGTTGTTCCCTCCAAAGTTAATTAGACCACTGACTAGTGGAGTGCATTAGAATGGTGATCCACCTGCAGAGCTTTAACCAAAAAAATAAATAAATAAATAAAACTAAACCAAGTAATTACTCACATCTAAACTAAACAGAACCAACGGCAGACAGACACCGTTTTTGTCCAAGATTAAAGTGCAGCAAATTCTTACCTGACGAAAACAGCCTGCTGGAGCCGGTGTGGATGAGGTTTCTTTGAGATATTCTTCCCAGCTGAAAGCATCTAAATATAAACCATGAAACTGTTAAAGTTTTAACTGTAATAACTGATGGAACTATAAAACGTTTTGCAAGTGAAAATTCCATAAAATCCACTTATCATACTTGAGCAGAATTGTTTGATATTATCCGTCTCGCTGTGAAGTTTTAAGTTATAATTCTAGGCACCTGCTCCACTCTAAGCCCACAACAGCTCAGGTTATGGAGAGAAAATACCAATATGAAGCCTTAGCTCTTCACAAAGACGTGCAATGAAAGACACCCTCCACTAAAGGCCAATGCTGTTATCTTACGGTTTTTAGTAAAATTATCCACAAGAAGAGCTGGTTAATCAAAAAGAAAAAAAAAACAAAGCTCATGTAAAACAACCCTAAGGCTCTTCCCATTAAATAAACAGCTTCAAAGTAATCTACTGGAATAGGACTCAAGGATGCAAGTAAAGTCAAGTAAAAAAAACACAAGATATCAGATAAAATGTTCACCTTTAGTTGCTGCAGGGGCTGCACCTGGTGGTGGAACTGGTTTTCCTGTTTTTTCTTTTTTACCATCTCTTTGATCTAAAAGTAATACGAAAAGAATTTAAGAAATTTAACGACACTTACAAAACTGCTACAAATCTGAGCAGAAGGTGAAGCTTTACGTCGCATCCATTTCCCTCAACCAAAACAAACATCTCTTCCTTTCTGACATCGCTTAAGCATTCGTCTGAAAAGACCGGGGTCTTTTTTCCCCCCACATTTGCAAGAATGAAGAGAACTCAGATATAAAAACAAAAATTCTTATGACTGACTTAAAGTATTCAACAAACAACTGTATGATGATCCAAGCTGATAATCCAAACAATATCAAGTGAAAAGTCCTCAGCTGTATTATGATTAAAGTTTTTTTTTTTTGTTTTTTTTTTACAAATACAGTTGGTATAATATTCTGATAATACTGTTCCACAACCAGCTTTGACTTGAATCTGAGTGGACAACCTGAGTCTGTAACAGCAACCGTCTGAAACAAACACTCGATAGAGAAACCAGTCTCTCAGAGACTAATTTGGACAACCAAAAACCTCCAAAGTCAAGATGGCTGGGGGTTTTTCTCTTAAAAATCAAACAGTAACAAAAGGTTGACTCCGTGCCTTTTATCGGAGTTTTCCCCATGGTGACAGATGACCAAGAGTGGTGCTTTTACGAGGAGAAACAGGGTGCAGGAGGTTCACCCAGTTTGTTGATCTGTCCGTAACTCTGAAAATACAAGATGATATATAAAATTTAAAAAAAGAAACTTTACAATAAATGCAAACAAGGCAAACGGAAACAATGCACTTTATAAAGCTTATTATGTGAACAACAAACTTACATTTCAATACAGAAATATTAACTATTAAAAACAAACACTGATGCTATGCTTTGTCTCAGCAGGCTTTAAGGTTGAAGCAAAAGCAAAAGTTAACATTCATGTCTATTTTTCCAGGAATAAAGGGGAAATTTAACATATTTGGTTTAACTTCCAAGTGAGAATAGAAGCTCTCCTGACAAGAGCTCTTAACCTGAAGGCTCTTGAAGCCTAAGGGGGATAGCTGGTGCTGCTGCTCACAGGAGAAATAACTGCTTTAGAAAAGTAAAACATGTTGGAACCTCCTTTGTGTACAGTAGTGTGGTTTTCCAGTCAATCGACTCCCACTGACACAGCAGGCCTGTAACTTCTTTTTTTTTTTTTTTTTAACTCTTTTTTCATTTAGCCCAACGGCAGGCCTGTAGGCAGCTGGGACAGCCCACACGACGTGTTTTAACTATGTGTACATTCCCTCGTAGTTTTCAAGTTTCAGTGAGCAACTAATGTCACCCAAGACAGAAGCACGACACAGCAAGTTTAGCGAGAACAAAACAACACGAAAAAACAGGAGCCGGGTGTTCCCAGTTCAAAAGACCGCTGACAAAAAGGAAAATAAATAAATAAATAAATAAATAAAGCTGATGCTGAAAATAATGAAAAGCATTCGGTGTTGACGGGAAAATTAGACAATATTATGATTTACCTAACATTTTAAAAAACTCACCACCACCGAGGATATCTAAAGATATGGTTATTAACAGTACCTAATGTTGCAACTTATTTTAAAGGTCATCTTATATCTTATTTGCTCACTTTCCAATGTTTTACTCTTTAACTTGAATGCTTCCTATCATCGTTTACTGTTAGCTGGGCATGACACCTCACCCCTCAGTATTTTAATGTTAACTCGGTAACAGCTAGCGTGGCTTAACGCCGAGGCAGGTTCACTTTAAATGAAATGCTGCGCTAACTATCATGTCTGTATCCCATCTTTGCATTCTCGAGCCGTTTTTACGGTGATGTAATGCGGCTGCAGTTAATAGTCTGGGCCCAATGTTGACAACTGGAACTGCTTAATTCGCTAGCCACCACTGCTGGCTAATAACTAGGTTTGCTAACCTTAGCCTTAACGTTAACCTTCTGAGTTAGGTTTCTCCTCTATTATGAAGGAGAATTACGCATAACTAGGGTCGAGTAGCTCCAATTGACAGTTTTCCCAAACTATACGTCATTTATTTTCCAGAACAAACTTACAGGTGCCGTCTTTTTTCGAGTGAAGATCCACTTTTTTCTATTCGCCAGCTGCCATTTTTTCACGAATGTAGTGTATGCTTACACGCACGTAATTTATGCCAAAGATCGTGAAATACGACAGGGGAAATACAAGCATGTAGTTCAGTAGGCCAATCCATTACAGTGCTATTCGCGTTATCAGCCAATCAAAAACAGGTTTACTCAAGTTATCCAATCAGCGTTTGTCTATCTGTAATTTGGGACTCCAGAAAGTAACAAGAGTCATCCATCTTTATTCTTTTTGTTTTCTTCGCAAGGTTTTTTCCCTCTCGCGTCCCTGGCCTTGGGTTGAAGCTGAGAAAAATTCGAAACATGTCAAATTAACTCCATTAGAGTACTTTGCCAACGGGCATCTTCTTAAAATAACATAAGAAAACAAAGGGCTGCTATTCCAAAAAGTCACGTGAGGTCGGGGGGGGGGGGGGGGGGGGGGGGGCACACACACACACACACACACACACACACACACACACACACACACACACACACAAACACCGCTGGATTGTATAACCTATATCAGCATGAGAGTACTTTAAATAAATTAAATAAACGACTCGGTCGTAATCTTCTAGGTTTTATACTTCTAAAACAAAATAATGAAAAAAGATTTTTTATTATTATTATCATTCAATATCTAGAGTATACGTAAGTGAAGAAAAAAATATATATATGTATATATATATATATAAATATAAATATGAACCTTTTGGTTAACTGTTAAAGAGGTGACGGCGCGTTCTCAATTGAAATAGAAAATAATGCGTCATCACATTAACCAAATAGCACATGACTCACGATAACTGTCGCACTCCGGTTTCAAACGCCTGTGTTTTTCCCCGCCCACAATTTTTCCATAAAGTCTATTATTCTACGACATCAAACAAAGGTCACAATAATGATCCAAACACACACACTCAAAGAAGTCACGAAACTGAGGAAATAAAATGGGCCAATCGAATCTTCTTTTATATCTTATTTTGAAATTATAAACATTTTCAAGTATGCTCATCCTCACAAACTGAGTCAAAACGGTCTGTATGACAACGGTGACATTCATTTTGATAAAATTAGACAGATGCTTCATGATTCTTTTTGTGATTTTCATCATATTACAAAATGAGATACATTTTCATGGATCAATTAGCCTTAAATTTTGTCTTGATCAGCAACAAGATTGTATTGATAATAATAATAGCAATAATGTACAGTTATTCAACAGTAATAGTGGCCATTTTGTAATGAAACGTTTTAAGTTTTATTTTGAGTGAATAAGTGTTCTTGTTATAGCTGTAGGGTATTATATCATTTATAATTCAAAAGGTAATGTGAATAATTCCTCCACTACATGTTGTGTTTGTTCTAATAGCACAGAATTGTCCCTTGTTTCATCCTCAGTTGATAACAGTGATTTGAATAATATATTACAGGATGATAAATAATGTTTCTCAGAATAAATTGTGTTTTTATTTTTTACGTAAACATTTAGACTGTCTTTTGGATCTGGAATTATCATTGAAAATGATTAAACATTCATGGGATTTCAGGAACTTATAGGATGATATGGTAGCTGCAATATCCCTGTTAGTTAAGATTAATTTCACAGCTGGCAATGTCTTGGTAAGACCAAATAAGAAGTCTTCATAATCCGAGAAATATTTTACAGCGTTGTGCCTCTTCACACTGAAGTGTGCTATTATAGCCCAACTCTCAGCGGGAAAGAATTGGATCTTTCAAATAGGTCAAGATGCAAGCAGTTAAAGAGGTTCCGTGCACTTATATGTCAGTGGTGACGCTGAAGTTTGATTCAGGTATGCAAGGGACATCATCACTCTCTTACAAGAGCTAAAACTGATCATACTTTGAAAAAAATCTCTACACCTCATTCAATATCTTCCACATTAAAACAATGGAGCTTTGAATAAGAGAATGAAAAATAATAAAAGTTAAATCAAAAATAAAACATGACGAGCATGGCAAACAGTTATATTCTATGAATTTTCTCAAAATGCAAATCAGTCTCTGTATAATTTCTGCTCCAAGATGCAGTTACCATTTGTAGATTTTAACACTTTGCCACATGTTCCAAAATCTAGAGCACAGGTTTTCAGTCATGTATCTTTTATCAACATCACCATTGTTTCTTAAAGATCTATCAAATCACTTTTCTTGTTCACAGAGGCATATTTATGACTCTGTAATTATGGAGGTAACACCTGCTTTAGGTGTTTCTTCCTTGGATGTGGATCCAAATCTCCGACCTCCCCCACCGAAGGTAGGCTACTTGCCTTTTCATACTCCATCAGATCAATGAACATTAAGAATAGTGTAACATGTGGAATGGGACAACTCTTTAATCATCAGTTTAACAGATATATTGTAATGACAGGATTGTGATTAGTATCACTGTCAGGATTAAGGCTACAATAATGACTATGATTGTGTTTGGAATATCTTAACAAGTGGAAAGTTACAAGTTGTAAAACAACATTTGTGTTGAAGTCATTATTAATCATGTCATATTCACTCACATGTAGCCTCTTACTCATGCAATAAAAAGGTTTGCAATGGGTGAAGATAATTTAAAACCAAACACAATGCTGCTTGTTTTTTTTTCCAGTTTTAGGTCGAATCCTGTGGGTGGCAGCATTGCTTAGCACAAAACAGTAAAAAAAAAAAAAAAAAGTTATGTGGAGAATGTCATGGTTGGGGTGATGAATAAAGATAAACACAGCTGTTGTCTTATTGCTATGGGAGAGTCATAGCTTTTAACTTTCTGTCTGTAATAATGAATGCAAGATGTGACCTCCATGTCCACAACCGATATGTGCAACATTAAGAATCCATACCTCTTGGTGTTCAGTTGACATGTTGATAAAGTACTGCCATAGAAACGCTTTTTACTTTGTCTAAGCATGGTGATTGAAAGCAAATTCAGATAGGTCAATGGAAGAAAATGAATTTGTGTATGACTTTATTCACTGGATGAGAGATGTAGTTTTGATGGGTCACTTTGGAATTTCCGGCCATCGTCTTCGTTTTTCACTGAGTGCAAACAATGACCCTGTGTCCTCACAAAGAAAGTGTATAGATATCTACACAATTCAATAAACTTAAGAACAACGGTGAGATGTACATTCATACAACCCCTAGGCAAAGCACCTGTTCAACTCTTTTGTAGTGCTTTTCCGAATTTCAATTCCCTGTTAAATAATTTGGTTCCCATATTTTGCCCTTATAATGCAGGCTTTCTGCAGCTGCAGTCGATTTTGGAATGACCTTTAGATAAATTATATTATCATACTGGACGCAGGGTGTCATTTTGTGAATTATGTAATTGAGAAATTGGAACAATAATATCCCACCTCATACGAAACACCCTAAGACGGCAACACAGAAATCATTATGCTCTGTGATTGGTTCGAAAGAAAGGGGCGTTGTAATAAACAAGCATTTCAGCCGTTTTCATTGGTCGCTGCCACGTCACTCCAATTGTTGCCTGGTGATGTGCTTGCAGCTTGTCAACCGCACGATCCAGTTACTGTAGCTGCCTGCTGCAATGAAAATATCGTCGTTGGTGGGTGGATATATATGGGCCCAGTTCCATCATTTTTTTCCCCCCCAAACACTGACTGAGTGAGTAGTTTATTTTATCGTTACTTATATAAGACTTGTAAAGTATTTGTTGAATATGAATATCTCATGTTCTACAAAAAAAACCAGGAAAGCTTGAGGTTTGTTTTTGGCTAATTTGTGATATTCTATGTTTAGTGAATCAGACAGAGCGCAGCAGAAACGCAACTGGCTTAATGATAACGTAACTAACAAGCCTCCAGAAATGTTAATTTGTCAGTTCGCGCTAAGTTGGCTTCAGTGTAGTCATATTGTATGTTTGACTTGTTGGATTTATTGCTCTGCATTGGAAATGAGGGAGGAACATTCATTCTGTGGGCAGTCGTTGCGAACACATACTCGCGCTCCCACACACAATTCGCTCTGGTATGTGTGTTTAGTTGTTGTTGAGGGTGTAGGAAATGTGTATTATAAAGCATCAGCACAAAACGCACGTGGGATGTTAACATCCAGTTTTATTTTGCTCACAATGCAACATCTTTGCCATGAACAGAGACCTCTGTTCGTTGTTGTTCTAGTTTTGTGAAGCTCCCCAAAAAATATGTTGCTACAAACCCATAAATGTTTGTGACGTTGTGAGCTGGGTAATTCTTTTTGCACATTTCCCATCACCTTGTGTAATTTTAATGACCTCAGACCCATTTCAGCATAGATAACAGTGCACTGATCACGTGAACAGGTTTCACAGTGAATTCCACACGTTCAGTCCATTACCACGCATGAGTCATTCTGTTGATACAGACAAAATATATGATCCACAGCGATGCCCAGTGCATTCCTGATCATATAAGCCTTCTAGACGTGGGCCTTGTGAGTAAAGGGCTTCAAATCTGCCCTGGAAAACAAAAAAGCTTGCACGCCAACCCCATGTAGGCTGTGAAGTGAGGAGATGAACCACAGTTGCTATCAGTTTACCTACTGCTGAGTAAGATAAGACCACACAGCAGTGTTTAGTGTTCAGGGAGACAGAGTTTATTTTGGTGCCGAGGTTTTGCATAGCGATGAGCAGCTCCTGTGCCCACAGCACTGTAGGAGACTGGGAGTGTGGGTCGGCTATGCAAGTCCTTGAGCTTTCCAGCAAGGAGAAGATGAAATGGAGAAAGTGGTGTCTGGAGTTTTATCTGATTTAATAAGCGTAAAGAGTGAGTGGATACCCGAGGAGACGCTTTGATCGCATTTAGAAAGTGTGTGCTGGTGTTTCACATGAAGGAATCTGGAGAAGGGGCATCGATGATGGGTATTTAATTCCATTATTTTTCAATTATATAGACATCATTTTTTATTCAGATGATTTATATTTAAGGGGCAATCCACTGATATGCCACATTAAGATGCATTTACACAATCTGTGGGGAGCTCCACAGTCTACTTGGAGAAGGTTGTATCATGTCTTGAGTAGCTTTGTAAAGAAAGTAGTCCCACAAATATGATCAGGGTTATCTTGGGTAATGCTTAAGACTTCAGTCATCTGGAAGAAAGCCTGTGTTATAAACTTGAAGTAAAGAGACTGAAAAATGAGGGCATTTAGGCGAGGGAGGTCTAAAGAAAGACGGTATTAAATTGCTTTCTGGGAACTGCTGGATCCAGTGGTTTTCGGTGTGTGATGTCAGCCTCTGCTGCACTTATTTTGAGAGCCAGATAGCTAAAGTAGAGTTGCCATTTAACTCAATATATACCAGGTATTTGCAACTGAAGTATCTTTTCCTTAACTTTTTTTTCCCACAACAAATCATTGTTTTGGTGCAATGCTTTCGTGCAGGTGAAGATGAGCCACTAAAGAAGGCATGTGGCAGATATTATGGCTGACAGCAGACGCACACACCTCGGGAGCCGACAGCTGGCTGCCTCACGCCATCCTGTAGCCGGGGCCCCTGTGCATGAGCTCCACGCACCTCACACAGCGCACCTTTTGACTTCATGAAGATCCCTAACATCGGTGATGTAATGAATAAATTTGAAGTCCTTGGGATTGTGGGTGAAGGTAAGAGCGCTTATTTGATTTGAAGACTGTTTTATACATTTTCCAGTCTAATCTTTTAGCCACAGTCTTTTGTGTACACCTACAAATTTGTGGAAGGGCTTTTTGGTGGTCAGTCATTTGATGGTTAAAGCCACGTTGCTAAAGATTTGCAATCAGTTTATTTCCAAACTGAAAACGGTACAAAGACAACATATCAAATAGTGAGACTGAGAAATTTCATCACGTTTTGGAAAATATATGCTTATTTGGAACTTGATTCCAGCACCAAGTCTGAAAAAAGGTTAGAACCAGGGCATTACCTACTCTTCCAACATCTTTCAATGCTGCATTTGGGAACCGTGCAGAACGGGGTTCAGCATCGTCTTGCTGAAAAAAAGCAAAGGCTTCTCTAAAAAAGGACCTCATAAGGATGGCAGCCTCTCCAAAACTGCAATATATTGTTCAGAAATACTGACACATTCACGGCTGTGCAAGTTATCCATGCCATTGCAAACGCTGGCTTTTAAACTATGTGCTGATCATGAGCAAGGTGGCCCCTTCAGCCTGAAGGGTGCCGTGTCGGTCATTCCCAAAATTAATTTAAAAGCTTGTTTCATCAGACTTTAGGACAGTTTTCCACCTCACCTCAGTCCTTCTCAATTTAGTTTAGGATCTTTTAATCTTATGTTCCATAGATGATGGAATCTTAAATTGTCTACCAATGCAGTACACCCACATACAGGTGAGCTCATCCATCCCCATCTTTACTTCTCAGGGACTTAACCTCTCTGGGATTCAGTCATGTCACTGACCAGTTGCCAGATAGCCTCAAAAGATGCGAAATGTTTCATCTATTGTGTTTTTGTTTTGTTTTTTACATTAAACAACATGTCTTTTGTTGCCAAAGCTAGTGTTGGGAAACATATGGCTGTCATTCATTTAGAAGGAGCCTGTAGGCTTCTCTCTAAAACCTTCTCTTGGCGTTACTGTTGCCTTGAGCCATTTTGTGAATATAAAGTTGCAGCAGCCCTGAGGTGAGGCTTTTCCCAGTTTTTACACCCCTACATTTATAATGTCTGGGTTGCGTGCCGGTAGAGGACACAGGGAGACTTTGAGATGGATGTTAAAAAAGTGCTTGTCCAATGATGAGTTTGTCTGGAAGAGAGTCAGCACTTTAAGTGCCACTTTAGGATGTAAAGCTATAAGAGGTATTTCTGTCCAACTCCACCCGCTGCCTTTGAACCCATGATGCAGTGCGCTCCACTCGATCCAGCATCATAGATTTTTCCTCTGTGATCTTGAGGTCAGTCAATGTTGTTAATGATTTGGTGCTAAGTGCTGCATTTAGGTTCACTCCAGAAATTAAAAAAACATTCATGTAATTATCTTCAGCACCGTATCTTAGGAGAGACGGACAGGGGAGTGAACAAGAGGAGAAGTTTAAGGTGGTTTTGCATCTTTTAGCACACAAACTGTGCTATTCTTTTTATTTTTATTATAATTTTTTTTTTTAGGAGCTATTCACTCAGGAGGTGGGGTTTGTACGAGCTGGTGACCATCTTGAAGCAGGAAGCCATTCTTTTTCAACATTTCTAAACTACAGTGTTTGCCTATTGACATTTTAGGGTCTTAAATACAGGCGGTTTCTTTGAATGAAAGTCATCCTATCACCTGGAATCCATGCCAGGCCACTCTCTCTTCTTTGAGGTTTCTTTTTTCTGTCCAGTTAACTGTTAAAGATTCATTGCTTTTAGTAGTGTTTTAAAATTCATGAGCACAGAAGCATTTTTAAAAGCTCCCAGCTAGCTATGAAATGAACTAAAGAGCAATCCTGAGAGCGTCTGAATGCTGTCTGTAATTAATTAATAAGTGTCTGTAAGTTAACTGGCAGAAGGGTCAGAGTGAGTGAAAACTACACAATAGAAAATCTACGAATCCATAATATTTGTCAAAGAAAATTGGGAAGTTGTCTAGAATGTAACACGCTACTTAAATCTGTAAAATAGTTAACTGATATGAACCTTTACTAAACAGACACAGCCAGAATTACATGTTTTTCAGAGTCCTCAGGGCCCAAAAAAGAGGAGGAATCTGTGTCCATTCTTGCTGATTAGAAATATTTCAGCTGCTCAATAGATTAGAATAGAAAAATACTCTATTCATCCCCCATCGGGGGAAATTCAAAATCAGTCAAGTAGTTCAAAATGTTTTCTTTAAAAAAAATATATATATTTACAATGATTGTATATTAGAACAATAAATAATAATAGTTTATAGTCATTGTTGTCTACTTCTCCCCCTCATTATGAGCCATATATTTTCAGTAAGAGACCATTCTGCGCTGCAGGTAGGTCAGTAAAGCACGCACTCTATGCCCTGGGCCTGAATTCACCCCATACCATTAAAGACGCTGTCTTCTGCACCTTTTGACTTAGAACAGCCTGGGTGGTCTTTCTGTCTTTGGCAGGTAGAGTTACAACTTCAGTTTTTCCTAAATCACAGTTTTCCTCAGCACAGAACACATGTCCGCTGTCCTTCTGTCCATCTGAGATAACCCAATGCGTGAAAATGGTTTTCCAAGCTTCTACTGGGCTCATGTGGCTACGCTGATCAGGGTGGCAGTTTCTCGTTGCAGTGCTGCCCGAGGGTTCAAAGGTCGCGCACACCCAGCAGTGGTTTCTGTCCTTTGCTTTTAACCAGGCTGCCTGAATCTTCTCACAACATTATGCACTGTATATATGTTGACAGACCACGCTTCTTCGCAATATTTTTCTGATGGAGTTTGGCACAAAGTGCTGAGTCATGGCCCATCCTTGTTTGGAAAGAAAGAGCTTTTCTGTAAACTTTAGTCTGTCTTTGCCTCTTTCCCAAAACTTTTTTGAGCTGCTGCTATCAACCTTGTTTAAATTTTTCATGTGTGGTGGAGACACAGAAAATAATTTCCTCATCATTTCCTCTCAACTTGGGTCTTTAAAGGAACGGTTCAAACGATTTGACAAATAACAGATTTGAATATAAGTTTAGCTGCATTTTAGACAACCTCCCAGCTTTTCTGGAAAGGGTTCATTTACAGTTCATTTGTGAACTGATACGTCTTCAGGATTTGCCTAAACTCTGTTGGTACGAAAGCAACGGCAGTACTTACAGAGCGGTCTCGTGTAGAGCACTGATGGGCTCGTGAAGGAGCACCGAACAGTTTGTCATATGCTTGCTCAGTCCAAAAATTCCTTTCGAACCCTCGGGGGAAGTGTGTGTGTGCGTGTGTGTGTGTGTGACTGCCAGGGTCGATAACATCAGAACTACAGTTGCTTGCCAACACTTGTGTCCTACTTTCTGAACCACCTGTCCTTAAACAAAGGGAGGTGGGTTTTTTTTCTCGATTTCTGTGCGCATATAAGAAGCAACAAAAGGGCAATTTAAAACACTTTGTTGATTCAGCTTTGTTTGAAACACTTGTTCCCCCCATTGGACCAAACGCTTTGTGTGATCCTGAGAAATGAGACAAATTGGGGTAGCCTTTGATTTTGATTAGAGATCATATGAAGCATGTGATGAATATTCATGAAAAAATGACAGGTAATCATGCGGTTTACTTCTGTTTTAGGTGCTTATGGTGTTGTTCTGAAGTGCCGACACAAGGTAAGGTCAAAACTTCCTTTTGTGTGGTTATGTATCTCCAGTCTTGTATTTTTCACATGAAAACGCTGTGGCAGAAAGTCAGCGTATTACTTCTGTATTCATGTTTGTTACCAACACTTAGAAAACCCTGCAAAGATTACACTGATGGTATCTTGAGCCCATCTCACACACACACACACACACACACACCCCTGTTGCTGTAAATACTCATTAGAGCATTATTACGTGTTAAACCATGACTGACGGCAGGAGGGCACTTTTTTACTTCGGCATCGTTTGTTAAAAAATCCCCAAACGCCCAGATGTTTTTGTTCTGAAAACTAAACAATGTTATGACTTCCCTTTCAAATATCACTCTTTCATCGGACTTGGAGTTTGGATTTAAAGTCTAATCATGCTTGGGACATCAAGAAGTTACATACCTTGATTGTCTTGGGCTCTGGCTGCAGTTCATGTTTTCATCGTGGTAGTTAGAGTTTTCTTTGTGTGTCCAATGATCTTATCGAGGCTAGTTTACGTCATGTTTTTGTCTGTTCGGGGTTCCTAGCGATCTAGAAGAGCACAGAGACAGAACATCAGCTCAATATATTGTCTTTAAAGGAGGTTTGTTCAAAGCAGGTCACAAAACACTTCTGTACAAAGGGTGCTTGATAACTCGTAGCCCCTTTATGTCTGATTAGTTTCTTCGTGAGTAAGATCTGCTTTGAAAAGAAGCAAATTAGTCAATTTACATCCATTTCCTCCAATAGTTGATTTGTTGTTGTTTTTTTCATGCTAAAGTGGCTTTATGAGGTTGTCTTGATGCATTTCATTTTTAGCACAAGATTAAGGAAAACCGTAACGGCGACAAAAAAAGAAAATAGCAGCACCATGAAAATTAGACAGCCCACACTGCAGTAATAGCCTTGTCATCTTGGTCCATTTAAGGAAGACGCTGTGCCAAGAAATGACAGCAATCCACTATGAAGAAGAGAAACTACCTCCCACTTTCTGCAAAAAGGAGACAAAACATTTTCTCAGCCCTTTTAATCAAAGTTCTTGACATTTCTTCTTGTTCTGCAAACTGTGCATCTACCCTCGTTACATTGTTTATCACAGCAATGGTCTTAACTCAGTGTAGCCAGGTTTTTAATGGCAGAGAGTTAGCTTAAGTGTAAGAAAGGCGACACAGAGACGTTATTTTCAGCAAGCTCTCAGAAGAGAGGGAAAAAAAACAAGGATACCACTGCTGTAAGCCGGAAACACAGCCTATAATTACCGGGCTTTATTATTCAAACTGATTGATCACAGGGCTAGGCAGCTGCAAATGCCAATGTCGCCATTTTAAACAACAGCACACACATCAATAGATCTCAATTTGGTCCACACAACAGATGGGGTCTGCTTTGTGTAATGTTTTTCATTGTCGTGTTTATTTGTGAAAAAATCCGTCTTCATCAATGGTATGGCAGTGTTCGACATCCTTGAGGAAATTCAGATTTCCTTTTACAACATATATATATGTGCATATGTATGTAAATAATTAAAGCATTCGTCATTTTAATTAGATCATTTATCCTCCAAACTCCTTAGCCTTTGCCACACATTTTCTGGGCCCTGTGTGTGTTGGAAATGTTATGATATACACAGTAATGATGGAATATCTGTAGGTGACTGCGCTGTGTTTGACGTGTGAAAGCACAGGAGGATGAATTCTCTGGCTGCAGATCAATATGGACCACTGCCATCTGGAAAATATTGCATTGTTAGTGTGAATGAACCTCCGTGTATTTTCAAGGGCCAGCTCGCAGATCTATGCTGCATAATTATGCTGGCGCACAGTCAAACACACGGTTCGTGCACACAAGCACACGTAATCAGCTGACACGTTACATTGCAGAAAAACACATAAGCAGACCGAAGGTTTGGTGGTGCTTTGATTCCGGTCAGGGACGAGCCATGGCCAGAGAAGATGGTTACATTTATATGGAGCTGCAGCTGCCTGCACTTACAGAACATACTTATTTCACCAGAGGCACGCCTCCCCCCCCACCAGTATTTTACTCATACAATACATGTCTTTAACATGGATGATTAGATTTAATGAAGACGTGGGTTTAAATCAACAAAGAATCTATATGCTCAGTTACATTTACCAGTTTCCACATGATAATCTGAATCTATTTAAAAAGCTCCACATCTACTCCACGGGGTGCGTGTGTCAGCAGAAGAGACAGCTGGGCTAATTGTGGCATAAGCAGGGGGACACAGAGAAAGTGTTGATGTCAGTTTGGTGGTTTAAGCTATCACGTTTTTATTGTCAGCATCGTAGCCTAAAGCGATGCTTGAAAGTTTGTGAACCTTTAGAATGGAATAGGACCAAAAAACATCCGATTTTCATTGTCCTACAAAAAGTAGTTTCAGTGGACAAAAATGCTATACCTGGACATTAATTGGGGAAAATGGCCCAATGTTAGACATCTAGTGGTAAAAGTATGTGAATCTTTGCCTTCGGGATCTGTGAACTCCTTGGCTTAACTCGAACTGAACATTTGCGATAACTCTGGGTCAGTCCTGTGAAAGTCGTAGCTTACTCCTCTGTACGGAACAGCTTCAGATCTGTGATGCTGGTTGGTTTTTCTCACGAGCTGCTCACTTCACTTCCTTCCAGTACATTTGCGTTGAATTCAGGTCAGGACTATGACTTGGCCATTCCAAAACATTTGCTATATTCATCTTTAACGATTCTTTGGAGAAAAAAAAACTGGTGAGCGCGGTGTCCATGTCTTGCTGCATAAACCCACTTTCTGCTGAGATCCAGTTCTTGTACAGATGTCCCGACATATTCTTGTAAAATTCATGGATATGATTAAGAATGAATTGTTCCATCAGTAGTAACGAGCTGTCCTGACCCAGCTGCTGCTAAATACGCACAAACCATGATACTACCACCACTGTGTTTGACAGGACGGGGCAAGGTTCTTTAAGGATTTTTTTCCTCCCAAAAAAAACTGTTTTGGTCTAATTTGTCTAAGATTTTCCAACAACCATCTAGTCCAGTCATGTGATCTTCATCAAACTGCAGCTGAGCACCAATGAGCTTTTTTTGGAGAGCAGTGGGTTTGTTGTTTGACATGGACACTTCATTGTTAATTGTTCTGATCACAGACTAACAGACATTAAGACACTGGAGTTAATTCGCCCTTATTTACTTAGAAGATTCCCTGGGTTCCCACCTTTCTTTCAAAGTTATCTGTGTTGGTCGACCTCTCTTGAAGAGGCCAACAAAGCTCTTAAAGTTGTTCCATCTGAATCAACAGATGTTTCCCCGAGGTCCTCTCAAATCTCTTTTGTTCCCGTCAAAATGAGACACTTACACAAATATTTGTTGTGAATGTATATGTATATTCTTTGGTCTCAGTGTGTAGAAAGGCAGGGCTGTGGGCAATTTAGCGGTTCTGTCATACAAGCTCACTAAATGCAGACTCAGTGTAAAGATTAAGCAAATATGGAACTTTGCCGTAACCCCACATCATTACCTCACCCCTACCAGGTGCACGCTTTTTATTTTTGATATCTTTTGATGCTTAATCACTCAATCTTGTGCTACTTTGCCAAGTGTTGCCACAGCTTTTGATAAAGGCAATATGCAGAATAAAGTTGCAACATACTGTTTGAGTATGTCAAAGTGTTGAGCAAATCGGGAGACGGAGAAGCTTTTGTCTTGTAGTTCTGTTTCATTTTTAATTTGCCTCTTGTCCATGTAAATTATGGATAACCAAAAGTACATGTTTTGGCCTCTCTAAGTCTTTTCCGGTCCAGTTTCTTTTGGGATTGCAGTGTTTTATAGTGGCCTGGTAACACAAAATGAGGGGGCTTAACACATTCAAGATGCTCCAAGGATGCTGCAGCATCATATTCACTTTTTTTTTTTTCTTTTGTGTTGATGCTTGATAAAACCCCATGTATTATACAAATTTATTATAAGCTGCTGTAATTAAAAGTCATAACTGTGGAGCCTGGAACACATCAGTATGCAGCTGTTTTTAAAAGAAAGAAGATGAAGCTAAAACAGATGTCAGGAAAAGGAATACCGACTTCTTAGACAAATTGTGGACGCCTTGGACATTTTATAGACACTTAAATGAGTTTCAAATGGCTTTCTCATTTGCAAAGTTTTTTTTATTTTAAAGAACAAGTTCTTATGATGCGTTGTCTGGCCAAAAACGTTTCATAACTGCTCAAGGCAAGGTAGAAAGCTGGCAAGAAACAATCATCAGTAAACTGGGCACAACAGCATATTTATACAGATCAGACCATAATCAGACCATATTTTAATATATATATATATAGGCTGTGTATCTATGGTGCTTTAAGTTCGATCGATTTGTCATCTCTTGTTTTTGGTTCACAATTTCCATATCTTTCACAGACCCAAACAACAGCTTAATTAAACTTGAAAAACTCAGATCATGTCATTAATTCTCACTTTGAGGTTGTTGGTTTTTTTTAAGGAAGATTTCAGTCCTGTGTGCTGAATTGATGCTTCCTCATCTTGCATCTTGTGTTTTTCCTAAATGTTTACTTTGGAATAAAATACCGGCTGGACTCGTTTATCGGTGTTGCTCGGTTTATCGTTTGGTGCTTCGGTTTTGTTTGCGAATTCTCAGTATTGCCGAAACTGGGATCCTCAGCGCTGGGGGCGAAACTCACGCCTTTTTTTGCTTACTTAAGTTTGACCCTGAGTCAAACTACCCATTAGAAGATGTGTTTGCTCAGCATCGATTACATAGCTTGAGGCCATCGCTCCACTCCTTTGCAATAGTTGCCTCTTTGCACTGTGAATATTCTACTGCCAACAAAATATTTAAAGAACTGAGGTTTCTTTTCGTTGCCCTTGAACACGTGACACACTTTCTGCTTGTCGCAGGCTTCTGTGGTACGCTTGTGTTTTCAGATCTCCGACTCAAATCTGGGACCTGTTGACTTACAAAATGAAACCCTTTGTTGAAACTTACCTCTGAAGTAATTCAAATACAAAGGCTTCTCTCTTGCGGCTAATCTAAATCCTGGATAAGGCTTGTACATGGCCAAGGTGATTCTGTACCATGTAGCAGTATGAGAACTGTGGAAGGGACAGGGTAAACAGAGCAGCAGCGACTCACAGGAATGTGCAGAACACACAGCAGCACCCTGAATGGGCCTGAATTGTCATCCCATGAACTTGTTTGGCAAGCCACTCCATTATCAGAGCCACTGCGGGGGTCATGTCTCCTCGATTATTGTTCCGTTGAGATTAATTCAAAGTCAGGATTACCTGTTTTTTGTAAGGAGAATTATTGAACTGAGCTTCCTGTGAAAAGCTGTGGCTGCAATGGTGTTGGCAGGCTACGTTAAGTCAGGATTTCAGTTGGATTCAGATGCAGCTCTTAAATATGTTGCCATTACTGGGAAAGTATGTGCCAACAAAGAAATCGTACGGCCTGTACAGTAACACAGCTTTAGGTAAACTTGCGCCGGTCATGTTTGTTTTCGTTGACAGTATATGGGCTGGCAATCCCCTGATTAATGGCCTTCTATAAATAAAATAAGATCCCATTAAATGTGGTGTCACAATGGAAATGAGAAGGCATCAAAAAAAATGCTGGAAGTGTGCTTACGACTGAGTGGATAGAGCCATGTTTAATTTTATAACATTTCACAGTTGATTTTTAGGACAGAATTTCAGTATGTTGAGGGCCGTGACTCACAACACACTCAACTACTCTCATGTAAAAGGCCAATTATTCACAGTTGAGGTTCCTGGTTTGAACTCGGGTTGTGTGGTGTTTGCCTTGTTTTCCCTGTGTCTGAATGGGTGCTCTCGCTTCCTTCCTAACGTGGGTCTCCTCGTGTCACCATAGTTTAAACAAACAAAACAGCACATGAAAACACGGCAAATGCGACTTCCAACTGCCGACCAAAACACACAACCGACGCCTGTGCAAAAAGACATAGATTGCCAGTGCGGAAGGGGGCGGTAGTAGGTACGTCATGCAATAAGGAAAACCAGAAGTCAGCATAGATTTGAAAAAAAAAAACATACATTCACAGATGGCCAATTATCAGCTTGGAGTATAAGTCCTCCAAAGGTGTGACAGATTTAGTTTCACTGAAAAAAATGGAGAACGAGTTTGGAACCTTGATGCACACTAAACAAGAATACTATGGACCCCCTGAAAAGGTTGGGTCTTGTACCGCTACATATCAAACTCTGTTTGATTAAAACATGAACACAGCATGGCCAAAGCCATCCAAACGCACAGTACCTGCTTCTTGATTTCAAGCTTACCTACTTTTTCTTATCATGGGGCCTTTGTCCAATTACCCTTGATGCATGTCTGTTTATACATATCTGTGTGTTCCACACAGGACCTTCTTTGCCATTTTAATTATATTATACATTCACAAACGTTCTGTGTGACATCTCCCCTGGTAAAAAAAAAAAACCTTACCTAACCCAACCTTAAATATCCTCCAAAAAATTCTGACTCATGATGGAAGCTTAAGCTCCTTCACCAATATATATGTCAGTAAAGCATGACGCACACTTTTAAAACAGAACTGAAAGTTCAAGCTTTACTTTGGCTCCCTGTAGCATTCAACTGAAATAGTGCTTGACATTAAAAGCAAAAAAAATGATGGCGAATAAACTTGAATGCATCATCTGACATATTCAGTTCAGTGTCTTTCACACTTTTGTGTTTTTGCAGTTAATCGCACACTTGAGTCTTCACATATGAGCAAAAGCTTTACCTAAGATATTAATTACAATTTTATTCTAACCCCAGGTATGAGTTAACTGAAAGAGAAAAAGATAGACTGTTGAATGCGGTAGTCCAGGACAACAGTGGCTAATGACACATTGCCATGAAAATCAAAAGGAAAGACATGAACTTGAATCGACTGTCGACAGAAAATCTTTTTGACAGGGATGTCCAAGGATTACATGACATGGAGGAAGAGAAAAGACAGCCAAGTAAGTGAGTAAATTGGTTTTTCCTCAAACAGGAAGTCAGCAACTGATTTATGAGTGTGCAGGAAACCTGGCAGACAGTTATACAAACTCTCGCGTTGCGAGATAAATCATGTTGATCAATGTAAACAAGTCATTTTGTGATGTGAGAGCACATAACGCAGCAAGTGCTCTTTTGAGCAGCAGAGAGCCTCATATGATCATGAGTCACGCTATTATTAGCAAGTGAGCGAGAACATATGTGGCACATGCCAAAAGGAGTCTTCAGGCACAATGCCTCCCTTCCTATGGTGAAGGCTGTTGGCAGCTTCACCATGGCGTGGGGATGTAATTTCCTGGCATGGTTCAGGTTCACAGAACCCCTGTGGGCTAACGACAGACGCCAACATGAAGCCACTCTTAGTTAACGTGTTCAGCCAATGGTGAAGCAGTGCGTATGATAGTTATTGCCATTTTTCAGAATGATACAGCCAGTATGAAACCATATATTATAATCTGTTCATGCAGCGACTCCATCATCCTCGTATTTTGAAGAAATATAATTATGAGATTGATCGAATTTGTACCACGGTGGTGTTATATCTATGTGCTCGGTGTCTAGTATTAAGTAGTGACCATGCTCTCTGGCTTTAAGTGAAGGTTAACAAAGTTCCAAGCAATGCTAAAGTAAGTGACAAACATTTAGCATAACATATCCACAGGCAAGATGTTTTGTCACTCGCTATGTTGCTATTCTCAACGTTGAATGTATGGAGCAGGACCCAAAATGTACACATTGGCAGGAGATAGACTGAAGGAGACAGGCAGAGCCGTGCAGAGCAGATACTGAGGCTACATACACATTACCAGGCGGAAGTGATGCAAATCCTCATTTTTTTCCGTTGGCGTGACTCATATCTGAAATAGTCTCACAAATTCTGCATTTTCCATCGTTGTTGATACAAATGATGCAAAAAAAGTATCACACGGCACACGCATGCTTTTCAGTGGGCAGGTTTGCTCCACATTGCAGTGTAAAACGGGAATTTAGAAGATATTATGACATCATGATACATACGAGATAGTAGGACAGAATCTAAGCACTTCACTAATGTTAATGTCCTAAAGGTTGAAAAAGGTTGTGTTCTGCAGTTTTGACCACATATTAATTACAAGTCTGTAAAGACCTACACAGGATTTCTACTGAGGGTGTGGCCACCGCTGTAGTAAGCTGAAAATTCTAACTTGCCATGTGAATTAGGACTCCTTAGCTGAGTGATTAATGGATAATCTACCCTCTCATGCCGTGCCAATTTGCCCACTGAACAAGAAATGTGTGATATGCTGGATATAATTTCTCAGGTTTGCTTTGCTTTGCCTGTGAGCTTGTGTTGGTGAATATATATATATATATACATATATATATATATATACACAACAGTCAAGAAATGAGTAATTAGTGTATTGATTAGATTACACGTAAACCGACTCTTTTAGGAGCTGCTGTGTAATATAAAATGAGTCACCACTACTCTGTTGTCATCTGTTGTTTGTCCTGTCTTGATGGAATGTTCTATATCTTTTATTTTATCATTGCTTCGACCACATGTTTTTTTGTCGCATAACCAAGGGCACACTTTCCACAGATAACAGAATTCATGCAGCCTGCTTAGATTTTATTTTGCCACAATAAGCTGCATGTCACTAGTGTCTAGATTTATTAATCAGAGCAACCCCCCCCCCCCCCCCCCCCCCCCCCCCTTGAAGGGAACAGCTATTTTTGCACCCAGTGAACTGAAACTGGGACAGAAGAGGAAAAAAAGGACTTTCACATCATGAAATAAATGGGTCACCTTGAGAGGAGCACAAGGTCCAATTGGGAGCTAGTGAAAGAGACGGAGAGATGCAGAGAGGACACACGTTTCCTGTTTGAGTGTTAATGTCGTCCTTGTCCCCTGACATACGTTGGCTATTTCAAGTCTAAAACTAAAGTGCTGCTGTGCGCAGACCGTCTGGCTCGGCCCACTTGTTGATGACGGTGATGCACTGCATTGAATGTAAACTTTTTCACAAGTTCCTACTGGTTATTGATAACTACCTAACAATGCTAACAATGGATAGAGAGCCCCAGGGTGTTATGCAGCACTCTTGCACTCGTGAGCTAATTATCCATTCAGAGTTTCTCTTTTTGTCTGAAGCTTGTCATCTGGGGTCGTTCATCACTAGAAATCATCATTTCTCACCATTCGTGTTACAGACATCCTTAATAAGCTTTAGTAAAAGAAAACTCAATCCAAAGAAGTAGTTAAAAACAATTTCATGACAACAGCGGCTTATTCTTGGTGATTTTTGTCTATTGCCGACTACTTAGGAGGAGCAAAAATTTCTATCGGGGGGAAAATGAACTGACATGTCAGACGACAGAAAGGCCTAACTGGTCGATATCTGTTCTCTGGTCTTTTTGGATGTTATTTGGCTTTTCATACACTTTTATGTAAGAAAAGAGTACCTTGTGACATCACCACAGTATGAAAGTAATGTGAAAATGCAGCACCTGTGCCCGTAGACCAGTGATACTCACTATTTTTTTCACAAGAGCCACATTGGCAGAGCAAAATCAAGGGAAGAGCCACTTTTTCGACAACATACTAAGTCCTTTTTTGCAAATATGCATTTCTACAAATAAAACATCCCACAAAAAAAGTAACAACACAGCCAATACATTTTCAATTAAGACCACATTTACCTTAGGGGATAGAGAATCAAAATCGTCTTTTTCACGTTTTTGGTGTTAGTTCTGAGTCTCCCCGCTGTGGGGAGTACACACGAAGTGCCAGCAAGTGTCAGAACCTCTGTTTCAAGTACTCCCCTTTTTTGAATATCCCCCAGAATATCCCCCAATCTGTTTTTGTGAAAAAGTGATGTCACTTTTTCAGCAATCGCCCCCCCCACACCCAAATCCACAGCCACCCCGTTACAGACACGCCCCTTCGGCCAGAAACAGGAACTGGTGTGCCTTCCAAGGCTGTGAAAGCGGACTACGATCGTTACATATTCTTCCCCCGGAAAGCAATGTTCGCGATCAATGGCTTTTATTTATTTTTAACAGCATCCCCAGTACATACAACTGCCGACTTTTCCTTTGCGCTGCGCATTTCACGGAGTACAGTTTCACAAAGCTTGCACGATTCCGAGCAGGCTTCAATCAGAATTTTGCTCAGTAGATGGTCAGTTCCGACAGGGACAGACACAGACTGCAGCAAGCTGTGCGCTCTGCTGAGAAGGTGATCGGCTGCAGCCTCCCATCTATCCATGACCTGCACGTCTCCAGGACTATGGGGCGAGCAGGTCGGATCACAGCTGACCCTTCTCTATTTGCACCACTCCCCTCGGGCAGGAGGCTTCGCTCCATTCGGACCAGAACCTCCCGTCACAAGAACAGTTTTTTCCCCCTTGCAGTTGGACTTATGAACACTTCATAATCAGCTCATAACCTGCCCCAGTCACTTTACCATCAATAAAATTGCACTAATGACGCTGCACTGTTGTTGCTCTGTATATTGGATACTGTGTATTGTTGTACACACCTTGTACATTTTATATTCATATATTTTTATTCTTTATTTTTTATTATTATATCCTATGTTACATGTTTGCACCTTACGCCGCAGCAAATTCCTAGTTAGTGAACACTGTTCACTAACAATGGCAATAAAACGAATTCTGATTCTGATGAGCTTGAGCTTGAGCTTTCTTTTCAGTCAGTGTATTACTCTATAGCTCTGTTGTCAGTGAGAGCAAGGGCAGCCAATCAAGCATCGTCAACCGAATAGCGCCAACACCTACCTGCATTTCATAATGAGGTTGCCAGATAAGCTCTGAAACGACGCTAATAAGGAAAAAGACGCATTCTAAACCCAGCATAGTAACAGCTGTTTCAGAGAGCCTTTTAGGGAGGTTCTGAGCCATTACAGACCCAACCAATTTTTTTTTATCACATCACAGAACAAGGATTAATGCCCCATTCAACCATTCTCTATCACCTTTAATACTGGGATGAGCGGAAGCTGGCATGCATGTCCTTGACTTTCTTCATGTTGTATTTGTAGTTTGTTGTTGTAATTAGTGAGACATTCAGTGTGAGCATGGTTTTTGTGCTGGTTTTTGCATTTTTTTAATTAAAAAACGATCCATTGTGCCTGCATCTCGAGCTGGCTAAAGGAGCTAGCGTGCACTGCGGTCAAGTGTGACGGTGGTTTAAGCGGGCTGCGTTGCCAGGTTTAACAGTGCCCCCTTTAGGAAACAACATTAAGCCTTAATTAATACTTAATAAAAATACTTAATACTACAAAAACGCAAACTTAATAAAAATACTTAATACTGTGCAGTATTCGCTGTATTTTATTTGAAAAAAACTATTGTTATTGTTACCATATTGTTATAAGCTACTATGCGAGTGTGAGCCACCAATTAACGCTTGAGGAGCCGCAATTGGCTCGCGAGCCGCGCAATGAGTATCTTTGCCTTAGACCCAAACCTTCACATCAGTACTTGCTGATAAAAAAACAATCTGGCGTCACTGGCCCCAGTTTTGTTTGTGAAATTCCCTTTTTACGTAATGAAAAAGTTCTTCTGAATTATGACGTCTACCGTACCTAGAGGTTAAAGTCCATTCCAGTGTTAAAGTAGGTTGGAGTTATATCCAGAGACATGTGGGGTCTCATGTTGAATATCATCTACACTTGTCTGCATTGCCTGAAGTGTTGCTTCAGCAATCTGCAATTTAGTTGTATTCAGTGGGCCAAAAGAGGAAAATCTATCATCACAGGGCCTGTTGGGTATCGTATATATATAAAAAGATCTACTGAGGAAGAGTTGAAGCTGTAAGCCAAACAGCATGACGGGGCAGATTTACTAACCACAATCAAATAAGAGTGTGGCCGCAAATCATAAACTTCACCGGTGAGAGTGTCCAGCTCTGTAGGTATCCTTCTAAAGTAGAACTTATCTCCAAATACAGCCACACCCAGCTCATTTCAATAATGGCCAAAGCAGTGTACCAGGAACAGCAGAAAAAAGCATAATCATTAGCCTGTGATTTACCAGTGACACAGGCTAAGCTTTCTTGTTACAATATAGGCCGTGAGCGTGGACCACATACATGTTCATTTAGATTATTTAAGATGTGTTGATCAATGTGTGGAATAGAACAAGAGAGTTCTTTAGGTCATTTTTGATAGTTCTCCAGGCTTTCTGGAGTTTATTTGAAGCCCCAAACTCCAGGGCTGCACCAGTGTTCTGTCTTTACATCACAGACCATTTATGAAAGACGCAGCTCTCTTGAATATTTAGGCACTTTGTCACTTTCAGCCTGTTGCAAAGTCAAAGAGCTCAGACCTCAACAAGCTGATTCCCAAAGAGCTATCAGCTGAAAACTTGGGATATCTCTCGAATAGCATGATGTGTCTTTAAAAAAAACTGAATGAACTTGACAAGTGGGGTCAGTAAGTACGGACAGTCGTTTTTTTCATGCCCCAAACACAAAGTGTGATTAAAACTACTTTGAAGTCTCTGAAGTGTTGTTTTGGAGGATTGAGGAACCTGCAGAGCTGTTAATAAATTTAACAGCGAAGTTCAGAAGTCAGTCTTTTGAAGTTGAATCTGATCTCATCATTTTTCTCTCATATTTTTAAACCTTGGCTATTGAAAGCCAAACTCTTAATATTTTCTCATGATTTTATTTGAACGAAACTTTTTAATGCCAAACTCATTGCAGCAGTTGCATATAACAATGCAAATACATCCCCTCCTCTGGGTCCTCCTGCCTGCTGTAATACGTGCACTGTTGACTGCAAGGATACATTTTCAGCCTGTGCTGTGGAACGTTTTTATTTGACATGATGGTTTTTACCAGCAGTTGTCCCATCAGGTCCCCTGCAAACTTTCCTATAACATTCATTTGCTGAATGTCTCCTCTGTATGCTATGCTGTCCTCTGTTTACAGAATGGCATACACCTCCGAGATGCATGGTGCATTCAGCAAGCATCGTCCTGATTGTGTCGCAGCCAATCCCTCTTTCACTTAGCGGACGTGGAGTCAGACAGCAATGCTATTTATATATTCAGTGACACGATGTGAAGGGTTTCTCTGAAAAGAAGATCATACACAAAAGGAAGATCATCCAAGACATGCGACGGTCAGGGCGCCCGCACTAAAGCCAAGCAGTTCTTGTTTGGAAAGTGTAAATAAAGTGAATATGGGCTCTTGGCGTTTTTTGCGATCGCTTTATACTATTATCTACAGAATATGTGCAGGAAAGACGTCAAACCTCGCAGAAAAGTCTAGTGCACAAAAAAAAACTGATTTGTGAATCAGCAGCTAAACTTGAACATGAATCCCACATTGTAAACTTTGACCGAAGCCTAGTTCAGGTCGCAGCAGATATCTTCCAGATGTTTTAAATGTATAATACTTGCTGATCTAGAAATTCATAGGATTCAAGGGAAAGCCCTGGAAGTGACTGTTAAGATTGCCTGGAATGTAGAATAAAATCAGTTCGTATGCGGCAGCTCTTTGCACACGATACTTCACACTGGATAGTTTGTTTTTTTTATATTCAGCCTAATTCTTCCTGGATAAGTTTTGTGTTGGTTAAAAACAAAAATCCCCTTCCTTTGTGCCGCTCTGTGTTAGATATTGATATTGCTGCTCGGGTTGCCTGATATTAGGCAGTAACACACAAGTGATTGACTCAGGAGCTTAATCTGTGCTCTACGGGTCATCGGAGTGTGACAACGTGCTTATATTAGACGATAATTGATCCAATTTGATTTTGCTCCCGTGTAAAGGAGTTCATCGGCAGATGGGAATTCCTAATGAGCTGAGAGCAAAATGTTACTGTAAAAGGATCCGAGCACCCGGCACTTTGCTCTGATCGCTCACTCATAATATTCATGATAATTCATAATAATATACAAACTAATTAAATTGTTATAATCTCCTCTTGGATTGAGGTTAGCATATGAGGTATGAGTGTGGATCTTCTGTCTGCGTGACTGGAGTGCATTGTACAGTTGGTACTTGAAGCGGAAATAACTTAAATGACGTAACGTGCTGTGAATTAGAGCAAAGAAAGGGGTTACATGGGGTCCCCGAAGATTTCCAGTCAGCTGTGTAGCTGTGTAGTTTTAGCAGCATACTGCGAAGGTGGCGGTGGGAGGGGCGCTTGTGAGGAGTCAAGTCTGAGACGTTCAGGTTGTGCGACACAGCGCTTCTTACTTCTACTGGAACAATAAGAGTCTGTCGACCGGATTGCAGCTGTGTCCATATCAGAGAGGGTCGAAAGCCATTTTCTATTGATGTTGATGTCAAAAAAGGAACTTTTCAAAGTGCTATATGAAGTGATATGTTGGGAAGGAGGCGTGTCTGTTATTTGGCTGATGGGTTTTTGGAGTCCCGTGGAACCATGCGGCCACACATACGTCCAGCTAGCAGTGACCAGGGAAAGTACAGTGAAAGGTGTGCCGATAACTGGCTCCTCTGCACATTATCGTTTTAATAAATTCAGCGAAAAAAGTTCAAATATTTTAACTTACGTTTTGGTTTCAAGAATCCCGATGAGGACTCATCCTAGATTGAAAAATCTTCATAGTACAAGTGAAGTATAATAGAAAGGATTCTTTGGCACGCCAAGGCCTTTTCCAGCTTTGATTTAGTTCAATGCAGCTTTATTTATAATTGTAAGAAAAAAAAACATAGTCGATGACATAGCCAGCACTGTTAAATGACACTAGAAAGAAACAGCAGTAGTCAGCCAAAAACTGCATTTATAAAATACATATAAACAGTTTAATCTCATTGAAATTGTATGAAATTGAAGCTGTTCAAGCCAGAGTAATTTGGCCAGATATTGCCGCTGAGTATCAAATTACTTGCAGCTAATGCAGTCACTCAGACTATGAGGCTTTGATGCAGTGTTTCCCGATGTTTTACAATTTACTTAAATACTCAGAAAGTTTGGTTATGAATCACGTAGCGTCAGAGAGAAAACAAATACGGAGATCTCAGGAAAGCCAATTGTATTGCTCTCACATGGGCAAGTGTTTATCTAAATCTGCTACGGCTAAAGTGCGTCTTTTCTTTAGGTTTTTAAATGACACTGATCATCAATATCTTTGGCAGCAGCCAACAAAGAGGCGTCTAATGTTGTGGACCTTTGTGAGTTGTAAATACAATAAAGTGCCTACAATAAAGACTTCTTGTAAATCAGAATTGATATATTATTATATCCCCTCTTCAAATATGACTTGATTTAACAGAGACAGTTCATTCTACTGTCAGAACAATGACAGCTGGGACCACCACTCTACGGCCCTGCGGACACACTGAACTCTTTTTATCTACTGATCACGTTTCATTCCTTACATTAGTGAGCCAACATTAGACGTAAACCATGTTATTATGTCAGGACTGTAATGCTGCTCGCTGCTCCTTTTCTCGAGATAAGGACAGTACAGTAATGCAAATAAAGATTTGACCCTGATGTTTGTTGTCTTATATCTCTCAGTGCTGGGGGGGGGGGGGGGGGGGGGCTTGCTTTTCACTGAGTGGTGCGATGCTTGCCTTTGGCTTTCGGAAGAGGACGGTTGGACGGATGGGGGGGGTGAACTGGAGCACAGCTCTGAGCCGTGGGCAGAAATACCAGGCCTAAGTAGGACATGTCAAGAAACGGGGCTAGTGGTGGTTGGGCGTCTCACAGAGAACTTTGTAAAGGGATTAGAAGAAGAAGAAGAAGAAGAAGAAGAAGAAGAGGAAGCTGTTATAGATGAGGCAAGTTTATTTGTACAGCACAATTCAACTACAAGGTGATTCAAAGTGCTTTACAGATGCATTAAAACAGTAGAAATAAAAAGCATGATTTAAATTTTAAACAAAAAAGAAAGAAATAAGAACAATGGATAGAATCTGATAAAATCAGTAGTTAAAATGTGATTAAGTTTTGAAACTCAAGCTTCAGATTTGGAGCTTTATTCAAATGCAGCTGAAAAAAGGTGTGTCTTCAACCTGGACTTAAATACACTGAGTGTTTCAGCTGATCTGAGGCTTTCTGGGAGTTTGTTCCAGACATGTGGAGCATAGAAGCTGAACGCAGCTTCTCCATGTCTGATTCTGACTCTGGGAACTGATAGAAGACCGGATCCAGATGACCTGAGAGGTCTGGAAGGTTCATACTGGGTCAGGAGGTCACTGATGTATTTTGGTCCTAGACCATTCAGAGCTTTATATACCAGCATCAGAACTTTAAAGTCTATCCTCTGATGGACAGGCAGCCATGAGAGTGACTCTTTGCTGATTAGCTCTTGATTTCTTGGTTTGCTCCATTATTACTACTTTGTGTCAGTCAAACCTGACAAGGATTATTTGTTTTCATAAGCATAAAACATTTCGAAATCTACTGGTTCTGTATTCCTGCGACATTTCTTCAGTGAATCATTAATTTAGGATAGTGGCACCCAACTTGCGCATGCTCAATGTTAAGCAAAGTTTACTTTCAACCCTTCTCATTGATTACGTTCATCATTGATTTGTGCTTTTTTCCTGATATAATTTACAGCTCGGACCAACAATCCAAACCCCAAGATATGTTTTTATTACTATGTAACAGCAAAAGCAGGAATATTTGGAACATGTTTACATCAACTTTATGGCATTTTACCCAGCTATTTACTGCCCGTTGACTGATTGTTGTGTCCCTACAGCAGATGTTTTTTTTAAGAAACAGCCTGAAAGGGTGAAAAAGGGGGCAGTATTTCAAAAAGGAAGAGCAAATGTCTCCTATGTTAGGAACTGCCAATTTGCACGATACACACACAGGTATAACGGATGTTAACTTGTACACAATAGGTCTTTAATAAGGCGGGCTTTTTGTGTGTGCTTGTGTTGCAGATTAAAGTTCACACAACTGAATTCAAAACTTTCTATAAAGCAAGAGGGAAAGCAGCAACAGTCATGTGCATTTATGATTTCTGCCGTGTGTGTTGTTGTGTTTTTCCATTGCCACAATTCATGTCAGCAGCAGTGAAAAGTAGCACTGATTCTGAACAGGCCAACCGTGTGTTTTTCTTGCAGGAGACCAATGAAATTGTGGCCATTAAAAAATTCAAGGACAGCGAAGGTAAGAGAGTTCTTGTCTCCAATGAGAAGTCCTCATCAGAGGACACTTGTGATTTTAATGGTCATCCCCTCTGTTCCTGCTGGCTGCATCCCAAATGAATCGTACACAGCAGCTCAGTGTGATCATGATTTTTTTCCCTCTCTGACTCACTCTAATGCAGAAAATGAGGAGGTTAAAGAAACAACGTTACGGGAGCTTAAGATGCTCCGAACCCTCAAGCAGGAGAATATTGTCGAGTTGAAGGAGGCCTTCCGCAGAAGAGGGAAGCTGTATCTTGTTTTTGAGTATGTGGAGAAGGTAAGCATTGTCTGAAGGAAGAGCTTTTATAAAGACCTCGCTGCCACCTGACCTTCATTTCGTTTTCTTTTGTTTGTTTGTTTCTTCTGTCCTCTTTCAGAATATGCTCGAGCTGCTTGAGGAGTTACCCACCGGTGTCCCGACTGACAAAGCACGCAGCTACATCTTCCAGTTAATCAAAGCTATTCACTGGTGCCATAAGCATGACATTGTTCACCGAGGTAGTATCTGTATTTTTCTTAGTTTTTGCTTAGTTTGAACACATGATTAAAAACACAGAGGGATACGGTGAGAAGAGGCCCTCCCAGCTGAGAGAGGCTCATGCAGCATTCAGAGTGCGGCACAGTCTGAGCTCACGCTATGAAAAGCAGCTAGAACCAGTCAGATTTTAAGGTTGAAAACATAGAGCTGATTCTTCTCTCACAAAGTCCAGGTTTTAAATACTGTCTGACTGGTTGATTATAACCAACCCTCATATTGTTCATAAAAAAAAAAAAGCTTTCGGCAAATCGCTGGCGGCCAATCAGGCAGCCAGATGGCCCATGTGAGCTTTTGGCACTCTAAGAGCAACAGAGCCGGCATCCAAATGGCCTGTAGGGTACCCAGGCTCACATGATGCCGTTTGGTGAAGGGGTTGTAGTTTTTCTTTACAATCTGTGCTTTTTTTTTTTTTTACCCGCTAGAAGCTTTTTTTTTTTTTTTAAAGCTAAATCATTCATTTAGTCTTCTCAATGAGAAGAAGGTGTGGTGGCAGAAACTGACGATGTAATGACGTTGCCCCCCCCCCCCAAGCCAGCTCACTCTCCATCTGTGTTCTTCCTCTTCAGACATAAAGCCAGAAAATCTTCTCATCAGTTCTGATGACGTCCTCAAGCTTTGTGACTTTGGTGAGCACCTCTAATAAATCCTCACGTTGAATGAGCTGTGAGAAAGGTGGCCAAACAGTCAGCGCTGTGATGCACAAGGAGTATTTTCAATAGATGCTATATTTGGCTGAAACCGGTGCTTCAGGAGGGCAGCAAGCGTGCTCATCTGCTTATCTAAAGCTCTGCTGCTCCTCAGGCGGCTGCTCTGTATTCTTCTCTCATCTCAATTAAAGAAACATGTTTGGAAACATGAGTCTAATCATGCCTTGATTCAGTCTTGTGGCAGCACAACAAGCAGAGAGATACGTAAAACATGGCATTGCCGACATCATGCAGGCAATCTGGAGTGAGAGACTGGAGACCTGCTGTTTGCTCTGTGTCAGCCAAAGGCATCGAGAGAACAGACACAGGCCAAACAGACTCTGCTGTGAAGGTTTACGTTTGGGACTGCGCAGCCATTTTCATCATGTGTTGTTTTGATCGTAAAGAAGAGATCAGGCAGCTTTGGGAAATGACCCATTTGACATGACTGCATCAGCGTAATTCATCATTTTAAAGGAATTCCGGGTATGGAATGATAGGAGCGTCTCAACTTGGAATTGGATCACAGAATCTGATGGGTCATAGAGCTTAGTGCCACACCAGAAGTGCAGTAGTGGTCGTGTGTCTTCCAAAAGTCAGAGCAAAGTATGTGTGATATGAGTGGAAGATGTGACAAATTTTTTTGCCTCTGGTTTGTTTAGAAACGTGCTTTAACCGACGTTTGAATTTAAACAAGGAAAGTCGTGCTCGAGCACAGTTGACTCGGAGCAAAAGTTCAAAGTTAAGTTACAAATTAAATGGCAAAGAGAATGGAAGACAAGCAGAAAGGGAAAAAACTGTTTTCTAAATATTGGTCAAAGAATTTAAAAAAGATCAAATTAGAAATATACATAAATAAAAGAATAGATATATGTGAAAATAAATGCTTAAACTTATTCACATTTTCTTGTATGTATATATATAGCTATTTCCATTTATTTATTATTTTTCTTTATATTTGCATATATTTCCTCATTTATTTTCCTCTTCTTTGAACGGATCTTTTTCTCCTTTGTGGCACTCGTATCATTCCATATCTCAGATCTACACTTGCTTGCTGTAGAAACATGAATGCCATTTCTAACTCTGAATTTGCAGCCCCAGCTTGGCATGATTAGCTTAGCATAATTGCTAGAAACATGTGAAAGAAGGTGGCCTTTCGACTGCTATTGCTCTGAATTTGCTTCAGAATTATGATTCATATTTTTGCTGTGTTGCTTAATGTGTATTAAATAACTTTCCAATTCTAATCTGATTACTGTAATTGTACAAGTGTGGTTTTCAGCTCATCACATCTACTTTATCAGTGCAGCTTTTACCGAACTCATCTGCTTTGTAACTGGCACCTTTGGAGCATAATGAGCTTCCAGAGTGGTACCCTGCTGAAATCATTTTTAGAATTCTTAGCATGTGGAACACATCAAAAACCTCCTCATTATGTGAAATTGCTCACTCTGTCTTCCTTTGCCAGGTTTTGCACGTAATCTCTCAGAAGGAACCGATGCCAATTACACCGAATATGTGGCCACTAGATGGTACCGCTCTCCAGAGCTCCTGCTCGGGTACACCAGCTATTTTGTTTTAGCTCTGTTCAGGACTCTAGTCACTACACAAGCATATCATTTTATTAGCTATACTTATGCCTTGCCTTCATTACCAACCCCTTGAATCTGTGGTCGCAGGGCTCCTTACGGGAAGGCAGTGGACATGTGGTCAGTGGGATGCATCTTAGGGGAGCTGAGCGACGGGCAGCCTCTGTTCCCGGGAGAGAGTGAGATTGACCAGCTCTTCACCATCCAGAAAGTGTTGGGACCCCTGCCACCGGAGCAGATGAAGCTCTTCTATAACAACCCTCGCTTCCATGGGCTGAGGGTAACATCAGACCACTCTTCACACTCTTTACCCTCAGTCTGCTGAGCTCTCCTGCCATGTTGCTCTTGCTACAGCTTCTCTTGTGTCACTCTTGACTTAATCTTCTCACTTCTTTGCCGTCTCTTTCTGCCTCCTCCTTTTCTTCCTCCCTTATTTATTTTCTCTCCCTGCTACGTCTCAATGCTCTCTTCTTCTTCTTCTTTTTTTTCTTTTTTCTGGCTGAGCTTGCTGTGCCGTGACTGATTGGATCACAATGACTCATCGTGTATCATCTATCCTGTATGCACTGTGAAGGAAGGCTGTGGCAGGCTGGTGATAGATCAGACCCAGGTCGTCTTTATCATCCTTTCACTGCCTCCAACCAACCTTCTGACAGTGAATTTGAAGATACCTTCTCAATAATGCTGCTTTTCTTTTCTTTTTTTTCTTATTCATACACTTTTTGGTTCACACACACAACATTCTTTTCAGTGCGGGCCTCATATTGGTGTACATTTTACAGCTGAGCCCAGGTAGCACACATTGTACTTTAATCAGTGATTTTGAGCTGCTTTGATGACTTGACTCAACTCCATCTATGCCCAGCTGAATTAATCCAACATAATCAGGACAGCACTCACCTGCCTATGTAAGGGCCTCTTAGTGGATGTTGTTGAACTCAAGCTATGAGGTCAACTAACTTGTACGGAAGAATCTGAGACAAGATCAGGTCAAAACACAGATCAAAGAAAGAATAAGAGAACATGTCTGTGGCACTGAAAGAGCTTAAAAGCTGCAAAGTGTCAAAAAGGTATCGTCTGTCATTTCATTTCGTAGCTAGCTTGTTTGAGTTGTTATCTCACAGTTCAGGTTATTTACACCATTTGAAATGAATTGTAAGTGTAATTAATTCATTACACTCACTCCTCTGTTCTGTACCAACAGGAACACATTGGCCCTCATTTATCAAGCCGTCGTAGAAAGCATCGTAGATATGAGCGGAGAACTCGTCGTACGCAGAGGCTCAAGTGAGATTTACAGAACATGCGTACCACACCAATCCCATCGTAAGACCGAGCGGCTGTTGATAAATCCGGCGGCTGAAATCCATCGTAATTATCCTAATCACGCCTTCTACAAAAGGGGGTTGAGAGGCCGCACCTCTGGAATTTACGACATGGATAGACGAAAGGTGGCAAAGAAACGCTGTCAACAGCGTTGGCGATGTAAATCGCAGACCGGACGAGTTATGTATTTTCCCCTACTGTGATGGTCAATAAAATGTGATAAACTCCAGATTAAATGAAATCTAAAATTGAACGATGTTTTACTTTTTCTCCAATAAGATCAGGAAGAAGTGGTCCGATATGAAATTTGCCACCAAAGAAGGTCGCAGCTCTCCGACGCAGCATGTCACAAACGGGGGGGGGGGGGAGCTCCGATCCAGGTTTGGATTTGAGTGCCTTGGAGGAGAGGGTGGCTGGCCTGATCGGAGCTACGTCTTTTTTCCTTGAATAACAGAATGCTTACCAAAAATCAGAATCGCTGAATAAGTTCCTCTCTCCTCCTGAGCGCTCTTAGCTGTGCAGGCTGGTGGTAGGGATCTCTGGGTACGGGGTCCTCTGGATGTACATCTGGAAATGGCACTCCCTTTTTTTGGGCAATGTTATGGAGAACCCCGCATGCAATAATAATATTGCATACCTTTTCGGGCGTATATAGAAGGGTTCCCCCCGCAGCCGAGAGACAGATCCACCTGCCCTTTAGGAGCCCTAACCTCTCCACAGTGGCACGCGTGCGCGTATGCGTTCGGTGTGAGGGTGCGCGGTTGAATAATGAGCCATCACTCTTCCAATTACGGAGTTGTACTTGTTTAATTTATTTAATTTGCGTTTATGTTTATATTTATGTTGAAGTCAAATAAAACATGGGCCTTCTTTGAAGTGATAAGTCTGTAATTTTAACCTAGGGATTTGTTGCGACTCATGAGGCACGCACTAGTGACGCTGCTGTTTATGTATGCTATTGCAGTCACCGCAAGTCAAAATGGAAAAGTGCGTACACGGCTTCAGACCTGTCGTGGCGATTTCATCTTTCCTGCGCTCACGATGGATTTGATAAATGCCAACCTTTGCGCAGAAAAGAACGTACACACGACCTACGCATGTTTTTCGTCTTACGCAAGTTTGATAAATGAGGGCCAATGTGTTATTGTCTTAGTCTTTCTAAAAAGTAGGGATTTTATCATCCAGCGGTCACATGGACTGTCCTGACTATTTTCTACTAATGCTTTAGTTTCCTGCTGTGAACCACCCCCAAACGTTGGAGCGAAGATACCTGGGAATCATCGGTGGAGGCCTGCTCGACCTGCTGAAGGTAAGGCTCATGGGTTTGGTTAGACGCTGATGCTCCTCTTGCTGAGGGGATCGTTACCTTTTACCAGTTTCAGTTTGTTTTCGAGTCACAAACAAAATGGCAGACAATTTATTAAAAGACCTCACAAATTAGAGATCTGATAAGTGCATCATTATCCTCCAGTTTACACCGTGACTGCACAGTGCCTCTTCACTGCTGCGGCATCTCTCAGTTCATATCATGGCTCCAGCACTGCTGTTATTGCCGTGTCTGCACTGTAAATAGGAGCTCCATGTCAAGAATGTGGGCTGTGCTTGTGCACTTTTCCCTGCAGATAATGACTCACTCTTAACACAATGTCATCCCAGGACTGTCTTCAGAGAGGACAGGCATCACTCTCTCTCAGTTTGTTGAGACGAGGTCAGATTTCACTTCAACAAAATATGATTGTTTATTATCTTTGCAAAGCTGTATGCTTTGTAAAGAGTTGTGCTCGTGCATTTTCCCGAAAGAAAAAAATTCGCAAACCTTCCTCACATGACGTGTTACTTTGAGTGCATTCATACAGGATTCAGAATTCATTAAAGTCTATGGAAACAGGTTATTAAACGCACATATTTAGGTAAGAAAAAAGCAAATGTCACCAATCATATTTCACATCATTGTTTGACTTGTTGGGTGACTGGAAGACAAAATGAAGTGCAGTAGCATCCTGACTTACATGATAATGACGATGACTCATAATAGCGTGACTGTTTCAGATTGCTGGTGAGATCAGGATGTTCCAGGATGTTTGTCTGGAGAATTCATTCTGTCTGTTTGTGCCTTAGAACCTTCTATTGCTGAACCCGACGGAGCGCTTTCTCACAGAGCAGTGCCTGAACCACCACGCCTTCCAGACCCTGCGACTGGTGGAGCGGCCCGGCCCACCCACACCTACACCTGTGCGCTCCTCCAAGAGGAAGCCTCATCATGGAGACAACAACACCCCCAGCAGGTCGGCAGCGAGCACCATAGTTAGTTTAAAGTCGTCACTGTCTCCTTAGACACGTGTGTTGATGTGTCTTATCCGAAGGCGACGGGTTGTGTCCAGCTAACATCACCCTGAGATCAATTAGCCACATACTGAAGTGGCCTGGCCTGCATCAGAAGACCCTCCCCTACTAAAACACAAAAATCCTCCAAGTTTTTTGTGTTCTTGGTCAGTGACGTTAAGATGATAATTCAATGCCACATGGTTTCCATTTCCATTTTTAATTTGCACTTAGAAGACATAAATAAGCAGAGGTGAATGGAAATGGTAAAATAAAAAAAACTCCCACTGACGCACAAAAAACTTGAGCCTGTTTGTGACCGTTTCGAAGAGTTGACACGTGCTTACAGGTCATGGAAACTTTTCAAATCACGTCTTACCATCCCGACGCCGCCAGCTGTTCCGGTCTGAGCTTGGCAAACAACACCTTCCCAGATATTATATGATACCTCAGATATAGCCAGAAATTAAAATGATTCCAGGAGAAGAGCTCACCATTTACCTCTTGTGGATGTCCACTGGGTATTTGGGATATTTTCTCTCCCGAGGTTTGTTTCCAGTTAGCACTCCACATCTTCTTCTGTGGCGGTGCTAATATAAGCCACAATCAACATGGCCTACATGGCTTTCTTCTGGCAACAGTAAATGGCTGAGTGTACTCGTTTCAAACTAGTGTACGTGATTCATTTTTCTTCTTTGCAAGTTTTCAAAAGATCGCTTCAGACTTGCTTTGTAGTGAATGGAAACCCAGACACGGTGCCTCTTGATTTTAATTTCCAGCTAAAAGATAACAAGGGAAGGAAAGTGAGTCTTTACAGCTTTTCCTAGATAACAGAATGAGCCTGAAGTCAGGCACATGTGTTCTCATCTTCGATGATCCATCTGGTACATTTGTCAACTAGAACTTACAAGACAGAGCTCATGAGTGTTGCTTGTTGTAAAAGTTGTGTCTATAATTAGGTCCCATCAAGTTTGCTCTTTGCTTTTTGTGGCAGCCAGGAACTAGACAAGTGTTCCAATTCTTATTGGATACACTCCTCTTCACAAACACTGACCGTCTGACTGGTTCTCACGCTCAATCTTATGAATTATGATTATTATTAATTAATTGAATTCCAATTGGCTTGAATTGGACTTACTATCTAAGTGCCTTGAGATGACATTTGTTGTATTTGGCGCTATATAAATAAAAATGAATTGAATTGAATTGAATCTCAGTCGGTCATCGTTTGTTAACTTGAACACTTTTCTCAGCCATTCAAGCCTAAAAAACCGCAACAACCAAAGTTCAAACACAACTAAACTGAACCAGCACCACCATCACCTGCACGATTCAGCTGACCACAATAAGTTTACTTTTTTCACCTGATGAGAGAAGGCCCAACTCTATAAACCAGTTAGGGTCCAACTAGAGGTGATGATAAGTGGCGAGGGAGGAGTTTCCAGAATGGCATTGAGGTTTATTGTGTCATTAATCGTTGACATAATAAATCTCCAACAGAGAAACAAAAGTGGTCAACAATAATCTGCTGGTAAAGCCACAATCTCACTGATTACGTTGTTGCTCTGCATCAACTCATATGAGGGGCCATTTAGGACTTAACTATTGAGACACTCTCACACATACTAATGAAACACTCTTACATTCACAATTGAAACACTCTCACACTCACTATTGAAACACTCACACATACATAAATACTCTGTAAACCTATGCACGCTCATATATAAAACATTATACATATCTATCTGAAACACTTACACATACTGTACATATGAGAAACACACACGCATACATAAATACTTCCGTGTCATATACACATACATATGAAATGCTTGCATGCATACAAGTGAAACATTTATACATATCTATCTGAAACACTCATGCATTCACATATGAAAATGTTATATATACATATATTGTTGAACACTTATACCTTCATAAGTGAATCTCTTGCATATGATTACAAAGATATAAAAAGTTTAGATACATGTGCAAGTGTTTCACATATATTTGTATAAATGTTTCAAATGTGTATGTATACATTTTTCAATTATAAGTGCGTATGCTCTTCCATGAGGATGTGCGAGCGTTTCACATGTATTCATACAAGTAATTTCAGTTGTGACCGTGAGAACGTTTCAATAGTGTATGTAAGAGCGTTTCAGTAGTATGTATGAATGAAATCTCACTAGCATACGGAAGGTATCTCACTTTCACCGGAAGGCGGAAGTAAAGAGTGCAGAATTTGAACAGCGACAAACTTAGCGCCAGTTCGGTAAAGTTGGAAAGATATTGGCAGATTCGGACTTCCGGGATCAATAACTCAGAAGTGAGACGTTGTTAAAACACAAAACACGCATATTTTCAACCGTAGTAAGACAGACAAGGAGCTACAACCTAACTTTCATCAAAACGAGCCATCCACGGAGCCACACCAATAACATTAGTGTTTCTGTGCAGCCGGCTGTGAGAGCAGCGAGCAGAGACCGTCTACAAAGTGCAACCCAAGAGAGACGTTACAAAAAATAATCAATAAATATCCAATAACTTCACTAGGATACAGTGTAGTGTCACCAAACTCACTACACATTTCACTGGTCTCCTACAGATTACACTACAACTCTTGGTTTGAAAGAAATTTTTTGTATGATTATTTTTTGTAACGTCTCTCTTGGGTTGCACTTTGTAGACGGTCTCTGCTCGCTGCTCTCACAGCCGGCTGCACAGAAACACTAATGTTATTGGTGTGGCTCCGTGGATGGCTCGTTTTGATGAAAGTTAGGTTGTAGCTCCTTGTCTGTCTTACTACGGTTGAAAATATGCGTGTTTTGTGTTTTAACAACGTCTCACTTCTGAGTTATTGATCCCGGAAGTCCGAATCTGCCAATATCTTTCCAACTTTACCGAACTGGCACTAAGTTTGTCGCTGTTCAAATTCTGCACTCTTTACTTCCGCCTTCCGGTGAAAGTGAGATACCTTCCGTATGCTAGTGAGATTTCATTCATACATACTACTGAAACGCTCTTACATACACTATTGAAACGTTCTCACGGTCACAACTGAAATTACTTGTATGAATACATGTGAAACGCTTGCACATCCTCATGTAAGAGCATACGCACTTATAATTGAAAAATGTATACATACACATTTGAAACATTTATACAAATATATGTGAAACACTTGCACATGTATCTAAACTTTTTATATCTTTGTAATCATATGCAAGAGATTCACTTATGAAGGTATAAGTGTTCAACAATATATGTATATATAACATTTTCATATGTGAATGCATGAGTGTTTCAGATAGATACGTATAAATGTTTCACTTGTATGCATGCAAGCATTTCATATGTATGTGTATATGACACGGAAGTATTTATGTATGCGTGTGTGTTTCTCATATGTATGTGTAAGTGTTTCAGACGAGTGTGTATAATGTTTTATATATGAGCGTGCATAGGTTTACAGAGTATTTATGTATGTGTGAGTGTTTCAATAGTGAGTGTGAGAGTGTTTCAATTGTGAGTGTAAAGCCTGGTTTATAGTCGGTAACGCAAGCCGAAACGCAAGCCCTTGCGCGGTTGCAAGCCCCCCCTTGCGTGCTTGCGTGTGTCACCTCAATTTTCTAAACTTCACGCAAGACGCAAGCGCAAGCCACTGGCTGTGGTCGAAACCGCCTACTACTTGATCGATCTGACAGTATGCAGAGCGTTTACACACAGTGCACTTCACTCCTGCCCGAGCCGAAATCAGCCGGCCTGAAAAGCTGATTTCCTTAAGCTATAGGCTAAACTCTGTAAATATATAACTTTAGCAACATTTGAAACATTTTCAGGCGATAAAGTAGTCGTTTAGACCCCCAAGGTGTTGAAAATCTGACAAAATACCGGCTATTTACAAGAAGAAGAAGAAGCATGAATCTATGGAAGAGAGACTTGCCAAAGAGCTCCTGGCGGTGAATTTCCTTTCATCGTAGTAGGCTTGTCATTGAAAAAACCCGCTACTCCACCTACTGTCCTGGCGGTGAATCGCCACGCAGCACACGCAACCGCCGACAAAGCAAAATGAAGTATAAACGTCTCGAGCCATTAACATACGCGCAAGACGCAAGCGCAAGGGCAGTTAAAAGAAGTATAACTCAGCCTTAAGAGTGTTTCATTAGTATGTGTGAGAGTTTCTCACTAGTTAAGTCCTAAACGGCCCCTCATTAACTCAAGGTCGCATTTGTATCAGCCATTGTGCACTGGAAGGTGATGTTGTCCTTGCTCTCTGTCTTTGCACAGGAGCCATGGGGGGAAGAGCTCAGGAAGTCATCGCTCCAGCAGCAGAGAGTGCTCCAGCCTGCCCCGGCACGAGGACGTCCATCCCAGCAACGACGGCTTTCTCAACGGCAACATGTCCGCAGGCATCAACCTCAGCCCCACCCTACATCCCAAGAACTACCAGCCGCAGATCTTCAACCACTCCACCGCCTGCAGCATGGACCTGGCCAGCAGCAACCTCCCCCATCTTCACAGTCCCGGCGAGGCCAAGAGCAAGGGCGACTTTGAGATGAACATGGGGTCTAAGATGTCAGATGGTCCAGGCGCCAAGTACCTCAAATCCAACTTTCGCTCACAGCAGAACCGCCACTCTTTCGTGGAAGGGAAGAACAACACACTTCAGTCGGGGGAAAAACACGGTCGACACAGCTACATGGACTCCCACAACTCTGCACCCTCCTCTTCAAAGTTTGCCTATCTGAACCTGTCTAAGAGCTATGGCACACTTAGTGATGCCAAGTCAGTGGGGAACTTAAATGATGTGCATCTGTATGCAGATGAGCCCACGTCTCGCTATTTTCCTTCCAGCTGTCTCGACCTCACAGCTCCGAGCAGCCCGGCATCCCGCAGAGTGGAACGACTGGGACCCGGGACAGCTGGTCGAGCCAGCACGCGCTCAGACAGAGAGAGCAACACTTTGGACTCCTCCTACAGGCGCTCGTCTACCCGCCATAAGACCTCAGAGGAGGCCAAATCATCAGATGCCCTGGATCCTGGGGAAGGTAGCGTGGAAAGGGGCCATGCTCACTCTCTGTCCACCCCACATGACCCTCTGTCGTACGGTCAGGGGTACACCAGCCCCTTCTCCTCCCAGCAGAGGCCGCACCGCCACTCCATGTACGTACGCAGGGATCATCAGCGGACGCACGGGGCAGACGAGGGGCTGTCAGTCGGGCAGGGAATGCCCACCAGAGCCAGTAGCCTACAGCTGCTGTCTCCGCAGCTACAACACCGCACGCTGCCCCGCCACTCTGGAAGCTCCTCTAGAGAAGAAGACATGAGCAGGGTCAGTGATCAGCCCATAACAACCCCTTCCAAACTAAAGTAAAGCCTAAGTCCTCAGGATCTAATCATATTAAATGCCTACATTAGGTTGTGTTGGATAATTCTGCCTCAGTCTCAGTTTGTCCAGCAATGCAGCCAGAATTTACTCCCAGAATTTCATGATTTAGGTTTTTTAGCCATTTCTTGTGACTCATTTAACCGAAAAGGCAGGTTTACCATTACTGCAGCTTCATCTATGAACATTGCATATCTTGTGAATGCAGTTTTCTAGTTAAGATATATGCTGAGTCATGCTATGCGTGTAAATATATATATATATATATATATATATATATATATATATATATATATATATATATACTGTATATATAGTATATATAGTGTGTGCATGTGTATGTGTTTGTATGTGCTGCAATGCTGAGCTCTCTTCATGCTTCATCATGTCTTCATTAACAGAGTGAACAGGCACCCACTGAGGTCACCCACAGCAGACCCCCAATAAGGGACTCAACAAGGGACAACACCGCATCTTTTCACACACAGCGGCAAAAAAGCGAGGTCCGACATTCTTTCTGCACCTACCATTCCCCACCCACATCGAGTCTTCTGAGAGAGCGGATGTGGGTGGATACTGCTGTCATGAACTGCTCTCCGTCTCTCTTTCTCTGTCTCTCTGCATCAGATGCCTCCTCATTTTCTTCTTTGCTTTGCTTTCCTCTAATGTGACTTCTTACGATAGCACAGTAAAGCTTGTCATCGCAGCAGATTTCAGTTTGATTCCGGAAGGCATGTGTAGCCTCCGCAGATGTTTTGTTGTAACGGCCATTCGTAAGTCAATACACCCCCGTGTTTTTTTTCTGTTCCTTCAGGTAAATAAAAGGTATTATTTCGGACAAAGAAGCATGCTTTGAGCCTCTGAGGTTTTGTATGATTCGTGCTTCTGTTGTGACTTAGGTCGGCTTATATCACGACCAGCAAACAGAAGATGGGGGCTCTTCCAAAGAGAACCGCAACATCTACAGTGAATCCATGCCGAGACGGGTGGGCAGCTTCTACAGAGGTTTGTTTAGACTGACGCCATATCTCTGGCTGTTGTTTTTTTTTTTTTTTTTTTTTTCTTCCTTTTTTCTGCACTGTTTGGAGGTCAAGAGCTTAGTTCAGATCTGGACATTTTAGTGGAGTTTACTGCATGGGAGAAAATCCTTCACATATGTTCATCGATTAGACTCTTCTCTGCACCAAAATGGGCAGAAATTGGACATTTTTTGTTCAGACCGATGTCACACTGCTAGCTTAGCTAAAGATTGTGACTGTGGTATGTGCAGAGCTGGAGACGGTTGGAAAATAAGCTTGTTAGTCCTAACTAGTGTACGATGTCTGCAAAAAAGACATTGACTCTCAAATTTTGGCATTACTGTAATAACAGTTGCTACTCATTAGGGGACAATTATGGTTAATGTTAAAACCTTTGTGGGTTTTTTTCTTTTCTTAAAATTGTTTAAGCAAACACAGTTCAGGTGTGTGCAGTGTGGCACTAAAACATATTATCTTAGGTTTAGAATGAACTTTTATTAACATGTGCAGGTGGTAACTACCTCAAGTATCATCCTTTTGTTTGTGTAAGTCCTCTGAAATCAGCAGCATAGAGGTGTCCACTGTGACGGGATATCCAACTTCTTTCATTTAGGGCCTTTAAACACCATATATAATGCCACAGCTTTTGCTTTTTCCTCGATCCTAATCTCAACCAAGCTCACATCTTTGTCATGGTCGTCATGTTCATTGTTTACATCCTGAAAATCTGGAACTTTGTACTGTCTAACTTGGCTCGTTGAATCCTTTGGTAACTGGCATAGAACAATTATGCCAGCAATGGAGCCAGTTGCCCATGTAAATGTGAGATCAAAAAGAAAGTTATTGTTATTGTTGGTGTGAAAGATGCAGAGGGTGTGTAGGAGTACTGGGACTCTGTCTGACTCTGTCTGACTTTGTCTCTTTTTGACATCACAATGAATGGGGCAACACAAAACAGCTGTTCGCTACAAACATAGCGGAGTTACACCATATTCTCTCGTTTGTGTGTGTTATATACGATCGGGATTTATTTAATTGTCTTTTTTCAGTATATTACTCATCAAAACATTAGGTTTTTCATAGAAACAATACCAGGCCTTTTTTCTCTAATAGATTGATGACTAATGATGGTTTGAAATCGTTTTGCACTTCGAAGGGTTTAGTTAGCTCTTTTAGCTGCACGTGTAAGCTGAATGACCCAGTTTTTTGTGTTTTTTGTGTGCAGTCCCTTCTCCTCGGCCAGACAACTCCTTCCATGATAGAAGGGGTGAGAGCCGGGGCTCTGGCTTGTCCGGGGATGGCAACAATTTGACAAATCACTCCAAACGTCAGCCTGCATTTGACCCCTGGTAAATATATCGTGCAGCCAACTCCAAAAATACTTGTTTTGTTTGTCAAAGATAAAAGTTTTTCTAAACCCTGACGGCCTGACAGCAACGCTAATTCACAGTCCGTCGCTGTTGTTGAAGCGGTGCTCTCAAATGACGACACAGTGGGTTTAACACAGTTTGTCAGGTCTCATTCGTAGTAAAAAAAACTTCATCGCTGGGACGTCACACTCTGTCCTCTCTGCTTTATTTTCAGGACTGGCCCAGATACTGTAGTCTTGAATCCATCTGAGCCATCCAAAGAGAAGGAAAAGCAGGGTTTCTTCAGAGCAATAAAAAAGAAAAAGAAAAAACCCCAAATGGTAAGTTGTCTCCTATGTACATCTGCAGAAAGAAGGCCTGCTTTGGATGCAGATTCCCCCGCTAATGGCACCAGTACCCTGTTTGTTGTCTCTTCCACTGCTTTTCAGATGTTTGATTCTGAAGCTTTACAGAAACCATTTGTTGCTGTTGTCATGTGCATCGTGCTTACCTGTGCCACCAGTCATGTGCCTCTATATTACAGATGGAAGTCCATGAAGGAAGGCCCCCTGTCATCAAGAAATGTCTTTTCCCTCTGTTTAGTCCAAAGAATAACATAAAGCATAGCTCCTCTGTGAGAGTCCTCCCTGTAGTGTCCTCTCCCATGGTACAACTTGTTTTACAATATCCTACTCACCTCCTACCTCTGTGTCACCCGTCTGACATTGCATGTATTTTCAACTTTAATCACGACGGTTTTATTGGTCCATTTTAAGCCTGGCTTTCTTAGATCGTTTTATAACAACAGAGAGCTGTTTTTGATAATAAACTGCCAACCAGTCAGATCCATCTATACAGACACAGCTTCAGTACAACTCTTAAACAATGCAAAGCCATTAAGTTTAGATGTATTTAAATTACAGGGAGTTGATGTTAGATTTAACATCTGGACTTTTTAAGTTTTAGAAAAGCATCAGTAGTGGGGGGAAAAACTACTTTAAAAAAAGAAAAAAAAAGATGGATCTGACTGGTTCTTTTTTGTGTTTGGACCATCTTTTTCAAACTAGCCTCTGATCATTTCAGCCACAATCTAACAGCACGTGTCAGGCTGAGCTGCATGAACTGAGGATGAGCGAGGGCACATGAGATTTGCTGCTCACCTGTATCACTTAGAAGCATTTTATCATCTCAAAGTGTATTCAAAGCTGACTTTAATAGAGAGTATATGTGAATGGGGGAAGTTCAAAAATAGTTAATAAGTGAACGACCCAATTCCAAAAATTGTGGCACAATAACAGAATAATCTTCCTTAACGTCATGAAGAGTTTGAATACTCCATCATCTACAGTTCATGATACAATCAAAAGAGTTTGAGCATCTGGTGATGTCTCTGTGTGCAAGGGATGAATATTATTATTACAGGTATAACTGCACTAAGATCAGGCAGGATTCTGTCAGGAAATCACTGCATGGGCTCCGGAACACCTCCAGAAATCATTCAGCCAACTTCATCTGCAAATGCAGGTTCGAGCTTCATCTTGCAAAGAGGACGCCACATGTGAACGTGATCCAGAAACACAGCCATCTTCTATGGACCAAAGCTCATTTAAAATGGACTGAGGCACAGTGGAAAACCATTCTGTGGTCAGATCAATTGAGATATGAAATTCTTTTTGGAAATTATGGACGCCTTGTCCTCCAAATTCAAATCAAATCGATCAAATTCACAATGAGCTGATATTTTTAATGAAATCGTGAAATATTTCCCTTTTAACAACTGGCATATGAGTCAAATATGGCAGTGCATTTAATTTTTATTCTTTTTTTTTTTACACGGCATCCCAACTTTTGGGGAATTGGAGTTTTTGACACTTTAACTGACAACCATCTCTGTGGCAGAAACGGCTCAGCATGAAACAGGTGTTTGAGGCTACTTTCACACTTCTATTTATATGTGACAGTTTGCTCAGATGCTGGAAGAGGGAGGGTTTACTGCTGAAGACAGAGCACAAATAAACACAATCTGGCCAGAAGGAATCGGGCAGACTCAGAGCTGGTAGAAAATAATTTGCAAAAAATGAAGAGTAGATCATTTGAAAATATGATTTTTGTCTCTTTCTCAGATCAGCAAATCCTTAGGCTTTTGCCTCAGATGCATGTCATGATTTTTTTTTCTAAATTAACCAACCAATCAATGCAAAGGTGTATTCTCAAATATAACTTCACTAATGATAATAACAATACACATAAATGATGGCATGAATCCCACAAATCTGTTTTCTAAGCACATTTTAAGCTTTTCATTGAATTCAAAACCTTTTAGCACAGTTTGTGTTCAGTGATACCTTCATACTCTGTGTGGCAGGCTCCCAGCGAAGGTATGGATACAGTCATCCAGAAGTCCTCCAGGTCCTCAGGTCATCAGAGTAGCCGCCACCGGACTCGTGATAAGAGCAGAGACCGGAACCAAGAGCGAGACCGAGACAGGGAAAAGGACTGGCCGCCTGAGAAACTGTCCGATTCACACTCTCCAGTAAGTCTCACAGAAGAAAGATCAGTATTTTCCAAATGTTGTTTTGAAATGTTTGTATGATCATCGTTATTATTTGTAATGCGCAATGTATCTCTCAGAGCCAGCCACTGAAGTCACTGCGCAAGCTCCTGCACCTCTCATCCTCGTCCTCCAACCAGACGGCGTCCTCCGATATGCGCTACCAGCCGCTTGCTACTTCAGCGTCCGCTCAAGGTGGTTTCCCCGAAAGCCGGGGTCACTCAGGGCTAAGCACGCCCCAGCTTAAGAGCCGACAGACAGCCTACCCGCTGCCTGGACAGCTGGAGTCCGGTTGGCACTCATCCGCTCTTGGCCGCCCTGAGGGCAACCCCTACCCGGAGCAAATGGGCATCAAGGGAGGCCAGAACGGGCACGGCTTTGGACGCCCGTCCAGATCCCGCATGCCAAACCTCAACGACCTGAAAGAGACAGCTCTGTAAGCCTCATCACCCTGCAGCTCTCGCATCCACCTCAGCATCCTGTTTCCCTTCTGTTGCTCCAACAACTCCCTTTGTAAATCAGTGCACCTGCTGAACACACACACACACACACACAGGATTACCAAACCCTCTGTTGTAAACACTGCTTGCAAACAGGCCAAAAGCCTTTTTATGTCTTCATTTTTTTAAAGTGTCCATGTTTGATAGACTTTATATTATTGCTTATGTAATTCTGATTATAATTTGTATTATAAAGTAAATAAATTGCAGACTCTCTATATATGGATAGATAAACTGTAGATTTTGAATGTAAGTATTTTGGTTTTTATTGAATATAGAAATATAGTCAATTTTACTGTGTAGTATTTCCTTAAGACTAATCTAAGGCATTCTAAACGAATAAAGACTGGTAACGTCAGTAACTTTTGTTCACCTCACCCAGGATTGTAACTGTCTCAGCCGTCCCACCCGTGGATGTGTTCTGTCCCAGTAGTTGCAGATGCTCAAATGTGCGACCACAAGTCTACGCCTTGTGCTTAACCGTGCTGACAATCCGACAGCCTTAGAGCTTACACTTAATTGCTCTTTTTTTTTTTTTTTAGGATAATTAGGTTATTACGTCTTAATGAAATGCAGCCATTTTAGAAACTGGTGCCATAAACTGACAGATATTCTAGCCTGTGTCACCCTCTGCAGGACATTATGAAGCACTGCACACTGTATTCTGACAGGTCATCCTGTACTAGCGAATAGGCACACACATCATACATTATGTATGTGAATCCTGTATTACATGTTATGAAGATGTAACGCGCGTTTGTTGTTATAAAAAAACAATGAAACAATCATTCCACGTGCTTTCAAATGCAGCAAATCTTGTAACTAATTTCTTTTTTTTTTAATTGGCAAAAAAAAACGTGTTGAAATATTAATATTAATCTGTGTTACAACACACCTCAATGGATGTATTAAAATTCCTAATAGTTGCAGCGCTTTGAGCAAACTCCGGTAAATGACAGGGGACATCTGAAGCTGGTACTGAAGGATGTGCTTTGGTCACTCTGATCACTGCTCTCCCTTGAATGTCTAATCTGTTGCTCTCTTTCACACGAGCAACTCCCAAGTGGTCGCATCAGTTATAAACCCGCACAAATACACTCATAACAGCGTAGAAAATTAGCTGCTGTAACAATGTGACATACAAAGCATGAACTGCTTATTTCCCTGTCATTGTTGGAGGGTTATTTTCACAGCAGTTGGAGGAACATAAAAGCCATTCTGGGTGTACTGGTGCAGTGACTCCCAACTTTTATTTATTTATTTCCTGACGTACTCCAAGAGCCTTCTAAGAGGAACTAAAGCACTCCTCTATCATTACCGCCCGTTACCGTGTCCCTCTGGGTTTTTGACACTCCATTTTACATAAAAGTGGATATCATTGCGCTTTTTTTTTATACAGTTAAGATTATTGTTAGTATTTAAGTTAATCTGATCAATTTCTTATAGATTTTTCATAATTTATCAATTGCCATTTAATCTTTTATCTATCGTCTTTTTCTTTTCTTTTTGTCCCCCTGCTTTTAGCATCGTGTCATCATTTTTTTTTTTAGATTCTAGTTTAATGTCCATCTATTAAACAGTTTTATTAAGCAGTTTCCTCACCTAGCCTTTGAGCTCACTCCAACTGTGCACACTGGTTTTTAAACTAGCTTTTCAGATGTTTTCTAAAACAAAACATATGGAAAGCTAGCTAACAGAACCGTGCAGTGTGAAACATCTTTCATTTTTGACTGCTGACTTTAATTGTCAGTACACTGTAATTTGTATTTTTCAGTTCAGCCTCATTTCAGCATCTACATGAACCCTCTTTGGCAACAGGTACGCCTGCTTGGGAATCACTGCACTGCTGTGTTTTTAACTGATTGCTCACGGCGAACCACTTGGGAAGAGAAGAAATCTCAGAGTGGGAGCACAGTGAGGGCAGAATCTGTACCGTAACGTTTGTTTGTGTTGGAAATAAAGTGCCATGAGAGCAGCTTGGCAGAAATAAATTCAAACCTTTTTCTAACGTTGCACTTTGAAGAGACTTTGTGGGCTCAGCAATATTGCCCTGACTGTAAATTCTGCCTCACTCTGTCATGTTTTGTCATGTGTGCGGCGTGTGTGAGAACTGAAGCAGTAACACAGCGACTCCAGACATGACCGTGTTGTGTTGTGTGTTGTGCAACTGTAAGGACTGTGCACACCCTGTACACGTTTTCTTTTCTCTCTGAATTATTGTCCTGCTGAAGGAGCACTGTGTATTATATTAATACTGATGTGTGACTACTTGTTTGGTAATATTTATAACAAAATGTTTATCAGCTGTTTAAATGAAATCAAGTATTACGTTTGTGCTTTTGTTACAGACACAAATTAGTAGCATAGTCAGTGTTTATCTGCTTTTTTTTTCCAACAGAGCATTTTCATGAGAATATAAACCCATAAATCAATGAATGCTTATCAATTTTAGAATATTCATGTTTATATATGTAACAGTAAATCTTCAATAAAACAAGTCATTTGATCTCTTTAACTGTTACATCTCTTTTTATTTCCACAAAGCAGTGTTTTACTTCAATTCACAGAAAGTTTAAGAGTAAATTGTTAAATTTTTTTCAAGTTCTTGTTGCGTTATTGGCGGTGACACATCTTTAGATTACGTTTTGGGCTGGATTCTCCTATGTACATTTCAACACAATACATTTTCGAGACAAATAAACTTTAAGACAAATAAACAATGCGTCAAAGGGCACCAAATATATCGACCTGCCAAGATGTTAATTTCTTCAAGCCTCACCAAAGACAGATATAAATGTTCGAGGTCATGTGTGACACGATGGATCTTTCAGAGCTTAAACAATGCTCTTCTTTTTTGGCAAGTGGCAGGTCGGCAGGAGACGGATGGACGGTGAGGAAAAAGTGAGGGCAGAACGCTTCAGGAACACTTTTTCATGCACATCAGCAGATCCATCCTGATGGCGATGCGGGTGTGCCAGCCCAGCGGCAGCAGGCGGATGTAACGAGCAATGATGGGTGGGCGCAGCAGGTTCTGCACCGTTGAGGAGCGATCAGAGTTCCCATAGAAGACCTGAAGAGAAGAAAGCAAACGGGGTGTAAATCAACAGATTTCATTGTTATGCTTTTGCTCATTCACCAACGTTACATGTTGATTCAGCACAGTAACTAGTAATCTACGAATAAGTCATTATGAATTCTAAAACCTTCCGAACATTTACAGCAGAAACCACTTTCTGTATGAAATGTGTCAGTGCAAGTAGGAGCAAACTGTGACATACAGTGCAGACAGAGGAAGGTCGGGAGTTACTGTGTAAAGAATGGGATGGAGACATCTTTCACATTACCTGAATACAGTTTTGTGTACCTACCCTGTTGTTCCCTGTCTGGTCTTTGTAATAGACCCAGTTGAGAGTTTCCACAGTTCGGTACTGGACGCTGTACTTGGTAATCCACTCATCGGCATCACAGCGGCCCTGAGTGAGGATGCCAGACACCACGCCCTCTTCCTTCAGGTCGATCTGGAGCCACTGGTGCTGGTCATTGAACTTGGACAGCCATGCACACCTGCCGAGAACAAACATGAATTATTTTTCTCCCCCCCCTCTGATAAATGCGCAGTATGTGACATGTATTAGAGATAAGAGAGGATTGCCAAGACTCACCCAAATCCTTGGTTGTTAAGGCGAGCCTTGTTGGAGACCCAGGAGGAGTACCAGCCAGTGTACTGATCCATATTGGAGCAGCTGATCTGGTCTGCGGTTACAGATCCAGATTCAAACCCAAGGGCTCTGTGGTATGGACATTCTGTGGAGGACAGTCGAAGGTTTACTGTTTAATTTAGTCTTTGAAATCACTTGAAATTAAGAGAATCTAAAGCCTGTATTTGACCTGAGCTGCAGTGACTGGATACTTTCCTGTTTTTCCATGTTTGACTCAAAAGGTATTTGTTCTCTCGTGAGGTTATTCTGCCCAACGTTACTGCTTGAGGTGATCTAGCTTATTGTGAGCTTTGATACCAGGAAAGCTTGTGTGATAAGGCGGGAAAAGATGATCAGGGTATTATCTGATGTGTGCTTCCTTGCACACTATCATGCTACTTTGTGAAGGGCACGCCCTATTTTGAGCTCCCTAATCTGCTCTTCTCATTCCCGCGTAGGTAATGAGATTATCTGAATGGCATTTGTCGTTCCAAAGCATTTGCTTGAATTTCCTTCGGGATCAATAAAGTATCTATCTATCTATTTATCTATCTTCCAGGCTTCTTCAGCGCAGTTGACAATGCAAACCCCTTTTATTTCAAAGTAAGTGAGTGGCTAAAAAACGATAATGTCAAGATACTAGATGGGGATTGCTCATCAGAGCAGTCTGAGCTGAGAGTTAGGCAGAGGGGATATGAGGACACAGCCAGCTAACATTAGTGGTGAGATCTATCAAACCATCTGGAACCAACAGAGTGCCCACAGACTCCGAAACAAAACCACAGGATCCCCTCTGCCCATCGTTAATCTTAATGCTCATGACGTTCGCCTGCATGTCATCGCCCTTCACACCTGCCTGACAAATAAAGAACATCCAGCATCTGTCTAATTAACACAGACAGGGTAAAACAAGTCAAATCTGATCAGGTGACCCTGGTTGCTTCCGAACCTGGGATGCAGTTCAGTGAGTCACCCTGAGGTGGTGGCGTTGGGGTTGACGGGACAGGTGAGAAGGCAGTGGGGATGCGTGTCGGAGAATCAGCAGATTCACAGTCACAGGTGCAGGCTTTAACGCTCCCCGTCCATGTCTCAATCTCCTGCTGCTCCTCCACCTGCAGCGCCTCCTCCACCTGCAGCGCCTCCTCCACCTGCAGCTCCTCCTCCACCTGCAGCTCCTCCTCCTGGACAGCCACCTCCTCCTCCTCCTCCTGAAGAACATCCAAGGAGGAGTGAATCCAAGGTCGTTCTCGAAATCAGTTAAAATCACATTTCATACCTCTATTAAGGTTGCTGTCTTACCTCCTGGGAATGAACGGTGATCAGGGCTGTGCCAATACAAAAGCAAAGGGTAGAATAAATCAACCCAAAATGGAATTTCACAGAAAATAAGAAGAAAATAAGAAAAAAGGAGGAGGAAATTCCAGGGGAAAATGAACTCACCGTGTGAGACGTAAACTTGTGAAATGTTTAAAGCCATTTGTACAACTTAACAGACATTTCTAATGACTCAGTCTACACGTGCAGAAGGAGCCTGCAACGGTGTAAAACAAAGAGAAAAACCTTGCTGAACCAGCACAAATACCGAATAGCCAATTAGCCTCTTCACAGAGAAGCATGGCCGACTCTTAATTGCAGCAACATTTCTATGCAGTACTTCACACCTGTGCTCGTTACCTGTGTAACCATCATCGTGTCTACATAAGGAAATATCATCACCAGAACAATGAGTATATCCCTAACTTTTCAAGACAGGCTCTGTTAATAATGTCCCTCGTGTAGGTGTATGGTGACTTACCCTGAGATAGAAGGAGGAGGAACAGCACAGTAGCACACCAGCGCAGAGCAGTGACCTCCATCTTCTTCTTCAGCGGTGCTGGAATGGTATGTGTGTGATACCCAGCACTGGTGGACAGGATTACTGTAATCCACTGGCCTGTCATGGCCTTATCTAAGACTCTTTAGTGACCCTTAGACAGCTCTATTGTACTGCACCTGTACTTCTGTAAATGCCATCACCTGAACAGTCAAAAGTGACTCTTGATAGCAGTGATGCATTTCAGGTCCATACGACCCTCTCACACAAGAGACTGAGTGTTGCTGCATCTCATTACCCTGCAGGATGTTTGAGTCTTGGCTTTTAGAGCCACTGTTGGGAATGTTTTTCAATCTTTGGCAGTTTCTTTTTGTCCAGATTTGATGCTATGGTCAACAGGTGCAAGCTGAGTCCTCTGGCTTTTCTCAACCTGAAGTTACTGTCTTGAGAGGGAACAAGAGAAAATCGTCCTAGATGAATTTGGGAGGCTTTTGAGGCTAAACACTGGCACAATCAGCTGTGCTCTGGCATCGGTTTACTTCTAAGCATGAGCTCGTCAGCCATTTAGTGAGTAAGCGTGCCAACCCTAAAGCCCTGACGTCAGCTGGGTGATCAGTGTGTCTGACTTCCACAGAGGAGGGACGTCTTTTCCTAAATGAGAAAGGACGCGGGCAAGTGTGAGTTCACTTCCAGCAATTTTTTTTTCTTTTTTTTTTATGCCAAAGAAGGTAAAAATTTCAAACCTTAACCAAACTTTATCAGTCACACAAAGATTACTCAGCCATTTTCTGAAACAGTTGGAGTGCCTGTTGCTAAATTACTGAAAGTAACTTAGTTCATATAATATTCTTAATGTTATAAAAATAAAAGTAAAAAATAAAAAGAAGAAGAAGAGAAGAACTTTCCTCTTCTCTAAGATTCAAATCTCTCCCTCCTCGAAGGGAAAAAGCCAGACTCTTCCTGGTTTTTCCTTTATTTAGCCATAGACATATGTATTATATATATATTTTATATGTCTATGTATTGAACATTCAAGTTATGCTTGTGAGAAGTTTTAAATAGGCGTAACCTTGTGGTGTGATTGCTGGCTATAACAGCCAATAATATTTAAGCCAATGAGTTAAAGCGTCAAAAAGGCGGGGATTATCAAAGTATGTGAACCAATGGAAATTGTCAGGAACGCCTCGGTAACCAATAAAATGCTTGATTTCAACTGGCCGTGTTACAGGGTGTTACTAGTATTGGGCAGCTCATTTCTTCAGAGGGGAATACAGTGTTGTTATTATTCAAGGTAAGTAGTTTAGATAATATCTTATTTGGCTTTTGTAAAAATATGTGCTTTAAACCTGTTGACATTTCCCTTTCCAAACAAGCCCAGGGGGTGGCAAAGAATGCTAATGCTAATCACTGAATTACGGTGTTAACGGTACTTCCGTTACAGTGTGTTGATAGCGGTTCAGATGGTTGCAATGGGATTTTTTTTTTTTTTTTTTTTTTTTTGTCTAATTAAGCGTTATTATTATTTATTAATGGTCAGAATAACTGACAATAAAATATTACAGTGTCATATGATTTGTGTCAGTATAATGTGACGATTTAAGATTAAAAAGAATATGTTGTTTCTGCTAATCTGTTCAGATAGAATGTGAGACAGTGTGCCGTTAATCTTAAACAAATGGAAGCAGAGCACATATGAAGGGCAACTTCTTGACCTACTGACAGCTTTTATTACTTTAATTCAGCAAGGGCTGTTCTTTTGCCAAACGCTTTATGAGATTGCTTGATCTAATTCAGTCAAATTTGACATGGGTAACTGTTATTATGTATTTTATTTGGCTTAAGTTGTAAAAAAAAAAAAAAGATTGGCTGCATCATTCTTCCGTTAGGAAGTCTTATTATTCGCTCTTCTGAAAGCTTTTTGTCTCTTTCATGCAGCTGTCTCTAACCGCCCACTGCTTCCCCTCATCATTTCAGTCACACCTCTGTTTTTTTTGTTTTTTTTGTCATCTTTTCATTTCAGATGCAGTTCATGCTTCTGTTTAGTCGACAAGGCAAGCTCAGGCTTCAGAAATGGTACGTGCCTTTGTCTGATAAGGAGAAAAAGAAGATCACCAGAGAGCTGGTGCAGACCGTCCTGGCTCGGAAGCCAAAAATGTGCAGCTTTCTGGAGTGGAGAGACCTAAAGGTTGTATACAAGAGGTGGGTAGTAAATGGACATGAACGTTTTCTGGCTGTGCGCTCACAAAACGGAACATTCTCTCGCTCTCCTGGGCAATTCGCAGACCTATCATTCATATACATGGTTCACTTGGGGAGTCGTTGTGGCCCTCAGACTACAATTAGAACAGGTATTAATTTTTCCTCATTGTGTCCTGTTGCCGTGCCAACAGACAAAGCATGTAAACTATTGGTGAACCCAGGGTGACCCGACAGGGAGAGACGAAAACAGGGACTTGGGGTGCTGAATAAGACATGGGTTTGTTTACCTTCTACAGAATTTTAGACAATAAAACATTGAGTGGGCACTTATTGGATTCTATTAAGGTAAGGCTATTAAGTGTTATTAAAAAGTGATTAGGGCTGCTCACACTGTTGCAGATTTAAAGGACAAGACCGTTTTTTGACATTGGGCCCTTGATTTCACATTATAACATGATGTTCTACTCACCCCTGCTTGTTGTTGGTAATTTGGAGCTGTTCCGAAGATATTCGAGAGGCGTCTGGCTGCTCTCTTGAGATATTCGGCCATGAAACGGTTTCCTATGGGCAATGTTATACAGGCACAAACTATGCTGTTTATAATTTATTAATTACTGTACACTAGCACTGATAACGTGGAGGTGCGTCGCTTACATAAAAAAATCCGGGTTACTGTAATTTTGAATTTTAGCCGAATGAATAAATAGGCAGCAGGTCTGTGGGCTGTCTGTGGCAGTAGCACGACGATGACGTCAGTAACACCCACTTTACGACAAAAATTCAAAATTACAGTAACCCGGATTTTTTTAAGTAAGCGACGCACCTCCACGTTATCAGTGCTAGTGTACAGTAATTAATAAATTATAAACAGCGTAGTTTGTGCCTGTATAACGTTGCCCATAGGAAACCGTTTCATGGCCGAATATCTCAAGAGAGCAGCCAGACGCCTCGCGAATATCTTCGGAACAGCTCCAAATGTTCAACAACAAGCAGGGGTGAGTAGAACATCATGTTATAATGTGAAATCAAGGGCCCAATGTCAAAAAAACGGTCTTGTCCTTTAAGCATCTTTTATTCCACAGAGAAAGACAGCGACACAGATTTTTTTTTTTTCCATGGTTGATATGTACACCTGAGCCTTAGTCCACAAAGTGGAGAAAGAGCTTGGTGTTGATTGTTGGATTGCTTGAATAAGGAAAATGTGAAACTAAACAATGGACAATCTCCTGTGTATAATCCCAACAATTTAAAGCGATTCAATTAGGCCACCTCTTTTTGTTTGATTGCTTATTTACAGGCCACTTAATAAAAGCCTGGGTACTTTAGCGATCAAAATTCTTCTGATGCAAATTGGAACCCATCTGATGTGTCAAAATTGAGCCACGATCACAGTAAAAGCTGCATTTATTGGCAGTGTTGCTAATGTTTTCTGCTGATTTGGTTGATGTTTTGCACTGAGGAAGCCTCTGAGCTTTCAGCCTTAAGTCAAAGGCAACACTATGCAAAAAAACAGATTTTTATCAAAGACCAATTGATTCATTGGAACAATGTCTGATTGTACCTTCAAGCTGCCAAAGGCAACAAAAAGATGCATATTATTCTGAGAACCTGCACTACATTGACTCTGCTCTTGTTTCAAACTTCCTACAGCCACGCACACTGGCATGAGTCAGCCACAATTTAAAAAATGCTTCCTCACTTCTGCGTATCACAGGCAGTTGAACAACCCAACTGAGCCTTTTGTGTTTCCTGAGCTTGGCTCTGTATTGCACTCATTAGCACAAACCGCACACAATTGTGACATGGACCATGAAGAAAGTTTCAGGATCAAATGAGTCCAGTACCAGCAAAAAGCCGCCATTCTGTCTGTTTGAAATGTGGGAAAGTCCTAAATGCTTGTTGGTCGAAAATCTAATTTGCAGTACTTTTTTGCCCAGACGCTCTTCTGGCAACAAAGGATCAACTGACCAACTCCTTTATTAGCCAATCATCACATGCTTAAAGAGTGCCTTTGGGATTATCAGGGATAAAGAACCATGGCAGAATGGGCCTCAACTGATTCAGCATTCTCCATCTAGCTCCTGGCTTTTAAATGAACGCCATGCAGTTCACACAGTAAACCGACGTCTTGTTAATAACTTTGAAGTGCTTTCTCAGCACCATCTAAGTGGGAAAGGAGACGATATAAATTTCACACAAGGTTCCCGTATAAGTGACCCGTAAAGTAGACTTTTCTTGCATTCTTTTTTCTGGTTGACGTTGCAGTTTGTTGGCTTGTCGAGCTGAAGTTGGTTGGCTTGCTGTTGTGTTGCAGATATGCCAGCCTGTACTTCTGCTGTGCCATAGAGGACCAGGACAACGAGCTCATCACGCTGGAGATCATCCACAGATATGTAGAGCTGCTGGATAAATACTTTGGCAGTGTGCGTTTGTGCTTTCTGGACCCCAGTTTTCCCTAGTTTTATATTACGTGCAACCATGATATGTTTACTTTTCCGTATGTTTGCCATCTGTTGAACTTGGACTCAAAAATACTGTAAGAAGTGAGATTGTTAAATCTTTGTTTAACAGGTTTGTGAGCTTGACATCATATTCAACTTTGAGAAGGCCTATTTTATTCTGGATGAGTTCTTGCTGGGTGGGGAGGCTCAGGAGACGTCAAAAAAGAATGTGCTGAAGGCCATTGAGCAGGCCGACCTGCTGCAGGAGGTGAGATGTTTAACAAATTCAATGTTTAAATGATAGTCTGTTCGTACTTCTGTGGAATTTTCTCTATTTTTCCAATAATCTGTAATCTGCCCCTCTCTTTCCTTTAAATTGTATTCAATACCGTAGACAGTGAATATGTTAAAAAAAACACCTTCTTATTTGTAGAGGGAACCCTCTTTGGAAAGTTTTCCAGGAAGTCCAAAGTAGACTTGAAGTGCAAAGTGAAAATGGTATAGGAAATGAATGAATGAATGGATAGATGGAAATCCACTGAGAGACATATCAAATATGTTCATAGTTAATACAAAGGCTGAAGACTCTTTTTAAGAAGAATCTGAGAAATTTGCACACATTTGTAGTTCCACTTCCAGGAGAAACGATCCCAAGCGCCGCTCGGTTCCCCAGGCGGCCGAAACGATGTACAATGAGCGTCACGCACACACCTACCATTCAACATCAGAAAAGTGTGTGCAGGTGCTACTAGACATTCCGTTTGGATAGGCCATAAATCCAGCTCTACCGTATTTGCTCCATTCATTTTTCACCTTTTTAAAAGAAAATCCACAGAAAAGATGGAAAACCCTGATACACCTGAGAAAATGGCCTGTGAGTGGTGAGAGCAATATATTGGGATTGAATCATAAATGGTTGCACTGAACTTTGTTCTCACAGCAAAGTAAGTCAAAGATGGAGTCAGATACTGAAAATGATATACGTTCGTGTGAAAAAAGAAAGTACACCTCCTTTCAGTTCTAGGTTTTTTTTTAAATTATTATTTTGGTCCTAAATGTAGCAGCAGATCTACCGACTGCAAAAGAAAAGTATCTAGGAGATGCAGTGGTCCAGTCAAAGTCCGGACCTCAACCTGGTTGAAATGCTATGATGGGACCGTTTATTTGGGTTCTGCATTAACAAATCCCACAAACCTCAATTAACTGTAGGAAACCTACCATGTAAAGAAAAATTATTTGACGAAAGAGGCTGATAACATCACACAGAAAATGATTACTACAAGTTTTTGAAGCTAAAGCTGCTTTCACAAACTACGGAATCATGGAGTATACATAGTTTTTCACACACTGCTTCTGCACGTTGTGTTAATCTTTGTTGAATTAATAATTATACGCTGTAATACACCATGTGTATGTAACTCCGGCTGTATTTAGCTCATTTTAAGGCCTGCTATACATCATCTCAACATGATGTATAATAACCTTAGAACTGAAAGAGGGTGACTTTTTTTTTTTTTTTTTTTGGTGACATGTTCGTACATAATTGTAAATGTTGCTCCAAGTTGGGAGAGAAGTTCAGATCTGTGTTGCTCCTCCAATGTTTTTGATGTGGATCATAAATGGTGTGTTTTTTTTAGGGTTGTCTGTTGAATTTCACTGTACTTCCTTCCCAATAAGAAAAGAAAATTAAGAAATTTGGACCTTGCTACTTTTAACCTTCACTAGAGTTGCCTTACCCGCCGCGTATATAGAGTTTCTGTCTCACTGTTTTTCACTTCAGCTCGCCGTAGTGGGTGGAGGGGGAGTGAGGACTGCTTTCTTATGCATTTTCTCGTGTTATTTTTTTTTGTTTCTTGTCACGCTCCTCACGGTACTATGTGTGTTTTGCATGTAGTTTGCTTTGATCTCTTATCTTGATTGCTGCTGACACATTGTTCTCTATTTGCTTGTGTATTCTTCACTCCTGTGATTTGCAGAATATAGACTTTCAGACGCGTCTGTTTGCAGGTACAGTTTGTCAGACTCCAAATAAACCGTGCTGTAGTTTTAGCTCAGTAGCTTTAGATAGACTGTAGAATCCCCAACACAATGCTGAGAGCCAGCAGAGAGAACACACCAGCAACGGCAATATTTCAAGTGACTGAAGTACGCCATGAATGTTGAAGTTGCCAGTGTGTTTTTCTGCCTAATACTATCCTTATAGCAACCCTCATATCTCTTGAGGTACCTGTTTATTCTAGGTACTAACCAGTCTCTCTTCAAGGCAACATGTGAGTATACCCGTTCTCCTGTTTACAGAGTGCCTCGGGTCTAAATGGGTTAACGTTAACGGGAGTCATTTTGTTCTCAGGAGAAAGTTACATTTCAGTCTTCAGCGCTCCGTCAGACCCGGTTCATACTGTAGGTGGAAGAGAGCAGAGCTCACGTTGCAGCCTAGAAACAAAGTGTGATTGTCTGCATTGCTGAGAGCACACAAATGCTACTGTCCTTGACTTGAATATCATTAAAGCTGCTTTTCAGCTTAAGTAAATGGGAATATATCTGCCAAGTTTGGCTTTTAATGTGATGCTGTATTTAAGAAAAAAAAAACTTAAACATATTACATATTGGATGTCTTTGCCCTGTTATCAGACATCAACAAGATATATGATAGTAGAGGTTCGGTTAGACTGTTTTTCTTTTTAAATCTTTCAAATCACTGAAAAGTGATTGGTTGTAGATTCTCAGGTACGCAGCCCACAGTGGCCCCAAGAACCTCACTGATGAAGTGAATATGTAAAATGCATACTTAAGGGTGCCATAGGTCTGATCAGTCAGGCTGATGAGTTAGCTGCATTTATTTGCACAACATTTTCAGTCAGCTAGTTCTCCAAAAGGCCACAGCAAATTAGTTCTGGGAAGGGAAATAAAAAAAGCAACCCGTGAACATCCACTGGAGAAAAGCACTGTTATTTGTAGAGAAACTAGGCTGCCGATCTTCACAAGTTAGTATTTCTGGCAGGCACAAAACCTTACAAATATGTCAGGAAGTAAGTAAGGCTCTATAAAGCAAAATGCTAAAAGTTCTGCCAGAAGTCACCACGATGAACGGTATATGAATTAACAAAGATAACTGTTCTGCTTTTTTTATGTTTGACCAATCCATCTTCATCATGTGTAAGATTACTCAGGATTGGGCAGCCAAGTTGAAGCCCACCTGGGAATTTAAATTGGCTCAAAGTTTTAGTGAAGAAGAATGGGGAATAAAGATGGGAAGTATTAGGAAATCTTAGTGAGGTCCATCATTGTCAGCTGTAAAGTAGCTGCCCAGACAAGTCCATAATGTCTTGGAACCAACTGTGAAGCTGTTCATTGATTTACAGTCAGTTGGACCATCAAGTACCCAGACTGTAGACAACATACTGTGCTGTGGCCATAAAATGGTTATGGTAAGCTCTAAGTGTGTTTTGTTTTTTTTCTTTTTGAGTGTTTGGAGTGACAAGATGTTCTCTGACTTGAAAACCTCGAGTAGGCCAAGCCAAGCTTACACTGAGGGGAAGAGAGAAAAGGGTATCTGATTGGCTCAATTCTGTATTTCTAGAGCCAGAATGAAGACTGGGGAAGTTTGCCGAATGAGGAGATCTTGTAAAGGTCCTTGACTCTATCCATGCCTTCATCCAGGCAATTGGTAACAAGTGGACTGGTGCAGTCAGTCAGCATGGGTTTTCTAGCTCTGCGTGCTGTGAACTTCTACCTGCATGTACCTTTGTTAGTCTGACTGTCCCATAACTCTGAGTGAAACAAACATGACACACTGGAAGGGTCATAGTGGGCATGACCTCAAACTTGATTGTTTAAGACATGCCTGAAAACACTCACTAACGGGCAGCACAGTCCTACGCTTTTCAGCTTCACCAGAGCTGTTGGTGACCTTGCTTTTGCTTATTGATTAGATATTTACAGAAAATCAGAATTTTTTTGTTTTCTTTATCATTGATGCACATGATTATCTGCAAAAATCTATCATTTTTGAGGAGTAATTTAGAGCGAAAGGGCTATGCTGCCTGTGTTGTGACCAGCCTGTTATACTAACAGCAATGAATGAAATTGCTCCGATTGCTAATTTCTGAACAATATCACTAAGTTAGAAACTGTATTTGACACTTTTTTTTTCTACTTTATATTTATTCTTCTCTTTTACACTTGATGGTATCTGATCCAAAATAATCATTTTTACTCCAAAAATCTCTAATGCCAATGTGATAAATGAAATGTTCATTTCTTACTCCGTGAGAACATGGAAAAAAAAGACAATCGAGTCTCGATCTGTGTCTCAAAACCTGCTGACTTTCCATCATTAAACAGACACGAGTACAAAGAAAATTACTCCAAGTTACCATGGTTACATGCACGGTTAAGTCGAGCTCCGGTTATAGCTAAACTGTGCCATATAATTGGCACACCGACCTCGTCACAGTATACGTGCACAGGAGCGGAGTTGAGTTATTAACCTAAGTACGTCCGACGGCACAACGCTGTGGAAATGTGTGAATAAACATTCAAGACATTCTGCCGCCTAAAACTTTCCCTGTGGGAGATCATGGTACATGTAGCTTACAGCTGAATTCAGATGACGCTCTGGTTATAAAATCTGGATTTTATTAGAGCAGAGGGACGCTCTGGAAATCCCTTAAATGATCGCACGTTGTCTTAAAGGGGCTGATTTTCTGTCTAAGTTTCTCACGCGTTTAGCCGTCTGACAAAAGTAACGGTAAGAAAATACGTAAATGAGAGCAACTTTATTGGGAATAAATAACCTGACATACACAGCTTGATTTTGTACTATTTCAGTGGGATTAACATTTTAAGAAAAAATTAAAAAAGTAAAGCTTTGGTCCCTTTTTAATTTTTCTACTTTCCTGTAGACGTGCTTCGTTGTCTTTAGAACGCCGCAACACACTCAAAATACATTTGGTGACACACAGAGAATGAAAGTAAAGCTTATGGAATGAATAAGTAATAAATAAGTTGTTAAATATTCTACAATCGGCAATTAACTGATGACAGGTGAGATTTCAGGATTGGGTATAAAAACAGAAGCGTCCACCACTTAGTCTTTCCAAGCAAGGATGAGTCATGGCTCCCCACTTTGTGTGAGGAAAAAAAACAAATTCTCCTATGTAAAATTGTAATGAATCTTGGTCTTTCAGCATACACAATGGATCATACTGGTAAAAGATTCATGGAGTTTTGGGAAATCTGTGTGAGGTCAAAGAAAAACTACAGTTAGATGTGCGTGACCTTCAAGCCCTCTAATGGCACTGCATGAGATCGGTAAACCACTGCCACCCAGCGCAGTCTGCCGCTGTTTCTCACAGTGTAATGGCATGGGTACCTCCCACAGACTGTGCCATAGATGCAGAGCTTATATTAGAATTTTGGAGAGACGGGTGCTGCCTTTGAGGAAACTTTTTTGTCCAAAGAGGTCTGTGGTTTCAGCAGGACGGTGCCACACCTCATTCGACACTACTTACGTGAGACCGTCTTCTACTGAAAACGTATGGCACATTAGGAAGATTGAATTCCAAAACCTGTTGAGCAGCTGAAATCTTGTATTCAGCAAGCGTAGATGCAGACTCCTCTCCCAAAACTCCGTTGATTAACATCCTCAGTTTCTGAGTGATTGAACAGTGTAATTAAAAGGAAGGGTGATGCAACACAATGGTAAACTTGGCTCTGCCTCAGCTTGTTTAGAACATTTTACCGGCATCGAGTACTACATGTGTTTTATGCTTTTTAAACATAATGAAGATGGGCCATGAAATGATTTCCTTTGTACTTGTGTCTGTAAAATAAAAGTTCAAACTAATTAACAAATTAAAGATTTAAAGTCATATTGGGGGGGAGGGACTTCTCAACCTGTCTGGAAATAGGATTTTTACCCATTTGGTGAGTTTTGCAGCTGCAGGATGGGGTGTGTTTTCAAGGTTACCCGGTGCAACAAGGCGGCTCCTTGCTGTGTTCGGAACCGTGTAGCTCCACCATGCGAAGGGAGGGAGAGTTCAGTTGATCCTTTTATTTGTCGGTTTTCTAATTTTCTAATTTCCATGACCCGATTAACAAAGAGGAAATTAAATCGACAGGAAAAAGAAAACCTGAATCATTTGTGGACCAAAAAAAAAAAGGAGCACAATCATTGTTTTTATTGTGGTGCCTCCTCTTAATATTGTTGTTGTTAGAATCAGAACAGCAATCAGATCCATCCACAAAAATGCTTCTGGTGCTGGAGTGGAGAGCCAATTTAACTCTGCAGAGTCCTTGACTGTGTAATTTGGTAATTAGGCTACGCAGCTGGAACTTTTAAAACACCACTGTGTTATAATGGGGGGTGCACAAGATGAGCAAAATCCATGCAGTGATTATTATGTTAAGAATAGAAAGTATATTACTTTGACATAATACAATTTGAGGTTGGTGCATTCCAAACACTGTGCAGTTGGGGGAGAAAAAAAAGTAAAACAGGCAATCCGGGGGCTTTAGAACAGATTTTTGAGTATTAGTAGGTGCACAGTGCACTAACTATCCAGAAAACATTCCACAGAGGATTTAGGGGAAGCTATTTTGATAAGCCTTTAATGAAATACTTAAAGGCTGTCCATTACTTTGGTTCCAGTGAGCAGATCTTCTTTTGGAATAATGAAGCCTCGCAGCTCAGCTCTGCGTGAGAGACGTCCCCGTGAACTGGGTGGAGTTGTTGAGGTGGCGCACAGTAAAACCTCCGGCTCCCTCAGCTCATCCTGTAGAAGTGTAGTACTGTCGCAGGTTGTCGGACTTGGTGGGAGTCGACAGGCTGTGCATCATTCTGTTTGTGCTTATGAAACTGTTTGCCTCACAGGTGTGATGGTCCCAAATATGGCCACAGAATCCTCTGGTCTTTTCCAGAATTAGGCCCGCTAAGGTGAATACTTTGTGTCTGTGGTTTTAGGCTGTCTGTACCACTAGAGCCCTGTAGTCTGAGTGTTTTTGTTGTGTCTATACATTTCTGTATGCGGTGTATCAGTCTGTGTGTAGCTCAGCTCTTGTTTCGTGAGGCGGTTATCACGGTCTCCTGTTCATAGAAGTAGTCTCTGTACAGCTGACGGGACATGATTGTGTTTAAAACAGAGTCTGTCTAAGTTTGTCTTTGTTTGCGTTTTAAATGTTTACATTTTAATCCACACTACTGTCCTCTATTGAGTGTTTTTTTTATATGCGTTATACATTTAGGTCGTGTTTGCACAACACATTGATATACCCAGAGTTAGATCAATTGAAGTGTGAGTGTGACAATGAGTCAGTGCACAGTTTAAAAGTAAGTGGTTCACACTTTTGGATTTTACTATATTTCCTTTTGCTCCCTCACTGAAGCGTGAGTACCTATTTCCAAATTAGGCAAAGCTTACCACTCAGGCTTTCCAATTTTCACTCCTTCAGCTAAGCTTTCCATCTCCAGCCTCAAATTGATATGTTATAAAATAATATATATAAATCTAACAAGACTATTTCTTGCCTGAGGAAACGGAAAAAGAGAGCATAGTATGTCTTGAAATGTTGTCTCTTGCCTGCTGCTCTGTTGTCCTGCATGTCCTGTGGGTGAAGTGTGTGAACCCCATGCCACGTCGTCTTCTAAGCTGTTTGCATTTCTCTTCCCCAGCCCCGTCATGAGTACTTTAATGTGCCTGTGTACTGATTGGCTGCCATCGCTGCTGCTGCTGCTGCTGCTGCTGCTATCCACCCTGCATGCTGAGCGCCTCAGTGCTTGGCACCTTTCTTTCTGCCCTCTGAGCACCTGACATTGTCATTGGTTTGACAATGTAACAATACTATTGTCCAACGTAATCTTAGAACTACCAGAAATGAAAGGAAGCGAGGATATTTAGCCTGGATTTGGCAAAATGTTCTGATAGACACAGACAAGAAGCTCAGTGTCCTTTTTACTGGGACATGAAAACATTACTCACTGTTGAATGAGTCATTGTACAATTCATGACGATGTATTGTTACATGCCTGTCATTGGTCTACTGAATTATGTATCATTTAAACAGCTAAACGTCTCGTTAATATTATCACAGTTAAGTTCTACCCCTGGAAAAAATGATGGAGTCACCACAGTTGGAGGATATTCATTCAGCTTCAGGCACAAAATGATTTAATGAGATGATTTAATAGCTGAAGTTTTGTTTTAATTTCAGATGGAGTAGAGACTAAATGGAACAGGGATAACTCAGTTGTATAAAAAGCTCTGAAATCTGCTGGAATTCGCTCTCTTAAAACAAAAACCTGCACAAGTCTAAATATGCAAATGAGTCTGCAGTTAAAAAAGAAAGCTTCCCGAGTTTAATGAGCTGTTGCACCTGGCTGATTGGCAGAAAACATGGCCCCAAACAAGAGAGCTGTCAGTGGAAACAATGGGAAGGATTATAAAACACGATAATTCAACTGGAAGGGATTGGGGAGGTTGTAAAAGGGAAAGATACAAGCCAACCCAGGGAGACGCCAAAGCTTCGGGACAAATAACTCAGCGAGCATCAGGCCTGAAAACAGAAAAACTGGGATGAAAAACAAATGGGCAGAAACGGGAATCAGTGTCTGTGACCGAACTACATGAAACCAGCGGAAGATAATGGGATTTACATCCAGAAAAGCCAAATGTAAGCCATCACTAACATCTAAACGGAAGAGAGGGAGGCTATAGTGGGCTGAAGAGAAGCAGTCGCTGACTGTCAGGAGGCAACACCCGATTAAACATTCTGAGGGAAAATTCCTAAAACCCTTTTCTTTTGTAAGTGTGTTTTGCAAAGCTAGAAAGTTCAGCTATTAAACACATTGCCTTTTGTCATATTTGTTTTGAATTAACTTATTTCATTACAAAATAAAAAAGCTGAATGCACATCCTCAAAGTGCGGTGATTCCACAGCTTTTACCAGGGATTGTAGCAGGTTTGCATCATGTGTTTGCCATGGCTCAAAATGGGATGTTTGACATTTATTTTAAACAAAGAAGAGTTCCATCTTCTTTTTTAAAACCTCCAAAACTTTCGCTGCCTCTCTTTGCCTCTAACGGGGAGCTTAAAGCTGAGAGGAGATTTAGTAAGTGGAAATGAATTACATTTACTTTTTCTTTGGCTTAAATAAAGTCTGTACTCCATTCTGTACTGCCTCTTCCAAAATCCTGGCATTGGGCAACACTTTTGGGTCAGGATGGCACATGATTAAAGGCCTCTAGTTTGAACCACATATTTCTGATTGAATACGACATATTAGATCAGTGCTTTTTATTCAGGATGGATGTTATATGACAGAAATGCCCATTTCTTTGTCTGTTCACCTGTGCTACTGCCCCTCGCTGTGTGGGGAGAGTCTGCCCCCTGTTGCAGAGGTTGTAGTGCAGTTGCACAAGAGGGTCTGTGTTTATCTGCACAAAATGCTTTCAAGACCCCAGTATTTTTTTTTTACTCAAAAATGAAATATTTGAAAAGCAGAATACGATCGTGTGAATCTTTGACCTTTAGTTACTTCTGGTAATACCCAAAAGGAGCTTTGGATTGGTGGCCTCACAGGTCATGCTTTTGTCAGCCACGTCATTTGCTTTCTGTTCCTTCACCATGTCTTTTCTTGATTGCTCACATTTGTTTTTTGGTTTTTTTCTAACTTTGTATCAGTTGTCTTTGACCTGTCCTTGATATGATTTCTGGGAATCATGATAAGAGCTTGAAAATGAAAAACAAACCTGTACTCGGACTATAGCAAACACTAAAGGTCCCAGTAGTTTTTAAATCACTTTCTGTTACTTCACCGAGTTGCTAACTTTGCTGTTGAAACTTGCGCAGACTGTGATTGCATGTTTTTTCTTAAGGTAAGTGGTATAAGTGGGATTACGCTAAATTATTTTTGCACTTTGCACAGATTGAGGCATCTTTTTTGCCATATCAATGTAACATACAGGTGAAATTAATCTAAATAATTAACCTTACGAGTCTTTTATCAATCAAGAAGGCGCACAGACTAAGCACTAAAAAACTTTCTATGTGATTGTTCTTTTTCATCTGTGTCCTAATAAAGATGAGTGGCAGCAATGAACCATCCTAATAATCTGAATGATACATTTAGCACTAGAAAGAAGAAATAAATGTTTGACAATTATTTGAGCTTTAAGCTCACCGGTGTCTTCCTTTTATACCGCCTGTCTCTCCCTGAGTCTATGACGTTTCCTTGCCATGTAGCGACTGCTGAATGCAGGCTGACCTTTGCTGCAGCTGTGTTCATCTGTGTCAGACGCAAACCGATTGTGTCGAGACTAATTTGCTTTGCAGATTAAGACGTTCGGCCTCCATAAGAGCCGGTAAGGAATTCCTCATTTAAGGAAAACAAGAAAAAGGTGAATAGGATTAGTGATGTTTCAGGGTCGTTGAGTTTTTTTTTCCCCCACTGAAAACATACACTCGCTCTAAAGAAGCTATTGTGTAGAAATGTGTTGTTTTTCTCCTTTCTGTCTCACTGCTCTGATGAAACTCCTCTCTTTATCTTTGTGCTGAACCTTGTTTTAGGATTCCAAAGTAAGTGCCTCTCCTTCTTTCTGCCACACACCATCAGTGCTCATGATTTCTGGGACAAAAATCAACAGAAGTACACCTCTGTGAATATCAGAAGATTATATCATTTAAAGCTGCAGTGCATTACAGTGATAGCATTATTTATAAATCAGCAGAGTATTTTTCTTTTGTGAGCAATCGAAACTAAATACTTTCAAAGACTTCATTATTATATTCCAAAGTGAGAGTGGGTCAAACAAAACAGATTTCTTATTTATCGCATTTCATGAACATTGTCAGAAAATCATGTTTTGGACTATGGGCCACATCTCTCTTCATGGGATAGATTTTACTTGGTAGGACACTGCGTTCTCACTCAATTGTTATAGCTCCAACAGAAAATTACGATTGTGAGATTTCAAAAAGGAAAAGGTATAGAAACATCAGTCACCAACTAAAGAAATTGCCAAAAAACATAGTTCAGGTGGAATTTAAAAAAAAAGAAGAGTCATTACCACTAATCTGAATCATCAAGAATGGATTCTTAGGAGCATGTTTAACATGGACGTGGCCAGGAGTTCGGGGGCGAAGGCATAGTCTCTACAATGATGCACGGAGGTGTGAGAATAATGATTTAAAGCTACACTAGAGAAAAATTAGTATTAGTATAGTATAGTTGACTGCCTGTGGATAAACCAAAATACCTGTTAACAATTTAGCGAAAACTGTTTCAAACACTTAATTTGTCATCTTCTTTTGGTTTGTTTGTATATTTAGTCATGACTGCTCATTTAACAAAGAAACAAACACTACGCTCCAACGTTGCCATCCCTGGCTTTGACTTGAAAGCAGCTAGAAAGCTTAAAGAATAACCTCAAAGGATGGTGTCAACTTGTCCAGGATGTAAGTGCAGTGAAGCATCTCGACTCAATTCACCAATTCACAACAAATGTGAGTGGCCAGTTATGAATTTAAAGTCCAGTTCTGCTAAAAATCGAGTTGTTTTTTGGTCTTCTAACACGTCTATAAGATGTTTCCTGCAGAGCACCAATGAAAGTCTGAGAAAGGCAAGGTCATTATGAGGAGGAACCAGCACCAACCAATCTTATACTTGCAGGGTGGGGCTGTACAATTAATTTGTATGCGATGTGAGAAACTGAAGAGAAGTTAGCGCAGGCTAGATGGAGAAAACGGAGCCATGGCACTCTGTGCGAGGCAGTGAGAAAGTTGCTAGCTTGCACCACGAGCTCTGGAAACTATGTGCTGGAAAGGGAAAGGAACCGGGCAAACCTGCCAGCTCGCAGTGCAAACTCAGCTGATGGGTGGAGATGTGGGCCGGAGGGCCATTTTCACAGGTATCCCAGTCACTGAATGAGGAAAGGGGGGTAGAGTCAAATCAAGCAATTATAAATTAATGAATTGGGTTTTTTTTTTTTTTTGCAAATAATTCGAAATGTACAATTTGGAGATACTATAAATTAGACTGTTTTGGAAAGTACTCCCTTCTTTTGTATCAAGCATATTAAAATTGACAAGAAAATGTACAGGCCAGTTGTTTAATCAGTCAAGAGTTTGACTCTTTCATCTTGTTTTATTGGATGTATAATCATTATAATTAATATATATATATGCAGAATATTTTTTTTTTGCTAGTGCATATGAATATAAAGGTGATTTATGTAGCTTTAACAGCTTTTTTTCAGAATCAATCGCAATATTAAACATAGTGTCAATATTGTGTTATAAATCACTAAGTAAATCACTGAGTGGGTCGCTCAGTATGAGCCGGTTGTTCTTTTACGTGCTTTAATTTGATTCAATAAAAATGTAAAAACTTTACCTTTAATGCAACTTTTTGAAGGTTTCTCTTTACTACCAATGTATCGTTGTTGAAAGTGACAAAAGTGACAAAGTGGGTGAACAAACGGGGATGCAAACAATATATGAAATGTATATAAATGTAAGCCATCTTTAATTTGTTGACATAAGAGCAGGCAAGTGGTGTCCCATGTACGTGTGTGCACAGTTGGAAGTGTAGTTGGTGTGTGGCTCACGGATCACTTCACTGGTGCTGTGGTTCTTCTCTCCCCTCACAGGAAGCGGAAACCCCCCGCAGCGTGCTGGAAGAAATTGGACTCACATAAACGCTGTCCTCATCAGAATCCACTGTCCCCACACCCCTTCCCCTGCCGGCTACCCTGCCATATGTAGCGGAAAACTCCGGTTCACCTTTGAGAAAACGCAGTTACAAACACACACTCACACACTTAGATGGTTTTCTTGTGCATCAGTGTTTCAGGTTTTTTTTCTACTTTTTTATTGACAACGTAGCACTTTTTACGCGTGTCCTGCTGAGTTATCGGTTTGTTCAGTGTGAGGAACGTGACCAACCGTTCCTGAGACAGAAATGCACCGCAAAATCTAGTGTTGCACCACTCGACACAAAGATGCTGTACTGAGTGAATTTCTGCTTGATTTCAGTGTGACCACAGCTGATCTGCGAATTAAAGGCAGAATCTCAAGTGTGTTGGTCAACCTTTCAGATCAGACTCTATCATAAAGGGAAGTCAAAAGTATTACAGAACCAAAGAGCAATGTTTCATCTCACCTTTTATTCCTTTGACATTTCATTGTGATTATCCTGAACTTAGTGATGGACTACAGTTTTACATATTTATCAGTTAAAATCCACTCACTGTGCTTACACTGGAATGAACCGCTGCAGTCTGAACTTGTACAACTGCGAAGTGGCTTAAAAATGAGTTTACAGGCCCAACTCTTACAGCATATTTGGACTGTTTGGTGTTTGGTTGATCTTGAATTGTTGAATGCCTTGAACCACTGACCGATGTCCATATTTAAAAAAAAAAGAAAAAAAGAGGCTATATAACTGTGTTATGACAGGTGTGTTTTCATGCCAGTGCAGTGTGGCAGGAAAACACACTGCGTTGGTTGGCAGCAAGTTTACTTTTTCCTTAATGTTTACTACTGTGACTCTCTCTTATTTATCTTTTATTTAAACTGAATCATAGATGCTCCATTTGAATCAGGATTCTTTGACCTGCCTCACAAAGCTTTTCTGCTCGAAAACAGCTGGTTGCTGCTGGACAGAGCTCCCCCGCCCCCTACGTTTAACTTCACACACTTTAGTTTGATTTAAAAAATTCAAACCGAAAAAAACATAGACTGATACAGCTTTAACCTTACTCTTAATAAGGCTTGACTGAATGATTTGGATATTAATAAAATGGGGCTATAGTGTTTACTATGAATCACCGTTTAATACAATAATATCATCAGTGTTAGTCTTGAGGAACAAACCTGCGTTACTCATTCACAGAAAGGGTTTTATAATGTGCCTCGAGCCTTTTTGGCCTGTGGCGGCCACGTTTGATCCTGTAGTATGTAGCCACCTATTTACCGCTGTGAACAAAAGAAGAGCTCAAATGAGCCTGCATGACGAAGAGCAATTACAATGTTCTTCATGTGTTGAAACTGTCACTTTAAGCCACTTTATTGGAAAAATTCCTGTTAAAATATTTAGCATTAAATACCTTGCACACAGGACTGTAGGAATACATTTAAACTAACTTGTGTCTGTATTTTGTGTTTTCTTGCACTATACCGCATCACGTGTCAGACCTGTTTTTACATGTTGAAACACGTAAATCTTGCCATTCCCACTTTTTCTAGAACTTCATATGAGCATTTTCTTGTTTAACTGATATGTGACTTGAGAGAATTTACGACCGTCTGTATTGTGTATAAAGTAAAATATACAGTTATGTTCAACATAAGGGGGAAAAGTTGTGCTTTTCTTGTCATGTTCAGCAATAAAGGGCCCTCGTGGAGCAGAAAGAGAGTCAAGAACTGAGAGTTTCCTCTCTTTTCTCCCTCATGCTTTACCGATGACTCGAAGGAGTGAACTGTAGTGTTGTAGGTTTAATGGAAAAAGAAAATGTGTTACACAGTGTTACACGATGTTCAGATTAAACTTTTTTTTCCCTCTTGAAATGCTCCGTAAATGCAAGATTGATGTGTATGAAGCAGAGAAGCAGCAGAGAGAAAGGATTTTTTTTATTCAGAATGTAATAAAATATGATGACACACGTACTGCAGTTTGCATTAGAGTAAAAACTATTTGGGAATTAGACCCTTCTTTCAGAGCCAAGTCTGATATAAACTCCCAAAAATAGCTTGTTGGGAATGGCATGTCTCCTCTGAATTTACAAGTCGAGATCTGCAGAGAAGGCCATGCTTTTGGACACAAAGAACAGAAATATGTTTAGTCATTCGTTGATTTATTTTTGATAAAACACACGGGACCCACAGCCCGTTGCTACATTGAGCTTAATTCTATCCAGTAATACTTAACAGCATTTAGTAAAGTGATATCAAAACATGCTTTATCATGTATATATTTAAAAAGAAAAAGAAAGTTGGCTCAGGCCGTTGTAGAGTAAAAAAATATATATATATATTTGATTGGTTTACTAGTCGCACGAAATCCTCCAGAAGTCCAAGAAAATATCACTGGTTTTGATTCATGCTGATGTCTGAAGGATGATAAAGGCACATAAAAGTCCATTCGTCACAAACAGCTTTTACTTTTTGTTTTCTTTATCTCAGGTTTTTACTCGTTAAGATGCTTTTTGTGTCTAAAAGGTACCTTGACAACGATCCCGTGTAACCTTTGAAGGAAAAGGCAGCAAATGCTTTGCACATTCGAGAAGCTCTGGTAACGCTGGTTTTGCTGTAACAGTCTTACTTGGTCTGGTTTGACCGGAAACTCATAGCAGCTGATGTGAGCTAACAGTATTAAACCATCAAACTGCTCTTTAACAAACATGGCTGAGTCAGTTTCCCAAGCTTAAACTTACTGATGATATCCTGTGGTAACTCTTCATTTTCAGAAACCAGTCCTATAATAAAACACTGCAATGTTTCTGACCTTAAAGGTGGGGGAGTCTGTGTTATCACTCTAACTGTCCTCCTTTAGCATCTCTTCAATCTCTCTGTCCCAGTTTTCATCATGGTTCTCACTATCAGCCAAGATGTCGTATTCCCGAAGCTCCTCCTGTAACTCTTTCTCCCAGTCTGCAGTCTCCTCTGCAACACGAACAAAACCAGCCAATTAAACGCTAATAAACTGGTCCACCAACGTATAATAACCCAGGTTAACCCAAACACCTACCCTGCTGTGAGTTTGGGTGCTCCCTCTGGTCCAAAACCAGCTGTTTCATTCCTTTGCATAGCTCGTCCTTATTTATCGTGCACGAGCCAAAAGCCTCACTGATGAACTCGGCCGCCGGCGGACTGGTGGAGATCTCCTCATTCTTGATGTGACACAAAAAGGAGGTCAGATTGTCAGAAGTAGTCCACTCGCTGCTTAATAAGCAAACTTCTTGGCCATGTTATACTCTGAAAGCAATTGGATTACCTCGTTTGATTTGAGACTGTGAACGGCTGGGGTTGACTGACGCTTAACCGCATCTGTAAAGAAAAACAGGGCATCATCTTTCAGGTGTATTTGTAGTGATATTTATACTCTTTCAAGCCACGTGATATTTATTAAAATCACAAAACCGCTGTGCTCACAGAGTTGCTAAGGAGAACTCTTAATTTTTGTCACACTTTAGACTGATATATAGACATTAAAGACACGCATACTGATGAAATTATCCGAACTGAATGCGTTTCAGTTGACTGCACCTTTCTGATTAGGAGCTTCGGTTTTGGCAGCCTGGTGTGCTACCAGAGCAGTGAGCTGAGCTGCCTGTTTTATCAAAGACACACGGTAGAAGTAATTCTTCCAGAAGATTTCCTCCTTCACCCTAAAATGAAAAACACGAATTAGAAATGAAACAATAAACGCGCTCTTATTGCTGGGATGCACAAGACGAAAACACAGGGCAACAAAGTTAATATGCAAGTCAAATGTTCTCACTCTTTGGGGACCAGATGGAAGCGCATCTTCCTGAGGAGCTCGTCCTCCTCCAGCATCACCATGGCGACCGGATACGTTTGCTCGAAGTCGAAATGGAACTGCACACCAGCAGGAGGGTCTCGCAGAAAATTTCTTTTGTCCTGCCATCATACGAAATAAAATGCGAGCTTCAATTGCTTTGGCAATATAATGACATAGTTGGGTTAAAGATTGTGCTTTCATGAAGATACTTACAGCTGAGAGAGCCACAATCTGCTCATGTAAAGTCTCCTCCTCATCATCATAACCAACCCATGGTGGCACAGCAGCACCTAGAAGGAGTAAGTATAAAAGTATAAAAAGGACCAGAAATGTTTTACTTATCAACCAAAATGTAATTTGAAGATATTCACATCGAAAGAGGATGAAAGGTTTAGAAATGACAGCTTTTTAAATGTATCGAACCCTCTTTTTCAGGGTCTGTTTGACCGTCTTTTTACGCCCTTAGTTTTGTCTTCAGCAAGGTGTTACTTTCAAAAACTCTTGGGTTGTCTGGCATGCTTGATAACTTTGCCACAGTTGGACGCATCTGCGTTGACAGTGCACCCCTATTGACTTGAGAAATCATCCGGACGCTTCTATCGCATCATCATTAAACACTAGTGGCCCAGTGCCTGTTGGGATCCATGCATCCCCATGCTATCAAACTCCCTTCGTGTGTTTTACAGATCAGATCATGTTGTACACTTGGGATTACGAGCCTTCTCCGTATTTTTTTCCCCTCCAGTCAGTCTGAAAAATTCAAAGAGGCCTAATTGATAAATACTTCCTTCAATTTAGATGTAAATGGATTCAAACTGAGGTTTAGAATCTGCACTTTAAGCCCATTTTCAATATCTAACTCTTATTTGAGTACATTTTGGTGAAGAGCTACAATAGAAACAGTGTTCGTATACAAATAGTTGGTATATTCTTGAGATACTTGCCAAATTCTTTTGCCTTTTTTTCCTGCACAAACTTCTGTTGCTCTTTCTGGAAATCACCCAATATGGTCTGAGGGAAGAAAACATTTACTCAAACATTTCGAAATAATTTAGCACAAAGAAGGTTTACTAAACTACGAAGGGAAAAGCTATTACCTTATCAATAATTTCATTTAGTTTCCCCTCCTCCACGCTTTTCTTGAGGGTTTGGGCTGTTCCAACAACAGAGTCAGATAGTTTCTTAGAGGCACTGCTGGCAAAAGTATACATGTAACCTACAAAGAAAGCGGGTATCATTAGCATCACTGGAATTAAATTCATCTTCCGGCAAAGGGAAATGGGCACATTCGGGAAAGTCTACCTTTACAACTCTTACAGCGCTTTGTCAAAACTCACCACTGAAACCCTTGGCTTTTTCTAAAAGCTGAGTATCTTTAAGAGGAGCCTGTTTCTTTTCACAAACATTTGTCGGTTTGTTGTCTTCCTTTCCACCAACGGCAGACTTGCTCTCTTCTTCAACTTGGCCATTTTCGCTCTCTATTCCAAGCCAGGTCCCCCAGTTCTTTAACATACTTTAAATAATTTCCCCAAAATGTCAAATAAACTCCTTGAGATCCTCTTATGGTGATTATTGTTTCATATGTCGATATTTTTTTTATAGTTTGTTACCTGGTGACGTTTACCAACTCCCTAACTTCCGCGAATCGGTGGAATTTGATCCTATTGCCTACCCTTAGGTTAAAAAGTTGTCATGGAAACGCACGCGTTCCACTCAAAAGGCTTCTTCTGCTTGTTAGCCAACGCTAGATGGCACGCTTGTGCCGTTAGTGCTACGCTCGTTATCCCTGTTGTCCATGGATGGAGCTCTCTCTCTCTCTCTCTCTTTCGGATTTTATATTGGCGGTTGGCAAACAACTTTTAGTAGCATTACCGCCACCTACTGATATGGAGTGTGGATCACATGACATTTATCTATTTCCATATATATATATATATATATATATATATATATATATATATATACCTATACATACCTATACGTCAACACTCATCTATACGCCCATATATCTATTTATGCCTACACTTTTACATACTCCCTACTCATATACCCTCATTTATATACTTTATCTGTACTATATTCTATTATATAACCTACACCGTTTTAAATAATAAAAAATTTCCTGATAACATCTGTTTCCTGATTCTTTTTGCAATAAATCTACCATATCTAATTTCATTTTCATCCTACTAAGCTTTCTAATTAAATTATTTCTCTGAACCTGATACTTCCTACAATATATCATAACATGTTCTATTGTCTCATCTTCCCCACACTCACATTTCCCTGATTGATGTTTTCCTATCATATATAAGTTTTTATTTAATCCATTATGTCCAATTCTAAGTCTTGTTATAATGATCTCCTCTCTCCTACTTCTTTCTGTTCTTCTCATTTTCCCTATTTTCCTTTGTATTTTAAACAACCAACGTCCTTTTCTTTCTTCCTCCCATACCTTTTGCCATCTCTCTTCCATTTTTTGTTTTATAATACCCTTTACCTCTTTTACACTCATTCTTACATTAATATCAATCATTACTCTTTTTACACTCTGTTTTGCCATTCTATCTGCCATTTCATTTCCCTCAACTCCATAATGCGCTGGTACCCATATAAAATGAACTATAATCCCCATCATACTAATTCTATATAGTGTTTGTTCTATTTCTATTAATATATCTGGTCTACTTTCTGACTTACTATTTTGAATACTAACTAATGAAGAACTTGAATCTGAACATATAATTGACTTTAATGGTTTAACCTCTTCTATCCATTGAACTGCTAAAAGTACCGCAATCATTTCTCCAGTATATACTGATACTCCATCACTTACCCTTTTCCCCACTTTAATTTTAAATTGCGGTACAATCATACCTATCCCTATCCTATCATCTAAAGTTTTTGATGCATCAGTATATATATGTACATAATTATAATATTGATTTATATGCTCCTGTACAATATATTTATTCAAACTAAAATTATTTCTATTCTTCTTTTCTAATAATGATAAATCTACTTTTGCTTCAGGTATTATCCATGGTGGAACTGTATGTAATGGAATCGTTTGACTTATATCTACTTTATCTAAATATTTTTCCCTACTTTTATCATTTACTATTGTTCCATAACTTTTAATTTTTCCTTTTTCCCACCCTGTTTCTAACACTTTTACTGTTGGATTATCTTTTTTCTGACCTTGTAATTTTGACCAGTAGTTTAAGGCTAATTGTTCCCTTCTCATTTTTAGAGGCATTTCACCCATTTCCACCTGTATTGCTGCTATAGGAGATGTTTTAAAGGCCCCTGTACATATTCTTAAAGCCTGATATTGTATAGTATTTAACTTTTTTAGATTTGTATCTGCAGCTGAATTATACACTATACTCCCATAATCCAATACTGACCTAATTAAACCTGTATAAATAGCTTTCAATGACCTTCTATCAGCCCCCCACTCAGTACCAACTAAACATCTCATTATATTCAAAACCTTCCTACATTTTTCTATTATTTTCTTAATGTGTACACCCCAAGTCAATCTTTCATCCAACCATAACCCAAGAAATTAAAATTGCTTAACTCTTTCCAATTCCTGACCATATATTTTCAACTTAATTTCTCCATCCACTCTTTTCCTTGTAAAAAACATTATTTTAGTTTTTTCCACAGAAAACCTAAATCCCCATTTATATGACCACTTTTCAACCATTGAAATTGCTTCCTGTAGCTTCTTTACAATAAATTTTAAATTCCTTCCTCTTTTCCACATTGCTCCATCATCAGCAAACAGTGAACAACCCATTCCTCCTTCTGATTCCTTAAACATATCATTTACTATGACAGAAAATAATACTGGACTTATTATGCTTCCTTGTGGTGTCCCATTTTCTATAATAAAATTTTCAGAATATTCCTTCCCTATTCTCACTTGTATTTTTCTTCCTTCTAAAAATGTTTTAATCCATTTAAACATGCAACCACTTATACCCATTCTTCTTATTTTAACTAATAACCCTTCCCTCCACATCATATCATACGCTCTTTCAATATCAAAAAATACTGCTACTACACTCTCTTTATTTACTTGAGCCTTCCTAATTTCATGCTCTAGACATATTACTGGATCCATTGTACTCCTCCCTTTTCTAAATCCACTTTGAACCTTTGATAGAAGTCCTTTACTTTCTATATAATATAACAATCTTTCATTTATCATTCTCTCCATTATTTTACATATATTGGATGTTAAAGCTATTGGTCTATAATTTTCTGGTTTGGAGTCATCTTTCCCTGGCTTTCTAATTGGTATAACCACAGCTTCTTTCCAACTTTTTGGTATTTCTCCCTCCTCCCAAATTCGATTATACAATTCCAATAAAATGTTTTTAGAAAATTCACTTAAATTACTGATCATTACATAACAAATCTGATCTTTCCCTGGTGCTGTTAATTTATATTTTTTAAGTGCCCTATTTAATTCCATTATTGTAAATGACATATTCAATACATCATCCGATTCTACCATTTTTTCCAAAAGCTCCTTATTTTCCAGAATTGTTTTTTCTCGCCCTTTTTTCCCTTCTAAACTGATATTTTCAGAACTATGAATTTTAACCAACACTTTTGCTAACATCTCTGCCTTATCTTTATCTGTCACTGCTGCTATTTCTCCATTATTTAATACTGGATATGCAGTCACTCTTTTAATTCCTTTCATTCTTTTAATCATTGTCCATACCTTAGATATTTCTGTCTCCCTCCCTATTGAGTTACAAAAACTCCTCCAATAATCTCTTTTTATATTTTTAATAGTTCTTCTTACCATCGCCTGTAATTTTTTGTATTCATTCAAGTTCTGAAAGTTATGATTTTTTTTTAATACTTTAAACGCTTTATTTCGTTTCTTAATAGCTGCAGTACATTCTATTGTCCACCATGGTACCAACTTCCTTTCCTTTTTCCCGCCTTTTATCCTTATAGTTTGATGAGCCGCTTCTACTATAGCTTTACATATATTAAGATTCAAATCCTCAATACTACTATTTACATCCACTTTTCGTATTTTTAATTCACTATTATTCCTAAAAAGTTTCCAATTTGCAGATCTAAAACACCATTTTTCCATCTCATTCATACAATATTTCTCTATATGCATTTGAATTTCTATCATAATAGGGTAATGATCACTTCCTATAGTCGTTTCTTTAAGTACTTTCCATAAACTTTTACATGCTAAAGAATTTGACACTATCGTTAAATCAATGGCTGACTCTGTATTCTCTCTAAAATTAACTCTTGTTCCACTCCCATCATTTAATATTACCAAATTTTTAACATCCATTATTTCTTCAATTACTTCCCCATTCTGATCATTATGACTGCCCCATAATGAGTTATGCCCATTAAAGTCCCCACACCAAATCACTTTACCCTCTAAATACTTCCCAAATTCCTCCATTAACTCTAGAGATAGTTTTTTACATGGATTATAAAAATTTATTATTTTAATGTTCCCTTTTGTTGTCCAAATTTCAATAATAATGTATTCTAATTCTTTTCCTTTAGCTATTACTCTAAATTGAACTCCCTTTTTTATAAATATTATACATCCTCCTCCAGACCCTCCCTCTCTATCTCTTCTAACACTTTCATATCCTTTAATAACAAAATCTAAATTAGGTTTAAGCCAAGTTTCCTGAATACATATAATATCTAAATCTTTTTTAAATTCTTTAATAAATCCTTTAAACTCCTGTCCATTTGCAATCAAACTCCTGGCATTCCACTGCAGGATGTTCATTATGTTCTGTCTTCCTGTCCTCCTGTCTTCCCTTCTCCCCCCAACTTTTTATTTATGTGCTCCCAAGATATGTCCTTTATCCCAAAGAATTTCTCTGCTCCTTTCACTATTATTTTGATTTTTTCTGTTTTATATTTAACTTGCTCTGTACAGTTAATGACATATGCAATGAACAACATAATCTTCTCAGCTGTCAACCCTGTATCTGTTCTTATATGTCTTTGTTCTGATGTTGTATTCATCTCAGCTGTCACCACTGTATCTGTTCTCATTTGTCTTTGTTCTAATGTTGTATTTATTTGATTTTCCCCTGACACCTGTCTTGGCTTCTTCATTCTCTTTGCAGCTTCTGCATAGCTTATATTTTGAGCAACTTTAACTTGTTCTATTTCCACTGCTTTTCTTCTAACTTCGCAACCTCCATAAGTCACCCTGTGTTGCCCTCCACAGTTACAGCAAATATCCTTTTCATTTTTACACTCTTCATATCCATGCTCCCCTCCACACTTTGGACATCTTTGTTTCCCCTTACATGCTGCTGCTATGTGTCCATATCTCTGACACTTATAACATCTAAGCGGAGGAGAATTATATGGCCTAACAGGAAATACCATACATCCCACTCTGATCCTTTCCGGAAGAACTTCTCCTTGAAATTCTAACATTACTGACAGGCTTTCCACTCTCTTTCCTTCCACTGTTCTCATTAATCTTTTAATTTTGTTTATCTCATTTCCACTAATACTACGTCTGAACTTTTCTAGATCTTCTTCCACCGGTATTCCATAAATGACCCCTCTAGCTATTTTAGCTTCTCCCAAAATCTTTGTCTCATTCACCATTTTTTTGCAAATGTTCTGAACACTCAACACTTTGTTTTTCTGCTCTTCACTCCCAACAATAATCAAAAGATTCCCATCTCTCAGAATCTTAGCCATAATCACCTCACCAAACTTCTTTTTTAGTTCCCTAGATAAATTTAATGGACTTAGTTGAATACCCTCATCTTCTTTCCTGAATTTTATAATTATTTTGGTTTCCTCCCTGACAACCTTCTTACACACTATATTATTTTCGTCTGAGCTATTTCCTTCTAAACTTCGCTTACTACTTTGCATTCCCCTCATATTATCTTCCTTTGTCCTTCTTTCTTTTCCTGCCCTACCACTACCACATACTTGACTCCAATCTCCATTTTCCATTTCATCATCTCCCTCATCTTCACCCTGAGACGCCATACAATCCAGTCACAAATCAGTTTATGCCAACCGCCCTACCGCCACGTCTCTCCAAACCTCCAACTCCTCCGAACTACGATTTCGATTTCAAAATTCAAATCTACTCCACGTCCGCGCTTCCGCTCCAGCCGGAACTACCAACAGGCCCATGGATGGAGCTAGTTTAGCTTAGCTAATTTAAACTCTCCTGAGTGTGTCAGTGTTTCGTTTTGGGATTGTATAATGAAGTAGGGTACGGGTTGAACTGTTGCGTTTAAAACTCGTCGCATTGTTGGCTTCCAGCCCGAAACGGCGCACGGTTCAAGAGTGGGTACTTTGAAAATAAAGCCTGTTGGGAAAACATGAAGTAAGTGTAACGTAAACCCGGGATATAGCTGCGTGCCACCCGAAGAAACTCTCGTGCTCACCGGTTTTATCCACAGTTTGAATTTCCAGGTAAGTCCAGACGTTCCGGTGGGAGTTTGGGGATATTTTTTATTATCTTGGAAGTCATGGACATGGCAAGTCAGTTTTATAGTAGCGTTTATAAACTTGAAACGGGTTACCTGTGTTAACAAGGGGGTCTGTTTGACTCTGCTTTATTTGTTGATGTAGCCGAGCATGTTTTCCATTGTGCTGCTCGTCAGTAATGATGTGTTTAATTCTCTCGCATGTAAGAGCATTAAGTTTAAATCAGCCCGTCTGGAGTATGACAACAGGTGTTTGCTTAGTGTTACAGGTTTCCTACGTTAGTCACACATGGCTGCTCTTTATACCATGTAAATCCATATATGTACTACGGAGGCAAAACATCTTCCATGACGAGGGAAGTTACTGACCGGCGTTCACATGTTCAGTTTGTGTCCGAGTTCGTTTTAAAAGAAACGCTCCATAACTTCAGGCGTCCAGGCAAAAGTAGTGAAACGACCACCAAAATGTTGGCTTTACCCGATTTAAACCTGAAACATGTGGGATGATATATTAAATGGACTGCTCTGAACTGTTGCATTAATGCTCCACTCTTAAGATGGGAGCTACATGCATGTACTGAATACTGTGAAAAGATGTTTCATAAATGTTCACTTTTCCTAAAAGTCACGTTTCATTCAGTAATGGTTTCATTTAACTATCACCCCTTTTTTTTCGTGCTGTCACATCCTCATCTGGTATTTATGTTCCTGCCAAAATAAAAGTATATTCGTGCTTTTTCTAAGTGCCCAGAAGTGACCGCAGATGATATTTTCTCATTAATGGCCATGTTTGAATGATATAACCTATTATATCACTTCAACACTGACACGCTGTGATCAGCCTTCTTTTGTTTTTCTAGCTACATCTCTGTGTGTCACGTGGTAAAATAGTGTTCATATGTCCAAGAGATATACAATAACACAGCGCTAACCCATTTATTATGTATGTTCTATTGTTGCATATTTTCCATAATAAATCATTATCCCTAAAGCAGACTTGACAAACTGTGAAAGGAAAACAAAAATATTGAATATAGAAAATAGTAGGAGGATAAAAGTATTTACTCTTAAACACTTGAGCAACTTTTCGAAAAAATATGATTACTGTGTTTCTGCTTCTCTACACAAGCCTGTTTGTTTAGGTGATCTCAGTGGATTTTACAAGCAAAGAACACACTCAGCAGCTTGTGTTGGACACCGTTCAGTGGAGAATGGGTCCGAACGAGAACCTAATCCATGCTGCTCCTTTGGGAAACATAATTGTCTCGTATTCTAGATGAAGGACTTATAATCATTTGCTGAGCGGACTTGCTTCAATGCTCTCGTTTCTTTTCTTTTACAACAGTACAATGGATACCGGGGGATATAGAGATGATGCAGAAACCGAGAACATTTGGTACGTGATGCAGAAATCGGGAGATCTGGATCAGAGGACTAGAGATGGAGAGACTTGGAAGTTGGTGGAGGTTTTTCTTTCGGGAGGTGCACCGTGGGGGTTTACGCTCAGAGGGGGACTGGAACATCGGGAGCCACTGCTCATAACCAAGGTAAATGAATGAAATGAAAAGATGGTCGAGAATGAAGGGGTTGTGCGCAAGTTTGCTGGCTGCAGAGCAGGTTTTTGGACTTGTTTTGATCCATCTCTCAAACACTAGTGTATAAAACATTTCCTTCATGTGAAATTCCATTGCAACATTTGAAATATTGAATTTCATCATTTAAAATTTTAGGCTTACGAACATAAAAAAAATTAAAAAGATGCTGAAAGAATATCAGTCAGAAAAGGCCATTTTTATGTCGTTTAAAAATGACATCAATCCCTCCTTAATCTCCCCTAATGGGAAGATCCTCGTCAACCGTCACAGGACCTTCAAGAAGTTTTTTCATTTTGGTGATTCCGTTCATACGAACATGACATTTGGCAGTGACTGCAGAGAATATCTGAGACGTGAATTTTACAGGTTGCTCTAATCTAACTTGACTGACTGTTCTGACCTTTAAAACATTACAGCTAACTGTACAAGTCGCTGACTTAAAATAAAGAGATTAGAATAAAATATGGAAGAGTGTGGCCGATAAAAGACTTATTTCAATATGGCAAATACTCAACTCTCTGTCTTGTTCTGTGAGAACACTGATAGGAACCTGTTGTTTATAGCCATGCCAGTGGAACACAGAATCAGTCTGTGGCTTGTCTGGTCAGTTTGAAATTTACTGCCATACCTCGGCAGCTAAAGTGAGGATAGTCTTGGGATTTTATGGCGGCACTAGAAGAAATGTTGGAATGCAATTTACTCAGAAGGTGAAGGCTTTCATATATCCAAATGAAATGTGTGAACGTCTGCAAAATAAAGTGAAACCAAACTTGGTTTGACAGCAAAAATGAGATTTTTATTCGGTTCTCTGACTTCAGAGTACATTTTTGCAAAGTTAATCACAATTCCATAAGCCTCAGGTGTTTGTTAACATACTGCCTTGCAAAAAAATAATTTTAAAAGGTGAATGAGGTTAACATGCCAACTGAAAAGCAATCGCACTGGCAGGTTTGTGATCATTTAGCTAAACCTTGTCAAAGTATAGTCTCGGACAGCTGTTACTATGACAGTAGCCCACACTCGTTCCGTCCAAGTGTTTGGAAATGTAGTTCCTCTACAAAGAGAGCGGTCGCCGTCTCCTTTTAAGGGTTGTAATAGTTGTTTGACATGTGGTCAAAGCGTTCTGGTCATTTGGCACATTTTGGCTCAATGATCAGCCTTGTGTACGCCCACAGAACAAAAACGGAAAACAGAACATCCTCTGTGGCTTGTAATTCTTTTATGCCATGACTTTGTTAAGTAGGTCTTGTCAGCTACGATATGTATGCAGTTCCATTAAGAAGGAGAGTGCCTCTGAAATCCTGTAACCTCACCTCTCTGTTGACCGTGTAATGATTTACTACAAAAGACCTTGCGTGTTGAATTGACACAGGGAAATCGCAGCACCTGTTCGTCATGGGCTGCTTCTCTTCTTGAATTTTGTTAGTCATTTCTGTGCTGACAAAAAAAAAAGGGGTCCAAAGTTCATGACAGAGGGTCGAAACTCAACCATATGGGCTTGCGGAAATACACCTGGAACCAACCTGTTACCACGGGTTTCGCAAACAGTTTTGACCATTTTTAGTCGGGTAAGATCGAGTGGGAGGGTCATATTGCTTCACAGTAAAGGGTGAACCCACTGCCCAGACTGGCTGCAGTTCTTTGGTGGGATTGTTTTGTCACTGAGTGACAGATCTGTACTCCAAAAGTGGACCTTTTTTTTTATCAGATGGTAAGATGTTTGCTCCCTTTTTTTTTACTTTGTCTCTATATTCGTATTGAAACATTCCTTTGAAACATGGTTCTTCCACAGTCTCCCCATCTGGCACCTAAAGAGAAAATAAGTCACTGAGTAGACTTAACACTTGCCGCGTGTTGGTAGATCTCACCTGGACATTTCCTTTCTCACACTGTTGTGCTGAGTTGAATCTCAGTTCGAAGGGTAAGCTAGTGGTACCAGGAGCAGGGGAGGAAAGTTGGAGCTTTGTTTGATTTTTTTTTTTTCCAAATGTAGTGAATTATCCATGACAGCCTGAAGCCTGTTGGAATGGATGGCACGATGGGATGAATTAAGTGAGGTTGGTGATTTGTGCTCCTTTGGAACACAACTCAGGTTATGGCTATTGATGTAAGTAAACCTACTACGCTCTTCACTGTAGACCCACATCCCACTTTCTTGACAAAGAAAGTGTTTGAGGCCTCTTATTCCCATTGTTTGTCCGGCATAAATAAGCAGACATGGTCGTACACACAGTGGGAGCTGAGCTCTGCACTTTAAAACTGAGATAAACCTAATGCATGCTTTTCTTACTCTGTGTGTGTTGTTTTGAAATAGCCCATTTGTATCCTGCCTGAACTGACAGAAGTGTATGAGTGCAGGAGATTGAGCTTTTTCTATATATTTGACGTCAAACTCTGCATTCACAGTGGTTCTGTGAGGAACTCAGACATAAACAAGTTATACAATGAAGTAGATGTTAAAGTCATTTCTCTTTCTCACATCATGGTGTGCGACCGTATCACCCGGCAGAATCTTTTTAAGTCTCAAACGACTGCCTTCTGTTCAGCCACAGTACACCTTTTCAACCTTCCCCCTGGAAGATTTGAAAAGTGTCCTAAGATGGACTTGTGAAATCCAGTTTGAGTGTGAGCCGTGTGCCCACAGTTTACTTTTTCTTGGCACAAAGGTGAGCAGCATTAACAAGCCTTTCTCTCCCTTAATTAATATTTTTTTCTTGGCAGCGCTCTCGCAGCTGTATTCTCTGCATTTTTTTTTTTTTTAACGACTCACTGCAGGGAAATATAATAAAGAAAAACGGGCCCACAGTTTGATGACAGGTTCGGAGTATTGGTTGGGGAAAAAAAAAATCCTGGATCTAATTAAAATTCTTAAGATTCCACTCATAGCTCAGGTTATGCTCAAGGTCCTCATGGACTTAAAGTCCTTAGTCTCAATAAACTTAAATAATCTTGTTTTACACAAGCCATCTGGGCCTGCGGCTCATACACATGTTTCCTCTGCCAGGATCAAACTTTATATGGAAAAAATATTGCTGGCTCTTTAAGAACCAGTGCCAGACGCACAGCAGAAATGTCTCTGTTATTACACACAGTGATAAATCACCTGCAGGTAAACAGGTTTTACCAATTACTGAATCTTTTGTGTGGCAACGTTGTGGGCTAGATTTGACTGCCTTTAGGATTGCTCAACCTCCAGAGCAAAGATGATTCAGAGAGCACGGGACAGTCAAAGGATTCAAATCGGTGAGTTTGTTGAGGTACGGATATGTAGCAGTGCTTTGGGGTGGGGGGGGGCATTTCTCGGTTGGCCTGAGAAGAGGGAATTGGAGTGTGTGTCTTGTGTATCTTTGGGCAGCCATGGCTCAGCTGGCAGAGTGGTCATCTTTCAATTGGAAGGTCTGCAATTCAGTCACAAATGAGACACTGAACCCCACATTGCCCACAACATGTTCACCGGTTTTTGATGATACAGAAAAAAGCTCTGCACACTGTATATAGACTGCACATACATACATACATGGTAAGAGGTGTATTATCAGTGTCTTTGTGAATGTGTCAATGAGACAAAGCTGAAAAGGTGGAGCATTTATCATTCTTAGATTGAGCTCTTATACGATGTTATTGTAAAGGTTGATTTAAGAAACAGTGCTGTGCTACAGTAAAAAGAACAGTATCCAGATTTTAAGCTGAACTATATAAACTTCATGGTATTCCATGGTAGCCCGACTGATATAATGTCCGTTTAACATCAGCCAACTGACATTATCGGACAATTTTGACCTGTCACTGTCAAATGGGTAGCAGTGTATGTCAATGTGAAGTAGTTTCCTCTTGGAAGAGCATTGTCCAGTCAAAGGTATTTGGGTAGATCTCAAAATGGCTCGTCTAGCAGAGTGACCCTAACTCAATTGTTTACAGTCCTTTCACAGTATTCGGAGAATCAGACGGTGCCTCCACTCTAGCTTTCTAACTAGTTTGTAAAATTCATTGCCGGAAAGACAAACAGGTTCTTGGTTGATTTAACCATCAGAAAAATTGGGATCTGCATCAACTCCAAAATACAGTATCAGCTGGGTTCTACTTTACCTATTAACAGTAATGGCAGTTCTAGTAATATAGCACATTTTATGACACATACACTCAGTGTGCTGAACACTGAGAAACATATTATAGAAGTATTGGCAAAACGAGAGAAAATATTCATCACAGGCATACAGCACAACTGATACCTGGAATCTCAAGTGGTAGCGACAATAAAAACCCAAACCTGTCAAAAGATATCAAATACCGGGGCGGTCGGTGGCGTAGTGGGTTAAGCAGCCGCCCCATTTACAGAGGCTTAGTCGGGCCCCGGTTCGACTCTCGCACCGAGCGGCCCTTTGCTGCGTGTCTTCCCCATTTCTCTGCCCCCTGCTTCCTGTCTCTCTCACACTGTCCTATCATTAAAGGCATAAAAAGCCCAAACAAATACTTTAAAAAAATAATAATAATAATCAAATACCAAGATGCATAGAAAACTGTACCACTGCAATACAAATAGATAAATGCACACACAGTAATTCTTAGTACCACTAGAAAAATAAGTTGTTGTTGTTATGGACCTTATAGCAGCAGCAGACGGGCTGTTCTACAAAACAGGACAACAGCAACTGAAACATTATCGCCTAACTTCAACCTAATCTTCGGTAGAACCTGAGAATTAGATCCGAGTGTAATCAAGACCCTGTTATTGCAAAGGTCACATAAGAGACACGCAAACAGGCTTCATGCATATATTTTATCTCGGGTCTTAATGGGTCAATGACCAACTGAATTTATGTTTTTACTGGGATTTCAAAAGCAGGATCGGTATCATATTGATGACCAGTTAGCTTTTCAAAAATGTCCATTTAAAGTTCTGAATTTATTTTAGGAAAGAATAAGTGGAGTTAAATGTGATCAGGCACTCTGTAGGCGGCCTGGAGTATATTGCAGTTTTTGAAACTCAGTTGGACAGATGCATTTTTTTTCAAATCCAGAAGAGTAGTCAGAGATCAAAGTAACATGAATAGAAACAGTCGAACATCGATTTTCAAGCTACTTTGAAACCTCTGGAAGCTCAATTTTTATGACCAATACATCAAGTCAAAAATATAAAATATATAAAAAGACTCATGCACTTACGAACCCAAAGAGAATTATAATCAGACCGTTGTGTATTTTTCTTCTTCTCTGGTGTTTTAGCCGTTTCCAAGCTATTGTTTCGATTGACTTTGGGCAGCATTGCTGTTGTGACTCTCCTTGCCGCCATCGCTGTTATATTTAGCCGCAGCTCAAAGCCTGTGTTTGCAAAGGAGCTGTAATACGGCACTTCAAAATACAGGGTTGTCAGGGTTTTGTAAAGACTGCAAACATAGTTAAAGGATGAGCAAATGTAAGAATTGTTCTTTGATCTCTTTTTTAAACTTTCTACCTGACAGAGAATTGAATTCAGTCCTTTTGGGAAGTGAACTCAACTCCATTCGTGCCACTAAAAGTGTTAGTAACTGTACTGCAAATATGTAGGTTACAGTGTTGTACAGCAAAATGTTGCACAACCAAACCTGCACACATCTGTCTACAGCTGTAGAGGCCAATGTCACTGAACTTGAAACCCTGAAGGATGAACAAAGGGCAGCATCGGTTGAGTTTGCTTATGTGGTTGCTCGTGCCTTGTCAATCTACAAAGAATTAAGTCAGTGATGTGGGCAGGCAGTGCCTAAAACCGTACATGGGGTCAGTGCCCTGAAAGCATGCTGCACAGGACATCTGTCAGCAGAAAAGACACATTCTTCACCCTCATTGCCACCACATCCTTCCCTTCATGACCCACAGAAGGATATAAGGCTGTTGTTTAAAGGATAAGACCGGTTTTTTGACATTGGGCCCTTGATTTCACATTATAACATGATGTTCTACTCACCCCTGCTTGTTGTTGGTCATTTGGAGCTGTTCCGAAGATATTCGCGAGGCGTCTGGCTGCTCTCTTGAGATATTCGGCCATGAAACGGTTTCCTATGGGCAATGTTATACAGGCACAAACTATGCTGTTTATAATTTATTAATTACTCTACACTAGCACTGATAACGTGGAGGTGCGTCGCTTACTTAAAAAAATCCGGGTTACTAATTTTGAATTTTAGCCGAATGAATAAATAGGCAGCAGGTCTGTGGGCTGTCTGTGGCAGTAGCACGACGATGAAGAGAGTAACACCCACTTTACGACAAAAAAATCAAAATTACAATAACCCGGATTTTTTTAAGTAAGCGACGCACCTCCACGTTATCAGTGTTAGTGTAGAGTAATTAATAAATTATAAACAGCATAGTTTGTGCCTGTATAAGCTTGCCCATAGGAAACCGTTTCATGGCCGAATATCTGAAGAGAGCAGCCAGACGCCTCTCGAATATCTTCGGAACAGCTCCAAATGTTCAACAACAAGCAGGGGTGAGTAGAACATCATGTTATAATGTGAAATCAAGGGCCCAATGTCAAAAAACCGGTCTTATCCTTTAAGATAGTCCAGAGAAATGCATACACTTCTGGGCTGTCATTTGGTTTTTGAACTGACCGTTCGATCTTTTTGAGGCATATAAATGTATTTTCACTCTATCTTTACTTGTTCTCAGGAAGTAATGGTTTTGAACCTCATCCTGTGTCTGTTCAAGCCAAGCCTTTGGAGCCCCACCTGATTGTACTTTTAGTGTTTGTGCTGTTACACAGTTTAATCTAATCAACAGTGTTACCAAACCCTTTTTTTTTTTTTTTTTTTTTTTTTTTTTTTTTTTTTAAATTGGCTTCATTATGACAGTTTTAAACCAGCAATGAATCTGTTGAGCATTTATCGGCATGCCATACAGCCTCATTGTTGTCCACAATCTATGGACACAACAAATCAGCAAGCCGCACTTTTCCTCTGGGTGACATGTTTATTGGCATTACAATGAAAAACGGCTCTCTAGTTTATTTTCTGTGATTTCCACATAAACTGTTCTGTAATCGCATACAGAAATGCTCAATGTGTTTTCATTCCCAACAGAGACTATTTCTCTTGTTTTATCCGGTTTAAGTAGAGTTGGCCAAAAACTGCCACTACTCTCTGCCTCACCTCCGACACCTCTATCGAACACCACGTCTTAATCTTGCACAAGCTAAAACCACTCGTGTATCTTTGTGACGGATAACCAGTTTGGCTCAATGTTATCTGGTGCTCCTGCTCGGTTAAAAATTAGTCAAACTACTTAGCCTAGCTAAATTGTTTTCCACTTTGAGTGAAACTTGAGTGTTTGTGTCCATTTTAAGCATTGCAGCTCACGGTGCATGTATCGTGTTGTTTCTGCACAAAATACACTACCATATCGGGACTGGCCCAGGAAACCTGCCAGCCAGCATGAAACCCCCCCATCCACCCCGCTTTACCCTCCATTATAGAAAAATGAGAAGAAGCTACAGTATGATTGGTGCTATCTGGGGCTCCAGTTTTCTTTGCTGAGGATAAAGGCCATATAAGACATAATGTTCTATAAACCTACACATACTTTTCTAGATGAGTCATACAGCCCCCCCCCCCCCGGTCACAGGTTCAGAGGAGAACTGATAATCAGCTGCAGAGCTTGACTTTTGCGTGTTAATGTGCCAACCGCTGAGCAAGTTCTCGCTGCTTTTCTTTCCACACTGGGCTGTGCTGTCCTCCGCGTCTCATATCTGAGTCTCTGCGTCAGCGTGAGGACAGCTCTGACCTTAACGCGCTTTACTTCTAACACTTTAGAAATACCAAGCTGTGGCTACGCGCCTGTCAGTTTAATGTCTTCTATCTTCACGTCAGTGTCTTCGCCGGTGATATTCTAACACCAGCCGTTTATGAGTTCAGTGCACAGTACTCTTTTCATCGTACATCCCCTTCTGTTATTTCAGGTGTCTTCCCTCAAACAAACACAATACTGTTTATTTTTTTTTAATCATACCTCTGGTTTGGACAGCAGCTTTTTGAACTATTTTTGTTGCTTTTGATTCTGGTCTTTAGAAGCTGGCCTACCTGCTGGTTTCTGTTTTTATTTTTCTAGTTATAATACCCTCGGTTTAATAATTTAGCTCTCCTTAAGATATGATAACTGTGAGAGAGAGGTCATCTTTATGAATGTTTTGTTCATGATGAGTGTCACATGATTCGTCATTGAGGATGTGTAAGAGATACTGAAATGTTAGTTATAGTTTTGTTGATTTCATTTTTCTTTTTCAACAATTACACCAATAAGTAGGTGTTTTAGAAAAAAAAACGGGATAAGGTGTCAGTTGCAGCCCTATCTCAGACTGGGTGTTGCCATTCCAGTTCTAAGAAGATGGCCTGACAACTTTCAGTATATCAGTCTATCTTATTTATATATATTTATATATATATATATATCTTGTTTAAAATTCTAAACTATTGAAAGGCACTGATAAAAGGTTGCTGAATCTCTTTAATAACACAGAGGCTGGGAAGCGTCTTAAACACGAGAAGTCTCTTTGCAGTCATTTTAAATCTGTGTGACCTTTACAGAATTAGCTGGTTGCCATTTAAAGAGATACCTCTGCCGTTAATGTGGCATAATGGTTTGGCCCATTTTCCAGTGGTACACGTGCATTAAGATGCATAGAGTTTGATGTAAAGTATCTTTCAGATTTGCATGCTTTTTGCAATCATTCTGCAAATGTACTGTTGCAAGAAAAGCGTCCAATTTGCTATCTTTCTAAATGAATAAGATCTGTATCACCAGAAGGTTTTGAAATTCCAAAAGATAAAAAATATCAAGTTTTCTCTTTTTTTTAAAGGCCAACTTTCGCTGGAAACCACTTTTGTGTCACTCATTTTAAAATGTGGTAGGTCACAACAAGTCATATGAGTATGCGCCGCGCCAAAGTGTAATTCGATCTACTTGGGCTGCACTGGTCATTGAAGGGTCAACCCACTTAGAGACAGACAAATGACCGCGTGAGAGAAAGCGAAACTTTGATTCGTCACTCGGTCGTAAGCCTCGCCCATAGCCTTGTATGGCATGGCCACAGCTCCGCAGCTGCAATGGAGTCGTGTCTGTGACATGCAGATGGGACTGCAGATGGAAATTAGCTTCTAAACTACAATCTGGTGCAGGTCATCTCTTTACTTTGTAATTAATGTACTTTGCACATGGTCCCTGACTAAATAAAATAAAATGCGTGACCATTTATTTATTGAGGGAAAATATCTATAATTACATGATTGTGAATGGCAAAATCATGTGATTCATTGCTTTTTAATGTCTGATGTGTCACAGAAAATAAACAGTTTTGATGATTGGAGGAATTTTAGCCTGTTCTGCTGCACACAGCTTGAATTCTGGAATGTTGTTTGATTTATTATAATGAACTGTTCTATTGAAGTCCTTCCACAACACTTTTATTGGACTAAGATCAGGGTTTTGAATTGTCCATTCCGAAATATTTACTTTTTTCTTTTTTATTCATTCTTTGGTCAAGGGTCATGATCTTATGGCATCCTTCCATCTATGATGGAGCGCCATCCTGACCCAGATGCAGCAGAAAAGACCTAAACTATGACACTAGCACCACATTGTTTAGAGAGTAGGTTCAACGTTTCAGGGTTTTTTTCTGGTTATTTAGTTTAAGCAACAACTACAGTGGAGATCTTGGAAAGCGTTACTGCGATGTTGGTTGCCAACTCGGTAAATCAACCCAGATTTTTCTAACCTAGATATGTGCGCATTCAGATTAAACGGGCGGAGCTAGCATGAGCTTACCAATCAGACACAACTGCTGCAGCCAAAGCAGGAAGAAAAGCTGACAAAAATAGAAAATGATTGCCACCTAGGCAATTGTGTAAATTAATAAGCTTACCAATATTGTTGCTTAATTGAAGAGTGATAACGGTGTTGAATTTTCGCCAGTTGGTCACCTCTCTGGATCATCCATTATCAGTCTTTCTGACTGGTTTGATGATGTCCAAACTGCTGTTTATTAACTCTGACAAAATGGGGGTGTTGGTGTTTCTGGACGTCCAAAAATGAACTGAGCTTTGCTGCCTTCTAACAGCTTACTTTAGCCACTGCTAGCACGTTATATAACTCTGTGATGTTCCCGGGAGGGTTCCCTGAATGCCTATCGTACTGGTATTATTGAAACAAAAGGGGCATAGGAATTATTTTTGTAGAGAAAACAAAACATGAAGAGATACTGATTATTGCTTAAGGATTGCAGAAATGTTATGTGCCAAGGATTCTCACTTGCCGGCCTAGCTTAGCATCCTGAATATTGAAGAATCTCTTGTTTTGTTTATGTTCCAGGTTGAGGAGGGGAGCAAGGCAGCAGGTGTGAGTCTCCAGGTGGGAGACGAGCTTGTCAACATCAACGAGATTCCCCTGAGTGGCTTCAGACAGGAGGCAATCTGCCTCGTGAAAGGCTCCCACAAGAACCTCAGTATCGTGGTGAAAAGGTAGGTGCTCAGGGCCTAATTTCCCCTGCATATGTTAACGTCACCTCACTACAAGCCTAATGATTCACCATAGCAACATCTCCAACAAACCGAGGTGACAGAGGAGTGGAGACGAAGGCTCCCGGCCCAAGCAGCTGCCTGTGTGGTGTGTCTGTAAGCTGGTCTGTTCTTTCTGATTTCTAATTTGTCACTGCTGAGCTCTTTGTAGCTGGATGGTCCTGTTTTGCCAGGTTGAACTAGGTTGCTTGCAGCAGGACTTCCTGGTTTTGTGACACTTTTTGAAAGAAGGAAGAGAGGATGACCTCATTGTATTTGTTAGATCCCACGCAGGCAGGTGTTGGGACACACAAGGGGAAGTGATTATGCAAAAGATACCATGCCACTGAGGGTTTATTTTCCTTTTCTTTTATTCCAGTTCAGTTCACTGAATCAGTTAAGCTTAATTTATACCTCTTTTAACTGCCCTTGCGCTTGCGTTAATGACTTGAGACGTTTATGCTTCATTTTGCTTTGTCGGCGGTTGTCTGCGTCTTGCGTCACCGGCCATAAATTGACTTTTAGTCTTGTTCGCTCAATGATGAGGCCTTTTTGGTTTGTGTTGTTTTCTCTAATAGAGCCTTCACCCTCTTTCCACTTACCGTCTTTCCACTCAACCAAGGAAACTGTAAACTCTGGAGAAAGTGTAGAATTATATTCACAATTCTTGACTAAAGCCGGTTCTTGCAGTGTATTGACTCTTGTCTAATTGTTGAGGTTTCATATCTGGTTTAACTGATGAATCATTTGTCAACTGAGTCGCCCTTTCACAAATGGCCTTGAGTGTGCAACACTGGTCTCATTGTCTCCCTTTGCTGTCTGCATTTCTTTCTGCATTGTATCATATCATAGCGTAATCCCTGAACAAATCCTACCATACAAGGAAGTTCACTCACCATTTATCTCTCCACAAGGACGAAGCTGGGAGTCTCTCTTATTGTGTTTTATTCTCAATAGACGTGTTTATTTTAGAATCCAGAAACAATGATGATGTACTGTCAGTAAGAGTCTGTGTTCATCTCATGAGTTAGGATATTCTAAATTGCACTTGTGAACTTGTGCCTTTTTTCCCCTTAATGAAGCAAAAGGCTGATCTGCTTTTCCCTTTTTTTGTGTAGGCCACTCTGAACCCACATGAATGTTTTGAGGTAGATTACTTTTGGGTTTTGAGTGAAAAAGGTCTAAATCTTAAAGCCTTCGTTACTGGTTTTTAACATCATAAAAGATTGACTGAAATGGCAGCAGGAAGGTGTTTTAAATTGGGTCTTTCTGATTCGGCGGGATCATACAAATGCGCATGGAGACCCAACTAGCAACTCTATGGAGATGCAAAGCTATGGTTAGACCTAGCAAACCCAGTGTTTTTTACAGGAGGGAGGATAAATCAAACTAGAAAAAGCTGTTCCTGCAAAACGGGAGTGAGAATGCTGAAAAGCTGACTGGGGATAGATGACCATGCTAAAAAAGCTGAAAATGGCTGCAGTGTAATATGTAGCAGAGTAGTGGAAGAGAGATGTCCTCACAGTGATAGGAATGTTTGTAAACGGCTGCGGCTTAACGAGCTCATGCCCAGCAGGAGCAGAAAATGGCTGAAGAGATACTATGACCTTCTGTGAGAAAACTATAAGAGCGAGGAAAATAATTTGAAGACCGTCAGCACCAGAAGGGTTAGAGGAACACAGTAATGTAGTTTATATTTCAATGGAGTGAAATATTTTTAAATGGCAGCGAGTTGAACACACTTGAAGCTGTCTGCTGTAGCAGACCAATCTTTCCATTGGAGTTAGTGAGAGAATTTGAAAGGTTTCTCTCGCTTTAAGGCTCATAGCTGAAATTCTGTAAATGTCAGGTCTTTATGGGTTACATTGGCTGAAAGAGGACAAATTTTCCTACATTTTAAGGTATAATTTGTTTTTGTAAGTTAAACTGTATGAAAGTTGGAGGAATTTATTTGAAAAAATTAAAAAAGCTGCAAGTAATCATTGCTTACTCTGCTGGCTGCTCATTCATAAAAATCAAGAAGGAGCAAAAATGTTCATGTTTTTGAAACTGTCATATTTCAAAATTGGCTTAATATTTGAAAAAGCTGAACAATTTGGTAATGTCTGAATGTCTTGTGACCCGTTTGAAGTCTGAATAGTGTCTCTAGCTGAAAGTATGCAGAAGTTAGGTTGAAAAGAGGAGGAAGAGTTGAAAGCATTTCCCATTAATTTGATGGACGGGAAAATTTGAATAAACGTTAAATTTGAAAAAATATAAAAGTTAAAAACACCAAAAAATAACAGCATAATTCTCCTGAATGAGTTGGACGTTTTGAGACCAAAAATGTTAAAATCCGTGAAAGTATGCAGGAGTAGTTGGAGTCCCAAAAATGTATGGAAGAACTAAGATGACGGAATAATAAAGGGAAACAGGATCACTTTAGTGAGAATGCTTAATCAGCATTCTCACAATAATCGCACCTCAACAGCATCAGTAAATCTCCAAACCCACCGCATACGCGGCAGACACAAAAAAATAGGATGTAGATTGGTGTAAAAAGGATTTCTGTGCATGATTCAATTGCTGAAAAATCAATAAAACATTCAAATTTGACGTTTTCTATGCCTTAATGTGAATTAAATAGTTATTTTTGAGATTTCAAACAATCACATTCTGTTTTTATTAGGGCTGGGCAACGATTAAAATTTTTAATCTAATTAATCAGATGATTTCCCTGATTAATCACGATTTGTACGCAAAATCCAAAAATGAATTCAAAAGTAGAGTATAGCTTTTAGCATTTAGAATTATTTTAAATGTGCTGCCATATGAATGAAAGTGCCATAACATTTGTTGTGCAAACACACTTTTAACATCAGCATTTTTATGTAGTTTTTATGTAGAAGCCTCGCTCCACTGTCTGTTTTGTTGAATGACTTGCTGCTATCAGTTGTGTGTTTCGCCTTTAAGTGATATTTTAAACTGGAACTACTACGGTGAGAAGACAATTCAACTTGGCAGTGTTTACAGATGACTTTGGTTCTGTCGACTCCGCCGTCTGGAAGAACTTTAAAATGAAAATGGCCGAGTAAAAGTTCCGTACCCTTCTCCATGTTTGGTGGATCCGCCGATTACTTTCTTTTACAGTTCCGCAGCAGACAGCAACAGACTTTTACAAAATAAAAGCCTGTGAGCAACAGACTTTTACAATAATAAAACAAATAATAAAACCTGCGCTAATGCTCGGTAAAATATTTATCGCATTAAATAATTAATGCGTTAACGCAATAGTAACGAGTTAACTCGCCCAGCCCTAGTTTTTATTTATCTTTTACTCAGATCCCAACACTCTTTGATTGAAACGTGTAACAAAATGCAACAATACCACAATAAGTGATATGAGACAGTTGTTGCATTAACCAGTTAAGAAATTATTGACTGCAGGTACGTGTAGAGTTCTTCTCAGGTCTCAATGGGTTAATACCATTTTTTTAAGGCGTAGCTGAGGGTGCTTTGAATTATATTTCTCTTTTCTGACTGATGGATTTTAAATTAAAGATTAATCTTTTTTGGCAAGAAATCTTGTCTAAATATTTGCTATCTTGCTAGACAGCAGACATGTCTTTGTGTTCACACCATTTGTGCCTGCAACATTTTTCTGTTGAAACGTTGGGAGAGAGGGGAGTAAATTTGGGATGGATTAAGCTACCAAAGAGCAGGAGGCACGAGTAAAGGATCTGGTTACTGTCATCTCCATATTCTCGTAATTCTAAATGGAGAAAGACCTTTCCATACAAGTACCAGTGTTACTGTTCACGTTGCATTTTACACAATCTTTCAATCCCACAAGGCTCTCGGTTCCGTCTGCTCGTCTGTGTTGAAGAATTTGCTTTGTTCCGACTGTCTCAAATAGCATCTCAAGTCAGTCATTTTCCAAGGCCACAATAACAAGTCTGCATCTGATTTAGAACACAGCAAAGTGATTGTGGTTCATTACTGAACCTCAAAGCTTCAGTTCCAGCCTCCTTTTCTCCTACTTCTCATTCAGCTGCAGTCTGAAAACAAGTGTTTGTGTTCGGTAACATTTTATCATGTAGCTCTCACAGCACCAACTGAACCCTGACTGTACGGCACCCACTGTGTTATTCTTTGAGCTTTGGCTGTGTCTGTGGGTGTAAAGTGTTAGTTGTGAAACACCTTTTATCTGAGAGATAATGTTGGATAGTTGAATGGGGATCGGAAAGCTGTCAGAACCTGCTCCTGTCTACAGGTGTGGTCTCTGAAGGGCGGAGCTTGATTTGCAAGTCATGCATTTTTGCACGCGGTGACTAATGTGAGATAGCTGGCGTGATGTCATTTTTTATTATTTTTTTTTAAAGTAGTTGTCTCAAGTGACGTGGTGATCAGATAGGGGTGGTTCTGTGTGGGAAAGCATTTTGCTCATGCCTCATCAAAGCTACTCTTCAACTTGTTAAATAAAGAAATGCTTGAAGTTTACATAAATCAACGTTGTGGGTTTTATTGGGTTAAACTCACCCATGCATTAAAACTACAGTAACCATGGAGCGGGTCGCAGCCAAGTTGCACATTTCATGCACAGTTTGCCACAATACACTATCATTTTCCCCCATTTACACATCGTGTTTACATGCCTTCCACTTTATGTTTACGCCTCGCCAACTGTGAAACCTAAGTTGCATTTTGGCTCAGAGCAGCTAATTCTTTAGTTAATTTGTAGCAAGTTCGAGGCCACTAAACTTTATTTGGAAGGCACTTCTGCAGTATATTTGTAACTCGGGAGAGAAGGGGAAATTAAAACTGGAGTTTAAAAACATTTAAACCACCAGTGACTGTCCTGTCATGCTATGGATGGGTTTATATCACAGTGATCATCTCTTTTTCCGTACTATGTTCACAGTATTTAGTCTACTTATGCAGTTTGAAGACATCCTTTATAAGGACCCCTGCAGTCTGTACTGTCTTTCTTTTACGGTCACATTTGACACAGCTAATTGCTGAGTGATCACTCGGCACAACATGAGGCTTGAAGTTTGTTGTGGCATTTGGTTTCCCCCTTCTGGAACTGTCACAGAAGTACCAGAGTCACTAACATGCTTTATCATTTTGTGCTCAGAGGCCGTCTGCTGTAGCAGAGGCCTGCCTCTATGCTTCGTCCTTGCAGTTGTTTCAGCATCCATAAAGCGGTTTCTCGTACCATCCTCCACATAAGTGGCTGTTTTTAGATTAGTGAAAGCTGCACAAAGTGCACAGTACACTTATACCTGGAAAAGCTTACTGACGTAAGTTACAGTGAAAGCATTCAGAAGGGGTTCCAGTGCAGGGGCTTACATTCAGTGGGCTTTGTTTTTCTTAATAAGCCTATGTAGGAATGTTTGGAATGCCGTGCACAGAATTCTTGTCTTAAGTAGCTTTCTTAAAATTGTTTGCGTCTCAAGCGAGGAAATCATAGTTTAGGGATTTTAGCGTTTCCTGGTCTCAACTGCACCCCTCTGGTCCATTATGGATTGTTCCGTTGCCAAGGTGAGTCGCCAGCGAGTCGTCAAGGTAGATTTGACTTCTTTTTACAAGAACTTTTAACAGCAAAATACACTTCCATCAAATGGGGTTTTCTTCTGTGATGATGTGAAGACATGCTGGTTCCTGGTGAACAGTTCATGAGGGATGTACAGCATGTTGATCAGTGAGAAGGGTTTTGGGGATTCTACTACTCATAATAACAAAACGGCAATAACTTTTGTATGTTTGGTTGGACTTATTGTGTACAGTGTAATCACCAGTTTTATATAAAGTAGTCATTGGAATGTTGTTTTCCACCATTGGTTGTGTTTTTCACTCATACTTATTGCCTAACATTAGAAATATGTGTCATCGCATAACGCCTATAAAAGGTCTTTATGGCGGAGATCACCCTCGGGGAACTCCAACCACAGTAAGTCATGGCTGACATTAATTAAACACTTAACAGCCTCTCACACCGTTTATTGTCTTAACAGTTTTATACTTTGCTATTTGCACTCCTGTACCAAATATGACACTTTTATAGCTCGTTTTTGGTTTACTATTGCACTCCTCAACATATTATAGTATAATTAATTCCCTTATTCTATGTTTTTGCTTTGCTTTTTCACTCTGGGGCTGTGAGATCCAGTTTCATGCTATAAACAACAGGTTGTCAACAAATTTGCGGCTTCACTCTTAGCCACTGATTGCACTTAGAAAACATGAGGTGCAGTAAGCAGACGGTGTTTACGACGCATGACATGAAGAACTTATTGTGATGTAGTTCAGAGCCTCGGCCTCAGACAAAAGGTTTGCCGGTGTTTCTGGGCCATGGGTCAGCGCAGGCAACCCGTGACTTGACAGCTGGTATGCCACTCAGCCCAGGAATGTCCACCTCTCTCACCCCAAACATGTGTGGTTTGATTGTGGGGTTAGCTGAAGAAGGTCTGTGTGAGAGATTGGGATCTAACGGCTCACCTGTAAAGCACGGGTTGGATGCTATCAACCTCAGCTTTTGTGCAGTAGGTGATGCTGCGCTCTCATCTGTGTCACTGCTTTGCTAAGCGAACCAGCCTGGCTGTTAGGGAGCAGATGTCTGTAATTTCAATGGCCAGCTTCTGCTCAGAGTTTCATGGACGGGTTTCAAAGTGATCATTTGTAAACGTTTGGGGTCAAACTTTTTTTTATCAAAGGTCAGCGACCTGCGGCAAATTAAGCCATTTATAGAAAATAAAAAAAACTGATACCACTTTACCTTTTTAAGTCATATGATGTATGTTTTGTTAAATTTGTTTATTCTTGTTGTCTTATTTGATGGCATTAACATTAAATCTGATACCGGATGCATTTGTTAAACTTGTGAACAACATAATCTGGCCGCAGTTCCGCACAATAAAATCCTTGTGTGCACGATTTCTTCCCTCACAATAGGTGACTGAATTTTTTATTGCCTTTTTATCAGCTTTAGGTTGCAATCTTTCTTCAGTAATCTGCTTGCCTGTCACCAGACCTCTGGCTGGTGTGCCAGAGCACATTTTTTATTAAGGGGAAGAAAAAAACACACACTCTGCAGGAATGTTTTCCCCCCTTTGGGATATCTCAAAGATTTACAAGTGGAAAATTATGACTACATTGTTTTTCTTAAGAAAGTTCTTCCAGACATCTTTGCATTTGACTGTACGTCCAACGGTAAAGAACCGATGCATCAAAGGACACATTTGCATTTTTAATCTTTCTGATAACTGATAAAAGCTGCCTGATCGCATCTACTTTCTGTTAATATTAAATCTGTAAAGACGTTTTAAACCAGAGAACATGTTACACTTTGCTGTGCTCATTATATGACATCAAACTGGTCAGAAATAGACTATAAATTCACTAGTTTTTGTTACAGGGCTGTTTTTGCCATTCATTGCCGTCATCCCCTTGTGGGTAGTTGCACAGCTACTTGCCCAGAGCTTTCAGGAAACGGGGTGCTCTCGCACCCAAAAGATCAACCTGTTGCCATGGTAATGTTAGAAATGCATGTCTGCCTCCCAACAGGGGATATGCGAAGAGAAGAGTCCGGCATTTCATCCCATCATTAGCATATTAGCCCGTTAGAGCCAATGAGACCATGCAAGGTAGGGGGAATACTCAAAGGGGACTGGCTGTGACAATAGCCCTCCTCCCTCTCTGTACACTTTTCTACCCCCTCTCAGGGGAAAAACCCCAGTAATCCTTAAGGAAATCTCCCTTCTGTTCAAAGTGTTTCTGTCAGGAAAACTTGGTTTTAGTTTTAGTTTTAGTGATGACCATTTGGACTTTCATACTCTGTGAGTTGTCAGTTGCTTCGTGTTTGTAGGTCGGGGACCAGTTCTAGAGTTGTGTGATGATGCTCAGGCCTCAGTGGCCGCATGCCCCTTCATTTTGGCCTGTCTTTGGAGTGTCTGTGGAATGTGGTGCCTGACCAGCACACGGGTACAAGTGGTCTCACTTTGTTGCCCAAACACAGCTCCAGCCTGATATTATTGGGTTGTTTTTAGGATACCACATTTCTTCTGCGTGTCATTTGTGTGCTCCTTCGTCCAGATGTTTGGTGAGTCAAACTGAACTTTATTATGAGTTTTAGTCATTCCTCATTTTGAAACCTTTCACGTGTGTTTGACCCACTGATATTTTTGTTTTTTACATCACATGTGAGTGAATGATATTTTTGTCGGTGAGGCCCCCTTTGCTTGGTTTTTGACCCTAATACTCTGTTATTGTTGTGAATGCTTTTGTCTTATCAGTCTCTAGGAGGTCATCCATCATTTAGGTTAAGCCGTGATCAGCAAGACTTAGCATTTCAAAACCAAATGCAGATGCAAATTATTCTGCACTGGATTTTAGGTCAGTCTATGTCGATCATTTAAAAAAACCAAAAAAAAAACTCTCCTTAAGAATCATTAAGTAGCTAACTATGATTTTGCCCAAAAGTTTAATGTATTCTCTCTGAGGTTTCACATATGTACATGATGTGTCTTTTTGAATTTAGACTGGTTGGTACTGGCCACACTTGATTGGAAATCTAAGCTGTGAACTGATCATTCAGAAAACAGTATCTCCCCCTGCCCCCACAGCAGCCAACTGATTCACTTTCCAAGCATATCTGTGCCGGCCCAGCTGTAGCCCTGACGATAGGCCTAATAAAACCAGCTTCATTTGCATACCAATAGCAGGCGCCATGTGTGGTTAGCTGCGAGCGCCCCAGAAATGGCAGGGGGGGGCTGAGATGAGACGAGGAAGACCATCTTTGTCTTCTAAATAGGCCTTTAATCTAATCCACAACTCATTTTGTGGAATTGCCCCACATTATTGAGTTTAACAAAATTTCTGTCTCAATCTGGAGGAAATTGCTGTTAAATTGAAACAAAAAGTGTGTTTTTCATGTCTTCATCTGAGGGAAGACATTGTTTGCGCCACTCGTCATCAGGTCACTGATGGCTTTCTGTCAATTTTAGGGAATTTATTTATTTATTTATTTGACCCATTTTGTACCAGTGTTTCCATCTGTGAAGTAAAACTTCAGTAAATCAATGAGCTGATTTCTGCTGGTTATCCAGAAATACGAACCTGGAAAACAGTTATATCAAAGAAAAATCATTATTAAAAAAGGTTTCACCCTCTCAATATTACCTTTTCTTTTCTCCACAGAATTGGATGGGTGATTATTGTTATACCAGTGCACTGAGTTTGGTTTCACTGCAGGTGTGAGCCACACGGTGCCCCCGTGCCTGTCACTTCCAAAACTGACACAGTTCTGGAAGTGATCGGGGGCAGAAAGGTTGTCTGGCAGGCAGACGACAGCTTGGATAAAGCGGCGAGGTGGCTGATCTGATTGTGCAAGAGATTCTCAATTCTCTTAAGCCCCACTGTCTCATGCTGGGCTTGTGTTCCCCGTGGACCATATGGCAAAGTCCGACCGCAGCCCGCTCACCTCAGCGACGTCCTGTTATGATAATGAGCCGAATGAGGGATGCTTGAAACTTTGTGCTTTTTGTTTGTTTTGCAGCTGAGTTTTGTGTTGTTCTGTTCTGTCCATCACATGTGGCCTTTCTCAAATGTCCCAAACTTTTCTGTAACTGAATCCTGTCTTAACATGGAAAATGTCTGTTTTGACCAAAAGAGGGGGCTATAACATTACAGTAGTGCTACAGAATACATACTGGATAACTAAGTTAAATTGAAAGAGATTTGCGGAACCGTTGTCCTGGTGATTTCATGAGACATTTGGCCTCCTTTTTATATTCTTTATTATTTTTCCTGCAAATGTTCAGCAATCCAACAGATTTCAGTGTAAAATGCTGTTTGTCCCGTCTGTTGTCGGTGGGCTCTTAGTATGTGTGTTCCTTCCCCTGCTGAACAGGAATTTGAAAATGGTGGATATTGTAGCTCACAAAATGCCCTCTGAGAATGACGTGCATGTGGCAAGAAGCTTTCTTACGAAGATTTTACGAAGTTCCATGAGGTACGGTCCTGTGGCTTAACCATAAAGAAGTAGTACATCTTCCCTGTCTTTCTCTCATGCTTCCTTCCTGCCTGCCCTGCGCCCATAATCGTAGAAATCATTCATCTAGTAACAATGTTACGGTCATTCCTCTCAAAGCAACTCTCCCTCTCCTGTGGTCCATTACCTGCCCTCACTGGCATGCCTTTCTACATCGTCTCGTGGTTCACGTCACTAGATAAATGACGTTCATCCCATTTCTACAGCATGCTGTGTATTGTCGGCCAGTAAGATGTCAAAATGCCTTGTGTCGGTATTTACAAAGAAATGAAGTTATTAAGCTTGATCTTCTTCATATGTTTCATGCTTACCCTCTTACATGCCGTCTCAGAAAGAGCTGCTATAAAGGGTACGTTTCTTATGATTCACTGACTGTTCAAAGATTCTTTAAAAGCTAAAACAAAGATAAAAATCCTCAAACAGCTTCCCGTCTGGGAAACAAAGATGTAGCAAATCATTCCCTGAAACACGAACCATAGAAAGGACTTTTTTCTTTCTTTTTTAATTATTCTTTTTTTTTATTTTTATTTTTTTATTCAGTCACACAATAATAACAATACAATCATAATAACCTCAAACATCATAAAGTGACTGAAAAGGCACAGGCTGAAGCATAATGCTTATATTAAAGCCTGTCCTATTTAACAAATGAATCTGCCCATCAGCGTACAGTATATATACATACATACATACACACATACACACATACATACACATACGTATATATGTATACAAACACATATACATAGATATACATATACACATAATAATAACGATAACGTAACAGAGTCAAAGTAGAAAAATTATAAAACAAAATACAACAAAATCATAAATAAGTACAACATCCTTCACAAATTATAAACACTTGTAGCCCTCAAAAATCGCCTTACAAACCATTTTTTTGAAAACCAAAAAAGGACAACAATTTCTTACTTTTATATTGGCATCGTTCCACAATGCAACCCCAACAACAGATATACATCTCCTTTTAATCTCTTTTTTGGCCATGGGCACGGCAAGTCTGCAGGTGTCTCTTAAATTATACCCTGTATCTTGAAGTGAGAAGAACCTTTGTATCCTGACTGGGAGTAATTTTGCATTAGCTTTATACATTATTTGCATTATTTTGTAATGTACCAGATCATTGAACTTCTATAAAAGAATTACGTCACAGAAACATTTCAGTGTATCATTCAAAACCTCAGCTCCAGCCTCTGTCCTCACACAATTTTCCTTTTCAAAAGCTTTTCAGCTTGCCCCAAAAACATCCAGATCCACCAACAGTAGCAGTGCTCTGAGATTTCAAGTGAATTTAAAAAAAATAAAATGGTTTTTCATCAGAGATGAGACTGCTGAGATTTTTAAAAACATCTCTCTCGCATGTTTTTATGAATCAGAAAGACGAATGAATCAAGCTAGAACTTTTTCATGAAAGAATCATCGATCAACCTCAAACAAAAGAGGATTTTTTTGTTGCTTTGAGTTCCATTAATAGCTTTAGTTATAATCTGTAGATGCACTGGTTCATTTGGGGAAGCACATACTGTTTTCCATAAGGGTTTGGTTGCTAATCCAGTCTGGTTTTTTTTTTTGTTTGGTTTTTTTTGCCTTCTCTGCAGGAGGAATGAACCCATAAGCAGGCCTCACTCCTGGCACTCTACCAAGTTCAATGAAAGCCAATCAGAGACTGGCAAAGCACAGTCTCCACCCACGGCAGTTTGGCACACCAGATATGATGCAAGGTAACACTGGGATCTTAAAGTTTCCTCTCTCGGGTCTGAGTACCAGACATCAAACACTTTTAATTAATTATATAAATTGCATTGCACCGTGTGTAGAATTTGGATGTATCCGATATGTATTTGCTTAATCTAAATTTACTCAAGTTGCTGTGTTCTCTGTTGCCCAAAAAGTTTACAGCTTCCTAGATCAACATGTAACAAAGTTAAACCCATCATTTCATTGTCAACAGCAGTCTCTTACTAAATGTCTGTCTTTGCTAAACAGAAACAGGTTGTTAAAAGCAGAAAAACAAGCTGTTTTATATTTTCTCTCTTCGGAATTTTTTTTAACCTCCAGCTCATCCGCAACTGACCTTTCCGCCGGCTGGGAGCAGACGAACCTCCACAGGGTGTCTGACCAGTTCAGCTCTCTCGGCAGCGTGGACAGTCTAGAGCATGTCTCGCACTCGTACCCTGCCGGTCAGCTGTCGCCTGCTAAGTCAAACAACAGTATGGAGCACCTTGGAGGAGGGAAGCGAGACTCGGCCTACAGCTCCTTCTCCACCAGCTCTAGTACACCAGACTACACCCTCTCAAAAAGCAACGCCGCATCAACGGAGAACATGCTCTATAAAGTCAGTCAGTGGGATGCAGGAGGAAAGCACAACAATGGCAGAAACAGCCAGAGCCTTGCTGCGGAGGGAGTCAAACAGGATGACAGGCTGACATACTTTCAGATGCCAGGAGTTGGTTCAGGCCACGATGGTCCACAGGCCGAGGACCCGGCTGGCTGCAGACATTCCACTTCAAGTAAAACCAGCTTTGGACCTGTGTGGAATGTCCCTGAGAAAAAAAAGACTGCTTCCCCTTCTCCTCCCCCTCCCCCTCCTCCTGCACGCAGCGATAGTTTTGCTGCCACGCGGGTACATGAAAGGGGGCTCGTTATGGCTCACCCTGAAGGAGCTGATTCCCACTTGGCGTGTAAGGCTTCCACTGAAAACCGCCGCATTTCCTCCAAGATTGACAGTGAAAATGTTTACACTTCCTCTGATAAGTTTGGTCCCAAACAGTTCAACTCAAATAAACAGCACTCCCTCTCCAGCAGTGATGTCCGGCAAGGCCAAGTGCCCCATGTTAGCCAGCCCTTCCATCAAAGACACCATAGTGACAAAAGCACTTTTTATCCTCAGCCCTGGTCCACATCTGCACCAAAGCCACATAATGTTGGTAGTTACTATAGTAGCTTGCAGGAGCTGCCCACTAACGGCTCGACACAACATTTGAGCCAGAACCAGAGACGGAACTTCAGCACCTCCCTGTCTTCTGCAACCACTGAGCAAAAAACTGAGAGCAGTGGACATAGCAGATACTACTGTGTCACTACATGTCAGCCCACACAACCTAGCCCCCTGTCATTGTCAGGAATACCCGAGGACGGGAGGAGTGCATCGGGCGTAGGTGTGGCACAGACTGGAAACGAGCTGAGCTCTCTTAGCCCGCAGACAGTCACCAAACTCAAGTATCATCTGCCCCAACAACAGCAACACTCCTCACACAGTAAAGATAGTAATGCATACAGCAAGCACCAAGTGTCTACTGTACCAGAGAACCCAGTTCTGATAGCAAAACCCAGCTCTGGTGATTGGGGAGGCCAGAGAGGACACAGCACACAAAATGCAGAACCTCAGTTCATCAGTCATCTCACAGGCAGACAGTCTGAACAACGGAGGTCTCTGCCACCACAGCTCAAAGGCTTTCCCCAAGACCTCAGACATCACAACCAAGTGAGCAACAAGATCTGCCCTCAGGCAACGCCGATGCTTCACTCCTTATCTCTGGATGCCGCGGGCCAGGAGGAGAAAACAAGAGGCACAAACTCTGAGGAGTCCCCTGAAGGCAAGCAGGTGATGCGCAGCAGCCGTTTTGCCACCACTTTGAGAAGCGAAATCCAGATGAGAAGAGCAAAACTGCAGAAAAGTAAAAGCGCAGCTGCCCTTCCTGGTGTTGAATGTGAGATGGAGGAAGGTCAGGATGTCTGGAAGTCTTCTGAAAGTTCCACCCCAACATCTGCAGATGGGTCCTTCTCCAACATCTACAAAGATCATTTGAAGGAAGCGCAAGCGAGGGTCCTCAAGGCTACGTCTTTCAGGAGGAAAGATCTGGAGCCTGTCTTACTGGAGCACTCCACAGCTGAGGCCCTCCCCAACTACCCATCCTCAGCACATGCTCGCAAAGATGTCAACCCTCTGCCCACCGTTACAGAGTCGGTAACAAGAAGTTCAGGGCTTCCCAGCGGTCAAGTAACTCGCATTGGTGGCCGGAAGCGTTTCCCTGCAGAAAAGAAGGTTAGGTCTTTCTCTGAACCAGACAAAATCCATGAAGTCGGGGTCAATGAAGATCTAACTCTCACTGAAAAAGTAAGCTCCTCTTTAAACCAGCAAAATCTCTTGAAAGAGAGTGTGAGACCAGGACTTCCTAATCATATGCCCCTTCAAAGCCATACCAAGAACCAAGGCCAAGATCTAGCTTGGAGCAGTGCAACAGAGGACACGATGAAAAATGTCAAGGGCACAGAGTCCACTGAGGATTTCCAGGGACTTCCTTATTCTGCACAGTCCATCCAAGATCAGCAAAGGCTGGGCACATTCGCTGAGTATGAGGCAAGGTGGAATATACAGAGGAAACCCTCAGAGAAAAAAGCCTCTGGGCGATACCATTCAGCTGACAACATTTTAGATCCAGGACCGGAAGAAAGAACCAAGAGCACCTGCTTCCATGAGAGATCCCGATCATCTCCTTCAGCAGACATCTATGGGCAGGTGAGGCACAAGGTCTGTAATCTCAGATGAACTAGCATTTTGTTGGAGCTATGACAAAAAAAACAAAAAAAAACAATTAAAGGTACATTAGTGGTTGTAATTTGGTTTTAACTACTCAAATGTAGCTACTCATGTATCAGCCCCATAGGGTAGCTTTTCTCCTTATTGCTGACTGAAGTGCAAGCAACAAAGAAGAAAGCCAAGTCAAATATTAGTCCTTATTTGTACATAAAGACACACCCTCAGCTTAAGAGAGCGGCATCAGCCCGCTGAATCCAATTTTTCAACAGTAACAAACCAGGAAGCTGCAGCACGAGGTAGTTGGAGGAGATTTAAAAAGACATTAACTTGGGTGTTGGGGTGGAAGCCTTCTTTGTTTGAATGTTTTTGCATAAGTGCGTCTGTGTGTGCTCGACCTCATTTACAGAGGCTTCCAGTTCCCGCAAGAAAGTCTGATGCAGAATATTCCCAGACGGAGAGTAAACCTGCTGAACAGCTCAGCACTTACAGAGGGTGAGTAAATTCATTTGATGGCACCCACTGGAACACCAGTGTCTACAACTGTGTGCCTGCTTTTGATCATCACCACGCAGTACACTTTTCAACTGTTTTTGACACAAGGAAGCGTCTCTTTAGCCATCTTAAGACATATCTGAGGGATTGTATTGCTCTTATTATTTGTCATCACAGGATTAGTAGAAGTTGAGTGCTAATCTTACATTGAATGTGGCTCTCTTTTATCTAAACATGGTCTGTTGCGCTCCTCCACCAGCATCTCAGCATATATAATGCTTCATCTTGCTGTCTTTTTTGCTCTCGAGCTTAATCACTGAAAGAGGGGAGTAAGCCTGAAGAGGAAACACTGAAGTCTTTATTATCTGAAAAAGCGTAGCAGCGGCGGGGCCTTGGAGCAGCTGTGGCAACATAAGCCGTCTCTCTCTGGCCGCGCTTTGTGTCGTTTATTGGAGGCTCAGTGGTGTAGGCGAGGCTTCTGACCATGTCCGTGACAGCGAGGAAGTGTTTCTTCAGCCCTCTGCTGGAATTTAATGAGGACCCGAGTTCACGGGGGCAGCCTGAAGGCGTGACATTATCACCAATAAGATCTGTTTCTCTGTGAAGTTGCATTACTATCCATACTGGTCGCGTAGCTCCTTAGAATGCAGTATTGTTTGGTACACTTTGGTTCACACTGGCTTCTATTTTTTTTACATATGAAATGTGAAAATTTGGGTTCCTTCAGGGTTAATTGTTATCACCATTTTATGAAGTTTCTGACTTAATACCTTCAAAACTGACATGTGCTTCAGTTTGTCACATGTTAGCGTGGTGACACAATCAGTAGGAAAGATTAAACTGTGATAATGAGACTACACCCTCTATCAATACTTAAAAGCATTTAAAAAAAAAAAAAATCATTCCACCCCCGTCAGGCCTTATAATAAGGCAAATACAATCTCACATGAACAACAACAACAACATGTGATATCAAACCGTGTCATCATTCTTCAGTCATCCCAAGAGTGGACGTCCCAGCAAGTTAACCGCGAGGTCAGCACCAGTCAAAGCCAGACCTCAGCTTTACTGACATGATGTGGCGGGACTTTAAGCCAGCTGTCTATAAATGAATGTTCACAAACCTCAATTAACTGAAGTTTTTGCCGAGTTTTTCTTCACTAAATAATGACGCCATGTGTGCCTGCTCATCCGGGGCTTGTGTTCATCTCATTCTAAGACCTGCTGAGGACCAGCGGATTGTTTTCATTATGTCCTGATGCATAAAACCTTGGAATTGAAAGTGAATGCAGCTTCTTTTTCACGTCACTGCACCCATTGAAAATGCGATGGTCAGCATTTATCTTAGTTCACAGCTGTGCCCATTTACAGCATCTCAGAGCTGTGAGCTGCTTGATCGGACCAAGGAGTGGCATGTTTTGGCTTTCTGCCTGAAGAAGATGATGGAGTGATGGAAATGTAGTTGGTTTTTTTTTTAAACGGTGACGTGCAGTCTGCTGAACGGGCTAATCCTCAGCTGTGATTTGTGGAGGAAAGTATGAAAACGTTAACTCCATCTATGGTTGGAATGGTTACCGTAAGCATGTTTAAATAACTTTCATAACACCATGAAGCTGCTCGTGTTTATAAAGTGGTTGGCATCATGCGATAAAGATGGCAACTGTGTGTTTGAATGGAGTAAACAGTAACAGTCAATGATCCTGTAGGAATATAAAAAACAGTCAAACATTATTGTTGAGTTGTGCTGGCACCCATTGTACCTGTTGTTTCAATTCAGTGGAAGCCAACTATATTCAGTCATTTTGCTGAAATTAAGGCATTGCGCTGATGTTGTTCATGAAGAAATCTACCATCATGGTTATCTTGGTTTGGGTTTTATGACAGGAAAACACATGCCACTGTGCAAAGCTGTGAATTTGGAAAGAAATGGGTATTTATCTAGCAAATCCTTTTTCCTGACTTTGCATCATTCTTAAGCTATGTAGTGACGTGTTCCAGATGACTTCATGATGTTTGCAACCAGTTTTTCAAGAGTCTTAACGCATTATCTAAACTGTTACAGGTGAAACTCACCGAGAGGTGTAGAGTAACCAATCTTGAGCAACTTCATTGTAGGAGCCACACCATATGACACTCAACGTTTGCATTACAACAACAGTACTGAGGGTGACATTATCATTGAAAGGTCTGGTAGATGAGCTTAGTGAGGTGTGCTCCACCCAGATAGTGATATTGATACAGGTGGAAAGAGACGCCGAACAGGTGGCTTCAGTCGCAGAGAGGTTCTAGTTCTGCTCTGAGGAAATGATAGGATTAAATCATCACATCGGGTGAGTTGGTTTATGTCCTCATATGTAGATATTATTCTATTTCCATCGTTTAATTCCGTTGTTATCCTAAATTTTCTAAAAATTGAAGTGTTTGCATCATCAGTTTTAGCATTTGCAAAGATTAAAAACAACTAAAACAGGTTGTTTTGTCTCTTTGGTAACAAGAACTGTAATTTAATGCGATGACGACAGATTCACAGTGGACAGCTTTGAGTTGCATGTGATGCTCAGAGAATGCTTATGTTAACGATTTTCAGACTTCTCATGAAATAATCTCATTTTTATGTAAAATAAATAAATAAATGTCTCATCAGTTGAGGATTTACATCTTAGTATCATACAGTAACTCCCATCCATCCGACTGGATACAGCAGTGCTCTGTGTGGTGTCACGTTTCATGCTTCCAGAAGGTAACTTTCTCACACTGTGCTGGGCTGAAGCTGAGGCACGAGGGAGGGTGTACGCAGCAGCAGTTGCTCATTGGGTGACTTGTTATGGCTTGTAGGGGTCCCAAGTGGGAGCTTTGAGTTATGGCGTCTGTCTGCCCGCAAGTCACTGAATTTTATCCTGTGACTGCAGAGTCAATTGTGGCTTTAATCAAAGCTGCGTGATTTATATGTTCATGTTCTTTGAGTGCGCCTAACTGAATTTATATCAGAGGATGCATGAAGATGGAATCTGTGTGCATGAAACCACAGTGCAAGGCCGTTTTCTGTTCTTTCATGCACACAAAACACCCAGTGAGGCTCAGTTAATGACAGCTTTTCCCCGTGCTGTATGGTTAGATTATGCTGAATGATTGAACACTTAAAGGTTTAAGTCTGTTTACAATCACCTCACCATCAGACCTCTAATGACTCCCCAGACTTCCATTGCCTAACTTTACCTCCAAAGAGTTAAAAACTGCAAATGTGATTCCGGCAGGAAAAAGTGATCCGTCGTGCTTCTCTGCTCTGGAGGATTATTTATTCCTCCTTGCAGACTTTGTGGGAACCAAAATATTCCTCTTCAGGCTGCCAGCTGAGCAGTTACCAGGAAGGAGGCTTGCAGGGCAGCAGGAGACGTGTGTCCTGTCATAGTGCATAATCACAGTGGCTGCAGGGGAGATGAACAAGGCCTCTGCCGGGTTATTATTTGAATGAGCTGCAGATGATAGTCCGCACCGCCTGGCTGTGTAATTAAAAGCTTTCTGTTGTATTCCTCAGGTTCTCTGACAGCGGTTCAGGTGACTGCAAAGTGCGAGAAAAGCCAGCAGAGTTTGAAAATGACTCAGTGACAACCGCTCCGCCCATGACAGGAGCCAATCCCGACTGCAGACACAGAGCTGCTCCTGCCACCCTGAACCACAAACCCACATCTATTTCTCTCAGTCTCACTGAGCCCGCCCCCCCCCAGCCTGACGACCGCAGCCTAACAGAGCTGCCGTCTGGTCCGAGGAGGAAGCCCTCTCCCCCTAACAGATGCCCAGAGGTCTACTCCCAGGAATCCTTCACCGGTTCTCAGAGTGAAGCCTTTGCCCGATGTTCCCCTAAGGTTGGACCTTACCCCACCCACTCTGCTAAGGGAGATTCTGAGCAGGGCAAAGGACTTGTGGACAAAGGACAAGGGGCAGTACATCATCTATCAACATCCAATCCTCAGCCTGCCTCTTCTCCCCAGGCTTCCTCCTACAGATCTTCCGGGCTGTCCAGCATGGAGGGGCAGCGCTCACCCTCTCCACAGTTTTCACCACAGAGACTCAGCGACAAGCCTCCAGTGTCACTTCAGGATGACGAATCAAACAGGTAAAAAATGTTGTTTCACCAGAAGGAAGATTTATTCACAGTTCCCACAGTGTTGCTCCAACTAGTAACAGCACAGATCGCATAGCTCCTGTGTCTTCTTGCTACATGTACAAAGGAGCTTATTGAGAGCTGCTGCCTGTGTAGAATCAACATGTGAGTGCTATCAAGCTGCGGCAAATTAGAGGGATTCTCTGCATTTCTATTGAAGCCACTGGTAGTTTCAGGATAATTCCCTGAAATGCTGAAAATGTGAAATGTACTACTAAAGCCCCAAACATGAGTCTGTGTTCATTTTCTTAATTCCAAACAAATTGGTATCATCTGTTGTGAACCTAAGACTGTGCAGAAGGAATATTACAGCTATTTGAAACCAAAGGGGTGGGAGGAGTCCAGATGTCTTGGATGTTCCAGCACACTGGGCATGGAAAAAAAATCTCAGTTGCCATCATGCAGTGAAACTTGAAATCAGGGCATGGCTGGAATGACTGCAACGAGAGATTTTCTTCTTCCAGAGAAAACCTCTATTTCCACTAAGATTCTCTCTCGCTGTTTCTTGATGTTTCAGGATGGAGCGTGTCCTGGAAAACCAGAATACCGCAGTGAGAAAGGTGCCCATTAAGATTGTCCACTCGGGAGGAGACGTGGAGAAGGAGAACTCTCCGTTTTTGCAGCAAAGTGACCTCGCTCCGGTCGAAGCTGAGGGGCCCGGTGTGACCAGGCTCGGCAGTCTGGGAGCCGCAGGGCAGGACTCAGTCTTCTGTGCATTTACCCGGCACAGGGAGCCTGACAATGCCCCGGACACTCGGATGCAACAAATGCCTCAGAGGGAAGCCTACATGATCACCGTAGGAGGTCACTGTAACAGCCAGCAGCCGCCGCAGCCCACAGATGAGCCCAGCAGCAACCGGGCGGGTGAAACCACAGGGCTGACCGAGGAGGAGGAGCACAAGAGAGAGGAGCTGGCCAGGGACATCATGGGAAAGGATAAATCACTGGCTGATATTCTGGATCGGAGCAAGATGAAGACCACGATGGATTTGATGGAGGGTATTTTCCCTCAGGAGGAGCAGCTATTGGAGGGAGCTCATCAGCGCAGGAAGGTGCAGACAAAACAAACAAACTCGCGGCCCGTCGAGGAGAGGTGAGCCTCACACAGCTTCCATACGAGTGAAAAAGGCTCGTTTTCATTTTTATCAGTGGCCTTAACCACTGATATAAACATGGTCTGAATCAAAGGAAAATTAGTTCTTCTACAGTTTTACTGAGCCCGTTCCCACTTTTATGAGCCACACCTCTGCAAGCCCTCCCCAAAAACTGGGTTTTGAGTAGCTGTGTAGCCATGTTTTACACACACATGCTTTGGTTTAGTATATATGACCTGTGGGCTGTGTCAGCTATACTTACAAACCAGATTAATAGAAGACTGCGTAGCTCGGTTACGGTTTTCCAGGTTTGTAGAGTTTTGTTTGGTAATTTGAGAAACAATCTACATATTTGCATTTCAGGGAAAAGGAGGACAGTATGGCAGCAGCCGTCACCATGGTGACCAGCTCTACATATTACAGCACATCTGCTCCCAAAGCTGAGCTCCTCATCAAGATGAAGGACATGCAGGAGTACGAGGAAGAAGACTCTGAGGATGAATTGGACATCGATTTGGCCAACAAGAAGGTACCAAAGATCTCATCCATGTTAATGAAATTTGGATTTAGTCTTTTTTATTTTTTTGTTTTTTTTATGTTTTGTTCCTTTTTTTCATGCAGCAAGAGCTGATCGACAGCCTCAGCAAGAAGCTCCAGGTGCTGCGAGACGCTAGGGAGAGCCTTCAGGAGGACGTCCTGGACAACAACGCTCTGGGAGACGAGGTGGAGGCCCGAGTCCAACAGGTCTGCAAACCTAACGAGCTGGACAAGTTCAGGATGTTTGTCGGGGATTTGGACAAGGTGGTGAGCCTGCTGCTGTCCCTCTCGGGCCGTCTGGCCAGAGTAGAGAACGCCCTCAACAGTCTGGAGGAGGATGCTACTCCTGAGGAGAGGGTGAGCAATCCACTGACGACCCAATGCATCTTTTTAAAAAAAAAAAAAAAAAAAGGTCTTGGTGTTTCCTTTGGAAGTCAAACATATCCTTTTTTTTGTTTTTTATTCCCCAGCGTACATTGACTGAGAAGAGGAAACTGTTGATCCGACAGCATGAGGATGCAAAGGAGCTGAAGGAGAACCTGGACCGCAGAGAAGGTGTTGTTTATGACATCCTGTCTAACTACCTGCCCGAGGACAGCCTTACAGACTACGAGCACTTTGTGAAGATGAAGTCCGCGCTGATCATTGAGCAGCGCAAGCTCGAGGACAAAATCAAACTTGGTGAGGAGCAGCTTAAATGCCTGATGGACAGCCTGCCCATAGAACAGAGACTGGCCTTGTGAGAACGCTGCATGGTCTGAAATGGCCCAAACTGAGTGAGAAAATGTGGCCACGAGTTCCACTTGCTCTCTGTGTCCAGCAGAGGGGGACAAAGATTTGAATGGCAGACAGAAAGCCTGTCTAAAGAAGGACTGGTGCTTTTTCTTTTTCCTTTCTTTTTTTTTTTTTTTTTTTTTTGACACTGTGAGCATCAGGCCTTTGGACTGGATCACAATAATAGCATCACATGGACTCCCAGCATCTATAAGTAACTCCTTTTTGAAAGATGTTGCTTTTCTTAGCATCGACCAACCACTATATGTTATGTATTAAATGCTATTTTTTGCTTTGTTGTACGTTTACTTTTTTTTTTTTTTTTTTTTTTTTTAGTAATTTATTGTAGCCTTTTGAATCTGTGCAGAAGGAGACAGTATTTTGTCGTCAGCGGATCGGAGTACCCAGGCCATGAGTATTTATCATGTTTTTGCGTTTAAACAATTTCGCCCTGTAACCCTCTGTAAAATCCAAATATTTCTGTACACTCAACTCAAATTCAACGTCCATTAACGCAGAAACTAATGGCCTTTTTCTCACTACAATGTTTGTGAACTCACTTTCCTCACTGAAGAAGCATTTCCTCTGCCTTAAAGACGAGACGTAGCGACAGGGAGGCGTGCGGGTGCACCGGCCAGGCGAGTGTTCCTGTTCACAGAAGCTGTGCAAATACTTGAAGAGCACTCATTCAGCTTCACTAAACAGACGAAGCACATCTTATTCAGACTTGAAGCTCCTCTAAATTCATCTTTTTGAAGTGCATGGAGAATCACCCAAACTACTATCAACACCTTCCGCTCTTGTTCTGCAGGTTGTTGTTTTTTTTTGTTTTGTTTTTTATTCACATTCAGAGTCTTGTCTATATTATGATATTACCACTTACAAGTTGACCGAGTGTTTGTGTATTTTACCTTAATTAATTTACTTTGTTTAACGGAATGCTTTGTTACCACAGTTGTCACTTCTAGTTTCATTCAGACGCAAAAAAACATGCGTTCAGGTTTCTCATTTTGCTGCCAAATATGGAACAAAATGATTACAAAACATTGACTGATCTGATACTAGAATTTCCGACTTTATAGATGAAATCAGGCTCCCAGAAGTAAGGCCTAGTGGAGAACGTTTGTTTGGCACGTTTGAGTTTGTCCTACACCTCATGCACTGCTACATCCTGACTCTTTAACACTTTGCCAGCTATGCTCCTTCTTATCAAATAAAGAGTCTGCTGAAATCCCACCGAAGAGTTTGAAGGATTTCTTCTCAGCGTTTCACTCTGTCTCCAGCGTCAGTCATTAACTTCACCACACCCTTCGCTCTACTGATAACATAGAGGGTAAAGACTTTGACATGGCATTGGTTTCCCGTTAAAATCCAGGTGTTACTGGTGTGTTATGTCACGCGCGGCTGGAGCCAAATGCGGACAGGTGCTCAGTTTGAGACTCATAACGAACACGTCTGAAGTTGGGACGCGTTAAGGTGAGTAAAAGAGCAAAATACAACAGACTTGTCTCTTCTTTTTTTTTGACCGTGTAACCTTCAGAGATTTTAGTGAACAGTCATTAACTGCGGAACAGCTTTGACACTTGAGCGGACTACACAGTTGTATTAAAGCACAGCAAAAAAAATTAAAAATTTGAGTCCAGACCTGTAAAATATTTAGGTAGTTGAAATCGAAAATATTGTTTTTATATCCTCACATGAAATTTTGGGACATAACTCTCAGAATTTCAAATACGGTGCTTGCTTTAGCTGCCATTTAATGTTACTCCGTTAATAATCTGAACATTTATCATCGTGCGCTTTGACAGATGAGTGGTGACGACTGGATGGTAGCAAACGCTGTGCTGACTTTCATTTCCTTATTGTTGATCTCATTACCAGTGTTGCTGTGCCTCCACCAGGTGGGCTATAGAGGCACCCATAGTATTTAAAACTGGACTTTTCTTATGGATGCAGTTCCCAAAAGTATGGGATGATACCTTAGGAGGTTAACTTCACCACATGTTCCTTATGATTTTTGAAAATATGTGGAGCACCAGAAATCTGCTTAAATGAGATTGAAATAATCAGCATTTCATATATCTAAAGTCCAGTCCAGTTATGACCCGTCCACATCTCTCAGCATTACCTTAATATTCTTGTTTTCTTTGCCAATTAAATACATTTTCAAGGTTTGTGGTTAATCCAGAGCAATGGAGGCTCTGGTCATGGTAACTGGTTCCCTGTTGTTGTGTGACACTCACTAAAGACGTTTCAGTCGTTACTGCTGTCTATAATCACTAATATAATAGCTCATAAGTCTTAAAGTGTCTCATCTTAAGATGTTGGTTGTCGTTTTTTTTTAACTTTTTGTCTTGAATGTAATTCCTCCAAAATCCCTAAAATTTCCTGATTTGTTAACAAAGTATAAAGTAATCTTCAAAGACATCGGCAGGAATATCCAAGCCAGTCTGTTTTCAGCTGTTTGCTTAAAGGACATGCAGAGGGCCCATGAAGACTTCCAATTTATAGATTCTGTGTCAGAATTTTGAGATTCAACGTCAATATCTCGAGACATTATCTCATTATTTAGACTTGAAGGATCTTTTCATTTTTCTTTATTCACCAGTTACTGTTCATTTTGGTGAAATGACCTTTTTAAAGTTTCTCAGAGGCAACAAAACAACACAGACTTTTTCTCCAAATTAAACATCCTATTTGTATTCACACAATCTTGCACATTTGTCTTTTCAGCAGGAGTGATGGCACACTACAGCACTCTGTCTCTTTGAATCTTTGCAGTCGCCCAGAACGGCAATGATTTATCTGGTTCACACAGCTCACTGGCAGTTCCTAGGCCTGGTGACCGGGGTACTGGCATGGATCCTCACCATGGCAGCAGTCGGCATCGATGAGTGGCGGCTGTGGTACGTGGACGATGTGTCCATCGTCACCTCAGGTGAAGCCTGGGTGGGTATCTGGAGGGCGTGTTTCCACAGCCACGCCTTTCCCAGTGCAGAGAACTGTCAGAGCATCAGCATCTCGGGCACCTTCGTTCCACCTGAGATCCCCGTGGCCCAGGTGCTAATGATGCTCGCCGTGATCTCTGGCCTGGCGGGGAACATCAGTGCCGGAGCGGCCATCAGGTTGGCTTACTTCTCATTGGAAAATCGTAGCAACATCAGGACATTCTTTGCACTGGCGGGGGCGCTGTATGTGCTAACTGCGACGCTCTCTCTGGTCCCTCTGGTGTGGAACATGAGCTCTGTGCTGAACAACCACACCATAAACTTTCCTCCTGAGTACCAACTCCCTGCTGCTCCTATCAGGCAGAAAGTTGGCTCCGGAATAGGAGTGGGCATCTTCGCCTCCATCCTGATGCTTATAAGTGGCGTTCTCTGCCTGTACTACTGGTTTGCACGGAGGGCCCCTGAGCAAACGCAGGGCCCACTCCACGGTCCCTGGACAGCAACAACACTGCCACAGAACTCTGATTTGTCTAAAAGAGATAGCCAGGGCATGGACAATCCTGCATTCCACAGTGAAGAAATCTCATGAAGTTTTTATATCTCTTTTTCTTTATTTCTTTTTTTTTCCAGCTTTATCGTCCATGGGAAATTAAATAGACTGTGTCAAATGCCTGAAGAAAGGGACAGATTTTAGGCAAATTTAGGATCAAGACGGTTAGCGATATGTTAATCGCTAACCGGGCTAAATAAGGGAATTAAAACTTAAAAACGAAAACCTTTCATCCTTACAGAATCAGAGCCTGAAGAATAAAAGTGGTTTAACCTTGACCATAGATTGAGTGTAAGATTAATTACACAATCATTGAAAAACAAGCCTGGCGGTGCAAGGAGAGCACAAATGAATACGTTTCAACTTATGACAGATATGTAGACCAGTAGCAATAAAAATGTTTTTATATATATATATATATAAAAACATTTTTATATATATATATATATATATATATTATCTTTTTGCCTCAGACAGACGTTTTTTTGTCACTCAAGAGCAGCAGAAACAAGCTGTAAACACTTTATCTCCTTTAAGTCAATACAGGTAACATGTTTGCCAAATTGCTGCTTATTTTTTCTCTTACTCATGTTGAGCATTCGTGTGAAGTCATATTTATGTCTATCTGATCATATGTTTTGGTCTTTATAATTAACTCAGGGCGGACGGTAGTTGGCTCAAGTTAGCGTTTAAAAGCTCAACTGTGTTCACCGTCCTGTCTCAACTATGCAGGTCCTCTGTTGTCTCCAGTGCGAACATACAGTGTCAGGGTTTGCAAGTTTAGCAGCTGAGAACTGGAGCTGCAGCTGGAGATTGGACTGAAAAAAAAAAAAAAAGTTTCAGTGCAATCTGTTGGTTTCCTTAGCTAGGAAATTGTTTTTGAATTGGCTCTATATGAACGAATTGGATTATTTTATGAATAATTATGATTACAATTAATTGAATTCCAATTGGCTTGAATTGGACTTTATTATCTAAGTGCCTTAAGATGACATTTGTTGTATTTGACGCTATATAAATAAAAATGAATTGAATTGAACATTTCCCCCAGATTTTTAAAAAATGGATTTTTAGCTTCTATTTAATTCTCGTTGGTCTATACTAATGCAGTCTCTCAATCTGGTCGAGTAAACTTGTGAGATCAGCTTTTGAGCTGTTTCGTGTTAAATTATGCTCACCAGCTAGCTAATGTTGTACGTCCTTTTGGGAGAGGGCCTCATCTTTTAGAGTTTTATGTTCCAAGGGTTTTCAAGCTCCCAGTTCAAAATTTTGTCAACACTCATAGACCTCACTCTTGTGCAATCAACTTTAACCCTAACACCACTTGGGCTGAAATACAGGTTTGTCACCCACAAGCTGTTTTGTGAGTGATAATAATAATATCATAAAAGAAGGTTGGTGGTTGGTTGGTGCCCCCAATTCTTGAAACAATGTCAAATGCGAAAGAAAAAAAAACAGAATTCACTCGTTTGCGGGATCTCATGAAAAACATTCGCTCAACTTGAATTTGATCTCAGAAACGTGTCTCGAAAAAGTTGGGACAGGGCCAACAACCCTCTGATGTTAGTCTGTAAACATCTGGCACCTGAGGAGGCCAGTTGTTGGACCTTTGGGATAAAAAAAGAAGGTTGGCTCATTCTCTGATACAGGATTCTAGCTGATCATCAGTCCTTCATCTTTGTCATTTTTTGTGTTTCATCATGCATCTTTTTTTTTTTCAAGTGGTGTAAGGTCTGGCCTTCAGGCACCTGGACTCTTCAACTATGAACAGATGCATTGTGGTGTAGCATTGTCTTGCTACAGTTTTCCATGTTGCTTCAGTCCATTTTAAATGAGCTTTGGTCCAGAGAAGACAGCAGGATCATGTTCGTATATGACTTTCTTTGTCTGATAGAGCTTCATCCTTTATCATCATATCATGTACTTTGGATGAAGGAATATTTCAAGTCTTTACAAATCTACGTTGAGGAACACTAACAATTTTCTCCGAATTTTTTTATATATCATTTTGCAAATTGTTGAACCTCTGCCCATGTTGTCTTCTGAAGGACTGCACAGTCATTTTAGTGCTTCTCTTTAATACCACTTACTTTTACAGCCTGTTGTTGCCCCTATCCCAATTTTATCAGACACATATTGCTGCCATCTAATTAATGATGGGTCAATATTTCCTTGAAATAAGGAAATGTCTGATTTGTAACATTTGATTTGTTTTCTATGTGCTATTGTGAATAAAACATTGTTTGATGAAATTTGCAAATTGCATTCTACATTTATTTCCATTTCCCATAACTTTCCAGTATTTACAGAATGAGGGTTGTAAAATCTACACATGACATGTCAACAAGCGTATTATCAATCTGTTTTGAGTTCTTATGGCTCCCTTAACATGTTTTGGATTGAAGTTCACGGACAGATTCTTATCAAAAGATATCGTAACTTCATTTTTTCAATGTTATCAAGGAGTGCCGTCAGCAGTAAAGCAGCTGAGCATTCCTGGACCTGTACAGACTGATCAGTGTTATCGCTGCACACAGGCCTGGGGAGGTGACAGGACATGGCAAGGTGTGGGCTTCTGACAGGCCCCATGTGAGGAGGGTTATTAGTAATTCAGGTTGACTGGGGCACGGCTCATGTGACCTGTGTAGGAAGATGACGAGAGCAGGCATGTGAGCATGGAGAGGGGGTCGGCTCACTGTGGTGATTGTTGCCAGGGAAGGCATGCACACACACTGGTCCAGTGGCTTGCTGCACCTCTCTGGAGGCGGATAGTTGGTGAAAACAAAAGGCCCTCTTCACTTCAGAGCACAGCTCACTTTCTAAAACACAAGTCTCAGAAGTGGCTGAATGGCAGAACTGCTGTGACCCCAACAGAAAGGAGCTGCAGGGCTTTATCACAGACGTTTCAGGATGTTGACATAACTGAGCATAACTAAATGTTATTTTAAAACATTCCTTTAGACAAGAGATCTGAGAATTGTATTAAATTAATTCTCCATCCGTTCATACATATCTCTGTTTTCCCCACCTTCCCACCACTCTCACAGATAAGATTTACATAATACCCCCAGTTTGTCACGGTTTATCTAATCTGTCATGCTAAATCATCCACTCTTATGGATATGATATATAGTGGAGGAATGATAAGAGGTTTCTTGCAAAGAAAAGTCATTGTTGCAAATGTCTGAAATCAAAGTATTTATAATTTTTCCCAAAGGCAACCACAGCTGGATGACAGTGAAGTTGAAATGATTACACTAATTTCAGATCAAACAGATCACTGGTGCTAAAGCCTGTGTCAAATGAGCTATTATGCCTTAAATGTTCTTTTATGTAGTTCAGAGATTAGTGCCAGTTTATTGGCATTATTAGCATCTCATTACAACCATCTAGAAATGTTTAAACCGTGAATTTTATTTCTTCGGGACTTTGAGAATAACTCTGTGCACTTCGAGCAGCAGGCGAGCAGATTAACATTGTTGCACTGATACTTTTAGTTCAACATAGATTGCGAATGCCTCTTTCAGCACTATCCGTAGATCACAGATGAAACTCTCTTGTGTGTAACCTACCGTGCAGCAAACATTCCCCTTGCAAAAATGTGAGGAAAAGTCTGTTTTGACAAGTTTTTGCCTCTTTTGCTTTGACTATTTACAAATGTAATGAGCTTGTTCTCATCTTTCTGGTCCTTGATGGACAATCTTATGGCTTGGGGAATATTCTCTTTACTGTGAAAGATCTACAAGACCAAGATGCATACATATGGGTGTACTGAGTAATTTACAACTAATGTGTTATCTATCATTTCTTGTCAAAGTTTAACTTGGGCTCGGATGATCTTTATCACCATCTTAACTGTTATGTTTCACTATCATTGCCATAGATCATAAGTCATTTGGGCAAAATGTCAGCAGCATGTGCAAGCAGCTTGCTTATCAACCTCTCGGAGCATGTTTATTTGTTTGCAATTAGATGCATTTATACAAATTTCCTCATGAAGAAGACATGTCATTTCCTTCTTGCTGGGGCACTGCCCAGCCTCTTAACAGCTGGGATCTTCTGATAAATACACAAAGGTGTCTCTTCGTCTGTTTTCAGTGTCCTCCTGCAGCCTCTGCGTGGCAGCAGATATTAGAAGGGTGCCTCTCAATCTGCTTTGTGCTCTTCTGGCTCTGACAGACCCACTGTTAGCTACTTAGAAGTTAAGTCTGACATGTCTCGGGCCCCTTGGGGAACATGCTACCGTGACAACATCATTATCTCTCATTAACTTCACTGTTTGTGAGCTGACTCCTCAGAGAGTTCCATCAATTGGACGTAAAGGTTCATTAATCATCCTCCTCCCATGCAATAATACGTTTACGTCGCTGTACCGGTGTGTGTGAATGACGGGGACAGTTTGGGACAGCGGAGACACACTCTGACTTTGGCAAATCTGTGTAATCATGTCAACTTGTTCCACATTCTTCTCAGTACACACTGTCCATTAAAGCATTCATTAAACACAGCTTAGCTCAGCGAGTGACCAGGAAATCTGATGGAATTAGTCTTAAGCTGTGTTTCCACCACCGCAGATACACCTAACAAACCAAGACGGTTGTTTTTAGCCCACCCTAACCCCTCCTCCCCCCACCTCCAATTATTTGATGGTAAATGAGAGTAAGAGCAGCCGTGTTTCTACCTCTGACATAATACCACCATTTTCGTACAGAAAGATATCCAGCGCATTTCATTAGGCAACATACATAAGCACAAGCAAAAATGAACATTTTAATGAAACAAGAGACACCTTATGTGAATCATCTGAAATGTGCTGCAGGATACAGCTCACAAGCAAACCTAACAAGACAAAGAACAATTTGTGCTTCAAAATGTCATTTCTATGCTTTAGCATTATGAATAAATTACAAATCACAGCATTTTAAAATAGAGTATAGCTTAATAAAGCAATTTTTTTATGTTGATAAGTGAAAGATCCTGAAGTTGTCCCAGAACAAGGGATACCATGCAATTTCTAAAAGAGAATCTTTAAAAAACGTACATGTACTGATCACAGCAGGTCATCGTGAAACGTAATGTTTGATTGTACTGGTGAGTCATTTAAAAAAGCTGAAACGAGGTGATTAAAACCGTTTTTTTGATATAGCAACCATTACACATTATTTTGCATTTGATATATATAAAAAAAACATGTTGCTGACATCATCGTGGCAAAGCAGTTGAAAGTGCAGTTCTACAAGTGATTGTGTTGTGCTGTCTGTCTCTATACAGGTCATTTCCCCCTTTAGACGTACTCTGAGCGCTTCTTGAGGTTAACATCTGTACTCATCACCTGGTATCTCCGCTGCAGCACAGGCTGAGGCTCCACCTGTGAGCACAAGCAAGAGGTAACCAGGAGCAGCCCAGCCCCTATGTTGAGGAATCCCGCCGCCCAGCCACAGAACAAGGCGTCTCCAAACTCCCATCGAGGTACCACGTCAGGTATGCTATCATCATGGAACTGTATCACTGCTAAATGAGCCATATATGACACAGGGATCAGACACAGCACTCCAGAAATCATCCCCAGCACCCCTCCTATGATGATTAAAGTTTTCTTAATTCGTTTTCTTCCATGGTCTTTACAGCTGTGGACCAGGTGAAGTCCAGGTATAGCCACTAGAATTCCCAGGACGCCCACAGCAAGGGAAGTACACATTAGGATGCGGGCCAGCTTGAGGTCGCTGGATAGGCCCAGCAGGCTGTCATAAGCTCTACACTCCATGCCTCCAATTTCTTGGACCACACAGGTCTCCCACAGGCCCAGCTCGTAGCTTTCCATCGCCAGCAGCGTAGTGGACATGGTCAGCCACTGTGGTAAGATGGTGGTGGCTAAGGCGCACAGCCAGGCCCCAATAAAGACCAGCATCCCCAGCAGCTCCAAGGCGCAGGTGCACGTGTCCATGTTTGGCTCTCCCTCTCAGGCCTCCACGCTTGATGGGAACCACAAGAGTTCTTCTTCTCTGGCTGCGCTTCAGATGGAGAGGCCTCTTGGTGTCCACTCCAGACAGAGGCTGCTCAAAGCACCTGATAATTAGAGCTGACCACTCTGGCTCAGGACTCGGAGCTCGTTCGCAAACAGTTCCCACTCAGAGGAGCACACATCTTCTGGTGCAGGAGGGAGAGGGGGCCCGTTTGGCCCTCCCCTTTGTGATCCTCCTGCTCCTGCCGCTGTGCCAATGGGCAGCAGGGGCAGAAGCAGAGATGGCTACGATTTGAAAAGGCCATTTTGAACGCCTGTTGAACGCTTTTTGAAATTAGAGGCCACATGGGGTGTCATTACATGTAGACAGGAAATGAATCCATTTTTTGCTGGAAAATGGACCTCCCTGGTGTCTGTTATGTATTCTCTCTGAGAGACAGCAATGTCAGGGTGTAAACAAGCAAAGAGTGTGTCCTGTAAACTTAAGAGGCAACTGATTCCAGATGTAAAACACTGAAATAATAATAATAATAATAATACATAGGTTTTATATAGCGCTTTTCCAAATGCTCAAAGACGCTTTACATAAGGAACAAACAGAAAGCATAGACAAAAAAAAAACAAAAAAAAAACAAACAAAAAAAAAAAAAACAAGACATTATAAACAAGAGAAAAACACTGTTACAGACTTTAGGCACATGGGGGGGGGAGAGGAACATTTTATCAGGTGTTGTAGGTGATTTTGAACAGGTGGGTTTTGAGCTGGCTTTTGAATGAGGGGAGTGTATCGGAGTTCCGGATGGTGGGGGGCAGGGAGTTCCAAAGGGTAGGGGCAGCGATGGAGAACGCTCTGTCCCCAAGGGTGCGGTACTTGGTCTTGGTGATGGGAGTGAGGAGGTTTGCATCAGAGGAGCGGAGATGTCGAGTGGGGGAGTAGGGGTGGAGGAGGTTTGTGAGGTATGGAGGTGCAAGGTTATTGAGGGCTTTGTAGGTGATGAGAAGGATCTTGAAGTTGATTCGCTGTTTTATTGGAAGCCAGTGAAGTTGTTGAAGGATGGGAGTGATGTGTTCTCTGGAGGGGGAGTGAGTGAGCAGTCGGGCAGCTGAGTTTTGGACATATTGCAGTTTTTGAAGAGCAGAGGAAATGATAAAGCACTCTATCACAGGACAGCACAGACATTTATTATCCTTTAAAAAATATCATGGAATGAGATCAAAACCAGGTTCAAAGACAGTGAGGTTTACTGATGATCAGAAGACATTTTGTCATGTTCATCAGTTTGGGCTAACTGCTCTTACAGGAAGCCTTTTTGCTGCATGTGACTGAATCTGAAACAACACTGCCACTTATTGTGTGCTCTCATATGAACGCTGCCAGAGCCTGTGGGAAATAATCGTAGGAGGCTGTAGATCAAAGCTGCGATGTGAAAAAAAATGTTTCCCATTCTAAAACACTGTGGAAAGTTGTACAAACTGCAAACAAACACACAAACAAAAATGCACAGATAAAAGCCCAGCCTGCCAAACTCCTCCTCCTCCTCTGGAGAAGTGAACACTCAGCTGACTGCTCTGTTGCCTTGACAAAGGCTCGAATATAACGTGACAGTACTAAACTCTTTTAGAAAAAAAAAAAGTTCACAACTTCAGAAGAAATTCTGCACCACGATACAGGTAAAGAGGAGAGAAGAAAACAAAATCCCCTCCTTTGCAAATTCCACTTGCATGTCATGTCTCAATGAATTTTTGTCACAGCACCAGAAACCTAAAAACTATGAGGAAGTGGGTTTAATGACGGTAGTTGCAGTTCCTGTTGTCACACATAGAGGGAGAAAAACAATCATCCTGGATTTTTTATTTTATTGGACAAACACATACACAAAACATGATATCAAAGAAATGTACTGAGATTCAAAGATTGTCCTTTTCTTTTACTTACATCTCATTGTGTCTTTTTACAGACTGAACAGTGTGACTAAATCTCACTTGACAGATGGTGTCTCACACAGAACCCTCATCCAGCTGCAGCTGCCTCATAAGGTTTGATTTTTAGGTTGTTTTTTTTTCTCAGCTGATTTATCTTAGAAGTTTTTCTCCTGTTTCACTTGATCATTTAAACACAACAGAGGTAGTTGTCCAGAATGAAGTTAGACAACATATTTGGCCAGGTCACATTTTTCACTTTTGCTTCTTCAGAAACACTTGTGTGATTTTAACAGTGTGCTTTTGTGTCATTTTCATGCTGGGATATCTATTTCATTTCAGCGTTATTTCACCAAAAAACAAAAAATAAATAAACAAGGCAGCCATCTCCCCAAGACTTCTTTTTCACCAACGCAGCCCCCACATCATTACACTACCTACTCTGTGCTTCACTTTTGGTGCACTGTGGCATTCTTGGCCAAACATACTGGACCGGATATGAGTATAACTAATATATCCAAACCAATGTGTCATCTGAATGTGCTCCCAATGTTCATCAAACATCTGTTCATGTCGTTGTGTAGTGTTCTTCACACCACCCGGGCTGTCACACGAACCCCGGTTTCTATTTATAACACCTGTGCCAAATCTAAGGCACACATCTGTATTTCTAAAGAATGTGCAAGAAATGCAGTGTGACTTGATTTTAGGTCGATTCCACTGCTGCTCTGATTCATGGCACCATCACACATTCGTTTAAGCCGGTCGCCTATCTCCCCACATCCCTTGTGTCATCTTTTTGAAGACAATCAGATTGATTTCTTGAAATTCTTTCCCGTCCAGAGACATGATGCAGACATGCACAACCTCAATGTGCCAAACTGAGAATTATTTTATCACCTTGTTCATGCAATTAGATATAAATCGATTATTTATTTGTTGATTTGATCATCAAAGAGTTCCAATTTTGGGGACCTGTTCTTGTGCTTGTCAATATTTAAACATGTTAACTTTTGGTGTTGGTGTTTTAAGTAATTAGGGAAAAAAAGTGCGGTTATCAGTTGGTGAATACATTGCTTTGTAATATATGTATTTTAAAGAAACGGGTCTGTTTGTATTCTAACTTTGCACATTCAATCCTGTCTACAACGTTGAAGAGACTGGTCACTGTAAGGCTGGTGTGGAAAATGTTGCTATACCCATGACAGACACCAGGTGTCGCTGTTGTACCACCGGTGCACATCCGCACTAAACAACAAGCCGTGAGTTTGTCCGCGTGCCCAGGGGGGAGTTGTTCTTGGATTTAAATTAAATAAACGCGTTTAAATGAACTGTTTTAGACATTTCCCCAACGTTTTATGATTATGTAATAAGTTATTCCGAGAGGTTACTATTCGGTAACGTCACGCGACTCAACAGGTCAAGTTTGAAAGCTAAACACAAATTTTAGCTAAATTTGTTTTGCCTTATCTGCTGCTGCTTTTATTCAAAACTGCTGCTGAATTCATTCTCGTTGAGGTAAGACGTAAAAAATACTATTTATCAGCCGTGTTTGGTCGCGCTGATTAGCTTTAATGAAAGTTTTGAGTCCCGAACTCTCCCCATTGGACAGAGCAGCTCTCTCAGTCTTACGTCCAACCGTTTATGCAAATCCCCTCCCGAATATGGACACGGAGGAATGAAATATGGTGGAGGAGGCGAACATGGACGACAGAGGATCGTGAGAGCGCTGCTGTAGTGTTTGGGGGGGGCTTGTTTAAAGAAGAAAGTGGATGTACCTCCGACGGCACGTTTTCAAAAGAGGATTTTGGTGGAAAGTTTTGTATTTGCGTTTCTGTTCTCCAGTGCGTCGAGGTAGAGTTAGTTGTAATGCAGTGACGACCGACTTTTTCGGGGGGATAAAAAGCAGGGCAGGGGGCTTGAGCCCTCTCACCGTCTCGACGCTATGCCGTGGGTCAGCGGCGGTAAGCAGAGAGAAAGCTCGGAGCTGCCGCTGCCCGCGGGCTGGGAGGAAGCTCGGGATTACGATGGAAGAGTGTTTTTTATCGACCACAACACCCGGCAAACTTCGTGGATTGACCCCAGGGATAGGTAAGCTAGAGGCCTGGGAGTAGTGGGATTACATACATTCACACAAAGTTTTGTTGTTTAACAAGACAGTGTACTTCACAAACTACCATAATGTACCAGAGGCGATGCCAGGGCGGCCGGAGGGAGGGTTGGCCACGAAAAGTGAAGACGGTGTATGTTTTTTGGGACCTGGGCTGTAAACCTCCCCCGGCCCCTTTAATGTGATACGAGGCTGCGGTGGATAAAGCAGCTACAACCCACGGATCAGCTGAGATTTGGCAGCACTTGTGGCCTTTCCGACTCTTGAAGAAGCGAACGAGAGATACAGTCACCATTGTCACCTCCCATGCTGCTCATTTGAATGTGTCTCCATTATGTAGCTTGAAACATGAAGTCTGACAGTGTTTTGACAAGGAATTAGGCAGCAGCTCAGCCTTTCCGGTTTGTTATGTTTCAGAGGAGTTTGGTGTCACCAGACCAGCAGCCCGTGTTAAGCACAGAGCCATTATTAACCGTGTCAGTCTGGTCCCCCCCCCCCCCCCCCCCAAGATCTGTTTAATCTTCGTGAAAGAGAAAACGTGATGACTATTTCAACCCTCAATCATTGAAACTCATCAGTAAGCTCACAGATTTATGACTTCCAGTGACCTGAAACATTCCTGGCTAACAAACCTAAACAGAGAGCTATTGTTATCCAGCTCCCCTTTCCTTTTCACAAAAAGACACCTCCTTGAGACAATTAGTCTGTCGAGAACAGCCCTTAAGTCTACTTGTTTGTGTCCCGGTCATCCCAAAGTGACCATTAGCATGTATGTCTTAACAGGGTCCCAGAGGGTTGTGGAGCTGGAGCATAAAACTCCAACTCCCAGAAACCTTTGTGGAAATATGTGAAGAATGCTAGTTGGGCCACTGGGAAAGCTGCAAGGATGTGCTTTTGTGGGGACTGGGATTTCAGCAGCCCAGAAACGGGCTCAATCAGGCATTCAAAGCAGACTTTGGGAGATTACTGAGAATTATAACAAGTATTTTAACTCTGGTGTGTTACAAAGGAAAGGAAGAGAATCACACAAAAAAAGCACTCCAAGTCTGGCACTCGTCCAGTTTGAATTTTAGTCTCCCTGAGTGGGTCGTTTAAAAGCAGAGTATAAGCTGCGGTGTAACTGTGCGGGGCACCTTCTACACCTGATTTCTTGCCTCTGATTTCAGTAGTGGGAATGCAGTAGCTGCGTGTAATCTAGATAAGAAAAATCTGATTTCCTTGAAGGCCCCCTCCTCCCTGCAAGTTGATTAACCATTGTTGTGTGGAGCCGATAGCAGTTTCACAAGATCTTCTAGCCGTCAGCGTATGAGGGAGGAGGTTGTACGTTTGCAGGGCTAAAAGAATGTTTTCTACATTTGTTCTGGTGCTGGCTCAGTGATTTATTGCTTATCTCACCAGAAGAATGTCTTCTGTCACCACCTGATACCGTCTTTCCAATAAATCACAACACTTTCCAGCACTAAAACGGACCTTCTGCTAACATGCAGCAGCTACAAGAAGGTGTCAGTTTTGTCAGGTGAAGTTTCGTTTCTCCTGCGAAAAAAAAATCCCGTCCTTTCCATCACCTACACATAAGTTTCAAGTGGAATGGAGCAGCAGTGATAGTGGTTTTGTTACCCCCCTCGGATAACAAGACTCAGACAAGTACAATAGAAGGAGAGTTTGAGGGATTGTTGACTTCTGAAGGCTTATAACAACACCTGGATTGTTGCCAGGTGTTGTTATGAGCTTTCAGAATGAGATGCAGTCTCTAACTGAGGATGACTGACTGCAGTACTGTTATCAGATTTCTTAAAGGTGGAATCTGAAAAATGATCCAAATGTAGTCGGGTGCTGGTGGTGAGTCGAGGCGGCGAGGTATGAGCTGTCACTAAGCTGATGTCTTCACATGTCCACCATTACATTTATATTGATATGAAACAAAATAATTGCATCAAACCTGTTAGATTTAACGTTTTGCACATTAGATTTACAAAAAAACTGTCAGCTGTAAATCACTTGTCACCGATCTTCCAAACAAGCTGTTGGACGTTATCCTCTCAGGATGTCGACAGTTATTTTGAATCTGAAATGACTCAAACAACCAGTGTGTATGGGAGATTTCCATGTCTGGTGAAGTTTTGTAACAGATAGATACTCAGCTGAGATCAAGCTCAATACTTGAGCCTAAATGAGATCTTTCTCAAGCAAACCGGTCGATTCAGGAGTCCGGGTCAAACGCCCGATGCCTGAGAGACACAAGCGCAGCACAACGTCTTGTGTGAACACTTCTGAGTATCAGCGCAGGTGTTGCCGTCCTGTGATGCTCGTCCAATGCACGTAAGCCTCCAGCCTGCTGACGTGCAGAGAGTCGCCGGCGAATCCCTAAAACACAAGAGCCATTGAGCTTAACCATAATTGTCAGGGATGATCATGATGTGCGGTAAGAGAGCATCAGCCAAAGTTCACGTTTGTATTTTCATGCTGGCATGCTGGACATCTGCAGGGCAGGAGAGAAGCAGGAGATGGGGCTGTTTTGGTTAGGTGACAACATGTCGTGAAAAATTGGATCGACGTGTGAACGGATATCTGAGCATATAGCTCGCTCTAACATGTAGGTTCTTTGGTTTATCTTAGCCGTTGGGCAGAAACCAAACTTTTTTTGGGACAAGCCCAGATTGTTTGAAACGCTGCTCTTTAAAAGCCACAGTGCGTATTGTCTTCAGTGTTGGGGATGCTGCTGTCTTTGAGGACAGCGGATACCTCGAGCAGCTCGCAGCCATCTCCCACAGATAAGCCCAGCCCTTCTGTGGAGCTTTTTTGCTGCTGTGGAATGAGCGTTATGCTAGGCATGCCTACACTAATGCCCAGGGGCACTGCTCGCTCGCGGTCCCCCCAGACAAAGCAGCAGAACAGAGGCAGTTCCCACGTGTCCACCTCCTCCTCTCATCCTGGGCCCTGTAGGCCTCCTTTATTAGCTCTGTTATGCAACAGTCATGGCCGGCCTGCCGCTCAGCAAAGGGAGGCCTTTATACTTAGTCACAAAGCACACCAAATTCAATTATTCTGGAAAGGGTGAGCTGTGTTTCCAGCTCCGAAAGGTTATTCACATGCACTGAACCCTGCTGTGTTTTTTTTTTGTTTGTTTTTTGTTTTGCTTTCACCACTGTTTTCATTATGGTGGCTCTTTTTTGTCTTTTGGTGTGTGGGGATGTTAGGAACATGCCATCGCGTGATTGGGGGTCATTTGGCCCTGTGTTTCCTGTGTTCTTTTTCATGAGTGGACAATATGTTTGTCTTGAGCTTTCAGCCTACTCCATGCTCCGGGAGCTCCCTCCCAGCTGTTAGTGTTACAAACGTTACCAACCCCTGTGATGTCCAGCTTCCAACCTGACCACTCCACGTTTCTGCTTGATTAACAGCTGTAAGACCCTCACTGACAGCTTGAATTCTGCTTTGCACACGTTTGTCATTGTGCCTCCATGCCCGTTCATAACAGCTGCAGTCAGGAACTAGACCTGTAGGTTGAGCGTGTTCTCATTATGTGTATATTGTGAAGAATGCTACCTAAACAGGACGTGCCAGACTCGGCGGACTAACCTCAACCTCGGGGCCACCATTGTTTTTTTTTTTTGTTGTTGTTGTTGTTTTTTTATTACTTCCACACATCTGCACAGTTCTTATTCCATTGCTTGGTCTTCACTTTTTGTACTTCCCAGCTTTTTTTTTTTCGTCCAATAATCACTACTTTGCTTTAATTCAGCAGCTTTTTGAGTGCTTTTGTTGAAGCCAGTTATTTTCAAATACAGTAAAAATGTATCAGAATGAATCAGTGACGGCTGCTGACATTTAAAACAGGGGAAGCCCATATTACGCGTTCAGGGTTGTAGTGGCTCGTGCCATCCAAAAGCAGAAGATAGCAAAGTTAAAAAGAATTAGTTATAACATAGCTGTGTCTAGTATGACAAGTATGCCCAGCAAATACACAGAAAGAAGGTATAGACTTTGAAAATTCACACAGCAAGGCCAAAATCAAGTATGATCGAATCTAAGGCCTGTAATTGGCTGGATCTGTGGCTGGATCAGAATCTGTGGAGCATTTTTCCCTGTCATAATGAATACTTAGAGTTTGGTGGTGGTGGTAAGTATTCTTAAAAAAGGTAACATTTGTGAATGGGCAGCATGAATTCTGGAAAGAAACAACTAAAAGTATTACACAGTGCACCTTTAATGGAAATGGAAACGATGGGAAATGAGTGAAACTCCGACAGCACTTTCACAGACAACCAGTCTCTTTCGTATCCGCTTTGGGACTGAAGTTCCAGCGTGCTTCTCCCCGCTTAAAAATTCGGCTGCCACAGAATCTCTCATGATGGACAAACACTAACTCCAATCATCACGACACAGCCCCTCATATTGACACGCCCATGTCTAATCTACCCCCAGAGACGCTGGGCAGCCTCGGAAGTGATGAGTTTTTGTCGATTTAGCCAATGATGACCTAGGATTGTAGAAAAAAACTTGACTCTCCCGCCCCCTCCTCGAAGCCGGGCAGCCCTCGGCTTCATAAGCCTGGCTGCTAGTGGCGGCTTCATAACATGATTTCCTCAGTGAACGGCGGCGATTTCAGAACAAATTACTTCATTAAGCTACAGGACAACATGTTGTAGTTATGAAAGTAAATGCAGTATTGGGCATATCTTGTGTTTTGTGAATAGCTGTTTTATCTTCAATTTAACATTGAAGATGTAGCAATTTCGCCAGAGAATGGGAGAGGCTGTCCGGCTTCCCGTGTTGTCTCTGAATAGCCGCGGCTGGAATGAATATTTATTACATTCAACCGTCATCGACCATTTGTTCATACCACAGCACTTAGTTATGGGTTACTCATAGCACATGGGCTGGAAAACATCAAGTGAGTAGTTTGACACATTGGGAAGTGTAACTTGTTTTGTTTTTTGCTGATAGTCTGACTCACCAGATGTTTTCTTCTGAGGTAAGCCAATTTATGTGCTTCTTATTTTGAGAGGCCTTCTCTTATTCTGCTTCCTGTGTGTAACAGGTTTTGGTGAAGATTCTGCTTTGAAAGAAAAGCGAGAGATGGGGCTGCTTTGGAACAACTAGCTCTGACTGTGACCTTCATAAATGTTTTAGTTCCACTAAAACAAGAATCCCTCCAATTCTAATTTCAAGAGGCTTCATCCCTGCATCCTTGGCTTAGTGCCGGCTAAAGTGTTTGTGATTGGTTTGAAGAATTAAGACCGAGGCAGTGCGTTTTCTTTTTCTCTCCTTGTAGAAGGATGTCGCCAGCACCTGGACGGCACAGCTTAGCATGGACTGAAAACAGGAAAGGGAGGGTTTGGCTCACTTCATAAGTCAAAAAGATGCATCTACCACCTACCAAAAATCACAAAGTACCTTGTAATATTTATTTTTTTGTCAGTTTGAAAAGTGAGGCGTAGAAACGGCTCACTGTGGCCTCACAGGACATGCCAGAGTATTTTTTTTTCTTTCTTTATTTATTTATTTTTTTGGCACAAAGCACGGTTGCTTCCTGGAGTCATATTGTTACCATGGAGTTGCTGTCTAGTGGAGACTCCACTCCTATCGCAATTGTCATTTTATATCTTTGATTTTCTACCGACTGCACAAACGAGAAATACATTATTTTAATTAGATGGGTGTCTTATTTTTATTTTTGATCTTTGGGCAGGGCCACCTCAGCTCTGTGTCCAGCTTTGTGCTAAGCTAAGCTAAGCTAACAGGCTGCAGTTGCCTTTTTAACACACAGACATGAGAGAATTGTTCATTTTCTCATCTGACTCAACAATGGCGTTACACATTTATCAAAGGAACAGTTTAACACACTGAACTAAGGAGTGGGCGTAATTAAATCCCCTAAGAAACGCCATATCCTCTTAAGTGTGATAGAGCTTCCAGCCCTGATAGCCAGACAGTTTTACTTTTGTCCCAGTTGACACAGCTCCGCTCCCTTCCATGTGTCCAGACGCTGTCTAAATGTGTACAGAGACAGGGATCTCAGTCTACTTATAGAGACCTATTTCCATAAGATTCAACACATAACGGGAGAAGCGGGTGTCTGTCCGTCCGCCTGTCTGTCAGCTGCTGTAGGCCTCGCTCTGAAATGCCGCAACAGGCCCTCAGAGAGGCAGCACATAAATGACATTCCTCCCAAAGTTGTTTTCACGTTTCTTTTTTAACTCTGAAAGGAATTTTTAGGCCAGCAACACTTGTGGTCCTTTTTCTTTTTTTTTTTCTTTTCTCAGTCTGTTACTGTCACAGTATGAGAATGAGAGCAGGTGGCTGTGGAGTAGAAAGGGAAACGTGCAGAATTGGTGCGGTCACTTAATGCTCGTCTATGACATCGTGTCACTGCCATCGTCTTTTTTTCCTGGTCGCACGTGCGATGCCGGTTACGCAGAGCTTAAGCCCCAATTCTTATTTGTAGATTTAAGCAGCCGGTTTGCGGAGATGATAAGACTGGATGAGTCTGTCGTTGTGATTTTCATTAGCCTGTGGTTGACTCTGCTTGCTTTAACACATGTATTTTACACAGTGAAATATTGCACAATTAAAATGCAGCTCCACAACACCGACACACGCACACCCCACTCTGGGCTGTGGTGAAATTGGTGTCTAAATGAAAACATTTCAAGGAGTAATGGGCTGCGAGTTTTTTGCATTTTCTATGAACAGTGTGTAAGACAGAAAGCAGCAGTCAGAGTGCCTTTGAATTTTGTTAGCTGCTTGAAGCTGTCTGGCTGTCAAGTCTTTGTGAGATCATTGTGGTCAAACTGAGGGGTTAGAGCCCACATCCAAAGTGTTAAAACCCGCCGTCTCCGGTCCTGTAATGAAATTCAAGCTGCAATATTATTTTTTTGTGCCCTTTCGGGGAATTTTTTTACTGTCGTCGCCCAGAAACAAAGGCGATGGAGCTGGCGGGGATGGCCCATCCAGACGAGGTCCCGCGGCCCAGACTCCAGTTTCACATGCCTTTCCCATGCAGCAGCACGTCACCAGGGGTGGGGGACGGGGGCATGGCAGCGCTGCAGATAGAAATATCCTCAGGATGGCACCGATTATTCTGGAATTGGCAAATGTCTTCAACACTAAATATATTTTTGTAGGCCCTGCAGCATGTAGCTCTACCACAGCTGAACACGCTTGTCATTTTCAGTCTATTTTTTTCCATTTCAGATATCTGTCTCATTTTCTGTTCCATCGTAGACTAAAAGAGCGTCCTGGAGAATGTGTTAGAACAAAACCCTTGGCTACTATTAACTGCATTCATTTACTGCTGCCGAACCAAACAAATGATTCTTTTGATTTATTACTCCATCCACAGCCTGAGATGACAGCTTATGACAGACGTCTCGCTTTGTTGGACCAGCACCGTAGATATTTACGCTGCATGTCCTTATTTTGAAGCTAACCCTAACTCGTAAAAAATGTTGCTGCCCATAAATGATCCATGATTATAAGGATGGTTTTCCCACAGTTTTCTTCACAAGTTGTTATATTGACAGACAAGCCTTTTTCACACAAGAAAAAAATTGAGTTGTGGCGTCCAACCACAAGCAGACTTTTAAAATGCGTATAAACCTGTTGGTCTGATCAAACTTGATCTGGCGAACACACCTACATAGTGATATTGGGGACTGAATTACTACAAATGAGCCTAGGCGCTCTGTACCTCCTCCAACTTCAATATTTTTGCATCTTTTTGTAAAAACAGTAGTCTCAAGTGTACATTATGACAAATACAAATACGGCCTAATTCCCAATAAAGCTGCACTCATTCAAATGTTTTTCTGTTTCTTCTTTCAGACGGCTAAATGTGTCCGAAATTGTGACTGTAAATGAGCCCATTAAGACCACATGTCAGGTTGGGTTCGCTTTAACCATTTCCAACATTTCTTGCCATAATGTCATCTGGCAAAATCACTATTCAGATACCTTTTAAGACAACGTCTGTGCGGTGAATCAGGCCGTTCTTACATGTACGATGATCTCCCGCTAAGAAATTTAGAGGTTGCAGAATCTCTTGTATATTTTCTCAAACAGCTCAGAGCGTCGCAACATCAAACAAGCGCAGTTTAAGGACTTGATTCAGCTCTCGTGCGTGTAAACTGTTACAAATCCAGTGGTGCGATAAAATGCACGGCACTCAACTGTGCTGACTGCATTTTTTTTGTCTTGTAAGAAAATATGACAGAAATATTGCTGGTGCATGTCCCAGCTTCAGAGAGCGACATGTTCACCCTCTGAGGGTGACTTTAGTCATGCGCACCCCAACTTATACATACGTAACCCGGTTACCCCTTATTTCACCAGGCCTGCAAACTGGGGTAGCTTTGGTCACCTGTGGAAATGTACATGCCCCACAAAGTGCTGGATATATATGTTGTCCCAAGAAAGCTGGGCACTGACCACGGATGACAATAATGCTGCGTACGCCCTGCTGGATCATTACGCCGTCACAGATTGCCTCTAGTTTAGCAACAAGGCTGCCGAACAGCTCGGTGAAAAGGGCCTCTGATAGAGTTCTGAGAACATCTTTTGACAGAATTGCCTTAATGTTCACAGTAGTGGAGAAAGAGGAAACATAAGTGCTTAGTTCTCATCATCTGGAGATGTCGACTGCCTATCGCAAATTTCAAGGCCATTTACCCTGTTATGAGCGAATGAGGAAAACCCATTGTAAAGTGTTTGGTAGAACCAAGCCAAGGTTAAATAGTGCAGAATCACAGCAGACTGATTACCATTTAATTATTGAGATATTTCTACAAGAAGTGGCCAGTGAGTCACACTGTTGGCATGACTAAAATCTCCCTGAACAGTCCCTACCATCATTTACTGTCCCAATAATTCTACAGCTGCTCCATAGAAATCGGGGTTTAGTCAGCAACCAAAGGGTCATTAAGGGTCCCTGTGTCTGTGTCTGACAGGGGAGTGACTCTGGTATTAACCCTCAGATCTGTGCAGACTGAAGTTTGTTGATTTTAGAAATGAGTGTAAAGATTCCGTATTGTTTAAAGCAGACCATAAGAGGCTGACATTCGGCATGACTGGCTTCATTATACCAGAGTATGTTACGGCTGGATCCCCCACATGCTTGTCATCACTTCCCTCTCTCTCCCCCGCTGCACTGCTGTGTGTTCTCCTCTGTGCGAGTTTGTTGTGCAGCGGTTAAAGACTCTCCCGAGAGCGAGACATGACTTGGAATAACAGAGGCTGCTGTCACAAGACTGCGTAACAAACCAAACATTCAGATATTGAGATTCAGATCTGCGAGAGACACATGTTTTTCCCTCTGCCTCTTTGTCTCCCTGACTGGGTCAGAAGGCAGTTCAGGATTAACCTCCCTCTGACGTCACACAGTTTCCCATCCAGGGCTTCTCGGGGTCTTTCCTCCTCTGTTTTTACAACTATCTTGTGTCAATCCTAAAAGCAGATCCTCTTGACTCTGTGTTGTTTAAAAGCTTCTGACTTGTCCTTTTGCTTTTCATTTAGTCATTATTTACATAAAAGCTCAGGTCTGACCTCTCTTGAGTGTTTTCTTTTTAAGTATTTACAAGTGCTGTTAATGTCTGGACATTTGTTTGCCTTTCACAAACATTTGAAACAGCAGCAGGTTGGGGGTGTGCCCTTGTTTCTTTGCCCTGGCGTTTGGCACATCGCTCACGTGAGACTCCTTTCAACCCGGCGCTGTCATGCTCTTGTCTGTTTTGTCAGTTTTTCTTTTTTTTGGTAATCAGTAGGTCATTGTTGTGGCAGTCAACAGCCGCTGCCGTTCTAACAAACATGGGTTTGCTATCGTTCTTTTGAATTCAGTTTTTCATTCTGGTAAAGTACCGAATAGTTTGACTTCTTCAGGGCTGGAAACCATCAGGGGGTAGATAAAAATCCCACATGGCTGAGGTGCTTAAGGAAGCTTGATGACGGATCATGAGGTGAATTTATACTGATGGTCAGGAAGGAATCACTGGATTTAGTCAGTTGACAGAAAAGTAATGGGCCAGATTTTTTTTATTTTTCCACAGTCGTATATTTACGTTCCATAATCTAATAATTAATGGAGGTCTGGAGGTATTTTACAGTGAGTATTTGGGAGACGGACTTCAGTGAAAGTTCATTCATCACTTTAAATGAAGTAATGCTGAGTGATGATCCTGACTTAACATTATGCTCTACCTATCATGAACAGCTGCACAAAAACCACATAGCATGTAGAATTTCCCAAAAATGTGTGAAATGCAAAGGGAGTTTATTGAATTTGAGGTATTGGAGGCTTTTTTTGACAAGCCTTTGTGATTCATCCATCTCTAAGAATAAGTACTGCGCCCTGATACTTTTATTGGAACATATTTTTTAAACGTGTTTGCAGCTGACAGAACAGCCCCTTATTTTATTTTTTTTTTATTTTTATTTTTTTTTCAAAGCGAATGAGTAATGTGTTTTCTTCTAATTTGAATTATCGGCATGTGCCTCGGTGCTAGTGGCGCTGTGCCCGAAAGCCATTTTTCCGACTGAAAAAGAAGGAAGATCTAGTGAAGAGAATTTGTCCCGAGAGCCCGTGAGCGCAGAGAGGAGAGTTGCTGGGTCCGTCTTCAGATGAATGCTGTGCAGAAATGTCTCAGCGACTCTCTCCCTAGGCCGTCCCCCTCATTGTATGCATACCTCTCCAGGATCACGCCTCATGCTCTGTCTGCATTGTGAGCATACCGTGGTGGAAGAGGTTACCGGACCCCCTTTTTGTCTGTGCTGATTGATGGTAATCGAGTACTGTATGTACTGCTGTCATCAGACCCACTGGTTCACAGCTCACTGCTATGTGTTAGGTTTGTAGAGATGGTCATGTATCAGCCTGATGTCATTAGCTCTGCCCTGTCATAGTCGCTAATGCCGCTTGTCACAGGACGTGCTGGTTTGATAAATCCTTGACGAGAGCGCTTTTTAGAAAGGAGAGTTTTATGAAGACTGTCTTTAATATTACAGTCAATCTTGGTTGAAAGAATTTGTCCTTGAATGGGCTGGCTTCACAAAAGAAGTTTAATAACAGTTTTGAGACATGTTAATTTGTTCAAATATGTCAAGGAAAATAGAAGTCATGTTTACTTACAGTATGTTACAATATGAATTCACCTTTGTATTTATGTAACAGTCATACTTGTGTGGCTAAGAACTGCCTTTTCACTGATATATGAGCAGGCTGATAACAAAGCTGTGCTACCAAAGCAAAGACACTTGGGAGAAGTTGTGAAACTGTGGTTCAAAACATTGTCATTCACAGGTTTATACATACTATATAAAGATGTGATGTGAAATTAGCTAACCTCATATAAATCATTGATTACACTATAGTCAGTAGCTGAGTTTGCTAAGCTAGCTTAGTCGTCTTTCTATCAGCATTAGTTTAGCCAATTCTTAGCCATCATTTTCACAGTTACTGGATTTAACTGCTGTAAGATGGCAATAAATTAAATTGACACCATGTTGGCTCACCTAAATATTTTTTATAAATATTCTAAGAACTGGAAACAGCTAGAGGGGGAAAGAGTACAGCAAATTAGCTTCAGCGCTGTTCAAGGCTAACCTCTGCTATCTTCAGTTGGCTTCTGAAAGGGGCTGTTTTTCCCTTTTCTTTGTAATTGACTGGTTACGTTGTTTGTTTTTGTTCTAGCATATATTTCTCCATACATTATGTCAAATGTAGCCTTAATTGTTTTTTTTTTCTCAAAATACCCAGAATATCCATTCTTCCTGACAGAGGTGGTTGGTTGGATTGTTGGGATTGTTTTAGTGTATGAAAATGTCCTCTGAGGGACAGTTTAATGAGTGTGAATCGTATTTTCACAACTTCAACTCAGAACTGCCAACATTCTCATATTTTGACCAGCTGAGTTGATCTGCTTCTTGACTGAGAAGCACATTTGGAATCACAACAACACAGAAAGAATACAACAAAGAAATTCTGCCTTCGATGATGAATGTCCATCGTCTTACCTCAAAGTTACATTTACAAACTTTTACATTTTTTCATATATTGTATCCATGAATTCTTGCTTTGGTCAAAGGGTTTTCAAGTTATGCCTTGTAACCAAATGTTGCTAATGGAGCACTTTTGGATAATTGCTACATTTTTGTGTATCTTGCAGGGGTTAGTCCATAAAACTCGTTGAACATGTGCAAGACTGTTTACTTTTTGTTTCTTTCCCCTCCATTTACAGTGAAAACTCTATTTACATAATAAACGAGGCGGAGCGCCCTGCGGTCCCCTCTCATTGCTAACAGGAAAAATTACATAATAAGGGGAACAGAAAACCAGATTTATGTTGGAAGGCCATCAAATTATATTCCCTGAATAACTGAAGACGGTGCCGGAGTTGGAATCCCATAAAGTTAGACACAATGTTGAAAGCTTTCCGTTTGATGCTACCGTGTTGCTGTGTGCATGAATTATCAGTATGTCAATATGTTATCATGACTGTAGCTCTTATTAAGATGTGTATTTACATTCCTCTGTTAGACTCAAGTGTTTTTCATTCATTTCAGGATCACCAAACCGCTGACATTCGCTGACTGTGTTGGAGATGAGCTGCCTCTGGGGTGGGAGGAAGTTTATGACCAGCAAGTGGGTGTTTACTACATCGACCACATTAACAGTGAGTACATACCAGGCCTTTGTTTCCACATCATAAAAATTAGGCAGGACTGAATACAAACTATATTAGAAGTGTTGTATATTACTGGAACTAGTTTTCACCCAATTCTGCTCAATTGTGAATGGAAATGAAGTGTAGAGATGGTGTGTATTTTCAAAAAGCGACAGTCGCACACCTTTGTTGGATTGTCTGCTGATTAGTCACCTGTGTTTGGGCCTTTTGTCAGAAACCACCCAGATTGAGAACCCGCGGACTCAATGGCGGCAGGAGCAGGAGCGCATGCTGAAGGAGTACCTTGTGGTGGCCCAGGAGGCCCTCAAAGCAAAGAAGGAGATGTACCTGGTTAAGCAGCAGCGACTGGAGCTGGCTCAGCAGGAAATGTTGCTCTTCCATGAGCTCTCTGAGGACAACCTCTCCATCACCAGCAGTAAGGCCCACCAACGTCCACTTCCTGTCCTCCACAGACCTGCCTAACGTACTTGACTTAGAATATCTACACAACCCTGTGTTAAATGGAGAGAATGAAAGGCTGAGAAAGTTTTTAACCTGAAGCCTCCATTAGAACAAAAAAACCTGACCTTTGGTGACCCTGTATTGTCTGGCCTGGACATACCATTATATATATATATATTGCTGAACTGTTTGTTGGTTGCATATCTATAGAAAATCTTCCAAATGCTCATTCCTTCCTCACCCGATCTTCCCTTTCAAACGTCTCCACCCAGTTCACCCTCTGACTCCAGCCAGCTGTCACACAACAAAGCATCCAGAGGGCATAAACAGACAGCAAAGACGGGGAGATGACACCTGATTCCCCCCTCTTTCAGCTCCAACTATCACAAGTTATTCTTAAAATCACCACCATTAACTAACTGTCGATCCCCATCTGTCCCTTTCTTTTTTTGTGTTCACAGCTCTCTCCGGCTCGTTCTCAAATGCGAAATACGACCCTGACCAAATCAAAGTGGAAATAGCCTGTAGACGAGAGCGGGTAAGTCATTATTGGAGGAGAACAATGGGCCACAGTGAGGGGCCCTTTTGGGCAGAGAAGGGGGCTGGGGTGTGGCCCCTTACAGGATACTGTGGCTCTGGCCGGGGGCCTCAAGAGGATGAGGATGAGATCACCGAAGGGTCAGGCAAGGGCTAGGTCCTTTACTAAAAGAGCCAAGTTGAACATTTCTCTGAGATCCGTCACACGGGTGAGCGTGTTTCCTGGATCAGGGTCATTCTAACCTGAAATGATGAGTAAGATGCTAACCAAAGAAATATGTGACGCTTAAATCCTTCACACTCGGGTGCACTTCCTTGCTGTCTGAACAGAATAATGGCTCTGAAGTCTGTACACACCGTTTACAAATTTGTGGACATGGATTGCAAGAGTCTGGGCGCATAGCTGATGCTTTTGGATATACTGTAGATATGAAAATGTAAGAGTTATGTTTTTAAACAGTAGAAGCACAGATTTATACAGGAGTTTTTTTACGCCGCTGACACGGGGTGAGCTCTGTGCCGCACAGTCGTTAAGCTCACTCTGGAAAGTTGTCCCACACCTTCTGTGCTTAAAGTCAGGCGATATATCGAATGCAGGAATGTTTCCCATCACGTCTGCCGTGTCAGCCTCGCTATGCACCTCTATGATCAGCAGCTGACCCTTCAAATACTTCTTCACAAACACAGCACAGAGTGGGGTGAAAAAAAAAATAAATAAAAAATCAAAAGTAACGCGTCCTGCAGTCCTGTACGGGACTTGGACAACACTGAAATGCATTTCAAAACGCTCAAAAGTCTTCTCAACCGGTGCGTGTTGATGTGCTCGTGTACACGTGTGTGTCTCTGTATAAACATAGCTTTGAATTCCTGTAGGTGAATAGTGATGACTAAGCAGTTTAGTCCAGTGGTGGTGGTGAGAGAAGCCCATTGTGCGCCATGGTAACCCGGTGCTCGCTTGTGTCCGCAGCTCTCCAGACTGAAGCAGGAGCTGGCCCAGGTGAAGCAGGAACTGCAGTATAAGGAAATGGGAGTGGAGACCCTGCAGGAGTGAGTGTTCCTCTGCCTCTGTGTGTCCCAGGTCCACCCTTCCTCCCATGACCACCCTTCTCCTTCCTACAACACTCGGCCCTGCTGCTCCCCACCCAGCGGCCTCTTCCCTCTTTTATTCCCTCTCGCCCTCTGTGTTTGGTCTCGTCTGTTGGGTTCAACTTGAACTGTCTTTGTGTTACTTCTCCTTTTCCTCTCCATATCCTTTAACACTCAGTTTGTTTAATATTTGAAATGTCCCTTTAACATATTCAAACACTTTTAAAACTGTTCCCACAGCTGTTTTTATTTCATACACATAGTTCAGTTTAACTTAAGTGAACATTAGGGAAGTGTCAAAGCTTTGCAGCAGAAAGCCCTTTGAACACTGAGGACATTTGACATCCTTTTCACATTATGTGTTTCAGTGGAAGTTTTTCGTCAGTTTGTGTTGCCTTTCAGACACTTACTGGGAACATTTCTGAGCCCTTCCAAATTTCATGTTAGAAATAGAAGCTCCACCTCTCTGAGGGGAAAAAAAAAGAAAAAGAGAGCGCTTGAGAAAAGGCAAATGGAGGGAGTTTTTGATGGAAAAGGGGACTCCACCTCAGGAAGAGGATGCACCAGTGGAGTGCAGGGAGCCAAGGCTCAGCCTGGAGAGGAAGTTGTTCCATGGAGAGAGGAGGAGGAGGAGGAGGAGGAGGAGGAGGAGGGGGGAGGTGTGGGCTCCAAAGCAGTTTCAAAAACACAGAGATATCTGGCAGCAAATTCCTCTGCACTTCCTGAGTCCTGGCAAAGAGTCCCTTATCTCGTAGATAATACACAACTCAAGTGATTCCCAGAATAGTCAGGAGAATACACAGCTGGCAGAAAACACGGAGCATCCCTCCTCGCATGTGAGTTTTCGCATGTGTATATGGACTCGTATGCGTGATCGCACCTTTGTTTGCCTGATGTTCACGTCCTATTGTTCTTTGTGGTTTGGTCTTTGCCCAGTAGGGTTCAGGCCAGGAGAGACCCTTCTGGCTGTTGTGTTTTCCCCTATCTCAGCTGTAGTCAGCAATAAAGATAATTGTTCTCCATGTCATGTCACATCAGATAAGCAGTTTAGTGTACAACAAACCCCCCTCCTCCTCCTTCCAAATTGTCACTCCATAGCTTGACTTCAGGACATGGAGTCAGTTTTCTCTTTAATGGACAGTTGGGGATACAGGAAGACTTATCTTTTTTACTCATCTGTCTTAAACCTTATCTTCACAAATTTCTCACATTTTTCTGATGCTGCACATGCTTTCACTGCTTCTATATAACTCAGCTGAACTGACCAAAAGAAAAGTGAGCATCGATGCCGTTCTAAAGCACACAGGGTTGTGGGGGGGGCACAGGCACAGAGCAGTGGGTACTGCCTTTTTCTTTTTTCTTTTTTTCCCTAAACATATAAACTTATAAATTGCCAGACCCCGCCACTGGGGTGGGGTGGAGAGGGGGTGGGGGGGGACAAAGCAAGGCTTGTTTTTGGAGGAAGAGGCAGGGTCGGGTGGATGAACAGTACCTGCTGTTGAAGGAGAGTGAAGGAAGCGGGCTGCGGTGAGAGGAGAGGCCACGTGCCAGGCCCACTGATGGAGGAGGCACCTCGCCACGCTCCTTCAGGCACCCCCACGTGCACGCGCGCACACACACGGGGACGAATATAGGATGACTGGTTTATTTATTTATCTTTTGTATTTATCGTCCTTATAATTTTGAGGCACTTTTCGTAATTCTACTCGCTAAATCAAGTAAAGCCAAATTCGATATGTTGAAACCATTATCACACCCTGTGTCTCATCAGTTGCCATAGTTCAAAATAAATTTTAAAAAAACAACAACCACTCGGGTTGTTCATGAATGTTCCCTCCCACACAAGAAATACTTTAGATGTTCATCTGGTGACAGCTTTTTTTTTGTGTTGGTGACTTTATTTACCACTAAGCTGCTCTCCCCTCCTATTTAAAGCTCCAACCTTTTGCTAGTAGGTGAGATAAGAGAATTATTCTTCTAACAAGAATCTTGTTTGTTTAAAATGAACTTGAGTTCACTGATTGCACATATGACACATATTAATAAAATGCTGCAAAGGGTTCTTTTGACATTTAACACGATCGTCTCAATTGCACTACCAGTGATGGATCCGGTTTTACCGCATCCTGGCAGAAGTCTGTAAGCTTCCAAAGGAATTGATTCCCCCTCGCCCCCCCCCCAAAATAAATGGAGGTATCCATGTGTCAATATCTCGATATTCTCTTGACAGGATTGACAGGAAGATGTCCTGCAGTCAGACAAACTACAAGCTGGACGAGGCTCAGGCCATCTTCAACGAGTTGCGGAGCATCAAGAAGGCCATCAGCACAGGCGAGAAGGAGAGGCAGGACCTCATCCAGGTATCTGCCGTTTGTTTGCATTTGCTTTTAAGATCCTTTCTGTATTCCACCAACAGATTTTCACAGCTCACGTACAAGCCCCATAGAATGTAACAAAACCTAAATATGTGCTTTGTTCATTCATTTGAACCTTCGTTTGACAATCACAAGTCCAGAGAAATGATTTTCAGCGTCTTCGTCAGCCGACTCGAGTGTTTTTAAGAGACTTGAACATATCTGCAGTCTTTTTTAAAATCTGCAAAGACGGGCATATACAACTCCAAACAATTATGATGCAGAAGTAGAAGGGAAAAAATTATGGAATCACTCGGTTTTGAGGACAAAATTATGGAATTCTGAATAAAAACAAATCACAGTTAGTACTTTGTTGCACCTCCTCTGGCTTCTGTGATAGTTTTGAGGCATGGACCTCACTAATGAAAAACTATATTCTTAGACAATTAGGTCCCAGCTCTTTTGTTTAGCTCTGTTTATACCCAATCCTGAGACCCTCACCATATAATCTGCTGGTTGTAGAATCTTCCAGAGCGCTCTTCCTTGGATATCCCATAACTTTTCTGTCTTTCTTTGCCTCTCCCAACTTTTTTTTTTTTTTTTTGAGTGCGTTGTTTGCATCAAATCCTAAATTTGTTTATATCTTCTAAATAAAGTGAAATTTGATCTGTAAATTGTATAATTTGTGCTTGTGTCTATTAAATAAAGGTTCAAATGAATTAATATTGGACAAATTCAAGTTTTAGTTGCATTTTAGGAAATGGGATTTGTAGCTGATGGTTACGTATTGGATGCTGACCCCTAGTGTCCGTTACGTTCTACTGTTCTGCTGCGTCTCCTCATTGTCTCCTCATGAAACACATTTCCAGACATCTGACTCACCAACCGTACCTCTGACTTTGCCAGCAAAGCAAAAAATAAAATGATGTCTCTCAGTCTGACTTTCAGACCAGATTGTCAGAGGCATTTTTGAGGCAACGTTACAAGTGATTTCAGAACCCAGTAGACGCTTTTATTTTTACTGCTGTAATGATGGCAAAGCAAGAAAAGTAAAATCTGATTCTGTAAATGGATTTTTTCCCCTGCTGTTAGCTCCTGCTGAATTATATTTGAGACGCGTCTGTGTTAAAAGTGCACTTTTTTTTTTGTTTGTTTGTTTGTTGCTGTTTGATATTGCAGAGCCTGGCTAAGCTGACGGTGAACTTCCAAAGCAACCTGACGATGGGCGACTCGGCCAGCGAGGTGGCAAACAGCACTGGAACCGTGGGTGACTCGTGCAGTCTGCAGCAGTACTGTGACACCGGCTGTCAGACTGACATCATGGGAGAGGTAGGAGGCAATGCTGCTCCTCCCTGTCTGACCAAAAGTTACGATCAGCAGCTCTAATGACGACCAGTTTAGCGGATTTGCATATTTTTCATGCATCTCAAGTGACTAAGTGGAAATAATCTGATCATGTTATCTCAACAGTAATGTTTTATTTCTTCTTCTTTTCCTCCCTGAAGTATGGCTCCCAAGATTCCTCCCATATGGTGGACAAAGTGAAACTCAACTGGCAGTACGAGGAGGCCAAGAAAAAGTAAGTGTGTCCAGCTGTTTGTTTGTCTGGAGCGGCACTACGACACACCGGCATGCAGCTCCTACTCACTGGCCCCGTCGGCCCCTCTCTCTCGCTCCTCGGGCCCAGCGCGCTGTCCGAGGGGAAAGTGGGAGGATGTGTTATGAATAGTATTTGCGCCCGGTGGCCGCGGCCGCTGAGCGATGTCTGGCCAGCAGAAAGAGCTGGGTGGTCACATTCTTCCCTGGCCATGCTGCTGCTGACTGTGTGCTGCCTTTGTGTGCACAGCCAGAAAGAGGACAGCATACCCTCTGCCTCAGTGCACAGTCTGCTCCTCTGCAAGGTGGCTTAATATACAGACTGTTTGCTTACACACACACACACACACACACACATATATATGTATATCTCGGCCCTCCGATAGCACACACTAAATTATACGTTTGCAAAATCAACAATGGATAGCCTGAAATTCCATGTAAAGGGTGCTTGTAAATTATACCCAAGTATGTCATGAGGTTGTGTGTTATCTGCTTATTGATGCATTCCCAGTCAAAGTGTATTCCAGCCATAAGGTGCTACAGCGGGATGATGGCTGCAGCAGAACCAGTCACCTTGTTATTACGCTGGCTCATTCTTTTTTAACAAGATTCATGTTGCTGTGGTGACCCAGCACCAGCAATGCCAACCATGACATCAGGGAGGGAGAGTGGGAGAGAAGGGAGACCTGTGGAAACTTGCATGCTCTGTCACTGAGTCACTCTGTCTGAAATCCAACACATATAAACACAGTTATTTCATCTAAGCTGCGAGCTCACTCTCTGAGATCCCATTTTAGTCCCGAGTAAACATGTCTGCTAAGTCCACCTGATGAAGCAGGTAGCTGAGGCAGAAAATGACCACACTCAATGCCGTCATTATAGTCGAGTGTCTACAGGACTCAAATAAGTGCTCGTCGCCACAAATATCGTCACCCCTGCATTGCTGTCAGATAACGCACCATTCCTCCCGGAAAGCTGGTGCAGTTCCAGACGCTTTGGTGTTCTTGTGTTTATTCCCTTTGTTTGTTTTGTTTAGAGATCTCCCCACCGGTGCTCTGTGGGATTTGGATCTGGGCTCATTGCTTGCCACTTCTGAACTTCCCATCCCTTCGACTTAAACAATTTCCCGTGGCTTTTTGAAGTATGATCTGGGTTCATTGTCCAACTGTAAGAACCATGACCTCTGACAGTGACCCAGCTTTCTGACATTCGGCCCCACAATTCTTTAGTGGTCTTTAGATTTCACAGCAAAATAACTCAAACAGCAGTGAATCTCCTCCATGTTTGGCTGTAGGAACTGTGCTGTTGTCTCCGAAGGCCTCATTTGTTTTTCTGTTTTTTTGACATGTTTTACCTAAAAGCTCTTTTTTAAGGCTCATCTGTCTGCAAGACATTCTACCAGAAGGATTTTTGCTTCCTCTGGGAAGTTTTGGCTAACTCAGATCTGGCTTTTTGTTTTTGTCTCTGTGTCAGCAGTGTGGTCCCCTGGGTCTGCTGCTATGGCGTCCCTTTTTTTTTTTCTTCTTTTTTCTTTCTTTTCAGATAGTTCGAGCTGACACTGTTGTACTCTGCACCTGCAAGTCAGCTTGAATTTGTTTGGAAGTTGATTGAAGTTATTTTTCCACCATTTAAACAATCCTTTGTGGCAGTCCACAGAGATTAGCTGCAGTGCCGTGGCCTGGGGTAGAGAGAGCATTGTCAAAGGTTTTTCTACGATTAGGATTCTCGAGACGGCACAAAGTAAAAAGATTTTCACCAATTTGACTCGTTGCAAGTGGGATTTCTGTATTGAAAACATCTGGTTGTGGTTGCAGGCGAGTTTGATTACAAATTAAAGGCGCATCACATTATTCGAAGTACAAATATTCTCATGATTTTCAAATCAAATTGTGTTGATCGTTCTATTTTCTGAGTTCTTTGTGTGTGGATCCAATGCAAAGATTAAATAAATAAACATGAAAAACACAACACTTTTCTTGCAGAAGTGGTGTGTAATCTAACAGAAATGCAGGGTTGATGATATTTTTGGCGGCTGACCGTCCAACGCTGCCTCTAAATATTAACACTGAAGAAGTTGGATAACAAAGCTAATTTTTATCCCCTTGTAAGCTTACATAGCAGGGTATGAGTAAAGCAAGATGCATTTTATTTATCTCTCTTGACCGTGGCATGTGAACTCTGTGTTTGTACTTGAGTCTGGGTGCCAAGCACATTTGGCTCCCAGCAAAGTTTATGTAAACAAACGCTCGTAACCAAATGAACACAGCTTGTGCCCGCCCACCGCTGGCTATAAATTTGTCAGCTGTATCCGTATCAACATGCCGGTGCCACATATGAGGGGTATATTTTTAAGAAGGGGCTGACCCGTGCTGTCTTTGTTTGACTCTCGCTGCTCTTCTGTCAGGGTGCAGAGCATACAGCACCAGCTAGCACAGTTGGACAGTGAGAGCTGGTCGGGGCGGGCGGAGGCGGACCGCGACCGGGACTTCATGCAGCTCCTGCGCGAGAAGGAGGCCCTCCTGCAGGAGATCATCCTGGTCAGCAAGCAGCAGCACCTGCCGGAGACGCTGCTGCAGCTAGAGGAGGAGCGCTCCAGGCTGGAGGAGGAGGTGCAGAGGGCCCACAGCTCCCAAAGCCAGGGAGCCAATCAGAGGTGAGAGTTGTGATTGTCTGCTCTCTCATAGTCATAAGGGAAGTTATGGACACAGAAACTTGGCCTTAAATGTAGGAACTGCAGCTAAATATTTATGAAACTTGAGTTTGTAAATGCTGCCTGATGGTGGGAAGGAAAACCAGAACAGATCTCATTCACATACAGGTTATCTGGTCATTTTGCAGCTATGCTCTTGTAATTGGAGGGGAACTAAGGCTGCCCTCATAATTTGTCCTAAAAAATGAAAATAGTGTTTTCTGATATGGACCTGCTGGTGGCTGTATGCCACAGCAAAGCAGAAGAGGTTAAGATGTGATGAAATACTTGTTTTGGATTTTGGAATTGACCACACATTGGGCCTCATGCAAGAACATTTTTCATATTTTTATTCTAAATTTCTCTCACTTTTTTTGAATGAAGGTCTCGTACAAACACGCCACGTCAGATTCAACAAACGATCTTCACTTCGGAAAAGTGTGTAAACGACCTGCGTACAGTGCAAAGTGAAAATGAGTACACCCCTGTTGAAAAGTAACATTTTGAACAATATTTTAATACACACACAAGTTATTCCCAAAACGTGCATAGAGTAAGTTTAATACAACATCTGTTGAGCTTACAACAGAAAAGAAAGATCAATAATATAACTTAAATGACCTATTTGTCCATTTTTGTGAAATTATGCTGGTGCAAAAGTGAGTACACCCCTATGTTAAACTCCCTGAGAATGGGCCGTGTTGGCCCGAAATGTCATGAAATGAAAAGGCATTAAAAGGGAGGTCATCGTTGTGCGTTTCATCCTTGCCTTACATTGAAATTTTACATTTTGAGTCTGCACCAGGCTAAAAGAGACGTGTGTGAGATTTGACTGAAATCCTATGGAGAGTATCATGATCTGCTTCAGTAGTCACAGTACATGTTGACAAGCATGTTTCTTTTGGTGAAATTCAGCTTCCTACTGTTGATGGCATCCATACAGCCCCAAACCATGTCACTCCCACTACTATGCTTGACTTTAAGCATGGGGCACTTTTCTTTGTACAAATCACTTTTTACCACCACACATGCTTGACACCATCGAAAGCAAATTTGTTCATCTTGGTGTCATCAGATCACAGGACACGGTTCCAGCAATCCATATCCTTAGTTTGTTTGTCTCTGATGAGACAATGATAAACAAATTTGCTTTCGATGGTGTCAAGCATGTGTGGTGGTAAAAAGTGATTTGTACAAAGAAAAGTGCCCCATGCTTAAAGTCAAGCATAGTAGTGGGAGTGACATGGTTTGGGGCTGTATGGATGCCATCAACAGTAGGAAGCTGAATTTCACCAAAAGAAACATGCTTGTCAACATGTACTGTGACTACTGAAGCAGATCATGATACTCTCCATAGGATTTCAGTCAAATCTCACACACGTCTCTTTTAGCCTGGTGCAGACTCAAAATGTAAAATTTCAATGTAAGCCAAGGATGAAACGCACAACGATGACCTCCCTTTTAATGCCTTTTCATTTCATGACATTTCGGGCCAACACGGCCCATTCTCAGGGAGTTTAACATAGGGGTGTACTCACTTTTGCACCAGCATAATTTCACAAAAATGGACAAATAGGTCATTTAAGTTATATTATTGATCTTTCTTTTCTGTTGTAAGCTCAACAGATGTTGTATTAAACTTACTCTATGCACGTTTTGGGAATAACTTGTGTGTGTATTAAAATATTGTTCAAAATGTTACTTTTCAACAGGGGTGTACTCATTTTCACTGTGCACTGTAAATGATGAATGCCACCCATGCGTATTTAAGTGCACGTGCACAAGGATAGTACATTTGCATACTCTACGCCCTAAATAATACCATATAAGGCTACGCTTTCCTCTCTCCTGTGCCAGCAAGTGTTGAGTCGTGAGAATGGCACCAAGCCTTAAAAAAACAAAAAACTTTACGGACTCTGAGATTGAAGTTCTGCTTTCAAAGATCCAAAAATCTGTCATTTCTAGCAGTGTCAGCAGTGGAATTACAGAACTTGCTAAAGGGGAGAAATGGGAAGCAATTACGAGTGCTGTTAATACCGTGTCACCTGTAGTTCGTAATGTCACCGAAATAAAGAAGCAATGGTTTGATATGAAAATGGCTTTAAAAAAAAAATGTCTCGCCATGGCCAGGCGCTCGATGACTGCAACTGAAGCTGTGCACTCAGTTGTTGCCTCATCACGATGGCTCTTTGATGGGGCGGTTTATGAGGGGGGTCTTCTGGCATGTTGTCTGCCTGGGCTGGTTCAGGTAGTGGGAGACCCTTGTTTGTGGCAATATTGTGCAAAACGCAACATGCCAGAATAATCTGTGCGATAAAGCAGTTTTAATTTGGTTTGGACGTTAATGGCGTGGTACTGTTTGTGGTTGAGAAAAGGGAATGCGTAAGGTAGTGCTGGGCGGTATGACCAAAAATACATATCATGGTATTTTTTCACGGTTTCACGGTATATCACGGTATTTTTTTTTCATGCATAATCAGGTGTTCACAGCATTTTCTACAGATTGAGAACAGAATTAAAAATGAAAATAAAAATTCTTCTAAATAATTCCTTCGTTAATAATTGGTCACACAGAACTTTATTGTATTAATACTCACATCTTCATTGTAAACAAATTAATAACATAGTAATTACACTGGTCGGACTGTTCAGCTATGTTTCAGACTGATACCTCCGGTTCAGGCTGGTCCTCATCCTCAACACGTCTCTTTTTCAATCGCGGAAAATATTTTTCAATACTCATCTGGATTGAAGCAGCAAACATTCAGTGTAAGAGTTTAAAAAACCTACTTTATTTGATTCACAGCTGCTAGTGTTTAGACCTTGACAAACTACTTTTTTTTTTTTTTTTTACGGCAAACTTGCGAGTAGTTAACTTTATAAAGAAGGCGTAATCGCTTGTTTGCTAAGGGTCGGGACGGGACAACATTGTATTAAAAATATTTTTATAGGACTTTTTAATGTGTGATTTTATAAAGTTGCACGTGATACCAACCTTTTGTGAATTTCGCCAGCCGTCTTCTTTCGGTTGAGCTAATCTAACGACGCTGAAGCTAGCAAGCTTCCAGGGAAGATCTCGCTGATGGAGACACACGCGGTGTGCATGGAGGGGAGGGGCTGTGTGTGTGTGTGTGAGTAGGCTATGCGAGAGAGACGCATGACTGACAGAGACGGAGGGAGAGCAGGGAAAGGAAATGCAGCTTAACGAATACGAGTATTTTTTAAATAGCGTTAAAAATAGACAGTAAACATGCGTTTTTAGAAGCGCAACACTGAAAAGGGTCCCGTCTCAAACAATGTCGCGCGACGCAGCGTTCCCCCCGTTGTGTAATCAAATACACCGGTATGGCGGTATATTAAAAATTCATATCATAACGAAATTATAAACGGTATTCGGTGTGAACCGGTATACCGCCCAGCACTAGCGTAAGGTGAAGCTTTGATACGTATATGTGTGCAGTCTAGTGCTCCAATTATGTTTGGCAGTCCAGCCATGGCATGAAAGTCCCTCTTAGTTTGTACTTGTTGCACAGCGATGTATGGGAATTTGATGTACCATGGGTGATAAACTGATGAGAGCTTTGATGACCAAGGGGAGCACATGACTCACAGAGGACTGGGACACACCCGATCTGTCTCCAATCTCCCTCTGAAAGGTTTCCGTCCTCACCACCCGTCCTCCAAGGGCGGTGAGGACCTGGACGTGTGGTGGAGTTGGGTTTGATCGGCTTGTTTCTCTCAGGAGTTGTGGCTCTAGCAAGCTGCATATTACAATCCATTCATCAAGCAAACTTGCTCTGGATCACTCGTGAATTCTGTTCGTACCTGGAAGAAAACTCAAAATACGAAAAAATTGGTGAATGTTCTCTTAAATCACTCGTATGCACGACTTAAGAGCAAATCTGTTCGTACGAGTGGTTCTGGCATGAGGCCCATTGCTTTTAACATGTTACACAGAAGGCTGTCGTCGAACTTTGAGCTGAGAATTTGTCATAATGTCACCCACATGCCTGACAGGATCCTGCAGCAGGAGAAGAGAAATGTTCTGCTCAGACAGCTGGAGGAGGCAACACGGATCACCACCTACCTTCATACCCAGCTGAAAAGGTGCAGCACACGCTCGTTCTTAAAGATTTCATTCCCTCCTCGTTCCACATTGGTGCCTTTTCTTATTTGCTCTCCACTCCTCTGTCTCCAGCCTGTCGGCCAGTTCTCTGACGGTGTCGTCCAGCAGCAGCCGCGGCTCTCTAGCCTCCAGTCGGGGCTCCCTGGCATCCAGCCGAGGCTCCCTGAGCTCCATCAGTTTCAGTGACATCTACGGCCTCCCGCAGTATGAGCGCCACGAGGGGGCAGGAGAGCCGCTTGACTCCCACATGCGTTACCTTCTTCCCCCAGAGGGCGTGTCCAGAGACTGCTCCGCGTTCACTCCTGACCCCCTGACCCAGAGCAAAAGCAAACGTTCCCACGACACCCCTCAGTCGCTTGCCTCCCTCTCCTCCCGCTCCTCGCTCTCCTCCCTGTCACCGCCCAGCTCCCCAATGGACACACCGTACCACTCTGCCCCCCAGGAATGCCCCCTCACCCAGATGACGGAGGAGTACATGGAGCAGGCGGGCCGTGGCCTGCTGGAGGGGCTGCGGGCCCAGTCTCAAACCCTGCCGCACACGGCCTTGTTGAGCAGCGAGGACGCGGCGAGCCCCGCCGCCGTGCACCAGCTGGACAACAAGGTTCATAGAGACGGCGGAGCTCAGACGGCTTTCACCTCCACTGGCAAGTGAAGATCTGATTTTTCTACCAAATAATAAAATTGAAAAAGAAACAGCCAATGATGATTGAGAACTGGCTGTTTTTCTCTGCAGGAGTGACTCTGAGGGGAAACAGCGCCAACAGGAGTGGCAGGAGAGCCAGGAGAGTCTCTGCAGGCGTCTCTGAAGATGCTCTGGCCACCGACAGCGGCGTGTTTGAGGCGTGGGGCAGGAGGTGAGAGGAAGTCCACCCTGGCCATGCTAAAACTAGACAAACACCACAATGTTGTGTACCCTCAGATGATCAATCTACTCATTTATTTGCTCCACCAGGACAGAGGAGTTTGATGAGCTGTCATACATGAAAGAGCTGTCGTCTGTGAGCGAGCCCACGCAGATCCAGCTGGGGCTGTTGTGAGTAAACTGTTAATCAAGTGTGTGTGCAGGTGGCTTCTGTATTTTCTGTCGTTGTTAAGTGGAACTGTTTTTCTGTACAGATGGGAGTCCACTTCTCAGTCTCTTCGACTGCACCTGCTTCAGCTCAAGAATTTGAATTGCACCGTTGTGAGAGATGGCTACAAAGTGTGAGTACCTTCAGCTCTGATGATAAAGGCTGTCGTTTTGGAAAGGTATTCAGCGAAGAGTGCAAAAACGAAAAGAGGAAAAACAACTCATGTCGTTTGAGTAATGAAGCGGTTTTCACTTTGTGTTCTGCAAGCAGGAAGAGCTTCTCTGTCTGGGTCAAAATGTTAGAAAATAACTTCAGCACCAGCTGAATTTAACAGTCTGAGATTAATTCAAACTGCATTCTTAATTATGAAGCAACTGTTCTGACTTCATTATAATGCCTGTGCACATTTCCCACCTTCAAAGCTTGTAAAGTAAGATGTATGTCAGATCGAATCATTTGTATTTGGCTAAACGAGGGAGGGTGTGGCCTAAAGTGAGAAACATTGAGGTGAGGATAGTTATTACGCAGGTTTATTACCTCGTGAAAAGTGGGCTGTAAAACAACATAAACTGGCACCGAAAAGTCAAAACGATCAACAACACAACAGCAGATCAGAGGGTTACAAAAAGCGCTCGAGGAAGAGAAAAGTAAAAGTCACCTGCATGTGTACTTAAGAGAATATTTTTTTGCAAAAAGGAAATGACTTTAGTGCCATTGTGTTGCAGAGCAGCAGTCGACACGTATGATACTTATCTGGATGGTCGAGTCTTCCAGCATGTTTGCACTCAACCAGATTCACACGGGCCTGGTCGCTCTGCACGTTGTCCACACTTCCATCTTTTGGTTAAAAAAAAAAACGGTGAAGCATCGGTTGGACTGAACATCAGCCCATTAAGATTACGTGTGAACCCAGTCACTTTAAGCGTGTCGCTCTGCTCTGATAAAATTCTGATTTCATAACCACAGACATCATCACGCAAAATCCCGATTTCAGTCACTTAGAAATGTCTGTGCCGTGAATTCGGCTGTACTCGCTCGTGTGACAGTTAAAAGTGAGACGGGTAGACTGAATCTAGACTCTCGGGTCAAGTATTGCATCATCAAGAACTCTGTGAATTTTAGCCGTGTTCCTTTGTTGATGTTCAGGTACGTGAAGGTGCACCTGATTCCACTGGACGCCAGCAGGGCCTGTGCGTTTTACTGTTGTACAGCGTTGGAGCCCCAAAGCCAGATGAGTTTCAATGAAGGCTTCCGCATTCCTGTCCCCGCAAACGCCCTGGCGGTGTGTGCTCTGCAGCTGTCTGTCTGCTCGCTGGGACCCCAGGCTCAGGAGGAGCTACTGGTGGGTCTGAAAGGCTCTGCAGCAACAATCCCACAACTGGTGGAGAATGAAGGGGCAGCTCTAATCTTCTAAATCCGGTTGTTCCTGCAGGGTACAGCCCAGGTCAGCCTGGCAGACTGCGAGGGGAGTGCAGAGATGGTTTACCACTGGCTGCGAGTCCAAATGTTAAACGGACCTGAGACACAGAGGCCTGAACAGAAGAGCCTCAGCCACCGCAGACACCACGACAGCCAGGAGGAAGAGCAAAGACCCAGAGCCATGGTAGCCACTTAGAAACTGTCAGAAAGGATGTATGAGGGGGGGGGGGTCTTAACACTGTAAAGATGGTGTTTACTCTCTGACGTTCCAGGACACTGTGTGCAGTCTGCTCTCCCGTAATACCTCCACCCACCTGGAGGAGCGGGACGCAGAGTTGGAGCTGCAGAGGTTGGCGAAGAGGGACGAGCGTGGGGAAGCGACATCCGAGAGGTGACTGTACTTACCATTCGAAGCAGCCTCTGTGGTGTCATATACAAGTTGTGTTTTGGTTTTTTTGTTATTACAAAGATGTGTTTTGCAGGAGTTGGCAGGCGGAGTCGGTGGACAGCGGCTGCAGCAACAGCACGCCGTTTACGGCTCCCTGCTCAGAGGGGCTGTGCGCAGAGGGCATCTGCATCACCACCGGGGGGCGCTGTGATCAGACAACCAGCAAACAGTCTACCTTGAAGGTGAAGTTTGGAGCAGTGGTAGTGTGTAGGATTTTACCCCCTGAGAAATTTTAAAAAGATCTGACATTTAAGTGTCTGCTCGCACATTTTCTCAGGTGGAGAAGGCCACCATGACGGAGGGCGTGTTCCCAGAGCCGATGCGAGTCCGGCCTAAAGAGAGGGGAGGTCGCTGGGGCCACGCTTCGCCGTTCATGCGTGGTAGCACCATTGTTCGCTCTCAGACCTTCTCCCCCGGCGCCCGGAGTCAGTATGTCTGCAGGGTGAGTTTTTCATTCGAGGTAGAATCAATGATTTAAGGATATTAATCAGTGATGGTTTTTATTTACAGCTCGGTGATTTAGGCAGCCATGTGTGGTGCCCTCTCTCCATAACGCGGCTGTTTTTTACCTTTTGTTTCAGTTATACCGCAGTGACAGTGACAGCTCAACTTTACCAAAGAAATCCCCTTTTGTCAGAAACACATTGGAAAGAAGAACATTGCGATATAAGCAGGTGCGGTTTCATTATTTGTTCCGTAGCCTGAGGATGTACGAGTGTCTTAATCCATTGTTTACCTGAGGCGTATTTGTGTGTGCCAGCAGCAGTCATACCGCTCCTCCCTAGTCGAGCAGCCAACACGCACCTCCCTGGACCTGGAGCTGGATCTTCAGGCCTGCAGGACTCGTCAGAGGCAGCTGATGGAGGAGCTGAGCTCCCTGAGGGAACTGAAGCTGAGACTGGAGGAGCCCCAATCCAAGGAGGCCAACGAGCTTCCCCACTGGGCCCTGAGGGACGAGCGCTTCCGCTGCTTACTCAGAGAGGCCCAGAGGCAGGTGAGAATGGAAGCGGGGTTCGCCACGGTTACTTTGCAACATGTGCAGTTTAGCCCGGTCCCGCCGTGGCAGTCGTTGACTGTTTTTGCTGCTTACAGGCCAGCCAAAGCAAGCAAGAGCAGCGTCAAGAGGAGGCAGCAGAGAGGAGGCTGAGGAAGGCTTCCAAAGAGGTTCTGCAGATGAGAGGGCAGAGCCAGAAGGAGCCCCTGCCCGTGCAGACATTCAGGTTGGGACGCTGACTCCTGCTCGGCTTTCATTCTGTAACTCTACAGAAACACACTCTACAGAGTGTGTTTCCTGCTTTAGCTGCTGCACTTGTTTGTGAACTCACTGTTGCAGACGAGTGAAATGTTAACGGCCTTTTTTCACAGATGCTCGTGCTCTACAACAAAGTAGGGACTCGCCTGAAATGTTGGTACATGGTGCAGCGACAGGTTAATGGATCCGTCCAGAATGTTTAAATAAGTTTTAAATAATAGGTTTACTCGATAAATAACCAAATACTCCTGCATAGCTCCGACTCTGTAAGAGCTGCTGTTTCACCAGTTTTTTCCTGTTAAAGGAGTATCTGTTGTCGTGAACACGTTCGTCTTTTATTTGACCAGTATGGTTTGTGATGGTCAGCATTTACCCAACTTAATTGGATTCATTTCTTCACCCACTATTCTGATTTAGGTGGTACACATGACAGGAGTCAACAATGAACATGTAAGAGATTTTAACTGGTTATTATCGCGTTAACTCGCTAATTATTTAACGCCGATAAATATTTTATCGCGCATTAACGCAGGTTTTATTTTATTTTTGTTTTTTTGTTTATGGGCTTTTGTGCCTTTTAATGGATAGGAAAGTTCAGAGACAGGAAGCAGGGGGCAGAGAGAGGGGGAATGACACGCAGCACAGGGCTATCCGATGCGGGACTCGCACCGGGGCCAGCTGCAGCGAGGACTATAATCTCTGTACATGGGGCGCCTGCTCAACCCACTACGCCACGGACCACCCCTGTTTTATTATTTATTTTATTATTGTAAAAGTCTGTCGCTCACAGGCTTTTATTTTGTAAAAGTCTGTTGCTGTCTGCTGTGGAACAGGAAAAGAAAGTAATCGGCGGATCCACCAAACATGGAGAAGGGTACGGAACTTTTACTCTGCCATTTTCATTTTAAAGTTCTTCCAGACGGCGGAGTCGACAGAACCAAAGTCATCTGTAAACTCTGCCAAGTTGAATTGTCTTCTCAGCGTAGTAGTTCCAGTCTAAAATATCACTTAAAGGCAAAACACACAACTGATAGCAGCAAGTCATTCAAGGAAACAGACAGTGGAGCGAGGCTTCTACATAAAAACTACAGAAAGATGCTGATGTTAAAAGTGTGTTTGCACAACAAATGTTATGGCACTTTCATTTATATGGCAATAAAACTAAATGCTAAAAGCTATACACTACTTTTTAATTCATTTTTGGATTTTGTGTACAAATGTGATTAATCGTATTTAATCAGGGAAATCATGTGGTTAATTAGATTAAAAATTTTAATCGTTGCCCAGCCCTAATTTGAACAGAAACTGGCTTTTTTACTGGATAAAACATTAAAAGTAAGTTATGATAACTTTTCTTCTTTGTCTGCAGAGAGAAGATGGCTTTTTTCACAAGACCAAGGTTCAACATACCTCCTTTACCGGCTGACGATGTATGAGGGCTCGCCTCTGTATTATTGTGACTAAACATGAAGTATTTGTCAAATTTTCTGAGCTCATGAAGTACAAAGTTCTTTCTACTAAGGCGACAGGACATGTGACGTGCAGATGAAGATCCAAGTGTTTCACATTTTCAGAAGCATTTGTGTGGCAATTACACATCCGAACACACTAGATATGCAGTTACTGACGACAGCCCGGCTGTACAATTCCTTTTTGGGGAAGATGACTTTCAAACAATCTCTCTTTACTTCTGAGTTACTTCTGTTTGTGCTTACAAAAAGCTGGAAGACGGGAACAAAAGTCGGTTTGGACAAATTCACTGTACTGTAACTTATTTTATAGTACTTTTCCTTGAAGGAAATAAAAAACGCTTCCTGCTTTTTAAATGTATTTTGTAGCTTTGAACAAATAGCACTTCATTGTTTTTACATGCAGTAAATGGAACTATTGTCTGATATTTGTCTCTGTTACCTAATTCTTAAGAGTTATTTACATAAAATGTCACTGTGTAATCCACTTTTATTACAGATGTCATTGTTATTTTGTGCTTATGTTATTAAAATTAATATTATTTCATGTACTTTTCAATATATGGATGAACATATGAAAACACTGTATTCAGATTTTTCTTAAATTATGTCTGTATGAACATCTGCAGTGTTACTTCTTGAGAAGATAAAGTATTAATCCGCATCTGGACGCTGCTTTCTTTCCCGCCGTTTCAGATGCAGGATTGATTCATGCAACCTGTTCTGGGACGAACAACGCATCCGATTCTGCGCATTCTCTTTAAATGTGTCAGTGTTGCATGTGATTTCTCTGTAACCACAAGCAGCCTGTGATGACCCCGTTTTGAGTAGAAATTTGCCGATTCTTGCCCTACCACACATCAGGCAGGCAGCTGCGTCAGCTACTTATCTCGATACGACATCCTGTTGAAACATTTCAGCGCGAGCTGCCAGAACCAGAGAGGCACGGCGTTTCTTGCGTGCGGCTCTGCTTGACAGCTCCGAAGCTGTGTGAGAAAAGGCGAGCAGCTCGGCTGGATTCCTGCTGACGTTTAAAAGAGACAAAAGGCTGCGGCATGTTTGTGCATCTTTTTAATGACGGTGAACGTGTTGACGTTCTCATGACTCACATATTTGAAACATCTTCTTACTGGCCTGGAGGCAAATGAATCCAGGTCTCTGCTTGTCTTGTTAACTATGAGGCGTAGGGCCAGCACTGCAGGTAAGCCAGGTTCATGGATCTGACCAAAACTAATCATCGCAAACGCAAAAAACGCACTTTTCAGTACTATTTAGCTTGAAAGATCCACCGACCATTTTCATTCAGAGCAGAAATAAAATTTCAGACTTTTCTCTCTGGAGAATAATTCAATGAATATTGGTTTAGAAGTTCTGCCGTCCTCGACGGTGCCAAGTCGATTAGTAAAGCATCTAGAGACCGAAAAATTAAAAAAAAAAGGTCTTGATATAACTTGATATGAGAAGTGGAAACATGCCTCCAGTGCTGTCTGTACACACCTGTATAAGATTCTTTATTGAGTTAATACTAACAGACACAAACCGCTACTTTGATTCTCCTTTAAACAACATGCGTCAGTCTACAATGTTCATGGAAAAAAAACAGCATATTAAATCAGTACATCTCTGTTTCTGTTGTACGAGGGCAAAACTGCGTCCAGTTGGGGAACTGTTTGCATTAAATAAGCACAATATGATGGAGCATGTGAACTATCTGTCAGTGTTTACGGATTGTAAATGAAAGCCTCACTGTTCCACTGTGCAAATAGCTTTCAGTTCTAATCATATAATGCGCACACTACTCCGAGTGAAACATGAAAAGACTTATCAATGAGAAACCGTGTTCAGACGGCATGTCTGATTTTTTTAATTGTCTTTTTCAGGGTGTAAGCGGTGACAAGCTGCAAGGACAAAAAGCTGGCCTCCTTTTTCTCATTTCTGTATGTTCACTTAAAAAGGAACTAGCACAACATATCCCATGGAAACGGCTCAGAAAGCACCCAACAGTCTACAGTCGCACATGAAAACATCCCTGTTCACCTCAGCAGTGGGTGACAGATTTCAGTCCCGTCTGTCCTCAGATTAGTTTTCTAGAGGGGAATGGAAACTATGGTTGGAAGTTCCCCAATAGGAGGCGGGTTATACTTCTCCACCCGCATCAGCCGCCGTAGAATGTCGTCCCGATCACGTGGCCAACCATAAACCTGCGTGTTTTGAAGCCAGTTCGGAACATGACACTGACAGGAAAAAAAAACAAAACAAAACCAAAAGAAAGAAAAAGCAAGCGAGCGGATTATGACACAGTTGAGGTTTTGGGGGTTCAGCAGTATGTACCACACACGTTTCACACCATAAATATGTAGATTAATCACTCACTGACAGGGAGTAAATTAAGCGAAACACTCAGGCATGTACATTATCATGTAGAGGAGCACGGCATTTACCTTTTTAGCTCCAGGGAACAAAATGGGGATGAACCTGAAATTTTTGCTTCCATTCTGGATGAATTCATTCTGGAGCTAGGCGACAGATACAAGGAAATCACTCACACGTCTTAAATCTCAGCACTGTTCAAAGCAAACATGGTTAGGGGGTTTTATGGTTTACCTGTTTATGTATGTAAACCGTGTTGAACGTCCTCTCGTCGTTCTCCAGGTTAAAAGGCGAGGCCGTCACTGTCTCGTAGTACTTGGGACTGATGATAATGATGATCAAGTACTCTTTCTGTGAGAGCGGGTGACAGGACTCCGTTAAAGGCTCCAGGTGGCAACCATTTTCATTCTTGTGCAATTATAAAACAGCTTTATAAGACAAGTTCACTCATGAGTGAAAAAGCTCAAGATGTTAAAACAACTTCCTCGATTATAATCTTTTTGTTTGTTTGTTTTTTACCCATCTTTATGAATTTAAAGGAATGCGACTGATCTCACCTCACTGAGGTACCGCTCCATGAAGTCAATCTTGCTTATACTTCTGAACTGCTGCTCAAAAATGTCGATCTGAAACAAAGGCATCTGAGTCACATCTTAATTACAGAAAAAAATGTCAGAGTTTGTCAAGATGTCAATAAATCTGACAGACTGAATCCAATCATGCAGAGTAAAAACAAGTCTAGACTTCTCTTCGACTTGAATGAAATTCACCCTTTTGATTTTTTTTAATTCTCATACTCTCTCGCCTTAAATCAGTGATTATGTAATTTGAAAAATGACATGTCTTATCCATTATGACAGAAAACTGCTCCCCCCTTCCAGTTTCTATAGAGTTGTGGCTCAGCTCCACAAAACAACGACTTGTTCATACATGAGTATCAAAGCCATTGTGTCGCAGCAGCGCAACAAAGTTGATAATCTCTTTGACGTGCTTGTCGTTGTCCGCTTCGTAAGTGACGAAGACCCTCCCTGTAGCGAAAAGGGAATAGATAGATAGAGTAAATGTTATATACTGTTGATAATCTGACCAACTCCTGATGTGATGCTGGACACTCACTCTGCTCCACAGACAGCGGTGTGCTGAAAGTTGGGTGTCCTGGGGTGGCTGGAGCATTGAGGCCGCTGTATGACGTTAAAAAAATAAATAAAAATACGATCAATCACAAGCATTTAAGACAAGCTGTCAAATGAATGAGGCACAATTAGAACTTGAAAAAGCTCACATCTGTGTAAAACCAGCTCCTGGAAGTCTACAGTCTCCTGGATCTGGAGCAAAGATGTACGGGTTAACTGCTTATCATACTGCGGTAACATGAATGTAACACTTGTTCACTGTTGGTGCTGTTTATGCAGTATATTTTGGTACAAAGTTGGAAGACAAATGAGCAGACTTACAGTACGGGCCGTAAGCTGGATGGTGCTGAGGCCAGGGGTGTTTGTTGGCCACGGGCCTCCTGCTATAGGCGTCTGCAGGGCACTGAGCACAGCAGGAGGGTGCCTGAGGTGGGCACGAGTATGGAGACAACGTGTGGTGATAAAATTCGGCCAAAGGCGGGTTGGAGCGCAGGGAGAAAGGCTGCTCTAAGCTCATCACGTCGGTGCTGTTTTGGGCAGGGAGGGGAAGGGACTTGTATCTGGAGAGGCAGCTGTCCTCAGAGCAGCTGGAGTAATCTTTCTGGCTTGGACAGGAAGGCAGGCTGTTGGGGTACCCCGACCAGCCGCTGGCTACGCTTGGGTAGAGCTGGCTGACCTGGCTTGGGTACGGAGTTGGCTGGCTGTATCCAGCCAGCAAGCTGTGAGAGGGCCTGGATGAACAGTGGCTCGAGCTGGTCAGGGGCAGTGAGTGTTCCTGCTCTCTGTTCCACCTCCGTCCATTGAACATGGAGTCATTAGAGACTGCGGCGTGCCGTGGGAGTTGGGGCTGACCCTCGGAGTTGGAGGTGGAGTCCAGCTTGTGGACAATACTGGCGTCTTGCTCCTCTGCCTTCATGGTCTCATCGTCCTCTTCAGGTGTATTATGGCGAGTGCTCAGTAGGCTGTTACAACAGTGAGCGAGGAGTTGATCAACTTTAACAAATGAACACTGTTCATAACCATAAATCCTTAGAGGAATTTCTGCTTCACACTTGCCGTCTCCTCTAACATGCAATAAGCTCTACTTTCATGATTTCTTATCGAAGCAGAGATCTACAGTAGCTGATCTGAACAGGATCCGCACTAAAAAGTTGCATAACACAACAGAAAAAGCCAACATGTTACGCTGCACCAAGCTGCATCGCAAGGCATCATGATTGCAGTCGTGCTCACCTATTTGGAGCTGAAACCGAGTTGACTGAGGTGGGCAGCATCATTGGGCCTTCTCCTCCTGACTTCCATGTGTCTCTCGTTCGAGCCGCATCTGAACGTCTACAGAGGGGGACTCAGTTTGAGAGGAAAATGGCGAAAGGAAATATCTGGTTGAAAGATAAGGGGTAGACAGAGCCGTAATATTTTGCATTTCTAAGGGTGATTGATGCCTCCTCTCTTGTTCAATCAGCCCACACATCTAGAAGTGTCTTTTTGATTTGTATGAAAGCTCACCAGCACATGACAAAGTGTCTCCCACACAAGGGACTTTTCTCTAAATGTTAGGTGGGTCACTCTTAGGAGGTATGTGGTAACGGGCAACGGTGGGGACAGAATCTGTACTTCTGAATTGAGACCTGTTTAATAAATGATTGCACACAGATACTCGGCTGTACTTTAAGAGGCATTCATATCAGCCTTTACGCGTCGTTATATTCCCCACCGATGGATTAAGGATTGCGTGATGTTCGTTAAGAAATGGAAAACAAAGTCTTGCAAATGTTCCTCTGCCTCATTGGGAGTCAGGACCCTTTAACCTCAATTTAGGTGGGTTTATCTTTCAATACACCCCTGACAGTTCCCGTAAATTAGCATGACGCTCGCTGAAACCCTCTCTGTGGTTGCACACAGATGCAGCTGCTCGCACTTTCCACTGAAGCTGACCCAGATATCTCTCCGGCTTGTGTTTCGGACCTTTCACATAGAGCTTCATAAAGAGACTTTCACTCGTTTTTTTATTTTATTTATACAACTCCATTAACACGCTTGTGGCTCGTGGTATCGCGGTGCTCCTCGCACTTTTAAGCCAAAATTGCTTATAACGTATACGACAATGTTATTTAAGACGCAAAGGCACAACAAAACGGCACTTAAAAGCGTTATTGAGGGGAAAAATATATAACACAGAAACACATAAAGGGACAAGGTGCTTGTCATGTACGTGAGCTGGTAATATGTTCGTCGAGTCAACTTGAGGAACTTTAAGTTCACTTACCGTCGCGGGTTCAAGTCTCCACCTGGCACTTCAGCCGACACCGTAGAAAATGTTAGAAAACGTAAAAGGTTGGCTTGAAAAGCAAAACTGCCTCGACGGCTCCTGGTTGTGTAAATAGACTGAGACCTGCTGGTCTCGAGCCGTCACCTCGTTACAAACAAAAAATACTGACGCGTCAGGTTGAGCCACTTTGGGTTTTTTTTTTTTGGTTTTTTTTTAGCTGCAGCTGAGAGCAGCACCACCTCGCGAGAAACTCCACCTTTCACTCACGAGCGACTCCGTGTATTTGTGCGCGTGTGTACCACTTTTTTAAACCCGACAGGGCCCTTTGAGATGCAAGTACTGACTTTGGGTCCTGGCAGAGTGGTGTAAAAAGAAAAGTATTTACTCTATAGCTCTGGGTCCTGGTAAAGTGTCAGGGGTTAGGTTCAGGTTAAGGAAGTCAATTAAATGTCCTAATGAGGACGGCTGCCCCATTAGACTTGGCTCATCAGGCTGGATCGGACATGGTGCCAGAACTGATGAGTCAAGTCGAAGTGGAATTAGTCCAACAGTCAAAAGATGTCTCAGAGCCGCCAAAAGGAAATGTTTCCTCTGAAAACCAAATCCAAGAAAGACTCGTCATCGTCCTTGAAATGGAACCAGCCTCTAAACATCCAGAGGACTGTAAAACATCAGCAGCCTTACATCCCACAGAAGACACAGCAGTTCCAGCACAACTCGTGGACCAATGTGAGCCCTCAGAAGAAAGACCAGCGGTGCCTTCAGCGTGGAGGAAATTAAAGAAATACATGACGCCAAAACACCGCCGCCCGCCAGTACAAAGAGAAAACCATCGAGAGAGAAAGACACAGCAGCGTTTAGAACTCGCACACAAGACTCGTCAACAGCTTGTCAACCTCAAATGAATATAAAACCTTCTCCATACATCATATTATATCATCAATAAAATATGATTCAAATTCATATAACTTTTGTTCATCTGTATCTTTTCACCCTGAACAACTGCACTACCTGAAAGCATCAGTGCATTGTTCTCTCAGCTGTTAATGTGTCATTCAGATAAGAACATGAAGATATGTTCCTTCACAAATCATCATTGAATTGATTTATGTGTTTAAATAGAATCAATTATAAAAAAAACTAAATTACACACTCGTTTGGGTTGTTATCAAAATAAGAAACGGTTTTACGTGTCAATTAAAAGGTAATTCTCTTCCAAAGTTATTCTTCCAAGGACAAATCAGGTATCTTTGATATTGTTGAGGGTTTAATATCACCTTTTACCGGACATATTTATGCTTATTTATGCCTCTGCGGCCATGGCTCAGTGAGGGTGGGTCATCCTGAAGGTTGGCGGTTCGATTCCCACTCTCACTGCTCACAGATTGGTGAACTGACGGCTGGAGGGGTGGCAGTCCACCTCACGGCTGAGGTGCAAGGCAAGGCACCGTACCCCCCCTGCTCCCCGGGCGCTGTGATTGGCTGCCCACCGCTCCAGTGTGCATGGCATCTGTCTCCATGAGTGTGTGACCCTGTGCATGTGTGTGTTCAACAGCTGCCAACCCGGATGGGTTAAATGCGGAGAAAATAATAGAATAGAAAAATACATCCCCCAATGGGGAAATTTAAATTAGTCAAGTAGCTCAAAAAAAATTATCAATATTTACAATGATTGTATATTAACAACAACAATAATAATACCAATTCTAATAAAAATACTACTACTAACTAATAATAATAAATCCAACTAAATAAAATTAAAAAAATTTTAAAAAATCAATCAATCAATTTGAGAAGAACTCAGCAGTCACTGTTAGTTAACTGGAGGAGTAATTTCGTGTGACATGACTACATGACAATAAAATCATCTTGATCATTGTGCTTATTCAGAGTTGATACGCTCCTTTTTGAAGGGAACAAGCATCGATTCCACGGTGTGAAGGGTTAAAACAGTACATGCTTACAGGGGGAGTCCAAACAGGTGGGATGAGGCCTATAGTGGAAAAGTACCGGACACAGGGAGATGGGGGGAGTTTTCCCACACAGGGTGGAGACATCTGGATGGAGCAGAGATGGAGTACAAGGCTGATATCGGACCAAGGACTAATCAGGGAAAGCCAAGTCTAAACCACGGCTTCTCCCCGACTTTCGGACCAATATTTACATCATATTTCTATGGTAATATAATAGTGTGTTTAGAAAAACAGTGGTAAACTTTTTCTGATCAGACTGCCTGGCGGAGAGAGGTCCACAGCGCTGTGGAACCTGAACCTTTAAATAAATTCTGAGCTCGACTTGGAGTTTGCAGGGCTCTATAGTTTTCAAGTTTGCTTGGAGTGAGATTCGGGCGGGGCAGGGGCCGGGCCGGGCATGTGTGCGGAGGGGGGGGGGGGGTTCTTTCGTTTTTTTTTTTGGGGGGGGGGGGGGGGTCCCTTGCAGTATCCCATCGCCATAAACTAGCTACTTAAAGAACAAAGAAATTGTTTTATTTATACCAAAATCACAAATCTTCACTTTTACACAAAATTCTGCTATATTTTAAAATAAATTGTTTTAGGTATGCAAAGTCTTAACAAACAAAAAAACAGACAAATTAAATTAAGAAAAACAAACATAACCCCAAATGGGCCCCTTGAGCAGTCCCTCTCTGTGTGTGTTTGTTTATGAGTGTTGTAAGTGTTTGTGGCAGATTTTGATGCTTGATGACTGATATTGGGGGCTCCCATTTAAAGCACTGTGGCTCAGTGTCAGCCATTTTCACAGTCATGATGGATGACAGAGTTCCATTCAGAGCCAACGTGTTCCTGGTCGTGCTTTTATTGAGCCCCACCATGGAAAAAACCCTCTCTGCATCAGCATTTCAGTGTGGCAGAACTAATACCAGTTTGGCAATTGTAGATAGCCTTGGGAATCTGTTCATACCAGTCACATTTGAAAAAAATTAACCACGGAAGCCTAATTACACTCCTACATATTTTTCATTAAGTTGCTCATGTCAAAGGGTGTGTGCTGAATATTTAGGCCTACTACTTCAACAAAAACTTTAATCGGCGGGATATTGGTCTTTTACAAAGAGTAGGAAAACTATAGTAACTAATAAAAGATTCAAATAAATGAAGATATGACCTGCTGATGATCCTGACGGTTCTCTTTCACCTCCAGCTCGTCTACAACTTCTGCAGCATTCAGAGCATAATAGGTTATGTCTGCTGTGCATTCATGGAACGCGTGCTTGCAGCTGAAAGCTTTTTCAGACCTCACCCGGCAACAAGAAATTCTGTTTTCTGATTAGCTGAAAAATTCTATTTTGTGATTTGCCGATGGGTAGCTAAATCAAGACAGCTGTACCAGAGCTATAGTTCTGAGCTGTAGAACGCACAGTAACCTGCCATTGACTCGTTTATAGTATATAGGCCATTAGAATATCTGTGCGACGAAGTTGATCATTTCTCAGCGTGAGAAATGGCATGTGTGGCGTGTGAGCTGTGAACTTGTTGAAATGCGTGTGTTTCACGCAGCCCTGAGCTTGTGCATCTTCTCTCAGACAAACGAACACGACGGTTATCTAAATGGCTGTTAAACAAAATGGACGATACTGCCCACCCTGTGCACAGCGACAGGGAGTGAAAGGCTTCTTCAGGTCAATGCGGGAGGTCATTTCTGCCAGCAGCAACAACCTGTAACCGGTTGTGATTGTTGAGATTGCTGCAACATGCCAAAAATCAATGCTAGAGTTCTAAACAAGACCTTCTTCCATCCCGTCAGTCAGAGAGCTTGTGAAACTGCAAGGACCCTATTGTATCTGTACTGTTTCTTATTATTCCGTCCGTCTTCTGTCCGTCTTCCTCCCGTTATTCTTTGCAAAAGGTACTCGAAAACTCTTGAAATTTTGCAAACACCACCTGCCAGTCGACAACATGAAAGAATCTAAACTTTATATTTTTGGGAGTCGCACATTGACTCTGTAGCGCCCCCTACGGTGCTTAAAAATGGTCCCGCATTGGGCTGTTTCACGTGGGACGACAAAACTCGGTACACTCATTCATCATGCCCAGACGCACAAAAAGTCTCCAGCCGCCATGGTCCCACGTCCACAGGAAGGCGGCCATTTTGGATGGAAAGTGCGTTTTCGTGCCATTTTTGACCGATTCCACGCCTTGCATATGATCGAACTAGTCCTACAGATTTAATGCTACAGACTTCAAACTTGACCAGGTTACTCTTCAGACATGGGGGGGGGGGGGGGTCATTGGGCAACTTTTTCAAAACTTAAAGGGCGTGGGCGTGGCGACGCCTCAAAGTTTGATGACTCGCCATCACTCGCCACAAAAAATGAAGTCGGTAATAACTGCCACATACATTATCCAATCTGTCCCAAACTTCATACGGTGAATGCTGGACCCAGCCTGAACGCGTATTATCAGTGACATGATACCTATAGCGCCACCTGCTGGTGGTTGGAAACATCTTTTTTTCCCCCCACTTTTTGATCGAACTCCTCCTACAGATTTAAAGCGATACGATGTAACTTCTCAAAAAGCCCAGTATGGAGCTCCCCCTACAGGCTTGGAGGTAATGTACGGTTACACTGTCGTAAATACAACACCGTTTCGCTTTCACGTTTCACGTTTGTTGACGAACCGGCGAGGAGTCAGAAGGTGCAAATGTCGACCGAGAAGTCAAGTCAAGTCAAGTCAAAGTTTATTTATAATGCACTTTTAAAACAACAATAGCAGCTGACCAAAGTGCTAACAGGAAGGCCTAAAATAGGGAGAGAGAAGGTAAGAGTAATCAAATGTACCTGGGAGCGTGAGAGGGGTCTATTTGTTTTTGCTGTAGGTGTGCCAGAAAGCAAGTCGAAGTACTTCCGCTCAGCTCCCGCTCAGACCCCCGAAGGGCATAGGAGACAGGCCAATCGTAATATTAAAACTCATTCTAGCCGCACAATTGTTTTCAAGCTGTTATTTTAAGGTAGAAATGTTACATAGTATTACTTTAATGCTACAAGCTTCAAACTTGGCTAGGTAACTCTTAAGACATGGGGGGGATCATGCAGAAACTTTTCCAAACTCTGAACGGTGTGGGCGTGGCCAGGCGGTGAAAATCGTGTGATGGCGTTTGTGATTTGAAAGCCTTATTATCATCACAAGGTCATGAAACTTGGCACACACGTCCACCCTGATGACCTCGTACGTATGTAAAGGGTATCGTGTGTGGGCGGAGCAAAATGGCTCAGTGGCGCCCCCTGGAAATGTTCAAATACCCCTCCACATTGGGGTTATTATGTGCTCGTACGTACGCAGAGAGTATCGTGCGTCTGGGCAGAGCTACGCGACGACAACGTCCAGCGTGTGCCCCAACGTGCCTGCACACAGCTGCTTGCAGCTTTCTAGTTAAGCTTGGATTTATAACTCAAATTTATTACTCAAACACTGTTTCCTACTCCAACTTTACTCCAGCAGCACTTGACTCTCTTGTTGACAGCACTATAGTTTCAATGCGTACAGCACTGGACAATGTTGCCCCTCTGAAAAGGAAGGTAATCAGTCAGAAGAGGTTGGCTCCTTGGTATAATTCACAGCTGCGTGCTTTAAAGCAGACTGCAAGAAAGCTGGAGAGACAGTGGCGTTCCTCTAATTTAGAAGAGTCTCAGTTAGTCTGGAAAGATAGTTTAACAATGTATAAGAAAGCCCTTCGTAAAGCTAGAACTGCTTATTATTCATCATTGATAGATGAGAATAAGAATAATCCCAGGTTTCTTTTCAGCACTGTAGCCAGTCTGACTAAGAGTCCGAGCTCTGCTGAGCCAGTTATTCCTTTAACTCTCAGCAGTGATGATTTCATGAGCTTCTTTATTAATAAAATTGTTTCTATCAGAGAGAAGATTGATGGAGTCCTTCCCACTATTATCAGTGATGTATCATCAAGTACAGCAGCTTTAGAAGTATCTTTAGAACCTGATTTGTATTTAGACGGCTTCTGCCCAGTTGATCTCTCTGAACTAACAACAGCAATAGTCTCTTCTAAACCATCAACTTGTGTTTTAGACCCAATCCCAACCAGACTGTTCAAGGAGGTTTTCCCATTAATTGACACTTCCATATTGGATTTGATCAATCTGTCTTTGTTGACAGGATATGTACCTCAGACTTTTAAGGTTGCTGTAATTAAACCTTTACTTAAAAAACCTACTCTTGATTCAGAAGTGTTGGCTCATTATAGACCTATATCCAATCTCCCTTTTATGTCTAAAGTTCTTGAAAAAATAGTTGCAGCTCAGCTTTGTGATCATTTACACAGAAATAATTTGTTTGAAGAGTTTCAGTCAGGATTCAGAGTGCATCATAGCACAGAAACAGCACTGCTGAAAGTTACCAATGATCTCCTCTTAGCCTCTGATAGCGGACTTGTGTCTGTGCTTGTCCTGTTGGATCTCAGTGCTGCATTTGATACGGTCGATCACAGTATCTTATTACACAGACTTGAACATGTTATTGGGATTAAAGGAACTGCATTAGGCTGGTTTAAATCATATTTATCTGATAGATTTCAGTTTGTTCTTGTAAATGAAGAATCTTCCTCACACACCAGAGTAAGTCATGGAGTTCCTCAGGGTTCTGTGCTTGGACCGATTCTTTTTACTTTATACATGCTTCCATTAGGTAACATTATTAGACAGCATGGCATAAATTTCCATTGCTATGCTGATGATACTCAGCTGTACTTATCTATAAAACCAGATGAAACCAATAGGTTGGTCAGACTACAAGCATGTCTTAAAGACATAAAGACCTGGATGACTCAGAACTGTCTGCTGCTAAATTCAGACAAAACTGAAGTCGTTATCTTTGGACCTGAGCGTTTCAGGGAGAAATTGTCTAGCTATATAGTTACTCTAGATGGTATTTCCTTGGCTTCTAGTTCTACAGTGAGGAACCTTGGAATTATTTTTGACCAGAACTTATCATTTGACTCGCATATAAAACAGGTTTCTAGGACTGCCTTCTTTCACCTTCGTAATATTGTTAAAATCAGGAACATCTTGTCTCAGAGTGATGCAGAAAAACTAATTCATGCATTTGTTACTTCAAGATTGGACTACTGTAATTCTTTATTATTGGGCTGTCCTACATATTCTCTGAAAAGCCTTCAGTTGATCCAAAATGCTGCAGCCAGAGTTCTGATGAGAACTAACAGGAGAGATCATATTTCTCCAGTTTTAGCTTCTCTTCATTGGCTCCCTGTTAAATTCAGAATAGAATTTAAGATTCTTCTCCTTACATATAAAACTCTTAATGACCGAGCTCCATCATATCTTAAAGATCTCATTGTAAGATATTTTCGTAACAGAGCACTTCGTTCCCAAACTACAGGTTTACTTGAGGTTCCCAGAGTTTCTAAAAGTAGAATGGGAGGCAGAGCCTTCAGTTATCAGGCCCCTCAATTGTGGAATAAGCTGCCAGTAAATGTCCGGGAAGCAGACACCCTTTCCACTTTTAAGACCAGGCTTAAAACTTTCCTTTTTTATAAAGCTTATAGTTAGGTCTGTTGAATCTGATAGTGTGTCTGCTAGTGTGTCTTGTTCTGCCTCCACCTCTGGCACCCTCTATACTTTCATTACCCCCTACCCGAACCAGGGTTTGCATCCCCACCCCGCTGTGACTGGTGTGCAGTTGGTGAGAGGCTGAGGTAGCTTGTGGCTGTAAAAAGATGGTTGTTGTGGTGTGAGGAGCAGATCTATATAGGGAGTATAGGGAATTACTCACTGAGTCTGGTCCTTTACTTTATTTTATTATTTATTTTTTCGTTAGCACAAGTTTCTTGTGTTTACCTTGAATAGGGATGGCTCATGTGATCCTGAAACATCCCATAGTTAAGCTGCTATAGGCCTAGACTGCTGGGGGGCCTCATCTGACACACCTTTCCTCACTTTACTCTCTTTATGTATATGTGATATTATTGTGGTCATTAACTCGTCTTTCCCTGTTCCAACAGATATCCTTTGAATGGTGTTACAGTGCCGCCGTCGCGGTGGCCCCCTGCCCCCCTCCCCCCCCCCCTTTTTCTGTCTTCTCAAACCCCAGCTGGTCGAGGCGGATGGCCACCCTTCCTGAGTCTGGTTCTGCCAGAGGTTTCTTCCTGTTAAAAGGGAGTCGTTTCTCTCCACAGTCGCCTCAGGCACGCCGCTCAGGCCGGGAGATTGGACCGAAAAACAAAAAGTTTTCAGTGCAATCTGTTGGTTTTCTTAGCTAGGAAATTGTTTTTGAATTGGCTCTATATGAACGAATTGGATTATTTTATGAATTATGATTATTATTAATTAATTGAATTCCAATTGGCTTGAATTGGACTTACTATCTAAGTGCCTTGAGATGACATTTGTTGTATTTGGCGCTATATAAATAAAAATGAATTGAATTGAATTGAATTGAAGGAGGTTATTATTTCGAGAACAGATTTACAAGTTTACTGATCATAAGATATAATTATTTTGCACATTTTAGTTTTGTTTGCGAGCAATCCCAACACACACTTCAGTAAGGAAGGCTTCGCCCTTTTCGAGACACAAGCTCTCCTGAGCCCAGGATTTGTGCTGCCTTTTCTCTAACATATTAGGTTTGCAGTTTTTTTCCCCACCACTTCCCTGTTTCAACAATCATGCTTGAAATCACCCATAAAGTGTATCACAATAAACACACATAAACAGTTTTTCCCGTCTAAGGCCACGATAGGCTCTGTTTATTGTTACTGTAAGATGCTGAGACTCAGCACGAGTGTCAACACCAGCCTACAACCCAGCAGTGAAAGACTGTGGATTTGATTGGTCTTCCACATTTAAATAAACCATTGTGAAATGTTCTAAAATATTTTCAAATGCAGCAGCCATACAAGTTCATCCGGGGCTTGCGACAAACCACAGATTGATCGTTACATTTTTTAAAAGAAGACAATCTGACGTTTTGCTATCAGAGTGGATGCAGGAAGCGTTCAGTGTTGACTTTTTGTTGTTTGGAGAAGCAGGACTCCAGCCAGGCCTTCTGCACAGGAACAGCCTCGGGATACTGATACACCAGATCCTGGAGCTCCTGGTTCACACAAAATCACAGTAAAATTAAAAGTTAAGTTTTGCTTTTGGGTTAATTTATCACAGTCAAATTTTCCCTGAGAAAATGAATATCAATGTTACCTTCAGAGAACCTCAGTATGATACAAACCTTTGTGTGGATGTGGTTTTCCACCTCTGCTACAATGTGTGTGACCTCTGCAGACATCATGTCTTCCTCATCTCCATCATACGTACACCTCAGCTAAGGAGCCGTGACGTTGTTTGGACGCTGTGACACAACTCTAACACCTCTCTGTCTTTCATGCTCAGGCTAACTATTACAGCGTTTAATCACTAGTTGTAACAAAAAGAAACACCTGAAAGGATATGTGATAAGGTAGCGAGCCAGATTTTTCCTTTCTGTTGCAAGAATGTTGTAGAAAAATACATGGACTCCCTTCATGAAACCGGGGAGCTCCGTGGAGCCGGGGTTCTGGAATGGAGCCGAGGGGCTCGGGATTCCCGCTTCTATCTCCTCAGTTTCCTCAGAGGTAAACAATGCCGGTTCAGGGGAAGTTGTTGATGTTGCAGAGGTTGACGTTTGAGATGTAGCTGTGTTCTTGATAGCTCTTTTGTGATAATATCTGTCAGTCAGGATAAGGAAAAATAACTTCAACAAATATCACTACTTAAGAGCTCAAATGTTGAAACATTAAAGGATACATGAATGTGGGGATGCCTCTGGAAGCTAGGTGTTTCCTGATGAGCCTCTCTGTGCCATACCAGTTGAAACCTTTGGTGGAGTGGCCAATACGAGGAAGATGGACACTCGCTTTGTTGGGGAAGATGCAAAGACAGAAAATGAGCTGTCAGCAGGGATAAGTGCGACTGTTATTGTTCTGCTCAAGCTGGAGCAAAGATCCTCTTAATGAATAATATGAAACATTGTGAGGAGAAAGAGAACAGAGGCAAGCATTCAAGGTCAAAGTGTTAACAAATAACTGCAGGGAATTCAGATTCTTGTCACAGTTGGTTCCACATTAATAATGCGCATTGGCAAGATAAAACACAACCTCTCCTTCAAATCTCATCAATCAACATTATTTATGAGTTAAGCAACTTGCTTTTCTGCTCTCCAACATCTCTAATTATAAGGTTGGCAAAGAGGGATATGTTCCATCTCAGTTAATTCACCTCACGCATGATAAGTGTGCATTAAACAATGGCATTCTTTTGCTTATGTGAAATGGCTTCTGGGCATCACTATACCCTTGTTTCTCTTGGCTGCAGCATAAATCTTCTTCAAGCCTTCATCCAGAGCATTTAGAAAGATCCCTGACAAGTTGCTGACTTTGTCTCTTTGCTGTGCCACAATCAGGGCCAACTGAAGAGACAGGAAGGAACTCAAAGTTATTATCTGATCAAAGTTGCGATTTTCTTGAAAAAGGCTCGGCAGTTTTGTAGTCTTGCCACCAAACGTAGACCCAGACCAGATGCATTCAGCTGGATCGGTACGACAGCAAAGACGCAGCCCAAACTGAGCGGAACCTACTTGATCTTGGCCGTCCAGTCTGGACTGTTTGTCATCGATGGGGAAGAGCAGCACATTCCCAAGGTCCAAATCTGAAACAAATACACTTGCACTTTAGATTTAAGATTTTATCCTCAATCAGACCTCACAAATAAAGATGTCTAACAGAGAGAATGTTCATTTTCTTTGTCATCATGGTTAATCTTACCTTTCATCTTACCAGCCAACTCGTACTGCTTTCGTGGCTCATCTGATCTCACCTCCAGGGCAGTAAACAGGCCTCCTCTGCCCCACCGGCCTGAGTCATCTACACAGAAAATATTACTTTGATATACGTAACATCACAGGTGTTCCAAAGAACTCAGTCTGCATAACAAGTGGCTTGTTGCCATGGCTACACAGCGAGCTTTACCAACACAGTGGACAATGATGGCATCTCCCTGAGCAGCATGTGGATGAGTAACATCCCCCAGAACGTAGCAGATATCCGTAGCGTTGGAGTCTGCAGAGCATGTGCTGCTGTCATCCTCATCCTCTTCGTCGTCGCTGTCCGCTGGATGCAGGCAACGTGACCTGTAGCCGCAGGAGTCCCACCATGCCATTCTGCGTGATTAAAAAACAAAACAAAACAAAAGCTAATCAAATAAAAGACAAAAACATTTGTGCCAAGTTCTTAAAGGGATAGTTCGCCTCTTTTGACATGAAGCTGTATGACATCCCATATTAGCAATATCATTTATGAACATTGACTTACCCCCTGCTGTGTCCTGTGAGCCGAGTTCCAGCCTCGTTTTGGCGTTGACGAAGGTAGTCCGGCTTGTTGGCTGGGGCCACAAATATAAAGTGTTTTGCTTCTCAAAACAATATGCGTTCAAAAGAGTAATACATTTGCATCACAAAATCGTTGTGCAGGAAAAAGTCAGACCTCACATCGCTTGGCGCTATTTTTGCCTCCCTTGATATCAATGCGTCCAATGTAAACTGTGCAGACCGAAGAGCAGACCGAGCAGTCCCCTGCTTCCGAGCAGTAAACACCGTAATAGGTGCGGCTATCGCTAGGTGGCTGGACGCATTGATATCAAGGGAGGCAAAAATAGCGCCAAGCGATGTGAGGTCTGACTTTTTCCTGCACAACGATTTTGTGATGCAAATGTATTACTCTTTTGAACGCATATTGTTTTGAGACGCAAAACGCTTTATTTTTCTAGCCCCAGCCAACTACCTTCGTCAACGCCAAACTCAGCTGGAACTCGGCTCACAGGACGCAGCGGGGGGTAGGTCAATGTTCATAAATGATATTGCTAATATGGGATGTCATACAGCTTCATGTCAAAAGAGGCGAACTATCCCTTTAAGAGTGAAGACACTTTACTTTTTCTTGTATTTTTGCTCCTGCTGCCTCTTCTTCAGGTCCTCCTGCATTCTGGCTCTCTTCGCTGCAGCCTCTTGCCTTCTTTGCCGTCTGAGCTCCAGCTCTTCCTCAGTGAGAGGCTTTCTCTTCCTTGTCGGAATTCCAAGTGTTACATAAAGTGACACCTGGGAACAGAAAGAGAAAGCAACCCTCTCACTACATCACACTGGTTGCCAGCACCTCAGGGTGATGAAAGGTGTTGATCAAAAGGTGAACACCACCCTATGAAGTAATTGCTGTGAAAGCCAAATACCGGTAGCTCAATTTTAGTCTAATTTGACCACTTGTTTAGGTGTATCAGATACTTGTTTTGTCTTTGAGCAGCACTTTTTTTTGACACACTTTTCTATGGCCTTGTACACTGAGATCACATACTACTTTTCAGTTTTTTATTTTTTTAGAATCTCTTTTTTTTTTTAATACTACTAATTTGGACTGGTATCGTGCAACAAAATATGAAGACATCAACACCCAAGGGGGGTGAATACTTTTTTGGAAAACAATTTTGGTAATTTATTTGCAAAACTGCTCCAACCTGACCCTGCAAACCTGGGGTTTGTGTCCCCATAACCTCTCAACCAAAGCTCGGCACCTAGAAAAGTTTGTCTTCTGCCGATAAGAAAAGGCATATTTGATGTAATCAGTCTTTGATGCATATTCCTGTTGGGTCTAGTTTGTGCCCGTTTTTGAATTTATGTCAAGTTTCCCATCTGGTAGAAAATACAACTGTGCCAAGATGATATATACTGAATAATAAAAAGGAAGGAAGTTTGCTTCCAGGCAAACTGTAGCTTGGTTTGTATTTAGTTCAAACGCAGCCCTAAAAGGCCCCAGGATTCCATTATTTTACAAAACTAGTTACACTATTATTACCAAAAGTATTCGCTCATCTGCCTTCACACGCATATGAACTTAAGTGACATCCCATTCTTAATCCATTGGGTTTAATATGACGTCAGCCCTTTCACTGGAACTAAGAGGCCAAGCCCAGCTCCTGAAAAACAACCCCACACCATAATCCCCCCCTCCACCAAACTTTAAACTTGGCACAATGCAGTCAGACAAGTACCGTTCTCCTGGCAACCGCCAAACCCAGACTCGTCCATCAGATTGCCAGATAGAGAAAGTTGGCGACTTATAATACCACTGACAGTTGACTGTGGAATATTTCAGAACTGGACTTGTTGCACAGGTGGCATCCTATCACGGTGCCACGCTGGAATTCACTGAGCTCCTGAGAGCGACCCATTCTTTCACAAATGTTTGTAGAAGCAGGTTTTATGGGCAAGTCCTACTGGGAGGAGGCCCTGGGGGAGACCCAGGACTTGCTGGAGGGATAAATGTCCCTTCTGGCCTGGGAATGCCTCGGGATTCCCCATGAGGAGAGTGGAGTGTCGCTGGGGAGAGGGGTGTCTGGGTTTCTCTCCTGGAGCTGTTGCCTCCGTGTCCCAACCTCATATAAGCCAAATCCCCTTATATACAGTATCATATAAGCTGATTAAAATGGATGGATGTATCTATGAGCGGCAAAACTGAGCAAACTCCTGGATTTTCTCATTTATTTAAAGATGACATTAGAATCAGGAGTTTTCAGTTCGTGAGACAATCAGTTTTAAGCGGATGTACTGTTGTATTTTCAGAATAAGGATCCTCGGGAGTGGTCAGTCCACAAGGTCACAGAAGAAGCCAAGTAAAAGCAACTAAGAGCCTGTCACACAGTGTCTAATGATAACGTTCATGAGCCCTCCATCAAGAGAATATTCAAGACAATCCAAGGAGGAAGCACCTGCTCTCCAAAAAGAACTGCCTGTCCAAGGTCTGCTAAAGATCACATGGACAAGCCAGACAGCTGTTGGAAACATATCGCATGTGAATGAGCACAGAATAAAACTTTTTGGGTTAAAGGAGAATTGTTGTGTTTGGAGAAAGCATAAGAGCCTTGTCCTATCAGTGAAACATGGTGGTGGTAGTATCATGTTTGGGGCTTGTTTATTGCATGTGGGTCATAACTGCTGAGAAAAGATCAATTATTTGAATGAAACATGTCAGGAGATCTGTGTGCACACTGTGTTAAGCACTCTATCGTTGGATTCAGAAGGTGAAATCTTATTAATATTTATTGGCTGGTGTTATAAACATTAAAGTGCAAAGAAGCTATGTGCAGCTCTGACAAATTCTTACTCCGGCTTTGTGTCGCAGAGCTCGTCCCTCTCCAGCAGCTCTCTGGAACTCGGCCTCCAACAAAAGATCAAATCTCTTCTGGTCGTCAGAGCTCGGATCTTTACTGTAGTCTTTCCCCTCAAAGAAGTACATGTGGTCTAAAAGATAAAACAGCATGATGGTGAATCTAGCTATTTACACCCAAGAGAATAATCCATAAAACTCCATTATTAATCATTTAGTTTTAGCAATACTTAGAGAAGCAAAAAAGAAAGTCAAAAGACACACAACCCTTTCTATTGTGTAGTGATTTTAGATTTGAAAGTATATACTAAAATAACTCAGAACATACTCTGTCCGTCAGAGTCAGAGTCAGAGTCATTCTCCTCCTCTTCGTCTTCTTCTTTAAGCGGAGTTAAGTCCTCATCGTCTACCCACTGACCGTTACGTGACAGGCCAAGGATCTTTTCCAGCTTTATGTCCTGTACAGAGCTCTCATCTGAGGACAAAAGCTTATCCATGCCAAACTTCAAGATCTCACTTAGCTGCGTGGGGCAGGCCATATGAGTGATGGGGAGAGGTGACGAAAACAAAGACAAGTGCAGAAGGTGTAAATTAAACCGGGCACAGGCACAGGAACTGGAGACAAGAAAAGAATCAATACTATGTGGTGGTGGAATCAAAAACCTGCAGTCCAGCAGCAGCTGACTGAGCTTGATCCAGTAAAGAGAAGCGTCCTTCTTCGATCACAGTGTTGGTGAGCTGCAACTTGGATACAGCACGAGAGTACATTATCTCCTCCACAGTGTCTTTCGCAAGGAGGCGGATCACTTTCACAGGCCTGTAAAATATGTCTCAGTCAATCAAAAGTTCCAGGGCTATGTACTGAACTTCTATTGAGAAACGGCATTATAGACAGACAGATGGCAAAAAGAATGATCGATGCCAAAGCAGCAGAGGCTGACACAGGCTGTTACAGTCCCAAGTATAATAGACAGGCCGAGTAAAAAAAAAACTTCATTCATAAAGCTCAATTGCCAAAGTTTGATTACAGCTTTCCTGACCTGGGGTGACAAAGGTGTAAGTTTTGATGAAGTAGAAGTGTGAAGTTACATGAGCACACAAATGAAAAAGTATGACAAAAAACAAAATATCTTTCAGAATTTAGATTCCTCAAAGTTCACCCCGCTTTAAGCGCTCAAGTGTGAGAAGATAAAAAAGAAAGACAAAAGAAAGACATCACTGAGACCATCAGTTGGGTTGATAAGGAGGAAAATGCCATTAGTAGAAGAAGCAGCTCAGGTTCGAGAAAACCAACACCGGTGGTTTTACCAATGGAAAGTGTGGTTTGCACTGTGACGCTTGGAGGAGGAAGTGTGATAATGCGGTGTGTGCTTCGTTGGTGATCACTTTTGCAACAAATTTTGAATTCAGGCTGCCTTTATTCATCATGGCTACCACAACATCCTGCAGTTTGTGTTCAGTGGAGTTAAGATGTATTATTCAACAAGACAATTAGCTAAAACACACCTCTGGGCTTTGGAGGGGCTCATACGACTCTTTCTGCTGCAACTGATGTGATACCTTTTGTCTTACGGTAGCAGTACGCAGAATTTAGAGACATCAAGTGGTCATCTAAACTGCAGACAGCAACCAAATGAATACCTATCACATCATCCAACTCTTAAATAAGTGTAGGAGAAACTATGGTGGCTGCTAAACACAAAAATAACAACAAGAAAAAAAAACACGAAAGACCTCATTAAAGCCAGAGTTGGTTCGTAAATTCTGGGCTAACGGCAGAAACGGAGTAGTGCAACATGGTTTGTAGATGTGAAGAGTTTGTTCTAATGTAACGATTCTTATTTTTGCAAGATCCTAAACTAATGGAAAGAATAGTTAGGAGTAGTGTAACCACATATCTTCTGAATGATCCCCTTAAATGTTATATTCTAGAAACTGTAACTGTCCATCATGGGTGTAACAAAGTTACAAGAGTGCAACACTATATAACAAACAAGAGGTAATCTTTCGCACCTAACTACTGATAACACCTCTGGAAACCCCAGATAAGCCTAATGGCATCGGCAGCGTTATTTTAAAACAAGTGTGAAATTTTGTGATACAGCTGTATTCAGCGGTGAAGTGGTTCATTCAATGTTACGTAAAATGTAGCGCTCCTACACTTAAAGGGACACTATGTAATAAATTAAGTCATTTATTAGCTCAAATCAACATATTCATTCATAAGTTAGTCCTCATTGGTGTAAAATGATCTCTGTCAAAAATCTCACTTATCCTCCTGAGTGAAGAATAACTAGTCTGTATCTACATAGAGCAGGTAAGCTCTATGGAGGCTGCCATGTCCTTCCGGTCTATGAAAAATGACGAAGTGCCGAGAGGGACATAAAGCACTTCGAATCGCGATTTCCCCACCAGGCCTACAAGCAGAAATGACGTCATTGTGACGTCATTTCCGCCAAATGGCTTATTACAGCCGCTAATGCTAAATAGATTTTATTCCTTGGCACATATGTCTTTGTGTTCATTAGCTTTCTTTTTGTAAGTGCATCATCTTCTTCTTTTTATTATTATTCCTATGCTCCCCCTGGATATCTTCTTTTTGGCGTTATGCTCACATTTGTAAACTGTTAATTTGTTGATTTACTAATAAAGTTTAAAAAAAAAAAAAAAAAAATGCTAAATAGATTTTATCTCGTAAATGATCCCACTAATAATGCATTGATTGTTACCAAACTTCTGCCGTAGTACACATAGGCTCTTAACTCACAAAACGAGGCATTAGAAAGTTTGTAAGTTTACCGGGAGTTTATTTACCGCTGCTAATGCTCCTATTGCTAACGCAGGCTAATGCTAACGCTGCGTCGACGTCACTTCCGGTAACTCCCGGAATATGACTAATTGCATTGCTTGCACACCAAAGGAGATGTTATGTTATCTGACATGTTATCTGTCATCTGTATTCATAGTGTTGTTGTATGTGTGTTATATAATCCTTAGTACTGTGTGTCTTGATTTCTTTTTGTTTGTATGGACCTTGAGTCTGAAGCTATAGCTTCTTGAATCTTGACACATTCCGCTTGCCGTAGTTCAAGAAGTTGCAGCGCACATTTGAAAACGTGAGGCGCTAGAGAGCAAATTCATTCAACTTTGCAAAATAAAATTGCACCACTAGATGGGGGAAGAAATTACATAGTGTCCCTTTAAGTATGTATTAAATCAAGTTAAGACTACTGCTATGCAGCTTGAAAAGATGTGTGTCCAAACACATCACCTGTTCTGGCCAATCCGATGGCAGCGTGCCGCAGCCTGCAGGTCATTTTGAGGGTTGAAGTCGCTATCCACAAAAATGACAGTGTCAGCAGCTGTAAGGTTAATACCCACTCCCCCTGAAAAAGGACAAAGCATTGTGAAGCCAAAGCACTATATCGGAAAATCATTAATCAAGCTCATGAACAGTTTTCTACTAAACACAACAGGAAGTCCTCCTACTTTAACACCATGCATACAAATGAAAAGTTGCTGATTTTTCTCACACCAGTGCATCACTTTGCAGCACTTCTTATCTCTCCCTGATCCATCACCTTTCATCTCGCTGCAAACTCTATGAGCATTGCTGCCTACAGATGTGTGCAGAAAGGCTCTCCATCAGAGTACAGATTTCTGTGTTATAAACAAACTTTGCCACATTGTTGTTATAGCTGTATAATCATTGTGGCCGTACAAATACAAACTATTAGCAGAATGACAACTGACCATAATATAAGTTCAAATCAAAGCCCATTTTACTTCCATATCTAGCTTATTTTTACAAATATTACCAAAAACTATGTTTTCACTCTTCTTATTCTATACTCCCAGCAAATATTTGAGGTTCTCATTTACCTGCTTTAGTGCTGAGCAAAAAGACGAAGACATCTTTACTGCTGAAGTTCTTCACCGCTAGATTTCGCTCCTCCCCCCGGACAGACCCGTCCAAACGTTCGTAGCTGTAACCTGAACAGGAAAGCTCAATTAGGTGCTCAACTGATAGTCAAGCACAACATTAAAACGGCTAAATTTAGCTATTGCAAAGCAAAATAAAGAGGAGTGCAACAGAAAAACAAACAGTGTCTTCTCGATGCGCCCGTGTTTACTGTCATTCACCTCTGTGCTCCATGTAGTCCTGAAGAATATCCAGCATCCTCGTCATCTGAGAGAACAGCAGGATCCGGTGGCCCCTTCAACCAAACAACACAAATAAGCTGAAAGACTATCTAAAGGAAAGTTCTGGGATTTTTCAACCATGCAACTATTACCATTTTATTCAGATATTACTGATACACAAACTCCTTGTAGTTGTACTCAATATGTTGAGTGAGAACAACTGAACTCCCAAATAGAGCTTCCATATATGCAACACCGATTGTCATATTAATTGTGCTTTTTCTGGTCTTCGGAGTGTCTTGCTTTCTCAGTTTCTGGTATTTGTGTACAGGATGTGTGATGGTGATGTTCACAAAAAGACAACTTCCACAGCTTCTAATCAGATCTGACCACATCAGCGATAACGTCACACGGAGGAACTGCCAGCACAAATCTATTTTCAGAAGCCAGGGCTGAACCTTTTGCTGGTTTTCAAATATCAGGATGTGGCTTTGAATTGAATGGCCCTCTTTATTTGAGCCACATTATATAGCAGAGCTCCAACAAACTCAGAGCAGCAGCCTTTGAAATGAGCTCCGCTCACACAGGCTTAAGAGAATCCCCATCTTTTTGTAGGACATCTAGTCACAGCTTTACCGTGCCCCAGTCTTGATATATTGTTTTTTAAGACAACTGCATTTTCAGCAGTCCAACTGTGCAACATTATTCCTCTCTTCCCAGGGAAGCTGCCCCTCACTCACGCATAGATTGTTGCCTTCATCCAACGACACATCTCCCAAGACCTTTCCAAACATGACTTTTTCATCAGCGAGACTTCGGCAGAGATCCAGTCCATAATGTTGTCATGCAAACAGTTACACTCTGACCCCGTCAGTTACAAATAAACTCCTTTTACTTTGAACTGTCAAACTGTCCCGTTACATCACATTGGAGATCAGTAGATGTTGCCACTCAAAGTATTATTGGTCAACATGGGTCAAGTTTAATAGATTTATTTATTTATTTTTTAATTTTCTGCTAATCATTAATCTACACCTAAAACAATCTGTTCTTTTTTCTATGGTCATGTAAATGTACTTAGTGAGCAGTGTACCACGAGTTGGAGCAAAGCAACAAAGACATCTACCAACCCTTTGTGCAGGAAGGCCAGCAAGCTGTCCAGAAGGCACAGCTTCCCACTGGCTTCAACAAGATGCTCCCCCATCTCAAAGGGCTCTGGCTCCACCCCTGGAGAGGAAACGGGCAAAATCAACCAGACAAGGCATCAACCTTTACTTTGCATCCCATTTCCAGTATCTAAGTCGAGCCTCTTAAAATCGGCACATCTCACCGTCAAACAGGTATGGGTGGTCAACACACTTTCTCAGGTTCATCAAGATGTTCAGCAGACGGTTCTTGCTGCTCTGCTCATTTCCAAAAGCCTCTGCAAGTTTCAGGAGTAGACTGAATTTAGGATGACTTCGGCCCCCCAGAAATCAGCAGTCTCCCAAGGTGTACACTTACCAAGATCCTTCATCAGAATGGCTTTGTAGTATTTTTTCTGCAGGGCTGACATCCCATGGTACACCACTAGCTCTGTCTTCTTGGGCAGGTCAACGGCCACCTCTGACTTGACCCTACGGAGCAGGAAAGGCTCCAGGATGCTCTGCAGCTCAGCAGCTAGAAGCAAAAGGTCCAAGTCCCACCGAGTCTTATCTTTGTTTCATCGAGGTTAAAGTTTGTTACATGCTAATTATGAGTCATACCGAGAGCAGGCTGGCTTTGTACACCAGAGTAAGAGCTGACAAAGCTGTCCACATCATCTGCTGTAAAGATGCTGGGCTGAACGAAACTCAGCAGGGAGTAGAGCTCCTGCAGGTTGTTCTGAATGGGGGTCCCTGTCAGCAGGACTCTGAAACCCACCGAGAACTAACACCAGAAACACAAAAACAAACTCAGCACAGGGGTCAAGGGAAAGTAAAAACGGAGATTTGCTAGAGGGAAAGATAAAGAAACAAATACTTGGCAACCCAAACAAAACGCAGCGGAGTACCTCGGTCAAGGTTTTGTGCAAGAGCGAGTTTTGATTCTTCAGCCTGTGAGCCTCGTCAACAACAAGCACCTTCCACTTCCACCTTTTCAAGAACAAAGCATCTTTGAGACAGAGCTGGGAAAAAAAAAACAGGCATATTAGTTTCAGCGCCGGTGAAAATGTAGTGTCATTTGCTTTCACTTCACACCCACAGACCTCATATGTGGTGAGCAGCACATGGAAGTCCTGTGCGTTCGTTTCCCTCTGAATCTCAGCCCGTCTCTCTTTGTCTCCTTTGTAACACAGCGCAGTCAGGGAGGGAGCAAAGCTGTGACCAAGTCAAACACAGAGGACGAGCTCATACACGCAGCTTACAGATGGTAAAATTAAATGTATACAGATGAATGGGACGGTACCATTCCAGCTCCTTTCTCCAGTTCTCCAGGACCGACAGTGGACTCAGCACCAAAAACGGACCTTTCTTTCCCAGAGCTCCTGACATGTACACCAGCAGAGAGATCGTCTGAAGGAACGAATCACTGTCAGGACTTCTTGACATACAATGCAAACTACTTTTCACTAAAAATGACCCGGATCGATAAAGTGTACCAGAAAGACATTTAAGTGAGCCAGCATGTTGAATGTGCCAAAAGCAGTCAAGACCATCGTGGCTGGTTACACCGGTTTTCTTCCTGCTTTAACATGTCGGTGGGAGAAGATCTATGCATCAATTTAAAATCGCCTGCCCCTGCAGTAATGTGCACGCACACTTACAAGATGCAGTTCTGATCACGCCAAAGAGAGACAGTAACCTTTTACTTTGCAGTAAAATACTATGTCGTTCCTTAGTTTAGCAAACCGGCTGCGTAAACATCATGTGTGTGGTATGTTGGGGTGTTAGCGCCATCTTGTGCGTAATGCTCTACCATCACCTTGATTTAAGACCATTGTTGCCTGTTTAGATTTTGTCTTCTTTGGCTAAAAAAGGTCACATCTAGTGGAGCACAGATGAGTTAGAGAGAGAAAATAATAATATCCGAGAAAATATCTGCTGATTAACAAACCGGTATTGTGCCAAACTATAATGCTACCAAATAGATTCATTCATGTGTTTATTATATGAAGTCATGTATAGTGGATTTATGAGTCACTATATTGAAAAAAAAAATGTTTTAATTGAAAAAAGGTTGTTTTTTTATTGTTTTTAAACTTGCAATGGAAAGATATGCTTAAAGGTGATAAGAGAATGGTTGAATGGGGCATTAATCCTTGTTCTGTGATGTGATATGGAGCCCAAAAAAAATTGGTTGGGTCTGTAATGGCTCAGAACCTCCCTAAAAGGCTCTCTGAAACAGCTGTTACTATGCTGGGTTTAGAATGCGTCTTTTTCCCTTATTGGCGTCGTTTCAGAGCTTATCTGGGAACCTCATTATGAAATGCAGGTAGGTGTTGGCGCTATTCGGTTGCCGTTGCTTGATTGGCTGCCCTTGCTCTCACTGAAAACAGAGCGATACACTGACTGAAAAGAAAATTCGTTTTATTGCCATTGTTAGTGAACAGTGTTCACTAACTAGGAATTTGCTGCGGCGTAAGGTGCAAACATGTAACATAGGATATAATAATAAAAAATAAAGAATAAAAATATATGAATATAAAATGTACAAGGCGTGTACAACAATACACAGTATCCAATATACAGAGCAACAACAGTGCAGCGTCATTAGTGCAATTTTAATGATGGTAAAGTGACTGGGGCAGGTTATGAGGTGATTATGAAGTGTTCATAAGTCCAACTGCAAGGGGGAAAAAACAGTTTTTGTGACGGGAGGTTCTGGTCCGAAGAGACCGAAGCCTCCTGCCCGAGGGGAGTGGTGCAAATAGAGAAGGGTCAGCTGTGATCCGACCTGCTCGCCCCATAGTCCTGGAGACGTGCAGCCGATCACATCACCTTCTCAGCGGAGCGCACAGCTCGCTGCAGTCTGTGTCTGTCCCTGTCGGCACTGACCATCTACTGAGCTGCTCGGAATCGTGCAAGGTTTGTGAAACTGTACTCCATGAAATGCGCAGCGCAAAGGAAAAGTCGGCAGTTGTATGTACTGGGGATTCTGTTAAAAACTAAATAAAAGCCATTGATCGCGAACATTGCTTTCCGGGGGAAGAATATGTAACGATCGTAGTCCGCTTTCACAGCCTTGGAAGGCACACCAGTTCCTGTTTCTCGCCGAAGGGGCGTGTCTGAAACGGGGTGGCTGTGGATTTGGGTGTGGGGGGGGGGCGATTGCTGAAAAAGTGACGTCACTTTTTCACAAAAACGGATTGGGGATATTCTGGGGGCTATTCAAAAAAGGGGAGTACTTGAAACAGAGGTTCTGACACTTGCTGGCACTTCGTGTGTACTCCCCACAGCGGGAGACTCAGAACTAACACCAAAAACGTGAAAAAGACGATTTTGATTCTCTATCCCCTTTAACATTTGGTTTTGAGTATCAAAAGTAGACTGAGGTGTAGAGGTGTGAGGTGTAGAGACTAACTGGAACAGTTTGAGTGTAGGAACACTATCTTAAAGTTGGAATTCAGGGTCTGTGCCGACAAAAGAGACTTCACATTCTCTATAGGTTAGTTTATAAGAGGTGCTGGCATGTAGTGGCTCTTGTCTTCAATTCTTAGTTCAACCTTTTCTTTTTTTGCTGCTGCAAAACCTTGCTAATATGGGTTAAATGTGACTCTTTAACATCTTCAAATAGCGAGTGAAAAACTCTCCTTTGGTACTGGCATTGTATTCACAGCTGTCTTTGAAACCTCAATTGAAAAATGCTCTTCCTCTTACAAGAGGAAAATGAGCCTCAAAAACCTGCAAAGGTCAAAGTGAGGTCATTAGATGTTGCCCACACTGAACTCCAGCACCTGCAAAATAAAAGCTGGGCATTTACTTCAATTTTTTTGGCGTTTTGTTGATTTCATTAATCAATTAATAAACAACCTTCAAGTCATATAATGGATTGTACACACCTGGCAGGTTTTGCCCAGACCCATCTCATCTCCTAGAATGCATCCCTGCTGGTTGTTCAGGCACTGAGTCAGCCACTGCACCCCATCCAGCTGGTAGGCTCTCAGCTGTATCCCTGTGAGGAGGTTCAGCAGATCACTGCCAGGACATGGTAGGTTCATACACACGCTGACTAATGCACTATAAGTGATGTTAAATAAAATTGCTTAGAGAACCAGAAAGAGTTCGACATGGGGTTAAACTCGGTTTGAAAATTAGAATGTACTGCAGCTAACTTCCAAAAGAAACTTTACGCCGAGGTCAGAGTCCCTACCTCGCAAACCCCACTTCTGCAAGTCACTCTGAGAAAAAGGCGTCTTCTTTTTCTCCGCCACGCAGTTTTTAATTTTCATCAACATGCCGGTCATGATGGCAAATGAACAGGGCCACGATATCTATGTAAAGGTTTTGTCACAGACAAGTACAGACAAAGTGCGCTCAGTGTTGTTGTCGCTGGTGTGTGGAGGACTTCCTGGCTGGGTCACGTGACGCAGCGGAAAGGCGCGCCTTGTAACTGTTCAGTATTTTTGCTCAATTACAGTCAAACACACCGGAGAACTTAACCTTTAGGACCTCATTTAATTTAACTTTTTTTTAATCATATTAATTGTATTTAAAAAAAAATCGATTTCAATCGTTTAAAATGTTAAGGATGTGCGTAAGAAGCCTTGATAAGACAGATTTTGGGGCTGTTATCTCGATAATGGGATACCTCCAGGACAGGACTCATTTCCTGACTTACCGTTAACTACTCACCTCCACATTACAATATGTTATCCAAAAAATCTATCAAAACAATACTCAGGTGTCCAGATAAACACTAAAACATATGTTTGCCTGAGATAATTCAACAACCTGAAAGTAAAACCCGTGGAAATGTTCATATGAGTTCCTGCCTTCTTATCATATAAAATACCGCTGCTGTGACCCGATTTCATACAATAAAATCACATACAGTATAACCAGATAGGTGACGCAATTATCCAGATGAAATGCAAATTTTCTGGGTGGATGGAGTATTCTTGCCATAAAAACAAAGGATTCTGGATTTAAAACGGAAGAAATAAAGCACTAATACTCCATTTCTAGAATGTGGATTCATTCCTCAAATCATTAACGCTGATAACCAACTTTAAACTGCACAGTGAGTGTCTGTGGAACACAATACTTCACTAAATATTTAAAAGACTTTGACTGCTTAAATATTTGTTCACATAAGATAATTGATTTATAAAAAGTCACATAAACTCACATGTTAGCTATCAAAAGCAATAGTTTAAATCCACTTTAGATTAGGATTGTGATACTTGATACTGTGATAATTGGCGACTTGAGATTAATCGTGTTGAACATGATAAAGCTATTAAAAGAATCAGAATGAATGCATATAAAGGGCTTACACATGTTGTCTTAGTGATGTAGATTATATAGATGCAGTTGGTTCATTTACGTAAGCTTTAATAGTTTAAATTATTACAGATATTTATACAATATAATACACAAAAGCCACGATTATTAAGTTTTGATCTAAACAAATCACTGAATTTCCAAGAAGAGAAAATCTGCTCAGGTAATGAAGCAAGAAAAAATTTAAATTGTGAGGTAAACATGCATTTTTCTACACATTAAAAGAGGAAGGTGTGCAGGATGAAGAGTCACAGACTCTCCAATGCAGGACCACAAGCAGGCTGATTCAGCGACTTCAATAAGAGACCTGCCGCCTCTTTAAAAACACTTCATCCAGCCTGAATCATCACCCAAACACACGGGGATCACTTCAAGCACACAGCCACCATCTTCATGATCGCCTCTCTGAAAGGTAATTCACATAAATCAGACACTTTTATACGCATCACTGAAACAGATGATTAGAATAAATAGTGCTAAGAAGACCAACCTCACACACGGGACGTATGACAGACTGTACCTGCAAACAAAATACATTTCAGGCCACAAAGTCTCAGTAACCTTCGACTGAAAACTGTACAGTGCAGAGGAACCTCGACTCACCAGGAAAATGACAAGACTTCCAAAATGCAAAACAATAAAGCAAGTCCAAAGTTTTTCCACTGAAAGAAAAAAAAGAGAGAGAGAATAACAGAATACATGTGAAACACCGAAGTTGATGCATGCTACCTGTCGGCTGTGAGTACAGTCAGGAAGTGATCATTGTTGCCTTGAAGCTCACTCACCCAGAAGGCTGCACACAAAGTCAACACAAGGCACGTCTGGAGAAATGAGTGGGACAAATATAATCAAAGATTTAAAAATGGGCCTTTCTTAAGTTACACTAAACAAAGGAAATCATACTACAAAGGCTACATATTCTTTTTTTTTTTACACATCTCATCAAAGTTTAGCATGATGCTGCTAAGCACACAGACATACTGATGCTCATACTGGAACAGAAACTATCTGCAGTAAACAGGTTGAACAATAAGGACTGTGCATACAGTCACGTGACTCTCTTTATCAGGTGTAAAGTTTTACGTCTCATGACATCATTGTAAAAAAAAAAAAAAATTCAGACATTTTGTTGTAGATTTGCTGCTGTGTTTTAGATCATTGTCCTGTTGTGTGACCCAGTTTCAGCTGTCTGACAGATGGCCTCACTTTTGACTCTAGAACAGGAGTTCATGGTCGACTCAATGACTGTAAGGTGTCCAGATCCTGTGGCTGCACAACATGCCCAAATTATCAGCCCTCCACCACCGTGCTATGGACAGCTGGTGTGAGGTGTTTGTGCTGATTTGCTGTGTTTTGTTTTCTTCAAATGTTCTGCTGTGCATCATGACCAAACATCTCCACTTTGAGCTTGTTTGTCCAAAGGACATTGTTCCAGAAGTCTTGTGGTTTGTTCAAATTAACTTTGTAACTTCAATCATGCTGCCATGTTCTTTAGAGAGAAGATACTTTCGCCTGCAACCCTTCCAAACAAACATACTTTTTTTTTTTTTTTTTTTTTTTTAAATTGTACTGTCATTAACTTTAACATCATTCAAATTGCTAACTGAGGCCTGTAGAGACTGAGATGCAGCTCTCAGGTTTATGCGACTTTTCTGAGCATTACACAGTCTGATTGGGGGGTGGACCTGATTTGGGTAAATCTGATCTTAATCTTAATCTGCTTGGACGTCCACTCCTGGGAGGATTTGGCAACTATCTTGAAAGTTTTCCACTTGTGAATAATCTTTCTCTCTGTAGAAATATGAACTTAATTGTTTAAAAACTCATCCCAGATTGATGGGCAGCAACAACTGCCTCTCTAAGATCATCGCTGATGTCTTTCCTCCTTGGCATTGTGCTAACACACACCTGAACGCTCCAGAGCAGCAAACTGCTAAAGCTTCAAGTGCATCTCATAAGCAGCACCTTAATCTGCTTAATTATTGTGGAAGCTGTAAGGGTGGACAGATACTCTTTTTTTTTTTTTTTAAATCATAATTATTGACTTTGTGGAGCCGTCACTCAACTCAGTTCACCAATGTATAACATATCTTTTCCTCATATGTGGGTAAACTCTAAGCAACTAGAGCACAACGTCCTCTCAGTTTTCAGAACAGATTCTCCTGCTTCATTTTTTGTGCTCTTACAAGCATAAGTGTGGTGGCGAGCGCTCTTGTTTTGTCACACATCCTCTTCAGCTGCTTCAGGGGTCCCATCAGAAACATTGTGCTATCAAACACAAGAAGAAACGCGTCAAATGTGTTCATTCATCGAATGCTTTTCAAAAGTCCATCACCACATCCCTCTCCAGGATGCCTTTGACACTCACCTGCAGAGAGCGCATATGTTTCCAAAAGTGTAAAAGACGATGAAGAGAGTCAGACCAATTTTGGGGAGGAAGAGCATACAAACTCCCTGCAAGTCACACAAAACATAAAAACACAACAGCAGCTGATTTATAGGTCAAACATTATGCTGAATCTCTAAGCTGCGCTTTACTCATTTGGGCGGGACTTTTCATAGTGACAAATAAATGAACACCGCATCTTCAACATTCCTCGGAGCAAGAAGAACCTGTAAGGCCACATCAGCTCTACCTGCACACCTCCTGGAAATGGAGGACAGCAAACGGTTGACACAGAAGGCATCACACTGCTGTACATAATTACCAAAACTGTGCATGCGGCTCCAACCACGAAACAGGCGATGAACCCCTTCAAACGTGTCCCCCAGCCCAAAGTCGAGGCTTCATTCATGGTCTGCAGTCAGAGACAGGGAAAAAAAAATTAATAAAAAAAAAAAAAGCTGAATAAATTATCAGTCAGTGAGCCACCTGGAGTCACCGTCTGAGTGGTGAAAGCTGAAGTTTGTGTGTCTTTTCACCTCTAAAACGGTTCGGTCTTCTCTTCGCGCCTCCTCGCCGCTTAGAACCGATTTTAATTTATCCATAGCCGGAGATCACTGAGGGTCGAGCTGCTGGAAAGGAGAAATCGGGTCGTTTCCTTGACAGACAGAAACTTCGCTGAGTTTCCTCGAGTCTGCGTGGATGGGCAGCTACGTCACGTCGCAGCCAGCAGAGCTGTCAGTATGTTACCTGCTCAGGTGTGGGACTGCTGTTAGTCACACACCTGACCGGAGCAGCAGCAAAGAGGTCTCACTCTGATTGGATTTTTCTTTAAAAAAATACCTACTCACGTCCGCGTGAAACATTTGGGAGCAAGAGATTTCGACTTGTTTATTTTACATATTAATATTTTCAACATCTCAGTTAAAGCTGCAGTCTGCAGGATTTGTTGTTGTCATACGTAAAGTCCTAATTTTTGGCATTTTAAGAGTTTACATGATCTATCAGAACGCTTGAAGTTGAAAACGGTGACCTCCGTAGTCGCAAAATGCAAGAAATGCTTATTTTTTAACCGAAAAATAAAAAGTTATTCAACTTCCTGTCCCGCCCCATCAAAACACATGAGAACTCGTGCACATCTACGTGCACGCCAGATGCGCGTACACGACTCCTCATTCATCAACTCACCTGTCATTTGCGATCATGGAAGACACAGTGGCCCTCATTTATCAAGCCGTCGTAGAAAGCATCGTAGATATGAGCGGAGAACTCGTCGTACGCAGAGGTTCAAGTGAGATTTACAGAACATGCGTACCACACCAATCCCATCGTAAGACCGAGCGGCTGTTGATAAATCCGGTGGCTGAAATCCATCGTAATGATCCTAACCACGCCTTCTACAAAACGGGGCTGAGAGGCCGCACCTCTAGAGTTTGCGACATGGATAGACGAAAGGCGGCAAAGAAACGCTGTCAACGCTGTTGACAGCCGTCCCAGCTGTCAACAGCGTTGGCGATGTAAATCGCAGACCGGACGAGGTATGTATTTTCCCCTACTGTGATGGTCAATAAAATGTGATAAACTCCAGATTAAATAAAATCTAAAATTGAGCGATGTTTTACCTTTTCTCCAGTAAGATCAGGAAGAAGTGGTCCGATATGAAATTGGCCAAAAAAGAAGGTCGCAGCTCTCCGACGCAGCATGTCACAAACGGGAGGAGGGGCGGGGGGTGGGGGGTGGGGGGGGGGGGGGGGGGGGTCCAGGTTTGGATTTGAGTGCCTTGGAGGAGAGGGTGGCTGGCGTGATCGGAGCTACGTCCTCATCGGGCGTGCCAGGGAAACTTGACACTGATGCGCCCATGCTAGAGCTCAAGAATGGTAAGAATGACTGCACACCCAAGACGTTTAAATAACACAGTTGCTTTAATTTTCAACACAAATGAGTTTCCTAATCAAACTAATATTTTTCATTCACAGATGAATCCAAAATGGCATCCGGGCAACCTGACCCGCGCGACGAATACGCGGCCCGTCAACATCCGAGGCGTCTGCCTGCCTCTGCCCCCCCCCCGGTCTGCAGCGTCACACCGGCCAGCCGTGTTAACCACAGAGGTCCTAGAAAGACAAACAGAGATCGTGAAGTGGATGATGGCTTTAACACACACCGTGCAATCTATCGACAGTACATTGAAAGACATAAATGAAACACTGAAGTCACAGAATAAATGCTGAAAGAAATCGTTGTTCTCCTTTCTTTTTTCCTTGAATAACAGAATGCTTACCGAAAGTCAGAATCGCTGAATAAGTTCCTCTGCTCCTGAGCGCTCTTGGCTGTGCAGGCTGGTGGTAGGGATCTCTGGGTGCGGGGTCCTCTGGATGTACATCTGGAAATGGCACTCCGCATGCAATAATAATATTGCATACCTTTTCGGGCGGATAGGGTTCCCCCCACAGCCGAGAGACAGATCCAGCTTTAGGAGCCATATACACCTCTCCACAGGGGTACGCGTGCGCGAATGCGCAGTGTTAAAGCCCCTCTCTTGTTCGGTGTGAGGGTGCACGGTTGATTAATGAGCCATCACTCTCCCAATTACGGAGTTGTACTTGTTTAATTTATTTAATTTGCGTTTATGTTTATATTTATGTGGAAGTCAAATAAAACATGGGCCTTCTTTAAAGTGATAAGTCTGTCATTTTAACCTATTTGTTGCGACTCCTGAGCACGCACTAGTGACGCTGCTGTATTGCAGTCACCGCAAGTCAAAATGGAAAAGTGCGTACACGGCCTCAGACCTGTCGTGGCGATTTCATCTTTCCTGCGTTCACGATGGATTTGATAAATGCCAACCTATGCGCAGAAAAGAACGTACACACGACCTACGCACGTTTTTCGTCTTACGCAAGTTTGATAAATGAGGGCCAGTAAGTAGACAAGCCCGTAAAGAAGTTCAATAGTCTAGAAAAATAAGCGTGGGGACGAGCCTATCGCGCGTGCACAATCGGTGATTGACAGGCAGCAGAGCCCAGCTCATAACCTGATTGGTTACCTTTTACCGGTCCGGTCTGCAATTTTGTAAACAAACCTGCTGGCTTTGGAGGGACCTAGCGGGACATATAGGGGACCTAGAGAACTCGTTTTTTTTTTGTATTGGGGTATTTAATGTACTACTTTCAGAATCCCCGGACAGTTCCAGGCATTATGCTTGAAAAAGAGTTGCAGACGGTATTTTATGTACTATTTAATGTAGTACATTAAATACCCCAATACAAAAAAAAATGAGTTCTCTAGGTCCCCTATATGTCCCGCTAGGTCCCTCCAAAGCCAGCAGGTTTGTTTACAAAATTGCAAACCGGACCGGTAAAAGGTAACCAATCAGGTTTACGAGCTGGGCTCTGCTGCCTGTCAATCACCGATTGTGCACGCGCGATACAAGGTAGGCTCGTCCCCACGCTTATTTATCTGGACTATTGAACTTCATTTCGGGCTAGTCTACTTACTGTGTCTTATGATCGCAAATGACAGGTGAGTTGATGAATGAGGAGTCGTGTAGGCGCATCTGGCGTGCACGTAGACGTGCACGAGTTCTCATGTGTTTTGAAGGGGCGGGACAGGAAGTTGAATAACTTTTTATTTTTCGGTTAAAAAATAAGCATTTCTTGCATTTTGCGACTACGGAGGTCACCGTTTTCAACTTCAAGCGTTCTGATAGATCATGTAAACTCTTAAAATGCCAAAAAGTAGGACTTTACATATGACAACAACAAATCTTGCAGACTGCAGCTTTAACTTAGTTTATCTTTATTTTAAATGTCAGGTGGCATATTCTAACAGCTATACATGGGCTCCTTTTCAGCCTCTGTTGATGATACTTTTGTGAGGTGTGTTTCTGAGCTTTCTTTCCTGTCTCACAGTACTGTGAACAAATTTTGAGCCCCCTTCTTTTCTTTTTATATGAACCATTCAAGCATAAAAAAGGCACCTAGAACTCAAGGGATGAACTAATGTTGTTTCTTCACATAATTAACCACTTTTTGTATATTTAGGCACTTTGTTACCATTGTAATTCAACGTAGCTCTTCCCATCTCTTTCACTGCATCTACCAAAAAAAATGTCAAATATAACATAATTTGACAGGCATACAACAATAATTTTATCCCTTTGAGGTGATTTTCAAATTAGCTGAAAACTTGTAATACATAAGAATGCACATCATTGATATATGTATATGCATTGATGTATTTGGACCTTCAGTTGATCCATCTACTGTTCACTGAAGCCTCATCAGAAATGATCTCCATGAAGGGTGGCTATCAAGAAGCCATTCTTAAGGAAGGGAAACAGGAGGAAAAAGGCTGAGGTATGCCAAATAACTCAAGAAGTGGACTGAAAAACAGTGGCACCAGGTCTGATGGAGGGATGAATCCTCCCCAGAGCCCGGACCTCAACATTACTGAAGCAGTGTGGGATCATCTTGACAGAGAATGGAACAAAAGGCAGCCGAGATCCAAAGAAAAGCTTTGGGATGTCCTTCAAGAAGCCTGGAGAACTGTTCCTGAAGACTACTTAAAGAAATTTCTCTTGTATACTGTGTTGTTATTCAGGTTTGCGCATGCTTCAGTTATTATCTGCACCCATTTCCTGTTTTGCTTGCTGTATGTAAAGACATGATGCGTGGCCCAAGACTGGGACACACGTGTATATATGACATACAACAAGATTTGTTCAGAGAACACATCAGACTGACATTTCCTTCCATTTCTGACTACTTCAACATACCAAACAGACTGTTAAAACCTGAGTGAGTTTGTTATGCATGTGTGACATTTTTTTAGGATTGAGTGACACATCTTGTTCAAAATAGAAGATCTTTAATCAGCCTGTGTCCAGAACATCTATGCTGTAGGTTCTTGAAAGTTTGGACACACATAACTTCTTCACAATGAATTGTTAGGTATGTCCAAACTTTAGACTTAGTGATATTACAATAACACAGTATGATTATATCAATCATATAAACATTACATTTTGACTTCTTCAAATATATCACGAGAAAACAAGAGACCAAAAATATTAGACTTGATTATCTATTTGGTAAGAAAAAAAAATCAGATTTCATTAACCAATATCATTCTCAACAGAGTTAAGAAAACACATCAAATCTTGAAATTGAGACATTTTACTACTTCAGGAAAAACATTAGCTCATCTTGAAATTGATGGCAGCAACACGTCTCAAAAATGTTGGGACTGGGCAACGAAAGGCTGGAAAAGTCAGTGGAGGAGTTGGACAAACGTGTTGGGGCCAAATAGGTTAATTGTCAACAAGTCACTGACATGATTGGGTGTCAAAAAGAGCACCTAAGAGAAGTCAAGATTCTCAGAAGATGGGCAGGAGTTCATCGATCTGTGCTTTTTAAAAAAAAAAAGACAGTGTCTCTAAATTGTGGAGAAAATTCAGAACAATGTTCCTCAATGTACAATTAAGACAAGATTTGGAATATTCAATCATCTCCAGTACATAATATCTTCAAAAGGTGCCGACACAGTCAAAAATCAGTATTAGTGGGTCGGTGGTGTAGTGGGTGTGCAGGCACCCCATGTAAGGAGGTTACAGTTCTTGCTGCAGTTGGCCCCGGATCGAGTCCTGCATCAGACAGCCTTTACTTCGTCTCATTCCCCTTGCTCTGCCTCCTGTTTTCTGTCTCTCCTCCTACTGTCCTATCCATTAAAGGCATGAAAACCCCCCAAAAAATGATTAAAAAAATAATCAGTATTGCATATCTGTGATCTCTGGGCCTCTTAGCAAGGGCTGTTTGATTCTGTCATGGAAATCACTGCATGGGCTCAGGAACACTTTAGGAAATAATTTATCGATCAGTATCTTAACACATTTGTTGAACACATGTGAACGTGATCCAGAAAGTCTGCCATCTTCTCTGGGTCAAAGCTACAATGGGAAGGCTTTATATACATGTTAAGGACTATATTTCAGGAAGACAATGCCAAACCACACACAACTACTACAACGGCATGGCTTTGTAGTAGAAGAGTCCGGGTATTTGGGCAACATTCCTCTCCAAAAGCTAATCCCAGTTCCCTCACATCTACAGACTGTTGTTAAAGGTGAGGTGAGCATGGCCCTGTCCCAACTTTTGAGGCGCGTTGCTGTCATAAAATCCGAGATGAGCAAATATTTGTCAGCAAGCAGTAAAATGTCTCACTTTGCGTCTCCCAAAGTTGCGAATAAAAGATTGGCTGGTGAGATTTGCTCATCATAGCATTCTGGGGGTTTTTGTTCACTTTACACAGTGTCCCAGCTTTTAGTTTTAACAATTGGGGTTTTATGATATAAATGTGACGATGCACTGGGTCATATTCATCCAGAGACAGAGTAGAAAAGTGTTTCTCGAGCTTTCAGGCACGCATGTGTTTACTACGTTATCCAGCCAGACACGAAGAAGTCAAAAGAAACCGCTTATCAACATGACAAGAGTATTACTGCCCCCTGCTAGGATGGCTAAGTGATGCATGCATCTACTTCAAACGTTATCAGGCCATTACATGACATTCAAGTTGGGTAATGCATGAGTGATTATTCAGTCCAAGTGAAATGTGATGTAACCCATGCTAGCTGCAACTTTTCAAGTGACATAAAAGAGTACGATAAGATAAATTTAATCTCCGTGTAAGGCAACATGTCATAATGATATCAAATAGCAGAAGCTAAAAGTTCTAAAAGTTGTTTGGCGTTTTTCTTTGACTCGACGTGTGACTCAACTTGTCACGTCATGGAGTAAAAAAAAAAAAAAGAAGCTGTGTCAGTATTCAAGGAAGAGTTTTCAAGTAACACTGCGGATGCTGTGCTGATGATAACTGATTTCAGCACAAGATGGCGACTGCTGAGCAAGAAATTCTCAACAGAAAAAAAAAAAGTTTTGAGGAGCTAGATGAAAAGAACGTGATCCACTAAAAGCCTTGTGTGCACAATAATAACAAAGATATAACAGTAAATGAAAAATGTTACATCACTGTTAAATAAATAGCATGTAAGGTTAAAGAGGGTTTATATCTGGTTAAATAAGGCAGAGGTAGAGATATATTTCGAAGGCAGACCATGTTCATATCCCTATTCTGTCTGTGTGCCGTGCTTCTGGTCATGCTGCTGCGTCACATCCCTGATTCATCTGTGATATTCGTGAGTCATTCGGTGTGCGACTCTTGTCTTCATAACATCTCGTCCTCTGACTCTACATCCCGCTCTCTGGTCTTCAGGAGTCCCATTTCCATTGGAGGAGTCCTCCTCAGTCTGGAGCGCACCAAACTTAGATACAAACCACAACAAACACCAGAGTCACACATAACGTAAACTGCTGTGCAGAAGGAGCTATCAGAAGTACTCAAGTTGTTATCATCAGTGATTTGGAATTCTTGTGAGACTTCCAGGATAAATTAACAAGCACCACCTCATAGGGTGTCTGGTGTGGAGCAGGTTCTCACCAGCTGACGGTGCAGTACAGCACGCTCACGAGAAGCATGGCGAAGGCGAGGTGCCAGGAGTAACTCATGGTTACAAACATCATGTTGTTGTGGTCTTGTAGGTCCCACTCAGGGCCATTGGGAGGGTACAGCACAAAGCCAATCTGTGGTCAAAGAGGAGCTCACGTCAGGAGTCTGTATGAGCACTTACACAAACTTCTGCTCTCAAAAGCTGAAAATTCAAATTTACCTCCCAGAACCAGCTTCCCTGCAGGAGGGTGAGGGTGCAGCGCAGCAGCTCCAGAATGATGTTACCCCGGTGGAAGACCTCCAGGAAGGCGATGATAGCCTGGCCGAAGACAGCGTAGAGAAGGAGCTGATGCACGTGGACGTCCAGCATGCTCCTTCCATGGAGGTGGTAGAGGAAAAGAAATCCTGAAAAAAAGAGAAAAATAAGATAAGAGTGGAGTAAATCCGATTGTATTCATTTATTGCTTCGTTAGTAAGACCTGTGGAACAGTCAAATTCTATCTTAGCAGATATAACTGACATTAAAATTCATGTTGAAGGTCACATATTATTAAAAAAAAAAAAATTCTTGTGCTTGAGAGCATATATATTGGCGTCTGAGGTCCCTATCAACTCAAAAACAATAAAAAAAAATAACTGATTCAGTGAGCTGCTCAGATTTGGAGTGGATTTCTACATCAAACTCCAAGCTCAGAGCAGAAATATCCAATGACTTCATCTTTATCTCCACCCACTATTAACCTCAACTCGTGCAGCATTCACTGTACTGTAAAGGTGATAACTTTTAAACTCTTTTGCTTTTTGCTTCACTATTGATCCAGACTACTATAGCACCTTTTCAACCTTAAAATATGGCTAAATAACCCTATATAAACACAGAGCTTATTTTCTCAACAATCACACACCAATATGCATATTGGGAAAAGTTTGGGGGTTCAGTGTCTTTTCCAAGGAAAGTGAGACACACAGAGGGGTAAAGGTATCTAACCAATGATCCTCTGAATGGAACACGATCACTCAATCCGTGGATCTGCGGCCTTCATAGTAAGTAAGGAAATATTTTTTTCTTTTGCTTTACTGTTTTTTTTTTTCATGGTCTAAAGTAGAAAATGACAGTTTCAAAGTTCTCATTGAAAGCACCACCACCCCACATTACAATAACAAACTTTATAACAAAGATTATAAAGTGGCCCCAAACAATTACTGTGAGAAACAAAACACAAGACAAATGGAGCCCCGCGGTTTATTGAGCGGATACGTGACAAGAGGAAATGCAAGGTGATGTTCAACTGTTGTATTTGAGTATAAAACCCCACCCTTTCCCCACCATCCGCAGGCCACCAACACTGCCAACTACAATACACATAGACGTAATACACAGATTGTTTTTGTTTTCCAGTTCATGAGAATAGGCAATAAGGACCATGTGTGCTCAGTTCATTTTCATGATAACGTCACCTAAGTCACCCAGTACGCACAGTGTGGGGAATGCAGGAATATTACACTTGAGCCATGTTGATAGGTCCTCCCAAATCTCAAGCCAAAACCATGAAGCGTGCACATAATCATCAGGTGTGTTTACTGTGCAGTTTGGTGTGGCTAAGTATGTTCTATCGTGCAGTAATAACATGCTCCGAGGGTCACTGAGAATAATTTGTGCCAAAGTTTACATTTTGCACGGCAGCTGCTATGAAAAGAGCTGTAAATTTGTGGTTTAAAGGGGAATTATTGTACTGTGCTCGGCGTTATTGCGATATGTCACAAATGTTTCACTAAAACCTCTGGAGATTGAGTCAGTTTGTGAATAAAAGAAATGCAGAAAATGTCTCTTTTAAGGAGGATGAAGAACCTGCGTACCTTCATTAAAGAAAGCAATAGCCAGCATCAACCTGTCCAGTGCAAGCGGTGCTGCGTCTGTGGTGTGGATAATCAGAGACACAGCCGCAGCCAGGCCAAAGAACAGGTACATGGTGGCATGCTGCCAGTTCATCAGCTTCTCCCAGTGCTTCTCTGTAAAGTCATACAACTGAAGCTTCGGTCCACCAGCTAAAAACTGCTCTGCCACCATTCCTGAGGAGCACAGGGGAGGACACACTCAAATCTCTTTAATTAAAAAGAAAACCCAGTAAACAGCTGGCCGTTTGACACTTTATTTTAGCATTCACACGCTTGTTGAATTCACAGACGGAATAATAGTGACCTCTGCTCACCAAAAAATGAGAAGAACAGTATGACAGAGCTTTCAATCGTCTCCAGGCGTCGCTGTGAGGCTCTGCTGGCCAGCCGGGTGGAACCTAAACTCTTGCTCCTGCGGGTGGCGTGCCAGAGCGAGTACTTTCCTGTCCACCAAATCCCAGCCACCAGGAAGAAGCTCCCGGGGAGTGCATGGCCCTTGAAGCTGCCCATGACTCACAACACCTGTGTCACAGATGGAAACGGATTAAAGAACCTAATGTGGGAGAGAAATGGCATGACATTCTCTTGACATGTCCTAATTACATCGTGTGCCTTGTTGACTGGTTCATATGAATATTGTTGATAGTTAGAATGGGATTGTTTATGGTTACGGCGAAAGCTAGGCGCCTCCAGAGAGGGCCACTGTAGTGGAATTTTTTATCAAGGTGGATAAGAAGTTACTCAATAACAAGAGAAAATCTAGATTTTGTCTTTCTGTAAGTTTTATTCAAAGGCACAGCATTTGAACAGTCTCCTGTGTAGGACAGAGAGCCCAGAATGCAGTCAGAGCCCTTCCTTATATAGTGCGGGGATCATCTCTCCCCCTCAGGTTGGGAACAAAGAACATACAGAACAAAGATCAAAGATCAAGAACAATAAACAATGACCCCTTTACTCTGTGCTCTGTTGTACATCTGAAATAACAGTTTGCGAGGTAGCCTCTTTACGACCCCCTGAACTAACCTCCCCAAAAGGTGTCAACCATAAACATTCCCCCGATGGAGTGAATGACTGTTTTCCCTCACTGACCATACAGAAGGGGTCACCAGGAAGTCAACAGACCTCTCAAACCAGATGGGGAAATAAGAATTTTTCCATCTCACCACGTACGCTTGTTATGATAAGACGGTATAAGAAGGTGTCGCGAAGCAAACTCTGCGGACATTTTGTAACATTCTGTATGCACATTTGCTGTGACGGTTTGTTCCAATAAACTCCCCAATGGACGGCTGACCGACGCGTGATTCGACTCCTTTTCTCCACAACACTAACAGATCTCAAACAGATCAGATCAATCAGCTCTATCAGCTCCGTTTCCGGAGAGATAAAAACCTGCTATCTAATAAAACCATTTCACCTTATTAACAATTTGGGAGAAATTCTATACCCTTGCAGAAAGGAGGTTTATATTTAGCATGGCTGTCAAGAGAGGGAGATTAAAATGAAGTGAGGGAGTGCCTGTAATTTAGATAAACAGTACAAGCAGACATGAATTGAGCGTGTGTTGGCCACAGCCCTTCCACTCGTTTAGCCAGGAGCGGCTCGAGAAAGAAATCTTAGTGTCGTTGCACCTTTAAGCATGAAATAGAAACTTTATATGTTTTCTTTAGCACTGTTCAACAGAGCACTTTACTGTCGTACAAGGTCTCACTCATCAACTGACTGCAGTTTCCTCTCTGTAATGATTAGCAACAATTAAACCTGCTCCTGCTTTATGAGGGCTGCTGCCCGTTAGAGAGGACCGTGTCATCGTTCTCGGATCTTTATCTTTACACACATTCGTGCTCTCATGGGGAAACAAAGAGAATTGGCAAGAAAAGAGAAATTGTGAATGCAAAACAGGCCGCCATGTCAGACTCAGCTGCGCTGCATGATTTTATTTAATCACCATCCACACCCCCCACCAGCAACACAGGAAATACTGTAAAAAATTCTCTAGAGTTCAAAGAAGGCAATAAATGTGCTTGACTTAAATTACCTGAAGCAATAATGCGATACTTTGGAAAGTCTGACAGCAAAGCAGGTGCGATATCAAGAGGCACAGAATAAGAACAAGGTGCATGGCTGAACTCTCCTTTGTGATGATAATGACAGAGAATATTTTGCCCGGCAACCAAGGGAACCTTTTTGAAGAGGGACACTCAATTCAGACAGATTGTATGGGATGTTAAACTGGGCTCATCTGTGTGTCAGATGGGCCCTTTCGTTGAACAACCTCTCTCCTTCTGCGGGAAACACTTCATCACATCCTCCCTCATGTCACTCAAGAGCCCCCTGGAAGAATCATTAGTGTTTGGCCGATTTGCTCACAAACAACATCACATACACACACACTTTTATCGCACTCAGTACAGTGGTGACAAGTATATCTACCAAAGGGCTTTAATGCTGTCCAATTATTTGAACATCTCCATTCAGTTTATCTACTTAACCACATTTGTAGTCAATTATATTACTTTCTTAACTTATAATATCAAGCACAGTCATAGATTAGCCAAAAGTGCATGAGGTCAGGGTATTTTTAATTGTTGGTTACCATATCATTGTGTCGGACCAGAGGGATTAGATGGGATACACTTCAGGAAGCCTTTTTTATTCTTTTAAATGAACCCAGCAGTTTCACATATACATTGGGATTAATATGTGCTCAGTTTCTGTTTTTCTGTGGGACGGGACACACAGACAGTACATACAGCTAGCTATAAGGACAAACTACGGTAAGTTATTCAGATAGATTTTACAGGAAAACCGAGCAAACACGGTTGCTGTCTGATCTTACTGTCTGAAAAGACCGATTTAGCTTAAGGTAGAGTCTGTATATGATCTTTTCTCATCTTTTCAATAAGTACAAAGTGTATTACAAGTAGCTGTACATTAAAGGCCTGGCTATAAAGCTTCTGAAACCATACAGCAGCCTGAAATTCCATCACACTAAAAAGGAAAAGGGGGTCTTACCCAACTGTGTTTGTCTGTGGAGATGAACAAGTAGCTGGAACTATATTCAGAAAGAAAAATCAAAGTCTCTTCTTCTTCCTATCAAACAACTCATTTTTCCCCACTGAAAGGAAGAGAAATGTCTTCTCTGTTTATCCGTACGACACACACAAAGTAAACATCAACAATCTTCTTTTTGAGTCTGACTCCCAACAGCCTCCGAGCCAGATCCGTTTCACAACCTTTTTTTTTTTCCACCTAAATTTTCTCCTACTCCAAAATCTTACTTCCAAATAAACCCAACCCATTGGATGAGTGATGGGTGCTGGCGTCACCAGTCCGTGCTCTCATTGGTTGGTCAAAACGTCAGTCTCAGGTGTCCACGTGTGCACTTTCACTCCGCCCGCTCGAGCTCGGCTCGGTCCATCTTCCTTCACAGGAAACCGTTACTTTCCGTCGTGCCAGTGGGCAGGCTGTCCCGAGACAAGAGCCCTAGCACGTGCACTCTGATAAAAGGCAGGAGGCTTTATCCCTCACTTTCCTTGTTGTCTTCTATCCAAAACTTTCACAGTGTGCAAAAAGTGTAGCGTTTTCTCTGGGTTTTAGAGGCGAAAACTTTTAGAGTTTTATAGTTTTAAAGAAAAACAATGAAACTCCTTCTCCTACATGATTTTTCTGGCTTAAAACCCCAACTTAAACGTATTTAAGAAGATTAACACAATCTTTTCAAAAGTAATAAATGAATCCATTTTTATTTAGAGTAATCCACTCATTTAGATTTAGTGTAAATGTCTTGCAAGAAAGACCTGGAATTTGTTTAAATTCATACATTAGAGTTAAACAAAACTGAACCCCCTATTGTGTCTATATAAATGTGTTACACCAGGAACATTTATCTAAGTTTAAATACCACAAACAGGGCAAGAAACTGGCTTGCTCTGTGTAAACCTAAAAGAAAACATCCGCCCACAGTGATAGAATCCATGCAAAATTCAGAGTAAAAACAACACAGTATAAAGATAAATTTTTATTTTACTCCACTATACTAGTAGTATCTATAGCATGATTTCTTTTTATATTAGGCGTGTGCAATGATCTCAAATTCAGGAACAGTAAGCATTGTAACATGGGGAATTACATGTAGCCTAATCTGCACTCTTTACAGTGGATATACTCTAGGAACACGTCAGCCATATTTAGATTTCTACAGACTTGTATGTGATTGATGAATATGGGAAATGTATCAATACTAGTGCACCTATATTGTTCATTCTGACTCCACTGTTGCGTAAATGTAAAAGAGCCTTTGTTTTTTACTGCTAAATCCATCTGTCTGGCTTGAAAAAGTCTGTTATGGCAGAGCTATTATGGGATTAGAATGCCTTTGATTTTTCATTGTTGGCTTTTCAAAGGGCTGCAGTTTCATTATCTGAATAATAGACACGCAATTAAACAGGATAACTTCTGTGAATTGCACGTTAAGACACAGATGATTTGACCGATAAAAGCAAACCCAACCACGGCTTGAAAGGGTGTGTCACTGTCACACCAGTGTGTTTTTATTCAAAAGTGCCGGACCACAACAGACATAGGAAACCGGGGCTGTGTGTTTGTTCTCAAGAGGACAGTGAACATAGAGGCTAATGCTAAAAAAAAAACAATCACATTTGTGTAATAGCATATTTATATGGATAAATATATATCGTATATACAGCAGTCAGTTTTCATTGGACTGGTAGTACACACTCTCATTTGGCGGTGCTAAATACACAATAGAGATGTTTGAAAGCTTAACAGAGTAGAGACGACAGTCGACTAGACTTCACATGCAAAAACCCCCACATGCAAAAACTTTCTCGAGCAAAGATTGCAAATTACCACAAACTACCTTGCACACCAGCTGCAGTGTTCATCGGGATTGTCCCGAAATATTTACATTCAAACCAACAAGTACTCAGTAAGTAAATGACTACCATTTTGCACATCTTTACGCCCTCATTTTGAGGTGGGATACAAGCTTGTACAGTTTTGTGACACACTTGTGACTCAGCTGTGTTGACAAAATGCGCTCCACAGACATCCAGGCAGACTAAAACACCTGTCAAAGTGCCCGAACCCACCTGTGTGGTAGCTCCTGCTACGGCACATCTCTCCAAGACTACATTTCACCATATATACACACACGTACACACACACACACACACACACACACACAAACACACACACACAGACAGAACCATGAAAGGGAAAGCTGTGCCGGCCAACAACGGCAGGAGTTAGGAAGGAAGGGGGCGCAGATGGATATCAAACAAGAGCAGAAATTCACTGTGAGGTCTGTTTTCAGATCACCAAACCTATACACATAAAAACCTGCCACAGTTTGTCTAAATGTGCAAATACTGAACATAACATTGGTTCTCTGAATTAGACTGGCATCATCCATCTTTTTATCGTAACATAAATGCTGGAATTGATAGCACTTTTATTTCTTTGTTCCAGAAATGGAGCTGTAGCCAGCAGATGGTAAGTTCAGTTTAGCTTAAAGACTGGAAGCTCTAACAGGCTGCACGAGTACCGTTTGAGCTGTGTTTCGTGCAACTTGGCTGAAAGTATGAAACTGCTATCAAGGCTGGAGGCGTCTAGGTCTACATTTGTAAATGTTACTGGCAATATGAAACGTGTTATCTTTATGATACTGCAGATGCTGTTGTGTGCACAGATCTGATTGATGTAAAACAGCCTCTGATAGCCGTCATTTAGACTACTTTGCTTTGTGTTTGCTAAGCTCTGCTAAGGATGCTAAAGGAAGGCAACTTCCTTTTGGTCTTTACAGTCGGTTTTGTGAGTTGTTCAGTGTTTGGAGGTCAGAGTTCTGAAAGATCTGCTCGGAAATATATAACCTGAGTCAAACACAGCTTTATGACAGCTAATTAGGAAGGGAAATCGTGTTTGCCTGCTTCACATGACGACAAGTTGTCTAAGTGTTCATATTGTCTCTCACAGAGTCTGTCTTATGAGTGCAGTAATTCACACAGTACAACTGGATCTTACATTCACAAGCAGCATGAGGCACCACCAGATAACAGCTTCTCTCTTGTATTTCTCACACAGCGTCCAGGCCCCTCCACTGACAGGAGGCAATCTATCATTGGGAGTTCATGCAGAAAGGGCTGAGGAATGGAGGTGTGCTGGAAGATTTTGGGCCAGTGGGTCACATGTACATGCAGACGTTGGAAGTAGAGGACCATCATGGGACAGTGGTGCGGGACGAAGACCAGTAGAGAATTTTCATCATGGATATGTGGATCTGGCATGTGGAACACAAATGTTTCCTCCACAGCCACTGCTGCATGCACTGAAACACATTGTAAAACACGTTATTACCCACGATGGATCTGTTTGTCATTTCTGCCTGTATTGACCTTCTACACTGATGCCAGAAAGTCATTTCCCACGTGCTGATCTACAGCAATCGCGTGCACAACAGGATCAACAATGACCCCGACCCTTTGGTGGGAAGGACAGTGGTGGCACATAGTTTTGACATTCAATGAATCTTCTTAAAAGGGACCAAACAGTTTCCTGTGTTTCCAGAAGTTATCAAGCAGGTCAAATCTAAGATGAGTTGAATATCACTCAGTATTAACTGAAGTCCTGAGGAAACACAAAATATTCAGACTATATCAACAATTAACAACGTCACATCTTTAAAATATTTGTTAGTTTATCACATAGTAACAAGCCATGGGCCATCATACCTTAACAAGCATAACCTATAAACCACTGAGGCAAATATTTGACATGTTTGATACATCTCTTTAATAAAAATGGCATCATACAGAGACACAGATCATTGGCAGCAGGTAAACACTAGCTAATATAAGCAGGAAATTTCATGTACAGATTAAACCTTGAATATATAAACTCAGACTCAAACTGAATAGTTTATTCATAATAAAGACTACGAGCAAATGTTTTAAATGCTTTCATTTATAAATCCTCATATATTTAGTCTTTTGACTTTTAAGAGAAAGAGTTGTAATACAGTGACTCCAGATGGGCCCATCAGCAAATCTTGCTGGATCAGGTCAAGATTTGTCGAGGCCCTTCAATTCCAACAAACCATAGATGTTCGGGAGGGAGTCCTGGCTTTGGCTAAAGAGTGGAAATCGTCCAATTTTCTAAAGACGAATCACCCACTTCCAAAGAATGATATCACCGATGTTTTCGCAAGGAAAGCTGACGACGGGGTGTACGCTGCTCCTTTTCAAAGAAAATCGGCCCGTCTGTAGACTTCCTCCTCTCATCTGAGTGCCTCCTGACCTGACAAGCTGCTGCTTCACCGCTTCTGTGGGGAAGGCTCTGCTCTAACTTCAGAGCGGCCTTCAGCACCCACCAAAGGGAGAGATCGTAATCAGTAAGTGTCCAGAGCAGGGATCATACGTTGTTAGTGCTCCATGCTACTGACTTATTGTTTTCATACCAGATCACATCATGCATGTCCTGGAATGATTGCCTGTATACACCTGAGATCTGATGTCTGGCATGCTGAGATGAGAGGGAACACAGTGTAGACAGGAGCCATGCAATAGATCCGACCTGTACAAGCTGTCTTACCTCTTTGTGGAAGCGGTGTGTACAGTGAAGCTCTTGAACTCCCCCTCCACCTCTACACATATCCTCATGACAGATCAGGCACAGCTTGTTTTCGTCATTCTATAAAACAGAGAAACATGCTTTGTTTATTCGCTCATATCAAGCGAAATTGTAATTTCAGCTTAATCGAGGATCTTTTGGATTCAAAGACTACATAAAAAAATGCAACAAATAAGTGGATAAATATGTATATAATTTTTTCATTAATTTCATCATTTCTCATTTTGAGTTTGATGCCAAGGACCAGTTTCCAATAAGTTATGTAGGCGCCCATCTTAATGACTGTGTGATTACTTTCTCTTTAAACTACACTCTGTAAGTGTTTGGGAACCGATTAAAAGAATTTTTGTAGTTTAGAAATCTAAATGTCATCCAGTTCTTACTTTGCCGTTTACAGGTTAGCCAGTTTTGCACCTGGACAGAGCCTTTCAGCTGTAAAATGAGCAGCATGTGGTTTAGCATTGTCTTGCTAAAATAAGATTGGTCTTTCCTTAAAAAGACACCCTCTGGATGGCAACATATGGAGCTCAAAGAGCTCATAACGAGCTTCCTTTCCTATGTGCACTGAAAGATGCTGCATCCATAATCTTCAAAAAGAATTTCAAAGTCTTTTTATCCAACTTCACCTCAGTTACACTCTGTATCTCTGGAAGGCTCTTGTAATACCTGATTAAGTTACTAACGCGTGTCCAGTTAACCTCATTACTTGTGAGATATTCCACCAAACATAAGTATTAGCTTATGTTGTAAAAATATGCTTTCCGGCATCAAATTCAAGATAAATGTATTCAACAAATTATTATATGAAATTAACAATAAAGTTTCTCACTATTAACATTTGGTATGTTGTTTTTGCACCATCTTCAGTTAAATGCAGAGTTTAAATGGTTTACATATGGTCACAATTTAGTTTTGTTTACATTTTAAACCGGATCCCATCTTTATAGAGAAAAGGAGTTGGCGATCCAAATTTTGAATACGTTATTCTTAAAATAGTTATCAGTGAATAACATTAGCTTTTTGTTTATGTCATACAGATCACACTTGTTCGTTACCCAGCCTGCACATTAACGCTCCTTTTAATACTCTGTAAGTGCTTCTTAATCTTTAAGAGCTTTATAATACCTTTCTGAAGAAAGACACAGCTAGGGTGCCAAAACTGATTCAGCCAACAATTGGGACGATCTATAACAAGCTGGTCTTATAACGACTACAACAACAAAAAAAAGAAAACACAAAACAAAAACAGTAAAACTTATATTCAAATGAGTTTTGTAGTACTGTTGCTCACCCCAGACATTTTCCTCTTATCATAGAGGCAAAGTCTCTTCTCAAACGACTCTGTGATCTCTGGGATCGTGGCGATACGGCCCTCTTGGTTGGCCGTCTTTGAGCCCTTTTCGTCTGAGGAGAGACGACGAAGTCTCTGGTGGGGCCTGACCTCCCCCTTCTCCTCTCTTGTTTTGGGAGCCGGTGCCATAGTTGCTGCGTGGAGCCTGTTTAACTTCATAGCGTCTAACTGTGACTGCATATCACACAGAAAAGAGAACACACAATCACCACACAATGGAACAATTCTTACGTGCCCACAGTTTCGTGTTTTGTGCTTCACACTGTAGCTGATAGTGTTTAGTTGTGAGAAGATTAAAGAGGAGAAACTTTTTCCGTGAGTGGGGTTAATCACTCCCTCACTAATGTCCTTAGATAACAGGTTAGCAAAGCTCTCACCTAATTATAGTTTGCCTCTTGATTCTGACCAAACAGTTAATTGATTAGCAAAAATCCGATCGTTATGCATTGCAAAACAGTTATGTGGCAGGTAATCTTAAAGCAAACTGCATTCTCTCTGATGATATAAGGTGAAGACCTCTTTTTAACTCGGACAAGTGTTCAGTCACTAACTGCTGAGGTGTGGCAAACCTTTGACACCGGTGATGTAAGTGTGGGAGAGCACAGTTGAACCGAGGACAAGACAAATCAGAACCTCGTGGTTTGTGGAAGGCAGTACTTTGAGTTTGTTTGCAGTTGAGCGTCAACCAGTAGGCTATGTGTGTCCACTTATCCACATGAAGCAGTGTCATTTGTGATTGTGGCTATTCCAAAATATGAAAGACATAAATTAAATTCATAACAATTTATTTAAAAAGTGGCACTACGGGTCCAGCTATGGATTGATAGATGAGCCATGTTTCATGCTCCTCCTCTGGATCAATTGCTGAAGTTGATCAATATTTGCAGGAGCTGGGAGCTTTCACGTTGCATGAGAATACATCAGCACTACTAAATAAATGACCAAAATTTTCTACAATTAGCATCTTTATCCGGCAACATTCCATCGTGATCAACCTTTGCCAGTTAAATAAATGTGGGACATTAATACAAATGATTCATGTGTGTCGCTTGTCCCTCCACTAGTAGAGCGAATTAGATTTTAACAAATATAAATGTTGGTTTAATTGTCTGCAAACCTACTACATGAGCAGCAAAATGTGCAGCTGTCAGCTGACATTGACTTATGATCTCCCCATGTCAGGGTGCTTGTAGAGTCAACGATTCAATTCTCTGGATATTCCAGAAAGAGCACACAAAAGACACTTCATCGTCATATCTTAAACCTGTTTATCAGTCACTTAAATCGTCAGCAGTTCTGTCATTTACAAGGTTTTTAATTCTCGCATGTTGCAAAAGAAGACACACCGACAAATAGATAAATCTCTTTGTTGTTGGTGTTATTGGGCAGCACGTGTACAGCGGATCTTTGTGAGCGCATGTTCAGAACATTATTGTTATTGATGTCCAACAGTATTGATTTAAAAAAAAAAAATTCGAGGATAATGACAGGTCAGGACATCCTGTCACGAGAAGCCATGAAAGACCAACGTGTGAGCACGATGCTCACACCAACACCTGCAAAGAGTTTAAAGATGCTCCGACCTCGTTCCCAAATATGACTAACATGCTTTACTCGTTTTCAGCCTTTTCACTTAAATATACTGTAGACATTTTCCTAAACAGTCCATGCTGACATATTGGTTGTTGATTAGCAAAGATACATGCAATATTTTTCACTCATTTATCTGTAAAGGTTAGTTGTATTTCTAAGTTGACATCACTTTAAAAACATGACTCCAGCTGGGGCAGACATGTTGGAAGAAAGCAACAGAATTTGGGGAAAAAAACAAAACAGTTTTGTTAAGAATGTTTTGCTGCTGTTTCATAAGTCAGCGCAAATAAAAACTGAGCACTGCACCAGCGAAAAAACAGTCACATGCTTCGATCTGTGAAATGCATATGGTCCTTACCACAGTTGGGAGCGATGCTCGCCGATCAACTTGTGTTTTCGAAGGCCTTCTGAAACTGTGTTTCCTTTCCCTGGAATGTCCGGCTTCTGCTCCGTGACCCCAGTAACTACTCATCCATTTTGTGAAGTTGCCATCATCATCTTCATCATTGTCCATAGTGAAAGCAGGCAGGAGTCTGAGAGACATGGTGCAGGCAGCCTTTTGGTGCAGCAAGTCCCAGCAGAACAGATTCAAATGTGATCCCAGCTCACTGGTGCAGAAGGAAAAGTCTACGCTCAGCTGACCTACTAAGTCTCTAAGTGACTGGCTGGTCTACTGCACACAACTGTCCCACAAGGGAAAGGTAACTCCCTTCAATTAGACGCCTTTAGCGCAGCTATTGTAGTTGTGTTATTCTCGGATGATCCAAAAATAGACAGCAGAGCTTTGGCTCGAGTCTCTAAATAAGAGAATCCTCTATAATATATTCATCGCTGATAGAAAGTGAAAGCGGAGGTGCTGGAAACAAACAGGGAGGCAGGAGTCACTGCTCGTATTTTGGCAGTGGGTGGGTGATCTGACCACTGCTTTTAATCTTTCCATTGCAGTCGTGGGCCTCGGGGTAGACAACTGAAACTCCAATTTCCCCATACTTTCCACTGGCAGACTGCATCAAACCTGTCAATAATTATGGAGTGCCAACTCTGTCTCTGTGGGAGGCCTGGGGTTTGTATAATACAGAACAAATTGGGATCATATCTTATTGTAACACACTGGGTACAACTGAATTACAAATGCAGCCCTGCAGTACAAGGCCAGAAACTAGTTACTACAATTATAGGAGAAAACAGGCTGATTTCAATTTGTGGAAAAACAAAACATTCCTCCACTCCTTCACAAACTGAAAGGATCAGTACGTTGCTTACTATCTTAAAGACCTGAGACTTAAGGAGGAGGACTAATCTGGGCAGCCACTCTTATGAGACATTCATGCTGCATGTCATGTAACCTCCAGCAAGCACAAAGATTACAGTAATCTGTTATGTCAAAGATGGGAATAGGTTTGGAGCTCACCTGAGGACAAAGGAATCTTATGCATGATGCAAAATGTAAAACATGCGTCCACTGAAACAATCATATAGTTTTCGATGACATGTACTTCAAAATAATCCCACATTCAGATTACATGTTAACTACTTTTGAGCCCTTTATCTTTTGAGTACAGTCTTTTTCTTTTGTTTGAAAATGGGCAACAATATGTTCATTTACAAATCATGAATTGTATAAAGACCAACAAAAGTGTCTTGAAAATCCTCCCAGGAACAAGAACCAGTCTGACAATTTATACGCAGACAAGTCAATGAAACCACCAGAAACAACAAACTGCATAAAAGAAAGACATGCAAACTTAATATATGTAACTGGTATATAATTTGGTGCCTTTGAGTGGATGACCTGCAAGGATTTACATTTCTTTAGTAGGTGCAGTTTCCATCAAAACATGTCCCTGCCTGGCAATAGCACAGACATGTCTCAGTAGTCAGAGCTTAACAGACATCTATTGGCAGCAGCTACAACTAATTCAGACAGGGCTAACAATAGCAGGCTCATTTTTGAGAAATGAAAGAGAGAATCAAATAAAAGATAAGATAAAAATAAAATAAGATTTTATTCAAGTCAACATTCCCCATCCTTAGTGTAATATATCTCCTTAGCTTTATTACCTTTGTATTGCAACTATAGTGTTTTACTGTAGCTTCAACATGCAATAAATACAAGACTCTTGTGTCTCATCTCATCAGGTGTTTGTGGTTTAGTGGCAAAATTGATTTATGTTTTTTCATTTTTTCAAACAATCATTACCTATTTTGAGGGAAGCCTGTTTGAAACCATTTGGCTTTGACGGCTCAAAGTGTACTCGGTTTTTACATGTTTTACACGCAAACATCTTAGATAAAAACATTTTACTCTGCAAAAATATTTTGCTTTTTTATATAGTAGAGTTCAGAGAAGAGGAAAAAAACAACAAGCAACAATCCCCTAACAGTGTGAATAATTTCCAGGATTGGAAAAAAGGAACCCTGCACAAGTTATCCCATCAGAACGCAATGTTACTGCAAGGCTCCATATCGCTCAAGCTTCCGTATACCCAGCTAAATACAGCTGACTTTGAAAAGTGTTCAGTGCTGCTCACTGTTTGACGACACATGGCCTTGGGCACAAATTAAGCAGTCAGACCTCAGCGCTGTCCAGACAGACCAGCATTAAGCTCCTAAATGGGAGACAGAGGAGCCTGAAGCTGAGAAAGATACAGACACATTTAAACAAATCATACGATAAATCAACATTGATCTGAATTAAAAAAAAAAAAAGATATTAACAAAAGAACATAACTTTAACTGTGAAAATAAACCAAACCACACTGAAGCTTTGCGTTTGAATGACAACAGAAAGGGTTTCCTCTTTTCTTATTTTTTTCCTCACGGGGACTGATACTGTACCTAGACTAGCATTTTCAAGTATTTACTTTTGTTGAGTGCTTGGATGTAAAAGGCAGCAGCATTGCCATCTGGTGGCCGCAGTCAAACTGCACACATACAAATAGGAATTTGGTTCATGTAGAATTACTTTTACTAGACAACAGATTGTTCTCTTTGTGTGTTTTCCAACATATGCTACGTTTCTAATCAGCCGGAGTGCCTTATTGATTTCAAACTTTAAACTAAGAGTCCATTTGGCATCCAGATTGGATGTATTTTTGTTGGCTGTGTGCAGTTTTAATACATTTTATTATTCAAGTACCAGTCTAAAGGGTCATATGATCCGTAAATAATTTTAGATCTGTAATCATTTCAGTTATTGCTTTTAGTCCATGTGGTCCACGACGAATAAGCCTAAAACTAAACTGTAAATATGTATCTCAGGAAAGGCCTTCAGTAGATTTCTTATTCTGTGGACTAAATCTGGGCTACGAAAATGCACACCACAACAAAACACAGATCTGTGGTCAGTGGTTAGGCGTCATTCTCCCAGCTGGCCTCTGCGTAGATACGTAAGAGTAAGAGCCACCACTTTTCTGTGGAGGGCAGCATTACGCCCTACAGTGCTCAACTTGCCGTAAATTCAGTAGAAGAAGAAGAAGAAGAGTCGGCGCTTGCTCACGCTTTCAGGTGGTGTACTGGCTGGCTAACCATTGCTAGGTTCGGTTGTGTATCATGGCTGCTTCAAAGCCAGTCGAACCCCAGTCTGGGACTGGTTTACCCCGCTGGCAGCTGGCACTGTTAGTCGGGACCCCCATAGTGCTTGGAGTAGGTGCAGTTTACCTCTGGAATCGCAGCAGGACGAAGGAAAGGAAAGGGACCGGGGAGCGGAAAACACCAGAAGGCAGCGCCAGTCCCGTGCAGGGCCAAGAAGGCGCAGCTCAAGCCAGTCGGGAGCAGGAGAATATGGTACTACCTCTGCAGCCCCTGACTACTCGTGTTTATGCAGCTGTCCTCAAATGAGCATGGTTTGCGTTGGTACTCCACGTTAACGTTGCTGCCTACACGTGTTATTGCTATATAAGTAGGGTCAAGGACACCTAACGTTACTGACGCCTATAGTGGCGGCTACCTTCATGAGAGCAAGGCCGACAGTCACCGGTTCGTCGGTGTGGATTAGCAAATGCTAGCTAGCGGTCTTATCGTGCTAACGTTTTCGTGGTAGCTAGGTTAACATGCGTGGCCCCTGTTTTCTAACACCACATACATGTAAAGCACCACATACGTGAAACAGAAACTGTTTGCATGTGGATGGTGATTTAACCACTACTTTAAACAGTAAAAGCACGACAAGACAGGTTAACGTAGATGTGCAATGTTGTTTCGGGGCATGTTAGCTGGTTAACGCAGGTTTCTCACAGCGTCAAGATGGGCGGGGATGGCTGTCATTTGAATCATCTGTTTTCGGTAAATGGTGCTTTTATTGGGGGGTATATTACTCCATAGGAGGTGTTCACCTCATTCATTACACTGTCATTAATAGGTAGTGAGCTCTATCAGTCATATTTAACAAATATTTGATCCACCTTTTTTAAAAAGAAAAAGTACTTTAGAAATGTCTTTAACTGTACATTTCTTTTATGGTTGTGTTTTCAGTCTAACTTGAAAAAACATACTAATAGAATTAGAGTTGCAAAAAAAAAAAAAAAGGCTATTTAAATTGACAGGCATTTCAACTGGACTCAATTTCGAGGCATTTATTTCTCAGTAACAGGTTAACCAGTAACAGGTGTCTGCGTTAACCAGACACTGTAGTGAGTGTCTGTAGTTCCACCTGTTGTTGAGTGTGTAGCTTCTCTCTGCTGTTACAGAGGCATTATATGTGCTTAGTAAGTCTATCTGAGTAACCTGTTGAGGCTTTGGTTGCTGTAGCAGTATTCCATTTTTCAGATTTTGTCATACTTGGGCTAGCTTACTTTACATTGCACTTCTTCCTGTTAGCCGTGACTTAATCACAATATTATCTATCACTGAAATGAATACACGGATCAATATCTGCTCAAATCAGTGTTACTGATTACTGATAAAGGCTTCACAGCAACAACACCTTTGGGCTTTAGTTCTTGAGCCACTACTACTGAGCCACACAAGAGACAATTGAATCCATAAATTTTTCCTTCTGTTTCTGTTTCATTTAGAGCCCTTTGGATCGTGCCCAGGCAGCAAAGAACAAGGGCAACAAGTATTTCAAGGCTGGCAAGTACGAGAACGCCATCCAGTGCTACACAGAGGCAATTGCTCTCTGCCCCACAGACCAGAAGGCGGATTTGTCAACGTTTTACCAGAACAGAGCAGCAGCCTACGAACAGCAGGTTGGCATCATCTTGTGAAGTGTGCAGAAATGTCTTCAAGCGAATGATCCGGTGCTTCTTCAGCATTGTAGAAGAGCACATGTGCAAAGAAAAGTAATACAATGAGGTCCAAAAGTTTGCGCTCTAGCACTAAAAGTGTTGATTGTGTTACAAATGCTCTCAGTGACATATTGTCCACTGCAGAAAGCCGCGGTTACTGTTGTTTGGTCAATGTGTCACAGGTTTGTGTGCAAATCATCAACATTCCTCTCCTTTGTGTTTGACTGAAGTCGTGCTTACTACATGCGAAAGAAAACCTCCGTTAGCCTAAAACGGCAGCCATGCAGTAAAGTTTGACCAGGCTGAACTGTCATTTCAGAGTAAGTGGACAGAAGTGGTACAGGACTGCTGTCAGGCCGTGGAACTAAATCCACGTTATATCAAGGCTCTATTCAGGAGGGCCAAAGCTCTGGAAAAACTGGACAATAAGAAGGAGTGCCTAGAAGGTAAGAAAACTATTGATTCTTATAAAAATGTCCTTTTTACAGTTTTCTGTAAAAATTGTGCCTTTTTGATAGTCACCTTTGTTCTCGCTCCACACTCCAGATGTCACAGCAGTGTGTATTCTTGAGGCCTTCCAGAACCAACAGAGCATGCTGCTCGCAGACAAGGTGCTGAAACAGCTTGGAAAAGAGAAGGCCAAAGAAAAATACAAGGTACTCCTTCATTTTAAAAGGATTTTCTTTACTTTTTCTTTCCCCTAAATGTGTGTGTTGAGTAATCTTTTTTTGTTTGTTTGTTTTCTTCTCCCAAAATACCTTTTTTCTGCAGAATCGCGAGCCAATGATGCCTTCTCCTCAGTTCATTAAGTCATACTTTAGCTCATTTACTGATGACATCATCTCCCAGCCCCTGCAGAAGGGTGAGAAAAAAGATGAAGACAAGGACAAGGAGGGTGAGGCCGCTGAAGTCTCTGAGAGGTCAGACTTTTCTCTTGATCTAGACAATTCTAAAAACCTGAGTTTGACCAGGAAGGGTGGGTATTCTGGTGTTGCAGAACAAGATGCTGACACTGTGCCATAGGAATCCCTTTTTTCTGAGGTTTTCATTTGGTTGGTTAATTAGGAAATCTTGTCATAAGAGATTTAATGACAAGGAAAACTGGCAGCTATTTTCTTTTGAACATGAATTTGTTAAAGAAATGCAGTGGCTATCGAGAATTTAGAGATTCAGTGGATGTTTTGACTTCTTAGTTTAATTTTGGGGGCCCGTTAGAATTGTTTGACATGCTTAAATCCCTAATAACATCCTTTTTTCCCATGTATTGTACATTGCTGCAGTCCCTCTTGTGCCCTTCTGTCTGTAAAGCTCAGTTTTACTTCCTGTCTCTTTGAAGCTACCCTGCTGAAAAGCTCAGTGCTCATTCTTTGTTGGGTATAACAAACTAGCTACTTGTCAGGTGTAAAAACATGAACTGACCTTTTTAAGATGCACTCCTCCTCATCTTTCTTCACTGTTTTCCTCAGCTCTGGCTACCTGAAGGCAAAGCAGTACATGGAGGAGGAGAATTATGACAAAATCATCAGTGAATGCACCAAGGAAATCGAGTCAGGAGGCCGATACACAGCAGAGGCCCTGCTGCTGCGAGCCACATTCTATCTGCTGATTGGCAACGCTAACGCTGCTCAACCCGATTTGGACCGGGTGATCAACATGCAGGACGCCAACGTGAAGGTATATATGCTGTACATTGTAATCAGGAATTTAACAGTTGTTAGAGTTGATTAGCAAAACTAAAGGTCTTTCCCTTGGTGTTACCCATAAGCTAAAGAAAAAACACACAGTCTGAGAGACGTGTCCCCAGTTTCTGTCAATATGCCATTTATTTAATTCCAAAGAAGCATGAAGTATGATACAAGAAGTCTATCAGGACTTCAGTGCATTTCTAGATTCATCGAATGATTTGAATCCAACGAAAACATCTTTTCTAAAAAAAAGCTGCAGCCTGACAGGTTCTCTCTCTGTACCGTCACAGCTACGAGCAAATGCTTTGATCAAGCGTGGGAGCATGTACATGCAGCAACAGCAGCCTATGCTTTCTACAAATGATTTCAACATGGCAGCCGAGATCGACACACGCAACCCTGACGTGTATCACCACAGGGGTCAGGTATTTCTACAGCTTCTCTTTGTTCTGTTATTGGCTCTCAGTTTTTTTTGGTGATTCGTGTCGGTGGACAGCCACCAGCTCGATGCTTGGGATGTCTCTGTATTTTTTTTGACAAGATCTCTGTGGTTTCTCTCAGCTGAAGATTCTGCTGGATCAGGTGGACGAGGCGGTGGGGGACTTTGATGAGTGCATTCTTCTCAGACCTGACTCTGCTCTGGCACAGGCACAGAAGTGTTTTGCCCTGGTAAGTAATCGCCTAAAGAACTTTAAAAAAAAAAAAAAAAAACTACCAACAAGTAACGTTGTCTGCTAAAATCGAAGCCTGTGCTGAGTTGTTCTCCTCAATGTGTCCTTCAGTACAGGCAAGCTTATACTGGAAACAACCCGTCGCAGGTACAGACAGCCATGGACGGCTTTGAGGACGTTATCCGAAGGTTTCCAAAATGCGCAGAGGGATACGCTCTTTATGCTCAGGTGTGGAATTATTAACTTGATTTCTCTCTTCACAAATAATAACAGAAGTGGTGAATATTTTTGATGCATAAATGGGGACAGTCATCAAGGTAAATCATGTCTACAGAGCATGTTACATAAACCTGCACCAACGACTTTAATTATCTGAATGCAGTTCCTTGTACATTTTTATGTTAGATACCCTCTTTCCTTCTGCAGTGTTTTAATCATACCTTACTTGATGATATCTGCACCTCCAGCAGTTTATAACAACATGGCCCATCTCTTATCATGAGTCAGTTGGTGATTAGATCATCTACTCATTCTTGTCACAGTTTTCTGGGAATTTGGTCAAAATAATGCGTTTCCGCTGGATTGTAATCTGACTGAAACATTTTGATAGAATTTGGAAAAGCACAGTAGCACCCCTAAGCCTTAATGATGCGTTCAACCAAACCTTTTTTCATTTTGTCTTTGTGCTCTTTTCAGGCATTGACTGACCAGCAGCAGTTTGGAAAAGCTGATGAGATGTATGACAAGTGTATCGAACTGGAACCAGATAATGCTACTACATATGTTCATAAGGGGTCAGTCTGTTTTCCTTTATTTTTTGGTAGCATATTGATTATATTTGTGACCATTCATAATTTGCCTGATTGATCGTTTGTAATTGTTCCATTTCTGTCCAGTTTGCTGCAGCTTCAGTGGAAACAAGACCTCGACTTGGGTCTAGACCTCATTAGTAAGGCGATTGAGATTGACAACAAATGTGACTTTGCCTATGAAACTATGGGAACCATTGAAGTCCAAAGGTGAGATTGACAGTTTATTTAAAGCTAAACATTTGTTGTCCTTTTTTAAGTGCTTTCTGTAACCAGAGCCTTTGCTTAACAGGGGCAACCTGGACAAGGCGATAGAAATGTTCAACAAAGCAATCAACCTAGCCAAGTCAGAGATGGAGATGGCCCATTTGTACTCATTATGTGATGCAGCATACGCCCAGACGGAAGTGGCAAGGAAGTATGGGCTAAAGCCTCCCACGCTGTAACTGCTCAGCCGACTGATAGCCAGCCACGGTCTTCGTTGCTGAACCCAACTGTGTTTAAAGTGCAACTGTCTAACTTAACTTTGATTTGTTAAAAGGAAAAAGAAAAAAAAATTACTGGATATTATGGCGAATAAAGGAAGGCCCCTGAATATGTACTGTGTTTACATCGCATTAAAGGGGTTTATTGTCATGGAAAAGAAGGTTTTCTATTCAGAATCAAACTGAGACTATGATCCAGGTCTCTGGTAGAGTCGGTGGTTTGTCAGGATGCGGGTTGGCCCTGACATGACCAGCACAGCCCTCTGCTGACACCGACTTCAATCACAACTTAATTAACAAAGATTTTATTACTCAGATAGAGGAAAACATACAGGAATGGTCATGTATACCTGTTGAAATTATTACCAACTTCGTGAAATGGAAGCATACTGAAATGGAAGCAGTCTGTGGAACCAATTACTGACATTGCGGCTTTTGTGACACTTCTGTCGACAGAAAATACTGTGAGCGCTCCGAATGGTTCTGATAGACTGTTCACTTGTTAATTCACGCTGAGCTAAAGTGTCTGTTGTTTGTTTGTTTTTTTCCTTTCCCCAGCTGCTTCCATATTGTAACATACCTTTTCAGTTCTGAATGCAAGATGAAAATTTTTGTCAAAAGTGTGACGTCTGTATTTGCGACGCTGGAAATGATCCCAGAGGTGCAGGGCCACAGAGAGGCCTGTTAAAATCCCCCCCTTTTTTTTTTTTTTTTTTTTTTTTTTGTAATATGATGGGTTTGTTTGTGTTTTTTTTTTTTTATAAACGTGCAGCATGTTCACTTTATAAATGTAAATGAATGCTTGAACACTAGTAAATCCTTAACTATGGGACTTTGAGCAGATCTTGTTTGACTAGAAAACTAAGCCATTTTTTTTTTTTTTTTTAATGTTATTTTTACATTGCCTTTAGTGTCAGGCAATATCACCAGTGGATGGTTATTGAGTGGTCTTTTTTTCTTAGCTCGCATCAATTTAGAAATTAAGATTTATTTTCTATATTGTTTATTTTCCATCTATATAATTGGTTCCATCTTTTGACAGAGTTTTTAAGACAATGGTTTCATCTTTTTTTTTTTTTCCTCTTTCAAAAAGTATTCTCACAACCTCTGCCATATCGTTATCAGCCCACATGCAGCCCTGAAAGAGTCTTGGTACGGTGCATGATATGGTTCTCGAGTAGCATCTGATCGTGGTTTTGGAGAATTGGCTAAATTTTGGTACGTCCAGAGGTTTTGTGAAAACAAATTGAACTGCTCCTCTTCTCTTTGTGTGTAGTCAGTATTCTATTACACCGTGGAGCCAAATCCCGCCGCAGCTGGTGAGGATGACTGCTTAACTAGTCTTTCTCAAATGCAAAACTGGATTTAACTTTTAAAAAGAAATATATGTAACCTACATTTCGGCTGTTTGAATAAAAATATAAACTTTAATCAACAATGTGTATGTTGACCAAAGTGGAAGAGAATGTGAATCCTAATAAAGGTACAATTCTTGGAATGAATTTCACTTCTGAAAGTTTCTTTGTCCTGTCAACTCGTCCCAATAACCCACATCTGTGAATGTCATTCAATTCTTTAATATGATTTGTTTAATTTCATCTTTTGAAGTGCATAACTTCATTGCTTAAAAAAAAAAAAAAATGAGGTAGACAATTAAGTTGGTATTTCAGGTATTTTCTCAATTTTTTTTTTCTTTCAATTGAAACTGAGTATTCAGACATGATCACTTTTTAAATGCACATCCTCAATATGAAGTGAGATGCCTTTAGGAGTTCTTATTTCAGGTGATATGTGTAATTTATTTAAACAAAAATCATTGGTTTCTGTAAGTGACAGCATCTATTATGGTCCTGGTAATATTCATCACTGCCATGTCATCAAAGCTATTTTAAAAAGTATATCAAATAACAGGGCTTTACTTGACATGGGCTGAAATGTTCACCGTGAGAAAGGCTTGACGTGCTTCCTGTATTTAAACTCCACTGGATCCACCCATTGGCGATTTAAAAGGTCTCAATAATAGTTTCGGTATTAAACACACATCTCAGTCAGCATATGTTGCACATTATCAACTAGTTTACTGTGTAATTCTAGTTAGTTCATTATGTGTCACAAGTCGCATCTTAAAAGTCTTTTTTTCACTTTACAGGCAATCTCGGTTGCTCATTAGTGACAACGATGTACGACATATCGGCCGTGTTGACGGCACGTGACGTGTCTCTGTCAACACAACAATGGCGGATGCTGTGGAGGAAGCTCTTCAGGGCAGCTGGTGAGACAATTTTTTCTCCGACTTTCAGAACTAGAGGCGTTATTTCGGCTATCAAAAGGCCCCGTTGGCTTAATTTTGTTGCTTTCCATGTAAAGTAACTAAAGGTGGTTTTCGGTTGCTGGTCTGCTCTGCTCTGCTGACGGTGAATGTTGTTCTGAAATCAGTTCGGTAACGGTAGCTAGCCAGCTAATAATAAGTAGCTAAGTTGCTTCTCATAGATTAACTGACAAGGAACTAAGATGGATACCGTGACCATCGGGCTTTTGAGAGATATTTGTCTGTCATCAAAAATATTGACCACTTTCTTCGACTCACTGACAAGTTTAAAGACAGCGCTTGTTCAGCACAACGCTAAAAGCTAGCTTCGATTTCCCCACATCCAATCCCCGGTGCTAAATCTAACTCACTCTTTTGTTGTCATGTTATGCGTTACACTCCTATTCATTCAGACTACGTCATGTAAGAGGGTGTATGGTAACGTCAGAAGAGTATTTAATTTGTTAATACTTCATGTGAAACTTTCTTTCTGAAGCTGTGGGGATGAATGGCTTTAGGATTTCCACATCGTCATGTGTCATCGTGTACCTGGAAAAGACAGTTTCCGTTTGAATTGTTTTGCTGATGTAGAAAAAGTGATTCACAGTCTGAGAATGTCAAGAAAAACCCCAAATCGTTACCTGTCAATCTGAAAAACTATATGATTTATTAGAGCAAAGAAGTTCATCAACATCAATTAACCTATAGTTGTAACTAATTACTGACAACATATGTCCTCTCTGTTTTCAACTCCGGATTAATGACTAGAATGGTATTTTGTCTGCAGTTAATATCCAACATATTTAGTTTGAGAAAAACGGCATACATAGAAGAATTTAGATGTATAAAAAGTCATCAATGGAATGATTATTTACTTACATGAAGGCACAGCCACTTATCAGCATGACACTACTTTATCTCTAAACTCACTGTGTAAATTTAAGTTCTGGGTTATATGTGAAACCGGTTGGATCAGAAAATGATTTGCCGGTGAATGGCTTTGTTGTTGCTTTGTGGGAAATGTCTCATCGTTGTAACTGTGTACTTTCCTGGGCCCCTTCCTCAGGGACCAGGATCTAGCTGAGGCTCTGGACTCTGGTGGCTCGGACATAGAGATGGAGAGGGGCATCTTTCAAGTCCAGGAGCAGTCAACTCAGCATCGAGCCAAGATGTGGAAGGTGAGGCAAGTTTGAAAAGTGTCCAGGAGAAGCTCATCCATATCAAGCGGTCCAGATGTACAGAATGTTGTAAAAGGCAGTTATTATGAAAAAAATAATTTAATTTCTTATGCTGAAATCGTGTCAAAACCCTTCTTTTTGCTTCACTGTTAACAGCAATTTCTCATCAACAAATTAAAAGCTTACTTAACTTATCATATAAATGAGCGGATCATGCTCTGTCAGTACTTTGTTAAATATTTCATATCCAGACAAGGAAACTGACTTCTAATTGGTATCTTTTATGTGTTTATTTATCTATTTTCCCAGTTGAATTAGGAAAATGTTTTCCGGTTTGTTATTAAATGCACTACCCTCTGCCATCAGAATTGGTTTGACTTTTGAATGGAGTATGAAGCTACCCGCTGACTGGCATGTGACCTCAGAGTTTCTATCTGTGGTGCAGAGTTTTAACCACTTCGGCCAGTTCAACACAACTCATGACAAGAAATTGCTGAAAAAGTGACAACTGTCTGTGGTCGAGCTGCAGACGAGTAAATTTAAGTATTTGTGAACACAACTGTCAGTCCACATTTCGGCCTGTGGAAGCGTGAGATCGGTTCGCTTTTGGTTCTGGTATCAGTTTAGGAAGTGCACGTGACCCGTTCCAAAGGCAGTACAGTTGCTGTTTATTATGAGCACATTTTTTGCCATTTTCAGCCTTTTCTTCGGAGACTCTTTCAGAATGAAAAGCACTGCGAGTTTGTGTTTCCTTAATTAGCAGAGGTGCACTGACACTGGCACTGCAACATCACAAATGCATTCTTTTACTTCTCTTACGTATTGCATCTTTGTTATTACGAAGGCTATTGAAATATTTGTCAAGGTAAAGCCATTATTGTGACATAATAATGATTTATTTTTTTCAGGTCGCTGAACATAATTTGTGATTTTTGCTGAAACATTGCTGAACTTACCACTGATGTGGTGTTTGTTGCCCACCACGGTTGGCTGTGTGCATTGTGGACTCCGTGTTTATTTGCACATAGAATGAATAACTTCTGATCACAAGTGGTTACTCTGGACGCATGTGAGGAGACACTGTTACACTAAGTGTATCACCATTTCTCATCAGATTAGCCTTCATGTATGTTAGAGGCTCTTTCCTGATTCTAAGTCTTTATTGTAAAAGTAACTGGAAAAACCAGCTTTTCATGGTCAAATGATGTCACAACTATGGCCTTTTAATGACACACCTGCAGTTACGGCTTAATTTCTTTCTGAAACCACATTCCTATAATTGTTTCTCCATGTTAACTATGTAAACTTAGTTGATCACGCATCTGAGCACACAAAAATGTTATAATGAACTCGGCTTTGAAGTCAGCCTACTATCATCTGAAGCATATTTCAAGGATTAAGGATTCAAGGACTAAAGTTACGGAATGATTTGTAAAAGCTGGTCTATGCAGCTGATTCAGAACGTTGCTCGTCAAGTCACTAACCTCTGAACACTGTATCATATCACTCCAGCCTTGAGGTCTGTATGCGGGCTTCCTGTGTTTCAAAGAGTTGATTTGATAATATTTTATGATGTTTTACTAATCTTCAAATGCTTTAGGGCCAAAGTACATCTTAGATCTTCCAACCTGAAGAAGCTGCTTTCAGTTTTCATGCACCACACACGTGAAACAAACTCCCAGATAACTGCAGGTCTGAGTCAACTCTTGCTTCCTTCAGACCATGAGACTTTTCTGTTGACTGCTGCATTTAATTAATTGAATTGATTTATTTGAAGGACTGTGATTAAAAGCTTTCACTGCACCGTACCGCCGCCTCTTTTTTCAAACTCTACATTGGGCTTTAATGCTTTTATGTTCCATGTAAAGCACTTTGAACCAGCTCGTTGTCAAACTGTGCTATATGAAGAAATTTGCCTTTCCTAAAAGGAGTTTTCAGGAGAGGCTGTGCACTGAGCCGTAACACCTCATCGGAAGAAAAACGTCTGTATAATTAAACTGTTTAGTTGAATTCTCATTAATGCACAGGGTTAGGTTGGTCCGACACCAACTGTCTCATTCATTATTTCTCCCTTTTTCTTCTTAATTTCATCTCATATCTGCTTCTTTTTCTGTTATTTGAACATGTCAACCTTTCCGTTTATTTTACCATCTCTTTCTCGGCTGGTAAACAACTAGAGCCAGTTGTGTTGCTAAGACGGTAAGTTTCGGTTGTTTATGAAGGGTCCTGTTATCACTGAGGGGCTCCATGTTTAGCAGCGAGTCTTGTTTTGTGTTGGCAGATCGCTCTAAACGTCTCCGGGAAAGGAGACAGCCTGTCTCCCTGGGACGGTGTCCTGGATTTACCAGAACAGACGCTCATCCACAACCGCAGTCAACAGCTGATTGGTGAGTAAATAAGTCTGCTTCTTGATGCAACTCTGTTTTTTGGACTTTGAGTCGCGAAATATTATAGTTGGCACAGAAATATGAATTGAACCACTTTAAAAATTCAGATAGATCCAGAATGTGAATACTATTCCGAAATAGAGGTACCAGTTATGATAAACACCAAACCTGTCATATGAAAACAGACAACATTTACCTGTTTAAAATGATTATTCATAATGAGTGCTCTTATCTTGATTGGTGGAATAAAAGACTGGTGTGGTGATTTGCCTCATGCTTTTTAATTGAATTGCTAATATGCACAAATGGGAATGATTTCTTTAAAGTATGATTTGAGGCGACATTTGGGTGACCTGCAGCGGCTGTCTGACTGATAAAATCACCAAGTGTTCTTAGAAAGACGTGCCTTTGATTAGTTCCCTTCAGTTAGACATCAGGTAGATCTGGTGAGACTCAAAATTGAAAATCTTATACAGACTGAAAACAAGACACCCACATAGTCATCCCGGGGGAAAAATAAAGTTATTTTTTCTACTTTATAGCAATATTTTAGAAAAGAACATTAATAAAATGTAAGCTTAAAAACAAGAAGCAGGAGAAAGGATCCAAAGTGTGGGTGGACATGCGTGTGCGTGACGATTCAAACGCCTCCCTTCTTGTGTCTCATGTTTAGACCAGCTGGGAGCTTCAGATGAAGACACGAGTGAGATGGTTTCCGATGTAGAGTCAGTCATCACTTTCTACTGCAAGTCTCGTAACATTACCTTCACCCCGGAGCTCAGCTGGCCGCACCTGCTCAAACCACTGCTGGGCCTTCATCTACCCCGCAGCGACCTTTACAACTGCTTCTACGCTATCATGAACAAATACATCCCCAGGTGAATCACCTCGACATTGTCGTCCATTACATCCGCCCCTTATATGAAGAAGTTGAACTTTAATATCTGCAATGTGTGCCCGTTTCAGAGACTGTGTGCCGAAGGGTCGACCTTTCCACCTTTACAGACTGCTGCTGCAGTATCATGAGCCGGAGCTCTGCTCTTTCTTGGATACCAAAAAGATCACACCTGACTCCTACGCCATCCACTGGGTAAGACCGTGCTTCTTTTTCCAGACAGCTGTTACTCTACATGCATGGTGGCCATATCTGAGCTGTATGTCTGTCTGTTTCTCCTCCATAGCTGGGTAGTCTCTTTTCCAGTCACTGCCTTCCTGACGTTACCCAGACCTTGTGGGACTCTTACCTCCAGCAGGCTGATCCTTTTCTAATCTTCTTCCTCATGCTCATCATCCTCGTCAATGCCAAGTATGGAACTGTTGAGGCACGGTATGCACTACACCAAGTCGCTTTGTTCCTCCTTCTTCTAAATGTAAATTTGATACCACCCTCAGAGAGACCATCCTTACACAAGAAGGAGACAGCAAAGAAGACATCATCAGTGAGTTTGGTTTCCTGAGATCTTGTTTTAGGGATTCGTTCAATATTTCATTGAAACTGGGTTAAAGGAAGTTTTCCTTTGTCACAGAAATGCTGGAGGCATCTCCTTCTCTCCTGGAAGCAGAGGACATTGAAGATTTGTTTTCACTGGCTCAGTATTACCAGAGCAAAACCCCCCTGTCACTCAGAAAGGTAGAGCTTCATGTACGACAGCGTCGTGCTCCGAGCAAACGAGACTGCTGTGAAAAAGCTGTCGAGATCAGGAAGCTTCACAAAAGAGCTAATTGTGTGTGTTCCCTCTTCATCCTGGCAGATGAATCAGAATCTGTTTGGTAGCAGCCTGGTAGCTCTTAAAGAGGAGGACACTGACCTGAGTCAGGCTCTGTGCCTCCCTGTGTCTGTACCTGAAATCCTGCAGGCCAACCAGCTGCAGCAGGTCAGTGACGCGCACATTTAACCAACATCAACCAGGAAATCTGTAACCTTTGCCAAACAAGTCTTGTGGGAATATATAATGCAATAAAGGTGGGTTTTGCTCTTTAGGATGGGGTTCGTTTCTTTGTGGTGGATTGTCGGCCTGCAGAGCAGTACAATGCTGGGCACCTGTCCACGGCCTTCCACCTGGACTCCGACCTGGTGAGAGATATTGACAATATTGATCGTGCATGAAAATGTGTGTGACTGTAACAAATATGCAATCCTTTTTTGTCCCACAGATGCTCCAGAACCCCTCTGAGTTTGCTTTCTCTGTGAAGTCTCTCTTGGAGGCTCAGAAGCAGTCTTTAGAGTCGGGCTCCATCGCCAGCGGAGAGCACCTGTGCTTCATGGGCAGCGGGAGAGAAGAGGAGGACATGTACATGAACATGGTGTTGGCACATTTTCTACAGGTGAGGAACATGGAAAGAAGTAAGCCTGCACCTCTGAGTATTTGTTACATTTGTCTTTACGACTGAATGATTAAGCTTTAGACGGAAGGAGAACGGCACAGGAAATGAGAAGTTACATTGTTTTTTGGCTTTTTTTCTGTTTAGATCCTTCAGTTTTCACACCATCTTTGTTAGCATCTTTACTAAATAAAGTCTCTCTGTTCCAGAAAAACAAAGAATATGTGAGCATCGCCAAAGGAGGCTTCATGGGTACGTAGGTGAAAACACTGAGATGTGTACACATGTTGTCCTGATTTATTTATGTTTCTACATTATGTAACTGCGTTCATACAGTTTACACGACCTGTGCACTTCCACAAGGATTTAGATTTAGAAACCATCTGCTAGAATTACAAAATGCTGCCCCCTGTTGTGCTCAGACCTCTCTTACTTACAAAATCTTTTAGTCGGTGATGTAGTAAAGCAGAGAACCAGCGATGCGCTGCAGTGGCTGCTAATAGAGCTCTGCATATGTTAATAATTCATCGAATGCTCTCACAAACAAACAGCTTCTAGGTAGGGGGGATGGGACTCAATTGATATGTAACTAAATGAAATCTATGGCAGCCAAAATTGAAATACTGATTACAAAGAAGTATTCAATAAACGACAGGGAAAAAAATCCTACAGGCAGGGGAAATGACTCGTAAAATATGTGCAAATGTTTTTCCAAAACATTCAGAAATGCGTAAATACCTGGTTCTTGGTCAAAGATGCACTGCTGCTATTTTCGAAGGAATGAAAATTCATTGAAACTTGTGTTCTTTCAGCCCTCCAGAAGCACCTGGTGGACATGAATGTCGAGGGCCTCGAGTCATCATATGTCAACTGGATTGTCAGCACATCTGGATCTCACAGCAGCCTTAGCTCGGCTGATGTAAGTGGCCGGAAATGTAAACGAAAGCAAAGCAAGTTTTTCATGAGTAACGTCACAGACACAGTTTGTTCTCCATTGAAGATTTCTTCTTTGCATTCTTCTGCTTATTCTTTCTTTTTCGGCACCGCAGGGAGAGTCTCTGAGCAGCCCTGGAGACGGGAAAGGTGTCAAGTCCCTGGTCAACAAAATGACTTTTGCTCTCAAGTCCAAGTCGGTTAACGTAAAGGAGAAGATGATCAGCTTTATTGAGAACACCTCCACCCCTGTAGACAGGTGGGTTCCTCTAAATTCATCATTAAGAGGCTGCACTGCAGCACACTCTTACTGTTTTACTTTTTTTTTTTTTTTTTTTTTTTTTTAAATAATCTGGGTTTAAATCTTATGTTTTTCTGTATTTTCAATTTATAAAGTAGCAGTTTGATGTTAGAATATGGCAGGATTTTAAATGTGGGATCCCTGTCACAAACTAAATATTGAAGAATGAGATAAAACAACATAAGTGCATCTACAAACAATGATGCTAAATGAATAAGTGGCAGTTGTTTTGCTACTTTTTCTTTTGGGATCAACTCATCTTTTAACCCGATTGAACACGTGCTGTGAGCTCCGTAGCCTCTTCTTACACAACTTAACTCCTCGGTCATGATATGTAGACTGGACTGATTTATAGCAATTGGGCCAGCAAAAAAATACCTTTTTTCACTCTGAATATGACCAAAACTGAGTTTTGAAGCTTTGTTGTAATTTAACTCAAATTTAAGTCCCTTGTGCCTTATTCCACACTAGAATATCTTTCAATCTGCCCTGGCCAGAGAAGGTGGCTCCAGATCGGTAAGAGCTCCCAAACATCGAGCTGTTTGTCACGAGCATGTCCAGCGGCCGTAGACCCCCACCAGTCCCTGGGATTGTAGCAGACTTTGCCACATTAACGCATGCTTAATAGCAGCATCTCTGCCTACTCCGCTCACTCATGTAACACTACCACACGATCCCATACAGTTCGGGCAGGCTGTGTATTTCCTGAGATCTGTTTTTTCATGCTTTCACTAACAACATTTGGATCTTCGGCAGCCTTTGAGGAAGCATTGAGCCTTCTTCACATCCACAACATACTGAGGCTGTCTTCTCTTTGTTGTCTGAGTGATGGAGACATTTTAGGGCAAATGTCGGCTTCACCTCTGTCTGCTTTTTAAGATGCACCGAACAGTCCGTCTTTCAGTTTACGTCATTGTTTTTCTCACATGATAGACGGGGCTGTCAAACTGTAGATGCAGAAAAACTATAATTTGCCGCCTATAGCCCTGGATATCATTAAAGCACTAATGTGTAACTCCTGATACCAACTAGGAGTTTCTCATTTAACCTCTAACTTTTATATTTAACAGCATAACTTGTGGCAGTAGTGGGCTCATGATTTTCACTGCGGTCTCCAGGTCTTCACGCCATTGCTGTGTGTGTGCGAACCTGCTGTTATGTGTTTTTATATATGAATATATATATTCAGTGCCTTTATTGACAGTCTGCCCCCTACGAACAGACACGTGAGCAGCAGCGACCGCGTCGGCAAACCTTACCGCGGGGTGAAGCCCGTCTTCAGCATTGCCGACGAAGAAGAGTACGACACAGGTGAACGCTGGTCGAATGCCGCTGCAGTTTGAAACGTATGCTTTTTATTCTGAGAACAAAATGATAACTGTTATCTGATGCCCCCCCCCCAAGATGAGATTGACAGCTCGTCCATGTCGGACGATGACAGGAAGGAGATCGTCAACATTCAGACCTGGATAAACAAACCAGATGTAAAACATCACATTCCATGTAACGAGGTGAAAGAAACTGGCCACATGTTCCCCAGGTGAGTTCGACAGCTTACTGTTTGATCGTATTTGGGAATGTGGGATAAAACTTTTGCTCTCACATGACACTCTGGAGCAGCTCTACTTCCTGTTGAGGGTGTAGGAGTCCTCATCGGATGATTTTTAAAAAAAAAAAAAAAAAAAAAAAGGAAGGAAGAAGTTGCATTTTAAACGTGACTAATCTCAACTTCCTTAAAAATAAGAGAACTGAGGACTCTTCGAATGTTGACCTCTGTCTCTGTTTGGTATTGTTCTTGCTTCCAGTCACTTGTTGATCACAGCGACTCACATGTACTGCCTGAGAGAGATCGCCTCAAGGAAAGGCTTCGCGTACATCCAGTCCAGACAAGCGCTGAACTCTGTGGTGAAGATCACATCCAAAAAGAAGCACCCAGAACTCATCACGTTCAAGTTTGGGAGCAACAATTCAGCTGGAGTGGAGATATCGGCGGTTGAGAGGTGCTCATCTTCGGATACAAACATCTTACTGATGAGATGCAAATTTGATATCTTTTGTAAAGCAGTGATTCTTTTTTTTTTTTTTTTCCTTTCTGTTAAATACCTTTTTATTTTTTTAATCTTGCATTGCATCTTCTCAGAACTTGTCCACCATCAAAATGGCAGAATACAGTTAAATCTGGAAGTCTAACGACACTATTGCAGTTTCCATTTTAGCTGTTTACCAAAACGTCCTGAAGTCACAGTTGTACTTGGACTTATAGTGCCGGATATTTGCTTTAATATTTGCTTTAGTTGAGATTAATTCACATCCAAATTTGAAGAAGGAAATAAGAAGTACAACTCAGGTTTAGGAGAGGGCAAAAATGCATTTGCATATGATGAAATGATAAAACATCACAGGTGTAATTGTTAAGCTTCACAATACAACAGAAGTCTGAGACAGCAAGATCTTTCTGCACAGTCAAGAATTCAAACCGTGCAGGTAAATGTCATTTTCAGCGTCTCCTCAGAGCTAACTAATGTGTTTTCCTCTTCCACAGATATTTAATACCCAACGCAGGCGATGCCACAAAGGTCATCAAGCAGCAGATCATGAAAGTTCTAGATGCTCTGGAGAGCTCGTAAGCAGAGACGACGGGGTCATCAGGGGAGATCACGATGACCTGCCACGACACAAACTGTAAGAAGAGTCTCCTTCTCGTGTCCTCCCTCCTGGATGGATCCCAGTGCAGTGTTGACTGTGTCTGTCTTCGGGACATGCGGGCACGCCGCCGACTGCAGACCTGTGAGGCAGGCTGCACGTGTCCAAATACATAGGTGCTCTGCAGTCATCCAACCATCACCTTTTCACTAATTTAAGAAATATTGGTTAGAGTGTGTGTTCTTCCTTACTACTATTAAAACACGGGGTGTCATTACAGTGCAGTTCGGCTTTGACGATTTCCCTCTGGCCTTAACGTAGCATACTGGCTGACCAGTGGCACACCTGTCCAACCCGTACATGACTGACTGGCCCTTTCCTTGGACTTGAGCATCTCAATTCGGACTAACTTGTTTTGTTGTGAGCAGGATTGCATTTCTCTTGACGTGCTGAGCAGATGTAAAGTTTCACCGCTCTGATAAGGAAGCGAGCGCGAGTCACCTAAGCCTCGAACGTAAAGTCGCACGTCCTGGAAAAAGAAATGGCCGTGCTGGCACATATGAGGCAAGTTTCCTACTGAAACGACTTTTTTTTTTTTTTTTGCGACCACTTGTCTTTTCAGGCAGGCAGCCTTAAATATAAATGATTTGACGGTCTTTATAAACACTTAATGTATATATTGTTTAAACTGCTCTTTATCAGCACAGACCTCTGCAATGTCATTTTGAAAGCATATCCTTCTAGAATATGCAGAGCAACAAACACGGTTTGAAGCTCGTCCTTGTTTCCACAGTAAGAAGTAAGCCTTTCGCAGTGTTTCTGGGGAATGATTTATTCTCAGCTTTTACATACACTAATGAATTATGGTAACCTCATCTCATATGGTTTGTTAGTAGCTTCCAGAAAATACTGGTCACAGCCCCTCTGGGCTACACTGGAATCACTTTCTCCATAAAGTTCAGTGATTGTAGTTAATAAAAGCCTGAGCACCTCAGTCATTTTTCAATCCCTTTCAGTTTATTGAAAATGTGCTTCTCTCATTATGTTGGCATCCTCGACGCTTAAAGCGACACTAGAGAATTTCTAATTTGTTTTTGCTCTTTGGCTCCTCCTACAGTGTAGCCGCTGTCATTAAAAACTCATTTCTGTGCGAGTTCTGCTCCTGTTCAGCCATACACAGAAATCCTGTCGAGGCCACAATGCTCACAACAATGTCAGGCGACTGTAAAGCTGGGCTGGGAACCAAAAACTCCGGTATCTCAGCCCTCTGGCACTTTAGGGCAGTTTCAGTGTCAGAATTTTCTGAATAACAAAAGTTAAAATACTTGAACACAATTCAGAAGGATATAGTTTGAAGGTTCACAAACGTCTCTAGTGTTGCTTTAAGCAAAAAAAGACTGTTTTAACGAGGACTGTGCTTCGCATTTAAAAGCACGTCTTTGCAATGGTGTAAAAGTAAAGTGGTCTGTTTTCAGATCAGTCCGTCTCGTCTGTTGTGTTAGTCGGAACTGAGCAGCTTCAGTTTGCGTGCCACTTGCCTTCGGCCTCATGCCTGTGATGTGATTTTGGCACCAGCAGTGGCAACATCACAGTACACCGCTGCGTCTCCTCTGATCTTAAACAGTCTTTTGGGCCCTCCCTGTCTCTGCTCTCCCCTAACTTATGCGTTTGCTTGGAAATCTACTTGTTTAGGCATCCTGGGTTCAAGGTGTCGGAACCTTCCACTAGACTGCTGCAGTTGAATTTTTAGTCCAGAAATCATCGTTCGCCTCTGTCTCTTAAATTTAAATGGGGTTCCATCATCCTGACTGAAACAGAAGGCCCATTATTTTAGAAATGAGCAAGAAAAACTTGAATTCAAGACTCACTCCTGTCTTTCATAGCATTCCTGTGTAACCAATGCGTTGTGCTGTCATTTGTAATTTTGTGATATTTTTCAGTATTCTTATTGGTTGGAACACCCTTGACTGGGAGTCTTTACGTTGCTCTGGCAACTCTCTGGCAACGTATGTCAACCACTTGTCAAAAATGCAAGATGTCTAAAGTGTAATTTGCACCTTACTGTACTGCTATTATTTTCTAAGCATTTCCGTTTGTAATAAATGGAGATTATTGGACTGCACCCTGGTCACTGAAAGCTCATCATTTGACTGTATGTGTGAGTGAATATTAAAGTTCAAGCTACATTCAGAGAAACTTACATAATTCACAAAATAAATAGCTCCCACTTATCATGGCCCAGAGACACAAAACGGTAAAGTGATCTTTGTCTTCGTATTAATCATTTGCAAATGATAATAAAAGTGACTACTGATCTAAAGCTTGATCAGAAGTGCAAGATCTGCTTCACATCTTATTTATATTCCTTGTCAAAGTGTAGTGGTAAAGGAGCTACTCTCTGGAAATGAGTCAAATTCCTGAAGAACCAGTGTTTGATGGCTCATTAAATACTGGTTGTAATGTAATAATGACAATTCCTCAATCTGTGGAGTAAAAGCCCCTTCAGGATTTTTTTTTATATATATATATATATATAAATATAAATAACCCATTTAAAGCCATGATGCTTATAGTTAAAATCGTTGTCAATGAGTATGGTTGTTGTGAGAGAATGAATTTCCATCTTGTTAAAAATCCAGCTTGGTCCTGACATAAAATGATCAGCCATAATTTTGGTATCATATCATGAGCACAGGGGAAATCACATCACAGCTTTCAGTGATATTTTTCCACAGTCACCACTGGTTACTTCTACAGACATCTGTGCAACCATCGTACTTTTGCATAAAAATGGCCATTGATGCAAGGAAATTTCTGCCAAGGGTCGTTCTCTCGACAGAACTGTGTATGATATCTTTAAAAACTTAAAAGGAGAGAGATTCAACTGTGGTGAAGAAGGCCTCGGGACGTCCAAAAGGACATGTGGTTTAGATCTTGCACAGATCTGTTATTCATATTTTACATCTGTGCTCAATATGAGGTCCACACAATCTTGTTTTCAAAATTATTTACTTTTCTTGCAGAAAAGAAGTCTATTTGCGCTAAGCAAACGCCAGCTGTTAAGGTGCACACATACACCGAACCCATACAGCAGAGGTAATCAACAGAGCATGTACAGAGTACAAATGTAAATGAAACACTACAGAACAACGGAGTAACCCTGAGTACATTTAAATGCAACACCGCAGTTTACTGTTGCAATACAGGAAATGACCGCTATCTCCGGCCACCTCCACGGTCTGAGGCGAGATTAAACCTTATGATGGCATGCTTTTTTTTTTCTGTTAATTGCCCTCTCTGCCACATAACTCTTGCGCACAGCCCCTACAGGAAAATAAATAAATAAATACAAAACAGAAAAAATAGTCAATGTTATGGTCTCAGGAGCATAGATCCAATATTTTGACTCCTGACAATTCATTCCACATCAAAACCACACAAACCCACAGTAAAAGAGTTGTGTAAAACGATGATATATTCACTTTACAAAAGTTATCTTTGTAATGTGTGTCCTGAAGTATTGAATGTTTAGTTAGCCAAGAATTTTGAGAAAGATCAAACTCTATTAAGTTATTTCCCTATACATTCTGCAACATAAAGGTTGAATTACAAAATATCATTTGAACTGACTGCAGCTTTACTAAACACAAACCATCCTGAGAACCTCACTAGGAAATGCCAATAAGTATTATAATTATTGAAAAGTAAAGCTGTCAGACAAATGTAGTGGAGAAGAGAAAAAGTTTGATAAAATACTCAAATGTGTACTTATGTGCAGTTACTTGAATAAATGTACTTCATTACATTCCACCAGTGCTACCATCCATCTTTTATAACATACAAAAAATGGGCAAGAAAAACAGCCTAATTGAAATCATGCAGACATTAAGAAAAAGTGCAGATAACAGCTGAATTAATTTATTTCTGAAGCCTCATGTTTGGTGTACCACTAAAAGCATGGGCAATAAGCTGTGTTTTTACTCCTAATCGTGGCAATGAGAATTGTTGATGGAGCTGACACACAGTCAAAGAAAAAGAACAGAACCACACCAGAAAAGCACTCAAAATCTGTGGCTATCCCAACTGGGCCTCCATGAAGAGCATAAGGAAGAGCAGCACAGAGAAGGAGGATAACAGCCCAATGTCACGGGAGTATCTGAGAAAATCAGGAGGATTTTCAACAAACCCCAGATCCCTGTACATGTACACTTCATACCCAGCAACACTTTGAGACAGAAAGTGGTTCACTCCAAGCACAAAAGTCCAAGACACAAAGTGGACAATGTGGTGTATGCGGTGCAGTACAGTGAGGAACCAAACAGCCACTCCACAGGGGGGGGCGGCACATGGGGGAGAGCGTCATGTTTACATAACAAACGTGGAGAACAATTTTGCAGCTGGATACAAGGCCAGTGTGGGGCGCCGGATTGAAATAACAATTTTGTTTGGGTCAGACAGACTACTGATTGTCCCGTCTGTATTTAAGTTTCTGCTGGTGCGTCTCATGGCGAAATCTCGATCAGCCAAATTGTGGAATGTGGACCATTTCCGCCCGGTCCAAGTAATCAATCAACCTTCTCCCAGGTTAATCCATTTCTCTTCAGAGTCCAGGAATCTCGGCCAGCCTGCGAACCTGTGTAAGGATCGCATCCAGCTTCCGATTCTGCTCACGTAGCATCTCAGTCTGAGCGTTGATTGCTCTTGTGACCCCATCGAACGCTGTCCACGTTCGTGAAATACCAGGTACCCTCCAACTCCAAACAGCAGGAACCCGAGTATCATAAATCCGAATGTGTAGACGTCTTCGACGTCCTCGACTGACAGCATCGCTAAACACACGATCCGCCACTTCCCTCAGGCGTCCATTGAGTATCCAACGAAGAATGTCCCGTCGGGACATGAGGGTTCTCCTTTCCCCAACTTTGCATTAGAAAAAATTTGATCAATAGCGTTGAGAGACCAGCTGACCAGATCCATCATACTTGAATTCGTCACATGGGTCATTTGCATGTGGTTGTGCGGTGAATCTCCTGGGTAGAGCTCCCAAGAGGGCCTGTAGTGGGGGACAGGTTATGGCGGAGCCCACCTCTGTTGAGTGAAGATCCTTCCAGGACCTTCCTTTGTATGCACTATTAAACCAAGACTTTTGGACAATGGCATAGTGTCAAGAAAGGCTGCAAAGAAGCCACTTCTATTCAAGAAGAACATAAGAAGAGACTGAATATCCACAGAAAGTACATGGGCTGGACAGCAGAGGGTTGGCAAGAAATTATAATCTCAGAAGAGGCCCCCCACTGTTTATTTGTGAAACTGGAAACTCGGGTGTTGGGCGAACGCTACCACGAGTTCTGTGTCATGCAAACAGTGTATGGAGTTGCTTCTCATCCAAGCGAGTGAGCTCACTGACAATTCTGCCCCAAAATACTGCTACGAACAAGGAATGGTATCAAAACGCTCTCCAACAGCAACTTTGGCAGCATTTTCCAGCATGATGGAACATCAAATCACGTTGCACAATTGATAACATAAGTGGCTTGGAGATCATCACACCCACGAAGATCATGGGGGGTATTCCACAAAAGTAGCTAAAGTAAGCCAGGCTATAGCCGGAAAGCGTCGCTTGAACTAGCGCCATCTCCCAATTAAGCCTCAAATCGTTCCACGAAGACATTTGAGCTGCATCTCGGTGAGGCTAATCCAAGCGAGGCTAGCTAAGTGCGAGTGCACGAGGAACGTAAGAAGCCCTGACGAGTGGATGGTGGAAAAACGGAGATCTGTGTGAAAAGGAGAGCAAGACAAGAGCTGTTATTTTTTTCGGCAGCTAAACAAATAATGCTTATGGAGCTGTATGAGGATTTTAAAAGTGTCATCGCCAGAAATGGTAATACAGCTGCGATCAATAAAGCGAAGAAACGGCATGGCTAACAACTGCTGACAGACTAAATGCGTAAGTTATGAAAGTTTCATACCATTGACATTCATTTTACTGTCCTCATGTATTTATGCTCTCCTCTTTGTGTTATAATTTGTTTACATAAAGCATGCTGAATTGTCTCTGTATGAGATGTACAGCACAAATATACTGGCCCTGTTCACTTTATTAATAACCCAATAATCGACACGCATCATCATACTTTGTGACTATATTATCCTGTGTGTGTGACCCACATATTAATTTTTCACTGTTACATACCTGGCAGCAGGTGAAAGTAAAGTACAGGAAAATATTTCAGAGTGGTAAGTAGCCTTTGAAGAAATGTGTTTGTCCAATAAAGAGAGCACCAAACTAGATATGGAATACAAGAAACTGAAAATAAAAAAGATCAAGCTAGAGATTATGAAACTGGAGATGGATGTTAGTATAAATTCAGATAAAGGAGAATTTCGTGTTGTGAACTGTATTTAATTCTGTTTTCTCTCCACAGCTTGAGAAACATGTAATAATAATTAAACAATTCAACACAACTTGAACTCAAACTTGTCATTATTGTACGGTTCATGCAACGTGTTAGAAATGTGTTTTTTACATTTATATTCACAGTGGGGTGCCATGACCTAAACGTGTGGAAAGTTATAAATCATCTCTGTCCATTTAGCCTTCTTACACTTGCTCTGACTTAAACTGCTACTGTGTCAATGCTAGATTATGAAAAGAAGTTCTTTTTTTTTTGTTTAATATTTTTATTGGGAGGTAAGGCACATTGGAATAGAAATCAATGTCACATTTACATTGAGAATTGTATCACCACTGTCAGTTTGAGCAAACATTGATACAGTCAAAATAATGTGCATCTTAAAAAAAAAAAAAAAAAAAGCATACAATCTACCTCCTCTAGTGTTTTTTTTTTACAACAATTACAGAACAATACTCAATTGTGGGGGGCTACTTAACTAACAGTTAAGGACATCTATATATAGCAATTTAATAAATATAATAAGTGTAATATGTACGTGTGTGTAAGCTGCTCAGTATAAATAAAAAGGAGGACAAAAGACAGAAAAGGAAAAAGAGAGGAAAGAGAAGGAGAGAGTGAGTGGGGGTCCATCAATCAGGGGGCAGAGTTTGAAGAGAATGAAAAAAAGTTAAAAAAGGATGCCACTTGTTGTAGAATTTGTCAGAGTTACCTTTCACTGAATATCTGATCTTCTCCAGCTTTAGAAAAGACATAGTATCGTTGAGCCACTGAGAACTGGTGGGAGCTTTAGTTGACTTCCAGTGAAGGAGGAGATGGCGTCTAGCTATTAATGAAGTGAAGGCTATGATATCTAGCTGCTTGGAAGTAAACCGGTTGTGGTCTTCCGGTAGCCCAAATATAGCGACATGGGGAGAAACCTTTATGTTCGTCAAAAGTATTTTTGACATGGCATGAAAATAGTTCTGCCAGAAGCGAGAAAGTAATGAACAAGAGTAGAACATATGTGTTAGATTGCAGGGTGAAGCTTGACATTTGTCACAGTTGTCGGTGAAATTAGGATAAAATTGTGATAGTCGAGTTTTGGAAAGATGAACTCTGAAAAATATCTTGAATTGTATAAGTGTGAGACGAGCGCAAGGTGAGCTTTTGTAGATATTTTGAAGAGCAGCGTCCCACCAGACATCCTCCAAATTCAGACCCAGTTCTTGTTCCCAAGCAGTTTTAACTTTAGTAACTGATGAGCTATCAAAAGACAAGAGTTCGTTATAAATTTTAGAAATTAGTGACTTTTGATGTGGTTTGTGGCTTAAAAGCTCTTCCCACAGTAGGCTCGGTGGAGAGGAGGGAAAGCCTGGAAATAAAACTTTAGCGCAGTGTCTAATCTGAAAGTATCGAAAAAGATGAGAGGGTGAGAGATGAAATTCTCCTGAAAGATCTGTAAAACTGCGAAAAATACAATCTTTATATAGGTCTTTAAAACATTTCAGGCTTTTATTGTGCCATGTACAAAAGGTTGAGTCTGTAAACGTGGGTCGAAATAAGTGATTCCTCAATAAAGGAGCTAAAATAACGCTGACGTAAACCTGAAATGCTTCCTAAATTGATACCAATTTTTAAGTGTAGAACGGACCACTTGGTTGTTTGTAAAGCCAGAGAGGTTGGTTGGAATGGAGGAAGTAAGTAAAGCCATTAATGAAGATGTAACACATGACTGCGCCTCTAAGTTGCACCATGGCAGATCCATCGGTTTAGACCAAAACAAAATTTTGTGGATATGTGCTGCCCAATAATACAATTGGAAATTAGGGAGAGACAGTCCACCTTTGAACTTGCACCTCTGAAGTGTGGATTTGCGGATCCTGGGTGCCTTTCCACACCACAGAAAGGCAGAAATGATTTGATCAATTGTTTTGAAAAAATGCTTCGGCAGGAAAAGTGGGAGACAATTGAACAAAAATAGGAATTTGTGTAAGATGTTCATCTTAATTGCATTAATTCTGCCGATCAACGAGAGAGGCAAACTTCCCCATCTTTGGAGGTCAGATTTAACTTTTGATATTAAAGGGGAGAAATTGGCAGAGAAAAGGGAGTTTAGCGTTCTAGTTACATTGATGCCCAGATACTTAAAGCCAGACGGGCTCAATTCAAAAGGGATATCAGACTGTGTGAACTGTAATGCAGGAGCATTGATAGGATAGCATTCACTTTTAGAAATATTCACTTTATAGCCTGAGAATGACCCAAACCTCTGAAAAGTGGATAAAATTGTCGGTATAGAATGGATTGGATCTGAGACATACAATAATAAATCGTCAGCATAGAGTGACAGCTTAAATTCTGTGCCCAACCGAGAAATCCCAGTAAAAATGGTGGAGGACCTCAGGAAGATTGACAGGGGCTCTATAGCTAATGCAAACAACAGGGGAGATAGGGGGCATCCGTGTCTAGTGCCACGGGTAAGAATGAAAAAACTGGATTGGATGCCATTGGTGGAGATGTTGGCCTGTGGAGATGTATAAAGGAGACGTATCCATGAAATAAATACATTTCCCAGCCCAAATTTCCTTAGTACCTTAAATAAGTAGTCCCATTCAACCCTGTCAAAAGCTTTCTCGGCATCGACCGAGATCACTGCTTCAGGTGTTGTTGTGGTAGTTTTGGAGTAGATAATATTTAAGTTTATTTAAGTTATTCCTCTGAAACAATAGTTGGAACAATATTTTCCAGACGGGAGGCCAAAGCCTTAGCAAGGATCTTAGCATCCACATTTATTAAGGAGATAGGTCTGTAAGAGTTGCAAAAATTTGGGTCTTTATCTTTTTTTAAAAGGAGGCTTATGGAAGCTTGTCTTAAGGTAGGAGGAAGAGTGCCATGTTGCAGTGATTCTTTATATACAGCATGTAGTAATGGGGACAGTTTATCTTGAAATCTTTTGAAAAATTCTACTGGGAATCCATCAGGACCAGGAGCTTTGTTAGTCTGCATACTTCTCATAGCGAGAGAGATTTCTTCTACTGTTAATGGAGAGTCAAGTTCCTTGGCAGCATCCGAGTTTATCACAGGAAAATATATATATGGACAGCTGACTATTGCATAAACCAGTCTGTGCTTCACGTGAGTTGTCCAAAGTTCTGGTTTAAGTTAACTTGGGTAGTAAAATCGTTTTGCTAGTTGTAAAAGCACAGTAGACATAACTCGAAAATTAGGTTCAATTATGGATTTATTTTGCTCAGAGCCTCAGACAAACAGACAGACAAATGGCAGTGAAAACACACTCCTTCGCACCTGTAGTGTGTGGTGTTCCCTTGTGCATTCAAATCTTATGCGATCATGTTGACACACTGATTCAGTATCACTGAAGCACACATTTCACACTGGACTTTTTTTCAACACCGAACAGCCTAGAGTGTAGTTTTTATATATATTTTTATCGTGGTAATGGTCTTAATTTTTATTCTTGGAGGTCTTAAAAAGGTCTTAAAAGTCATTAAATTTGTTGATTAAAAAATGTGCAGATACCCTGCATTATATGAGTTATATTACATAACACTTAGCTGACTTTTTTTTATCCAAAGCGACTTATAAGAACACATTATTGGTTACAGTCTCTGGAGAATTGTTGGGTTAGTTGTTTTGCTCAAGGTCACTCCAGGTGTAAACAGAGGTAGCCTAATCGTGGGATTTGAGCTTGCAACCCTGTGATTTAAAGACCAACTCCCTAAAAATTAGGATGGCTCGTTAACATATAGCATCTGCATGCCATTAACTTATGATTGGTAATGCAAAAAAAAAACAAAAAAAACTGCCCTTTTATGTCCCCACCAATTTCAAAATCAAAGTTACTCCCTTGTATGTGTCCCTGTATATAGGTCTCTCACTGTGTCAGGAGAAACTGAGTCCTTTCAGGCACTGGAACCTCCAGGGACTCAGACTTGAGCCTGAAAAGTTGCCCACAAGACAAAATGTATAAAATATTAACTATCAAATTTAAGATGGCTGTACAAATGTACAAATTGTGCTCTAAAAATTGCCTTGCCTTGGATGCGTACATGGGTACAGTGTAGTGCACCGATAACATTAGGGAAGCCTGAGGGAGATGATGAACTTAATGCAAATACTTCAGCCAATAGGTTGTTTTACATTATCGGCTACTGTAAATGTGGAGCAGCAGCCTGAAAGGACAGATTCCCCCCCCCCCCCCCCCCCCCCGCGACATTCGCAATACTGACACTCTCCCACTGTTCAAGTCCTAACTCAAAACCCATCCGTTCAAGTATGCTTACCTCCATTGATTGCTCCGTTCTGTGTATGTTTAATATGGTATGATGTTTTAATTCCTGCGTTTTATCTAATATCTTGTTTGTACAGTGTCCTTGACTGTTTTGAAAGGATATAATTTGTATCATTAACATTATTACCTGTCCCCCATTTTTCTGAGTCTGGTCCTACGTGGGTGTAGATCGGAATTTCATGTTCAATACGTTGCGTTTCTTTAGTTGCACTGGCACCGACTGATTGATTTTTCGAGACAGTGAAAGTGGTGATATGATAACCACAGTTTTTGTTTCGTTTTTTAGACAAGACATGAGTTGCGGGAGCGCAGAATTCTAGGTGAACATTTCTTTCGGGAGTCCGTTCAGCCGGTCGGACATTTTTTGAGTTGCAGCTAAGCTAAGCTAAGCTTCAACTTTAGCCTGCCCGGGACCAGGCTAGTTCAGCAGTATAAGTTACCATGGTTACTCAGCGGGCGTTCAAATAAGCCACGTTCATGGGACGGAACTCTCGCTAAATTTAGCCAGAAGTAGCGAGATAAGCCAGACTTGCCGCCGCTAAGCCAGCTTCGTGGAATACCCCCCATATTTTTTGTCTGTTTGTTTGTTTTGCAAGTATGTGTCGCTAATATTTCTAATCAACCAATGAGAAAAGGTTCGTAGTCTTGCACTGAAACCGGATTGGCCGAAAAATGACCCACCCCACTGACGTTAGAACGTCTGTAAACTTCACATTAAAAGATATGAACTTTACATAAAGTCTTGCATTTGACTTAAAATGACATGACTAGCGATTTTTAAATTATTATTATTATTATAACTGTGTCGTTGTTTTTTGTGCAGGTCAAATCATTATTACAGGGCATCCCAAAGCTAAGAAGCTGTGTCTGAAGGCCTTAGTTTAATCATACTTTGATTTTGAAAACCAAGCAGCCACCCGGAAGTAGACGCCACAGTCCTGCTCACCCACCCTGGAGTGTTTTGAACAGACTTCTCCGCACACATGACCACTACTGTGGCTAAAGTCATGTCTAGTAAGTGCAAACCTCTTTACCAAACGCTGTGTCGTGTGTTTTAACTTTAATGGTAACTATGGTTTCATGACATCGACTATAATTCGCAGGTCTGTTGCACTCAGTATTGTTTTCTCACAGTACGAGTCAAGTCACTGGTCAGTTCGGAGCAAACATGCAGTGACGGTGTTTTGGTTTTCGCAGAGTTCCGTCTGGCAGTGGTCCAGCTGCAGGTGACGAGCGTCAAAGCGGACAACCTGAGCCGAGCCCGGAGGCTGGTGAAGGAGGCGGCGGGACGGGGCAGCGAAGTGGTGCTGCTGCCGGTGAGGGCGGGGCTGGGCTGGGCTGGGCTGGGCTGGGGGCTGGGGCTGGGGGCACGCTACTTTGAACCTGTCACATTTAAATATTTTGTCACTTTTTTTTTTTTTTTTTAATCTGATTAGCACAGTTTTTAATTAAAATTAACATTGTTTTATGTTGTTGTTCTGTTTTTATCATGAATATCGGGCATACCAGGAGCAGCACAGTCTTTTATTCTTTGATTAATACTCGTTGCACCTGTGACCTTTCTGCTTGGGTCTGACGTGACTGGTTTTGAAACGTTTGAATATAAATGTCTACTACTGTAAAAGTAGATTACGTCTACATTATTTAAATTTGTTATAGCTTTTTGTTGGCATTTTGTTGGTCACCAGCGTGAGAATCGCTCGTTTAAATACAGCCTCTTCACTCAAAACCTCTGGGATACTGTCTCTGTAAAGTTAAACTTTAAAGAAGTTAGCTTTTACCTTTAGTCTTAAATTTCCATCCACGTTCCCAGTTAATTATTGAAAGTGAGATTTGGTATGTGCTTCAGCAGATATTTGTGGTAAAAACGCACCTGAAAACAGTTTAACTAAAGATGGCTGAGTTCTGTAAAGTGTCCCTGTCAGCTGTCACAGTGAACAGACTATGGTCCTTTAACCAGTCCCCTTAAACAGAGGTCACATGACCCCATCAGCGCCCACTCTTAAACAGGGGGGTATTCCTAGAAGCTGGCTTAGCGGAAAGTCTGGCTTATTTCGCTACTTCTGGCTAAATTTAGCGAGAGTTCCGTTCCATAAAGGTGGCTTATTTGAACGCCCGCTGAGTAACCATGGTAGTTTATGCTGCTGAACTAGCCTGGTCCCGGGCAGGCTATAGTTGAAGCTTAGCTTAGCTGCAACTCAAAAAATGTCCGAACGGCTGAAACGGACTCCGGAAAGAAATGTTCACCAAGAATTCTGCGCTCCCGCAACTCATGTCTTGTCTAAAAAACGAAACAAAAACTGTGGTTATCATATCACCACTTTCACTGTCTCGAAAAATCAATCAGTCGGTGCCAGTGCAACTAAAGAAACGCAACTATACACACGTATTGAGCATGAAATTAAATGAGAGAGAATATGGTATTCATTAAAACTAATCAATACCTAACAAACATCCGATCTACACCCACGTAGGACCAGACTCAGAAAAATGGGGGACAGGTAATAATGTTAATGATACAAATTATTTGTACAGTCAAGGACTGTACAAACAAGATATTAGATAAAACGCAGGAATTAAAACATCTTACCATATTAAAAATATGATCTGTCCTTTCAGGCTGCTGCTCCACATTTACAGTAGCCGATAATGTAAAACAACCTATTGGCTGAAGTATTTGCATTAAGTTCATCATCTCCCTCAGGCTTCCCTAATGTTATCGGTGCACTACACTGTACTCATGTACGCATCCAAGGCAAGGCAATGTGTAGAGCACAATTCGTACACAAGGCAATTCAAAGTGCTTTACAGCTACATAAAATCACAAGAAGGCAATAAAATCATTCCAAAAAACAAAATAATCATTAATTAATTAATTTAAAAGTGAAGAGGGCAGATAAAATACTTTCAGGTGTCATATGCACATCTAAATAGAACTGTTTTCAGTCTGGATTTAAACATTGTCACATTGTCCAGGCCCCTGCTGGACCTGTGGAGGCTGACTATGTAAACCGAATTTTTTTCCATATCCTAAATGTACAGGTAGGCCTACACTTGGGGATAATTGTCCATAGACTCTGAACTGGATTTCTCATTTTGAAAAACACCACATCAACCCCTTTGAGTAATGCTGAGCAATGTTACATTTATGCCCTGTGAAACCTCATCATTGACTCCTATCCTCCGTGCATACAGATGATCTGTGATGGAGGTCATTTCATTTCCAACATTGAGGCTAAATGGCCGGGATCAGTTCATGATTCTTGGATCTTCCGAGCATCCTCACTGGCACAGAGGTTTGCACAAGGTGCAAGAATCTTACTTACCCGAAGGAGTGTACTTTTGAAGTAAGGTGTAGCATAGGCAGAATTTTGGTAATGTAATGAGAGGTCAGGTGTAGAGGTCATCTTAAGGAATTTAAAGTGCTCGTCATACTTTATTATAGATAGCCATATAAGGCACATATTGCATCAAATTGCCTAAAGTCTTAACACATGTATATCCATCCAACATTTCTTATTCTGCAGGAGAGTTCAATGGTGTCCTGCTTGGGGACAGAGGCTATGCATGCTGGTCGTACCTCCTCACGCCATATCCTGATCCAGGAACAAGGGCATGCACATGCACATGCACATGCTAAAACAAGGGCACGGATAGAAATGACCTTTGGCCAAATTAAATACAGGTTCATTGCTTAAAGTTATCAGGCACCATGGCTGACTTCTGACAGAGCCATCTTAAATTAATAGTATACTTCATATTTTATACATTTTGTCTTGTGGACAACTTTTCAGGCTCAAGTCTTTTCTTCATTGAGTTCTAGTGCCTGAAAGGACTCAGTTTCTCCTGACACAGTGAGGGACCTGTACAGGGACACATATTTCCTTTGATCCTTATTGTTGGGACCTTTGAGTTAGAACTTCTTTTCATAATTTAGCATTGACACAGTAGCAGTTTAAGTCAGAGCAAGTGTAAGAAGGCTAAATGGACAGAGATGATTTATAACTTTCCACACGTTTAGGTCATGGCACCCCACTGTGAATATAAATGTATAAACACATTTCTAACACGTTGCATGAACTGTACAATAATGACAAGTTTGAGTTGTGTTGAATTGTTTAATTATTATTACAGGTTTCTCAAGCTGTGGAGAGAAAACAGAATTAAATACAGTTCACAACACGAAATTCTCCTTTATCTGAATTTATACTAACATCCATCTCCAGTTTCATAATCTCTAGCTTGATCTTTTTTATTTTCAGTTTCTTGCATCTAGTTTGGCGCTCTATTTATTGGACAAACACATTTCTTCAAAGGCTACTTACCACTCTGAAATATTTTCCTGTACTTTACCTTCACCTGCTGACAGGTACGCTTTTGGCTGTTAAGATTGCTCCTGTTGAGATGTAACAGTGAAAAATAATATGTGGGTCACACACAGGATAATATAGTCACAAAGTATGATGATGCGTGTCGATTATTGGGTTATTAATAAAGTGAGCAGGGCCAGTATATTTGTGCTGTACATCTCATACAGAGACAATTCAGCATGCTTTATGTAAACAAATTATAACACAAAGAGGAGAGTATAAATACATGAGGACAGTAAAATGAATGGTAATGGTATGAAACTTTCATAACTTACGCATTTAGTCTTTCTGCAGTTGTTAGCCATGCCGTTTCTTCGCTTTATTGATCGCAGCTGTATTACCATTTCTGGTGATGACACTTTTAAAATCCTCATACAGCTCCATCAGCATTATTTGTTCAGCTGACGAAAAAATAACAGCTCTTGTCTTGCTCTCCTTTTCACAGAGATCTCCGTTTTTCCACCATCCACTCGTCAGGGCTTCTTACGTTCCTTGTGCACTCGCACTTAGCTAGGCTATGTAAGCCTCGCTTGGATTAGCCTCACCGAGATGCAGCTAAAATATCTTTGAGGAACGACTTAAGGCGGTAGCATTAAGCTTAAATGGGAGATGGCGCTAGTTCAAGCGACGCTTACCGGCTATAGCCTGGCTTTCTTTAGCTATTTTCTAGGAATACCCCCCAGGTGGAGTGAGAGAAACCCAGGTCTTTACAGAAACCTTTTTTTTTTAAATTATTTTCTAACCTTCGTTTGCAAAAAAAACTAGGTGCACACAGCCTAGCCTGGGAATTCCCATGCTGCTTTGCGCTCGATTTCATTCTCACTGCAAAGTCAGCCTGGAAACCACCGCCCTTATTTTTACCAGAGTTTGGGAACCAATCACAGAACGGGGGGGGGGCGGCGGCAGCAAGACGATGACGACGTCTATGCGCTACACCGAAGCTTGTAGAGTGTTAATCCAACATGACAGCGGACACAACGTTACCGTTCAATGCAGCCTTAGAAAGTGTTTCGGAGTAGATTCACCCTAGGGTCATTTGAACCGTGACATCCAGCCAAGTAGCCCACCCGAAGTTTTTCCGATATTGGCTGAACATCAGCTGAGTTACTGAGTTATCCCGAATAGCTTAGTACAAGCGCTAACGGACCCTGGCAGTATCTCCAAAATTACCACACTAAAATCACATGTCATGACACCAAACTTCTACAGTAGTACAAATATGGTCTGTACTCACAAAACGATGCATTTGGAAGTTTGTACATAGTCCAGGAGTTTATTATTATCGTCAACACAAGCCTGATAGCTTTTCTGCTGCTAAAGCTGCGTCGACGTAACTTCTGGGAGCTTGGAGCTTCAAAATAAGATGAGGGTTGATCTACTACTGTAGACAACAAAGCAATGCTGCTCAATTTCTCCATTATTAAAATAAATTCACAACTCTACAACATAAAAATTCATGTAGAATATAGCATATAGGCCTACTTTGTTGTCAATTTAAGTAGCTTAGAGCGCAAGTTTACTTTTATTTTCCATTTTTTTCTTCTTCCTCGTCGAATTTCTGCTGTCATCTGGTATAAGCACAGATTGCTGTGGTATAAGCAATGGCTGTGGTGATACAATTGGCTATGAATCGCGCGCAAAGCAGCATGGGAAGAACCTGACGTCATTTGATAGACATTCGTAGCGCCCAATAAACGGCTCTAGGCATTCGTAAACCACGCCTCAAATACGAGAAAATGCACACCTAGTTCCCAGACCACCATCTCATCGAGATTGTGGACGCGTCAGCCAGGCTACACACAGCCCCGTTTTTAAAAAAAACCAAGTCTACATTGATCCGCATAAATACGCTATCAAGAGCTGTTAAATTACGCCAAGCCTGACGGTGGCAGTGTTAGAACAATGAGAATTCCACACAAGCCAATCAGAAGCCTAATAGAGAACCGCTGACAGGAAGAACTTCCGGATCCTTTTCAAGAAGAAAATATGGCGCCAGGCTCATATGTGTGGACTGATAGCGAGACTGAGCTACTTTTACACGTTGCGCTGGACTATAAAACTGCTAAAGCCGTGAAAAATGTATTTGTTGTTCAATACATTGTATGACTGTAATGTTCAAAATCACACAAGCGAGTATAGCTCTCAACAACAGAAATGCTGCTAGTACCTCCATGCTTGCCAGATAAACAATGGACGGAGAGAATGGCGTTTTCACGCTAGCATCCTGCCAACATGGCGGATAGGGGCGGGGCTCTGTACTATGACGACAACTCCTCATTCCATTCCCAAAACTCCGTTTTTGTCTCTTTCAACCAGTTTACACACAAACGCTAAACGGAGTTTTTAAAAAATCTCCACTTGTGCCGGAGTTTTTTTTTAGCTTCGTTTTCGGAGGAAAAAACTCCGTTTGTGTATAAACGAAAGGCACAAACGAAGGGAAAGGTCTTCGTTTATCAAAATACCCGGGTATGTGTAAACAGCAGTCTCAGCTGGTTTCTCGCCTCTCGTTAACACAGGAATGCTTCAACTCTCCATATGGGACCAGCTTCTTCTCAAACTATGCCGAGAAGATCCCAGGAGAATCCACCCAGGTGCTGTCGGATGCAGCGAAGGAGAATAAGGTGTATCTAGTGGGAGGTACGTAGGTGGAGAAGCAGCTGTGGGCAACACATACTCATGTAGGCTACCACATTCAACAGATCAGATGGATTAATACTGAGCTTCTAATAAGTTTGTGTTCTGTGTTGTTTTCTGGATCCCCCAAACATAGATTAATTTTCTGTCTGAGTAGCAAACATGGAAAGGGGCTCATCATTCTGAAAGACTGGGTGGACAAACGGTTCACAGTTTCAAAATGACAACACTTTATGTAAACGTTCAAAGAACTTGGGCATTTTCTTAATTTGTGGTAAACAATATTGTCAGAAAATTCAATGGATCCAGAAAAAAAAACCACCGACTTGTACACAAGGGGTGAGACTTTAAGAACAAATTAAATGGCAGCTGTGCTTTTGGAGGTCAGGAAGACTTATTAAAACCGCTGTTAGTGAATACAGTTCACTCCTGCAGATTCACCTCTGCGTTCTGTTTCTGAACGAGTGGCATGTTATCAGTGCGCGGTTAAAAAGCCAGGTACCGTGGTGTATTGGGGAAAATGGCACGTGGAACAAAAAAACCTGAAGGCTTAAAAGCACTTTAAAAACTGAATGATATGCGTAGGTTTTAGGGGAACATATGCCGCCAGCCAGGTCTCAGGTCAATACCAAACCACAATATGCATGTATTTTCTCAATATTTCACATACCTTTTTATTAGAAGCAGGGTTATGTGGATGGCTTGTAAACAAAGTTGTATTGACCTCATATTTCATGATGTTGGGATTTCTTTTTCTTTCTTTTTTTTTGAGTATCGTGTTGACAAGAAAAGGAAAAGCGGTTGTCTTGAGTTGACATGAACTGAATCAAAAACGTTGTAGTATTCAGCCCAATTGATGGAGAGAGTAACTGTGTTTTAGCACTTTTTACTGGGGTTTATTTACAACATTTCAGTGTATTTTATCAATGGTAAGATTGGCTTTAGGTCCTGGAAAACATGACGGATGAAAACAATTGCAAGTATCCGATCAGGATTTTCTCTGTAATTTCTCCCTGAATCAGTTTACATATAAATTGAAACATACAGTTGATATGCGAGTTGCTTCCAGTAGAATAAGGAATGTGTACATTGTGTGATTTTTGACAGTGGAGTAATGAACCATGTGGCTCAACAGGATCAATCCCCGAAGAGGAATGTGGGAAGTTGTACAACAGCTGTATGGTGTTTGGCCCCGATGGAGAAATGATTCTTAAACACAGGAAGGTGTGTGTGCCCATCACCTGCGGTTGTTAATTGGACATATGGAGCCACATTAGAATCTTTCTCATATATCTGTAATTTCCGTGTTTTCTCCTCCAAGATTCACCTGTTTGACATCGACGTCCCAGGGAAAATCCGTTTCCAGGAGTCTGAGACGCTGAGCCCTGGCAACAGTTTGTCCATGTTCGACACACGTGAGTGACAGCTCCAAACTCCCCCCGTGTTTACGGGTGTGGACGAGCATCTTTTTGGTCTGATTCCCTTCTCTGCGATACGTCTACAGCGTTCTGTAAAGTGGGTGTGGGGATCTGCTACGACATAAGGTTTTCAGAGCTCGCACAACTCTACAGCAGGAAAGGTAAGCAGCGGAAAAGAATGTCGATATGACATCAGTTGTACTGCTGTGTCGGTCAGCTGATTGGCTTGTGCTTTTGCTCTCAGGCTGTCAGCTGCTGGTTTACCCCGGAGCCTTTAATATGACAACTGGTCCGGCCCACTGGGAGCTGCTGCAGAGGGGCAGGTGGGACTTTCGATCTTTCTCCTCCAAAAATATTAAAGATGTCAGTGGCGAAACTAAATATTTTAAAGTCCATAATTCATTCATGTGGTACATCCCTGAAAAGCAGCTAAACAGTGTTAAATGAGAGGGCTGAAAGGTTTTATGAAACGGACATAATTTAAAACTGATAATTAGTAACAATACAGCTGTGAAATACTCAATATAAAACAGATTTTCATGTCCAAAATGATCCAGACTAATTTTTAGACTCTGCAGATAAATGAACCAAAGCAACGGCCAACATTTTTATGCACTTCCATTTTAAACTCAGATGCACGTTGACGGTCAGCAAAGGCAAAACAGAGAAAATGTTAAACTGTCAGAATTAGGATTTTCCATGTTTGATGAAAAGATTGTGTACCAGCTGAAGATTTAAAGCAGCAGTAAAATCAGGCTTTTCTTTTACTCTTGGGGCTCCCCTTAGAGTTGTGGAATGAAACTATTTTCATTGAACAAAACTCAGTCTGAAATCTGCACACGGACAGTCGTGCTCATGAATTTGTTGTCCTGGTGAGAAAGATGCCACCATAAGCAAAAAGACTGCATTATTTATGGACTTTATCAGTGATTAACTCACTCAAAAAGACAACAGTTGAAATGTTCTAGTTTTCTTTTTTTTTTATATATATATTTCAGTGATTTACATCTTTGAAGCATTCGAGTCTGGCATTTGTGTGAAATTGGAACACGTGCGGTGTAATTTGCACTGTAACTTACGGTGCTGTGTGTTGCAAGTTAGCAGACGACCTTTAAACATTTTTGTGAGAACACATTTGCATGTTGGTCTGAAGTAAGACTGAAGTGGCTGAGTTTCAACAAAGCACTGAACACACTGCTGTGATATGTTGTGTATTTTCTGTCAGCCATGGTGTGTCAGTGTGCCATTAAAATGAAACAGAAGCTCACATTTTTTAAGGTCCCCACACCTCTACTGCGCTGCTGTTAAATCCTGGTTACTGCTGTGGATGTTTGACTTCATAGTGAAACATTTATATCAACAGGAGCTCTTCGACTGGACTGTCAGTGACTTGATTGTCAATCAAGGGTGTATTGCTGTTTTTTAACGTGTCATCTGAAAATAATTTGTGTGACGTTAAAGATGTAATTCTCTTCTACATACTGTACCATATACAATATAATTAGTCTGGTCTCTTATGCAGGGCACTTGATAACCAAGTGTATGTGGCCACAGCATCACCTGCCAGAGATGAAACGGCCTCTTATGTGGCCTGGGGTCACAGCACTGTTGTTAACCCATGGTAAGAAAACAAGGCCATGAACAGAAGAAGGCTTCATGTGATGCAATGTAGTATCAGTTAGGTTTTACACTATGTTTGAACAGTTGTGATATTGACATTATTTACTACTACATGGTTTGGTGTCTGGATACAGATATTGAAGAGTTAATTGTTCTGACCTGATGTTACAGGGGAGAAGTCGTCTCCAAGGCCGGAGCAGAGGAAACTATAATCTATGCTGACATTGGTAAGACTGATTTCTGTACACTCTGATCTGGATCTGGGTTAACTTAAGATAAACATTGATGCGTTGTGTTTTTTTTAAGAGCAGTTTAGTTGGATCTTTTTATCAGACTGTGAGAAACATGACTAGATGAATGCTGTGGAGAGGTTGCATTTGAAGATCAAACTGCAACCCCAGTTGCCAAAAAGTTGGGATGCTATACAAAATATACATTAAAAACAGAACACAGGGATTTGCTTCTCTAAAACAACCAATATTTAATTCACAATAAAACTTTGAAAACATCACATGTTGGAAGTGAGAGATTGAACTGTTTCATGAAAATATGAGCTCTTCTTGAAAAAAAGTTGGGACATGGCCATGTTCACCGCTGTGTGGCATCTCCTCTGCAAACATCTGAACTGATGAGAGCAGTTGCCGGACCTTTGGGAGAGGAGTGTTGTCCCATTCTCATCTGTTGGATTCTAGCTGCTCCTGGGTCTCTGTCATAGTTTGTGATTCTACTTGGATTCTTCTGCTATGAAGCTGTGATGTTGTAATAGATGCAGCACGTGGTTTAACATTGTCTCACTAAAGAATGCAAGACCTTCCCTGGAAAGATGTAATCTGGATGAGAGCAGATGTTGCTCTAAACATATGGATTCTGCTGTGCCTGATGGAGCTTTATCCTGCATTTGAATTACAGACAATGACTTCTGTAAGTTTTCCTGAGCACATGCATGGATTTCCATGACAGAAGGCCTGAGGGTAAAAAAAAAAAATAATAAAAAATACTAATGCATGCACAGATCTAGAGATGGAACTGATGTATAAAATTTTGTATGATTACAGAAAACCGATCTGAGGTAGTAACACCATGATAAGAAGACGTTTCTTTAATGATATGGTGCTAGCTAGCTTATGTTTAGCACATCTGGATTAGCAGTTAACTGGCGACCTGTCCAGAGTGTCGTCCAATGACAGGTAGGATAGGCTCCAGCTTGGTTTTCAATGTGGAAAATTCATGGAATTTTGCAGCCCAACTGTAGATGATGGAATTTTCAGTCTTAGCCCCACAATTTTAAGACAGTTTTTTGGCAGTTTGCTGACCCATCAGCCCATCCAAAGGTCCAACAACTGCTCTCCTCAGTTCCCAGATGTTTACGGAGGACGCCACACAGTGGTGAACATGTTCCACTGCCATCAAATTCAAGATGAGCTGATATATTTAATGAAATCCTAAAATGTCTCCCTTTCGACACGTGATGTGTTTTCTGTTTTAAAATGAATAAAACATGGTTTATCAGCTTTTTCAAGTAATTTGTTTCTGCTTTTATTTGCATTTTAAACATTTACTTTTTTAAGTTGGGGTTATAATTAATTGTTTATTGTTGGAAATGCTAAGATGAGGCAGAATAATAGTGGACTCTACAGTAATTATGTAGGTGTGAGTTTGTGTGGTTGAATATTGTCTGAAATGCAGGGCAACAGAAAGGAAAAACATCCTGCGTCACAACAGTTGCTGCCGGGCACACGTGTTGTATCCGTTTGCCTTACACAGGAGTTACTTTAGTTGTGCTAACATTTGTATTTCCTGACTCTGCACTTAATCTCCCTGTTCATGTCACCTGACTCTAGACCTGCAGTATTTGGCTGACATCCGGCAGCAGATCCCAATCACGTCTCAGCGTCGGGACGATCTCTACACAGTGACGCCCGTGCAGGAATGATCAAGCGGAATGCAACGAATCCTGGTCCTGTTGTTCAAATGTGGCTTAAATACTGCTGTTGATTCCCATCCAGGTGATTTTAGGATTGATTTTTAATCCAGGAAGACGTCGTGCGATTCATCAATCTGATTCGCTTAGTGCTGGTGTTGCATATGCACCTGTGACTGTACTAATCATATGTTGTATCAGCCAAATGGAAGAAGTGAGAGGATGGTTAGAGGAGGCTGGGTCACACAGAAGAGCCGATGGGATTCAGCACCATCTCCCACATGAGGTAGATCTGTTTGTCCAGACATTCACTGGGTCAGTAGATTCAGACTTTGACTCTCATCCCTGAATTTTAGTGACGTGTAATGTTGCACCGTTTTCCACAATTTGCTCAAGTGTTAATCAGATGTTAAATGTTCAATTAAATAAAAAATGTACTTCCATGTACTCTGGCCCTACTGATCCGAATCAAGAAGCGTCCAGGTGACCGTTAATGAGACTGCAGGTTTGGACTTCAGAACGTTTTGCGCTGAAAATCCTGTTTATTTTTAAGCCGGGTTCAAAGTACCAAAAAAAAAAATCCAGTCGGTGTCAAAATAATATATTAACTCAGTCAGGTACACAGAACAGGCCCTGTAGGACAAGAGGCAAAGGTACAGGACCCACTATACGATAGACCTGTGCTACAGAACATAACTCTATTCCCGTGAATCTAAATAGTTCAGTCAAGACATCTAGTCTGAACAGTTTGACATAATAGTGCTGTTAAGCTGCTTGCTTCATTTTTGTTGCTGGTGCTGAAACTCATCGTATTTATTCAGCAGAAATGTGATGGGTTTTGGTTAGCCTGTGAAGCACCTTTCAGACATGCCCAGTTATTAATTAATTGGCAGCAACTGAACATGTTTGTCATTCGAGTAACAACCATGGTGCTTTTGGCAATGACATCTAGTCTAACATAATAATGTGGATCACTTTCAAAACAGCACAAGTCTGAACACCTGCGGTGACCTTAACACTCAAATACACACAGTAGAGATGAGTTGGTTTGGCTTATGATCAGCTGCTCAGAGAAATCTGACTAACATGATTTAAACACAGAATATTCTGAAAGCTTCCATCCATCATCGTATGGTTTACACAACCACTGTGAGCTTGGCAGACTGAGTTGTTAAACATAAACAAAACCCCATGGAAGTCCTTATATCTACAAGGTACCCACCATTAACACTAAAAAAGTCAGCAGTGAAAACCTATTTACAAATCAGTGCTCTATTGTTAAAAAAAAATAAAAAATGATTACAGTTTTTCACGCATCGGTCTCCTTTGGCTCCGGCTTCATGTCTTCTGCTTCCCCCTTGTACCGATATCGTCTTTTGTATCCTGATGACAACAAATATTCATTGAGATACAGCAATGCGTTTTTTTTAAGAGTCATAAAAACACATAGTCTGAGAAACAAATGCTTAATTGTGTCAGGTCTTGTTGGTTGGGCCAGTGTGAACAGTTTTAACGTCAGGTAGTTGAAGTTTTTCACTGGTTTGAGGAAAAGTTCAGAAAAGGGCTATACAGATTACATTTTTCTCTTCCTATTAAGGATCATTTGTGTGGTAGATTTTTGAGTGGTAGCACTGAAAAATTTAAAAAGAGAACCGCTTTGCTGCCATTTACACTAGCTTTATTTAAACCGAAGTTAATATTTCGTTACTTATTTATGACCGGACAAACGGCTGAATTATCAGCTTGCTGACAAATATCTCAGGTGATGCTTAGCACCGTTGCTAAAAATTAGTTCAGTAAACGAAAGTGTTAGATTAGTTCCTAGACTGAAAATCATGGCTCGATTTGCTTTAAAAGCAGCAGCTTTTGAACACTTTTAAACAAGACTGAAATGTCCGTAAAGAAACGATGTACAGCTTTTCATTGGAAGGCATCCTTCCTTCACTGCACGCAAGCACCTGTACGTGGACTGAAACACAATCATCTCTCCTGGGGTTGTGATCTTCCTACCTCTCTCTGGCTGTTTGTATTCGCGCTTCCTCCTTTTGTTTATCCTGTCCAGGTGGATCTGATATACCACGCCGGCCACCACCATGAGCCCGACCACCACACACAGAACCGTGCTGAAGATCCACATAGCCTCTGATGCCCGACTCACCACAACAGTGGCACCATTCACTCCGTCTGTGCAACAAACAGGAACCAGAGATGCAGTTTAGAAAAATTTTACTTATCAGAACATAATAAAACAAAAATCATCTGGTCCTTACCAGGTCATAGAATTAGGTCAATACAACCTCAGATAAACAAAAGTATTAGTGTTGTTATTTATGGAATAAAAACTAAGACAAAATGCTTGTGTGGAAAAACTGACTAACCACACTTTAGCAACAATAATACATGATGTTATCAGTCTATCCCATTGTTGTGAAGGAATTCTGGCCCACAGCATTATAGTTCACTAAAGTTTGCTGCCATGTGTTTATGCACAGCTCTCTTAAGGTCCCACCACTGCATTTCACTCAGGATGAGGTCTGGACTTTCACTGCTGACTGAGGCCTGAGATGTAGTTCTTGGCTTTGTGCGATTTCTGTGAGCTTTACGCAGTCTGACTGTGGGGTGAACTTCCTGGGACATTCACACCTGGGAAGATTGGCAACCTTCTTGAATGTTTTAGAATGAGGGACTCTAAATTGGAAATGACCCTATAACCCTTCTCAGATTGATGGTTGGCAATGATTGCTTTGCTAAGGTCGTTGTTGATGTCTTTCCTCCATGGCATTGTGTTAACATACCAGAATGCACCGCACCAGCAAAACTGAATAAACTTCTGCTTTTGGACTTAGTATTTCACACACTGTTTCTGCATTTTGACTTAGTCTTTGTTGAATAAATAATGAAACACAATATATCATGCAACATTGTTCATATGAGGTTATGGTTGCCAAATCTGAATACCTGTGAAGGACCAGCTGTTTTTTTCTTCTTTTTAAACATCCTGATACATAAAACTTTCGAAATATAAGATGCACTTTCTGTTTCACTGCCTGCAGGTAAAGTGCTGGTATGTTTTGTAATTAAAACCTTTTCAGTAACTCACAGCTTGTGGATGTTAACGTTTCATTCATGGACAGGTTCTTTATGACGCATGACACGCTGGCCTCTTTGGAAACGTTGACGGTCAGGTGGCTTGTGATGTTGTAGAGACTGGAGTTGGGTAGTGATGCTGCCTGGGTTGTCACTGAGCCCTCAGGGGGGTCGTCTGTGTTGTTTATGAGCCAGTAAACTGCAGGTTGAGGGTAACCACCACTGGAGTGACACAGGAAGGTGGCCTCATCACCCTCTGCCGCATCCTCCCTCTGCAACAGGGGGGCACTGAAACTGGCTGCGAACAACCATCAAATACAATATTTAGTTCCTGTAGATAAGTTTGGATTAACATATTTTGTTAGGAACTTACCTGCTGTCCTGAGGCATGCCGTACACGCAGGGGTACTCTGGTTCTCCTGTGAAATAATGAAGAGACTGTAATGCATCCTGTCCTCTTTGGGATGAATTGCTGGCAGCTCCAGTGAAAAGTTTCCGGTCAGTGCAGCATCAGTGGAGATGGTGGCGTAGTTCAGGCTCCATATCTCCACTTTTCCATCCTCTTTCCAACTTGATCTGAGCACTACTTCATCATCGTGCCTCCACTCAATGGAAAAATTCACAAATGGAAGCATCTGAGGGTAAAAGCAGGGGAGGGACACCGGCCTCCCCACAATGCCAAGAACACACTTCTCTCCTGTAAAAAGAGGAGAAAAAAAACAAAGCATTGCTACGTTTTGTTTTTTTTTGAGGGGGGGGGGGGGGGGTACTTATTTTGATGTGTGTTGTGTTAAATGCCTGACCAGACAGGGCGTAAACTCACCCAGACAGGAGCGCACACACCATAAGCAGAGCAGCAGTCCCGCGCGCCACAATGCCACCGACATCGCGCGTTCACGAGGACACATCAGCGCACTAAAGACCGGAAAAACAGTTAAATAAATAAATGTCCTTTTCTTTTGTTTGAAAAACAAAACCTAACACATTCTTGACATATGTCAGAAACATGGGAGATATGTCCGCTTAACTTCACTTCCTCGTCCTCTGCCGGGCCGCGCACACACCTTCTCTCACCTTGAAGTTCATTATGACGCGGCTTGTTGTTCCATACCTGATCTCTTACTAAGATTCCTTTCTGACAAAAATGATCGGAAACCCCGCGGACGGACATTAAGATACACAGATTCCCGTGCAGAATAACCGAAGGGAAACCCGAGGCTTGTCAGCGTCTGTCAGCAGAGACCCGGTTTGGAGCCACTATTGGTCCGACCTGTTCGACTTCTTTTTAGGTCACACACAGGCCCGCCACTCCGCATACGCAGAGTACGCAGAGCGCGTAGGGCCCCAAGTACCTGGCGGAGGCCCCCAAAATTAAGGTTGTTAAAAAAATTTCATGATAGTTATTATATTATTACATTAAAATGATATAAATTAGTCATGAACAGGCCCAGCGTTGTTTTTCTTAATTGTGTGCCCTATTAGGCTACTCGATTCGGGTAAATTAGATGTGTTTACCTTATCTATACCCCCCCCCTTCCTGAAATGGTACAATGGTTCCTGAATGGTACAGTCTTCAAAGTTACCGCATCGGAGGTGGTGGAGCATCCTCCTACCTGACGTTTTCCGAGTTATGCCCGTTAACAGTGAAGAAGATTTAGAATGTCAAGTAAAAGGCCACATGATTCTGGCGCTGACAAAAGAAAGAAAAGAAAACGGAGAGATGACGCTCGTGCATCCCTTGCTGGTAAGTTTGTGTTTTTGGTGTAATTGTTTAGCTAACCTAACGTTCAGTGATATTGCTGCCAGCTAACGTCAGCAACCTAGGCTTGGTTAGCGATTGGATTTGACGAAAAGTTTGGATTTACGAACAAAATCTACGAATGCTGGCGACCGTGTGTAGAGTTTGTGTAAAGTACAGCACTGTCACACGCTGAGTGGCGTAGCAGGCCGCCAACAGGTGTGACGGGAACGATTGACATCTACCCATCATTCCCCTAAAAAGCGAGAAAAGTTAACAAGACAAACGCAGTAATGGCATCATAAAGAAGTTATATTAGTGGCGCGGAAAAATGGAGGAAGAAAAACGGCCTGAGGACAAAGGTAAGGCATGTGTTGGGTGATGTGGGCTGGATAGCTGGAGGTGGGACGTTTTTTGTGTTTATTTGTCCTGCTAGCTAGTCTCGGATAAATGTTGTGTAGCTGGCTGGGATTTGTTCGTTATAAACTCGGCTTCAGTGTTTGCCTCATGAAAGTTTGCTTATATAAGATGAGTATGACAGTCAGTCCTGCCACGGGAATGACTGACTGACTCCAGTTTATTCAGATTCTAGCAGGGAGGGAGGCATGTTGTTGTCCTGCTCTGTCATTGTTCAGTGGAAGTTGTCTCTCAGGTATTTGACACGATTTTGGCATTACTTAGGATTCATTTACCAAGTTTGGTGTGTTATTTATAGGCCTCTAATTAGAAGTGTTCTACTGTTAGTTTTTTAAGTGATATACAAATATTAGGCATCCTGTTGATTATTTTAGAATATTGTGGCAGTGGATCATTTTTATTAGTTTTATTACTTTAACTAGTACAATGTGTAGATAAATGCAGAAACTTCTTAAAAGTGACAACTTCAAAAGCTCTTTTGTTCCTCTGGCCATCAGGATGTACAACAGCTTTAAGTGATGGCGCTTCTGTATTTCACTGGCCACTTTATATTTCTAAACTGTTTTTTTAAATAGTTTTTTAAATTCTTAGATTGTTTTTAAAGTGTTTATAATTGTATAAACATTTTTTATTGCTTTATGTCTTGCTACTGGATGCTTGAATTTCCTTCGGGATCAATAAAGTATCTATCTACTTTGTAATTGGGTACAATCTTTAAAGGGACGCAGTACATTACAGTTTAATATTTTAAAAAACTCAAAATCTTTTATTTTATTGTTTTCTTTGTATTATATATTCTTATTAGTTTAACTTGCCTGAGTGGTTCAACTTAAGATGTTTAATTTAAACTCTAGCCTGTTTTGCTCATAAAGTGTAATAGATCTTAGTGTTCCATCTAAATGGTTAAGAATCTCTTCATTGTAGTTTGACAAACTAGGGGCCCCCAAACAGTATCTTGCTTAGGGCCCCCACAAAGCTAGAAACGGCCCTGGTCACACACACCCAACATGTTGTGGTGAAGGAGGAAGGCACACAGCAAGTCAAACGTTTCAGAACATGAGATAAATGCATCGTGGAGTGAAGACGACATCCTGCGTCTTAAAAGATCATTACTCCATCCAATTTATGAATATTGTTTAAAAGTAACAAAATCTGTCAGATAAATTATTTATCATAAATGTATTGACGCATGAAGCACATTTACCCCTTAAATATAATGGAGTAGATGGTATTAAGAAGCATAAGATGAAGAAACTCAACACTGTTCTCATATATTGAGTGAATATACTTTCCATTTTTATTGTTTTGGAATGCTCAAGTGCCCTTGAGTGTATTTGGCTTTAAGGACAAATGCATTACATAATCAGTCTGCTGTTTTTGTATGAAAAACATCATTCACACACATGTGTATTTCATAACTCTGACCATCAGTTTGAATTGTTTTTTTTTTTATTCTAAAAGCTTAAGTAATAAAAGTATTCATGGTTTAAGAAAAAAATTACACTTTTAGAATACAGGGTTCTTTCACCCACTACGTTTATTCGAAGTGTTCTTATCATTTGAGTTTATCATAATTATTTTTTTGTTCAACATTTTGGAAGTTGAGGTTGCAAATAAAGAGGAACAAAAAAATGCAAATCAGAACAGGTTTGTGTGTGTGTTTTTATACGTTGTCGTGTTATTCTCTCTAACCTGAGTTGCTGTCTTGGCCAGAACATTCTTAGAAAAAAGATATATATCTTTTTTTTATCTTAGGATTTGCTGTTTCCTGGTTAAATGTGTAAAATAAAGTTCATTTGTGTGTGTGTGTGTGTGCACCCACGAGTGTTTTTGAAATTTTGATGACTGAGATATAAAATATATATTTTCATGCATTTAATATTTCATCGGAGCCTATAAAATTCCACACCAGCTCAGAGTAAAAATACAAAAATCAGCACTAACTTGAACAGCTTGAACGGGGATGCTGTTGGTTTTCCGTCATGTTTGCAGCCAGTGACTTATAGGAACCGACACACAAAGTGAACTAAAGAGAAATATTAGGCCTAGCCTATGTATAGTTTTTCGCTGCTGATTAAAAGTGGACTTCAGTCTGGACAGACTTAATTTCTTTTGTTCCAGAGAGAGCGTTTTGAACAGCACAAAGACGTAAAACAAAATCCATTTTCCTTTGCTTTGGTGCAATATTAATGAGCACACAGCAGTCTGGTATCATCCCTGCACAGCCTGCTGCCTTCAGTCACTTCCCAGCTACCTAACATGCCACAGGAACGGCAGCCTGCACCTTTCCAGCCTGCCGCGGCGGCTGCAGAGCTTCGGGTAGCTCAACCCCTTTGAGTCGTAGCTTGTAGCATCTCCAACAAGCACCAGCCTAAATGTCCAAATTCCAGGTTGCTTGTAAAAATGCCTGCCGGGACAGCCACACTGCAGCCTGCTGCAAGCTGAGTCCATAACGTTGCCTGACACGACTGCCGTGAGGCGTCATATCCCATCCACAACCTGAAAAGACCTCTGCACAGCCCACCCTGCCTGCTATGATGCAGCATGCCGAGCTATGGAATATACAGGTTTAACATCAGTGTCATCAAATCCTGGGCAAGACAGAAGAAGAGAAAACCACGCTGGAGTGAGGAAAATATCCCTGTGTAGGCGCAAGTGGTTCTGCATAATGAAAGAAAAGCTTTGAGCCATCCTCAGCCTGAGCCACCCACAAAACAATCAAATCCTCCTCCTTTCCTTTGATCCACGAACCCCTCTCACATAATCAAAATGTTATTTTGTGTGTGTGTGTTGTCTCGTTTCGTGGCATTGAATAAATGGAAAATAAAAACATGACAGATTTTTTACACGTTTTTCTTTTGAAATTTAAAATAGCATATAGGCCTAGCTCGTCTGGTTTGTCTAGCTTTTTCATTTGTCTTCATTCCGACTTCATATTTTTTCCATAAGTTAAATGGTGACATGAGAAACATAAAAGGAAATGACATACACAGGAAATTAATATTTACTTGCTATGCCCCGGGTTTAGCCTACCAGGAAGTGTCTTCTTCTCAGTACGAGTTTTTAAGAAATTCTTGCTGTTGAGTTTTCACAGCAAACATTGTCCTAATCATCTAAAACGTCCATATTTGTAACTAAACCTAGTTTAAAATGTTTGTTTGGTGGATTAAATTGTAGCTTGGGACACGGCGCGAGAAGGCGCTGCCTGTAAGGTCCTACCTCGGGGGGAAATATCTTCACAACTGATCCAAACTCAAAACACAAAAGTGCACGAGCTGTCGCAACGACAGCGTGCTGTCTTTTTGAGCAAGAATATCTTGAATTTATGGAGTATTCACTTCTCGAAATCCACTCATTTCGATAGAGAAACGAAACAGCGGGTGGCAATGTGAGTTTTTCCGTTTGTTTCGCACTCAAAGAGCAAGAAGACGCAGAGGACGTCAGCAGAGCTGTATTGTGACCTATAGCGGCTCACTGTCGCGCGCGGCGTAATTATCTGTTGAAAACTTATCTAAGATTTTAGATTGCAGTGCCAATGATGCCAGTGATAGAGCTGCCGGAAGCAACATGACAACACCGAGATGGATATCTTCGTGGCTGCCTCTCCTGCAGCGGCCCTTCACACGGAGCTGTCCGAGAGCTGCGACCCGCAGACTCCTCCACCCTCCCGAGCCCGCCGCCGCCGCGCTCACGGCGGCTCGGAGAGGCTCGTGCACCCCGCAGTCCAGGGCGTTCGGGCTGTCTGCGTGCAGACTGAAGAGCACCGATGACTTCTACAGCAGCGGATACACACATGATGATGATGATGAGGAGGAGGAGGAGGAGGAGGAGGAGGATGAAGATTACTTAAAGGACAGTGAGGTGGAGGAGCTTTTTCAGCAGCAGGTTCCTACAGGGATCGGACAGGGACACCACAGGGTGTTCATTGTCCACCCTGATGTGAAGTGGGGCAGCAAGAAGCAGTATCTGACCACCGGTAGCTACAGCAGCATGCTAAAATGAGCCAGATGACAAAATGTATTGTTTAAAGGCCTACAGAAAGCTGACACTACACCCAATACATTATGATAATACATACACAGAGGAACAATAATGATCATTGGACTCTACACCAAAACATTTCATAAACGCATGAAAATTTGCGATTTTGAATTTGCCGCTTGGAAATCCTTCCTGGAATTCCAGACTGGGGGCGGGGCTTCCGTGTGACGTCACAGGTGCCATGGGTTTTCCTGGCTGCCTCTATTAGTATGCTTGTTGAGTGGTGAAGGCAATAAAACGTTGGGTTCAGTGCAGTTTTTATTGCGAGTAGATGTACGAAGTGCTGTGGGTGCATGTGTTGCCCTCAGCAGCTCACACCACCGGGGACAGAGGAAGCAGAGAGACCTGGCGGAGAGCGGACACACTCTCCGCTAGGTGGAGAGTGGAAATCTCGGCAGATCGATCATCAAGAGCCCCGACGTGGACATTTCAGGGCAACCATCCCGTGGTGTGTCCGCTCTCCGCCAGGTGGATTCCCCCTGAGCGTCCGCACCGCAGGGAGCTGAACACGGTGGGATGGCTCCGGCTGATTTCACCAGAGAGGAGGCAGGCGGACAGGGTGACACAGACACAAGACCGCGGGTCTCTCTGCTTCCTCTGTCCCCGGTGGTGTGAGCTGCTGAGGGCAACACACGCACCCACAGCACTTCGTACATCTACTCGCAATAAAAATTGCACTGAACCCAACGTTTTATATTTCCAAGCGACGTCCCGCGGCACACATCGAAATTTGCCGTGAAGAAGCTGTCCAGGTCTGGCAAACTGCTGGCTTCGCTACTAGAACTACTGGGGGTTGTTCCAGCAGCTGGCACTCGCGACGTCACGCACCTGTCGTTCCAGTTTGCCAAATTCGAGTCAAATGTGGTGATAGTTTATTGGGCCTAATCAGGACTATCCAGGGGCCTAAAATTATTTTAAAATCATAAAAAAATTCCATGGTATATAAGGAATCGATCTGCTATTTCAGTTTTGTGCAAAAAATCACCTTTCTGTAGGCCTTTAAGATCTGAAATAATTGGTGCATTTGCAGCTGAGCTGATGATGGCTGAGGCTGTTGGGCTTGTGAACACGCTGGACAACTGGACAGTTGTGGACAAGATCATCCTCTCCACCAAGACGCCAGAGAAGAAGAAGATATTTGGCAAAGGCAATTTCCAGTCTCTGACAGGTAGTCCACTTACCTGTAAATCTGTACACCGAGTCCGCATGCGTGCACCTAAAGTGAAACATCTGTGCTCCGCACCCCCTGACAGAGAGGATCAGACAAACAGCTGGAATCACGGCGGTGTTAGTGAATGTGGAGCGTCTGTCCGCGCTGTCAGAGGTGAGCATGTCTGAAACTTGGTTTCTGGCTGTGCCGAGCGACGGCTTTCATTCACTGTTTATTCTTCCTAATCACTTCAGAGGGAGTTTGAGGAAGCCTGGGGGGTGAAAGTCTTGGACAGATACTCAGTGGTTCTGCACATTTTCCGCTGCAATGCCAAAACCAAAGAGGCCAAGTTACAGATCTCGCTGGCAGAGGTCCCCTTGTTAAGGTAACTGTAAATCTCCCATTTTTTTTTCTCATCTCTCATGCTGTCCTCATGTCAGACTACGATGCACCACTGCGTTAAATCCCACTTTGTGTATGATCGGCAGGTCTCGTCTGAAAAACGAAATGGTGAACTTGGATCAGCAAGGTGGAGGATCAAGGTACATCGGCGGTTCAGGTACACCAGCATCACCAGCCTCTGTGAGCCCCCGCCCTGCTGGGTGGATGCTAGTTTCGCTGTAATGATGTGTCGTTCCAGGAGAAACGCTGTACGAGGTCCAGCAGAGGCAGCTGAAGGAGCGGGAGATGAAGATTCGCTCAGCTCTGGAAAAACTGCGCAAAAAGAGGCACCTCCTGCGCTCTCAGCGTAAACACAGGGAGTTCCCCATCGTGTCTGTGTTGGGATACACCAACTGTGGTGAGAGACCGGAATCAAGCCAAGTCTTAGTTTCATATTGCAGTGTTTGATCATAATTAGGATGCCGTTTTTTTTCTTCTTTTCTTCATTTCTTTGTATCTTTGCCTTCATTTGTCCAGGGAAGACGACTCTGATCAAAGCTCTAACCGGCGACAGCGGTCTCCAGCCCAGGAATCAGCTTTTCGCAACCCTGGATGTGACCATCCACGCCGGCCAGCTGCCCAGCCGCATGACTGTGCTGTACGTGGACACCATCGGCTTTTTATCCCAGCTTCCGCACCAGCTCATCGACTCCTTCTCCGCCACCCTGGAAGATATAAAACACTCGGTATGGAACCAAGTCAAATTAGATCACAAAATGGCATCAGGGACTTTACCTTCCATACACTTTATCGTAACGACTTAAAACTGGATTTGGAAGAAATAACTTTTACCAGGTGAAAACATGTAAGAAACTTAAAAGTATTTAAGTCCCAGGACAAGCAGACACGTAAGAGATGCCATGACATGTCTATACAGCTCAAGAGATCAGTTTTCAGTGCTGATAATCAGGAGAACAGCTGACACGATAAAAGAGCCTTGCTGAAGAACCACCATAGGGGCCCCAAGTGCTCCATCTGTGCATCAATAAGAACCAGAGAAACACTCAAGTGAAAAGGAAAGTACACCCTGTTCCAATTCTAAGGTTTTACATATCAGGATGTAATAAGAAAATTACCTGGTGCATAACAGGTTTTGGAATGAGGTAAATATAACTTCAGATGAACAACAACACATGATATATTACACTGTTATTGTTTATTTAACAACTAAGTCCACCTTTACTGCTTCCATAGGAATTGAGATGTTAAAGGCAGGGTAGGGGATCTTTTTCTGGAACATTTATTTACATATTGCTTGAAATATTCTTCACACCCCCATTGCAACCAATTAATTAAAAGTTTTGACACAAATATGAAAAGTTTTAGTGGCCTCTAGAACGTACAATCTAGGAGAAACAGTATCCAGTCATTGTGAACGGACCGTTCACAATGATTGGATACTGATGCCGTCTATCAAACTGCAATCTGCTCCTCCCTCCCCCTCCTTCTCCCTGTGCGCGTACCCTGCTCCGTGAACGTCCAGAAGCTTGGCAGGAAGCTAAACTAGAGCCAGCTTGGCTAGCACCTAGCATTATTAAACGTATAGTTAGCATACTAAATACGGCAACGATCGATGGTTGCTGTCAGAACAGCGCTCGTGCACCTTCGTGCTCGTGCGCGTTCATGTACTCTAGAGGCGTGCCTTCGGGGGAAAAGTGAAGAAAAGGGTTGGGACTTTTTACCTGTGTATTTTCAAAATGCAGCTTCGCTGGACTCAAAATCCAGGATCTCCTACCCTACCTTTAAGTAGCAGGCGGGTGCTGCTAATCAAACCCACTTGATTTATTAACTGATTATCATCAAGTGTGAGCACCTCTATAAGGTTAGGTTAGGTTAGGTTAACTTTATTCATACCCAAAGGTAGATTTGGTTGCAGTTAAGAGAGTTGGCTGCTTAAACACACACAGACAACATTTAGGACAACAAAACAGACAGTGAACAGTGACAACAGTGCTCCAGACATGGAAACATGGTTAAAAAGTATACAGAAGGGTATTAGTATCAAAAGACCGAAGATACAATACAGAACAAAAGCCATCGTGGCAGATACAAAAACAGATCAGAATAAATAAACAAATAGATTAGATTAAGGAGGCTTTACAGTCAGTAAGTAAAAGCAGAAGTTTTAACAGTTTGCTGGTGTGGAGCATTCAGCCGTGTGTTAACTTGGATGACGTCATTGCTCGGCTAACTTCACACGGAGTTTGCAACGACTAGTTTTGTGCAACATGGCAGGATGTTTATCAGATTTTGTCGACGTGTACGACAACTTTGAGTGCGATAGACGTCCTTACCGTCGGCGCGCATCAATGACGTCATCCCACTAGACGCATGTGTAGAAAGCTCCCGATAGCCCAAAATAACAACACGGCAGCTCTGAGCTAACAGTGCGATAGTGGGCGTTCATTCATTCATATGGCTTAAAGTATTGGTGAAATAAAGACAGATAATGCCTTATTAAGAGGCTGTATTGTCTATGCCCTATTCTCTCCCGTTATATGGATATACGCCGATCTCCAGTGATCTAAATATCTTCCGAAGGACGCCGACTTTCACCAAACTGTTATCGTTGAGTAGATGAACGTATTGTATGCCAGAAATAAGGTTTAAAAAAAACCCGAACTTCTCCTTCAAAAAGAGCAGCACATAAACGAATGCTACAAACATGAACTGAGTAAGCTATAGAGTGGACAAAATGTCCTCCACAATAATGTGAGAGACTGATAATATGTTGTCCCCTGAAGCTGTATTTGCCTCATTTAAGACATGGTAAGAACCAGATTTTTTTTCTATGCCCTGATATGAAAAACCTTAGAAATGAAAGAGAGTGACTTTCTTTTTTATGCTGTCAACATATAGGAAGCATAGAGATATACCTTGTGTTTATATTCAATGATGAAATGTTCTTATCATATCTTTTAAGAGCTGCAGACTCAGTACTTGTCCTCCTCGTGCTTCCAGGATCTTTTGGTTCACGTCAGAGACATCAGCCATCCAGAGACCGTGAATCAGAAGGTGAACGTACTGAATGTCCTGAAGAACCTGCAAATCCCAGACAGGCTGATGAGCTCTATGATAGAGGTCCACAATAAAACTGACCTCCTAGAGAAGTAAGGGTTGCAAGCTTTCAACTGGTTTTATCAACTTACTAAAAGTTTTAAAAAAATTAGAAAACTGTAAGGGAGAGCATATTAAAATGTAGTCATCAATGATTCTAAAAGTTAGATTTCATGGTGGGTGGAGTGAGTTTTTTAACTAAATTTATGCTTTTAGAATGACATATTTACTCAAATTGTGTAAAGAATCGTTTTACTGATCGGTGGCCTTTTGTGTGTCTCATAGCTATCAGTCAGCAGAGTCCGACGTGCTGCCCATATCTGCTCTGGAGGAGCGAGGCCTGGACGAGCTGAAGACAGCAGTGGAGGAGGAGCTTGTAAAGTCCACAGGAAAACAAATTTTAAATCTGAATGTTAACCTAAGCACTCCTCAGTTAAGGTGAGGCTGAATCTGTTCCTGACAGTGCTTTTTTTTCTTTTTCTTCTTTTATTTTTTTTGCTGATGAGACAACACGTGTGGCTTGTGTGTCCTCGTTCACAGTTGGCTGTACAAAGAGGCCACCGTTCAGGACGTGCAGGTGAACGCAGATGAAGGCTCGGCTGTTGTCAAGGTCATCATCAGCGCCGCTGCGCATGGGCGCTACAAGAAACTGTTCGGAGGTGCATGAGAGAGGAGGGGGCAAATAAGGATGAAAAATTATGCAGAGTTTAAGAAAATCCCGTATTTACTTGACAGTGTATTAAAATATCTGAAGGTACAACTTTGAGAGAGAATAAGACATTTTTTTGTAAACATCCACTGAATTCAATTCAGTTTCATTTATATAGCGCCAAATTACAACAAATGCCATCTCAAGCCACTTAAATAATATAGACCAATTCAAGCCAATTGGAGTTCAATTCATTGTAATCATTATTAATTAAAAAAATAATCCAATTAATTCATATAGAGCCAATTCAAAAACAATTTCCTAGCTAAGGAAACTAACAGATTGCACCGAACAATCTCCCGTCCTGAGCATGGCTGAGGCGACTGTGGAAAGGAACGACTCCCTTTTAACAGGAAGAAACCTCTGGCAGAACCGTTAGAGACGTTAGAGATGTTGGCAAAATATACAGTGTTTCAAGGTTGAGGGGTAAAAAACAAGACTCAATACAGACACTGCCAATCTTTCAGTTAAAATTCAGTGACAAAAGCTGAGAAAACAGGTTATGAGGTATGATGCGGTCCAATGAAAGTCGCTTAACGTGGAATGAAAATCACAGCTAATGCTGCTTTTTCATGTGACCGGAGCTCTTCCGCTGCAGTTTATGGTTCAGCGCGATCACCAGAGAGCAGAGCGGAAGCGGCCCCACAAAGTCTCCTGCTATAATGTTGAGGCCCTTGGGTTCCGATCCGGGTATCTGCTCCTCCAACCATTTCCTCAGACAATCCCAATTCCTGTAAGTCACCGTCCGCAAGGATTCCTTTTGGTTCTTGGTGATGTAACTTCTGTCGGCTGTCAGGTTCAGGCCGGACACAAAGAAGCCCTCTGTGGAACGTGGGTAGAAAAAAAAAGAAGAAAAAAAAATACATTTGTCTCAGCATCTGCATGAAAACGCAAGAGGAAATGCACTTTAAACAAACTCACCTGGACGTCCCAGGTCTTTGTTCCACTCCAAGTACGTGATCACTCCTTGTGCTGTGTGCTTGTTGGCCCACCAGTAAGGGATGGCAGGCCACAGCTCCTGATATCTCGCTGTAAGCTGGGACTCGTAGGACAGAATGACCTGGTAACCAGATGCCCACAGACTCCGCAAGGTCAGGACTGATTCCTGTGGAGGGCCAGGTAGATACGTTAAGTCTGTGTTTTGTTTCAAATATGTGGAGTCGCTTGCACAAGGACAGGACTAACCTTTCTGGGACACAGCTTTGAGCCAAACAGCTTCTTCAGACAGAAAATGAAGGATTCGTGGCACCTGTCGTCCATTCCCTCAAAATGGCTGCAGGCGAGGATAACTATCTCCTTTGGGTGAGACTTGAGCCAGGTGGCAACAGATACAAGTGTTTCCTGTGCAAGAGGGACATTTAACTGTGAGCATTGCCAGAGCCCAAAACTAAAGCACTGAACAAAGCGACTTGAACTCACCAAAACAGTTAGATGTGTGTATATGACGTGTGTGAAGTAGAGGTCGCTGGAGGAGTCGTTGGGTTTGTGTGCGACACGGAGATCAAAGTAGCGAATCCCCATGGACAGCTGCTCCTGTATGCTTTTGTCCTGAGGGGAAGATGCTACATAGGTCTGTATGTTACAGTGAATGGCAACGAAATGTATTAAAGACCACAAAGAAACCTTTCTTTTGACAAATGATTACACGGAGAAGTCACTGAAGCACATTCCGAAGGCTTTTGTTACCTTTTAATGCAGTCGTGTTGCTTAAACGGTGCCGTAATCAATATTTTTAGATTTACAATGATCACACTACCGCAAACAATCTCTTATATTGGTTTCTTCAAACTTTGGACCATCTCAGGGGCCACAGCTCTTAACTATCATGTGATTTCTGGCTGGCTGGGTTCAGAAATGTCCACACCAATAACCCCTTAGCTCTACACGGTAGGTGTCGACACACTGCTTTGACTTCCTATATATAATACAGCAAAGTGCCTGCACCGGAGGAACTGAAAAATGCAAAAGAAGACTTATAGCTCGGGCTACATGCCTGAAAAGATATAATAGATAAGCAGAAGCCAGGAGAATAAACACAATGTTCTCCTCTGAACCATTCAAGGTGTAATCTCAGTGGCAGGGTAGCCGACCACAGAAATCTCCCTGAAGAAGAACCAGCGACGGTCGAAGCTGCACAGCCTGTTGGCGGACCAGAACACGCCTCAGCTCTGAAAATAACTGACAGCGCTGCTAAAAGAACCGCAGCCTGCAGAGACCCCCTCTCAGCCAGCTCCTGACATGCCTGCTGCTCGACCAGAAGAACATGAAAACATTGCAGAGGTTCCTGTGTCGGCTGAGACCTCCCTGCCAACAAGCCCCTGCATCCAAAATACCTGCCTGCCTGTTGAACCAGAAGTTCCAGGCGCAGCCAAAGGACCACAACCTGCTTTGATCACTGTCAGCCACCGCATCTGAAAAGGCCATCGTAGTTTCATACAACAGTCTGCCACACATGACATTCTGAAACTGCTGCGAGATAAGGCCACAACAAACCAGCAGGCTGCTCAAAGCAACGCCAGTGCTGGAGGTGAGAACTTCAATCACTTTAACAACAAAACAGCGCCTTGCTAACGGAGGAAAAGAAACTGACTTATCTGCTTTACAAAGAGGATCTCATGCATTTGTTTGCTTCCAAGAAAGCACAACAACTGGAAGCAGAGAAATAAGAAAAGCACACCACTGAGGAGAAAAGTCCCCTTGTAAATGAGGCGGAGCGGCTAAAACAACTACTGAAATCTCAGAAAGCTGAATATGAGAAGGAAAAAGAACAAACTACATGCAGACACCACCAACAAAGTCAGCCAGCTTTGAAGCAGATCTCAGTGCGGAAAAAAATCCGAAGAACAGAGGCTGAGAGCAGCTTAGACCATCAAATGAAGGACACTTCGAGAATGAAAGCTGCTCTGCTCCAAATTCAGAGCGAATTTAAAGAGCAACAAAGCCAGTGGGAGGAGGACAAGTCCCGTCTCCTGGCTGAGCAGAAGTAGCATGAAAGCAGCTGTGATGGAGGCCCAGCAGGACCTGGAGAACCAGAGGCAGCTGTGGCAGAAGGAGAAGTCCAGCCTTCTGGAATCTTTATCTGCAATGACAGAGGCACTTGAAGCAAAAAAAGTGGAGAGAAAACAATCGTCAGAGGGCTTGATGGACGGAATGAAAAACTTGGAAGAGCTGATGGAGAACTTATAGAAACAGAAACCAAAAAAAGAAATCTCTTAGGAAGAGACTCCTCCATGTCTTCAAAAGATCTGAAAAGATACCACATCAGTCCGACCTCTGCTAAACTCGTAAAACTCTTCTTTCCAAACCTTACTTTCAACCAAAAAACCTTTTTTCCTTCACCAAACCTAAGTCCCTAACTCTTAATCATTTACCCTTAAACCTGACATAGTTTCATTTATACCTGAACCTTCCTTATTATTTGATCTTTTTTGCTCGATGTGTTCCTTTTACCCCAACCCCCTCCTCCGCCTTGCTGTTATTTTTCATTTTTTTTCTCGTCTTTTTCCCTTTTTTTTCATGTAAATTCATAAAAATAAAATACAATACAACAACAAAAAAGTTGAAACAATGTTGCACTGCTTTTTTTCAGCTATTTGGGTTCATTTCTCTTCATACAGCATTTCCATCTTCATGTATTCAACCCAGTTTTACACAGGTTTTAAAAATGAATACTGCAGCAATACGATTTCCCTTCGACGACAAATAAATTATTATTGAATTGGATTGAATTTAATTCAACTGGATTTGCTGCTTTCAGGAATGACCTCCTGTATCTCTCTGTGCTACACTGTAGCTGAAGAAGCCTTATTCTGATCTCTCCATTGTTTCAACACAACGTTACGTGGTCAGAATTGTTCTTTGTGTATATTAACTTGTGCAGGATTCTTCCTTTAACAATCAGGTCTGGGGCTCCAGAGCAGTTCCCAGCACAGAGCCAGCTTTCTTTGTACGTTTGTTTGGTTTCTTTGAGTCTCAGATGCTGCTGCCCCAACGGATGGCTGCAAATCAGATTGCACCCTCCACCACAGACTTGTAGAAGATATGCAGACATCGCAAATCACCTAAATTTCCCCATCTTAAGAATACAATGAAATATTGATGAAATGCCTGAATTGTCTCAGTTTTCACCTGTTTGTTTCTAAAACTACTTAAAAGAAACTTTTGGAAAGGATTTTGGTTATGGAATGAAAAAGGTATTAAAATGATGGTGGATCTTTATGTAAAGGGACTTTCACTTTCTTTTTACTTTCTGAACTGCCACAAACACCAGAAACCATTTATTCGGGTATTTTCAGTTAAAAAGCAGTAACACATATAAACATATAACGAGGATCCCCTGGGAAATAAAAACATTGGCTAGTTTACAGGGGAGAGGGCTTGTATCATAACAATAAAGCCTTTTTCTAATACTATCCGCAACTGGCATTAGATAAATTAGAAACCTGGAAAAGAAACATTTACATTTAGATTGACGCTGGTTCACAACTACAAAAGCAGACGATAAATTCAAGGTTTTGTTTACTCCTATATAAGAATGTATGAAACTTGTGTAAAGCTTCCCAGTACTGCAGCTGCTCTAAATATACGGATAAGAAGGGAACTTTAACCCTAACTACAGTTTTGGAGAGGCGTCATAAAATGTTTCTTAGGAATGTTTTCATTTTGGAGTCCTTCTCAATGCCAAACTCTATATACTTGGAGTATATCTGAAGGAATTCATATGAACACAGAAATAAACCAAATAACCAGACTTTAAACTTTTCCAATCCAGGAGAGCTATTGCATTATATCGGCTATAAACCACAATACCATAATATTGCAATAAGTGTGCAACGTCTTCAACTTTAGTCCGAAGCTTCTGACCAAAAAAAGTAGGACAGTGCAACCAAGAAACAGGCACAAAACAAAGATAAACAAAGTCATTACAGATAATGCAAACATGGGAAAAAAACAAAAACACAACAGTTAAATGGTTGGGACGGTGAGATTTCTGGTCTAGTTTATCTGTTGTGAAATAATTGTGTCTCTCTCCTTCTTTTGATGGTCTAGACGTGTGGATGTTTTTTAATCTGATCTACAAATAAATGTATGTGTATACATCTATTCAACCTTTATAAAAGTGTAAAAAAAAAAAAAGTAAATAAATTTGGAGAACGTGGCCATACTCTGTAAACAGAACATGATCCTGATCAGAAGATAACATGAGAACAAAGTGATCCCTGTTAAAGATTGCTTTGCCTTCCTGCTCAGCTACATAAATGACCCTCATACATAAAGTCCCCTGGTAGTTGTGGTGCTTTAAACTTCTACATACCTGAGTGGTAGCCCATTTAAAAATGATGGGCCTTGTAAAGCAATAGAAAAGTCCATCCAGGAGGCGGAATAAATCAGACTCAGACCTGACCAGCGGGGAAGTTATGTCCAGACAGTAACTCATGGCATCATGGCTCCCTGCATAAACAAGATGTGACCAGAGCATTAATGCTGTAGGAAATAAGAAACTGGTTTTCTGATACTACACACCTTTTTGTGTGTGTGTGTGTGTGTGAGTGAGTGTGTGTGTGTGAAGTGCATCCATATATGATTCTTGTTTTGCTTAAACTTGGCATGAAAAGTGAGGCTTTTAAAACAAGTTATGTAAAAAAAAAAATAATAATAATTTTATCTTTAAAAAACAGTATCCTTTTGAAAAAATATAATCCACTGAACAGGTCAATAAATGTGTTAACTGTTAGACGGTTGGCTTACAGTAAAAAAAAAACAAAAAAAAAACAGTGCAATACAAGGCAGTAGCCTACATAGCTAACTGCTGCATCAAGCTGTTCGTGGAAAACTATTCTAGACTGACAAGTTGTAATGTAGGTGAAGCGCACAGGCAGCCAGAGAAGGAGCACTGAATGTACCCGGTATGGCAAGGTTCGTCAGAGGAATGTCCCACAGCTCCTCGGGTAAAGCCGACATCCAGTCCTGGCAGTGAAGCTCCATGTCGCGCAGTCAGTCTCACACCTGCAGGAGACTCACTGAAACTCCGTCCGAACTCAGGATCTGAGAAGCCTGTCACATGACCAACCGGGTCCTCTTCCTTCATCCGATTCCTCTAAATGATCGACCATAAACTGAGTCGGAGACAGAGCGGAGGATGAAAGTGGAAGTTTCCTGGTTTCTTGGCACGAGCTCTGCCGCTGAGTGAATTCCGCTTTGATGGGACACTTCACGACAACCAAGCTGCGTGTGTTTCATTGTAAAGTGCGTGTTTAAACGCACGTTCTTCGCTGTGAACTATAGCCATACGCTAGCACACACATCCTTACAAAAACACTTAATAAAATACTCTCTGTGTCGTTCCCATTACGTAGTTCAAATGAAGGCAGGGCTGGTAACCGTGGAAGAGTAATTGTTTAACTTCCGGTTACTAAGTTCTCTACAAAATACCAAAATGATAATAACTTGCTTTTGTGATTTTAAACTAAAGTAAGTCAACTGCTTACTGACTGTTTGCACGTTTGTCATTTGTTGTTCACACAGTCTGCTTTGTTGGACTTAATTTCAGTCAATCTTTACATCAGTTGAGAGTTTAAAAATGCGCATCAGAACGAAGACCTATGGAAGCCCGTTAAGCCACTGTGATGTGGGCAAAAAAAAAAGATCCTATACCACAACATTTTTGAGATATTCTCTCAGAATTCTGACTTAAAGGGATAGTTCGCCTCTTTTGACATGAAGCTGTATGACATCCCATACTTGCAATATTATTTATGAACATTTTCGTACCCCTGCTGCAGTAAACACCGTAACAGGTGCGGCTATCGCCAGGCAGCAATGACAGAGTGATACAAAGGAGAGAAAATAGCGCCAAGCAATTGTGAGGTCTGACTTTTTCCTGGACAACGATTTTGTGATGCAAATGTATTACTCTTTTGAACACATATTGTTTTGAGAAGCAAAACGCTTTATTTTTTAAACACCAGCCAACTAGCCAGACTACCTTCGTCAATGCCAAAACGAGGCTGGAACTCTGCTCACAGGACGCAGGCTCACAGTACGCAGTAAGGGGTAAGAAAATGCTCATAAATAATATTGCTAGTATGGGATGTCATACAGCTTCATGTCAAAAGAAGCGAACTATCCCTTTAAAGTGCTTCTCAAAGTCAAACATACTTCCTTTCTAAGATAGGACTTTCACATCACAATGCCAACAACTTTACAATAACAACAAATACGGTAAAAACCACAACAAAACTAAAAATTTGAAAGCAAAGTGCGCCAAACTAAGCTGTAGCGTTATTGGTTATCAAATATAAGGATTTATCTTAAACCTCGAATTAAGGGCACCACCTACCGGTATCTTAACTTTAGTTACAGTCAGGTAGGAAAACTGTTACAATCTTACGATCCTGGTATGTTAAATTAATAATCAGTTAATAATCAATTAATAATCAGTCTCATATCTCGCTACTTTCGTGAAGTTCTCGTTTGGTTGAACAGACATTACGTAAAGAAAGCATACGACACAATCTGTGATTATAACATATATATAGATATATGAACTATTTATTAAAATGATGTGACCAAAACATGAACCTTTAAAACAAACAGGAGATGCATTGAATATGGGTGATTATATAAAACACTTAGTGAATGGAAAATAAAATATGGGGAATGGGGAGATACTGGATGTATTCAAATAGTTCAGGTTGGCTGACTATTTGACGCTAAATACTGACATTTCGGATTAATGTATCATTCTGTGAAAGCCTCGAGACATCCATCAAACCCACTTTAAGGTGAAAACGGGTCGGTCTTACTGTGCTGAAGTTCTGCTTAGTTAGCTCGGAACACGGCAGCGGCCACGCGGGGTCCGAGGGGATTTCTCTTCTGCTCTCTGGGCCTTCCTGGTTGTGGTGGCTGACTTTAGCGGACTTCTCAGTTGCTTCTTTCACCGGGAAACGGGAACGATGGTGCCGAGGGCTTTGGTTAGATGATCGAATCTTCTGCGTGTCAATTGGTCCGTTGCTTCTCTGATGAAGTGAACTTAAGTTCACAGAAGATTAATAAAAGGTTGCTTGGAGTTGGCTTTCTGGGTAGGAAAACTTCATTCTGTTCTTATCTTTGTTCGGGTCTTTCTTTCTCGTCTCCGGGGTCTCACTGGGTTCTGGAGAGCTTCCTTCCGGTCGTCCTCTGCATCGCTCATCCTCACGTCCTTCCGCTCTCTCCTGAGATTATGGGAAAACTCCCAAACTCTGGTGAGCTCTTCTCTTCTGCTCAAACCATCTCCAAATCTCTCTGAGCAACTGTTCTCTGTTCGGTTCTGAAACTCTGGGTTGAAACTCTTCTGGAACAAGAACTAGAAGCAAGAGGGATGTGTTTTTCGCGGGCTCCGGGTTTTGACTCTCGGAGGCGGGGCGTGACGTAAGCTTACACTACTCTTTCAGCCAATGATATGCCTGAACTGTTGTGAATGTCTGCCTGTGTGTCTTTGTGTAAGGTGATCTGTTTTACGTGGGGATTTCTGGATGAGACAAAGAAACTCTTATTTCTCCATTACTCTGTCTCATAGAACATTTGTCTCGGTGATTCTGAAAACACCACATCTTGTTAAGATATGCAGATTAAAGATATAACATAGACTTGCAATATAAAGACATCAAAATAACACACAACGTAATTGATGATTATGACTTTCAAAATTCAGATGAATATCTATGAAATCGTGACATATGACTAGTGAACCACACAATGTTAATTTTCTGTGTTAACAATGGGGATACCAAACAAATACCAAATAGATACCGAAGGGACATCGTTAGAAGTTAATAGTTGCATATATCTTGTCCATTTTACTGAGTCCTCTGGGATTTAAATGTTCAACTAATCAACACTGCAGACCACTAGGGGGCAATGTGGTTCCATCAGGCAGGTTGGGCATTTTCAACCAAGATCAGTTCTTTGTCAATATTTAAGCCAGAATCGTACAAATTGTCTCTATATGCGTCTTGTGATCAAGCTGGAAACCTGAAAGAAATTGTATACGGTTATCAAACACATTTAATATAGTTTTAAGATTCGACTAAAAGTGAGTCTTAGTGAAGTCTTCTCAGTTCGTATGTAGCCATCTGGTCTCTTTCTCTGGTGGGAGAGGGTGTTAAAATGTCAATTCGATTCATGGTGAAGATAAGATAGTAAGTCTCCCACATTTCCAACAGAGAGATCCTTTGTTCATTCGAGTTTATCCCAATTTATGGAAAGCGTCTGTTGCGAGTTCGACTCCCCAAAAACTCTCAAAAGGGTAGAAGGTTAACGTAAATTAGGCAGTTTCTGTCTCTTTTTCCTTTGTGGAAAGAAAATGAAGATCTGGTTTATATCCACATACGTAAACATCCCCCACAGGAATGTTAGTTTTGTCAAAGTTTGAAAAACTCTTAATCCACAGGGCACTGTGACTGCTACAAAGCTCATCTTCCAATCACACCACAAAGGATGATGGATGCTTTGAGAACATCAGGGATGCACAGAAGTATCAATGTAATATCACTGAACAAAGGAATAAGTCCTTAAAGGATCCTTAAAATTGGAACAGTCCTTCTGTGAGATTTTATGACATGGTATCCTAGAAATGAAGCCTTTAAGGATCCTTTCTTAATTTTTACATGCACCTTTATTATGTAACAATTCTGACTTAGTCTCATGAAATTCTGGCTTGAAGCTACTTTCGTGCTCTGGGGTCTCCTTTGTCTTGGTTTTCAACATCGGAACCAAGTGCCAGCCAAGCGAGAGCTCCTATTTCTCTGTGGATCAGACTTTAGTGCGGCACACTGGCTTTAAATCATAGAGAGAATATTTACATTGCCCTACAGAAGAACAAAGGGCCATTTAATGTACAAGACTGTTTGATGCAATGAAACAGATAGAAAACACATTGTTCTGCCCTGAATATGTTTAAAATACACTTTGAAATGTTGATTCAGTTTTCTTTCTTTATATGTATTTTTGGCGCCTTTATTTTGAAAATCCCTCGACGAACCGGAAGTAACAACGAAGAAAACGTTTATAGCCGTTTACAGCAGTTTATAGTAGTTTCACAGCCGTTAAGTACGGTGGCCGACACGTGCAAACGCGCTGCAAACGGCGAAACAAATCCAACAGTAAAATGCTGCAAGAGAAAAATGCGGCAATCACAAAAACGACCGGAGCACACGCGCTGCAAACATCAAAAGACATGCAAGACAGAAACGCTGCAAACATCAAAACACATGCAAGACAGAAACGCTGCAAACTTCAAAACACATGCAAGAAAAAAATGCGCTGCAAACTTCAAAACACATGCAAGACAGAAAGCTGCAAACATTAAAACACAACGAAAGTTCGCCAGGCCACTAGGCGGTCTCGACCTGTGGGATAGGGGATATCTATGGGAGATCTACCATATTAATGAAAGAGAAGAAAGTCAAAAGGTAGTTGTCATTTATGTCTTTTTTAAACACTTGGCCGTAATCTTTTACCTTATAATAGTGACATAACTCCGCTGCTCTTCTATAATAAAGTAAAAGATTTTGGCCAAGTGTTTAAAAAAGACGTAAATGACAACGTACCTTTTGACTTTCTTCTCTTTCATTAATATGGTAGTTCTCCCATTGTGGTCCCACAGGTCGAGACCCCCTAGTGGCCTGGCGAACTTCCGTTGTGTTTTGAAGTTTGCAGCGCATTTTTTTCTTGCATGTGTTTTGATGTTTGCAGCATTTTTTTCTTGCATGTGTTTTGAAGTTTGCAGCGTTTCTCTCTTGCATGTGTTTTGGGGTTTGCAGCGCGTGTGCTCCGGTCGTTTTTGTGATTGCCGCATTTTTTTCTTGCAGCATTTTATTGTTGGATTTGTTTCGCCGTTTGCAGCGCGTTTGGACGTGTCGGCCACCGTAGGTTATGCAGTTAATCTCCCAGAAAGCAATGGTTGTAAGTGTTACAAATTGTTTACAGGTTTGATAAGATGTGTTAAGGAATTTTAAGTTATTGTACTTTTATACTTTATAGAAGTATTTTATAATTATAACTTATAACTTTATAACTTTGTAATTATACTGTTACTTTTATAAAAGTAATTTCGTAGCTAATTTGCCTTGTTTTTTAGAATGCTGTGCTAATATTTGTTGAGTTAATTTTAAGCAGTTGATACGTTGTTATTGATATTTACATGGCTGTTTATTAAGACATTTTTTTGTATCTGTCTTTTCTAGTTTTACACCGAATTCAATGCAGTCAGAAATGCTGACTTATGTGTAAGATATTAAAGGAGCAAGCCGCTCACTTCCTGGCTCTTTGAAAAAGGAGTTTGGCTGGCTGTTTATCTGTGTTCACGCAAGAGCAAAACACACAGAGAGAACAGTACAGTAAAAAACCATATCATCAGAGGGATTCTTCTGCTGCAGTTATGGAAGCCCAGACAACACAAAAGGATGACAAGGCAGCATCAGTAGCCAGCTCAAAGCGCACATCTTCCTCCAAGCATTCAGTGGCTAGCGCTGCCACTAAAGCCAGAGCCGCAGCTGAAGCAGCACGCACCAGAGTCACATACGGACAAAAAGAGTTGGAATTGAAAAAGCAGAGAGCCAAATTGGATTTGGAAAAAGCTACACTAGAAGCGGACCTAGAAGCACTAGAACTTGAAAAAGAAGCTGCTGCTGCTAACGCAGAGGCTGAGATCTTAGAAGCTGCAGCACGATCAGAATATGAGGATATAGGCAGTGTCATCAGGAGTGACGTCTCACCACTGGTTATTCAACAGCGAACAGAGGCATATCTGGACCATCAAGCTCAGACCAGCTTCAGTCCTAACACACCTACCCCAGACACACTGTCCCATCCCCATATCAAAGAGACACAGCCACTGACAAGGCAGGAGGCCCCTGAATTATGCCCCATCCACCGCCATGTTGGTTCACCCACAACACCAAGACGCACAAAGACTTCTGCTATTAATCCAGCTGCTAACATGATAGACTTTGCTAAATATCTGGCACGCAGGGAGTTAGTAATCACAGGTCTTACCAAGTTTGATGATCAGCCTGAGAGCTTCAGAGCGTGGCAGTCTTCCTTCCTTAATGCCACTCAAGACTTAGACCTAACAGCTGGTGAAGAGTTAGATCTCCTGGTAAAATGGTTAGGAAAAGAATCATCTGAACACATTAAAAGAATACGAGCAGTACATGTCACTAACCCTGAAGCCGCACTTCAGATGTCTTGGACAAGGCTCAGAGAGTGCTACGCCACCCCTGAAGTGATAGAGAGTGCTCTATTCAAGCGGTTGGACAATTTTCCTCGTCTCACTTCAAGGGAGAACATTAAACTAAGAGAACTTAGTGACCTGCTCATGGAGCTGCTCTCAGCCAAAGACGATGGATATTTACCTGGACTCAGTTACCTTGACACACCTCGGGGCATCAACCCCATCGTCGAAAAGCTGCCATTAAACCTACAAGAAAAATGGCTGTCTACTGGGTCAAGATATAAACAACATTATGCTGTAAGTTATCCCCCGTTTTCCTTCTTTGCTGACTTTGTCAACGGTGAGGCAAAAGCTAGAAATGACCCCAGCTTTGTTTTGATGAACAATAGCCGCACTCATTTACGTACTGAGAGGCCCATATTAAAGCATGATGGTGTGAGAACGACTATATCTGTCCATAAGACAGACTTGTCAGCAGCAGAAGGTTCAAACTCAATGTATAGAGCAGAGATGGAGAAGAAAAACAGTGGTGATCCAGCTAAATACTGCCCACTTCACAATAAATCTCATCCTCTGGAAAAGTGCAGAGCCTTTAAAATGAAGCCGCTGACAGAGCGCAAAAGATTGCTAAGAGATCACAGGCGATGTTTTAGGTGGTGCTCTGCTACTCACATGGCCAAAGACTGTTATGTGGAACTGAAATGCTACGAGTGTGAGAGTGATCGACACTGCACAGCCATGCATCCAGACATACACCTCTCACCAGCAGTGTCATCTGTGACTGAGCCAGACACGGAGCAGCAAAACAACACACTTTCAGAGGTTACGTCAAGGTGCACTGAGGTCTGTGGAGAAGGCCTTCCAGCTCGATCTTGTGCAAAGATATGCTTGGTTCAAGTTTTCCCACAAGGACAAAAGGAACGCTCAGTCAAGATGTATGCCATCCTTGATGACCAAAGCAATCGCTCGCTGGCTAGAGCTGAGTTTTTCCAGCTCTTTGGTATCCAAGGCACCCCTTCACCCTACCTGATGAGAACTTGCGCCGGCACTGTTGAAATGACTGGAAGGAAGGCAGCCGGTTTCCAGGTACAAGCAATAAATGGTGATGTGTGTTTAGACTTACCGCCACTCATTGAATGTAATGAGATCATGAGCAATCGTTCAGAAATCCCCTCACCAGAGGTCGCTCTTTCCCACGCTCACCTGAAACCCGTGGCACCTTACATCCCACAGCCTGATCCTGAGGCGCAGATCCTGATCTTACTAGGGAGAGACCTCATACGTGTCCACAAGGTGAGACAGCAAATCAGTGGGCCCCACAATGCACCTTTTGCCCAGCGTTTGGATTTAGGTTGGGTGATTGTGGGAGAAGTTTGTATTGATAGTGCTCACAAACCCACTGTATCCGTCTTTAAGACCAACGTCCTGCAGAACGGACGTCCATCCTATCTAACACCATGTCAGAAACACATCAGCGTCAAAGAAAAGATGAGCTACGGCGGGGAGCACAGACCCGGCACCTCAACTCATCTCTCCAGCTGTTCTGGCAACGGTGTGGCAGCTCAAGACAAACTTGGATGCAGTGTCTTCATGAGAACAGAGAATGATGACAAACCTGCCCTGTCTTTCGAGGATGAAACGTTTCTTGAGGTCATGGAAAAGGAGTTCCACAGAGATGAAAAGAACAGCTGGACCGCCCCCCTACCTTTCAGGTTACCCAGGCCACGCCTTCCAAATAACCGTGCTCAAGCCCTCTCCCGTCTCCACTCCTTGCGGCGTACACTGAGCAAAAATCCTGAAATGAAAGAGCAGTTTGTTGCCTTTATGGAGAGGCTGTTTTTAAACGGACATGCTGAAGAAGCTCCCCTTCTTCCTGAGAATTCAGAGTGCTGGTACTTACCCATTTTTGGAGTGTACCACCCCCAAAAGCCAGGTCAGATACGAGTCGTATTTGATTCGAGCGCACAAGAAGGTGGCATCTCTCTTAACAACGTCCTGCTTTCAGGCCCTGACTTAAATAACTCGCTCCTGGGAGTCCTGCTTAGATTCAGAAAGGAGCTTGTTGCACTGACTGCCGACATCCAACAGATGTTCTATGGATTCCTGGTGAGAGAAGACCACAGAGACTACTTAAGATTCCTCTGGCACAAGGATAACGATCTGACTGAGGAGGTGATTGAACTCAGGATGCGAGTACACGTGTTCGGGAACAGCCCTTCGCCAGCAGTTGCTATATATGGCCTCCGGAGAGCTGCCCAAGAAGGTGAACAAAAATATGGCTCTGACTCTCGCCACTTTGTTGAGCGACACTTTTATGTGGACGATGGGCTCATCTCCCTCCCGTCTGAGACTGAAGCCATTGATCTGCTCAAGCGCACTCAAGCTTTGTTGGGAGAATCAAACCTTAAACTGCATAAAATCGCCTCTAACAGTGTCGCAGTGATGCAAGCCTTCACACCTGAAGATCTGGCTGCAGGCCTGAGAGATCTGGGACTGGACAAAGAAGAGCTTCCAGTGCAAAGAAGTCTTGGTTTGTGCTGGAACATAGATTCTGACACTTTCACATTTAAAGTGGCAGTCAACGACAAGCCATTCACCCGTCGTGGAGTGCTACCCACTGTCAATAGCCTCTTCGACCCGTTGGGCTTGGTTGCACCAGTGACCATCAAAGGGAGAGCCTTGCTCAGAGAACTTTCTGCCGACATTCACGAGTGGGACACCGAACTTCCTGCAGACAAGTTAAACAAATGGGAAACATGGAAAGAATCATTAAAGGACCTGAGTGCTCTCCATCTTCCACGCTCATACATACAACGATCTCTCTCCAGTGCCACATACACAGAGTTATGTCTTTTTTCTGATGCTTCAAACTGGGCAATAGGGGCAGTAGCTTACCTCAGAGTTGTCATGACAGATGGGCAGTGCAGAGTTGGCTTTGTGCTCGGGAAGGCTAAGCTGGCTCCTCCACCAGAGCCCACCATCCCTCGCCTCGAACTGTGTGGAGCTGTGCTGGCCGTCGAGATGGCTGAACTGATCCTTGACGAGCTTGACCACAAACCAGATGCAGTGAGGTTCTATTGTGACAGTAAAGTTGTCCTAGGCTATATATACAATGAAACAAAGCGATTCTTTGTGTATGTACACAATCGTGTTCACCGTATACGCAAGACAACCTCCCCTCAACAGTGGCATTATGTGCCTACAGGTCAAAATCCAGCTGATCTGGCCACCAGATCTGTTCCAGCATCTCAACTTACCAACAGCATGTGGTTTACAGGGCCAGAGTTCCTTCACAAATCATTTCTGGCTGAAACACAGGAGACCTTTAAGTTGGTGGATCCCGGAACAGATGCAGATGTGAGACCTCAACTGACCAGCCTTGCTACCTGCATTAATGAATGTAAACTTACCTCAGGACGTTTCCAGCGCTTCTCCACTTGGGAGTCTTTGCTGAGGGCAGTTTCCTTCTTCATCCATCAAACTCATTCATTCAGATCTGACACACCAGCTACATGTAAAGGATGGCATCGATGCAGCAGACTTCGTACTCCAGAAGAGCTGACAGCAGCCAAGTGGGTTATACTTGAGTCTGTTCAAAGGGATGCTTATCCAAAAGAGTACATTGCACTGCAAGAAGACAGAGCAATTTCAAGAACAAGCGCAATCCTGAACCTCGATCCTTTCATGAATGATGGCCTCTTACGGATCGGAGGACGTCTGAAACATGCATCGATCAGTCCAGAGGTGAGAAACCCAATCATTCTCCCGAAACAAAGTCATGTCACAACACTACTAGTGAATCATTACCACATGAAAGTTGAACACCAAGGGCGACAATTCACTGAGGGAGCAATCAGGGCTGCAGGCCTGTGGATTGTTGCAGGCAAGAGGTTGATAAGTTCAGTCCTTCATCGTTGTGTCACCTGCCGCAGGCTGAGGGGAAGACTTGAGGTCCAAAAGATGGCCGACCTCCCTCCAGAGCGTCTGAGCTCATCAGCGCCATTCACCTATGTAGGATTAGACGTTTTTGGCCCCTGGGAGGTTCTCACCCGACGCACCAGAGGTGGCGCAGCTCAAAGCAAGCGCTGGGCCATACTTTTTACATGCATGAGTACCAGAGCTGTGCATGTAGAAGTCATAGAGTCGATGGATGCAGCCAGCTGCATTAATGCCCTCCGAAGGTTTTTCGTTGTAAGAGGGCCAGCGAAGCAGCTGAGATCAGATCGAGGCACAAACTTTATTGGAGCCAGTTCTGAACTGGACATGAGACCGGATGATCCAAAGCAAACCAGCACTTTAAAGTACTTACACGAGAATGGTTGCACATGGGAATTCAATCCCCCGCATGCATCACACATGGGAGGAGTGTGGGAGCGCATGATTGGCGTGACCCGGAGGATACTCGATTCCATGTTGCTATGAACCAAGCATACTCACCTGACTCATGATGTGCTCTGTACTTTAATGGCAGAGGTGTGTACTATAATCAACGCCAGACCTTTAGTCCCGGTCTCCTCCGACCCCTCCTCTCCAATGCTGCTGACTCCTGCTATGCTCTTGACCCAAAAACCAGGTGTGTCTGCTCCACGTGGCATTTTCAAGGAAAAGAATCTTTTCAAGTGTCAGTGGAGACAGGTGCAGGCACTTGCTAATGAGTTTTGGAGTCGATGGAGAACCGAATACCTCCATACCCTTCAGCCAAGGCGTAAGTGGCACACAGCATGTCGCAACCTGGAAGTCGGAGACATTGTGCTACTTAAAGTGATACTCCGGAGTAGATTCAACCTGGGGTCATTTGAACCGTGATATCCAGCCAAGTAGCCCACCCGCAGTTTTTTCGATATTGACTGAACATCAGCTGAGTTACTGAGTTATCCCGAATAGCTTCGTACAAGGGTTAATGGATCCTGGTCCGTATCTCCAAAATTACCACACTAAAATCACATGCCATGACACCAAACTTCTACAGTAGTACAAAAATGGTCTGTACTCACCAAACGATGCATTTGGAAGTTTGAAAATAGTCCAGGAGTTTATTATTATCAACACAAGCCTGATAGCTTCTCTGCAGCTAAAGCTGCGTCGACGTCACTTCAGGGAGCTGGGAGCTTCAAAGTAAGATGAGGGTTGATCTACTACTGTAGACAACAAAGTATATGCTATATTCTACATGTTTTTTTTATGAATTTTTATGTTGTAGAGTTGTGAAGTTATTTTATCAATGGAGAAACTGAGCAGCCTTGCTTTGTTGTCTACAGTAGTAGATCAACCCTCATCTTATTTTGAAGCTCCCAGCTCTCTGAAGTGACGTCGATGCAGCTTTAGCTGCAGAGAAGCTATCAGGCTTGTGTTGACAATAATAAACTCCTGGACTATTTTCAAACTTCCAAATGCATCGTTTGGTGAGTACAGACCATATTTGTACTACTGTAGAAGTTTGGTGTCATGGCATGTGATTTCAGTGTGGTAATTTTGGGGATACTGCCAGGTTCCATTAACCCTTGTACGAAGCTATTCGGGATAACTCAGTAACTCAGCTGATGTTCAGTCAATATCGAAAAAACTGCGGGTGGGCTACTTGGCTGGAAATCACGGTTCAAATGACCCCAGGTTGAATCTACTCCGGAGTATCACTTTAAACAGAGTGATTCCCCACGCAATGAATGGCCAATGGGTCTGGTCACATTTACCAGTCCAAGCGGTGATGGGAAGGTCCGCAAAGTTGAGGTCAGGACAACATCACATGATAAAGTAAAGACATTCTTAAGGCCTATCACTGAGTTGGTCTTACTCCTGGCAAAGGAAAGCCAGAGTTCAGACAGTTTAGTCTTAAGTGGCATCAGTAAATGCCAGACGGGGAGTGTTCTGCCCTGAATATGTTTAAAATACACTTTGAAATGTTGATTCAGTTTTCTTTCTTTATATGTATTTTTGGCGCCTTTATTTTGAAAATCCCTTGACGAACCGGAAGTAACAACGAAGAAAACGTTTATAGCCGTTTATAGCCGTTTACAGCAGTTTATAGTAGTTTCACAGCCGTTATGCAGTTAATCTCCCAGAAAGCAATGGTTGTAAGTGTTACAAATTGTTTACAGGTTTGATAAGATTTTTAAGTTATTGTACTGTTATACTTTATAGAAGTATTTTATAATTATAACTTATAACTTTATAACTTTGTAATTATACTGTTACTTTTATAAAAGTAATTTCGTAGCTAATTTGCCTTGTTTTTTAGAATGCTGTGCTAATATTTGTTGAGTTAATTTTAAGCAGTTGATACGTTGTTATTGATATTTACATGGCTGTTTATTAAGACATTTTTTTGTATCTGTCTTTTCTAGTTTTACACCGAATTCAATGCAGTCAGAAATGCTGACTTATGTGTAAGATATTAAAGGAGCAAGCCGCTCACTTCCTGGCTCTTTGAAAAAGGAGTTTGGCTGGCTGTTTATCTGTGTTCACGCAAGAGCAAAACACACAGAGAGAACAGTACACACATCAATAAATGAAGAAAAAAAAACTTTATTTGCATATATATTATTCAGGCAAGTCAGGATTGAATGCTGAGTAGCTACTGATACTGCTGCTTTAGAGTAGACTTAAGTTTTAGCACCTTTTTATGGTACAAAATGTTTTTGTTCTATTAGAACATTTCTAATGTTGTGCTGTTAAAATATTTGTACCTTAGGCTTAAAGCCAACCATTCAGTGAATATATGCATTACATTCTTATATATAAGAGATAAGAGGAAGTATTTTTTTGTGGCTTTCACCTAAATTAGTACTTCACGTAGACTGAAAGGAGTCTACGTGAAGTATCTCCATTTGTTCATCACACTGACCATTATAACGGAACTGATCCCAGAGCAACAGTGTTTCACAGTGGTCGTGTGATGCAAACAACTGTGGGGAACACAAAAGAAAGGAGGAGAAAAAAAGCATTGAAAGTTAACCCCCTCCATTGTGGCCCTTTAGGGACCCTGTGGTTGAACATTCCCTAAAGAAAAATCAAAACAAAACCAAAAAAGAACAAACACACGAAACACAGGGTTTCTTCATTTCTGTATTTGAAACAAACCTCCAGGTGAGTTCAGACTCACATCTTAGAAAAGCTTACGATCTGCAGTGATGCTTAAGAGAGTTCAAACTTTTAAAATATTCTATATTTCTGCATACATGTGACCTGTAAGTACAAAAACCAGGTAAAGAGAGCCGTATTAAACAAATGAGACTTATTATGACCAATAATTATCTGTTCTTCACAGCAGCAGATACCTTTTTTTTTTGTGCGTCACAAACTTTCACGCTTTGTGCCTTTTCCTTGATGACATGGGAAGTTATTAACTTTGAGCTGTCAGCCTTAATGGTCAGCAAACAAAATGAGATGATTTGCTTAAATTTCCTCGTGTTTATTGAAAAAGCTCATCTTCACAGGCACAGCGGTGCAATGTGAGTTCAACTCAAGGCCTAAGCTATGGGCTAAAGTCAATTTTCAAGTAGAGGGTCCATGCAAATAAGTTTCCCATGCATTTCCATCCAAGTTTCATGTATAATCTCTACATTCTCTACGATTAAATACAGGTATTGAGGTGGTAGTTTAGCTACATCTTAAACATTATGCCTTCTTTATGATTCCGGACTGTCATATGTGCTCATTGAAGTCACTGGTTGTGCTTATGCATCTAAAATGCCTACATTAAAGTGAGTTGCACCATTATTGCTTAGTTCAGCGTGGCATGAAACTGGCCACTTTGCTGACCTATGAAAACTGATACAGTACATTGCATAAACAGGGAGCTGAATGTAAACAAACAAGTGCAGGTCAAAATACCAAAAAGTCTGTTTCCAAGCAGCTTTAGGACTGAAATGTACACGTGGCTTCCTCCAGCAAGTACATTTATGTTCAAATAAATAATTCAAGTGCCTAAGTATTTTTTCTGTCTTTCCTAACAAAACAAGCTTGTGTGAATTTCATGCTGCGGTGTGCTTGTTTTTGTCGAATAATTTCGGCTTCTTGGCGAGAAGTCACGAGGGCCATTTCAGGAGCTTTTCGTTCAGGGTGACGACTGTTGGTACGAAACTGCTCTCCGTGATGAAGTCCCCGGCAATGATATTGAGGGAGCCGACTCCCGAGCCGGGAGCCTGCTCTTTGACCCAGCTGAGCAGCGTGGGATACGTGGCCATCACCAGGTCCTTCAGAGACTCTGTGGGGTGTGTGCAGATGTATTTCAGGTCCTCGGTCAGATTAATGCCTGTGACAAAGAGACCTCCTAAAATAGAAGAGACAGAGGGTTACGTTGTTATGTCACAAGAGACCGCTACGTTTTATCTTCTGCTTTTGTAAAGACATTTGAAGTCATGCGTTAAATTACCTGGTCTGCCGTGTTGTTTCCTGCGTTCAAACTCTTCAATAAGAGCCTCAGCTTTGCACTTGTTGGCCCACCAGTAAGGGATATGTGGCCACAGGTCGCTGTGAGAGCTGGCAATATTGTGTTCATAGGACACAATCACTTGGTAGCCCAGAGCCCACAGTTTTCGAAGAGTTAATGTTTCCTAAAATTGACAAAATATAACAGTTTTTTTTTTTTTGTTTTATTGTTTTGGATACTCTTAAGATTGAGGTTAGCGTTATTCTATATTTTTTCCAATATCAACAACTTCCAAACCCCTGTAAGTTTTTATCAAACATCCCTTAAACAGGAGGACTATTTTTCAACTGTGGACTGACACACACTTGGTGCTCTAGTGAGTATTTTCAACAGCAGTGAAAGCAGTGACCAGTCCACAACTGCGGAGCTCGACGGCACAGAGGAATAATTCAAATCAGGCTTTGCTTGTTTTTTGGTCTGTTGTCAGGATTTGCTGGCAATAAGTTGACTGTAAAATCCTGCCTGGGTAATTAAGGAAGCACAGATTTACCGTTTTGGGACAGAGCTTCGAGGTGTAAATGTTGCGAATGGTGGTGAGCAGCTGGATGTGGAGCTCCTGGCTCAGGCCAAGGAAGTGGCTGAAGGACAGAATCACCACCTCTCTGGGATGAGCATCCAGCCACTCTCTTATCTCCATCAGGACGGTCTGTCAGCAAAACAAAAGATACATAAGTCACAGCTTTATCTTAAAAGCTTGCAACACACGCAAAGCTTGTGACATTACCAGGTGCAGTCACACATACGTCTGTAAGGCAAGTCTGCAACAATCCAACTGCAGCTTTCCTTGAAATCCCAGGAGGTCAAAATGCATTGCACTCATCAAACGGAATTCCTGAAATGTCCATCCTTACCCTTCCATTACACATAAAAGTCAGTTAGCTAGGGAGCTAAGTAACACTACTAGGTATGGTGAAACATTTCATCTGAACCTTCAAGGAACTAATCTTCATTTGTTCCCACTAGAGCTGCAGCGAAAAAAAAGTCTGAAAATCAGATTAGGCCCTGAGCTGTAACATTAGCAGAATATCTAACACAGATTGTACGCTGAAAACAGTCCCTGCAATCACGGTGGCAGAAAGAAATGAGTTATCCTATCTGCCTGCTCAAAGTGGCTCTCGGGAACTTTCAACATAAAAACTTAAAATACATAAGAGATAAATACTGTTTCCAATCAGTTCAGTTAAGTTTGGTGACAGAGTCTTACTTGACCTGGTGTGTACCAGTAGCTTACAGTGTCTATTGTTGACTGTGTCACTTCACAACAGACACTCATGCGTTACTGTGCAACCTTTGTGTTTAAAATGTCTCTCCTCAACTGTTTTTGTTTTTGAGTGTTCTCTGAACTTATATCAATTCGTTTTCAACATATTTAATTGTACTTTGACTTGATTTTGGCCGCCTGCATCTGGACAAGTATCTGTACAAAACATAATAAATGTTGAAATTAAGATATTTTACTATATCATGGAAAATTTTAGCTCATCTTGAATTTGACGGCAGCAATATGTCTCAAAAACGTTAGGACAGGGGCAACAAAAGGCTGGAAAAATAAGTGGTACTAATAAGAAACAGCTGGAGGAACGTGTTAAAACTAATTAAGTTAATTGGAAATGGGTCAGTAACATGACCGGGTATAAAAAGAGCACCTTAGAGAGGCAGAGACCCTCAGGCCAAAGCTCATTTAAAATAGACCAAAGCAAAGTGGGAAACTGTTCTGCAGTACAACGAGTCAAAATTTGAATGTCTTCTTTTAAATCATGGATCAACTAAGGAGAGGGACCATTCAGCTTGTTGTCAGTTTGTTATATTCAAAAGCCTGCATCTCTGATGGTATGAGGGTGCATTAGTGCCAATGGAACTGACCTCAACTTGCACATCTGGAAAAGCACCAGCAATGCTGAGAGGTTTTTACAGGTTTTAGAGGAACATCTGCTCCCATCCAGACGATGTCTTTTACAGGGAAGGCCTTACATATTTCAGCAAGACGATGCCAAACTGTATTCTAAATCTGATACAACAGCATGGCTTCACAGTAGAGGAATCCAGGTGCTGGATTGGCCTGCCAGCAGTCCAGATCTTTCACCAACTAAAAACATTCAGTGAAGCAGCAAGGTGCAGCAAGAACCAGCACTGTTGAGCAGCTAGAATCCCGTGTCAGCCAAGAATGGGACAACATTCCACTTCCAAAGGTCCAGCAGCTGCTCTCCTCAGTTCCCAGATGTTTACAGACTGTTGTTAAAAGACGAGGGAATGCTCCCGTCCCAACATCATTATGATGTCCTGCTGCTATGAAATTCAAGATAAGCAAACAAGTAAGATGTCTCACTCTAAACCTTTGATATGTTTTCTGTGTTCAATTGTGAATAAAGTATTGGTTTGTGATTGTACAATTGTTAAAATGTCGATGAAATTCGTAAATCTGGGCCACTTTATATAAAAGTAGCTGTAATTTCATAAAGTACCCTCCTGGGGATCCAACATTTTTGATTCACATTTTGTCATACCTTAGTATGTCCAGACTTTTAAGCTGCACTGCAGACTCACTTTATCAATTTTTACATTTGTATGCGTCCCTGACAGTCGAGGCCCTTCAGATTAAAGGTGCCAGTGTCTGAACAATGACGCGTAAGCACCGCAGGTTTCACCAACAGACAGAAACTAACAGATTCATGACTTGTGTGTCTATAAATCCTTGAGGTGAGAATAATTTTCAGAGTTGGGATGACACTGCATGATACTAATATGTTCTGTACATCCCTCATAACTTCACAACACTCCACGTGTGCTACTGTTACGTTACGCTTGTCACTTGTGTTACTTCCACTTCGTTAGCCAAAATATATGATACATGTGTCATATACATATAAACTTTGGGTTTTAATGTATTTTCAGGAGGATTTAGTATTAGTATTTACTGAGCATGGGCGCTCCTCTTTTTTATGGTTTTACTCTAGATGCAAATTAGCTTCTTTTTTTTTTTAAGGAGCATAAATTTCTCTATGGCAACATCATTTCCATCCGCGTGCAATTGCTTCACCTCCACAGTGAGCGTGGTGTAAACCCCGTGGTAGAAGTACAGATCGTTGGAGCTGTCGTTGGGCCTGTGCGCGATTCTCAGGTCGCAGTATCTGACCCCACAGTCCAGCTGCTGCTTTATAGTGTACTCCTGCAAGATATGGGATGCGCAGTCTATTACATCGGCTGTCCAGCTTTAAAAAAAAATCTTTTAAAGTGAGTAACAAAACCTAATTTCATTACCTGGGTTATTGCCCACTTGTACACAAATGGGCGAATGAGGGGCTTCATGTATCTGTCCAGCTTTTGAAGCATGTCTGGCTGCATGGGGTCAACAGGAGATCTGTCATTCATGTCCAGACAGTAGGTTATTGCGTTGTGGCTGCCTGAGTGGGGCAAAGATAATACACGTAATCATCATAAGGCGTATGTTTATCCCGCTGTGGTGGTTTGGTTTTGCTCTGGTGTCTGAACTGTATTTGACATCGCCTTGTTATAGCACATGTTCAACTAATTTGTTTGGGTTTTGCACATTTGCATGGGTTTTGTTTTAGCTGCAGTGCTCTGAGCTCACCAGGCCATTCAACATTGCGCAGTGTTGTGGTTACACATTTAACTAAAACCCTACATCATCACTACTGCAGTGGTCTAGGATATATGGCAGCCTACCCGGAATGGCCAGGTGGTACAAAGGGGTGTCCCACAGAGCACATGGCAGGTGAGACATCCAGCTCTCCATGGGCAGCTCTCTCAGGCTCAGCTCACTCCGTCCGGACACCACCACCGATGACATGCCGAGTATCTGACTTCTCCGCTCCCTTAGAAAAAAGAAAAAAAATTCCATAACTGAGATGATTACATGTGTGAATGTGTTAGAGAAATGGGTGTGTGTTATATATGTAAGGAAGCGATAGTTCATTTATTGCACCTTTCATTGTGTTTTTTGGTGGGTATAGTTAGGACAAATTTGACATCAATGTGGAGGAAACTTCTGTGCAGTGTGCAGAATCTTAGAGTGGCACAGTAATGTTAAAGGTGCAGCCCTGTTTTATCTCACACTTACTTGATTTAAAAGCAGCTGCTGCTGCTTCCTCCAAACGACCAACCAGCTGAGCCGGCCAAACCACCAAGCCGCGGAACAACGGTGACTATAACAAAAGGCGTGTGCCAGAAGAAGCTGGCCATCCCAAAGAGTTAGAACAAAAAGTCATATCAGCATACCCAACACAGAAAACATGTATGACGTGATCCGGTGATAAAGTGTGGATGCCTTCCTCCACATCGGACCAGTCTGGTTACCTTTTACTCCTGCATAACCCTGGATAGCGAGGACGGTGGGCCCGGCGCATTTTAGAGTCGATCATCGATTACCCATAATGTCCTACTGCCTAAGTCAGCCTGACTGCCGCGGTCCCACCGGGAGTCCAGGTCCCCTGAGTTGCGGCAGGATGCGCGGGGAGGGCGGCGGCGGCGGCACCGCGCCGACTGACAGATCAGCAGATAGAGAGAGGAGGCTCTCCTCTTAAAGAGCCCTCTGAAACGTTACACTTGAACGTAATGTTGAGTGATATGAGACGGAAGAAGTACGCTGTTGGCTGGAAACTCCCAGATACACCCAACCCTCCCTACAGCTCCACATGATATGATGTTTAGAAAAAAAACACCTGCGAGGCCAATTAGGAGTGGCCAGTGGTACAACATGTTCCAAACACTGGTCATCGTTGACTTCCTCTAATTGTAGCCAGACTAGCAACGCGGCTAATGGCAACATCGTTTAACTTTCAGATTATCAGTATCTGCTCAAATGTCTGCATGGCACTAGTTTCAGCTGTATGTGGTGTTTCACGTTTAAATGTTAGCTAGCGTACTAAATTTTAATCAGTTTGCCTTTCGTTTTTACTCCTTGTTTTCCCTGTATATATATTAATTTCTAAACATTTACAGTTCATATACGTTATAACATTTGTTCTTCAACGTACTAAAACCTGCTCAGTCAGCGTTGTCTTTGGGGTGTTCGCAAACTTACATTAGCAAGTAAGTTTGCTAACAAAGCACAGTTAGCACCAAACTTTCTCTTTTATGAAAATAAATATAGTTACATACATATAACTTTTATAAAAATGAGTTACAAATGTATAGTACGGCCTACATTCGTGGTTTCCCTTGGGGTTGTGACTACAGTGCAAACATGGTGGTTAAAAATGTAAAATTATGGAGTTTTTACTTTAACGTTAGCTAGCCAGCAATGAGTTTGCAGGGACATTTCTGGTGGAAACAATGTAGTCGTTACAGCCGTTTGATAACTGCATCTTCATATGAAGGGTGTTGGTTACAAAATTATATAAAAAAATAAAGGTGCTGGGAATGCAGGTAAATTGAAACATTGAGTAGTCGAAAGAGATGTAAACAGAAAAGATTTGTGACAAAATCAGTACGTGATTCCGTGAAGTAATTTAATCATTTACTGTCTAGCATTCATCACAACACAAAACTTCCGTTAAAACTGTACATGATAAATGCCCTTTTTTTTAAGTCATGAAAAGGGAAATGTGGCTCTGTTTTTAGCTTGATAGTTTTAATTAAAGGCGTTTTAATGGTAGTAGTAGTAGTGCTCTACTTTAAATCAAATCAGCTTTAAATTAATCTGAATATCTAATGGCTAAATTATCATTCCATTTATCAAATCACAGACGTTAGTAATGTCTTTTGTTATTTTTTTTCACTGGCACTTCCGTCAAATCCATTTTATCTTCATTCTATATCTGTCACTGAGTTAGTGCCAGGCCAGCACCCATAGCCTTGTAAAGTAGCTATACTTTTGTGTGGTACACACAAAACAGTAACCCACTTCTCAAAACAATGCTCCAGGGTCCGTTAACACAATGAGAGAAAACAACATTTCTGAACTATTTAAATAAACATCCATTTTTGGTTTCAAAATTGGGATTTTTAAGCTTTCAAGACCCCTTTGAATCTGATAATGATTCAAAGAGAAACAAACTGTTCCCAGGTCAGAGGTTATGATTGACACCGATTTACTTTGTGGGGTCACAAGCCAAGAATGTTGAGGAAAACTGACTTGTATATGAAAGGGAAATGTGCAATGTGAAAAAGTATCCATAAACACTAACTTAACCGAGTAATAAAGGCCGAAAACGGGGTCTTTGGAGTTATACATCGTGTAAACAACACAGTGCCCTCAGTCAGAGGCTTCTTCAGGTCCACTGCAGTGAGGTACAGGTCTTACTTACCTGCAACAATAACCGTACACAGTTTGTTCTATTTATTACTATCGATTATTTCTTTATTTTATTTATGATGACAATATCATTTCACTTTGGGAGTTATTAAAGTTGAATTGAAATGCAGCATCTATATTATATTATCTAGATACTACATAAACATAAAATGTCAAAAGGACACACTTTAAGCTGTCTTCACCTCAATCACTGCAGTCAGCAGAATCTAAAGTTGTGAAAAGGAACATTTCATTGTACTTTAAATCAAACTTTGTACTAGAATTGGCTCACCAGGAGAAAATTGATTAAGTCGTCTGTTTGTTTGTTATCCCTCAGGTGCTCAGGTCTTTCTCAGCTTTTTCAGCAGGCCAATACACCCTGAAACAACACTAAGCAGTGCGGTGAAGCAAACAAACTGCCTCAACAGCCAACTTTCATGACTCTCCATCAAACCAAACATTTCTTTTTGCTGCTTTTGTCGGTTAAATATCTTTTTCAAAGCACGTTTTGGCACATCACTGTAAAAAACAAAAGTGAAAGTAATAAGGTGATAGTCGTGTTTAACACAAATCAGACAGCAACAGGTTCCTGATTTTCTACCCGCTGGCACACCGACACCAATTCTTATTAGCGACACCTTCGGTGATTTCACACATATGCAATATGACCCACATTAGGCCGTAAGGTGAACCCCGTTTTCGTTTAGGCTCGCTCCGTGCTCTCCGAACTACATGCCCGTTAGCTGATAAAAATGACCAACTTATTTTGCACATATAAAAAAAGTTTCGCGTCACAGAATCCTGTACTTTTTTTAAACCGAGACGTTTTCTGAAGATATTTTCCGCAGGGCTGAATGACGATTTTGACGTCACAAGACACCACGTGACCGCGCTGGACCAATCACGTTGCCGATTTACGACAACAAACTGGAAAAATGACAACCTGTCTGATGCTGTCAAAACTAACCTACAGAAAGGAATCTCGCAAAATATCATTTTAAAGTGAACATAAAATAATAATTATCAACGATAATGCTCATTCATGTATTTCTGAATTGAGCCAATTTAGCCATTTACCATTCAGGTATTCATTTACTGATTTATTCACTAATAACTATACAACACATAACAAAATCAAAACAAGTAGGGCATACACATCAACCGGCATAAACTTATATACATAACCATAATAAAAGGAATGATACAAATGGAATAGAATAAAGCTAAAAAAAACAAAAAAAAAACGCGCGCACACACACATACACTATTCCTCACTGTCAGTGTCAGGGCAGCTGTCATCTTCTTTATCCTCTGTTTCCTTTGTGGTGTTTGAACAGCTGGAACACCTGCACAAGTCTACTTTATTAATACTTTATTAATCCCAATTAGGGAAATTGTTTTGTTGCAGCAGCATACAGTATATGAAAACAATTAAAGTAGTAAAAAACAAGCAAATAGAATAGAATAAAATAAATATAAAATAAAATAAAATATAAAATAAATAGAAATAGTGAATAAACATTTGCTATGTACAAATCTACAGTATTTTTTGTTTTTTGTTATTGTTTTTTAGGAGAGACTTCAAGCCTATTGAGGTTGAAGTTCTCTTCCAGCCAGAGGGGAGGTGTTGTATATGGTGATGGCTGCTGGTAGGAAGGATTTCCTGAAACGGTCCTTGTGACAGCGGAGCTGGATGAGCCTGTTGGAAAAGGAGCTCCGCTGTCCAACCAGCAGCTGGTGGAGAGGATGGGTGGGGTTATCCATGATGGATAACAGTTTGTTCAGTGTCCTCCTCTCCACCACCGATTCAAATGAGTCCAATCTTTTGCTTTACACATGACCTTATTATTTTAGCCTGATAATTTGCCCTTTTGCAGTGCTGGTGGAGGGCATCACTTGTTGGGGAGATAGATAATTCTGGCAAGGCTGATGATGCCATACAGAAAGCTTTGTACCTAGCCTCATTGATGTTTTCTGCGGTTGGCTGATCGTACAAATGGCATACATATTTGCAAAGTAATGCTAATGTAGAGTGGTCCAAGTTAAATTCAGTCCCCAGATTTCTGAAAGCCTTCAGGTAGACATCTTTCTCGCATGCCACAGCAAATGTCTTCTTTTTGCCTTGTGGAGTCACACCCAGAGAATGTATGGATCCCAATCAAGGCTGAACACACACTGGCTCCGAGAGCTGATGACACCTTGGTAATGTCCATTATGTGTGTTCTGTTGCCCTTCCCTGTGAAGAAGTACAAGCTGCATGGCAAATCTTTCTGCAGACTCACAGCAATGACTGCTACATCAGTGTCAGGGCTCTTAATAATGACAGTCTTATGTTCCTGTGCAGCATGTTGTGCATGCAAAAACACCAGTGTCATATTCTTCGTGGTCACACTGCAGGTCTTCCACAGCATGAACAGACTGCACACCTTCCAGTACAGTCACACAGTGACATTGGTGTTGATGTGCTATGTACAAGCTGAGCTTTCTTCCCACTGCTGTAAGATCAGCATGTGGCCACGCATCGTATAAGAACTCAGCAAGTGCTTCTTTATTTGTTCCTTCTGATTCCTTCCATTCCACCTTGTGCAGGTGAAATTCTGTGTTTCCTCATGCTTAACAGAAGATATGTGCATGTAACAAATCTTTCGGTCGAAATTTCGTCTTCTTCGGTACTGCTGGATGATCGCGCTGCTGCAGCGGTGCTGTTTCTGTTTACCAGCTCAGCTGACATACCAGCTCTTCGATTCGTCCATTCTGATGACGTCTCAACCGTGGCACCTCTCGCGAGCCAAATTGTTATTACGCCTGCCGAATATGTACATACGCCTTGCCAGGCACTAGTTATTCCTTTAAACGTTGCGAACTAAAAAAGTACTGTGTTCTGAGCGGCGAAACTTTTTTTTAAACCTCAACATAACTCAAATCTTTTTATGAGCTGAAGCGTGTTTGGTTCGGAGAGCGCGGAACAAGCCTGGTGTTCTGAAGGAGTTTTCGAGGTTCACCTTACGGCCTACATCCAACACTTAGAACTATGGATAATATTGCTTTAAGTCCATAAGTAAGACAATAGTGCCCTCTAGTGTCACTTCAAATAGCTGATTCAAAGTATTGAATGATAAACAAGATCACAATTTGAAATATTTTACCAACAATTATTTGTCATATTTGTTCACTTCCGTCTGCGTTTGACTAAATTGTGTCCATTTTATCACCTTCAAGTTACTTGCAGGTTGATTAAAATTCTAGGGGTCTTGCAGAAAAAAACATCCAATTGCATGAAAGGACCATCATTTCAAGAATTTACTTTAAAAAGGTACTTCTTAAAGAGAAATATGTGATAAAGTGAGCACCGGGCATATGTATACAAGGGTCATTAGGTCTCTAAACAAAAATGAGTCCTTACAAATGTGATGTGTATTTGTAAAATGATTACAGTGGGTGAGGGTCAGAGGTTTCCGGTTAGTGAATAGCAGAGTGTCACCCACAGAATACAATTAAACTAAAGAAACTGCCACATGTTTGCATTTACTGGTAGAAACATTAGTCCTCTCACTGCCCAGGAAGCAACAGTTAGAATTTCATTTTCTTTCCCTTTACTCAGTTGAAAGGGTAATCTAGGTTAGCTCTGCTTTTGGGTTACCACAAAATGAAGGCCTGTTTCAAAGGCATGATGGCACATAATAGCATAGTATGTGGACTACAAAATGTCAGTGCTTTTGCAAGCAGTCAAATGTTTGCTTTAAAAAAAAAAAAAAAAAAAAAAATTCTTTACAATGTTGGTTTAGAGTTATTGAAGAATTGTGTAAAATACAACAAACACTGTGCAGCAAAATACATTAAGATAGTATTCCATGCGCTGTGCAATGAGTCATGCCAAGTCGTTTGTTATCAAATCTGGGACATGAGTAATGGCAACGACTGCAAAGACACATGTTTTACCACTAAATTTTCAACATTTATCGTCTGTGATAAAGAAAGCAGTGTGTATAATGATCTGTTAGCAGATGTAAAGGCAGTCCAACTACCGTCATCACACATCTATAATCAGCTTTTGCTTTTACGCAGACAGTTGACGTTACTGAATAGCACATCGTAGAATGCAAGTGTACCCCCCCTTCCCATTTTTAGACACAAACGTAGTGTTTACACTGTGTTTTATTTGAACCAGCAGAACCATAAGAGTTGAGAGAGAAGCATTCCTACACACAGAAGGCAGTTGTGTTTAAAAAAAACCAAAACAAAACACAAGACTCCCCTACTTGACAAATCTCACAACATCAGCACCGATTTCTCTGTGGTAAAACAGCTCAGCCGCGTGATGCAAGTCTGTATAATCGTAGTAACAAAAAGGTGGAACATTTATGGTTCAATTAAAAATTCTTGACATCGCAGTTTGAACATTTCTTGTACAAAGTCGAATTGAACCTGGATGTGGTGTTTGTGGAGTACAATTGTAATCTTGGCCACAAATAAAAGGCAAGCATGATAATCTCAAGTGACAGTCAAATTTGTTTCTCTCCACCCAAAGTTGACACACGGCGGTTTTTGCATTGGTCTTACAGAATGATATTCTTAAAAACAATACCCTTCATGCTGTTCCTAGTTGTGTGTCTTCTGGTTCATGTTACAACACCATCAGCACTGTGGCTTGGTCCCTGATAGATGTGTGTTCCGAGAGATTGGCCCACCACTTGACCAAGATTGCCAGAGGGTGCGGAGAGATTGGCCGCAGTGGGTGGGGTGAACGGACAGCCGTCACCTTTGGGCGCTGTGTCTGGAACTCAGTGACTGCTTTCCTTTCTTTGCAGCATTAGGCTGTGGAAGCCTGACCTGCTGCCTATGCCTCCCTTTAGCCTCTGGCTCCGAATCACTGAGCTCCAGGTCAGGGCAGTATCCATCACTGTCCTGGTAAGACCGCATGCTTTTCACTTTGTGTTCAGGCACAGGCTTGGCCCATAGTCTCTCTTTAGCTGAGCTCTTCCGGGACAGTTTGTCTGAGGCCCGCAGGTCCTCTGTTGTCCGTACCAAGTTAATAGTAGCCTCTTTGAAAGACCTGCCAAAGTGTTCCATGGCACACTTGCGAAAGCTACTCTTGTCTAAAGCTTCCTTCGAAGTGTCCCGGTCATTAGGCGTCTGACAAGAACTGTCCTTTTGAGCCACCAACTTCTCTAAGACACCATTAGCTTTGGCCCTACATGCTCGGTCCTGGTCCAATTTTCCATTACTATTGGATGAATGGCCGTGGAGCGCTGCATGCAAAGCTAAAGGTTTGCCAGTAGGTTTAGCTGCCAGTGACGTGCTGCTGGAGTGGCTTGAGGAAGACATTCGGCCATTGGAGCGCTCCTCTTTGATACCTCGGCTGTGCAGCTGAGGCTTTCCTTGGCCCAGCCCCTCAGCAGCAAGTTCTGTAACATTACCGCTATTGTCTGGGCAGAGCGGCCCATTTCCAGATTTGGAATTAGGATTTGCATTTCCGAAACTTGACGCTTTGGGCATCTTCAGTTTAAGAGTGATCCTCGGAGGAGGGTGAAACAGCATATTCTCAATAGGGAATGAAGCAGGAAGACCTTTGGGAGATAAGGACAAACAAGTTTGAGATTGGGAAAAACAACTAAATCTTAAAGCTGCAGTAGTCAGAAAACCAGAATACCAGAACCTGAGAATGCAGCCCCCGCCCTGCAGCTTTTCCTACCATTTGACTTGGCCCTGTCTCGCAAATTTAAGATGCGTCTTTTCCTTTACTCCAAGGAGTAGTGGTCATTTCGCTCTCAACCAGGTGCTGGCAGCCATTTGGATGGCTAAATGATCACTACTCTTTGATATCCAGAACAAAAGGGTCACACACCCAACAAAAGGGTAGGGCCAGGGGGAGGAAATGGGATTGAGCCCATGTCTCCCATCAGGAGATAGAATTTCTAAAGCCTGAGAACAAAACCAAATGCTCCAGATTCATTTTAGAAGCGGTGGGAGGGCAAAAGTGACATGTGTGGCACTTCAGATAAAAACCCCAATTTGAGATCTGAAAAGATCGATGCTGAAGATTGGACGTTAATCAAACAGTTCAGGGACATAAAAACACACCAGGAAGTGTTTTATGTTTAATTTTTCTTTAAATAGAATCTTGGTTTTTCAATGCTGAGATTAAAAAGTTCTCCCAAGGAAGATGGCGAGGAAAGAAATATCTAAACAACGAACTATCCTGAAAGTGGGGGGAAAAAAATAAAAAAATAAATCATGCTACATGGTAATTATGGGATTGTTGCCCACTGATTAAAAAAAGAAGATATGTAGACAATTATTTTCCTTTTGTGCTCACCAGCTGACAGCTCATGGTTCATGAGCTTCACGTGCAAGTTGAACATCTGCTCCTGAGCTTTACTCTGCAACAGCTTCAGCTTCTCCCGCCGACTCACCATGTAACACAAGTTCCTCACCTGCACAATGGGAACAACATCAAACACTCAGCTGCACTGATCCAGTTAATGTCAGATGTTAAACAAAAACAACTGGTTTTTCTTCATCTGGAATTGGAAGATAAACTAAATTACTCACTCAAAACACAGACAAGTTCTAAGTTTTCCTCATAAAACTAGTTTTATCCATTTCTAAGCAGTTTTAGGAATAATTGAGGGCTTTTATCAAGAGATGGCAAGATGCTGCTCAAGTTACAGCCTCACTGCGCATTTGGATTCAGCTCTGAAGTCGAATCTAGTTACAAATTAAAGCCTTGTGTCTATGGGAATACATCAGCCTCAGTGCTACAGGCTTTGCCTTCAATTTTATCGACTGGGAACTGCATTTCAAAAGTCTTGCCACAAATTCTCGATTGCCCCGAGGTCTCTACCATTACACTGCTCTTTAAATTCCCTCCTTCTGTTGCTTTAAATAAAGGGTTGTTATGTAGCTGGATTGCAAGTGGCACTCTTCATGCAGACTGCAGTAAGCTTTTCTTCCGGACTCGGATATAATTTTATGCATCTGTTGCACTTTCTGCACTATCTGCAGTTTTTCTGCTTGTGTGCGTGGATGAGAAATGTGATTTTATATGGTTTAAAACAATGCATGTATATATATATATATATATATACACACACACACACACACACAGGGTGTCCATGAAGTCTCTTTACAATTTAAAAGATATTTTACAAAGGCAACTGATGAGATATCTTATTCAAATTTGTTCTATGTACTCAGTATTAATCAAAGTTTTTAAATCACCTAGCATTTGTGTATTTCAGGTATCTTGTAATAGAAAGAGGTACCGATGGACCACTAAAAAATGGCTACTCCTCAAGAAAAGGCACAATGTGCGTCATGGTTTGCTGAAACAAAGTCGGATACGCAGACTCAGCAAAACTACAGAACTAAGTATGGAAGAGATCCCCCGTCATGTCCGTCATTTCGTGCATGGCACAAGAGACAGGGACAGTGCTGGATAAGGGGACGAGTGCACGACCAAGAACAAAGGGATGGTCCAATTCCCTGGCCGCCTCGTTCACCAGATATCACTCCCCTGGACTTCTTTCTATGGGGTCATGTTAAAGATATCGTGTTTATCGAACGAAGACGCTGGCCATCACTGATCTAAGGCAAAAGATCGCTGATGCCATTGCCACCATTGATGAGGTTATGTTACAGCGAAAATGGCAAGAAATCGAGTACCGTCTTGATGTGCTTCGTGCGACTAATGGTGCCCATATGGAGGTGTATTAAATTAGTAAAAAAAAACAACGTAATATCTACTCCTCATTTTGTGACAATTTCCACATTTTTGTCTGTTCATTTGCTTTTGTAATAAATTTTTTTAATTGTAAAGAGACTTTGTGGACACCCTGTATATATAAAATCATTTATGACAAGAGTTTTGCTCAAGAAATTGAGTAACATTTCAAAACAAACTTAAAGCTGCCGTCGGCAACTTTTTTTTAGTAATATTAGCCTGAACTGTCATGGGATTCTGGAAGTAGAATATTAAAAATTCGCAATTTTGAAAACCTGCCAACGGCAGCTTTAAAAGACTTGATGTATTTCATACATGTATGTCAAATATGCTTGAAAGATAACAAAAACTGATGACTAAACAGGGCTCAAAATAAATGTGAATTCTAGTCTAATCCAAACTATCGGAGGCCATTGAAACTGAATCTTTAAAATGAACGTAATTAACACAATACTGTAGTCTGAGAAATGCTCTGGACTTGCTCTGCAGGCTAAAAGACAAAGACTCAGCACTAAAGGTTCCTACACTGCAGAATAAAGCAGAGAGCACCCACCCGCTCCAAATCCTGTCGCAGGTGCATGAACATCCGCATGCGTGTGTGGATGCTGTCCTCCTGAGGCTGCAGCACCAGGTTCTCCTCCTCCTCTTTAGGGGGCAGCAGAGCTTTGTTAAAGTTGGATTTCCTCTTAAGCTTCCAGTACTGATAGATGAAGTCCACCAGGCGCTCGGAGAGCCCGAGGGCCTGAGCCAGCTCCTCCAGCTGGATTAAAGTATAGAACTCCTCCTCCAGCTCCTGCAGTCTTTGTGCCCGCTGGCCCACCTTCCCTGCTTCTCCGGGGGGTTTAGAGCGAGCTGGGCTCAAGCCAGCCTCGCCAGATTTGCACTTGCTGTGCTTAAGGCAGTAGGACTTAAACTTAACTTCATCCCCCTCATCCAGGATGGTCTTCATCTCCAGGCTGTGCTCAAAGGCACACGTCACATGGAAGGGAATCGTGCAGTTCTTTACCGAACACTGTGAGCAGAATGGAAAAGGAGACAACACATTCAGAGACTATAAAACAATTTCTGTAGGAAACAAGATGGCTGCAAGGGCAGGATTTACGAATTTACACATTGAGAAGAGAGACGGAAGCTTAAGTCAACGTGATTTTTATGTACTTAGATCTGCATTAGTGTTGTTCCGATACCAAAATTTTGACTTTGATACGATACCTGCCATAAATACCTCGATACTGAACCGATACCACGGCGAAAATCTAAAAAAAAAAAAAAATCTGGAAAAGAGATTAATAATGGTCCAGCTCGGTCTCACTATAATTTAATTTTCAGCAGCTTGCTCCTTTCCTGCCGTTTGAGCAAATTACTACAGAGCAAGTATGAGCACAATCTCTTCTGTTAGCATATTGGCTTTTGCTTAACAAGCTACTTTTCTGTCCAATATCAACGTTTGAAAAGTGAACACATTAATGACCGACTTACATATTTAAAATACTATTTTATTTTAAACAAAACAAAACATGCCACTACATGGTATATGCCATTACACTATGGTGGACAAACGTACGTCAGAGAATTGCAGTGAAGTATTTCAACCTTTACACTCAGAATAAATAATTAAAAAAATATATAATTGCCAAAATAAATAGCTACTGAACATGCTTTAATTCAATTCAATTCAATTCATTTTTATTTATATAGCGCCAAATACAACAAATGTCATCTCAAGGCACTTAGATAGTAAGTCCAATTCAAGCCAATTGGAATTCAATTAATTAATAATAATCATAATTCATAAAATAATCCAATTCGTTCATATAGAGCCAATTCAAAAACAATTTCCTTGCTAAGAAAACCAACAGATTGCACTGAAAACTTTTTGTTTTTCGGTCCAATCTCCCGGCCTGAGCGTGCCTGAGGCGACTGTGGAGAGAAACGACTCCCTTTTAACAGGAAGAAACCTCTGGCAGAACCAGACTCAGGAAGGGTGGCCATCCGCCTCGACCAGCTGGGGTTTGAGAAGACAGAAAGGGGGGGAGGGGGGGGAGGGCCGCAGCGGCGGCGGCACTGTAACACTTTAACAAAAATAAAATTATTGCTTTCCTCATGAACAATGAAATCCCAAATACACCCTCTCTCAAACTCTGAATTTCTGCAATATGTCACTTATTTGAAATGTCCACCTAGAAATAATTATTAACAAAACGGCATATATGCCATGACATTACCAGAACTGATAGAATATTAAATAGCGTTTGCAAGTTATGCTTAAGTCAACATTACTAGCGTGAACAACATGCCCTTTCATAAGCTAACCAGTTGAGAATGATAATGGCTCTATGGTAAGAATAGCCTACAGTCGCTACCTCGACAAGTGTTGGGGAAAAATGTTGTTTCGTACACTCGATAAGAAAGGGGCTGTTCGTGTAGGGCTAATGGTGATTTCAGTCACATTCTCTAACCTGTCGGTCTTTGAATTCTTTATAAAGCAGAGGATTTCTGTCAGCGAGGTGCTTTTGCCATGTTAGACGTGTTCCCTCCCTTCGTCTGCACTCCTTTGTAGCATGTCTTACACACCGGCTTCAGTGCGTCTGTTGGCTTGCCCTCAGTATCTGCGAGGTAAGCAAAATAATTCCAGATTTCGGTTCTCCCGACGTTTGTGTTTACGAACTTGTCGCCATCTCTAGCGTTACTCTCTCCCTCACTCACCTGCTGCTGCGTGTAGCTGAGTGCGCGAGCTGAGGAGGAAAGCAAGTTAAGCACGCCCACTAGCCCCTGCGTGCATGGAGTGTCACCACAGAATGACAGACTTGGCATGGCTCGCTGCACAGACACAGAACGTTATTTTAAGAGAAGTATCGATACTAAAAAAAGAACGTATCGCATTGTTTTTTGCGTCAGGGTATCATGATACCTTTCTAGTATCGGTATGCCGTCAAACACTAATCTGCATTAGCTGCAACTTAGTTAATATGGAGTGGAATGCAAATGGTGATGAAAGAAGATGAAATTATCTTTGTTAATCATTAGAATTTCTTTGCAACATTCTAATTAAGTGTTTAATTTTTCTTTTGAACAAATATGCTAATACGTGAGCAGTCGAAAGAAGGTCCTGAAAGAGTTTTACAAGCCGTTGCACATGACTGATTGAAAGGAAACATGGCCCAAAAAGGAAGCTGTCAGTGGAAACATTGGAAAAGATAGTTTCCAGAAACATATGAGGATAACTGCCTTCACAATCACTGGTGATATGGGTTTGATGTCAGGTAAAGGACCGGGGGAGGCGGCAGGCTTTGCACAGGTGGACATGAAAGTTTTTGACACTTTTTACATTCCATCAGTCAGAAGGAGGGTTGGTGATGTTGAGGTCATTTTTCAGGATGATTTTGAAGGAATATTACCACAGAGCAAAGAGAAAAGACTATATGACATGCAACAGTCTGCATCTTAATCCGGTTTATTCAGGTTTTTGCTGGATCAAACCTGCAAAGCTGATCCAGCAACTAAATTCACAAGAAAGTTTAAACCGGTCGGTGAAGAACGACATTTTTAATGAGCGAAGTCCATACGTTAAAGAATTCAAGCCGTCATGAGAGCCCAAGGAGGTACAACATAAAACTAACAGGTATTTTGGCTCATGATCATATATTGTGTCATATTGGTTTATGAGGTTAATTTATTTAATTTAATTTTTTTTCCATTTTACATAGAACTGGGGTTGAAGTTTGACATTTCAGGAAATGCAGATTACCAATCTTGTTTATGTATGTTTAATATAAAGCTAGATAATTATATGATATATGTATAAAGCATTATTGTAAATACATGAATGACTGATTTATAGCAGTGAGTTGATTGCTTGTTTAGAGGGAAAAGTATATATGTGTGTGTGTGTGTGTGTGTATATAAATGAAAGATTATCCTGTAATTACTAGCTTTCATATGAACACAACCAGCGATCACAAAGACCCACACTTACCTGGATACATGCACCTGTTTTCAGTTTACACAGACTGCAGATGAGAGACCAGCGACTGGGTGGAATGTGGGAGATTTTAGTGATGGGCTCCATCCGCTCAGGACACGCGATGCTCACCTGCTCAATAACACCACACACACAGCACCATAAAAGCTTATTGAAGCACTTGTTGCAGAGAAATGAGGAACAAACAAAGTACAATGCTGTAGGTGCTGTGTACCTCCGGTATCCACAGGGCACAGCTTACATGTGCCCACTTGGTGCCGGCACGTGTAGCCTTCATGGCGCCGCCCTTCTGGGGACACAGAAGGCACTGTGGATCGATACTGAGAACGCACGTCCTACAGAGCCAGTTTCCAACAGGCACTTTGACAATGCCATAACAAGCCTGTGGGAAGAGAATCTAGTTAGGATTTCATGTGATGTCGCACAGGTGCTTTTATGCTTTTATGTGTAAATAACCAGTTGACATAAATACTGAGCCAACTTGCTGACTGCATGATCAGAGGTGCGCACAGATGAGCCCTACCTGGTGAACGCAGATGTTGCACTTGTCACAGAACACCATGTCATTCCCTTCTTCGCTGTCTGGGGAGCGACACACGTCGCAGATAACATCCTCATCATATTCAATCCCCAGACCCTCTACGGTTTCGATGGCGTGCTGCATGTTGTCATGGCACTGCCTCTCCAGGGCCTCCATAGCTCGCTCCATTGTCAGCTCATCTATGGGCTCCTCCCCTGGAAGACACACCGGGAATAGCAACCCCACATGGATGTAACATTGATGCAACGCACAAAAACAGATATTCTAATGGTTTAATGGCAAGCTGTGTTAGCCCCTTTAGATGCTGACTTCGCTATCTGACATCACTGGGAGATCACAGTGGTGATCTTATTATAACCTCTTTATGATCACATTCCGTACCCATGCGGTCTAGCTCCCGATTGAGTACGTGCAGCCAGAAGAGGTCCATGTCGTCCAGATCGTAGCGACACATGGCCTCTGCCAGCTCCTTGATGTTGACGTATCCCGGTTCTGTTGATTCCTGGCTCGCACATTGGAGGTACTTCTTCTGGTGGGTGTAAAGCACTTCTTTGGACCTCTCCGCAATAACTCTGAACCCAAATGACACAACCAAAAATCTGTCAGCACTGGAAGGCTCTTTGTAATACAAAACGAACCTGTAAAAGAGAACAGAAGCACACTTTGAATGGTTCAGCAACTGTAAGAACTCTGAGAAGGCGCACCTGACTGACGGCTCAGGGATGGTGTCTGGGCTCGCCGGCACCTGGACCCCTTTCTCCCACTCCTGCTTCCAGGTGTCTGCGAGCAAGTAGTAGTCCTCTGGGGAGACATGGTGGGAGTCCGGCAGCTTCATGGCACTTATCAGGTCTTTTCTGAACACCTGTTATGAGGGAAGACGCAGAGAACCCAGGAAGTCAACCTCTGGCCCTGACGTCTAACCAAACTGACTAAGCACAAGGTCTAATGGTAAGGACTGCTCTTACTTCAGCCGGTTTCTTTGGGTTGGAGGCCGGGGTTCCAGGTAGACTGCCATATTTGTTTGAAGAGCTGAAAGAGGTCGAAGGACCTAAATGAAGACAGAGAGTTTGAATTAAAGAGAAACGTAGGGTATGAACTACAGTTTAGGCTACGAGGTCTTTCGGACAGATTACTCACTCTCATTGTCAGAACTGTCACTGCTGCTGGACAACCTGAGACGTTTCATCCTGTAACATCCTGCAGAAGAGAACGGGAGGGTGCAGACATCAGAATATGAAATTCAGTTAAGGTTGGTTTGGTAAAAATGATTTAAAAATGTGAGCATTACTTGTGAACAAATAAAAGGATAGTTACCATAAATTTCACATTGAAGAGCATGCTAGTGGATTCTTCTGATGAGTAATTAGCAATTTATTTCATATCTGCAAAAAAGAAAAAGAAGTCATTCAGAGGAATACCTGAACATTATACAGGGTTTTCTGATTTAAAAAAAAATATTTTTCTATTGTAAGCAACTGAATGGAAGTGAAACTTAATAGTACAACACAAGCCAGCAGTATGTGCATTTAGCCCACTGAACCACTGGGAGGACTCATTCAGGTTTCAAAATGCTTGGAAACTCAAGCATAGCCCCACATACAGTACGCTGTTTCAACAGACAGGACATGCCTCGCATTCCCCATGGGGACAGGAGGGGCAGGAGGAGGAGAAGGCACGGAGCCAGTTCCTCTCTATACCATAGTAAAAGTAAAACACACCAACGGCAACTGCTGACAAAAAATATCAAGCAGTTTATAACTGATCACAGCGATCTACACCATGTTCACGCGCAGAACTACCGTTTCCTCTGCAACAAAAAGCACAGGAGAGCACTCAGAACGCTCAGCATCTGCATCTTTAAATACATCAAACTTCCTGTCTTCAGCCAATCGAGATCTGACACTGATAAACTCATTAGTAAAAGATATATGGTAAGTTATGTCAAGTTCATGAAACTGTTCAATACTATTCAATAATCATTTATCACTACCCGAAGGGAAAGTATCCTGCTGAGATATAATCTTTTTAATAACACACTATTTTTATAGATTGATAACCAAATTAAATTAAAAACATCTGACAAACATTGAGCTATTTGAGGAGTAGCAGAGAGCTGTGGTTGAAATCTTGGATGTTGTAGTTCACACCCAGGGTTGGCAGGATTAAACAGGTGAACTCTCTCAGCAGACAACATGGCCAAGAACTCGCCAACAGTTCAACAATTCTCCGTCTGCCTGTAGTTTTCCTGATATTCCCGCTGCGTCCTTGTCAGGGCTCCACGTTTTTCCCAGTTTACCCACCAGCATTCTCCCGTTTCCCATGACGATCAAGGTAAGAAACGGTTTCCTTTCCTTTCCTTCCTCCTCCTTTTCCTGCGTTTTGTTAGTGCTCTGCATCCTTGACATCTCCTCTTCAACTCGCCTTGATCTGGAAACTTATTTCCAGGAATTACTTGGGCTTCGGAGAGATCAAACAACCGCTTCCACTTGCAAACAACTTACCCGCTGCCATGGTTACGCATCATAACAGATGTGAAAAGGTGATGTACCAGCAGGAATTATTCCAGCAGCACAGCATCCAAATCGGTCAACCGGCTTCATCTCTGCTTTCATTCGTTGATTTGAGTTTTCTTGAAAGAGCACAGCTTTATATTGTTTCTGCCTTTTTAAAGCACTAAAGCTGAAATAATTAACCTAATAGTTCAATGACAGGAAATTTACCTCTCTCAATTTTCTAAGAGATGCAAGTCGTGTTTTAATGCAAAAATAATTATCGGTACCATTTGCTCACATGTGGGTGATGTGCTTTTTATGCTTTATGTCCCTGTGAAGTATTGGTAGATTGTATTGTCTTATATATCACTTATATGGCAACATAAAAACTAGATATTGCAAGGCCTAACTTTTATTTTGTGTTGTGGATATTTAATGTTGGACTGTGTGACAGCTACACACAATGCTAACAATGTTTCTGAGGACCAAAACAGTTTGCGTTGGTTTGTCTGTGGTTGTATTCCACTTTTTCTTGCTCATAACAGCGGGAGGACTCTCCTCTAGTTTCTCTCCACTGAGGCCAAATAAAGACAGAAGTCAACCGGACGTCAGCACATTAGAAGGGGAAAAAAAGAGCGGCTTACCTACATACAACATCGTCTATTTCCTGACTGTCAATTGACAATATGACTATAAACTGGTGAGAAGCTGCTGGTATTGAACGGATATAACATCCCAGTGTTCAAAAACCCCAAATTATGAGATAAGAAACTTGGACTAAACCGCGGCTGCCACTTTTTGTATATACACGCCTTTCTTCGTGTGGTTTCCCACACGGTATGTCTAGCTGTTACAAAGGATTTCACTGAGCGACGAGTAGGAAAGCGTTTTTATGACAAAAACCTATGTAAAGCATGTAAGGGTTTTACCTAAAGAGGAGTATTGGCGCCAAACACGCACACGCAGGCCTGAGAGAAGCTGCACCGCAAGCTACGAAGTCAAACATGGCGCCACCGTCGTACAAAGATGTCACTTCCTAAAGACATTAAGGCGAGTATTTGTCTAGCTCACTGGGTTTAAAACTCAATGTGGACAATAGTAACCTTATAGACAGACATTAACCTTATAGACGTTGACATTTATAAAGTAAAGAATGAGACATGGCAATGGGATAGCAGAAAAGGAGAAGGCCCCGTGGCCTGAATAAACCATCCAGGACAAATCCTGGCACACTGAACCCCACTGAACACACGAGCATATTGTTCACATTCCTCCCATCTTACCTTCAGTCCACGTTTCGCTGTCCGCTTTATTCCAGTCACACAGGCCGTACAAACATATACTTGTAAATGTATGAGCTCTATTATAAGCTATATTTAATATGTTGGGGGTTTTTTTGTATCCCACCACTCAGTGGGAATCTCTAGGACAGCAGTCTGTTCACCACCACGGCACAACACCTCTATTGTACCGCGCCTCCCGTTTGGGTCCTAAACCCCGCCGGATTTCCGTCCACCGAGGGTGCGCTCGATTTTCATACTGGCGTCGATAATCCATAGAAACAACAACAACCATTTCTCTCTCTCTATATGTATGTATGTATGTATGTATGTGTGTGTATATATATATATATATATATATATATATATATAACACGCTAAATCTAAATGACTGGTCAAGCAAAACGGATATTCTACGGATTTTAATGTGACTGTACAATTTCATGAAGACAGAATGTCACTTAAAACGTTGAACCAAATTACAGACAAATGTTTCTTCACAGATGTGCTCTACAAAACCGTACGCTTAAGTACAAAAAGTATACAAATACAAATGTGCACTCACATAAAGTCCCTATATATGTTTTTAAAAGGCAACTGTACAAAATTGATATATGAGGCTTGATTTAGCGTCAACAGAATCTGCAATGTGCTAGATTTATTTTATTAGTTTTAATTTTTTTTTTAAGATGAGAGCCAGTTCCAGCTACTTGATATTGACTGGGACATTTAGCTATGGAGTTGTATCATTTTCCTTAAGTGGAAGTGAAACAGCTGAGACAAGAGCTGCACACTGTGAATCACTAAGGAGGACATCTGTAGTGAACTCCTTAGTGAAACTCATCATGATTCACTCTCCTGAAAAATGCTAGAAAAATGGCATACGTGGCCCATTGTATAAATTACCAAGGAAAGTAATTCACTCATTGATGACATGTAAATCGCATATCAAACGCCCAAAGTTACAAATGTTTTTTTTTCTTCTCCATTTTCAGTCTCTTCTTAAAATGAAAAACACTGAAACTGAACTTTAGAAGCTGTTGACAAAAAGAAAAAAGAAACCCAACAAGCCGAGGTCACAAAGAGGAAGCAGAATCCTTCCCTTTTCCCTGATGTCTGTTTCTCAAATAATAGATTCCGCTTGTGGAAATGTCAACCTTAAAAGTAACAGCAACGATGGAAACGATTCAAACTAAGGAGGACGGATGATTTACGTTGACTAGAGACTGGCGCTGGCTCAAGCTTTCCTTCAGTCATCGAGTACAAAATAATCACGCTTTCACAAAAAAAAGTTTGAATGGATGTGGATTTGTGTCTATACAAAGACATTCAATGGAGTATAAAACAAATATTACAAATTATTAAAAAAATAAATAAATAAATGATCACAACCTGAAAATTTTGTGGAAACAGATCAGTTGATCTGACTGCACAGTAAGATACACCCAACCTTTCACAATCTGGGTTTGGCCTAACACACAATCAATAAAGATGAAGTCATCGCCTACACTGCATGTTTCAAAGATTCACATTTTAAACAAAGGAAAAGAAAAAAAAAGGTCCATTATCTAAAACACGTACACAAATAAATCTTTTTCAGAATTGCCACATATAAAACACAGTCCCTCAGGCATTCTTGTGCTTTTCTCCCCAAACTGCTTCAAACAGTAACGAAAAGATACGATTTAAATTAAAAGAAAATTTACAGCACGGAGCTACATTCACAATAGATTAAAGGAACAGAATCACCAAATACATTCACAGAAACATAAATATTCACAGCGTTCTTCGCAACTTATGTTGAAGTGGTTTACAGCAAATATTTCCAAATGAAAGGGGAATGAATGACTTTTCTTCCGCAGTCTCATGGTTGTTGGGACCGATTTGTTCGACTCGAGGCTTTTATCAAACAAAGTCTGTAACAATTTCCATTCCGTTTGTTTTTTGTTAAGATCACAAAGAGGCAAATGATCGTGACTTGTGTTCATAATAATAATAACAATAATAATAATAATCAGAATTCATTCATCAGGCAGCTCGCTTCAACCGTTAATCGTTTACAGGCCCATCTGCATGTCGGCGAAGTTGAAGAAGCTGTCCACGTCTCGACAGGATGTATTTTTGTTGTCGGAGACAAAAAACTGTGGACAAGAAAAAGCAGAAAATATTGAAGGTTTGAGGGATTTCTCGTCTTGAGGCAGCGAGCCTATGTGTCTACACATGCTGCAGACTGCATGTTTACCTTGGTGCCACTGAACACTTCATTGGAGAGGTTTTTGCAGGCTTCCACAACTCCATTACCGTTCAGCTCGAGGGCAATGACGGGACCTTTAGTGGTGAGACACAAAGTGACAGTCCTTTAGTAGAGCAACAGTCCTAACCCATGTGTCAAATCCACGTTCACTGCCAAATCAAGTTAATCACAATGTTTTCACTCTGCTCATTTCTTCTTTTGTCAGAACAAAGCCAAGTTAGCTGTATCATGATTTCTTTTTGACCACGACTCATTTCTAACTTCTGGGGAACTTCAGAGAGCAGTTGCACAGTTGTGATCATAGGGTAATGTTTCTCTTTCATATTTCTGCGAACGAAAGAGTCCAAATGAAACAGAGCAGGCATTTCAGGCATTTTAAGACACACCTTGTGTGTCTTTCACTCTGCTCTGCTGTAAAATAAATTCCACCACTCCATACTTTGTCACTGAAACCTGCAGGGGATGAAGGCGTTATGCCTGTTGGGCGTTTAAAACAGATAAGTCAGATGAGGCAGGTATGTAAGAAGCAGCGGAATTAGTGAGCAGTTTACGCATTGGATGAAGAACAATAAAAGAAAGGCTCATAAGAAATTTACCTTTTGTGATCCACTCCACAAGATCATCTGCGCTATTCTGAAACACTCGCTTCACATCTTCAGGACGCATGGAGACCTCCTTCGTCTGGATCAGCACAAAACCTTTAGCACCTGCCTGTGCGAAGACGATAAAATGAAGTGGTTTAAAAGCCAGCAGAAAAGCTTTTGAGGAGTCCTTGTCGAATGTACACAGAAGAAACGATCTGTAAAGCTGTATCTTGCAAGAAGACTTTTGTCTTTTTCTTTACCATCACATGTGGATCCAGTCTCATGCTTATGTAATGTTTTTTTTTTTTCCTTCTGATTTTTCCAAGCAGCAGCTTGGACAGTTTCAATGACAAACACAGTTGAAAGCCTTAAAACTGGAGCGTCCTCTAAACAGGCCCCTCAGTTAGGCAGATGTTTGTGATGCCCTTCAACACTATACTAATGTTACTGTCAGTTCCCCAACAGGTGTTTTATCTATGATGATTTTATGTGTCCAAATTAGCCCTTTTTTTCTTCCTTCCTTCCTTCCTTCCTTCCCTTGTTTTTTTTTTCATGATTTAGAGATTATTTGTTCCATTCTAGTTTCATGTATCATGTGGTTAGTGAGTGGGTTGTTCTATTTCTGTTCACTTCCTGTTGGAGGTGCATAAGCTCACTAAAGCAAATTCCAATCCTTTAAGTCGATATGTCAAAGTGTTGGATAAATTAAATGGAGTGAGTGAGCTCTGATACATTATTATCATCTTATAAAATTTTACCATTTCAATCAGGTAAAAAAATTAAAAAAGAAGCTTCCTCTCTTTTCTCTCAAACGTTTCAAAACTAGCGACGTCGTATCGATAAAGCCTCACCTCACTCCGATACTCACCTCATCAATCAGTTTGCGGGCATTTGCAGTGGTGTAGTCTCCCGCAAAGAAGACAAAGAGGCAGGACTCTTCGCTATCCTTTCGCCTTCCTCCCTTTGTCAGCGGGACGATGCTCCGTGCCGGCTCAGTGGAGATCCGAACCGACTTGAACTCAGATTCGGCGTCTGGTGCTGGAATAAAATCCAGAACCGCTGAGGCCTCCGGCAACAAGCTCCAGTTGGTCTCTCCGGACACTGGAGTGAAGTCGTGGATGTTGCTCCAGTTGTTGTTGAATATACTCAATCCGGCATCCTTGAAGTGGAAGGCCAGCTCGGGGTAGTAGTACTGAAAGCAGCCGAACTTCATCCCCGTGGACGACTCGATGATGGGCTGAGTGGCACAGCACAGGAACACCTCCATCTTTTTACAGTCCCGGGTGCGAAACTGTTGACAGGCCACCACGCACTTGATGTCTTTACAGTCTCTGAAAAACACACTTCCTTTTACAGGTCCCAGAACAATGCGGCAGTTGACACAGTCATCGATGGTGATGGTCGCAGAGTGGTCGAACACGTAGATGTTGCAGTTCTCACACTCTTGGATGACAAACTGTTGCCCGTTCAGTTTGCCGGGCAGACGGCCCACTGTGACATCTTTGAGCCCCGTCAACATGTAGTCTTTGGGGTCAACCTGTGTAAAAAAAAAAACAAGAAGTAGATTGAATCAGTATAATCAGAGATGCATAAACATGCCTCTTTTGAACATATAGCCTTCAAACATATAAAGTTCAAAAGAGGCAACATTTAAAGTACATTTCAAACTTTAAGGAAATTTACACAGTATTAGTAAAATGCTGCCAAAACGCAATATGCTATTTTAATGTGTCTTTAATAATAATACAATAATATATGAGCACTTTTGTCACTGGACGGTTAAACCCATTAACTTGCAGGTGTTTTTCAGAGTACAGAGTATGAACTGGTATACCACATAAAAAGGGCATTAGTCACAACGGAAGTTGAACCACTGCCTCGTACACGCCTGTAATGTCTGAACAGGCTAAGTTAAGGCTACGTTGTGTTGTGTGGTAAATCCGATAATGAGATAAAGCCCGCTACACGGAGCCAGTAGGAAAGAAAAAGAGAGAGACCTCAAATCTTCACTGAGTTGCCAACTTTTGAGCAAAGCCCTTTTCCCCTCCTGTCTTACTTAATGTTTCGAGGTGGATCTTGTGGTGACGTTATACTTTGATGCTGCGGGATGTTTCTCCAAGAGAACGCGGTACTTTAAATACTGCAGTATAGAAAAGCACGCATCCATCTGGTCTGCAATTTTGATAGATCTAAGCACTGTGGAGGACGGTCACTGTTGACGTCTTGCTACGCGGACCCCAGAACATTTCTTCTCTCTCCGGGGTAAAGGTGGAGCTAACTGCGCCTCATATCAACATTAGCTACCTGGAAGCGACTGACTACGCCAGGTGAAGAGGCGTTTAAAGGCAACCAGTTAACTGGTTAACAACGAATTTGACCAAAATAAAACCCGTTTTCAATTATTGTCTTAACATTTAAGTTTTCATTTCTTTAGTCTCACGCCTTACCTTTTCTCTCTTATCCCAGCTGTACTGCTTCGGTGCCTCGTCAGTGTTGTTGCCAAGGGGAACCGCGTTATTTGTAGTCGTAGTTTCAACAGTCGTCGTTGTTGGCGTACGATCCTCTTTTTCTGCCGACTTTCTTTTGGATTTCTTCGAAAAGAAGCACCCCATTTTGCTTCTTCAGTAGTGACAAGACCTGAACAGCTTTCTCACAGTAACGTTAGCCTGCAGCAGACGATAAATGTAGAGCACAGGCTTACCTACGTACTCTTTAGTTGACAAGATTTTTTTCTTTTTTTCTTTTTCTTATTCAGCTTCCCGTTTCACAGCTTTGTTTTGCAACCAATTGAGGGCCTGGTGGAAGTTGCACCAGCCAATTAAAGACTTGGAAAGGATGACGGAATTACGTAGGAGAGGTGTGCCCTCGTGAGACCTTTGGGGACAAGAACAAAAATAATTATCGCACCAGGAAAACATTTTATCTCCCGTTTATGCCCACAAAATAAAAACAAGAATAAGACATAGGCTACTGTACGAAACATTCTTTCCAAGGTCAGATAAATGTGCTTAATTCGTGTAGTGTTAGCACACATTATCCCCTGTTCGGAATAACAATAAGATTTGTATAGGTGATTAACTTGTTCTTTTCCTGTGGTAAAACACAGTTAAACATCACACATAATATCCAGGTACATTGTCAACTTGACAAACCACATCGCTTGTATTTGTGGTTATAGGAGGAGGGCTAACAAGGTAAAACCCCAAAATTGTTACTTTAACAGATTACCCTGAATGCGCCCTCTGTTGCACATTGGGCACACCCCTTTAGTGGTTTTCTTCACCTCAGAAGGCACCACACGTGGAAAGCATATTATAAATTAACGTTAAATTGAATAGAATAACTGGAGAGGGCTCCTGCGTGCAGAAACCTGTAAAGCATCGCAATCATGCACATCTTTGGTCATTTTTATACAGGCCATAACCCGATTTTTATCTGGGGTTTTCTGATGTTTCAAAAAGACAGTATCACTTTTGAAAAACAAACCACAAACACCATATAACCAACCAACCACATGTCAGATTAACTTCCAATTTAAGCTACTGGGCTACTCTAATAATAGGTAATCCCCCATCAAGATGCTCTGAAATCTGGCTTTACTGCACTTCCCTGTTACACCTTGAACACTTGTATAACAACAAACACTAAGTGACATATGAACTGTTTAAACACAAAACACTGAAGCAACTGAACTTGACTATTCAATGAGCCGCTGAGTATGACACAACAGTCCAAGATCATCGCTATATTACGAGCATTTCATCTGGCTTCTATAATCCTTTACAGGAGATGTGTCTGACAGTCACTGTGATGAAATCCTTCTGTGAAACAATATATTTTTCACTGTGGTGACCGACTGGCTTTCAAATTAAATTTATTTTTAAGGAGTAACTGCTTTAAGTGGACTTTTCTGACCAGGCATGGCTGGATTAACCTGACACTGAACCCCATCCAACCCCACAATACTTTCATTACCCTCCCGCTTACAGATAAATCAACACACACTATTATGCCTATTATCTTATCCCAGGGAGTAACTGTTAGTCAATGATAAAATACAAATTGACTCAAGGATATGCAGCGTGTGTGTATAAGGTTAAGTAAAAGACAGATCCTGAAACAATTTTTTCTTTTCTTTGCCACCAGGGACCAGTCCAACAAATTGTAACTACAACACTGACTGACATAAAGCCTTGTATCTCCAACAAACACATCAACCACTCCTGCAGCTGACTTTTCATCTGCTCATTGCTTAATGTGGCCCTGTTCAGTCTGTCTTTATAGATCTGATCACAAGCGGACAGTAAGTCAGTTCACACCTGACACGACAGTGCGGCTGCACATGGACCTCTAGTGAACACATATGAAGGATCTTTAGTTCCCTGCTGTATATGCAAATGAACTGCAACGCATGGCAAAAATGATGGCATACCCACTCCTGAAGGATGTTCATTCAGTCCTTCATTCATTTAACAGCCAAACATTCTGGATTTGTAAAATTCATATAAAAAGAGTATATATATATATATAATATATATATATAAAAAAGTTAACTGAAATTGCTTCCATTCTTGACAGATTTGCTTTTCAGACAAATAGGAAAAAATTGAATCACCTTGTCCATTGCATTTCAATAACAAATAGGCAAAATAAATATGCAAATAAGTCTGCAGTTAAAAGAGAATGGTTGTGGGGCACCTGCTCAACCAGTTGAGCTACATGGCTCCCCATGTCCAGAGGCTGAAGCTCCTCAATGCTGCCTCTCTCTTGGTCCTAATTTCCTGTCAAGCAACTTTCCATCCATCCATCCATCCATTAACTTCCGCTGGTCCGGGGATCGGGTTGCGGGGGCAGCAGCTTGAGCAAAGAGACCCAGACGTCCAATGAAGGCAAAAAACAAACAAACAAACACACACAAAAAAAAAAAAAGTATTTCCTTGCGGAACTTAGGAGCCCGACTGATTGAGAGAAAATGTGGCCCCAACACGGGAGCCGTCGGTTGAATCAATGTAAAGGATTGAAAATCTTTTTCCACAAGGTCACTTACCATTGAGTAGAGCAAAAGATGTTGGTGGTTCCCAGTCAGCTGTGTCTAAAATATGGAGCAAGTACATACAAAATGGGAAGGTTGAAAACGGGAAACATACAGGTCAACCAAGGAAGACGTCAGAGCGTCAGAAAAGGAAACGCACAACAAAAACATAAAACACAAATGGGCAGAAACAAGAGTCAATGTTTGTGACCAGACTTTATGGAGATGGTGGTCATAACCTCCACAGTAAATGCACGGTTAGACACTGAAATTGTGGACACTTTCTTCACTTCATCGATGAATGTAGGTAGAATAGAGATAGAGTAGAAAGTTTTATTGCCATTGCACAGAATACAACAAAATGAATGTGCATCTCCAAATTATACTTCTATGTACATGAAAATAACAAATAAATGACGAAAAACTGGAACTATATAAAAACATAAAAAAGGCCTGAAGAGCTGTTTTATTTTACATACACACATACAACTGAGCAGGACACAAATGTACACAGCTTAACACTTGTGGAGGCAGAATATTGCACGTGTTGTTGTGGAATTTGCAGATGAATTAACAGTCTTAAGGCAGTTTATGTGTGTTTAGAGTTCTGATGGCCCAGGGAAAGGAGCTGTTTGCAGGCTTTGATTGACCTGTATCGTCTGCCAGAGAGGAGAAGGTGGTGGTGGGTTTGGTGGGAGGGGTCTGACAGGATGGCTTTGACCTGTCTGAGGCAGAGTGAGGTGGTGATCTCCTCCAAGTAGGCCAGGGGACAGCCACTGTTCCTCCTGAAGTCGATGATGACCTCTTTAGTCTTTGTGGCGTTCAGGAGTAAGTTGCTGGCCTGACAACATCACCCTGTCAGGAACTCGACCTCCTCCCTGAAGGTGGTGTCATCTGCAAACTTAATGATGTTGTTTCTTGTTTGGTGATGAAGTCATTTGAAGTCAAATATTCCCAAATTAAAGCTAGGATACAAACTTTTAAAGCTCTGCATTTGTCTATCTTGGTCTTTTAGGAGTCAGAAATGAGAGTGCCTCTTCTTCTTTTACTACCTCCAGCGCAAGAACCAGCTAAAAGTGACGAAGGGCGTCAAATGAGGAGGTCATCACTTTAAAACAGCCATGATTTGTGAGAGCCATAAAGATTTATAGTTTTACTAACTTTCGTGAAGATAAATGTGCCACTGAGGATAAACCCCACCCCCAACAATAATCATTTGATGGTTAATATGAGGCCTGGAAATAAACATATTCAGCAGAATTAATGACTCATCCACCTAAGACTGACTTGTTGTTTGGCATTAACACAACGCCCCCATGTTCGAGTCAACTATATGATTGAGATGGACGTATGTGCTCCTTGCACCGCTAGATCTTAACAGGGCATCCGACATACACACCATTTGAAAAAAGTGTGTGAACTCCAACTTCTCATTTTGCTGCTGAGCGGAACGTAAATGGTGTAGCTCCTCTGGTACTTGAAACATGTATAGAACAAAATACCCATCTTTGATTTATTTAATTACGTAAGTCCACCTGCACACCGTTCAGGATTAGTTAAAATAGACGTCATGATGACTTCTTGAGACAAAAGTTCAGGGATCTTGGAATGGGATTCAATGTGGGCCAGAGATTTTGAGGAGCCAGCGCATTCCAAACAATACAGTTTATGTACCAGAGACCAGCATGGGCCCTGCCATACAACTACTTACAGCAGCACTGGAGCCCCCTCCTCCTGTAAGCTGTAATCAACATCTGGATCTCACTTTGAGGTGCATTATTTTTTCAACAGTTTTGTGCAAAAAATAACTGCCAAAAGTGTTTATTTTCAGTGTTGGGATGCACATTGTCTGCACACGAACCTTTCAGAGCACCACAGAATGTGGTCTGACCAATGGCATCTCAGTGCTTCCTCTGTGTGATGGGTTGCACTCTTTTACTTGAAGCTGTGAAGTTGTGACTGCATCACCAATTCACGTGTCTTTCGCTTTTTTGATTAGATTCACTACTGAAAAAGAAAAGAAAAGAAGCGGCCTGCTTTGGTAAGGAAAAAAAAAGTTGTTAAAAGTGGTCCGAGTGTACCTAAATAAGACAAGATATAACCGCTGGCTCAAAAAATGGAGTCTATGAATCGCAATTTCAAGGTCCTCAACATGATTTAGGGACCCGGACACGGTATCCTTACAATAGCGTGCTTTCATTAATGAGCTACAAGGCAGATTTCTCCTACTTCCACTATTCTTTTAGGTCAACATATCTGCCTCTACATTCTGTTTTAACGCTGAAACAGACTGGATTTCCTGTTTTCAAGAGGACCAAGCGTCGAATTACACAATCATCAAAATCAAAGGACAGTGACTCAGCTTGTTGTCGACCGATGGGGGGCCAGCGTGATTTGGTCTCCTTCACATTTAGGGCAGTGCTGTATCATACCACGGCCACCTTCTTGCCTGTTTCGTTTCGCGCCGTGTACCTTTAAAAGGTTGCACTCACCGGTCTGTGAGTTCTGGATTCTCTCTCTCTCTCTCTCTCTATGTGCGTATGCGTTTTTCGTACTTCCAACAGTGACATGGCATAGAGGCTGTGTGCTTTCGGCAGCAGCATCTTAGACCAATGGAGGCTCACCGACAGCCGAAGCGGAACGGAGGCTGCGGCGCGCGGCACGCGATGATGCCCCTCTGCATTCTGTTGTTGACGGTGTCGAGACTGAGGGCGGAGAACGACGGAATGGAAGAACTTGCCACCGAAAAGGAGGCAGAGGAAAGTCACCGACAGGACAGCGTCAATTTGCTGACATTCATTTTACTGCTGACACTAACCATTCTCACCATATGGCTGTTCAAGCACAGACGGGTTCGTTTCCTTCACGAAACCGGGCTGGCAATGATTTACGGTGAGGCTTATGGATTATATGTTGAACACACGCATTCACTCTCCCCCACAGCTAGCAACACCACCTTCCTCCAGGCTTTGCATGATTCAGCCTCTCTGGTACTCGCACTGAAGCGAGTCTCTGACAGAGCTGGAGACGTAGAGAGGTCTGAGCAAACGTAACGACGTGCCTCCACATCTCCACGCGCTCATATAGCTCCTGAATGTCTGGGCTCGAGCTAATTTGTCGAAAGTGCTTTCCGTCGCTGAGCCCGGTCTCGTCCTTCACTTGCCTGCTGCATGGACAGCTTCAGAATTTCACTAACTGGATGGTGAGGCATATCTCAGTGCACTTATTCTCTGTGGTTTCATTAATTAGGTTGCAGCGAACTCAGAGTTTCATCTCCTATACCACCATTAAACACAAATCCACCATATATAGCTTTTTTAAAAAGCCTAAAATGGGTTATGCAGTCATTATATGTTCCTTTTAAAAGCAACTTCTAAGCGTTTAGTGATCAGATTCATGCTTAAAGTGCTGTAAAGCTAAATCCCACAAGCATCGGCAATCATTTACCAAAGAATAGTAACCTTTTTATTTGTTAATGACTCAAAATTCAACAAATCATCTCCGAGTCCAGCAGTCTGGCTGGTTGTCATCAACTGGGGTATGGCTGTGGTTCAGTGTTCACTTATCTTGTGTTCACATTCTGTCAAAAAAAAAAAAAAGAATCCTGTTTAACAATGTGTGCCAAGTAAAGCTGTGTTTAACAGATAAATTCATATTTCCAGTTCAACATGTGGAATTTAGTTGGACTGCATCTGAGCTGTGTTTTTTTTTTTTTTTCTTCTTCTTCTTTTTTCTGTCGGGCTTATCGGAGCAATCTCAGTCAGTCGGTGCTCCAAGTGTCACTTATTAACCAGAGATCACTGTGCGAAAAAGGCAGACTTTGATTTGTTTTTGATGCTCAAAAAGCTAACTTTGGTATTTAGTGCTTTTGACAGGCGGTCAACAGCGGAAAAGTCACCGATGACTGTTGTTGATTGTTGTTTTCAAGGTTGGGACATAATTTGCCCATGTGGAAGTCATGTGTGCATTTATCATGTACATGAATGTAACATGCTGATAGTCAGAGCACTGTGCAACAGTCTTGAGCCAGCACTAATTCCTTTATTCATATATATATGGGCATAAAAACAGGTGTAGTGATTCACTGAAGCATGTGCATACATAAATGAAGATACTGTATAAAAGGCAAAAAGAGACTTTCTACAGTTGTAAGGAGTTTGAAAGTCAATAATTGGTATGAGGACCTTTCTTCTTCACCACAGCCTGAAACCTTGTAGTCTTCAGGAATAGTTCTCCAGGCTTCTTGAAGGACATTCCAAAGCTCTTCTTTGGACGTCGGCTGCCTTTTGTTCCGTTCTCTGTCAACATGATGCCACACTGCTTCAGTAATGTTGAGGTCCGGTCTCTGGGGAGGATTCATTCCTCCGTGATAAGACCTGTTGCTGCTGATTTACAGTCCACTTCTTGTGTCATTTGGCATACCTCAGCCTTTTCTCCCTGTTTCCCTTCCTTAAGAATGGCTTATTAAAAGCCACCCTTCTATGGAGACCATTTCTGATGAGGCTTCAGTCAACAGTAGATGGATCGACTGAAGGTCCAGATCAGTTCCACAGGTCCTGTGTCAGGTCTTTGCTGGATTCTTTTCCTTTTATCTTTAGGACATCACTTTCAGATACCATTCATCTGCTGTAGATAGTGTTTAGATCTCCCACTTCTTTTCTGATCTTCCACTCGTTCAGTTTACTCAAATTATTCAAGGACACTCTGCACACCATGCTGACAAAGTGCCTAAAGATTCTTTGCTATGTCTGTTGTGTAGACATGACACTGGTTCATTGCTTGAGAGTTGCATTTTTTATGCCTGAATGATCCATCCAAAAGGGTGGAATGCTCTCTCCGGGTCGGGAATGAGATCCTTCCCCAAGTGGAGGAGTTCAAGTATCTCGGGGTCTTGTTTGACAGACGGATCGGGGCGGCGTCTGCAGTGATGCGGGCTCTGCACCGGCCCGTCGTGGTGAAGAAGGAGCTGAGCCAGAAGGCGAATCTATGTTCGTATCCTCACCTATGGTCACGAGCTGTGGGTAGTGACCGAAAGAACGAGATCGCGAATACAAGCGGTCGAAATGAGTTTCCTCCGCAGGGTGTCTGGGCTCTCCCTTAGAGATAGGGTGAGAAGCTCGGTCATCCGGGAGGGGCTCGGAGTAGAACCGCTGCTCCTCCGCATCGAGAGGAGTCAGATGAGGTGGCTCGGGCATCTGGTTAGGATGCCTCCTGGACGCCTCCCCGGTGAGGTGTTCCGGGCCCGTCCCACTGGGAGGAGGCCCCGGGGAAGACCCAGGACACGCTGGAGAGACTATGTCTCTCGGCTGGCCTGGGAACGCCTCGGGGTCCCCCCAGAAGAGCTGGAGGAAGTGGCAGGGGACAGGGACGTCTGGGTCTCTTTGCTCAAGTTGCTGCCCCCGCGACCCGATCCCCGGACCAGCGGAAGATGATGGATGGATGGATGGATGGATGTGTGATCCATAGATTAGTGTTAAGTGGCTGAACTAGAAAAAAAAAAAAAAAAAAAAAAGCATTCCTATGAAAGTGGTCGGGTACAAGTACTGGTCTAAAAACAAGTGAAAAAGCAGCTGGTGTTCAAAGAAACAATGTTTGAAAGACCTTCAGGAAGCCCGGGGAACTGTTGATCAAGACGACTTTAAATTACTGCAAAGGACGAAGATTTTTGCACAGTACCGTGTCTATCTTTATCTGTAAATCTTGGTGAAAATGCTCATAGAAATATTACTTTTTGTTGGATTCCCAAAGTTGAACTCTAGAGGATAGAACTCTCAACTGCATTAATGCTGATTAAGTGCTGATTCGCTGTATGAATAGAAAACCTATTTTATTCACATTGTCTTTTCATCGTACTTCCTTGTCCAAATTCATGGGAAGAACCTAAAATTTGTGGACTCGAAATCGAAACGGCAGGTGGTTGGATTCGGCCTCCGTGTCAAATGACTTTCTGCATCAGTGCGTGTTTGTGGTTAGACCAAAGTCGGAGTGTGATGTTCGGTAGTTCACCCGGTAGCAGAGAGAGTCACTCAGCGCAGTGCTGGCAGCTGTTCCCTGCTATGCCTCCTGCAGAAAGCTGCTGTCCGATCAGAGGATTTATGTTTTCTGAAATGGCTGCCTCATCCCTTTCTTCTCGACTGTAAATCTCTCCACCAGGTTCTACCTATCAGCTGCCCATGTCTCGGTCTTTTCCCTGCTGCTGTCTTTGTGCAGCTGAGCAGTTTAGTTTGGCTTGTTGATGCGTCTTTTTTGATAATTGTGGATTTTATGTCTTTGCCTCGCAATCATTGGCATATTAATTAAATGGATCGCACCCGTGAACAAATGCTACATTTTCTAAGTTCTGACCATACTCATCTCTCTGTTCTTATTGGGCAGGTTTGCTGGTCGGAGTGATTTTGCGTTACGGCATCCCTGCCACCAGCTACCACAACAAGACACCCCCGAGCTGCTCGCTGAAAGAGGGACCTACCAGCACCCTGCTGCTTAATGTCAGCGGCAAGTTCTTTGAGTACACCCTCAAAGGGGAGATCAACTCCAGGGAGATTAACAATGTGGAGCAGAATGATATGTTGCGCAAGGTAAGTGGGGAAAAAAACATGTATATTCAGTTCTGGACCTCTGCCACATTTAACCACTCACTTCTAAATTTCTTGTCTCCAGGTGACTTTTGATCCTGAGGTTTTCTTCAACATACTGCTTCCTCCGATTATTTTCCATGCTGGGTACAGTCTAAAGAAGGTGAGACATTGCATGTCAAATCCAGCACTTGTGACCGTATCAAAGCTGAACTCATGTGACACGCAGTGACACGGGATGATGTTGTCATAGAGCCAGGTGGACATATCTGCAGCCACAAAGTGCTGCTCCATTTGGCAGATGGTCCAGGCAGGAAAAAAACTTATTGGCCAGACAGAGAGAGCAATCTGTGTGTTTTCTGAACAGAAGTAGGCTATGCTATCCCTTTTTTTTGTTTTGTTTTTAATTTTTTTTAGGGGAAGTCCAGGGCAGATGTCTTTCGTTTCCTCTCTGGCTTTTTTTTTTTTTTTTTTTTTTTTTTTTTGCTGGCAAAGAACAAATGGCCGACGCTACGAGCGAGTTCTGCTTTTGATAGTTGTGAAGTGTACTCCGCTCTCTAAAAACAGATTAGGCTTTACTAGGAGTGTCCCTGGATGGATTTACATTTTCATGATTTAATCTGTCACCATATTTACGGTGTGAATTTCAAGTACCGCAGTTGAGCCTCTTTATGGCTGAATGTAATAACTAAGGATGATATATGTCTGAGCCTTTTAGAGCATATAAAGTGATAAATAATATCAGGAGAAGTCATACAAAAGGGGGGTGACCTGGTGTGCAAATCATCTTCTAAAGATCTGACCATTGTGGTTTAGCATATTTAGTTATGAGAGCTATTTGCCAAGAACTATTCGTCTGCATGGTGCACCTTGTTGGGGCTGTTTGTTTGGCAGCTAAGATATTTCAGCCCAAAGAAAGTAAGTATAAGTTGAATTGGGCTAAAATCATGCACAGGCCTATTGACATCCTAATGAGGTTGATTTTTATTCTTTTTTCTTTTTTTTCTTTAGCATCATCAGCATGAATCCCTGCAGGATTGAAAAAAAACCTTTGTGGTCACATATTGAACCAATATAATGCCCAACTTTAGGTGATTTTGTGCTTATTAGCTAATATTAGCACGGTAAAAGGCATGGTAATTGGGATATTTACTTAATATTCGCATGTTAGCATAGTTATTGTGAGCTTGTTAGCTTTCAGAAGTTTGTATTCATCTAGAAGACAAACAGCCTCACTGAGTTGCCAGCATAAGTACTAATAAGTTAATAAGTACAGTCAGTACTGAGGGCTGTTGCTAATGTTCATTTTATTATCAGTTAGTGGAGGTGTCACATTTTATTTTTCTCCATACCGTTGTAGCAAACAGACTAAAATGTGTTAAATTTAGTCACGGAAGACAGAGCAACGAGCAAAAAGTTTGGCATTATTGATCCATCTTTTCAGCATTGATGAACTGTGAATAATGATCCAAAAGGAAATACAAAAATCTGGGTTTGCAGGTTTTTGTGTGTTCCTTGTAAGTGCAGTTCAAGATGGAATTTGCTGAGTCAAACAACAGTCCTCAGGAAATGGGAAGAGAGAAGTCATGCCAGCTCCATAGTTTCAGACTCGTACGTGAGAACGAGAGTGAATTTTAGGCGTATTTAAAACGCTTTAAACTCTCCAGACTATCACTGATGAACACATTATTACCATCACGTAATCTGGCTTGGCGGCTACAGAACTGAGTTGTCGTGTTTAATACAAAAACTGTTAACAATTTAATCTTTTTTTTTTTTCTTTAAATGAGCTTGACCATCTCTAAGGAAGAGGCAAATTTCCTGTAAAACTCTGAATCAACAGTTTTTGTGTCTCGCTTTGCACGCAGAGTCTGAGCTTTTGCCAGTTTTGCTGCTTGTTTGTTTTGCAGCCAGACAGCTGGATTTGTGTTTGTGTTATTCACCCACCTGTGGCAGTCTGACCTGAAGGCTGGAAAACATTTATCATTATGAGAAATATGCAGTTTTTGTAAAAGTGTCTGTTCAAACATGCTCATTTTTCTTCTTTTTTTTGCCCACGCCAGAGACACTTCTTCAGGAATCTGGGCTCCATCATAACCTATGCGTTTCTTGGCACTGCAATCTCATGCTTTGCTATTGGGTGAGTGTCTGCCTACTGTTAATCAAATTTAGTGTCACGTTAGTCACTTTGTGATAAAATCCTTCTGTTTTGATCTTTGGTTTTGTGCCCTTCGATCACATTTTGCTGGCTATTCACCCGCAGGAATCTGATGTATGGTGTGGTGAAGCTGATGCAAGTTGTCGGGCAGCTGACTGACAAGTTCTACTACACGGATTGCCTTTTCTTTGGGGCCATCATGTCTGCCACAGATCCAGGTACAGCACATGTATTTCTGCAGAGAAAGTGGGATGCACTTTGTCCTTGTGCAGTGAGGTCTTATTTAAATCTTTTTCTCTCTGTGTGTAGTGACGGTGTTGGCCATCTTTAATGAGCTCCATGTAGACGGGGATCTCTATGCTCTGCTGTTTGGAGAAAGTGTTATGAATGACGCAGTGGCCCTTGTGCTTTCCTCGTAAGTTATATTCCTGCCTACTCTGATTTTGAATGCAACTAAGTGGACTTCTATGAATATACTTTTTATTCCCCTGTATTTATTCATTTACTTTGCTTTGAATAAACTACCTGAGAAGTAGAGCTGAAGTAGATTAACACTGTGTGGGCTCAACTTTGGAAGTGTGAACATTTGCAGATTTCCCATAATGGTGACGGAGGATTCCTAATCTAATCAGCTGATAAATCCATGAAATTGATAATTAGATGTTGTATCATCACAGTGCTGTATTAGATGTGGTGACTGGTCTTATCAAACCCACCCCACGAAATTGGACACATTCCTTACTGATACACCACATGAAAGTTTGTATCTGTGTGGGTTTTGAGCCACTGTTGAATTTAACAGGGACCTCTGAGATGTGGAAGAACAGCTTTGCTTCGCTGCTCCTTTAGACCGACAGACGGCACTCTAGCTCCCTCTGCTGGAATAAAATACAAATTTAAGCACATTATTGAAGGCTCTGTGTCTGTTAGGTTGATATGAATTTTTATGGCAAAAGAACTGATGTTGTGAGACAGCATGAACTCCAGAAGGACTTGCAGAGTTTTGATTGGTGATAAAAGCTTCTTATCTGACAAACAGGGGTGCGAAGATGGTGTCTACAGGTGGCGTAAAAAAAATCCCATTCTCAAGCTACCCTCACTCGTGTAGCACTGACTGTTCAACAAGCTAAAACTTCAGGGATATTTTCAGCTGCTTTCATACACCCCTGCTTTGTTCTACACAAACATGGTGCGCTTGTCACACTAATATAAACTGTCCCGAGAAAACCGACTCTGTCACTTTCACAGGCACGTCGGAGAGAGACACCGTGAGGAGCATTTAAGTTAATGCTCCGTTAAGGAGCAGCTTTTGTGGAAAAGTAACCGAATGCCATCACTTTATCAGATTGATGAAGCCATTCATTTGATGCATCTCATGGGTGAAAGGGGTTTTACTTGCCTTCCTTTCTTTAAATGAAGAATACAGTGTTTCCATTGTTAACATGACATATTCCCTCGAATTGTAGTTGGAATCAGCTCTTCTTCACTATTGGCCAATCAACAGTCCATCAGTACTTCCTGAGTGACTACGCTTGTTAACTTTCAGTTCAGTTGGATCTGAACTCAGTGGGACTGATTAGCATTCTGTTATTCTTGACTGTGGATTTAAGCATCGGTTATACAATCCCCTTGGTGTGAGTTCATGAATACAAACACCAGCATCCACTAATAGACCCGTCACGGATGCGTACCCATGCACAAGTACCTGATTCCCTCAATTAAGGGGAATAAAGAGACCGACAACCCACACAGACAGTGTTTTTGTTCATCTTGAGCCAGTTTAAGTCCCAACACCTTAAGCTTGAACTACTATATGATTCAGATGGAAAAGTAAATAAAGCCCTCATTCTTTTAAATGATTGGAACATTGACCAAAATGGTGATAATAACTTGATGTGTTTTTTTGTTTTTTTTTCTTCAGGTCTATTGTGGCCTACCAGCCCAGTGGCGCAAACACACACATGTTTGATGCTGCTGCCTTTTTCAAGTCTGTGGGTGTTTTCCTGGGGATCTTTAGCGGCTCCTTTGTGATGGGTGCAGCCACAGGAGTCGTCACCGCTCTCATATCCTTTTCTTTTGCATGCCTGCTTTGAAGTTTGACTACAGTCCGTTGCCACTGACGACTCCTTTTTTTTTTTTTTTTTTTTTTTTTTTTTTTGAGCAGTGGCTGCATCATTGCCGCGGTAACTAAAGATGCAAAACCGTGTGTTTCTTTAACTGGACTCCACGTGACTAAGTTCACGAAGCTGCACTGCTTTCCGCTGCTGGAGACGGCTCTCTTCTTCCTCATGTCCTGGAGCACCTTTCTGCTAGCTGAGGCCTGTGGCTTTACAGGTGAGCTACATATGTCAGGGTAAGATCGTGCAGTTTAGAAAGCAGATACTGGATCTTGAAACAAATCAAGAATCACGAAGCGAACATGTTTAGCATCTCTCAGACCTCAGCTTGACTTGAACTTGGGTGATAAACTGCACAAAAATAGTGCTGTCAAGGGATTAGTCATTCGTTAGCATGACGTATTGGTACGTAAGTTCTGTCAAGTATTTTTTTTTTTTTTTTTATTGCGTTAAAAAAAATATATATATATTGTTAATTTTTAAAGCAAATTTGAGAGACATTTGTGAACCTTTTGACTAGTTTTGAAGTATTCTGACCTTTGTTTTGAACATTTCTAAGCCTGAAACTGCCCTGGAGTGCCTGGGGGCTGAGATACCACAGTTCACAACTTTGGTTTCCAGCCCCGCACAACACTCTTTGGCTTTACAGTCACTTGACACTTTAATGGACTTTTGATGTTGTCTTTGTTGCCTATACATCGTCTCTTTAATTTCACATGTATGGCTGTAGTGTGCAGGACTCACGTGGAGATTTGTCTTCTTTTTTTTTTTTTTTTTTTATGACATTGGGGTTACATCTCACACCTTTAGGGGGAGCCAAAGAGCAAACCAAAAAAATGTTACTTTAAATAAAAATAATTTTTTTAATGCAGTACTGTTACGGCCTAAGCCTTTGTCTTTTAGACATTTACAGTCAAGTGGTTAAATTTGTCCTCAATCATAATTAATGAAGTTGTTTACCCTCATGATTCCTAGCATGTAAAAGTTATGTCAGTTGAATTTGTCAGTGCAGTGAATGGAGAATAATGCTTTAATAATCTCCTAAAGGGAAATCATATCATATAGATTTATACAGTGTGAGTTTTTCTGTAGTATTTTTCATATGTGAAAATTTGAGGTTAAGAGGAGACTTGGACTTATGGAGAAAAAGCCAAAAGCACCGGATTTTACATTTCCCATGAAGTCCATTGTCCTTTTTGTTTAAAAAAAAAAAATACGTCAAGGGCCCCCTTTTAACTCAGTCTTTCTGATAGAATGGTTCAGAAAAATGTCATTATTTTCATTCCCACTGACTGCACATTATAAAAATGATGTCTTCTAATTCCCAGTTCACTTGCTGTTATTTGTCCAGAAACCCACAATTCTGAGCAGTTTGAACGTCGTACTGGTAACAAATGAAATGTGGCGTGGCCTTAAATTCAGATTATTTCTCGGATGTCCGTCGAATTAAACAAACAAACAAATAATATGACACTTGGTGAACTCATTTCCAGCTGTTTCTAGAAAACAATGAGGGCGGGGGAATTGTCTCCCTGTGAAATGCAGCGTGTCAGTTGAAGTCATTTATACTAAACTCATTAAGTTGCGCGTGTTGTCCTACAGGCGTCGTGGCTGTGCTGTTTTGTGGCATCACACAGGCTCATTACACCTACAACAACCTCTCGGAGGAGTCTACGAAACGCACAAAGCAGGTAGCATCTAACCACCTCCTCTTATGTAGCACCCCCACCCCCCTCCCCAATCTGAACAGGGTGCCTGTGCCAGATGGCGCCACGATCAGCCTGCTGTGACCTTAATCGGGACCGTCTGAGGACATCCCTCATGAGATGACTGTTCAGTTTCCCAGAGGGGGTTCTGTCTTAAGGACAGACTGCAGATTACCACTTAGACGATACAACATCCAGCCCGACACATTTACTGCAGAATCAGTGCACAGGCAGGCTGTTCCGATTCAAAGAAAACTACATTTTTATGCACACCCTGCAGTAGCAATATTCATGCACTTAACTGGGATTAAACCTTAGATAAAACATGTATTTGTCTATTTAGATTCTGTCCTGTTTATCCTCTTCTTGCTGTCTTTCTCCTTATCATTTGCTACCAGTTAATAGCATTGTAGTATGGAGTGCCAGACCTTTTTTAACCTGAATCCTTAAAGTTACTTACTTTATCACTCTGTATTTACGATTTCTAAATCAAAATGATGAAAATGAATAATATTTTATTGGCAGCTCTTTGAGGTCCTTCACTTCCTGGCTGAGAACTTCATCTTCTCCTACATGGGCTTGGCTCTGTTCACCTTCCAGAATCACATTTTCAGCCCAATCTTCATCATTGGAGCCTTCGTATCCTTTCGCTGCCCTGCAGAGAATGTTTCTGCTGTTTACTGTAGGAAAGAGTCTACAGCTCCATGATTTCAGATTGTGCAGTTTAAAGCTTCTTGACCCACCGATCAGCTCGCTATATTCATTGGAAGAGCTCTCAACGTTTACCCACTCTCCTTTCTTCTCAACCTGGGTCGAAGGGAAAAGATCAGGGGAAACTTCCAGCACATGATGATGTTTGCAGGTACAGAAAGCATTTTTCTTAAATGTATTTTTATTCCTACTTAACATAGCAGGGTAGGTGTGATTTTGTAATGCTGCCCTTTGCAGGTCTGCGCGGGGCAATGGCGTTTGCCTTGGCAATCCGCGACACTGCTACGTACGCCCGCCAGATGATGTTCACCACCACGCTCCTCATTGTCTTCTTTACCGTCTGGGTGTTCGGCGGCGGAACCACAGCCATGCTGTCCTGGCTACATATCAGGTGACAAAATCATTCTCTAAAGTGGAAGAAATCTGGTTTCCTTTAGAGCTTGCACTCTGCAAGGGAAATTCTCACATAAAGGTATAATTAAAGTGAACGTGTCAAATGACAGTGTTGAACATGTCTCATTATCCAGAGAAAATTAGGCCTGACGTGTTGTGTTTCATAGACAAGAGATTAACCTTGGTTACTTATGGTGCAAACGACTTTCTAAAATCTACAAAAAAAGGCTTGAATATTTTTTAATATTGTTGCTTGTAATTGAGACTTATAACCTGTTAGATTTTCATTAAAAGCTCTGTACCCTGGGGCGGTCGGTGGCGTAGTGGGTTAAGCAGCCGGCCCATGTACAGAGGCTACAGTCCTCGCTGCAGCTGGCCCCGGTTCGAGTCCTGCACCGGATGGCCCTTTGCTGCATGTCTCCCCCCTCTCTCTGCCCCCTGCTTCCTGTCTCTCTCCAACTGTCCTATCATTAAAGGCATAAAAAGCCCCCCCCCCCAAAAAAAAAAAAAGCTCTGTACCCTAAGACACGTTGCCACTTAAAATTTCAGGCCAAAAATGCACATTCGATGACAATTTCGACACTTTTTCCGAAATGAATAGAATACCATTCAGTGGAAAAGCGGTGTTACATTTCGCAGTAACTACATGATGGAGGTAAAATGTCAAGTTAACCATCATGTCTGCGTTCTGCTTTGGTAATATCAGGGCTGACATACTCTGACCTTTACCGCACTCTGCCTCACAAGCAGCTAAAGAAGAAAAAGTGGGAGATAGCCGGTGATGGTAACTTATTGACTTACTGGTTTGTCTATATATATATATATATATATATATATATATATATATATAAAAAAAAAAAAAAAGTAAAATGGGTGATTGCACGTACCAGTTAGCTTAGCATTCGCTATGAAGTTAGCGATCAGAACCTCTTTCGGAGGAGGACATTGTTTGTTCTGGTTTATCAACTTTTAAATGTAAATTGCTTTGAAATTTCAATCGGGAATGAACAAACATTTGTTCAGTTTATTTTTAAGGGTATACTAAACAGTTACTGTTTGTGTAGGCAGTATTTTTTAACCTTTCTCCTCTTCCCCCTTAGAGTACTTCTGCATTCGAAGTAACTTGAAATTGGATCAGAACTCAAAAATTGTGTCATTTCCACCTCAAGATCAGAAATAACAAGAAAAGCTTTTGCTTTTGCAAGTTTACCCCCTTGGAAATGCAGCTTTTTGGGAAGTTTTCTGAGATGTCTTTCCTTGTCAGAAAGCATACATTCGAGTTTCCAGTTGCTGTCAAAGAGATATTGGATGGTTTCTTTTTGCTAGTCTAAAAGCCCCGGTAACATGCTTTTAGACTACCAAGAAGAAACCATCCAATATTTGAAATGGAACCAAAGTAAAGGTATTGGCTGTTGTGCGTCACCTGCTTTCTTTTCTCCTCTCCAGTTGATATTATTAAATTAATTACAGACTGCCAGGAGATGGGGCTAGAGGTCTCTACCGCTGCTTACACTGCATCTCCCAGCTATTTTTCAGGCAGTCCCAGTGACCTCTGCAGAATATTCCTGAGAATGTGCCCTGTAATAATGAACATTTGAACTTGAGCCAGAAGTGACACTGAATCTAATCACTAGGCTTCCACCTCATGAACCTATCAACGTTAGGCGTGATTTTAATTCTTTTTTTCTTTCTTTTTTTTGCCTGGATCACAGCATTACTCAATTTTGTGTGACAGTGATGCGCTTCCACTTGTAATGATGAAGCGGATTATCTCATTCACAACGGCAGCAGCCTGAGGGAACAGGCTCTGCTTAATATGAGTAATGCCTCCTCAGACTGAGCAGGAACTATTGTGTTTAGTGGAGGTTTAGAGCACTGCCAAAGTCTCCATGTGAACTCATTGCCATGGTAACCGGGACGTGTTGCATGGCAGGCGAATATCAGCAGCGCTCTCGTCATTTTTCTATGTGCACACATTTACACAACGTGGAAGCATGCTCGCCTGCAGTGTAACCGCTCTGTTATTTATGACTGAAGATTCAGTTCAGAAGATGTTATTTGTGACTTCTTCTAAACACAAATAGGCTTGTGGGTTGCTGTGTTTACTTTATTTTATCTTTCTTTGCATACAGTATAAACCTAAGATTGTCAACTTTATTTAATTTGTTAACGGACAAAGTATTTTTACAAAAAAAGCAATTGACACACTAAAGCTTTTACCACTTTGTTATGTTTTACGCCATTGATGATACTTAGTTTCAATTTACAAGCATCAGCTACCGTTCAAACGCTGGAAGAGGTTTAATAGTGAAAGAAGATGAGATCAACATCAAAATGTAATGAGTTGTACTTAAAACGAAAGCGCCTACATGACTTTGAAATGGATTCTAAAAGAAGCTGTGATGAAAATCTAATTGGTGAGATTGCAGTTTCTCTGTTTGACTTGGCTTCTTTCACAAATAAATGACTTCAAAGTAGCTGAAGTGAAAGTCAAAACAGTCAATTAAGTTTCAGTTGAGTCAATAATAGAAGTGCTGTCAAAAGGTGGAGGGCTGAGAGAAGTAGAAGTGGCAAGCTTAAGAGACACTGAAGCGTAAGTAAAAAATATAATAGAGGGAAGTTCCAGTGTAAAGGGAAGTTGAAGTGATGGAAGGAGTAAAAGACTGAGCGATGCAAGTTGTCTAAATATAAACATTGAATTGAACTGAATGGCTGAAGTTATGTCATCCAGCAGTATTTCTCATGCATGTGACTGAACATCTGCTCAGCCTCGGTGCCAAGCATGACGATTAGTGCATGTCTTCAAAACAGAGGATCATGTTAGGCCTAGACTGTTGCAAATTACGGTTTTTAAAACGCTGCATAATCGCTTTCATCTGCTTAAACTCCCGTTCCCTGTACATCGAGTCCTCTATTAAAGCGCTCCTGACCAAGACGTACTTTTTGATCCATGAAAAGATTTGGATATGAATTTATCTATGGATGCAAATATGGAGATGTGACTGTTACGCAGAAACCCGTTTACAGGCTTCTAATGGACTAGATGATAAGATGCTACCACAATTCTTTAACTTTAAATGTGCTTAATACATGTGGTTATGATGCGATAGATTTTGGAACATCAGAAGAGTTCAGGAAGAGCGACGTCAGCATGGAAAGTGGGAGTATTTCAGGTGCCGTATGTGAACCAACTCTCTAATACTGTCCTTTTCATTTTATTCTTCATTTTCGTTCTGTTCTGGTTTTGTTTTTTGGTGAAGGGGCACAGTGGGCCTCTTTGGTAAAGGGTCACAGAAAAATAAGACTCAAAGTAAAAATAAAACCATCAAGCCAGGTTTAAAACTAGCTTGGCTTGGCTTTGGTGGAGCTGCTGCCGCTTGAGAAATGATCTCAGCTCGATCCAGTAAAGTACTTCAGTCAAGGTTCTTCCGTGTGATGTGAAAACCAGAGTCTTTTTTTTTTTTTTTTTTTTTCCCTTTTGTGTCTTCTTTTCTCACAGCGGTGAAAAACGGCAACTCACTTGCACAAACTGATCTGAAAAGTACATACAAAAGAGGAAGGTAACAAGCAGAACGAGACAGAGAGCCGCATCAAGACGGTTCCATTTTCTTTTTTGTTTTTGTTCTTTTTTTTTTTTTCTTAAATCTGATCAGGATTCACTAAAAGACAGAACTGTGCAATGCAAATTGCTTGCAAGGAATATTTGATGGATTAAAGAACAGGATTAGGATTAAAGGTTCGTGGGTGAAATGAGTCCGTGGAGCACTTTCTTACATAAGTGTGCGTGAGCATTCTAAGATGTTTCTCTCCCATCCTGGACGGTGTGTTTTTAGCTGTGCTTCTCTCTTGTGGTTTCACCCCCAACGATTGTCTTAAGTCCATTCCTCACTTATCCTTCCTTCCTTGGTTTTACAGGCACTGACCTCCATACAACCTCAACCCCCTTGATCTTCTTTGTTTGTGTGTTTAGTTGAGAGAGAGAAGATGGTCCCAAAAGGCAGTTCATGGTAAAAAAATAAATAAATGTTGAGCTACTTGACAAATTTGAATTTCCCCCATTGGGGAATAAATAAAGTATATTTCTATTCTTTCTATTTTCTTTCTATGGTAGCCTGCATCTTTTTCTTATTGAGCTGCTAAGGTGGAAAGCAGATAGGATAATGCAGTTAGTCATTTACCCAGAACGGATGTTTCCGCTGTTTGACAGTCATGGAAAAGTCTAAAGATAACCATACACACGAGTTCCACTGTACAGCATTGGATATGATTTAAGATTAATCCATGACAGGCCACACATCTCAGCCTTGGTCTCCGTCCACAAGGACTAAAGTCACTTCATGTGGATTGATAGTGCTTTTTAGAGATCTGCTTATGTTCAATTTTATTACTTTTCATTTGGTAAGCGACACCAGTGGTAAATTAGTCATGGCCAGCTCGGAAGACTGTAAATATCTGTACTATGTAAATGAATTATTCTGACTTTTTGGAAGTTACTCTTTCTAAAGAGTTACAGTAGATGAGCAGAAACACTCTCATGGTTGTACAGTAGATATTAACATAATTAGCTGGTTAGCTTAGCTTAGACCAAAGAGCAACTGCCTCTTAGAACAAATGTTTACACAACAATGAGTTTTAGGTAGCCTACTTTTTTTTTATTTTTTTTTATTTTTTTTATTAGAGAATTGTTTGAGGCACTGGTAATAGGGTTTTTATTTTTTTACCTTCGGAGAAAAATAGTTTAGCTGATTCTCACCTTAATGGAAACCCAAGCTAACGTTTTACTTTACGTGTTGATGTTCTCATGTAATTCTCAGCATGAAAAGCAAATTAGTAACAATTTCTGTTTATTGTAACAATTTAAAAAGTTCACACATTAGAAATAAATTAGTTTAAATTGCCCCAAATTGGGACAATTTATACCCAAATGCATAGCACATGCACTTGGTTTAATACTGTTAAGCTAACCAAAACATTAGCCTGTTGCATGCGTTTTTGCTGTGGTTGGTTTTCTGTCCACCTTTCTCTGTAACGTTGAAAAAAAGCTGCATTTATGCTACGTTGACCCAAAAATGTATTGATTTTGAACAAGGGAGTTTGAGTGTAAAGGGTTTTTAGTGTAATCTTTTGGTTTGGTCAAGGAGAAGCCTACGAAAATATTACGTCTGTGTGCCATTTAGCAGAAACGTACATAACTACTTCAGTCACAGCTATCTCTTGCATGCAACTCTCCTGGTGTCACGGGATCATGGATGACTTGGTGTCTGGCTTGTTTTGGCTCACCAGTTCAAAATGTATTTATCCAGATGTCACCCATGTCTGCTTTCCTTTTATTCAAAATATGCATCACTGTTCATCTAAAATTTTGTGGCCCTTGTCTGACCCACATGTGTAACAGTCCGCTTATTGCTATTTCATAAACTTTGAACACAGTCTAAAGAGGTTATGCCTGCATTCTGTGTCAGTGCGAAGGAACTGTATCATCCCAGAGGAGCAAATGTTGCTACTGGAGAATTACCAGGCACGCAGGATACAGGCCTGACAAATGCTGCTGATTGGCAACAAACCGAGCACAAGCCTCAGATGAAGATGTGATTTGCAGCAGTTACAAGAGTTCAGAACCTCTTTTCTCCACTTTTCCTCTTGTGTTACAGGGTTGGTGTGGATCCAGATCAAGACCTACAGGGCTCTGGCGACAACTTCCAGGTCTTGCAGGGGGTGAGGATCCCTCTCACACGCACACATTTAGTGCTTCTCTCAGGGGTGAAACTGTTCTGTTTCTGCTATTTTATGTTGGTGTGGTTTAAAATCAGCAAGTTTAAAGACACGCAATCTTTGTGAAAAGAAAAATGGAGGAGATCTTACACCACAAAACAGTAGTTGTGGTTTACAATATCTTTTAACTTACTTGTTGATACAGGTTGATACTGACAGAACTCAGTGTGCTAGAAGCCTTGTTTATGAGGGTGAGAGACGTACAGTAAAAGTAGCTGATTGTACTAATTACACTGTCCAGTTCGTAGACTCAGCATTGTTGAAAGCATAATTCTGAGTCCTCTTAATATTTGCTTTAAATATAGTCATTTTCCACAAAGCCGCCTTAGCCTTAAATGGTCTGAGGTACTGCAATAATAGACGTGATTCACATTCTGATGACTCCAGGGCTCCTGATCGCTCTGTTCTTCAGTTGTAAATAACCATAATAGCTTTGTTTGATAGATATTTAATTATTGCCACAAGGTTCCAAAGTTCCCTCTAAATTATCTGGAAGTTATTATTAAAGTTCAGCTTGCAGGATAACAATCTCAGTGGCTTAAACTGTGGAAACATTTTGGAAGAATGAAGTTTTTTGAATGAGACATGTTTTGGTATCAGTGTTATACACTCTGCTGCTATGAAACATAAAGATGAAATCTAGACAAGTCTAACGATAGGAGATATGAATCCACGCGAGAACTGTGTTGAGCAAGAAAGTGAAAATGTAAATTTCCACCCACACCACAATCTCACGATTGTGAGCCTGATAAGCAGTGAAGAGACCAGAACGAGGCAGGATTTTTTTTTTTTTTTTTTTTAAATGTCACAGTACTGTTGTTCGTCATCACATTTTTACAAAAATAGAGGCTGTTGCTTACTACTGGAGCACTGAACAGTCCACTAAACAGAACCTATTGCCAAAGGATTAGCCAGTGTGCCATCAGTCACACCACACAATGTAGTACATCTACCATTAATCTCACATAATTCTGCAGGTTTCTTTTTTTATTCGTGAACCCTAGATCAACTTTATGCTACGTAAAAAGCCTAGCTGCTTTTTATGTGTACAAAACACTGATACTAAAACATCTCAAAATATCCAAATATTACTGTAAGGTGAATATAGAGACATTTCTACACTTTAAGTAATTGAGGTTGTTAACCTACAAGTTGCAATGTAAGTCCTAACCTACAAAAGTAGTTTCTGGATCATACTTATTTAAGATGAAATATGATTGGTCACAGAAAAAAAACGTGCATTTTTAAACGGTTTCATTCTGTACATGATTCTTATTTCACTTAAACTGTTTGAAGTTGCAAGAATTGTCAGAAATCTGTTGTGTGAAAATCTAATATTTTTCATGTGTTTCTCTAGGATGGCACTCAGGCTGAGGGACAAAGTAAAACCAAACAGGAGAGTGCTTGGCTCTTCAGGCTGTGGTACACCTTTGATCACAAGTATCCTCTTTGTGTCCTGCTTCACAGAGACCTATATGAATCATTTGTGTTTGTGTCCACAAGGTAAATGTTGACTGATCAAGTGAAGCCTTAAAGTTTTGTGGCAACATCAGGGCTCATATCCAGTCCATGAGCAGCTGTGTTTTACAGTTGAAACTCTTCCCCATGGTGATGTACTTGGCTTTTTAACAGTGACATGTTCTTCTCAAATTTATTTATTTATTTAGTCATTTATTATTATTATTATTATTATTATTGTTGTTTTTGTTGTCTAATATACAATGATTGTAAATATTTATAATTTTTTGAGCTACTTGACTAATTTGAAATTTCCCCCATTGGGGAATGAATAAAGTATTTTTCTATTTCTATTCTATTCTATGTACGCCAAATGCAGCTAAAGTAAGCAGATTCCTCCTATTTCCCAGCAGTGAAATTCCCCCTGATATGGCTCTTTATTTCTGGGCTACTTGCGCAGGGAGCCGACTGCTTCTTTCCTCACTCTGACTTCACCACTTGAATGCTGTTCTTGCCCCCCCCCCCCCCGGGTCCAAAAAAAGCCTGACTCATTACAAACAAAGGCAGAGGCGGAGAAAGCCTGCCGGTTCCCTCTGCTGAACTGCTGCCAAGTATCACAAATTACTTTCCTCCTCAGCTGCTCACAGACTCCCGTACAAATTTTAAGCCCCCAAATACATCCTCTCAATTATTAGGCCATAATTAATTCAGTGAAATGTGCTTCAATTGAGTTTCTGCAGGAATGGAGCTTCTTGTAAGACAAAAAAACACCTGACCGGGGTATTGACAGTAATTTGAACTGTTTTATATTGGTTTTAATTGTGTTTTACCATGTATTTAACGAGCACTTTCCACAAGGCTTTATATTCTTTAATAATTCATTTAAAATATCTCATAGATTAGTAAAAAGCAGCGTAAGAGCCAATTTTGTGTTGCAAGATTTATTTTCAGATTTTTAAACATTTATAAAGGTTGTGATAATAAAAAGTTAATGCTATAACCAGCCTTTGCTGACTGTTGGTAAGTGTTTACCTGTTTGGGTTATTCTCCTTAATAACTTTTCAGTTATCTGAAGCCCCTTCTCACACACAGCGGTCCACCTCTCACTTCCACTCTGCCCAGCTACTGTGGGCCGCTGGCGAACTGTCTGACCAGTCCCCGGGCATACGAGGTGAGTGTCCACCTGCATAAGCACAAAAGTGCATCATCCACCCAGCACACAGACAGTGAGCTCCTATATAATCTGTTTTTAATGAAAAGTCCTTTCTCACCTTACTTCATAAGGGTTAGAAAAACAAGTCAACCAGGGAAACGCACAATTACACAGTAGTACTGACTTTCTTTAGTGTACAGAAAAACATGTTGAAGGCGGTAGCAATCTCATCATCAACACATCATTTTAAGTAAAGTACTAAAAAACCAAAGTGCTTTTCCTGGAGGATATGTTGGGCTGGTTGAGCAAGGGCAAGACTCAAATAAGATCCCGACAAATGTCTGCTCACTTATAGCTTGTTGTGCAAGAATTGGGTACTCTGCAAATTTACTGAAGAAAAAAACATGTTGATCTTAAATACTGTATATTGCATTGTATTGGCAAATTTTCTATTGGTGCTCTGGATCCATTGTCTGTCATAAAGAAGAGAAAATAACTTTAGAGGGTAATGTATCCGTAAGATAAACACCATCAATTAATCTTGCACTGGTGTGTGTGTGTGTGTGAAATGATTGTGTATGAAAGTTGGTAAGCAGAACATGGACAATGTAAACTTAGGAGACTTTCTGTTTCTTTAGTTAGGTTTGTAGCTACAGTGAAATAGCTCTTGTAGCTCTGAAATCTAACATGAACCACCCTCTGAATAACTGTTTTATTTTAGCCCAACTACTTTGCTGTAACCTAATTAACAAAGGTTAACTCCTATAAAAGGGAACACCAACTGGGCAATATCAAATCAATCATAATTGGAAATTCAGGAAACATTTGCTCCTACAGAACGAAACTTACTCCTGGTGCACAATTTGTTAGGCTACCATCCAGCTCTTTTGCCATGAGTTATGATTCCATGGTGCCAGCTAGCATAACATAATATAAACACTGGAAATAGTGTAATGTCTGGCTTATCCCTGTCCACAGACAACCAAATACACCGACCTGCAACTCTAATAATAAATAACTTATACATTATTACTTTAATTTGTACAACAACCAAAGTGAAGCTGGATTTTTTTTTTTTTTACCTTTAAATAGATTAGCATACACACCCGTCCAGGCTGTATGCTATAGTAAGCTAACCCGCTTAGCTTTAGCTTCATAGAAAGTTGGTGGTTGAAAAATTGACAAAACCCTCAATGGAAAAAGGTGATTCACATTTTTGTTGAAAAAATCTTATATGTTCTTTGTTAAAATATCTAATTTTTCACTAGGAGTCTATGTCTGACAGAAGTTTGTGAAATAGCTGCAAAATTGAATCTACTGATTTATGTACAAGGATTTTATTTAAATTACTTTTTGGGGTGTACATGGGCAAAAAAACAAACAAATGTCAGAATTTTTGCCAATATCTGCTCATTTTAACTAGCGATTGGTTTCTTTGTCAAGATATTACTTGCGTCATGTCAACACATTTTTAGTTTTTTGTCTGCATATTGTGTTGCTTTGTCCTTGAAAAAATATTGCTCAGTTTAGAGGTTTGATCCCTGTCTTAAGCTTTTGTACATGTTGCTGGAGCCTCACCAACCACTGAACGTTCTAACATTTTATCATACCTAGGAAGTAGAATATGAAAAGGAGGAAGATGACCTATCTATAACTTGGGGAAGAAGCGGATTAATGTGATTATTTTTCTTTCTTTAATCAAATACTGGTTGGAGCAACCGGCTCATCGTGCACATCACCTCAAACTTTGAGTATAAGTCGGTGATGAGCTACAAGAACAACAAAAAGGAGAGTTTAAGTCTGTAAGTTGTTATTGTCTGTGAATACTTAGGTCTCAGGGGAACTGTAATATTGTCAAAGTATTCTCAATGCCTCCCAGTAAATGTACAAAGGATCAAGGCCTTCAGCAAGAGGAGGAATGAATGGCCGAAAGCCTTGTTGCATTCAGTGGGCACAAAAGGCCCTTTTAAAGGCCACGTCAATGATGACCACTGTTCTGACAGACACAGCGCTGTGATATTTTGAACATAGAAACATCCATTGAACAGAATTTTTCTTTTAATATCATGTGAAATATACTTGGCATGGGGGCTTTTTTCTTTCTTTCTGGGGTTAGAAATGTTAATCGGATTTCTGTACTGCAATGTAAGAATGGATTCCCTCTACGTTCATTTAAAATATTTGACAGAAAAAACATTTTTCTTTAAGCACTGCATGCATGGTTTCCTCTCTCGGTTTGTAACTGTTGGCTTGCCAATGTAGGGATGCCTGCCAGGACATTTGTGAATTTTGCTGGCTGCTCCTATAATCAGGGCCATCCAGAGCTCTGTTTCACCACATGGGGAGAGACGGGATTAAATAAAGCTCATTGCCTGGCACCTCTTTGGTTATGGATGATATGAAATGTGCAGGGGAAAAAATGCCTCGCAACCAAAACAGATTTTCTGTCTGACTGACCTCAAAACACTAAAATACACATCTCAGGGTGGATAACTCCAGATATTTTTTTTTGTTCGTTTTTTTAAAAGCTCATAGATTTTCATAGTAATAGAAATTAAAGGTTAAAGGGAAATAGAGAACTAACAGCGCATTAGTCTGCCTCCTAATACATTTAAACTATCTGTGGTAATCAGCTTTTAGCCCATTGCTTCCGACTAAAGACTTTAATCTTAAAAAATGGGTCACAAAAATATACTTTCATTTTCTAAAAAAAACAAAAAACAGCATCATTTTGTTGACAAGCATCATTCAAATGAGTGAAATGAACAATTGTTTGGTCCTGTTTTCAGGCACATGCTAAATCTCTTTGTGCTTTAGTGACGGCAAGAGGGTCGCGGGATCAGGGATGATGCTCTGTTTGACTATTGTGTTAAATCTAAGTAGGCCTTTTTAACTTGGAAAAAAAAAATGCCCCACTGATTCACTTACCCATTTTCCCCAGTTTCCTTTCAATTATGTAATCTCGTCATCTGAAAAAAATCCCTTCATTGACCCGGCGTTGACTCATTGTGTTCCCCCTGGGGACATGGGCTGAGTATTGACTGACACCCAGTCAATTAAAACTGTGGGAACCTCGTGTTTAAGAGCTATTTATTACTTAACCAAAGCAGCATGGGCTTTTGTGTTTAGTGTCTCAACTCCTTTCGATGCTGCCCATGACATATACAAGTGTGGTTTAGGGTTAGTCTGTGTGACTCTAAGCAGCCTGTGATTTCCTGCTGTTGCAGATTCACCCGGAGTACAAGCGTCAAAGTGAAAGTCTCCTCTCTCCCTCTGTAAATCCAGTGTCCTTTATGAGCCTTTACACAGTAAATGTCAGCCTCTTCATCTGTTCCCACCTCATGTGGCCGCCGTGTGTGTCCTGTATCTGTGAATGTGTCATCCCCGTGGTCTCCATTCATCCCCTCATGTTCCACTCTGGGTTTGTTTTCAGAATCACGAGCAGCTGAGGGACCCCGACTCTGATCTGATCCACAACGACGCCGACCTGACCTTCATGTTTGGCGACACTGCCGTCACGGCCAACGGGGCATCCAGCAGCAGGGCGGATGTTGCTGGAGGGTTGGGCTGGAGCGCAAATGGAAAAAGAAGCGGCAGCACATCAGAGGAGGCGCTGGAGCGTGAGCTGGACTCCCGCGAGCAGGAGCTGCTGAGCCGAGGCACGCGTCTGGTTTTCCCCATCGAGGACCATGTCTGACCCTGCCTTCCTCCTTGCCTGAGCCGCCAACCTTCATGACCTGATTCCCACTCCCCCGCCCTTAGACCGCCTCAGCTCTTTTCACCTCTGTACAGGCAGAGAGATAAGATGGATTGGAGATATGAGAGTGTACAGGAGGGCAGAGAGAGGGACTCCATGTAGGCCGGGGAGCAGAGCTCCAGGAGTATTTCATCCTCATCACAGAAAGGGAGTTTATTCTTAAAGAGATGCAACTCTTCTAGACTATCAGGAGAGAAGATCTTCATGCTGTTTGACTGACCGTGTCCGGTGCAGAAAGACGAGACTTTGGCAGGAAGTGGAGACCACATACCCATGCAAGATTCTGTCTGCATGTTTGAACAGATGAAATTTTGTGGTTCATACAAGAAAAAAGGAAAAGGGTTTTGCTTTAAGAAAAAAAAAACTGTCATCATGTGATGTGACTAGTTTGTCAGTAATAAAAGGCTAAGTGTCTATAAGATAAAAAAGTAGCTCTTTGGAAACTGAACCATTCTTCTGAAGCTGCTAACTGTCCAGTGTTTGGTAGGTTTGTGAAGCATCTATGCTGTGTCTGACAGTGGCCTGTGTGGACGTGTAAGACACAGGGTGACTGTGAATGTGTTTCCTTAACAGACACAAAAATCTGTGGTGGATGAAGAATTAGGGCATGTAAATAGCTTCCATTCTGAGCTGTTCCTCTTTGGTTGAAATGGGTTTCATTGCATTACAAGTTACTGTTGCAGATAACATTTGTACATTGTGTCTGTGAGGGGACCTGGATCCTCTTTTGTGTGTTGAATTTAAATGTTCACCTCTACATTTACATGGTAAATAACATTTTAGTGATTGCTGGAGCCGAGCGGCACAGCAGAAGAAAAGCTGCAAAGCAGAGCTGCCATAGCCACACGTGTGCTATCTTTTTAGCGTTCTTTTTCCGAAATCTGAAACATGAGAGAGACCACTGACACCAAAACACTCACCACCAGAGATGAAAAGAAGTGCTTGAATATAACCTCCTTGGAGCCTTGACTTATCAGTAGTGTTTGACTGATTTTGTATAATTTGTTGCAATTCTTATTTTGGTTGAACGGTATAGAGGTCTTTACAATTTTCTTGTCTGCCTGTTATATGTAAAGATACTGCCAGGGGACTATTAGCTTAGCAAAAAGAGCAGAAGTTGGGGAGAGCTAGCTTGGCCCTGTCAAGATGTAGCTAAATTCTCATGCCAGCACATGTAAAGCGCACTGGATTCCTTCATGTTGTTGTAGCTTACAGGCTTGTCCCCTGGAACGTAACGGTAGATTCTGGACATGAGAGTACAAATGGCAACAGGAAAGTATTAAATGGGCTTGTTTAAGCGGGTGTACCTGTGGTTAAAGAAACCTGTTTAAAAGTGCTTCTTCCTCGTGTAAAAACTGTATGATCAGCATGCTGTATGTGTAGTTTTTCATTTATAAGATTTCATTTAATTTCATTTCATATATAAACATTTTCCCTAAGGTTTTGAGCAGGGCTAAATCAAGTGGCGTACTGATGGGCCTCTTTAGAGACACCCCCCCCCCCCCCCCCCCCCAGAAATGGGTTTCAGTACAATTTAAAATTTCTCTGCATGTAAAATTTACATTTCAGGCCTGTGACATCAAAAATATCCATCCTGGTAAATTTACATGACTGTACTGATAATATGTGAAGTCTGCATGGCATTCCAAAAAGAAGAACGCGTTCTCTAATATGTTGGGCATCTTTAAAAGGTTTGAAATGGGCGATGTCTGGAAGTCATTTTTCACATTTCTAATCAGGCAATTTGACTTCTTTGTGGGGAAAAAAATCATCTATTTTAACTGGAATTGTGCCTCAAACTAGATTTTAAAAAACAAACAAAAAAAAACAATCTTGTCAAAGACACTCGGAGGAAATCTTTAACATCTGGAGTTACCAAAACTAGCTGTTTTTTCTGTTTAGGCAGCTAACCACAGGTTAAGCTTACAAAGCTGTATGCAAAGGCCAGATGTGAAAGGCAAGGGCAGATCCCTCAAGCCAAAAGCCAATCAAAAATGTCAAACAACTTCTTTAAACTCTTACTTGTGACTTATTGTATTTATTTGACAGTCGCTTCCTTTATTTTATGTAACCTGACTAATCGTTTTCTTTCTGATAAAGCAGCTCATTGACAATAAACAGGAAGATGCAACTCTGTATTTACTGATCCAGGCCAAGAGAACTTCGACAGTTCCTGTAGTGTAATTTTTAGTAAGTGTTGCCCCAGATCCAATCCCTGATGAAATGAGGGGTATGATGCTAATTTTCAGCACAAACTTAGAGATTCCATTGTTCACTCTTGATAGTGGCTTTAATTGACATTTTCCACATCAGACCAACGAGTTCTGTGGTTCATTGTTCGATTCACTCATGAACTATTCTTGTTTCTCTCTTTGTACTGCATCAAATACTTTTAAGTGACCCCCCAAGCACACTTACTCACTGCTTGTAGTAGATATTTTGGAATTCCTCCTACAAAGCATGACTTTGAGCAGAAAATTCCATTTGTAAACCCCCCCCCCCACGATGTTGAAATAGCTCTTACCAATGATATACGAATACGGCTTGGTGGAACAGCTGGCCACTGGGGTAATGCATTTCTGTTGATTCTTATTGTCCTATTTCGACATCTGAACCACTTCCCGTTTCATATTCACCACGCAGCCCGTGTAGCCTTTTGTGTCCAGCTTACGACGACACGGAACGGTTGCTGCATTTATGTATGAGAACGTAAGAGCAGGTGTTAAAGCCTTGATTATGTGAGTTGAATCTGAGGCTTTCACACAAGGGAAAACCTTCATGGAAGTTTTATGGCTCATTGGGGACCTCCAAGAGGAGATGAATCTGGTTGTGTAAGCTGTTGCCTAGCTGTATGCAGAGAAGGTCATTTAAACTCCGCTGCAGGGAGACGTGCAACAGAGCTGCACTCTGTAACATCAAATAACAGTCTGATGCTAAGGAAGCTCATATGTATCATCATCCTGTATCAAAAAAAAAAAACTGCTAATGCTCATACCGTCTCCTCTGTTACACAAAAAAATTATCTACACACATAAAAGTGAAATAATTGCATCTCCAGAATGTGAAAACCAGACAAAACTTCTTTTTTTTTTTTCTCTCTTCCCTCACTCATTAGTTCAGTCTACCCTCAAGCTCTGCTTTACTGGCTGACATCCAGTCATAACAATAACTTACATTGGTTTAAAGTTCTACTGCACTTCATGCAGAGCAACATCGTGGACGACTTAATTGATGGCTGCTGGGAAAAAAACAAAAGAGAGAGTGGCACTTTACTTTGAGCAGAGGACACTGGTGGCACTCACATAACCTTCATGTGCACTCTGTCTGTCTCCACAGTGCCGTCAGTTAGACAGCACAGCACTGCGGCTATATTTAAATGTTCTCCGTACCTGAGAAATCTGAGATGTAGCCCAATTGCCAATATGTGCATCTGTTGTTTCTAGTAGCAACTGGCAGCCAGGCTCTGTGCGCCATGGTTTGCATGACATATTAATAAATATTATGAAGTTCTGAGCCACCCAGTCGTGTACCTTTTTTTTTTTTTTTTTTTCCTTTTTTGCCCATAATGCCACCAAAAGAAAGCATTTGGAGATTGTAACACATACTTCCTCCTGTTATTATTATTTTTTGTTCCTTTTTGGCTCACCTGGAACTCAAACAAAATGTAAAAATGCAATGCTAACATTTGCCAGAAGATTCTAGTTCTTGGAACAAACCAATGCATAACCTTCCATATAGGCTGCAAAGCTAATACAGGGTACATTGTAGTTTTACAGGGAATGAACTTTACTTGGTTTGTTACCCATATTTATCTTGAGTTAGTGGTCCTCATAAGATTAAGTCTTCTTCAAATCAAAACTATATTCCACTTTAGAGTAAAATAGATGAATCAGGGTATGCTTTAGAGCGAGGCTAACTTGTCACTGACAAGTAGCCAATGTATGGTAAATGATTTACATTTCTACCACATCTTTTAACATTAGCCATGTTAATATGGTACTCTTCAATGTGCCTCTCATTCACACATTCAAACACAACTGAGATGCAAGAATACAAGACATGCAAGGTACTGCCACTGGGAGCTACCTGGGGCTCTGCATCATGTCCAAAGATGGCAACGTGCTGTATGGAGAAACGGTGGACTGACAACTGAACTGCAAACCTTGAAATGAACTGACAGCCATCACCTGAGCCCCAGCCAGGCTGCTGGGGCTCAGGTGATATCTGTTCTGTCGGTAACTCAACATGGCGATGTTAAACCCGAAGCTTCAGAGCTACAGATGATCCATGAGGTGGCATAATAATAGTGGCAGAGTCTATATGTCATTTAGAGTTTATTTGAAAAGCAATCCACTTGTTTAATCAATTTATTTTTAGAAATTCTGAATTTTTTTTCCTCTTCTTCTGTAATCTTCTTTTTACCATCTTTCTATGCAGCCCTGGAAAACCAATAAATTCAAGCTTTTCCATACTTTAAGACTAAGTAGAAACCGCAGTTAAGTTATTTTCCAGCACAAAGACATAAGATGACACCCGAGTGCTTTCCACAACATTTATCCACAGCCAGCCTTCAGTTCACAACATTTTTACACTCACATACAGCATATACTGCATATAGTACATGATGAGTTTGTGCTGGCTGGCTCCTTGCTGGCTGTGCCTTGGGCAGAGCAGGACCCCTTATGGAGGCCCGTTGGGTTTAACTTCAGACCAAATATTCAGTCCAAAGTCTTACCAAATTCCAAAGTGCTTTTAAGCATTCACTGTATCACAACTGTATACAATTATAAGCTGTTTGGTATGTGAAGGCCCAATTAGAGCAACTGTAAATAATCTACATGAGAGGAGTTGCACAGTTTCAAATGAATAAGTTCATGTTTATAAAAAGAAAAAAAAAATCCAACTGCAAGGTGTGCTTTAAAGCCCACATTCACTCCTATTACAAACGTGGATCAGAGATTTATTTTTGTGTGCTTATAAAGCGAACTGCCAGTCATGCCACCCAGCATTAATGCACATAGAAAACATTTTATCATGTCTAACTCTATATTTAAGTAAGTCAGTATAAATAGTTTAAAATGTCTCTCTTTCTTTGACACGAAAACCTCTACGGGTGTTCCAACGAGAAGTCGTTGCAAAACCAACTTGTGAAGTTGATATGTGGATGCTGGAAAACGTTAAACCCCTCTGTAACACCTCCTCAGTCGGAAAAGGATACCACAGCAATCCACAATGTTTTAGACAAGAACTAGCAAACACAGGTAACCATATGAATCTGTAGCATTTGTTGTGCTTGTGAAATCTTGCCGGGAGGTCAACTAGGGTCGGGACAGAGTCGGATCTCCGAGAAGTTTGCGAGATATTACAAAAATTCACACCCATGTGAGTGATTTGTCAGTGGGGTGCTGCAGCTGTCTGGATTCCTGAGGGGCCGGGGGTGGAACAATAGTTCCTCAGTGAGGGCCCCTTTTCCAGAAAATACTGTAGTTTCTTCTTTCACAGCCCTGCATTAGTATTGTTAGTGAGCCTGCTGTGGTTTAGTATCAGTAATGCTCGAGACTGTCGTCTCTTGGCTTAGTCATTCTGGACGGATAAAAAACACAGGTGAGAGCGAACCTGATGCTGCCACCCTGGATCCATGTTCAGAGAAGGATCCTTTTTGGGCTTTTTATGGCCCTCACTTGTAGGGGATTTAACGGTGGTGGGTGAGGGGTGGGGGCGGATTAGTGTTGCTAAAAGGACAGAGGGACCGAGGCTGGCCGGTGTAACGGCTGCACAAGCCAGCCTCCTCTCTTGTTTATCCCCCTCACATTCTCTCTATCTGCACTGACCCTGCTGGTCTCAACACTGTAAAAATAAGCTGCCTTCTCCTCCTTACAAACACATCCTTCTGCGATTGGCTGCTCTCTTCGCTCAGATTTTCTCCAGTTCGTCGACCCCACTCGGGTGAAGGAAAACAACCCACGAGGCACGCTTGTGAGCTCTTTGTGGACCACATTCCTGCAGCTTGTTTTGTCATTCCACCTTTTGCCCTCAGCTGTGAATACAAGGACCCTGGAAGAGGGGGAGAAAGAAAATTAGCTGAAGATTAAGATAAAATCCTGACATTATGACACAGCGGCACAGTGAAACAGATGCAGCAACATAAGGACCGCAGAGACGTACAGTAGGATTAATGATAACCTTTAATGGTAGCACATGCAGGGTGGAGGCAGCGGGTGCCTCCACCCTGCATGTGCTCAGTGCTGACGGCTTGCAGGCAGCCTAGCTTTAAAGGGCCTTCCTTCAGAAAGCTGGTGGTGACAGCCTGCTTGTAACCCCCGAGAGCTCTATCCCATCACGGACGGCCGTGCACAATGACTCCCTTCTTGACAGCACAGTCTAAAGCCAAGTGACTAGCTGCCAGCCCCTGGCTATCCAAGAGGGAGCCGGGGACAACAATGAGGCCTCTATTAAACAGAAGAAGAGTTGGTCATAAATAGGGCAGAAATGTTTCTGATTGTCTCACTTTGACCGCGACTCAAACCGGTCACTGTGGTGTCAGTTGTGCTCTGTAAGCACTGTTGGAAAAGGATTTTCCATTTTCTTCTCAATGATTAATACTTAGCCGCATTTCTTATTCAGTTAACCTTGAACTGAAATTCAAAATCTGATGAGTAATGAGTACACCCAGGGGAGAAAACATTAGAAGAAGAAGAAAAAAAAAAAAGCCAACCAAAGCACCACAACCATGAAATGTGTGACCATTACAAATCTTGCGTGGTCTAGTTTGACAAGGAACTTTTCACCTTCAGCCAGAGCGAGAGAAAACAGCCCTTTGGTGTCAAATTCTGCCCTGACTCTGCTCAGTGAGGATCAAACATTCAGCAAAAGCTGCTTCTGAGTACAAGGCTGGCTTTAAAATACACAGAAATCCAGCTGTTTTGCTGTATGTCTGCACTGTCTGATGACATGTTTACTGTCTCAATCAGAGGGAGGTCAGAGGTTACTGAGCTACAGAACAGTCACACACTTCCTGTACAAGCCTGAATGTGGGTGAATGTGAAGGTTCCTGCACTACACCTACTAAGTTGTTTTCACTGTCAAACACTGATTCAGACTCGATTTACTTTCACATTACATCTCACCATACCTTGCCCCGCTGATCCCTCGCGGCTCATCCTCATGTTGGTTTTTCCATGTTGTTTTTTTCATACCCCAGCTGCCTCATGACTTCGCTGCAGTAGGCCTCCACCTGACTGATCTGCTCCACATTCAGCCGCTCCCTCCACGCATATATAGCCTCCTTTGCATCCCTTGATGATATCAGGAAGGGTTTATCTGATGAGTAGCCCTGACCGTGCGTCATGTTGAGCGCAAACTTCTCCAAAGCGGGGAAGGTGGACAGGTTGGAGAAGCGGTACAGCCTCTGCAGCTCCTCCATGGGGTGCAGGACCAGGTCCTCGTACCGAATGCGGAGGTAGTTCCTCCTCACCCACGGAGGCGAGTTCACCACCAGCATCATGTCACTGAGCCAGTTATCACAGATCAGCTCCATGGCGCTTGAGACGTAGCTCTCCGCCCGGTTCATCCTGTTGCTCGGCACCAGCAGACGCTTGTACTTGTCGGTCTGCTTCTTGCTCCTCAGAACCTGGATGCTCTCCTTCACCAGGGCCTGTTTGGACTTCAGGCGCGAGTTGTGCACGGCCCTCGGGTCTCTGAAGAGCTGAATTATCTGGAGGTTTACAGCGGGATCTCTCATCAGAGGAACCAGCGTGCTGAGGTCCAAAACGCGAACTCCTTTGATCACCATCACCGGATACTTTTTACACTCCCTCTCCAGCTCACGAAGGTCCCTCTTTTGGCACTTTGCGCACTGCTCCTCTTTCACCAGCCCGATTTCGTGACGCTTGTGGCCGTCACACATCGGCTCCGAGCATATCACCTTGTTCATCTTCCAACCAAATATGAAGGAGGTGGTGATGTTTTGCGAGCCGGCGTAAAGTTTGAGGACGGAGAAGTCGCAGCGGTACAGCGCGTTCATCATGTCTCGCACTGCGCCCTGGAGACTGCCCGCATCCCCGGGGTACAGAGCCTGCCATATGTGCCACATGGGCTCGTACAGGTAGAAAACATCAGGGTGCTGGTTGAACAACTCCCCCAAAAACGAGGAGCCAGTCCTCCAGGTCGCATGGAGGTAGATGTGTATCCGAGATTGGCTCCTGTTGACTGCGTACTCCACTGCATCGCTGCCGTTGACTTTGTAACCGTTATCCCATAGAAGCGCCACTGTGTTCTCCAAATCTGGGCATCTGGGCTGTTGCTGTGGTAGTTTCGCGTGCTGAGCGGATTTATCCCGGTAATCTAACACGTACGGGATTAGTAGAAGTAAACCTGAATATGCCAGTATCAAAATCAAGTATTTCTTATGTAGCCTCCTCTTCATTTCCTTTTGCCGGAAGGGGGCTGGATGTGTTGTTTTCTGAAGGGTCGGCACAGCGCTTTCTGATGAACCGCACTCGCTACACTAAAGTTATGCGTGAATGTGTGTGTGTCGGGATTAGCCACGCCCCGTTAACGATAAAAAGAAAAGGTTTGCTTTCCTTTATGTATTACAGATATTTGATGACAATGTGTGAAATAACTTTTGAAAAAAAAACATTTGTGAAGCAGTAAATGTACATTTACCCCTGTTATTTCTGAAGAAATCGTTAAATTACGTAGGATGGAGGAGGAGCACAGTGATTCTTAATCACAGAGCGTTGAAGCGAAGATGTTTCAAATGTCGCGAGTTACGTTAACCTCAGTTACAGCCCAAAGAATTATGGGGGATATGTAAACTAAACGTTATTTCCTTTCAATCTGACTCATTCTTTGGTTGTTCTTGTGGATTGAACTGACCTGTATAGCCGCACGAGACAGTTTTAACGCAAACATAAACGTGAAACAAAAAAAATCGACGAAATTAACCCCTTTTAATGTCGCGCCTGCGCACTAGTTTGTTGTGGGACGTAAACGGCGCGCAGTACTGGGATAATCAATGGACAAAACAGCTGAAGCGGACTTGCCTTTTGCCTTTGTATTAAATGTCATATTGAAACATATTCTTTGTTGCACTGACCTCTCAGCTTGCAGAGCCACCACACCAACGGCAGGGCTGACAGCCAGCTACATGCAACATCGCGTGCCATGCTAACTGCTGTATAGGTAACATCATGACACACTGGAGCACCTTCGAAAAGGAGACGGAGAGAGAAGCAAAGAAGTTGATTAAATGTATCACCGGGGTCGAGGATGAAGAGGACCAGAATTTCCAGCTTGCGTTGAAGTTTGCGCGGTCAAATTTCAAGTAAGTTAGCCACTAACAGAGCTAGCTTGTCAAACGATAAATTGTCAAATATTAGCTAGCCGCAAAAAGTTATGCTAATAATTGGCTAACAGTATCTTCGTTTGTTTAGGTTCCATCGGTACTTGGACGTTGACAGCCATAAAGTTCAGCGCAGTATCAGTGGGTGAGTGACTGTTTGGTGGAGGGGTATATGAATATAATCAGGGCTGGCTGATTTAATTTTTTTTTAGAAATTAATCAAAGACATAAAGAGGTGAGTAGCCATCAAAATGAAAGCCCAGCAGTTTATAAACGTTGTATTAAACCTCTTACTAAATACCATTAAAAGATAATAATAATAATAATAATAAATCCTTCTTCATCCCAACTCATTTGGATTTCTGTCCAGGAATTATAGAAATCTTCATCAAATTCTTTTTTTTGTGTGAAAACCCCATACAGTTAAAGAGCTTGTGGAGGTTAACTTGTAGTAATTCCAATGAATGGAACCACACCTCCTCAGATATATAATTTTCAAAGTCCTGCTTTTGAATTTGAATATTTCCTAACTTTGTATAAAGTTACACGGAGGTTGTTCAGCCAATTTACCTTTCGACATCCGTAATCATTTACAATTCAGTTCAGTTTATTTATGTAGCACCAAATCCAAACAAATGTCATCTCAAGGCACCTGAGTATGCTACTGTAAATCGTATGATAAGCTGCTCAGCTAAGTTCTTTCACATTTCACCACAATAGTTTGCTGATTATGTGACTGGAATTGCTTTTTCTATCGTTGACTGAATAAGCCACTTGATTTTTAATTTTTTTTAAAAATTTTGCACAATGGCGTCGTGCATATTGTGTTATGTTTTTTTTTTTTCAGAATCTATGAAAAGCTAATGGTCCACTCGGACTTGAAAAAAGCAGAGAGCTGGATGAGGCTGACTGAAGAGTTCCTGAACTCACCACTACCTAGTACAGATGGAACAAAGGTAATTAAGACAAAATTCTGCATGAGCAGACAGAAGCTTTTGCTGACATCATTCCTTATTGCATTTCCTCATGTCCTATATTTACCAATGCTATAGCCATAACATCCTCACGATAGATGGATTAGAAAAAAAAATGATGGTGAACTGTATGATGTGTCACTTTGTATCCTGACAGACAGACGCACACTGCAGCATTCTGTCCCTGCTGCTTTTCTTGTCGGGGTCCCCTTCTAACACAAACTTTACTGAGAGACCCAGGCTGAAGGAGGCGGGTGAGCTGATGTTCCACTTGTAATACTTTCAGTATTATTTTAAAACCGTCACCTGCCCACATTAATTGTGACCTTATTAACTTATGTCTGTGCAGAACCAGAGGACAACTTTGACTGGGCTAAATATCTGATGGAGGGTGAGGACATAGACATTGGGCCATACCCAGATACCCCTGTGAGTAAATCGTCTCCAAACATACTTTTTGTGGACAAGAATTCCTGTATTTTTCAACTCAAAAGACTTAAAGGGATAATCCGGAGTAAAATGCACTTTAGATCAATTTACGGGATGTTGGGAGTACATGCATTGAGTTGACATCAAAATCATGTCATTCAGATGTGTTTTGAGAATTTCGATTTGACGGTTTTTAGCCAAAAGTCGTTAGCCTGGAGGTGACGGGGGCATATCATGTCACCGTTACAAAACACTATTTTTATACCTCTTCTACAGCTCCAAACAACATAACACTTACGTGGTAGTGAGTAGAGGGTCCCTAAAGCCAAACCGAAGTGTCCCGAGGTCTTCATGTGGTCGGATAGAGAGTCCAGAATGAATTTAATCAAGCCAGTACCTGCTCTCAATCAGAGCCGCTTCCGTCAACAAGAGGCTAGCTCACGCGAGACATCATGTCACGTGAGTCCGTAGTTGATTGCTGAGTGTGGAGTAACTTGCTCTGGAAAGTCACAATTTCGTTGCCGTTTTTTTTTTTTTACAAACATAGTCCAGTATTTCTTTCGAAAGTGAAATGAAGTTGTATGCAACAGCAAAGCCTAGCTTACTAACAGGTTGGAATTTTGAAATGTCACGTGACGTGATGTCTCGCGTGAGATAGCCTCATGTTGACGGAAGAGCTCTGATTGAGAGCAGGTACTGGCTTGATTAAATTCATTCTGGACTCTATATCCGACCACATGAAGACCTCGGGACACTTCGGTTTGGCTTTACTCACTACCACGTAAGTGTTATGTTGTTTGGAGCTGTAGAAGAGGTATAAAAATTGCGTTTTGTAGCGGTGACATGATATGCCCCTCTCACTTCCAGGCTAACGACTTTTGGCTAAAAACGGTCAAATCGAAATTCTCAAAACACATCCGAATGACATGATTTTGATGTCAACTCAACGTATGTACTCCCAACATCCCGTAAATTTATCTAAAGTGCATTTTACTCCGGATTATCCCTTTAAAAGCCCAAACTGGATTAGATGGAATTCTGTCATAATCTGACTGCCTTGTAGGAGTGGTCTGAGGATGAGAGCGAGGATGAAGACAGCCAGCAGCCAATCAGCAGGGAGGACTCTGGGATCCAGTTGGACAGAACCCCCCAGGAGGACCAGGACAACACTAGCAAGACAGTTCCAGTTACATGGACAGGTGGGAACCATTCGCACAAGCAAACAACATAATAACAGATTGTGAAATCTTGAAGATTTGGGAATAGTGAGATGGTACCAATACTGGCATCTGGATCTGTGGCTTAAAGCCATGTTTATGTGTGCCTTTCCAGTGGGAGAGCCAGACGCACGGGCCTGGCTTGAACAGCATGTCGTGACACCATACTGGGTGACTCATGCTCCTCGTTTTCCTCACAGCTTGCATTTACATTCCAACTTGCTCAATGTTTGGTAAGACTTCATTTGTTCTAATCTCCTTCAATTTGAAATATTAATATACAGTACTATGGAAGAGCCTTGAGCGGCCCCTCATTTCTTTGTATATTGTCAGGAAAACAGGAAGTAGGTTGATTTATTTAAAAGAACAAACATTGATGGAAATACAGTATGTAACTACTATAACAGAGTTTTAGTTTTATCACGCTAGCAAGTCAGTATTTGGTATGAGCCCCTTAATTCTTCAGCGCAGCCTGATCCCTCTTAGATAAGCTTTCTTGTCATTTCCTTAAGTATTCTTCAGGAATAGTTCTCCAGGCTTCTTGGAGGACATTCCAAAGCTTTTCTCTGTATGTTGGCTGCCTTTTGTTCCGTTTTCTGACCAAATATTTTAAGGACACACTGCACACCATGCTGCGATATGCCAATTTTTCAGGTCATAACTCATCCTTGTTGGAGCAAAAATACTTCTTTTTTTTCTTTCTTTGTCAAACTCTTGTATTTGCATCTAAAGAAATGTGATCAAAGCCAGGTAGTGACAAAGTGCCCTCAGATACATTGTAAAATTGATTAGACACAACGCTGGTTCATCCTTTGAATAGGTTGCATTTTTTGGGCTTGAATGATTCATTGGTCAGTGTTAAGTGGCTCACATATAAACATATTCCTCTGAAAGTGGCCAGGTACAAGGACTACACTGAAAATAAGTGGAAAAAGCAGCTGACGTTAAAGACCTTCAGAAAGCCCTGAGAGCTGTTCTCTTCTGTCTCCTTTGGAACAGAAACACAAAGACATAACCCAATATAATCTGATACATAGAGTCTATCACACCCCAGAAAGACTACACAAAATAAATCAGACAATCTCTCAATACTGTCCAAGGTGCAAATCTGAAGTTGGCTCTCTTCTTCATATGTTCTGGTCCTGTTCACAACTGTCCAATTACTGGGAAACAATACTTAGAACCATATCCAAGATTACAAAAACAAATATTCCTCTTAAACCAAGGCTAACTCTATTAGGGGACACGTCGATGCTGCCTGTAAGGGACAACAAAATCAGAGTCACAAGAATAGCTTTGACAATAGCCAACAAATGCATAGCTCTTAAATGGAAGAGTGAACAACCACCCCACCCTCTCTTTGGCTTAGTGAACTGACCTCTTGTATCCCTAACGAGAAAATAATGTACAATCTAAAACACAACAAGACCAGATAAATATGAGGGAATATGGGGTAATCTGATTAAGCATCTGCACACAGCGGACATAGTTGATTGAAGGGCCACACCAAAACTAGATATAGCTGCTGACTAGAGAAACTATTTACATTTTATTTGTCTTTTCTTTTATATATTTATCCATGTATTTTCTCTTCATTGGTTTTATTATATTATTTAATTATTTACTCTTTTTTTTGTGCCTATTTTATGTTATGATCCTATTGTATATAATATGTATTTAAGTACATTTCTGTAGACATATATACCAGAAATGGGAGGAGGGAGTGGGAGGGGGGCTTGGGTTGAAAATATGTTCACAATGAGTTATTCAAATACTTGTCTTGAATATGGAAAAATCCAATAAACAGAATGTTAAAAAAAAAAAAAAAAAAAGAGACACGAAGACATGAGAGGTGGCTCAAGAGTTTTTCACAGTGCTTTAATTCACCAACAAGTTGCACCGTATGAAAAAGCTTTGTTAAATGACATTTTCCCTGGGAAATAAATTCTAAATGTGCTCATGAGGTACAAAGTGAGTGCAAGTACCAGTTTTTATAAATAAACATGCAAATCTCATTTGTGGCTCCTTTTGAAATGTTAATGATAATGTTTACTGTTGGCTATTCATGTGGTAAAATGGTTTAAAATGTTTAATACTTTGTGTTTCTCTTTTCAGGGATCAGCACTTGTATAACACTGATCCACTGTATCTGCCAGAAGAAAAGGCCTTTGTCACAGAGACCCAAGTAATACGAGAGACGTTGTGGTAAGACGTGCTGATGCTGCAGTGTGACACTCCTCTGCTCACTTCTGCTTTCCTCTCACAAGTAGAATTGTTCTGTATGCTCAGAATATACACTTTGAGATTGAATGAATTTGACCTGTGTGATTGTTACGTTGCAGGCTCCTCTCTGGTGTTAAGAAACACTTTATCTTCCAGCATCACGAAGGAAAAGTATCAGTAAGGAATAACGTGGTGGTAACCCATCTGACCAGTGTAAGTTAGAAATCTTGCACTGAACTGCTGAGTTTGATTGATAGATAGATGGATATATATATATGTGTGTGTGTGTTCTGTTATGGAGAGGAATGAGATTTTTTTCCTCTTTTGTGCTGCAGAACTGCCTGCACTCTGTGCTGGAGCACATCGCTGTGTACGGGCAGGCTGTGTTCAGACTGCAGAGGTTCATAGACGAGGTGACAGGGTACAGCTCGGAGCCTTGCCTGCCAGGCAGCTCCAGGAAGGGTTCAGAGCCTCCTTTTAGGACTTACCAGGCTTTTGTGTGGGCACTCAACAAGTACTTCACCAGCTTCAAAGAAGAGCTGACAGCAATCGAAAGAGAACTCATATGCAATGGCAAGTGGAAGTATTGTTTAAGGGGACGTAACCATTGAGTAAATCTTTATACAGCGCATTTCACACTAGCAGATCTTTGTCACACTTGAGCCACGTTCACACTACGAGAATACAAGCCTGATTTTCATGTTGCAGACAAACATTGGAGGTGCCCGACAAATGACCCAGCTGTGAAGCAGCTCTTCAGGTCCATCGGGTGACATTAAGTGCTATGTGAGAACATTTCAAAGACATTGTGAGGCTTGTTGAGACGTCGCAGTCTCCGACTAAATTTCTAGCTTGCTTGATATTCTGAGGCAATTGGCAGGGAGGCGTTGGTGAGTGGGGAGCTACAGCCAATGAGGGTGCAAGACACAAGGTCAGGAGACACGATGGGGAAACCCGAAAGAGGATACAATCATGTCTGCTCTGTGAAAATCAGGCTTAAAAGCATGAAGTGAGGTCTGTTTTAAGGACAAAGTTTCTCCTTTCACAAACCACAAGCGATGTTTTGGTATCCCCACTTGCCGTTTTTTAACAGTGATGCATTGTGTAGAGTAGCATAAATGACTTTTCTTTTTTCTTTAAAAAAAAAAAAAAATGTTTTTTGATGGCAGCCGTTTATAATCTGTTTCGCAGACCAGCTTTATTTTTTACTGGCGTTAACAAATGGTGTGCACAGACACCAAATGAAACAAATCGTGACCTCTTTGGCAGGTTTGACTCCAATTCCATTCTGGAGCTCGGTTTTTTGTTTCCTTTTCGTGGGATTAGACACAAGCTCTTTTAGCTTTTTTTCCCTCTCATTTGAATTGAAATCACAAAGTTCTATTTAAATTTTTTTTTTTTTTTTTAAAGCAATTCTAGGCTCTAGACCTGGTGACTATTGGCGCCTCTTTGAAACCAGTTTTCCCCAATGATCTCTTTCTGTCTCGACAACTCTGAACCAGCACAGGGACTTCCAGTATTTTATTTAGTGATGAATACTTGGTGATCTGGACAAAGCTCTCGATTTGTAGAGGGAAGTGCATAGTTTTGATAGATAGATGTCACAGTTCACAATAGCCGCATTCGGACAGAGCCGTTCTAAGAACGGTCCTCCTCGAATTTCGTTCTGATAACTGTCCTTCCCCAGCGGAACTGTTTCAGTCTGCATTCGCACATGAGTCGGGACTGATGCGACGCAACGGTGACGTGTTACTTTAGCGCCACATTCAACAACAAAACAAAACAAAACAAAACCTGCAAAAAGTAATAGAGAAGAAAAAAACACCACCAAGAAGCTAATATGGAGAGCGGGGAGGCCACCGTGTTCATGGTCTGCATGATGGTGATATTAATCATGGACGATCACATCGGGTGTCTAACATGGAGGCTGGAAGAGCACACAGAGAGAGTCAGGATCGAGCGCAGGCGATACTTCTTCGTTTCATGAAGGAAGGAGAGCAGAGCGCTGCAGACAAAGGAGACAACGTGTAAGTTTAACTTATTAAACAATCGCAGGTTGTGTCTGTGTCGTATGAGGAAACATTTCAGCCGTGACAACTTGACATGGGGCGTAGCTACCGACCACCAAACACCTACGTCAGACCCAGCCTCGGAGAAGGAGCTGAAATAGTTATAGGAACTGAGGGCGATGGTCCCGAGTTCCTGTATGTCCGAATGCGGGAGAAAACGGCCCTGTGGATTAAATAATAATAATAATAATAATACATTTAATTTTAAAAAAGCGCCTTTCTCAACGCTCAAGGACACTTTACAACACATTAAAAACACAATAAATAAAATAACACAAGTTAAAAAAGAGGCTAGAGGGAGAATGCAGCTTGAAACAGATGGGTTTTGAGTTTTGATTTGAAGAGGGGTAAAGACTCAATGTTGCGGATGTCTGGTGGGAGTGAGTTCCAGAGTTGGGGAGCAGAGCGACTGAAAGCTCTGCTCCCCATGGTGCTGAGACGGGCAGAGGGCACAGAGAGGTGGAGGGAGGAGTTTAGTTTAGTTTAGTTTATTTAGTCAGGGACCATGTGCAAAGTACATTAATTACAAAGTAAAGAGATGACCTGCACCAGATTGTAGCTTAGCAGCTAATTTCCATCTGCAGTCCCTGGGCACGTTAGAAAGGAGGATGACCTGAGGGAGTGAGATGGGATGACAATGGAGAGGACATCAGACAGATATGGGGGGCGAGGTTGTGGATGGCCTTGAATGTGTAAAGTAGAGTTTTGAAAGTAATTCTGAATTTGACCGGGAGCCAGTGAAGCTGCTGGAGGACGGGGGTGATATGGTGAAAGGAGGGGGTACTGGTGATGTGCTTCTGACGCAAGGTTTTTTTTTCAATTCCTAACTTCTTTAGCTGGAATGGCAACTTTTGTTTGTACTGCTGAAATATCCCACATGAGATTTACCCAGTTACTGTGTCCTGCAGTCCTGACTGTTAAGTTAAAACCTGTCCGTGCTGTAATGCTGTGTTGATATGTGTTCACCCAAGCGTGACATCTCTGGGCTCTCTAAGGGCTCTGTTTATGATGCGAGTCAGGGTTTGACAAGTTGTCTTTTTTATTTATTTTATTTATTTATTTTTTGCAGATGAGACGATAACCCTGTCTGCAGTTCTGGAGAGACTCAGCCCGCACTTGGCTCAGATCAAAGTGCTCCACAAAGTCTTCTGCACGGGAGTTGCTGAAGTGCCGCCTGCCACCCCAAATGTTGTGCGGGCTTCTCACTTGCTCAATACCCTCTACAAGGCTATCATTGAGTACGACAGCGTTGGGGAAGCATCAGAGCAAGCGGTGAGTGCTTCATTCAGTCAGTCCTGCTTGTAATTTATGGTTATTTACACGAAAGCTCTTCTAAACGTGTCATTTTTCTTTCCTTGCCAGGTGGCGTTACTGTTTTCTCTATGGACAGAGACAGTCAGGCCATATCTAGAGATTGTGGATGAATGGATTGTTCATGGCCATTTGTTTGATCCTGCCAAAGAGTTCATCATCCAAAGGTATCTTGCAGGGATTGTTTAACAGGAATCAAATTGTAACATCTTTCCTCTGATTTTTCTATGTTTTTCCTCCCTGTTTTTGCCCAGAAACAAGGATGTCCCAGTAAACCACAGGGACTTCTGGTACGCCACCTACACACTGTACAGTGTGTCAGAAACTGTTGAGAATGAGGAGAAGCTGAACGATGCAGCCAGCGGGAGCTCAGGAGGGGAGCCGGGCTCCAGCAACAGGCAGTTAACTATGGTGTCCTTCCTAAAACCCGTCCTGAAGCAAATTATCATGGCTGGGAAATCCATGCAGTTGCTGAAAAATCTGGACTGGAAAGAAGCCGAGCAGTCAGAGAAATCCTCCAGAGGTCAGTGTTCACTCTCTTTGTCCTGTGCACTTGTTTGCATGTCTTTTTTTTCATCCAGGTAACACTCCTAATAAAATGTTGCATTGCAGATGCAGAGAGGAAAAGTTTATACACACTGTTTCTGGAATCGGTGCAGTCGCGCCTCTGCAGCCAAGAGGGATCTCCAATAGACTCTGTGAGCGAACAGCAGGCCACAAAGAGAAGTCTGATAAAGATGCACTCCATCATGGCGCAGCACCTGGAGATCGACGACGTCCACGATCCGTTGTTGGCCATAAACTTTGCCAGGTATGAAGTAGCAGCCTTCAAATTGCAACTTGCAGACTAAAGAAACACTTTTGTCAGATGGGAAATTAATAATGAATGTAATATAAAGGCTGTGTGTCTGGGGGAAAATGCTGCTTTGGTCTTTAGTTTTATCCTGATTCTAAAAGTCGTCATATGAATTTTGTGGCTTCCTGTTTCACAAGAGCTATATTTATTTGTCTTGGACTTGGTTGGGTAAGGCCTTTAAATTTGAGAAAGCTCCTCTCTTCACTTTCTCCTCAGGCTCTACTTGGAGCAGAGCGACTTCCACGAACGTTTCTCCGGAGGCGACTTCATCGTGGACCGCTCGTCTCAGTCTGTCACCTGCCAGACATTTGAGCTCACCTTGCGTTCCTGCCTCTACCCCCACATCGAGAGGAGGTACGTGGAGTGCTGTGGGAACCTGATGAAGACGCTGAAGAAAGATTACAAGTAAGCATCACTTTGGGGGAGAACGAGTAACGGCTGCTTTTCTTGTGAAATCAGATCAATCATATGGGCTGCCTGATATCTCCACAGGATCTTGGAATATCTCCAGGCAATGAGGAACTACTTCCTGTTAGAAGCTGGGGACACCATGTACGATTTTTACACAGCCATCTTTGACAAGGTTCAGGAGAAGGAAATCTGGCAGCAGCCCTCTTTTCTGAACGTGCAGCTGCAAGAGGCAGTTGGACAGCGCAACCCAGAGGACAGTAGCAGGTACTGCACGTCTTTTAGAAGTTTAAAAAAAAAAAATCCATATTTTCTCCAACGTTTCATATTTTATAGGTTGTCGGTCTGTTTGGAGACCATTGACCCTTCCAGAAAAAAGCACCCTGTGAATAATTTAGAGGTCCTTACCCTGAGTTACAAGGTAAACGATGTAGAGCAAATGCATTTGCTTGGATATTATTCATGCTTTTGAAACAGTCTTGTTCACATTTGCTTGGTTTTATTCTCCACAGGTTCCCTGGCCAGTTGACATAGTCATCAGCTCTGAGTGTCAGAAGATTTACAATCAAGTGTTTCTACTTTTGCTGCAGATCAAATGGGCCAAATACAGTTTGGACACACTACGATTCAGTGGTATGAGCTTGGAGTTTAAATGATTAAGATGGCTAACAGAGAATGAATATTCCAGCTGAATTGACCTTCTTTTTTCCCTTTTTCCCTGCAAACTGAGATTTTAGATAATCGAACAGACAAAACAACACTTTTCAGGCTTTAAGAAACTATAAATAATTGTTTTTCTGCATTTTCTGACATTTTATTCCACAAAATGATCAATTATTTAAGGCAATGCTTTGCAGATCAATCGAAATGCTGTCCTTGTTAGCTGAGGTCAGTGGTCTGGCATTAAGACAGCCAAACGAAACCTCTTTAAATGATTTGTGCATTTCTGAAAACAAATCGGTGGGTGGTTATGCATTGTTATTCTCAGTGTCTGTGCTATCTCTGGTACAAAAGATTTTGTAGATGTCACTAAGAAACTGGAAGGAGCTGCCGCTGAGGAAGTGAAGCTGAAAGAGCCCGTAAACCAGCAGATTCACAGAATGTGTCTGCTGCGGGTCAAGCTGATGCACTTCGTCAACAGCCTTCACAACTACATCATGACCCGGGTAAGAGGAGTCAAAGCTTTTTATAGCAGACATATGGAGAGCTGGAATAGCGCAGGTGTAGTGAATACCAATCATGGGTCCATTTCACTTCATTTTCTGCATATAAACCATGGGTGTGGTTGAAAATTCTTTTGTGCTTAGGAAGGTTTCTAACTGAGAGAAATACAAGGGAAAGAAGCTCCAATCCTTCCTTTATTATCTCTTTTAGCCTAAGAAACACTGAATCTTTCTTTACTAAAGAAAGGAGATAATTCCATCCAACTGTTCCTTGCATGCACGGTGGTGTGGTGGTTAGCACCATCGCCTCACAGCAAGAAGGTTCCAGGTTCAACACCCAGCTGGGGCCTTTCTGTGTGGAGTTTGCATGTTCTCCCCGTGTATGCGTGGGTTCTCTCCGGGTACTCCGGCTTCCTCCCACCGTCCAAAAAATCATGCATGTTAGGTTAATTGGCATCTCTAAATTGTCCTTAGGAGTGAGTGTGAGCGTGCATGGTTGTTTGTCTCGTTTGTCTCTATGTGGCCCTGCGATGGACTGGCAGCCTGTCCAGGCTGTATCCCGCCTCTCGCCCATTGATAGGCTAATGATAGGCTCCAGCCCCCCCGCGACCCGACCGACGGATTCAGCGGTATAGATAATGGATGGATGGATGTTCCTTGCGTCGGCAACTTTTAAACCAACAGTAGATTGTATTTATCCAATTGTACGTACCGCGACTGCAGTGTAAATCTGAGCAGCCTGTGATGATGATAGCTCTCACCTTTGTGGCTTTAGCATCTGTGCAACAACATGATAAGATTGCATGGACTTTTTGTAGAATATTTATTGAATATTTGCACTTTCAGTGCTGCAGACCCACGTCACAGCTTTGTGTAAGGGTGGTCAGATTCTCATTTGCGATGATTTTGGCCGTCTTTTCCCGAGTCCTTCCGAATTTCTCCTACCACCTTCCTTTTAACCCAATGACTTTTTCCAACAAAGTCAAGGAAAATAACTTTTAAAAGTTTAAAACATTTTTTTAAACTATTTGACTGGGCCCCAAATAATTTTTCCATTTCTTAAAACTTCATTTAGTGAAGTAAAACGGCTCGTTGCTGAAGACTCAATCGGCCCTTTTCTCCACCGGTGTTTAAACTTGTCGCAGTCGTGTTCTTTCTAACAATAACAATGGCTCCATTCCTTTGATGCGCCTCAGTTATGATGACAATTAAAGTGGGCCAGCACGCACAGTAACACCACATTGAAAATGAAACGGATGAATAGAATTCATCTATAATTCACTTTAAAGTAGTCACAGCTGCTCTTTCTAAACTGTCACCCGCAGGCCTGTGGATTAATTGTATTATTGTGATTATTAGTGATGGTTGAGATCATGTCTGCATAGTTGTGATGGTCATTTTTATTTACCTCTAGATAAAAACAGCCATGTGAAACGAGCAGAAATGTCATATTTGCATTTAATATTCCACCCTTTGATTTAGTTTTAATGATGTCATCTTATTACTTTGTCCTGCCGCAGATAGAAACATAAAAGCCTGACAGAGATATGTTTTTATTTATGCTCCTGTGTCTGTTGGCAGTAAATGGAGGGGGGCGGGCTTTTTAAGGATTACGGAATTCAATAAGTTATTTGTAGACTTAATACAATACATAATTGCACCATTTGGTTCATTAACCAGGATTTTCATGTTAATGCTTCTTTTCTAACAGCAAACCTGTCGCACGCCTTTGGCATTTCTAAACTTTGATTTCACGTAATTGATTGCTGAGGTAATATCTATAATATCCTAATAATATTACGGCAGATCCTGCACAGCACGGGACTGGAGTTTCAGCACCAAGTACAGGAAGCGAAGGACCTGGACCAGCTAATAAAGATCCATTACAGATACCTGGCGACTATCCATGACCGTTGCCTGTTGAGGGAAAAGGTAAACAGCTTATACTGCTGTCCCCCGTAGAGTTCAGCGCAGGCCCAATACTTAAGTGGTGTTTACCCTCCACGATGAAAATAACAAATGTCTACAGCATCTAGCAGCATTTTTCCTCAGCTTAAGCTGCACAGTAACCTCGTGGTGGGCGTGTGTTTGAGACTGTTGTGTTTTCTCAGGTCAGTTTTGTGAAGGAGGCGATAATGAAGGTTCTCAATTTAGTCCTCATCTTCTCAGACCGATGGCAAGCCGGATTTGGAGCTTGGAAGTAAGAGCTCTGAAGTAACAGTTATATGATTGTGATAAAACTGTAAAAAAGATGACAAACTATTTTTTTGTTTTGTCATTTCAATAGATGACCACATCCATCACACATGTACTGCTATGAATTTCTTCAGTTTATAACTGCATCTTGTGTTTTCTTTCAGGATCGAGTCTATTGATAAAATGGAGTCAGATTTCAAAAACTGTCACATGTTCCTGGTGACTATTCTCAATAAGGCAGTTTGTCGTGGCTCCTTTCCTCATTGTAAGTCAGTCCTCTTACTGAACTCATTGATTCCCAGTAAATCCAATGCTCCGTTGAAACAAGTTTCCATTCTTACTTTATTCTTTATTGATTGATGGTAACAATTAACCAGACGTAATCAACTTTGCTCTGCTTTTTCTTTTCATCCAGTGGAGTCTCTGGCCCTCTCGCTGATGGCAGGATTTGAGCAGTGCTGAGCGATCATCCAGTGTTTGAGCACTTTGGAGTCAACTCCATTGTTTTATTCTGTCTTTTCTCAGACAGCTTTCATTGTTCTTGATGATGTGTAATTTATGATGTCACTATCTGCTTAGACTGTCGGAGATGGAGGGGTCTGTGTTCCACGAGCTGCTTGTCAACACGCGTCTGCTTCTGTATTTATAAAAAAAAAAAAAAAAAAGTGCTTTTGTCATTTTTCTATAAACTCATTGTTAATAGAATGTGTATGAAAATAAATCATTATAGTACATGTATACTGTGCCAGTAAAACACAATAAAAACTTCACAGTGATGTCTTTTTCTGTGTAATGTTGATTGCTAGATGATAAATCAGTAAATCAAAGTAGTGATCAACCAATTCAGCGGTGCAAACTGACAGATAGTTCTGCATTTTATACTGTTATATGATTTCACACCGACCTGAAATTCAGCTGGCGAACAAAAGTAACAAATGAACTACTTTAGTGAAGGTAACAGGAACATTGTGGTTTTTTTTTTTCTACTTTTATTATTATTTCTTTATACATTATTTAATTTTTTTTTTAAGAAAATACTGAGTTAATTTCTGTATGTAATCATACTGTATATTGGCAGTGTTATTGATTATTTCATAATGAGTTCAAGAAACCCTAAATTTTACAAAAATTCAACTTGGCAAGAAGTTATAATCCAGACGAAAAAACAATTTCTTATTATCAATTTAATTCCATCAATGAAAACCGGTATGACACATTTGTCGGTTTTCATATATCTTGTGTACATTGTTGGACATCATTTTCAGGCTGTGGTTTTCCAGATATGTTTCAGACTAATTTTTAAAACCTTTTTCTTTTCGTTAATACACACAGTCCTACACAATGATGAACAAAAACAAACGGTTTAGTGCTTTGATGATTAGTATATAAAAGGCTAAAATATCCCATTTACATTCTCACAGACCTTGAGTTATTACTACTTCTTAAGTTCCTATTAATTTTTTTTATGATGCTGACAATTGACCTCTCCCCCAGGGCCTCTTTATACTATGTTGTGATCGGATTAAAGTCAATACACAGTTTCTATATCCACTTGTTCACGAGGCCTGTAATTACCCTATTCCGCAACCTGGAGCCCACCAGCCTGGTCTGGTTCGCTCTGCGGCTGACCGCCAGCATTGTTTAAAGGAGACTTTGCAGAGAATCACAACTATCTACACCTGTACAGTGTAATGTATCCTGTGCGTCACATCACCATGCGCAGGAAGCTTCGAGGTAGCTGACCCAAAAGGTCAACTTCAAGGCAGAAGCCGTTGGAACCCTACAGATTTGTATGTGGACCCAGAGACCCGGCTTTATACTCACCCACAAGCACAACTTCTCTTTTGTACCAAAACTAAAATAAAAAGGGGAAAAACATCTAAGGTAGAGGAGTGCCAAGTCTGTCAGATCATTCCCAATAAGATAAGAAGATCTGAGGCTGCTACTGCTTCTAAAGTTGCTTCAGCCAAGTATAACATGAAAGGTCTAACTACTTATGTCGTGGGATATTTGAGTCCTTCATTTCTTATAAATGCACAAAAAAAATTAGACTTCGCTTTTTCATTGTGGAGTATTGTGTGTAGATTAATAAGTAAACAATTCATTCATTAAAATGAATGCATAAAGATGAGACTGAAGCATAATGTAATGAGAAAAGTGGTGAAAAAGATAATGCAGTCTCTGATCCCTGCAGTGTGGTTGGTGTTTTTTCCTCCCAGTAACGAAAGCTGACATTTGTAGACCTTGAAAAGTGATTTGTTTAAGCATTGTTCAGATTCCACTTACTTTTTGCAGAGGCAGAGAACCATGTCTGTTTGCGCTGAAATGCTGCCCAGTTTAAATCACACTGATTATCCCAGAAAGCATTGCCGTCCTTTTCCCCCTCATTCACTGTGCAAGGTATAAAACAGAGATTAGACTTATCCTATTAGCCTCATTTGAGCTATGAGTCAAGGGGGGGGGGGGCTGCTCTGTACTCAAAAGCCCTTTTCACAATGCTTTTTCAAGCCTGGACTGATGCACAAAACGTGAGACACCCAGCCTGGTGAAACATGTCATACTTGACAGTAACATTGTGGTCATTCCTTGGGGCAATGTTGCACTACGTCTGTGTGAAAAGGGCTAACCAAAAGGTCCTAGGTTAACTTGTGTCTGTTTAGGTTTCACGCTAACCTTTAGGGTTTCTTTCACAAACCAAAAACTGCATCTCAATAGTTCTCTGGGTGTATTCTCTTGGATGTATCCTGCGCCTCACCTGTCATTTCCTGTGATATTGTATGGTTCTCCACAGTACTGAACTTTTTGTACCCATCTTTCTTTTTTGAATTAATTTTTTTACCCACACAGTGTGATGTTCTTAATTGTTCTGAATAGCAGGGGGACCGGGACAGGGAATCAAGCCTCTATCCTTTCAGTTGAACTGCAACTGCTTTGATGACTGAGCTGAATCTGCCAAATTCACAGCATTGGGGCATGAATTGAGATGAAAAGATTGAAATTGCCCCTTTTAGAAGATATAGAGTGAGGGGCAGGAACAATCCCTGGTTTAATGATTGTGTTGCGACTGCCATTAGAGAACGTAATGAGGCATGGGTAAAAGCAAAAAAACATAATAGTGATGCATGCTGGTTGAACTACAGGGTATTAAGAAATAAATGTACAAGATTAACAAAAAGTACAAAAAATGAGCATTACCTTAATCTAATAAAAGAAAATCTCAATGACCCTAAGAAATTCTGGAAAGCAATTAAATCATCATCAGGTGATGTGCCACCTCCCACTATCCCTGAATATATTGTAACTAGCCAGGGAGAAATTAGGGATAAACAAAATATGGTAGATACTTTTAACATTCACTTTATTAGTGCTGGAATGGCCACTCAGTCAACTCTCCCAACCAATTTTACTAAAAGTATAACGACTGTTCCAGATCCAAATAATAGTCTAAATAGTTTTAATTTCCATTCTGTTTCTGCCTATGAAGTTCAGAGGGCTTTGCGAGGACTAGACTGTAAAAAGTCTGCTGGCCCTGACCAGATCGAGCCTTACTTCCTTAAGACTGCTGCAAACTTGATTGCTGACCCTATTGCCTCCATTTTCAATGTTAGTTTATACAGTGGTTCTATTCCTAAATCTAGGAAGTCTGCTTTTGTCCTCCCACTTTTGAAAAATGGAGACCCTTATATGTTGGACAACTATCGCCCAATCTCTAGATTATCAGTGCTGGCCAAACTCTTTGAATCTCTTATAAAAAAGCAACTTAAACAATTTCTAACCGAGAACTCCATTTTAAACCCAATGCAGTCTGGCTTCTGACAAGGCCATAGCACAGTCACAGCTGTAACTGTAGTCACAAATGATATTTTAAATGCCTTGGATAAAAAGAAGTCCTGTGCTGCAATATTCATTGATCTTTCTAAAGCGTTTGATACGATGGACCATGATCTTCTTTTGAAGCGATTACAAAATATAGGTTTTAGTGGTACTGTATTAAGGTGGTTTTCAAGCTACCTCAGTGGTAGAACACAGTGTACTGTTATTGATAACTATACCTCAACATCATTAGAAGTCAGAATGGGGGTCCCACAAGTGTCGGTTTTGGGCCCGATTTTATTTTCTATTTATATAAATGACTTGGGTAGGGACCTGAAGGAAGCAAAAGTGCATCTTCATGCAGACGACACTATTTTGTACACCACAGCTTTATCAGTGAATGCTGCATTTACACAATTGCAGTCTGCTTTTAATCATGTACAAACATTTCTTATTGAGTTAAAGTTGGTACTGAATGCTAAAAAATAAAAATAATGTCTTTTACACAATCACGCTCTTCACCTAACATTGGTGTGTCAACACTAGATGGCACTGAAATAGAAAGAGTATCGTCTTACAAGTATTTAGGGATCTGGTTGGATGATAAGATGTCTCTCGGTGTCCATATTGAGAGCCTCTGTAAGACACTTAGACCAAAGTTGGGGGTTTTTCTTTAGAATGAGGAAGTGCTTTCCTTATGCTGCAAGGAAAAGGTTAGTTCAGAGCACATTCCTGTCAGTGCTTGATTATGGGGATATACTGTATATGCACTCCAGGTTATCCTTTTTAAAAAACTGGATGTGTTGTACCACTCAGCCTTACGTTTCATCACAGGTGCTACAGCCAGGTCTCACCACTGCACTCTTTATGAAACTGTACAATGGTCTTCTCTCTCCATCCGAAGAAAAATCCATGCGCTGACTTTTATTGCTAAAGCCCTAATGGGTAAAGTACTTTTATACATTTTTAATTTGTTTTCTTTTCAAAATAGTGTTTACAGTACGAGGTCATCAGAAAAAATACTTTTACATATTCCACTTACAAGAACTGAACTTGGGAAAACAGCCTTTTCATCATATGCACCAAAAGCTTGGAATGAACTTCAAGCTACTCTAAGGCTCTGTTTACATTAATTCATTTCACCATTTCTTTGTGTCGGCGTCTTGCAAACTATTTACATTTACACACAAAGTTGCTGTCCTCTCAATAAAAGCCTAACTGTTTACTCTGTAACGGGGATCGGCTGATTCGCTAGTCACATGACTAATCAGCCATCACATCACATGATCGCCCTTGCATCTGGAGCATGCGCAACTGCTTAGAAAACACGACCTACAGGAAGAATCCCACTACCTGCATTGTGTTGCTACCTGTAGCACGTCACGAGCGTCAAGAGGAATGGCAAACATTAGTTCTTCCAGTGTAAAATGTGTGTGTTCTCGTGGACAGATGACGAGGTGCAACTTCTTTTAAACACTTTTCCACTCTTTTAAACTTTTCCATATTCTTCTCGATGACACGAATAGAAAGGAAGTGTGTAACTGAAGTGAAGCACGCCTGTTTGTTTTTTAGTTTCCCAGCACTCAAGTCACATGACCAACGATAGCAGCCTAGCGAATCAGGGAGGAGTACGTCATAGTGATGTTGTCCAACCAGGACGAGTAGCTAGAGCTCAGCACTGCGGATCCTCGTTTCTCACCGTTTACAACTGCTAAAATCAGCATCGTATGCGAATGCTTACGTGGGCTCCGGCGTCTTTGAATCCTTCCACCTATGAAGTCGTATTCCAGTATTTTAATATAAATGGACAGTGCATCCGCGATAGAAACGATATAGAAACAGATTAGTATAAATGGCACCTAAATCTTGAAGTTCTTCCATCCATAAATTCTTTTAAAGACCTTTTAAAATTATCATTAACTGACCACTGCAATTGTTTTTAATTTCATTCCTTGTTCGCTGTCTGTTTTTTAGTGTCTGTGTATACTCAGTTTTTAATATGTTTACTTCTGTTTAGATGTGATGTAGTAGTGGTTTTGTCTTGTCTCTTGTGTTTTATTGTAATGTAACTTTTTTAAGCCGCCTTCTTGGCCAGGACTCCCTGGCAGAAGAGTTATTGTAACTCAATGGGACCATTTCCTGGTTAAAGAAAGGTTAAATTAAAAAAAAAAATGTTTTGACACAATCTTCAGCTGATCATGCAGCTTTTAGATTTCAGTCATCTCTTAAGTACAAAACAGGAGAAGTCAAAATTAATTATTCCTCCCGATTTATGCAAGCCTGCTTTAGGTCGTGGTGTTGATTAAAATGTTGCTTATGTGGTAGATCAATACTTCACCTTTTTGTTTTTTGTCTGTTTTTTCATTTTTCAAAAACTTTGTACGGTGGGGCTACAAATTTGAATCACTTCTTTATGATGAATTTGGCAATGCAATTTTGGTATTTTTCTGATGATGGAATGATCATAAAATCGATCTATATAAAGAAAATGATGGCGCAGAAAAAAATAAAAGTGATCGCAGATGAATTATCTGAAGCATTGAATATCAATAAAAGCACATCTGCTTTCATCAGGTATGAGAACATTTTTTTTTTATTTGGAGTCGTTTGATTTAATTTTTTTTTCTTCTGTAAATTTAGTCCAATCTGCGCTCCTTACAGTGTGTCACGGGACGGTGTGTTGAGCACTAATCACCCTCCGTACCTGCCGGCAGGTTACTGTACATTCCTGCGATTCTCCTCTTATCCTCGCCGTCCCTGCCCTAGTGGAGGAGGCCAGAACCGCAGCTCTGAGCACAGTTTCCTGTTGAGTTTCCCTGTTACTGGGACAGGAACTCCCTGCTCGACTTCTCCTCCCCGCCCATGGTAATAACACCGACCGAGGATAGATTTCTCTGGCCGACGACAGAAAATACACTCGGAGTTAAGGCGTCTAAACTCGGGACGTCTGCGGTTGCGAGAGGGATCGACATTCCCGGCTACATGGCGCTGTAGTGGGGTCCACACACACACTCAGACAAACAAGTTTCCCCCTGCTAACCAACAACTCCGGGTAAGTAGAAGTGATTGATCGCGAAGTTGGTTTGAGAGTTTGTGGATCTTCGGCTACCTCGCCTACGGCTGAGGGGAAAAAAAAAAAGTTGCGTTGCATGGCTTTGGGTGTATTCTACATAACACAGCTTCGTTATAAGTTGACTGTGTGAAGCGGAGCCGGATTTCAAATATACCTCAGAATAATTAGCTTCATAAGGGTTAACAGCTTGTTGCAAAGCAAAGCCATTTTCCTGGCTCACAGGCCTGAGCTGTGACTAATCTCAGGCCACGGCACGGAACAGGGATAGAGTCATTACATGCTTGAGACAGGACTTCTACACATCAAAGACCTTTTTCTCTCGCGCTTAATGAATTTATCTGTGTTTTTATAAGAATTTGCAGTCCGGAGTAGTGATTAACGCGTCCGCCAGGTGTGATAACTGCAGCATAACAGAAGTTACTTAAAAAAGAAAGTTACACACGACATGGTAAGCAAACGAATTGACTGTAAAGGGTGAAATTTTAGCGGAATTCCTCGCTTTTCCCTTTATTTCCTTCCCGGAGTTTTGCCTGGTGAGGTTGCTGAAGTGGCCAGCCGGGATGGCTGCGTTCCGTTCAGATGTCCATTTTCCCTCACTGTACACAGCACTTTCACGGAGTAGGAATTGTCTGTGAACTTATTATTCTCATAATTTCTTTGGAGGTCTCTTATCGGTGTCAGTTTGGAGTAAAAATAGGGAAGGAAGGAGGGAAGGAAGGAAGGAAGGAAGGAAGGAGGGTGGCCGGAATGAGGTATTAAGATATTGTAGGTAATACTACATCAGTTGTAATTTTTTTGGTGAGAATGGTGCAGTTTATCTCTCTGTGGTTTAGTGTTTTTTTTGGGTAAGCTAAATGACAACACACCGCAAGGGTTGTACTACAGTATGCAAAGTATGCAGTATAGGAAAGCCACTAAAACTCGGCGGCTACCTTAGCTTGCCACCATTTCCTGCCGACTTTTTAACCATGATGATGTATATTTGCTATTCCTCTTAAGAGAGTAAAACTACAAAATAACCTGAATATGTAAGAAGGCCTGTCTTTGACCAATTCTGCCTGATATTCAAAATGACCAAATGAATGAGTTAATAGTTTTGTATAATCACTTGAGAGCATATGGAGACTGCACACAAGTATGTTGGAGAATGTATTTGCACTTACTGATAAAGTGAGACGGTTCTCAGAGTGATTTTTGTATTGATAAGTGGTAACTGTGGTCTGATATCCTGCAGCGTGTTGAACAGATGAATTTTCACACCCCTGTCTCAAAAAAACATCTACTTCCCCCATGCTGGCACAGTTTGATGCAACAAGCTGGTGAATTTATGAAGCAGGCTTCGCTGCAGCTGTTTAGTGTTTTCGTGTTGCCACGTCTGGGGAAATGTGTGAGGGGAGTGTTTTGCAGGGGATTGATTCTTGATTTTGTGTCAGTTTCCCACTTGAGACAAATGTTGCGGCCTCACCATCCATTAAAGTGAGTGTGATCTGCTGGTATTTGTTTGTCACTGAGCCGTTGAAGTGTGAAATGTTTCATCTTTTCTTCTGCTTCACAAGGCAATTGCAAACCATTCGGTCGATGTTTCCCCTTTTTGAAAATAGTGTTTGGTAACTGCTGTTTGTATACTTGAACTACCTCACAAGGCATCTTTATATAAATGATAAAACAAGAAAACGAGTATGCACTCATGCATATAGTATCAGGTCTACCGGAGGTTTTCTGTGTTTCACACCACTGTTGCCTTGCAATTACAGTTGAGTTGCACATTTTAACTTGTACTCCTCACATTATAGAAAAAAGGACATTTGAAAAAGTCATCAGCATCCGTAACCGATATAGATAAAAGGTGGATTTAGCCTCCAGTTTGAAAAATGAAGTCCAAAAAAACGCAACCCTTGCACTTTGTTTGGGGCCCACTAGGTTATAAAATATCTCATTCAGGGATTGGCTCAGTCGCAGGGGATTTCTGTGTCACACTCCCAGCTCAAATCGTGCTGCATTTGCAGTGCCTTGGAAGTTGGAAGTCAAAACAGCAGTTGTAGAAAGAAAACTTCAGAAGAAAATTAGTAAAAAAAAAAAGTAGGCTATATAAACAGCAATTCTTAACATCAGCTTTTAAAAGCTGAAAAAAAAGTTCAATCGACGAACAGTCAAGCCCAGGGTTTTGCATTCAAGTATTTCTCTATCAGTAGGTTGTTGGTAGCGATAGCTTGGTTTTCTGTGTGTGCTAGTAGGAGCTCTCAGGCTATTTGCTGTAAGCTCTGTCATGTGGTAATAATGTGCATGGGAGATGTTGAGTAGTGCCACTGTCAAAAGAGGCAGAACCTGCAGAAGAGAGGAATGAAGTGAACGAGTGACTGCACTACCTAAAACAGGTCAGTGTGAACCGAGCTGTAAATTCATGGTGGAAAAGGGAGCTGTTGTACTGTCTCTTTGACCAAATATTTCAGACATTTCATGAAGATCTAAGGGAATAATGTCCACTTGTTAAAAAAAAAAAAGGGGGGGGGGCGGAGCTAAGGCCACAGCTTGACTATTAATGTCACCAAAATAGGGAGAGAACTATCATCATAGCTGCAGCATTGTGGTTAGCTATTTTTCTTCTGTTATTTGGGTCATTTGGGTTTGTTTGCAGATATATTAATCGGCCTATCACCGGTGAGTGCCTTGTGTTTGACGTCAGCACAGAACACCTAGGTTTTTCACACCTCGCTCCCAAAAAACATCAACTTCCCCCTCACTGACGCAGTTTGATGCAACGAGCTGGTGAAGTTATGTAGTAGGTGTCATTGCAGCGGTTTGGTGTTTTCGTGGGAATTTCATCTTGTCTGGGGAGAGGTCTGAGGTGAATGTTTTGCAGGGGATTGATAGGTTACGTACTTGAAACCAGTTTAAGCTCCTTACTGTGTAATTATGCAGGAAGCCCTGCAGACACATGGTGTGCTGCTTCAGCGGTGGTTATTGCAGACTAAATGAACACTTCTTTGATTTGTTCCTTCTCTGCCTCATATGGGGGGGACGCTTCTAGAAGGAACTGTGCACTAAGGCAAAACCACAAAGTTTCCTTTTTTTTTTAAAGAATAAAGGGCACTGTTTCTCCCTACACTTAAAAATGATTAACAGTTTTACAAGTTGTTGTACTTTCTACTTTGTTTGTTTTTCGCCAGTATTTCCAGGGGAGCAGTGTCCAAGCAAAAAGGGTATTTTTAATTAAAAAAAAATGTTTTTTTTTGTACGTGGTACTCTTGCTACATGTTCAGAATGTGCATCACATGCTCTCAGTCCCTGAGGTTCGTAGTTCCCTGTTTTGATGACTGATTTATAGTCGACACTGCTTACTTAAACTGTCTGCACTTCGGGTTGACATACTAAAAAAAAGACGTCTGACTAAATCTTTGCTGAGGCAAGTTTGGAACCCTGCTTTACATTTCTCTCCCCATCTGACTTCCTTCTTTGTTTTGGGAACTGTATTTTGCAACCTACCTCATCTATTTTTAAGTTTTTGGTATTACGATGCCTTCAGCAGGCTTTCGCTTACTGATGAATTTAGCCTATGCTTACAGTGTAGAATGATCACATTTATTATATATAAAAGTGAGTTATCCCTCACTTTTTATTAGTGAGGGATAAAAAACATATATATATATATAAAAAAAGGTATCACAATGTTTAATTCCTGTCAAGAAACCTGAACTCTGTAATGTCAACAATGCAAGAAAGGCCTAAAAATAGCACACTAACCTGCATTAATGTGTCAAAATATCTTTTTTATTTATTTATTTTTTTTAACCTCCCTGGCAGCTGAAAAAACGAATGTTTCTACTTGTGTCAGTGTTACAAATATTTTGATGGCAGCAAAGTTTTTCGCCAAAATGAAATGATGATTCGTGTCGTGGAGTCTGACCAACTGTGCGTCAGAGGGGTGGTTAACAGACTTCAGGCAGCTGTTCGGATCTTCTGGTCTTTACACCCTGCGTCATACTTCCCTCGCTTCTGCAGAGCAGGATGCCGGTGACCCCCGCCGACCCCCGATCCTGTGAACGCACCGACCGCACGGCTTTTGTGTTGCCAGTTTGTGGGATTGTTGGGCTCACTGTCCGTTCTGATTGCAGCAGGGTTTTTTGATTGTTCACTGTCAGTGATGTCTGGCAGTCAGCAGCACTGTGAGAACGCTAACCAAAGCATGTCACACACTTGGTGTTAAAGTGCCAGTCTGTTTACATCTAGCTTTAATTTAGCTGACTGCATGCAGAATACAAAACAAAGAATGGTTTCTAATTGTTTTTTTTGTTTGTTTTTCTACAAAAAACTGACAGTGACTGATCATGCTATCATAGGCAGTATGTGTTGGATCTAATTGAGTAGGTCTTTTTTTTTTTTTTTGTAACCAACACACATGCTTGTACATGAAATGAGTGCAGACATATACTCAGGTATGTTGTTATACAACTGTGACCACGTAAAGGTGGAGTATGCAAGGTGAAATGTGGCAAGATGTGGAGCGACCACAAGTAAATGCCAGAGAGATGAGGTCATGATTCAGCTCTGACCTTGTTGGCTGATACTGAGGCTGAGTGGACAGGAAGCATTGTGAGCTTTGAACAAAGACGAACCAAACACCACGTGAGGCACCTTCTGAGGAATTTTTAAGACCCAAAGTTGCTCTGTGTACGGTTATATCCGCCTCATGTGTTGAGGGTTTTCATTATGAAGTTCTCTTTGGTTCTACCAACCAGCTGCTTGTCTTTACTGCTGTTGTTTGAGGCTGAGTCCCTCAGGCTACGTGCCCACGACAACGCTCTGAAGCATAAACGCAGATGTCCGTTTTTTTCCTCCACAATTTATCTGCGTTCTCACGAGCGTCTTGGGGTGGATATCTGTCTACCCATGGGAACAGGGAAAACGTATAAAACTCGCAGTTTGCCGATGTAGTATGCACGCCCCGGACGTAGGTGGCAGTAGCAACAATACCTTTGGTATTGTTATATGAGTTATATTGTTATATATTAATAAATATGAGAAATTTCTGTTTTGTGGCTACTTCCTCCGCGTCAGTTGGAAGAAAATGGCGAAGCGCGGCGGCAACAACAGTACGCCTTCAAACTTTGTTTGGACAGATGATGAGGTCCAGTTGCTACTGAACACGACACTGAACTACAAAGCCAGGAAGGCAGTGGATAATGTGGATTGGGAGAGTGTCCAAAATAAATATAGTGAGATATGTGAGTCGTTAATGAAGAACTACCCACTTAACGTGTGCAAAAAACGCACTTCTGCGTTTTGAACTGTTCCTACGGTGACGAGAGGTTGGATCGTTTTCAAGATCTCCACTCTGGAGGGCGTTTGCGTTTTCTCCGTTTTGAACTCCTAAAAACGCCGTCGCCGTGTGCAAGATAGGCACATCTGTCGAAATGTTCTGCGTTTATCTGTCGTTACCGTTGTCGTGGGCACGTAGCCTCAGATACATTCATACGCCCTTCTTAGGAGGAATTATAATAACTTGCTGATCCTATCGTGTATTGATTGGTTCTACAGTTTTGGAATTTGTTCACACAGAACTGATGCCATGCTCATCAGCTTGAGTTGTACTGCTTTGCTCTAATTGGGAAATCTCGGCATACTAAACCTTCAATGGGATAAAACCAACATGCATAACAGCTGCATATCAGGAGCGTGATAGTTACGTTTGAACTAAAACAAAAAGACGATGTAATTCAGCGTGCAAATAAAGGTTATTAATAAGGTCATGCTTATTAAGGTCATGCTCTGCTTTCAGTTTTCCGTCAGCAGCAGCTCAGACCTGTGGTTTTGGACAGAAATTGTGACTCATGCTCCTTTGACCTTTCCAGCGGCATGGCCTCCACAGTGACCTTAGAGGATGCCCTCTCCAACGTGGACCTGCTGGAGGAGCTGCCTCTCCCGGACCAGCAGCCATGCATCGAGCCTCTCCCCTCCTCGGTCATGTATCAGGTCAGTGCTGAGTTTGTCCGCTGTCCAAATGCTCATTTATTTGCATACCATTCGCACAGAGGTGCAAACGTATGCAGTGTATCCATACACATCATGCACACATTTACATGAAATGGCAAATATTTCATCTTCCCACAGCCCAACTTCAACACAAACTTTGAGGACCGAAATGCATTCGTCACCGGCATCGCCAGATACATCGAGCAGGCCACCGTCCACTCTAGCATGGTACTTATCAGCACTTCGTTATCATTTTCTGTTCACTCTCTGCTGTGTTTGGACTTGCTGGGAAGTAATGAATTTCAGAATGGGGTGAAAGGCTTGTTGGAACCAGGATCTGGTAAAGAACATTTGGTATTGTCCAGCAGGCAACTCACAAGATCCGCGCCCAGAAGCAAATGTCCTGGGGACAAACGGATGCTTTGGACCATCCCTTGACAGGACTAGCAGGCCTTTGTGTCTAATTAGTGAGGGATAATTGCTCAGGGCCTCGATGAAATAGCACTTTGTGTGGAGGCAGGGCGAGTTTTCTCTTCCACCCACTGCGAATAAATGACAAGCAGTGGTGCGTGCATGTATTAGTGTTATTGTGCTTTGTTTTAGTTTATACCATCTTTGCCAGTTTGAAATCCATTTTTAAAATGATCTTTGGATGACCTTGAAGCACTGATGTGAGCGACTGCTTTTGTTTGCTGGATTAGAACGACATGTTGGTGGAGGGGCAGGAGTACGCCACCATGCTCTACACCTGGAGGAGCTGCTCTCGTGCGATTCCACAGGTAAACTCTGCTTTTCTAAAAAACATTCTTTCAGCGTTTCTATTTCTTTTTCATACTTTTCTTTATCTGTATGAAAGTCTTGAGGTTCTTTTAAGCTCTCAGTTTGACCAACTGCACAGTTTTTGGCTTTGGGCAATCCCAGCTGCTCACTTTTCTTACATATTAGATGGTTTATTCAAAAACCAATGTCATCTGATAATGTTACACCTTGATATGTTGGTCAACAAAATCTTCCTTCTCTTAGGATTCAACTCAGTTTCCCCTCGACATTAATGTCTTGTTGTTTCTTCTTCTCTCAGGTGAAATGCAACGAACAGCCAAACCGAGTGGAGATCTACGAGAAGACTGTGGAGGTCCTCGAGCCGGAAGTCACCAAGCTGATGAACTTCATGTACTTCCAGGTACTGTTTTAAATTTCGCCAGCAGGGACTCTTACTGGTTGTGTGCCGCAAAGCCTGTACTCACAAGCTGCGTGATATTTGTCCAGCGCACGGCAATCGATCGTTTCTGTGGGGAGGTCCGCCGCCTGTGTCACACGGAGCGCAGGAAAGACTTTGTCTCGGAGGCGTACCTGCTAACGCTCGGGAAGTTCATCAACATGTTCGCGGTGCTGGATGAGCTGAAAAACATGAAGTGCAGCGTCAAGAACGACCACTCTGCATATAAACGGTATTCGGAGGCTTTGACCTGTTGGTGTTTATAGCGTAGCAGCACAGCCGGTGTCCTCTGCAGACACTAGATGGCAGCATCAGTCTGCACCCCTGAAAACCATTTCCTGTGGGTTGAATGCTTTGAATGAAACATTTATATCAGTTTGTCTGCAGGTTTAATCATTAAAAACTTTAGCCGTCTGGGAGAATAGCCTGAAAATATAACATCAATGAAACATGAATGAAGTTGGTCTTGATTGAATTTGTTTGTAAGTCCAATTATTTATTTTAATTTATTTAAGTTTTGTGGCCCTCTCTGAATGGTTTTTAGCTGCGGGCGCAGCGTGAACTCTGTCTTTAGCCTTTATGAGTTTACATTTTGCTGTCCCGGCTCTTTTAAAAATATGCTGACTTGATGACCAGCAGTTGGAGTTTGAACTGTGGCCGCAGACGCACAGAAATCTATTAACGAAATTCTTAAATGCTGAGGGAGCAAGTTTTGTAGCTGTTTTATGATTTCTGTGGATTTCCATTTATGAATTTGTGAGACATTTACTCTCACATTTGTCCTTGCTAATTGGTTAAGTGTAAGTTGCACTGAATCTACAGATATGTGCAGTGTCTGTGTGTTCAGTTTTAACTGCAGTAAGACTCACCAAGGCGAATAATGCTAATCATGCTCTGTATAATTGAATATCAAACTGTTGATGTTTGTTGTTGAATTTTTTTCTTTTTTTTTCTCTAAATAAAATCACTAAAGTGATATTTTCTGCTCCTGCTTAGAGCCGCTCAGTTTCTCCGAAAGATGTCCGAACCTTCATCCATTCAGGAGTCTCAGAACTTGTCCATGTTCCTGGCAAACCACAACAAAATCACTCAGGTTGGTCTGAAGCGCGTCTACTGTACACAATATTTGAAAATATTTTACACACTAGTGTTTTTTTTTTCCTGCTGTTGTCATAATGTATATCGTTTTAAACCTAAGAGTCAAATCTACAGACACCAAGATGAAGTAATATCAGCAGATCGTTTCAGAATATTTACATGAGAAATATGTTAAGAATCCATTGAAAGTCCTCTGCATCTGTTGTAGTGATGTGGTTTAATATTCATTCATGCCTTCCGCACTGTTTACCAGTCACTGCAGCAGCAGCTGGAAGTGATTAACGGATATGAAGAGCTGCTCGCAGACATCGTCAACCTGTGTGTTGATTACTACGACAACAAACTGTACCTCACTCCCAGTGAGAAACACATGCTGCTCAAAGTATGTACCTATTAACTGCTGCTGAAATTCAACTCATTCTCCTACTACTGGAGCATTGTTGAGCATTGCGGGCATCCTGTTTATAACCACTGCCCACCTCCACAGGTCATGGGTTTTGGCCTGTACCTTATGGATGGAAACAGCAGCAACATCTACAAACTAGATGCCAAGAAGAGAATTAACCTCAACAAGATTGACAAGTTTTTCAAGGTACGCAGGGATGTTATAGGCACAAAAGAAAGTTCTGGGAATCAGATAACGTCTAGTTAATGAGATGTAATGCCAAGTAAACATCAAATAAGAATTGTTTTGTTTTTCAGGCCTTAACACCTGGCTTTCTTTAAAACGGCTTTCTTAAACTTGAGAGCTTTCTAGAAAACTTAAAACTGTCCATTAAAAGTTTTTATTTCTTAGCCTCTGAAGAAGCTAGAAGCATGAAACAAAACTTCAACTTTTATTGTAAATCACTGACTTTGCCCTCATATTTGTCATATTTACCTTTTTTTTTTTTTTTTTTTTTTTTTTTAATTAAAGTAGCGCATCTTGAAAATGTTCATGTGTCTTAAAACCTTCTCATTTCTTACAACTTTTTTGATGGGAACAATTGTTTTGATTTGCCATCTACTGGTTGGTTCGATATTAATGATGGACCTTTGTGTACTGTTGTGGTTCACAGCAACTCCAGGTGGTCCCGCTGTTTGGTGACATGCAGATCGAGTTGTCCCGGTACATTAAGACCAGCGCTCACTTTGAAGAGAATAAATCCAGGTGAGAGGAGAACAATGCATCCGTCATTGTCAGGGAAAAGTAGAATGAAAGATTTACTGGTATGCATTTATGTAAAGATGGAGAATAAAGGTAGAGCGTATGCACTCTTAGAGCTGGGCTTATACTGACTTTTGACTTAAATTAGATTAGTTTTAGATGTTAGAAGTTTTCAGGCGATACCATTTGCCAGGCTGCGAGCTGCACATGTGAACTAAGATTCTCAGTCATTTAACTTGTAAATGCAGCCGACATGAAGACACAGATTTAGTCAGGAGGGATTTTTATTGGACAACATTCCAACTGCAAAATCGTTCCCCGCTGCTTGTTAACATGTAGCAGTACTTTCTGTTCACTCTCTGCTGTGTGTGTGTGTGTGTGTGTGTGTGTGTGTGTGTGTGTGTGTGTATATATATATATATATATGCCATATTTCTTGCCCATATCACACTCTGTACTTGTAGAGAAAGCCGTTGTTAACTATTCTCCTTTAACTACTGAAACCAACAGTGAGTTTATTTTTCAGTTTCCCTCTTTCTCTGTAGCACCAAGCTCATTTCTTCTTAGAGATGGTTTAAATCTCCAAAAACTGACTCCAAACGTCCTTGTGGTCAGTCACTGTGGTCCAAACTGAAATATCACTAAACTATTTGGGTGGTTTTCGCTGGCATAATGCATAGACATTATATTCCTCTGAGGATGAAGGCAGCAGACTTTTCCTTGTTTGAGATTGGGTTTAGATGAAATGTTCCCACAGCTATTGAAACAATTGCCATCAGCTTTGGTACACAACTTCACGTTCTCCTTGGGGTGAGCTGTAATCTCTATTAGGACCCTTCGACTGTCAGTTTGCCCATTGTGTTGGATTATGACTGAACACATACAGAACAAATGACTTCCCAGTCAGCTTCAGTATTAGTGAACAGAAGAATGCTCTAAAGTAAGATGGAGAACGTGATGCATATTCTTCAGGATTGCACATGATTGGACATGCTTAGCAAACGGTAAGACGAAAAGAAAATAGCCAGCCTTAACCTTTAACATAGATGGTGACTGTGGGGACACTCTACAGCTATGTGATATAAGTACAGCTCCTGTCATCTTTTAAATAGTTTTGGCTATCTGATGGCCATAAAATCCCCATTACCAATTTTGTTTCCCTTTTAGTTACTATATTTAGATGTGTTCATATCATATAATGGCATGCTGTAGTTGTATTATTTCCATGGTTGCTGTTTTGTTTACAGCTTTTGATAACGGGATGAAGTATAATTGTTCAGATCACAACCTCCTGCTTCATCTTCTTCATCTTATCATAAGTGATTGTTTGGTTTTCTACCTTCCTGTCCGTGTTGGCATGCCAACCAGGATCATGTTGTATCACTAAAATCTCGTCTCTGCTTCTCTTTTTTGCAATCCTCCCCCTCCCCCAGGTGGACTTGCACCTCTATATCCAGCAGCCCCCAGTATAACATCTGTGAGCAGATGATTCAGATCAGGGAGGATCACATGCGCTTCATTTCCGAGCTCGCTCGTTACAGCAACAGTGAGGTTGGTATGGAATACCTTTGGGGTTAACATGTGATTCTCAAACGCACTTGGTCATCTGTGAGGTACTACATGTTGTGACAATACATCGCTGGCTGGGCTGGAGAGCGGATCAGTACATTACTCCTGTACACTCATTCTTTCCTTCACATATGAGCCCAATAGGAGGGGGAAAAATCTCTAAGCACCATCAGGCCATTTCAGCTGACACTCTTTCACACTAAGATAGCTTTACAGTAGTTTGTTTTTTTTCAATGCTTCCAGCTATATCGTTGATATAATTTCACCCCCTTCGTCAGTTTTCACTAATCTGTGCTGTGAGAAAAATCAGGGTTGTGTGAAGCGGACATTCAGCATGGCTTTTGTGGAAATGTTCATTTGTCCACGTAGGTGGTGACTGGATCAGGGCGTCAAGAGTCCCAAAAGACGGATTCCGAGTACAGGAAGCTGTTTGACTTGGCCCTGCAGGGCATTCAGCTGCTCTCCCAGTGGAGCGCTCACGTCATGGAAGTGGTGAGGAAGCACAAACTGTACACAGAAGGGATACTCTGGCATTGATAACTTTTGTTGACATTAAAATGGTTACAACTACGTCGCTGGCTTTCGTCTGGTCACGGTTTTGAGGAACCTCTCTGACTTTCCCCACAGTATTCCTGGAAACTGGTTCACCCGACAGACAAATATTCCAACAAGGAATGTCCTGACAACGCTGAAGAGTATGAGCGGGCCACGCGTTACAACTACACAAGCGAGGAGAAGTTTGCCCTCGTAGAGGTCTGCTCTAACATTACGTTCACAGAAGGCTTTCAAAGTAGCACCAGCTCCATTGTTTATCAGCTGTTGTGCTTTTGGCAGGTGATGGCTATGATAAAGGGACTGCAGGTGCTGATGGGACGCATGGAGAGTGTGTTCAATCACGCCATCCGTCACACCATCTACTCGGCGCTGCAGGACTTCTCTCAAGTTACTCTGCGCGACCCGCTGCGGCAGGCGATCAAGAAGAAGAAAAATGTCATCCAGAGGTGCGGATCTGTTGTTAGTCTCTAGGCCACCAAAAAAAATAAAAAATGCTATCAATATTTGGTTTCTACTCCTCCACGTTCATAGATGGTATATAAAAAAAACAAGTGGCAGCAGATTGTGCTCAGACTCCTTACAGTTTTTGACTTGTCCCGCAACTGCAGCGTTCTTCAGGCCATCAGGAAGACGGTCTGTGACTGGGAGACCGGGCGTGAGCCTCACAACGATCCCGCGCTCCGTGGAGAAAAAGATCCAAAGGGAGGCTTCGACATCAAGGTTCCTCGTCGAGCTGTGGGCCCCTCCAGCACGCAGGTCTCACCTCTGCTAATAAACCACTTCTTTACCCCCCCCATAACATTTCTAGGAATGTCACGGTCACAGGTGTGAGTCACTGCCGGTCTCATGATTGGATTTGATCATTTATAATCTGTTAAAGATTTGACGCATCTCCATTTCTTGCATTATTAGAATTACTGTATAACGCAGTAGGTAGGTACAGTAGATTTTCAGCAATAAAAGCAGTCCAATCGGTCAAATTCCCTTATTATTAAAATCTTACAGTGGCATATAATATACAGGCTGAATCTTTTCAGCACCTTTATCTGAGTGACCCACTTCCTAATGCACATACTGCTTGTTACATGGAAGATGTTTGCAACAAGTCCACATATTTGATGTAATTTGACCGTGACCTAATTTGGAGTCCTTTGCTATGGCGTTAGAATTGTGCCACATTCCCGAGCAATTAGTGGTGCATTCTGTGCGCAGAAAAAATATTTTTAAGTCGTATTTTGAGCAGAAAATATTCCTGTGCAAAGAATAACTTAATCTGAGCGAGCAAAAATAAGTTGTGCACACGCCAAATTCGCTTCTGTGTTTGCTCCCATCTGTGTTGACCCTCAGCGTTATTCATCTGCTCCCACACTGATCTCTCCTCTGTGCGCTCCCTGCACACACGCTCCCAGCGTCCTGTTGGCGCTCAGTTCTGTTCGGCGCGGTCGCTCAACTTTGTGCGGAGTTTTAAATGTGCCCCGAAACCAACCAATCACAGGCTGGTTTTCAGTTGGGCTGTAACAGTTTTGAGAGTAGTCATGATTTCAGAAAAGGAAAGAGGAATATTACTTTAACATTACACATTTGATCATTGTATTGATATCTTTCAAGCCTTTTAGTTTGTTTAAAAGTTAATCTGGTCTCATATTAACAATTCATTAAGTGTAATTCTTCTTCTTCTGCAGTTATGGTCACAGACTCCGTCTGACTTTCTGTTCTCTTTTCTGAATGACCTTTAATAAGTCTTGCATTCACATGAATCTCAGGCGCAGACGTTTCTCCGTATAAGATTACTTGACAAAACTATCAATGTGTGATTACCTTTACCTGTTGGTGCTTTTAATGTCAGACGGACACCAGACATATTGTTTCGTGAATCATGTTGCATAAACCACGCAGATTTATCAGCTTAGAGGAGAGTTCCAAGAATTAATCTGCTTTTCAGGTGCGTGACTGTAAAGCTCAGCTAAACGCTCACCTTCAGGAATAATCTGCCCCGAATTAACTTAAAATTAAACGAGTTTAACTTCTGTGTTTCCTCTAAAAGTAGATGAATATGACGAAAAGGTTGTTTTTGATTGCGAAAAAAAAAAAAATCCTCAGACGTGTCGGATCTGGCACAGACGGTTTCCATTCAGGCTACATTCCAAAAGATGATTATTAAAAAAGATGTACGTGATAACACTAAAAGGATTTCCCCTGCATTCTCTTTGTGTTATCACATTTCTGACTACGCAGCTCTACATGGTGAGGACCATGCTGGAATCTCTTATTGCCGACAAAAGCGGCTCAAAGAAGACTCTGCGCAGCAGTCTTGAGGGCCCCACCATCTTGGACATTGAAAAGTTCCACCGCGAGTCATTCTTTTACACGCATCTGCTGAATTTCAGTGGTAAGAAGAGTTCGGTTCTGTGGCTCCTGACGGCCCTTTCCGAGCTGCGTGGCAGCCGTCGGAGACGCTGTAATAAAACCGGTCCCTGTCCTTCTCTCGTCTCTCTTCCATGCAGAGACTTTGCAGCATTGTTGTGACCTCTCCCAGCTTTGGTTCAGAGAGTTCTTTCTGGAGCTCACGATGGGTCGCAGGATCCAGTTCCCTATCGAGATGTCCATGCCCTGGATCCTCACCGACCACATCCTGGAGACCAAGGAATCTTCTATGATGGAGTAAATATCTCCTTTTTTAAAAAAATTATTATCTTTATTTTATTCAAGACGAGCCTGGACACATTCATGTGGAAACACTACCCAACAGCCCTGACAACTCTAACCATACTTCTCATAGTTAGCATTTCACTGATGTTTAGATTTACATGTAAAGTATCCACTTTGCATTGGAAAGCCACCAGCAAGTGAAACTGGCTGGGCGGAAGTCCTGTTTAGCCAGTGTTCACTCTAAAGTTGTCAAGACATACAGCGCTCTCCATAATGTTTGGGAAAAAGTCCCATTTTTCTTCGAGTTCCCCCCGAGTTCATACATTTCAGTTCCACCGTGTAAAAACAACACTTTTTATACACAGTCCCCTCATTTGAGGGCACCATAATGTTAGTTTATGATTACTTAGGTGTTTCATTGCTTCATCAGTGCAGGGATAAGATGAGCAGCAAAGTGCTAAACATGACTTCTTTAATGTACCCACAATTACTTTGTCCCAAACAGCCCTGAAATTAGGGGACTGTGTATAAAAAGTGTTGTAGTTTCTACCTGGTGGAACTGAAATGTATGAAAAAAAGGCTTTGAATTAAAGCCTGGAATGTGCACTTTAATCGCGACTGAATTGTTTGATTTTTAGAATTTTACACAGAAAGAAAACCGTGACTTTGTCTCAAACATCATGGAGGGCGCTCTAATTCTGGGTGAGGGGTGACTCGTCGCAGCTAATCGCCACCTTTTCTCCGTATAAGAGATGCTGTTTTTAACATTTGCTGCAGGATTACTTTGATACAAGGCAGATTTACATAAGCCATTAAGCACATCAACTGGCATGAGCCATGAGTGCTGTAACTCTTTAAATGTTTGCCAAAAATTTGCTCAGTTTGAATATTTAATATGCAGAGTAGCATACTGTATATGGGAACGATGTGCAATTCAACACTGGAACACAATGGGTTATGTTCACATAATAAGATGTTTTTTTTCCTTTTTGAGCTTTACATATCTTTTTTTTTTTTCTTTTTTTTGTATCCGACTACACATTTCACAATCTGTGATTTGGTGAATGCATTGCATATATAATGCTTCCAGCACCTGTGAAAGTACATAAGACTAATCTTTTCTTTGATCTCTTGCAGGTATGTGCTGTATCCTCTGGATTTGTATAATGACAGTGCACACTACGCTCTGACCAAATTCAAGAAGCAGTTCCTCTATGACGAAATAGAGGCTGAGGTAACAGATTTGATGATTAAATGGCCATTTCAGCGACTTTAATCCTCTGTATCGGTGAAGCTGTGCAACAGAATGCCATTTTTCTAAATGCATTGTCTGCAGTGATGCCATCTATCCTAAATAAATCCCTGGAGTCCATCTTCCTCATAAATCTCAGCATGTCCATCACATTATGTCGCTAAATTTCCAGTCATTGCATAACAGCTTATAGAATGCAACTAATGTAATCTGTTGTGTATTAGGTTGCAAACACCAGTGTAAATGACTGTTCTTAGTAAATCAGGACTTTCCAAAGCCATGTTTATTTAATCTTGTTTCCTAGTAACAGCATGGTTGAATGAGTTGAGTTTTTTTTAGGATTGTCAGTTTTCACTTTAAAGATGACATGTTAATTTGTTGTTTCAGGTCAACTTGTGCTTTGATCAGTTTGTCTACAAGCTGGCCGATCAGATATTTGCATACTACAAGATCCTAGCTGGAAGGTGGGTGCTTACAGTACTTCAAAGGTTTAGAAAAACGCAAAATTTCCAAATGAATGGACAAGTGCGTCTGATACCGATTTATATCCAACACAGCTACAATTGTACAAACGTAGTCGGAGGGTGTTCACAAGTAAGGGGGGTAGAGACACTGTTATGTTTTTTTTCCTTGTATGTTGACTCTTTGTTTACTTTGAACGCGGCAGTCTTCTGCTTGACAAACGTTTGAGGGCGGACTGCAAGAACCAAGGCGCCAACATTCCCTGGCCTGCCTCCAACCGCTACGAGACTCTGCTGAAGCAGCGCCACGTCCAGGTATGTTCCGCCCCAGTCATGCGTTTTGACCTCTCTGTATCCGCCTTCTTTATTTCGCCTTCACACAGCGTCTCCCTCATTTAACCCAACGTGTACCTCAGCTACTAGGCCGCTCCATTGACCTGAACAGACTCATCACTCAGAGGGTTTCAGCAGCTCTTTACAAATCTATGGAGCTGGCCATCAACAGGTTTGAGAGCGAGGACCTAACCTCGATAATGGTACGTGATTTCAGTGAAAAAGATTTAAAGTAACGTTATCATTCGGTGCACACCTGAGAGCCATTTTTTCTTTGCATTTCTTGGTTAAAGGAACTTGAAGGTCTCCTGGAGATCAACCGCATGACACACAAACTCCTCAGTAAGTTCCTGACTCTGGACAGCTTCGACGCCATGTTCCGTGAGGCCAACCACAACGTGTCGGCGCCCTACGGCAGGATAACGCTGCATGTCTTCTGGGAGCTCAACTATGACTTCCTG